>NC_045717.1:16407665-17607665 GCF_009834535.1 Camelus ferus
CACTTCTCTGAGTCTCCCCATCCTACCCTGGTCAGGTTCTGGTGAAGAGTCAGTATGATTGTTTACATTACATTGTCTGTATGCAGTGGGTGCTCAGCCTGTGTCCAATGAAGACTGAATGGCCCTCCTCAATCATGTCACCTCCCCTGCTGGAAAATGACCCATGGCCCTGCTGGAGCCTGGCCCATAGTCGGTATTCCAGCAAAGCCAGCTGGAAGGATGTCCTGATGACCTGCTGCCTCCCACAGGCCCAGGCTGGGCCATGCACGGTCCCTCTATGGGTATCAGGTAAGACTGGCGCAGATGTCCTCCAGGAGGTGTCCCTGACTAAGCTCAGGCCTGGAAGCCTACCAGGCTAGAATGGGGATGGGCTCACTGGACCCTCTACATCCAGTCTGAGATCTTGGGCCAGGTGTCCACCACCCATGTTATGATTTTGAGTGCCCCCCAGCCACGTATAACAGGCAGCAACTGGGTGGGGTCCTGCTTTATTCGGAACTGGCAAGGACCCCTCTCCTGGCTGCTCTGCACCCACTGGGGGCCAGGGGGCCAGTGGAAGCTCCAAGCTCCCCCAGCTCCAATCAAGGAGGAAGTGGGCAATGGCCCACCCCTGCCCTAAATGGTCGTCTGGCCCTGCCCCGTGCCCTCTGCCCAGATGGGCTGGGTGGGGCGGGCTCCAGTCCACTCAGCCCAACTCAGCTTCGGCTCCTTGAACTCCAAGAGGCGCCACTGTACAGGGCTTCCTGGGTGGCATGGAGGTGGTGGCCACACGATGGCCAAGATTGAGGGGTCTGGTGGCAGGTAGGGCTGTCACCCGCAGTCTGAAGGGGCCACGGGTGGCCACCAGCGTGGGGGACTCCAGGCCACCTGGTCCAGGGGGCCAGGGCCAGGCTGGGGAGGCAGGGTTGGTGGGGGCGGGTGTATGGCTTGGGCGATGAGGCCAGGCAAGGCCTGCAGAGAGGTGCCCAACGCATCCAGGCGGCTTTCAAGGGCAGCCAGGCGGGCCTCGAGCTCCTCGTGCTGGGCGTGCAGCTCGGACATGAGGTCGTACATGACATTCTGGGTCTGCCACAGACAGAGAGGGTGGGAGAGAGAGGAGAGGCCAAGTGAGAGACAGGGAGCAATGGACACACAGAGAGACAGCTGACCAGCTCCGGTTGGGTGGGGGCTCACTAAGGAGACCCAAGTGGGGGGCAACTGTGAGGGCAGTCCCCCAGCGCAGCTGAAGGGAATGGTGGGAGAATAGGCGAGAGAAGAGAAAGGTCTTGAATGCCAGGCTCAGGGCCAGCAGGCCAAGGGAAGGTCAAGGGAGGTCCTGAGGGTGAGTGGATGTGATCAGAACTCCCATGAGGGGATGAACCAGCCACATGGCCCGTTTAAGCCAGAGGGTGGTCTTGCGTGATTCTTGGACAATGCTGCCCCAGGGCACACTCGAGGGGGAGGAGGCTCAGTTGTGCTTCCCGCATTAGACTAGGGAGGGGATAGGGGCCTGGGGGGAGAGGTTACCACCCCAAGGATCTGACCTGGTCACAGACTGGGGAACACGACAGGCACAATTACTGTGACAGCAGGTGGTGGGGCATCCCTGCCATCTCGACTGCTCCCCACAACCCAGCAAGCAAAGACTGGTTCTGCCACTGTCCAGATGGGGACGGGAGTTGCTGGGGCAGCCCGCCACGAAGGGACAGCCCTCGGTGCAGACGCCGCTCTAGCCACCAGGTGGCGCTAGAACATCGTTCCGTGTCTGGGCCCAGCTTCCGCGCAGATCAGACCCCTAGACGACCGCAGCTCACCGCCCGTCAACCCAGATGGGAGGACTGAAGGGGTGGTACCCCACCCCGGCCTCGCACCCCAACCTCTTGCTCTGTGGGAGACAGGTCATCCTTCCATACCACAGCTCCTTACTACACTGTACACTCAGCTTCTCCCTTCCAGCCTCCACGCCTTCACCTGGGCGTGCCTTCCACCTGCTACTGGTAGGCCAACCCCATTGGGGATGAACACATGCCTCTGGGCACCTCCTAGGACCACAGATCCTCACCTCAGCCTGCCTCACAGGGCCACTCAGTCCCCAGGGCTAGAGAGTAACGTCTGGTAGCATCCAGCCCTTGGACGGGTCTTTGTGGACCTCTCTGAGGTTTAATTTTTTTACATTAGAATATACATTTAATTTTTGTTGGAGAGAGACCAATTAAATCAGCAACCTTGGAAAGCATTAAAATTTAATACCTAAAAACATTTTAACCTCGTTAAGTTAAAAAAAATTAGAAACCCTATAATCCAATCCAGTGAAAGACTTACTTCAAAGAAGCCTTTGTTAAATGTCTTTTGAGAGTACACTGCTGTGATTACAAGGTTTCAATAACTTAGAAATTCAAATTTGAATTACGTATATTAATGAAGGAAGTGTGATATGGAGAATCCAAACTATAATGTCTAGTACCTCAGTTTTTCAAGGGTATTTTATATGTATTCATAGCTGTAAATCTCATCTGACATCAAATTAGTTGGCCAAGGATTTCTATATGCTCTTAAGATTATGCTCCTCCTACTCCCAATTGAATGATTCCTTTGGGGTTCTAGAGTATTTTTTTTCCTCTGTAGTGTTCTCTTCCAAATTAAGTTTATGTGGGTTAATATCAAATTACATTGCATTCTCTTGCTAGTTATAAGGGGGGTGAGTCCAAAATGTGATGAGTTTAAGCAGTAAAATAGAAGAATTCACATTTTCTGAAGGTAATATTAAATTTGGCTCAGATTGATTAATTGATTAGGGATGGAGCCGATTAGCAAAGTTCACACATAAACTATTTATGAAAGGTCAGAAGGGAGTTTAGGATAGTCTGACAAATATTCTGAGAGCTTGCCTAACTGGAGGTGGGTCAGTTGACACCTTCTAACAGATGAATAAAACGCAGGGAATAGGATGGGACTTGGCATTAGAACCAACAAACAGATCCATTTATAACACAAACTGATCTTACAGAACTCTTTGCAATCAACTTTAATCTCCTGAAAGATGTTTAATTGCTATACAAATAAGCTTTCTCCTGATGCTGTAATTTGAATGTATATCCACAGCAAAAGCCGTTTGTTTTTCTCTTAAATTTTAGAGCTTGTGTGTTGATGACATTCCTAAATGTAAAAATACCACTTCATCAATTTAGCCCACTAATTACTTCTTCTTATTAAAGTGATTTTATTAGCTATTCATTAAAAAATAAAATAGCTGCCAACATTAAAAAGTAAAGATTTTACACTCAGATGTAGATTTCTAGCATCTCTCTAACCATCAAAGCCTCTGGTCGCAGTGGACCTCTACAGACAGGGCCAACATCCCCTGGTGGCTGGTCCCTGCCCACCCTGCATCCCTTGCCTGTTCACCTGTCTGTACTATGGGCACCAGCACTATCCCTCCCTCTGTGGCAGGAGATGGGCTCTGTCCTTTCCTGAATACCCACCATCCTCCTCTGAGGGCCAGACCAACCCCTTCTGGCCCAGGCTGCTGCCCCAACCGCGCCCAGCCCTGCTCACCTTAGCCAGATCTGCAAGCGTATTGGTCTGGTCATTCAGCTTCCCTTGCTCAATCTTCACACTCCGGAGCCTGGGGGACAGATGGTGGACGGGGTTGAATGGAGGCTGCAGTGGGGCCATGGGTCCTTCCTCCAACCACCCCAACCAGAGGCACCCAATGAGATATGCAGTGGGGGATGAGGGGCAAGTTGGAAGTCAGCCCCCTTGCAGCCCCCTTCCCTCCTAGCATGCAGGGGGCAGTGGGGCCTGGGGGGCGGTTCAGCCACCACCCACAGTGCCCACATGCACTCACCCCCCCCCAGGAAGAGACTTACTTCTGAGCTCTGGCAGGACCCGGCGGAGCAGAGAGAAATCACAAGGCAATTTTAATCTCAGCACAGCTGGGTGGCATGTGCCCAAACCTTCCCGCTTCCCATGTGCGCCACCCCAGGGCCAGGCTGGGACCCTGGACAGCGGAAGGGCTGCTGCCCTTGCTTGAGGAGGTCTAGCCTCTGAGGGGGTGGGGTCACCCCTCAGGGATGCACTCTCCCTCCAGCAGCGCCCACCCAGCAACTGCAGCTGCCTTCAGCCTGGCAGCTCCACTGTATGCCACCCTGTGCCAAGTTCCTGGCCCCGGAGGTGGCATTTAGTCCAGAAAACTATGCCTACACCATTTCCCAAGGAGGAAACCAAGGCTCACAGGGGCAAAGCTAGTGCTCACTGGCATCCCAGCAGGATCTGAACCAGCACCTGCCACTCAGCTTCTGCCGCCTCGGCCCCCTGGACAGCAGCCTATGGGGTGTGGGGGGAGTTGGCCAGTGTGTGTCCTCACCCCTTCTCTCCATCCCTTCTGTAGCTCAACCAGCCCAGGGAGGCCATTCCAGGTAGGACTCTCCTCCTCACTGGTCCAAACTGAACCCCTGCACGCCCACATGTGATAGATGCTCGGGGAGGCCTCTTGGGGCCCACCCATGCTGGGTGCTGCCAGGATGCCTGGGAGGACCTGGCCCTCAGTCTGGAGAAGTGGAGGTGGATACAGACACCTCCAGTCCCAGAAGTCTGGGGGTGCCCTGGAGAGGAAGCAGAGGCTTGCTAAGGAGCCATTGACATACCTTCCCCGTGGAAGTCATTCTTGGCATCTCTGGAACCTTCCTGTTATGGGTTGAATGGTGTCCCCCTTCCCCTAAAAGATACATTGAAGTCCTAATCCCTAGTACCTCAGAACATGGCTTTATTTGGAAATAGGGCCTTTGCAGATTTAACCAGGTTAAGATAACTGATGTCCTTATTTTTTTAAAAAAAGGGAAATTTGGATGCAGACACACATAAGGAGAACACCGTATGAAGATGGATTGGAGCGATGCTCCTATAAGCCAGGGAGCTCCTGAGTCTGCCAAAAGCTAGGAGAGAGGCCTGAACAGATCTAATGCCTTAGAGGGAGAATGGCCCTGCTGACACCCTGATTTCAGACTTCTGGCCACCAGAACAGTGAGATCATAAATTCTGTTTTAAACCACCCAGTTTGTGGTACTTCGTTAAAGTGGCCAGTAGAAATTCATACACTGCTCAAACCCATGCTGTGTGCCCTCAATCCATCCTCTCTGAGACCATTTCTTCCTTTTCATTGGCTGTTCATACAGCGCTCCCATCGTGGGGCCTCTCCAGCTCAAGAAGATGCCGTGGCTCCCGCATACCTGTAGATGGTACTTCCGGTCTCCCTGGCACTGTGCTCATTCCCACCTCCCTACCTTTGCCCAAACTGTGGACACTCCTTGGTATGCCTACCTACCTCTCAGTTTCTCGTCCAAATCTCATCTACCCTTCAAGCCCTGGTGCAAACTTGCTTGATTTCATAAGCTGTACTCGTAAGGTCACTTTTTGGTGAGGGGGTACAGGCGGACCTGAGGGTGAGTGAGACAGTGTTGCCCCAGAACAAAGGGACACAGGTGACTCCCAAAGCAGATACTTTCTCCACAGACCTGGCTCTCCTCAACTCCTACCCTCCCACTTCCCCCAAAGAACCTTCTGGGACATCCCTTGGGGCAAGATCCAGTGCAGGGCCATGCCTGTGTGCCCCATGCCTGACACAGAAGCTGGTGCCAGAAATGTTTGTGGAGTGACCAAATGAACATATAGAGAGTGGTATTATCAACAACAATGCCAGTTCTCATTTTCAGAAAATATTGTGTGGCAGGCAGGGTCCGGTCACCCCAGCTGTGTGTAATCCACGCTCTTCTCGTGGAGAAGAGGCAAGTTACTATTGTCTCCACTTTACAAATAAGAAAATGAAGCTTGGAGTAGTGGAGTTGCTTGCTCAGGCCCCACAGTTAGGTGACAGAGACCAGATTGGGACCCAGTGGTCAGTAAACATCTGTTGAAGGGTCAAAAAGGAAGGCCTTGGGGTCATGTGAGGAGACAAGACTAACACCTCGGCACAGTGAAGTCAAGTAAGTGGGGTGCCAGTTCCCTGCCCTGCTTTTTAGGTAATATGGAAGCAGAGGCAAGAAGCAGAGGTTTGGGGTGCCATGTGTGCCTGAGTGCTTGCTCCGTGCCAGGGACTATGCCAGGCATTTCCACACATGATTCCATTTAGATCACCCCACAGTCCTGTGAAGCAGGGACTGTAATCATGAAAAAGTAACCCAATTATAACAGTAAACATAATAAACGCAAATGGACTAAACTCTCTAGCTAAAAGACAAGGATGACAAGGGGCTCAAGGAGACTTTTGGGGTGATGGATCTGTTCATTATCTTAACTGCAGTGATAGTTTTGTGGGTGTATATCTATGTTAACACTGATCAAATTGTACCCACTAAAGAGCTGCTTTTGACTGTATGCCAATTATACCTTAATAAATCTGTTCTTTAAAAAGAAGCAAAAGTGATTAAACAGAATTAAAAAATTAAAGTCCAGCTGGCTGAGCTTTCTCTCCCATGGCTGGTCTCTCCATGTCCACACTCCTTTACCCTCTGGTGCCCCAGGAGTTGGGCCACCCCAGCCACATGCTGGGATCTCCCCTGAACAGCTGCCCTGCTCTGTGGATCATACCGGGGTCCTCTGTGCTGCCTCTAGCTCTGTTTCCTAGGGCTGACTTCGTTGTCTTCCTGTTGTACTAGTTCAGATCCTAACATTGTTTACCTCACTTCCCGATTCATCAGCCCGTGAGTCTGGCCTGGGAGGTCTTGGGGCAGGGATCTATCTGGCTCACCTAGGGCAGCCAATTGAGAATGGGGTTTTCCAGGATGTAAGAGATGGGAATGTATCGGCTCATTCTGAAAAATGCCTAAAAACATATTTTTTTCTATTTTAAATCAGGTACCATCTGGCTCAGCTGTAATTTATATTTGAGTGCTTGATCCCACAGGATTCAGAGCTGTTTAAATTCTAGACTGGGCACTGTCCCATTCATCCTATATGTGGCCACTAAGCATTGAAATGTGGATGGTCTGAATAAAAACAGGCTGTAAGTGTAAAATACACGCCAGGCTTCAAAGATTTGGTACAAAAAGTTTTCTAAGATATCCTGTTAATTATTTTATATTAATCACATATTAAAATAATATTTTTGATATATTAGAGTAAATTAATATATTAAAATTAATTTCACTTATTTCTTTTCACTTTTTTTAATGTGACTACTAGGAAAATTTTAATTTTATACGTGGCTCACATGATACTTCTAGTGGACAGTGATTGGCATTATGGTCTATAGGCCACATCTGGACAGCTGCTTCTTTTGAAAAATGATATTAGAGCACAGTTACACCTATTCATCTTTGCTGTCTTCCTGCTTTAACAGCAGAGTTCAGTAGAGAGTGACAGACACTTTTTGGCCCACAAAGCCTGAAATAATTAATATCTGGTCCTTTACAGAAAAACTTTGCCAACTCTGGCTGCACACTGGACTTACCTGAGGAACTTAAGCTTGAACTCAGGCTGCATCCTAGACTCTACTGTAACTGGTGCTGGGCATGGCCCATGGGGTTTTAAAAAGTGCAGCCCCCCTACCCCCACCCCCAATGACCTCAATGAGCAGCCAAGGATGAGGACCACTTGATTTAATAATTCTCAGGACAAAAGGACAACAGGGGAAATTAAGTCACTTCTAATTACCCAACATGATCACATGAATCAGGCCACAAATTTAATTTTGAGCTTCCTGGAAGCCAATGCAAAAAGGGAACATTACTTCAATGTCCAAGGGGAAACTCATTTTGGCTATTCCAGAGAATAAAATATGCTCCTTGCCACTTATGTTGGGTGGTTTGCATGATTTGTCAGAGGTGATTGTCTTGGACGAGTGCTGGGCCCATCACCTGCCTCCCTCTGTCCACCCCACCATTCCACTCAGCACAGAAGCTGCAAGCCACCACCAACCGACCACCCAGCATGGGAATGGCCATGAAGAGGCCATGATGAGATGCCTGGCCTGGTCTGTGGCCTCCTCCCAGCAGGGGCCATGGCTGCCTCCATGCCAGGCGGACACAGAAACGCGAGCGGGAAAGGTGCTGGACTTACTGATGGATGGCTTGGAGGAACTTACGCTGGTGTTTCCGAACCCGGGCGTGGTCTGGCTTCTTCACCAGCCTGGTATGTTTGTAGATGAGCCACGTCTCCCTGAGAACGTTAGCAGCGGCGTTTTTTACCTGAGGCCAGAGAAAGAACAGTTCCTTAGGGTGGGCACAAAACCACAGAAGGCTCTGAACACTTCTGGAAACCTCCAGAAACTCCTGAATATTCCCCCTGGGGTCCTGGGACTGTAAGGCAGGGCCATTTTTACATGTCCACATCTGTGCTGTGTGTGTAAATGTGTTTCTGCCTAATACACATCACTCACCATGGGCCAGACCCTTTCTATATACCTTGCAAATGTTAACTCAGGAACTCGACACACACTGTTATTTCTCTTATTTTAGACATGGGGAAACAGAGGCACAGAGAGGCTGACCTGCTGAGGTCCCACAGCTTGTAAGTTGCACCTGGCTGCCTGGTCACAGAACCCCTGCCTCTTGCTGAATGGCTCATGGCTGGGCTGCCACTCAGTACAGAAGTGGATGCCTGTGGCCATCGCCATGTCTTCTGCATGGCTCATGAACGTCCACATGGTGGCATAGCCCAGTGCAGTATGGGCACGCACAGTCAGCACGGTGGCCCACGGGCACATGAGCATCCTGACATGGGCAGAAGTCAGGTGGGGAGGGTCTGCCTTTGATGATCAGGAAGCGAGGTGGCTGTGATGCGGGCTGGTGTCCTTACCCGCTTGGTGAGCTGAGTGTCCATCATGAAATTGTGCACGTGTTTCTCTGCCTTGGTGAGTTCCAATTTCCGGGCCACCACGGCGACCACGAGTGCTGTGCAGCCGGCCCCCTGCATTAGAGGGCAAGGGGTCACATCAGGGTCCACCTCCTACGGGTCCTGGGTTGTAAGTAGGACACCCTCCCTCCTCCAGGAAGCCTGCCTGATTGCTTCCTAACGTTTACCCTCCATGCCCATAGGGTGGGCAGATCCTACCTGCTGAGTTCATTGACTGCCAACCCCACTTGCTTAATATACATCAAACATCCAGGGAGCCTGTGCCACAGATTAGTTCATTTGATCCCCAACATCCCCAGGAGGAAGGACCACTCATCCCCATTGGGCAGAGGGGGAAAGTGAGGCTCGGGGATAGGAAAGGGGACAAGAAACATGTGGGATCTGCATGAACATGTGGGGCTGATGCCCACGGAGGTGGGAGGATTTGGAAGCATTTCCATCAAGGTTTTGGGGTCTGGATAATGAGGGCAGAGACCTAGCTGACATGTTGCTGACCAGTAAGGAGGATTCAGCTGGTAGGGTCAGAAGGGTGGCAAGAAAGAAGGGTCAGGCCAGCTGCCTGCGGTAGGGCACTTGCAGGAAGGAAGAGGCAAAGTATAGGTCCCAGGATGTGGGGGAGTAAGGGGCAGGGACGTCTCCCTAATGATGGGATCCCTGCTCTTAGCAACTGCCCTCCCCAGTATGCCCTGAGTGACAGCCAGTCCACTGGCTAGGGAAGGAGGCCAGAGAGGACTTGCTTGTCCACATGGAGGCTGCCTGAAAGACAGAAGGGCAGGAGTGAGGACCCAAGGTGGAGGGCAAGGCTGAGAGATAGGGATGGGGGGAGCGGGCAGCGAAAAGTGACGCAGGAGGAGGGAGGGGAGAGGGAGGTTCTGTCAATGAGAATTAGGAGCCAGGGACCCCAGGACATCCTGGTGTCATCAGCTGCAGGAGTGGCTGGGAAGCAGGTGGCGGGGGCCGGTGAGGGGGGCTGTAAGGCTCTCTCTGGCAACTCTCCTGTCCGCTGGTTCCTCCTGCGGCTGCTGCCTGTAGGATGGAAGGAAGGAAGAGATCCAGGCTTGGCCCCTGGGGGCCAAGGTAGTAGCTAGTTTTTCTTACTGATGGAAGGAAACATTTATGGGAAGGGTGGGCAAGGGCTGGGGACACTGTTGGACCAGCTGGGGTGGGGTGGATGCAAAGTTGCCCCCTGAGGAAACCCCATCATGTATTCCTGGCCAGGATGAGGGTCTTGGGAGGACTTGAAAGTCCATGTTCAAAAAAACCCTGTCAACCAGGGCCAAGAAACAGACTACCTCCGTGTGGAATACTATGCAGCCTGGAAAAGGATCGGCCAGTGACTCTGCACAATAGCACAGATGCCACGTCCAGCAAAAGACATGAAATTCAGAGGAGGCCATGCTGGGATGCCTTGAAGTTCAAGAATGAGCAAACATGTGCTTTATAAGTGTCTGGAAGGGGGTGAGTCCATGGGCAGTGACTGGGTGGGGACACACTTGGGCAAGGATAGAAGAGGGATGGGACAACAAAAGAATTAGAAATGGAAAGTGGGACTACAGTTAATACTTGTGTGTTGAATTTTGCTAAGAGGGTAGATTTTAAGTGTTATCACAACAGAAAGGAAGCGGTAACTAGCTGGGCTGATGGATACGTTAATTACCCTGATTGCGGTGATTGTTTCACAATGTTTACGTACATCACATCATCAAGTTGCACACCTTAAATATGAGTAATTTTTAACTGTCAATTATACCTCAACAAAGCTGGAAAAAAATTTTTTAAATAAAAACATTATTTCAAAAGAAGAAAAAAACACAACAAAAAACAGAGAGTGGCTAAAAAAGACCAAGGTATGACTTCATGTGATACCAGGCTGTGTGGTGACAGCAAAAAGCAAGACACATCCCTGGGTGCAAACACTCCTGCACGTCCCAGGGTTGAGGGCAGGGAATGAGCTGCAGGCTAACCACAGAAGCAGTTTTCTGAAGGAGGTTTATCCAGGAGAAGAGAACTTGGCTTTTCTGTTTTGCTGTGGGTTTTCTGGGTTTAAAGCCATCATCTTATCTGAGTGTTTTTCTTTATTCATGGGGGTGGGGACAGGGGGAGTGGACTGTGGCCAATCTTTAGTTTTTTCCCCTTCTATTCTCGCAAAATAACATAAGCAAATATGCAGAATGCCTTTTAACAAAGAGGGGCTGTGACAGCTTGGCCAGGAGACGGTCATGGACCCCCAGGTGGTATCCAAATAGGAGGGGACAAGAGGTGAAGAAGGGAGAGAGCCATAGACCTCAGGAGATGGTGACAATGGAGGATGGTCTACCTGCAGTGAAGGGGGCTGGGCTGAGCCCCGGAAAGATAGTCCCTTCCTCTGCAGAAGGGAAACCATGGTGGGCACGGCATCGTACTTTTCAAGAACAAACATCTCTCTGCCAAGAGAAGGAAGGACCCACTTCAGGAAGTGGTCTGGGGTGGACCCTGGTGGGGAAATCAGGTTGGTTTCTTTAGGCCTGTGGGTGTTCACTGATGTTTTTCACAAATGAACGTGTTACTCGGGGGTTGGGGAGAGGAGTTCCCTACCATGCATCAAACAATTCATAGCAATCCAAAACACAGAAAAGCATTTGTGGAGGAGATAAAAGAAGCTTAAAGAGGAAGAAGGTTCCAGAAGAAAGGGATGGGCAGGGAACCTAATGATCGAATCAGGGTAAAGAGAAGGCACCAGAGGTCAAAGTTTGCTCACACAAGCAGATGGACTTGAGAAGGTTTTAGTGAAGATGAGTTGCTGCCTGGGCCCAAGGAGTCACACGAGATAAACTTCACATGCAAGGGGCTCCGTGGGGGTGCTAAAGACACCCTGGCAGTCAGGCAAGGATGCAGAATTGGCCCATGATGGCTAGCTCAGAGGCTATTGACGGGGTACCTGAGGCATTCATGGTTCTAGGCACTTATAAATGAACAGACTCAGTCCTTGCAACGAGCACAGAAGTGGGCACTGGTTATAGCCGGGGAAACTGAGGCACAGAAGCATCAAGGCACATTCACATCCAAGGGCTGTGAACTAAGCAGGCTGCGGAGCATAAAGGGGCAAAGACGCCACTTGGTTCAGAGTGGACCACAGCACCTGGCCCGGCAGGCACAGCAGGCGCTGCGTATCTCAGGCTGGAAGAGCCCTAGAGGAGATGCCCCAGGAAACCTGAAGGTGTGGATTCCATGTCACATCTGAGGGAAAGAACAGGGTGGCAGAGGGGTGGGCTGACACAGGGAGGAACTTTGAGCAGGTGTAGCTCGAGACGGGGTGAGCTCCTCGTCAGTGGGGAGTGTGCAAGGGCCCTTGCTCTTACCATAATGCCAGTGAGCAGGCACACGCCCTTCCCGCAGTAGGTGTGGGGCACCATGTCGCCGTAACCGATGGAGAGGAAGGTGATGGAGATGAGCCACATGGCCCCCAGGAAGTTGCTGGTCACTTCCTGCTTGTCGTGGTACCTGGGGGGAGCCAGGGAGGGCCAAGTCAGTCCACTCTGGTCCCTCTTCCTTCATCATACCCCCTAGGGCAGCGCCAGGAAGACAGGGCCCTGGGTCCCCTTAGCTGCATGAAGGGCCTTGCAGGAAGTTGCTCATTCTGGGGGCTCAGTGTCCAAGGCGCTGCTGTAGGGCGGGGTGGATGAATGGTTAGCGCCTGGGGCAGCCCCATGGTCCTCCTGAAGATACCCACACCCTCCTCCCCAGCATCCCTTTCAACCTTCTACTTTCGCCTGACCCCCAAGCTGCTGGTTATGGGGCAGAGAGGGGTCCAGGTGAGGGTGCGTCCACATGTGTCCACACATGTGCACACGATCCCCCTCCCAAAGACAGACACACAGACAGATGCGAACATGGGTGGCCAGGGGCACCAGAAGCAGCAGGAAGTAGAGGTGAGGATTCAGGTCAGATACCAGAAAGAACTTCCCCAGCCAGCAAGGCTGAGAGGAGGGAGGAGGATTCAACAGGGAGACAGGAGACTGGGGGACCACACCCTGGGACTTGGGAGTAGAAGGGAAGTCAATACCTGGAGGGCAGTACCAGTGGCCCCAACCTCAGGCCTGGAGTTCTTCTGGGGGTCATGCGGGATGGGGCAGCTTGCTTGACCCTGGGGAGAGGCCTGGGACTCAACTTGTGTTATTCAAGGGGACAGATCTCCAAGGCCTTGCAAAGGATGTGATTTTGTCCCGATCACAGCTGGTTCTACCTATGGTCAGCCCAGGCTGGGGGGCTGAGGGATTACTTTTCTGAGTCTGGGGGTGGCTTGATGTTCTGCTCCAGCCCAGCCCCTTCCTTCCGCAAAGCCCCTCCAGCTCAGGGAGGTCAGGGAGCCTTTTCCAGCTAATCCCCTCCCTCCTAGGCTGCAGGGGCAGGGCAGGGGAGCTGGGAGGGAGGGCTGTTTCAGGCAGACAGCGCTGGGATCAGGGGCTCAAGATGGGAAAGAGATGGAAACCCAAAACATGAGAAGGAGGGATGGAGGCCTTCCCAGCAGGTTTGGGATTTGGGCATTCCTTCCCTACCAGGAGGTCAGGTGTCATTCCAGGCTGTCTGCTGGATGAGGGGGACCAGGGACTGAACCCTATCTTTCATTGAGGCACCTGAGCCCCAAGCTGCACCAGCCTCCACCTCTCAGGGGATCAGGGCCCCCCACCCAGGAGGCAGGAGGAGAGGGGAACCCACCAGCCACGGGCTGGGAGGCTTCAGGCCTGGCTGGAGCTATGGTGGGTGCTGCAGGACCACCCATAACCAGGGAGTGGGGGACATGCAGGAGGTGGGGTGGGACAGAGCCACAGGGGCAGAGGAGGAAGGCGAGGGGGCATCAAGCAGTGTCACAGGGCTCAGAATTTAGGATTGGCTGCCCCCCCCGGCCCTGCCCCGTTCCCCACCCTCACCTGGCACCCCTGCAACAACCTGGCCTGGACCTCAGGGGTGCCTTGACAAAGGGCACCCTCTCCCAGTTCCCAAGCTCCAGTCCTGAGATCTGTGGGAGTTGGCAAGGGGGCACATCAGGGGTCTGAGGAGCCCCTGCATGATCCTCAGACAGTAAGCCCTGGTAACAGATCTCCCTCACCCCCATGAGCCCCACATCAGTCTGAGGCAGCGGCCGTGGAGGGGGAGTTTGAAGGGGTGAGGACTGGGGTTCTGGGGGCGAGTCCAGCCCAGGGACCTCCCAGGAAGCCCAGTCCCAGCACCACCTACCACAGCCCCTCTAGGGCCTTCCCCAGCTAGGCACGAGGCAGGAGAGACCTCCCTCCCAGACAAGCAGTCCAGTGGGACTCCTCCCTCTCCTGGAACTGAGATTGGGCCCTCAGGGATGCCTTTCTGCTCCCAAAGCCTCAGTTTCCTCATCTATAAGTTGGGTTGATGGCCCTCCACCTTCCAGGGCTATTCAGAACAAGCCCTGTACGGGGGTCTTAAAAGCTGGGCCAGTTTTCATTCACCCTAGACCCACTTAACTCTCAGGAGGAGCTGTTCAAGCCTCCTGGGGCCAGGTGCCCCAACAAGGCACCAGAGCTAAGCTCTTTTCCTCCCCCTCCCCACTTTGGAGACAAGGACCCCAGGGATGCCATGGGGATTTGGCCTGAGAGTGGCCTGCCTCCCTGCTGGCCCGGGCTCAACCCAAGACCCACCTGCCTGGCTGCACAGGGACAGGCTCTCCCCACAGCCCCGTGGGCTCTCGGCTGGTCCCGGCCCCCCGCCTCACTTCCCCGCTCCCTCCCCTGGTGGCAGCTGATCTTAAATTCCTGGCGGGCAGGACAGCTGGTAGCTCTGTGCACACAGCTCGGCTGAGAGTAGGACTCACATGTTTTCCCTACAGTCCAGTGGGGCGGGCAGAGGGGAGAAGGAGAGCAGGTTAAATTGTGGGGGAAACAGGTGGTTGGTGGGAGGGTCCCTGTTCCTGCTGCCTCCACCACCCTGGGCCAGAGGTTAGAGGTCCAGCCCATGGAGGGGCCCCCCTGGGGGAAAGGGAGGGGAGATACGGATGGGGTCCTAGAGGGTGTGGGTCGGGGTAGGGGCTGGGGGTAACTGGGGACACAGGGCTAGAGTCCTAGGGAGGAGGGAGTTGCACATGAGAGTCACTGAGGCCGGGAACTTGGCAGAGGGGCAGTCACTAGGGTCAGGGGATGTGAGGACAGAGTGATGGCTGAGGGAGTCCCAGGGTCACTAAAGTCATGGGTGGGTATGAGGGTCATGGGGGTCAGGGGTCAGGGGGTCAGGGGCGCACCTCTCGCAGACCCGCACGGTCCAGGCGGCGATGATCCAGGAGGAGATGCTGAAGACAAGGAGCACGGTGCCCGGGCAGATGGTCATGAGTGTCTTCATGACGAAGCGTGTGTTGAAGGTAATCTTGTTGAGGGCACCGATGCTGCGGCTAGAGGCGTCAGTGAAGATCTTGCTGTGCAGCAGCATGACGCGGCCCAGCAGGTAGAGACGCAGGAACATGGGCACGGACAGCAGCACGTCCACATCGGCCTCAGCCGCCGACGGCGCGTAGGTGAAGGCCAGCCGCGCCGTCCACGTGAAGCGGTAGTGGCCGGGCACCGGGTGGATGGCGCACACGGCCAGTTCCAAGGAGATGAGGAAAACGCGCTCGCAGGTCATTGCAATGCGCCAGTCATCTGCCCCGTTATCCACCATGAACAGCTGCAGAGGTCAGGCAGGCGGGTGGCATGGGTCTCAGACACGTGGTTAGGCCCGGGAGTGAGACCCCTGCCCCAAACCCCATCCGTTTTTTCAAGACACATGGCCTCAGAGGTAAAACTCCCTAGTTCTCAGCATCAGCCACAATTCAAACTAAACGTGGCACAGGTGTTTCCCCAAAAGTCACAGAGTTGCCAATGACATAACCATCCCATTCCTATGATTATAGGCACAAGGGATGAAAACAGTTGTTCAAGCACATCCTTATGCCCACATCATCCCAGCAGCACTGTTCACAGTCGCCCAAAGTGGAAAGAACCCAAATGTCCATCAATGGATAAATGGATGAATAAAATGTGGTCCTTCTATACAATGGAACATTACTCAGCCATAAACAGGAGTTCTGACACATGCTACAGCGTGGATGAACCTTGAAAACATTATGCTGAGTGAAAGAAGACAGAGGCCACCGGCCAGGGTCAAGGGACCAACGCTGCCACCCCAGAGGGCCTGGAAGGTGGAGGAGTGCTGAGCCAAGGGGGGTCATTCTCCCGCCCTCAAATCTAATGGAACTTGCCTGGCCGGGTCTGAGACATGCTTAGGACCTGTCACCCCTTACTTCTTTCATCTTTCTCCCTTTTGGAACAGGAATGTCTATCCTATGCTTGTCCTACCATGTTTTTTTGGAAGCACACAACTTGTCTGGTTCACAGCTGGAGGGGAATTTTGTCTCAGGAGGAATCATACCTCGAATCTCACCCATATCTGATTTAGATAATATTGATTGCTTGATTGATTTTATGGACATATTGGATTTACAATGTTGTGTTAGTTTCTGGAACACAGCATAGTGATTCAGTTATATATATATATATATCTTTTTCCATATTCTTTTTCATTATAGGTTTTTACAAGCTATTGGATATAGTTCCCTGTGCTATATAATAAGACCTTGTTGTTTACCTGTTTTATATATAGTAGTGTGTATCTGCTAATCTCAACTCCTAATTTATCCCTCCCCACTCCCTTTCCCTTTGGTAACCATAAGTTTTTTTTCTGTGTCTGTGAGTTTCTTTCTATTTTGTAAGTTCATTAGTGTCATTTTTTTAGATTGCAGATGTAAGTAATATCATATGATATTTGTCTTTCTCTGACTTCACCTAGTATGATTATCTCTAGGTCCATCCATGTTGCTGCAAATGACAAAATTTCATTCTTTTTCATGGCTGAGTAATAGCCCATTGTATGCATATGTATGTATGTACATATATGTGTGAGTGTGTGTGTGTGTATACACACACATGCCACAACTTATTTTTCATTTCTTTCTTTTTTGTTTTGTTTTAATTTAAAAATTAAAAAAAAATTGGGGGGGGAGATAATTAGGTTTATTTATTTATTTATTCAAGAGAAGGTACTGGGGATTGAACCCAGGACCTCATGTATGCTAAGCATGTGCTCTGCCATTTGAGCTATACCCTCCCCTCTACCACAGCTTCTTTATCCAATGATTTAGATGAAATTTAAATGACCTGGACTTAGAGTTGATGCTGGCATAGGTTAAGACTTTGGGGGCTGTTGGGATGGGATGAATGCATTTTGCATGGGAGAAGGACATGGATTGAGGAAGTGTGCCAGGAGGCGGAGTGTTATGGACTGAACTGTGTCCTCTCAAAATTCATCTGTTGAAGCCCTAGCCCCTAATATGACTGTATGTGGACACAGGGCCTTTAAAGTGGTAATTAAGGTTACATGAGGTCATAAGAATGGGGACCAGTGTTCTTATAAGAAGAGGAAGAGACACTAGGGATGCGTGTGCACACACCAAAGGCCATGTCAGGACTTAGGGAGAACACGGCCATCTGTAAGCCAAGAAGAGAGCCCTCAGGAGAAACCAACCCTGCCAGCCTCTTGGACATCCAGGAGAATTGGGAAAGAATACATTTCTGTTGTTTAAGTCACTCAGTTGTGGTATGACACAGTACTTCATTTTTTTTTTTGTTTGGCTGAATAATAATAATGGATGGACCAAGTTTTAGTTATCATCAGTTGATGGATGTTTGGGTTATTTCCACTTTTTGGCGATTGTGAATAATGCTGCTATGAACATACGTGTATAAGTTTTTACGTGGATGTAGGTTTTGGCTTCCCTGGGATGTGTAACTAGGAGTGGATCGCTGGGTCAGATGGTAACTCATGTTTAACTGTTAGAGGAACTGCCAGAATGTTGTCCCCATCTGTACCTCAGAACTGCTTCCTTCTAGTTCAGGGGTCACTGTCCTTCTCCCCCCACTCCCAGCCAGATTGAGGACCCCTCCAGTGTGCCAGACCTTGGGTGTCTCCTTGTAAGCCCACACACAGTGCAACACAGGTAGGATTTTCGTACACCTGTCTTCTGCCAGATTACAGAGATCAAGGCTCAAAGGCCAGAGTCAGGAGCCAGATCTGACACCTTCTGGTGTTCCCAGGTCCTGGTGCCAGTCTGCTGTGGTAACGTCTGTCTGACAAGCCCTGAGCTGGTCTTTATTAACCCCTGAAATAGGAGAACAAACTCCCTGGCACGTGATCAATCATTCAAACGCAGGGTGGGATGGAATAGGAGAAGGAGCCCGGTGTTACAAACACTGGACTCCATGGCTGCAAAAACGACCCATGTGCACCAGAACTAGCCCCCACCTCCTGCTCCCTCACTGTCTTCTTTACCAAACAATCAAATGAAAATTAAAATAAAGACTTGCGTTACAAGGAAATTTAGAGTCATCTAAACAGTGTGTCTCTGTGGAGATCTTTTTTTTTTCCTATAAAGAGGCTACTGGTCCTCTTAGTTTTCAAGGGCTGGGGTCTCAGATGGCTGGTGTGAGGGGCTCTGAGGCGTGGGGAGGAGAGCTGCCCCAATCCCACCTGGCACTGACCTGGATCTCCCGGGCATGGTAGAGGACGACCAGGCCCAGCAGGATGACGGTGGAGAGGCTGATGAGGCATTTGAGTGCAAAGGAGTATAGGGACTCCTGGGCAGAGAGAACAGAGGGCAGGACAGACGCTGGGGGTGGGGGGCGGGCAGCCCTCCAGACCCCCTACCTGGTTGTTTCACGAAGGAAGTGATGCTCCTGTCCTTACTCCTTTGGCCCGGGCTGACGGTAAGGTGGGCCCAGCCCTTCAGTTTATAAGGCCTGGCCTCACCTGGGTATAGCACTTCACAGTTTATAAGTCCTGGCCTCTTGAAGGCCCAGCATGGCACAATTTATAAGGGCTGGCCTCACATGGGCACAGCACTACACAGTTTATAAGGCCTGGCCTCCTCTGGCCTTGACACTTCACAGTTTACAGGCTAATATGGTTCTGATCTCACTCTAGGCTTGTAGTCCAGCTCTCTAAAGGGGGAAAGCTCTTTCCCGCTCCTCAGCACAGCCTTTCTCTAGGGGGTCCCTTGTCCTGGGCCTGACCTGGGAGGCAGCCCCCTCCCTGCCTTCAGCCAAGACGCAGCCCCTTGGTGCAGGGCAGAGGGAATGGGCTGGAGCCGTCTGCCCCCACCTTCAGCCTCCCTGCCATACCCAGGGTGTGGACACAGCAGGAGGCTCAAGGCTCCCCGTATTCCCACCTTCAGGGTCCCCCCAGCATCCCCTACCCACCTCTCAGGGCCAACGTAGCCCCAACCCCATGCCCAAGGGGCTGCGGGGAGCCAGGTGGGCCCAGCAGGGCCTCCCCTGGGTGACCAGGGAAGGGCCATGCATACCTTGGTGTAGACCCCCCAGGACAGCTCTGTCTCCGTCACCATGACAACGATGCCGAACATGCCAAAGATGAGGGCGTAGTCGCTGAGGCGCTTCCGCTTCTCGAAGAGTGCCCGCCGGTGGCCCAGGCGGTGACCTACACTTGGGGGCTTCCTTGAGGCCCTCTGCCTGCCCGCCTCGTCTTCCTCTTCATCTTCCTCCTCCTCCTGGTCCTGGGGCTGCCCCTGGGGGCTGCTGGGTGAGGGCTGGATTGGCTCACTCTTGGCCACCACCACCTGGATGCCTGGGCCATTCGGAGGCTGCGGGGGGTGGCTGGCCTCAGGGTCCAGAGGGTCTCGGCCCAGGGCACCCAGCCCGCCACCCAGCGGCCGTCCCCCGCAGCCACGGTGGTTGTGGCTGTTCATGACTATGTGGGCGCTGGGGTTGGGCTTGCTGCCGGCCGCCTGGGGCCCGGCATGGCTCAGCGACTGGGCTCCCTCGCTGACCTGCAGGTACATGGGGAACACAGTCATGTCAGGGCCTTGCCAACTAACCAGAGGGCTAGGGACACCCCCCACCAAAAACATTCTGAGGCTGGAGAGGCCATGATCCCACTGCAGCTAATATGTGGCTTGGCCATCCTAGAAACAGTCAAGTTGGCCTATGTTCCCCTCCCCTGCTCAAAACCTTCCCAGGCCTCTCCACTGCCACTGCACAGAAACTCAACTCTTCATTGTGGCTGGAAGCCTCTGTGATCTGGCTCCCAGCCACCTTATCCTTCTCACTTTCCCCAGAGTTACTCCCTTTCAGCCACACTGGCCTCTCCGTTACCAGACCGCGACAAGCTTGGTCCTGCCTCAGGGCCTTTGCACCTGCTGAGCCCTCTGTCTGGAACACTCTCCTGCCAGACCTGTGCCCACTGACTTTCTGTGTCTCCAAATACCAGAACAATGCTGAGCACACAGGTGACACACAGTAAACACTTCTGAATGCCTCAAGATGGAATCTGCTGGCTGATTTGCCTGGGAAGACTAGAGACCATGTAAGTGAGCAGTCAGGAGGTGGTTCTGATCCAGGCTTGTCTCCTTCTGACCTTCAGGCTCTTGGACAAGTTAATTTCACTCTACTGAACCTCCAGTTCCTCCCATAGAGTTGTCCAGAGGCCTGAACACACTTACACAGTCACAGAGTGTAGCGAGGGGCATATTAGGGGCCGTGGCTGTGGTATGAGACCCTCAGCTCCCTCAGTGATCTCCAAACAGATTCTAGGACCAAAGCAGCAATCCAGGATTGTACTCTAAGATCTCAGAATTGATTCTACAGGGCCTTGGGAGACATGCTCAGCCCGGTCCTGTAATATCAGGCCAGATTCAAGTTATCCCACAGAGGAAACCGGCTACTGAGGAACAGACTGTGATCTGCATCCTCAGATTCTGCCCCTGCACAGGGCAATGTCCTGTGGCATCACATGCAAAAGCAAGGACTTTGAAGACAGTGACATGCACATGCTGCCTGGAGTTCAATCTCCTGGGTCCCCAGTTGCCAGACCCCCCACTCCACCCCAGCCCACTACCTCTCCTCCCCCTTTGCATGTATCCTCTTCACACAGATTTTCTCTTTAATCCTCACAATACTCCCAAGAAGGGGGTCCTGGGATTTGGGCAGTTTTGCCAATGGGGAAACTGAGGCACCATGCGGTGAAGGGGCTGTCTCCTTACAAGATAGCTTCTGGACCAGGCTACCTTGTGACATTCTCTCAACAAGCCAGGTGGCGGTGGGCTTTGGGCCAAGTGTTGTCCCCTTTGAAGAGGCCAGGCAGGAAAGTACTGGAGGCCCAGGAATGGTGGCTGTGTGCACAGACAGGACACCTCCCTGGCCCTGAAGCCATATTCCTGGGGGTGACAGACTCAGAAAATGTCAATTCAGGACAAGTCAAGATGAGCCATGTTGCCAGGCGGGACATGGGTGCCCTTGGCCAGGGCACCACTTGCATGCATTGCAGGACCACCTGTGCCCTGGTCTGGCGCCCCCCAGACAGGATCTGTCCTACTCACTATATGTCCCCAGATGCTGGTGCCAGCACACAGTAGGAACAGAAGAAACATGAGTCTTAGAACATGTCCCACTCCCATCCATCACACCAACCAAGCCGTGGCTACCTGTGACCGGAAACTTTACAGTTTATAAGAGCTGGCCTTACGCAGGCCCAGAGCTTCAGTTTATATGGGCTGGTCTCCTGCAGGCCCAGCACTTCAGAGTTTATACAGGCTGGTCTCCTGTAAGCCCAGCACTTCACAGTTCATATGAGCTGGTCCCCTGCAGGCCCAGTACATCGCAGTTGATAAGGCTGACCTTGGCCCTGATCTCTCTCTTCATCCTCACAAACACTCAGGTGCCACTCTCCTCCTGGGCTAGAGCCCCTGCCTGCCCCTTTAAAGGGCTGTCAGCGCTAGGCGGGGCTGAGAGCTGACCCCCAGGACACACACAGCAGCCCCAGACCCTGCCCTTGCCCAAGAGACAAGGACACCCCAGGCACCTCTCCTGCCTTCCCTCTGGAAAGTGCAGAAGGTCCCCGCCCAGGGCTTGGGGAGCATGGGCAGGAGAGGCGGTGGCCCGGCAGACAGGACTGGGAGGGGGTGGGGGTGCTGCAAACGACCTTCTGAAATGCACGGATGAAGATGCAATTTGGGGATGTGACTCAGCCGCCCAACACACAGGCCAGATTCGGACGCATGTCTGCCATGCTCCTCCTTGCCTGGCAGCCGCGTCCTAAGGTGCCCGGGCAGGGAGGAGGCAGAGGGGACGGACACATAGACAGGCGGCGGCAGGTGGCTTCCAGGAAGGCAGAGATGTGGAGGGCCTTCCTAGAACCCATAATGTTAATGTGTACCTAGCACTTATTGCAGGCCAAGCCCTTTATCAGAATTGTCACATTTAATCCCTACCGCCACTCAGCGAGGTAGGCGGCATTCTTACTCCCACTTTACAGATGGGAGACAAGGTTCAGAGAGATTCAGCAAGTTGCCCAAAGTCACGCAGCCAGGAAGGGCAGGGACTAAGTGTAGTCTGGGGTGGGAAGGTGGTAGTCAGATCTGGCCAGGTCCCTCTTGACGAGCAGCCATTTGGAAAGGGAGCCAGCCTGGCCCTGCCCTTGAGGGATCACAAAGCTCAGGACACAGGCATGATGTGTGTCTGACCCCTCCCACGACATCATAGGAAAGGGAAGGACAGAGTGGTCTGCAGAAGAGTGCAGACAGATTCCACAGGAGAATGGGACAACCCATTTCTAAAGGCTGGGTGGGACCAGAGGGCCCTGGGGACAAGAGACCTTCCCCTGCTTACTGCAATTTGGGCCTAAAGCTGGGGTGTCAGGGACCCTCAGAGATTCCTAAAGAACCAGGAGCCCCTATGAAAACCCAGCCAAGGTTTAGATGTCCATGAAAGGGTGTGTTTTTCTAGGTCAGGGCCCTGGGTTCTCCAAGGAGTTCCCCTAAAAGGTAAGAAACACCCTGCATTTGGTTTTGAGAGTCCCTGGAATTGTCCAAATTGTCTAACATGTTTGAGACACAAGACTTCTGTTCCCTGAATGCTGGGGTAGGGGGTGAGTAGAACCCTGCCTTCTGCACCATCCTAAGAGATACTGTCAGAAACCTGTGGGCCAAGCGGGGCAGGGGGTACCCAGGAGGGCGCTTGAGGAACCGAGGAAGGTGTGCAGGCAGCAGGGAGCAAGGAGGTCGGCTCCTCCAAACTCTCCCTTTCAACAGGAAGAGAAAGAAAATGGCCAGACCCCGAAGAGTGAGCCCTCTTACAAATGGTGGGTTGATTGCAGTGGCTTTCTAAGAGGCACCTTTGGGCATCCCAGACAGGATGGTCACTTCCCCCCCTCAGCTGCCTCTTCAGTAACAGTGTGTCTCAGTGCCCACCCAGCAGAGTCATAGCCAGAAGGGAGTGAGATCTCACATGGAAAATGCTTAGCACGCAGCCCAGCTACTACCCCACACCAAGCTCCGTTCTTTAGAGCTGGACCAGGAGCAGGTGCCCCCTGTCTCCAAGGCACAGCCCCCTCGGGGTGACATGCTCATCCTACCCCTCCCAGGAATCATGGCCAGAGCAGCACATGGCAGAATCTTCCAGGATGTGTGGGTGAGATGTGGGTTGTGTGTCCCTGTGGAGCGTGGAGAAAGACCCCAAGACACCCCACCCCCCAGCACTCATGGGGCCCTAGCTCTGCAGGGCAGACAGGATCTATTTGCCCTCCCACTCCATGGGCTGCCAGAGTGGGTGCAATGAGTCGCTGGTTGACTGCTGGATCCCCTAGGCATTCCCCTCATCACCACCGATCAGGAACCTGCCAGTAGCCAGCAGGGGGCAATTAGCCTGCCCTCCCCACCTCCCCATGGCTGCCTCCACCAGTGCCCTCCACTGTGATCCATCTTCATCAGTATCTCTGGCTCACCCCCAGCCTCCAGCACTCATATTTGCAGCTCCACCCTTCAGGACAGTCCGGACAGTGCATTGTGCTTGGTACCCAACCTCTGTCCAGGGAGAGCTGGGGGACCCGGTTTTCCAACCCCTGCCATGCTGCCCGTAATGACTGGATACCAGGGCCAGTGGTGAGGGTCTCCTTCCTCCCGTTCCCAAGTCAGTCCTGGGTCACTGCCTCCACCGGGAGAGCTCCCCTCACTGTATCTATGGAGTTTGGAGACTCACTGCCCTGCGCCTGCCAAAGTGAACCCGCTACCCACTCCCTCCGAGATGGGGGTCTGTGAACCTTTACTCACTCGGGCAGAGCATATACACATTTCCCCCATCCCCGTGTACCCTAGGTTGCAGACCCCACGAAAATCCTCCCTTCTGGCTCTTGCCCCAAACCGCATCTCCCTCTGGGATGCGCCTCCCTCCCTGGGTGCCTCTGCCCATCCCATTCCGTACCTGCTGGACTCGGCTCGGGTGGGCGGACGAGGCTGGAGGAGAGAAGGTCCTGCGCGGCCGCGGACCCCCGGGCGGGGGTCGGAGCCGGGGTCGCGGGCGGGGCGGCCGGCAGCAGGTGGGCACGGGGCCCCGGGGCTTTGGGGCCGGGGGCGGCGACAGCGGGCGCATCCCCGGCCGCCCTGTCCACGGGCCCGGCCGGGGGGCGAGCGCCCGCCCGGGCTGGGAGAGGAGGGGGCGGTGCGACGCCGGCGGCTCGCCGATTGGCCGAGCCCAGGGTGGCACCGCCCCCGGCGACCCCGCAAGCCCCGCCTCCACTTAAAGATCCCTCATTCTCTGGTGCCCCCTTCGCCCCCCCAGCGTGCGGCTGGTTGTCAAACTCGCCCTCTTGCCCCGCTCGATGGAGAGGACCTTGGAGAACCGAATACTCCGGACCTCGAAAGCCTTTGGGAACTCCTGACCACCCCTTTTCCAAAATCAGTTTCCCAAACTCCAACCATCTCTCAACCTTTGCGTGCCTGGGGTCTGATCAAACCACGCACTTGCTGAGGGGACAACTTTGCAGTGACTGGACACTTCCCTTTTGAAATCACCTCATCAAACGTCTGTTCCATGTGGGGAACCGTTGAAGTGGAGGAGCAGGATGTTGGCAAGTGGAGGTGCCTAGGATCTGGGCATGGGGGCTTCCAGGGGTAGAGGAGATGCCTCCTGGGGCAAGGCTGCCTTCTTTGGAAGGAAAGAGCCCACCTAGATTAGGCCCCTCCCCCAGTCCTAACTCCCAAAATCAATGCCAAGATGACAGGACAGCAGGAGACTATGGGGGGGGGGGTGCCCAAATGGTACCCCTTTCCCCTGGCACTGAGGGTAGCCTTGATCAACATTCATTCAATGTTAACGGCAGCTCAGAGAAGCCTTGGGGACTGGGGGAGTGGGGAACCCTTACCTCCTCCTTTCCCAGGCAGCCTCATTACCTCAGCCTCACCCTTTCCCCACCCTGTCCCCCTGTCACCCGGGTGACTGAATCTGGTTCTGTCCTCCCCAGCCTGGGGGCTCCTGGGGGCAGCAGCTCTCCCCATCTCTCTCCCAGCCTCCCATCTGTTTTCTTCCTGGCTCTGAGCTTTGGAGCAGGTCAGGAACATCTGATTGCTCATCATGGCCTAAGGGCAGCTATCTGTTTTGTTTCTTCTGTGGTGTCCAGGAAATAGCTGGACCGAATGAATGAATGAGTGGACAGCTACTTGGGCAGGGGGTGGTCCTGTGGGCCAGTGACAGTGGTGAGGCTGAGCAGAGCTAGGTGATGGCCAGAGGTCAGCAGGTGGGATTCCTGTTTCCTCCTCTGGAGAGTCTGTTCTTTATCTCAGCCTGTTGGGGACATTGTGAGGAGGGCCTAGCGGCAGTGACAGTGTGCAGGTCTGTGATGGTTGGGAAGTGGAGGCCTGGGGACCATCCATGCCCTGCTGTGTCCACAGGGACTCGAGTGGGGTTGTGGGGGCCCAAAAGGGATGCATTCTCAACCACGCTCTATCCCTCCTCCTTCCCCCCATCCAGTTACCAGTCCCCCTCCCCAGGGCTCCTCTGACTCTTCTCAGCTCATTCCCACCTCTGGGCCTTTGCACTTGCTGTTCCATTGCCTGGGTCACTGCGGACTTTCTAAAGCACAACAGTGAAGGAGCCACCCACATCATCTCCCTCAGGGTCTGGCACACATCCCTGCACTGCATTCAATGCCCTGGCCCCTGACAGCCTGAGCCAGCCCCCGGATGGGTCCCTGACCCACAAGAAGCATTCTCACCATACCTATGGGCTGACCCCAGTCTTCACAGACTGCTGCAGGGTTCCTGCAGCGTCTGACGCTTTCTAAATTCAAGTCCAACATGTAAACATCCAGAAATTCACAAAAGCATCAGCCACAGCCCCCAGAGGCCTTTCTAGCTTCTCCACCCTACCAGGCACTGCAGACTCCGCACCTACCTTCTCCCTCTGGAAAGATCCCTCTTTCCCCTTTGGGCTCACTTGCCCTGAGGGATCAGGGACCTTCTTCAAGGAAACAAACTTAGGATAGTCAGTCTGGTGGCTGATCGCCTCCTGCCCAAGTTGATCCTGCTCTCCGCTCAGACAAGGCTGGCAGTGGCAGACAGGGATCGGGAGTGGATGAAGGTGGGGCTCTAGGTGGGGAATACCTGAGTCTCCACTCCAGACAGAGCCTCATCGGCCCGCAGCTGCTTGGAAGGGACCTGAGGACATGCAAACGAACAAAAGCTAGGATGCCCTCTGGACTCAAGCCCCAGGAAATGGCCTACAGACTGCGTGTGGGAGAGGCTGGCAGCTAAACACAAAGCCCCTCCCCCAGGGGCCCGAGGGTGGGGTCCCAAGTCCAGGGCAGTGGCGGTACATCCGGGTGCAGACGACCTGGGAGAACCTCACAGGAACTGAAGGACCCAGAGGCAATGGCCTGCATGGGGCAGAAGGGTGCACCCAACGGAAGGCAAAGGCACTGAGAAGGGTGTGTTGGAGGAAGAGAAGAGAGACCAGGGGGGCTAGAGGGAAGGAGGAAATGAGATAGGGTGAGTCACAGAGGTGGACAGGGGCCCACCGGCAGGGCTGTGTGCCGGTGGACTCTGAGCAGAGTGGAAGCCGTGACGGGTTAAGCCCCCTAGCAGGCAGGAAGCTGACAGGAAGGCCCAGGGGGAGCTGGGCTTGTTCCTGGGCTCTCCAGGATTGAGAGACCTGGAGAAGCTTCATTCATTCTATCAGCATTTATTGAGTACCTCCTGTATGCAGGGCTTGTACCCTGAGGCAGAGAGACTGTGGTGATGAAGACAGATAAAATCCCCCAAACTCACCATTTCAGGCCAGCGGGCAAGATAAGACCTTGAACCAATGAATAGATACATCTAGCTCTTATAGATGGTTCACAGATGAAAGGAGGCCACTGCGAGTGGCAGCCCCCCCCACCCCACCTCTGGTCCTCCCCATAAGCAGCCCACTGAGCCCTCAGTCTCTACTCTGGAAGAGGTGGGAAACTGGTGTTGACATACTGGCAGGGAATCGGCTCTGTCATAAGCGTAAGCATGGAGCTCCCACAAGCAGCCGAGGTCTGGAAGCCCCACCCTCATCCACCAGGGTACATGCCCTGGGGCTGTCTTGTTCATTCAGCCGGCAACGGCATTCCTGTTTCAGACCCTCCCCTCCCTTCCCCTCCCTCCCCAAGCTGAGGTTGGAAGGCTCCAGACTAACTCTTCCTCCCCAGAGACCCTCACACCTCTAAATTCGCTCCAGGCTACCCTCTTCCCCCATCCCTGTAGCCCCTGCCTTGGCACAAGCCCTGGGGTCAAAGGCTTGACAGCGCTCTGCTGCATGGTGGTATAGCTGGAACAGTATCCTCCCCAAATTCGAGTCCATCCAGGACCTGAGCATGTAACCTTATTTGATCACATTATTGGTCTTTGCAGATGTAGTTAAATTAAGATGAGGTCATACTGGATTAGGGTGGGCCCTAATCCAACGACTGGTGTTCTTATAAGCAGACTACTGTGAAGACACGAGTGGGCAGAAGGCCACGTGAAGACAGAGGCAGAGACTGGAGTCCCACAGCCACAAGCCAAGGAATACCTGGAGCTTCCAGAGAGGGGAAAAGACCTCTCCTAGAGCCTCCAGAGGAAGCATGGCCCCACCAACACCTCGATTTCAGATTGCTGGCCTCAGAAACGTGACAATAAATTTCTCCTGTTTTAAGCCACTTAGGCTGTGGTCATTTGTTACGGCCGCCCCCAGAAACTCAAACAGTGGTCATGGACAAAACATCAACCTTCTCTGAGCCTCAGTTTCCTCTGCAGGGCAATGAGGGCCCTCGGAAGGCAGTGGCAGGGGCCAGGGAGCTACTCCACATTAAACGTGCCAGGCATACTGTGATCGCTCACTGGATACTCTTAGTTGCTACTGGCCTGATCATAACCTGGAACATTTCAAAAGCTGCTTCCTGGACTCTCAGGATCCAGTCCAGTCTCTGCCAGGCCCCCCAGAGGAATCTTTCCTTGCTGAAATATGATCATGTTGCTCTTAATTACAAGTGCCCAGTGGCTCCCCATGGCCCTCACAGCATCTGTATAATTAGATCCTAGGCATGGCTCCAGTTGGCCACTGGCAAACTCCTATGCACCCTTCCAGACCCAGCTCAAAGAGCAAGAACCCCTACTCCAGGATGCCTTCTGAGATTTCCCCGGGCACAGTGAATCCCTCCTTTCCTCCCCATGGTCCCTTAGCATCAGGCAGAAACCTGGCCATAAACAGTTCATCCTCTGTGCCCAGCTCAGTCCCAGAATTTGCCCACTTTTCTCCATCTCTGAGGCTCTACCTTGGTCCCAGCCCAGCCAACTACTCAGATGCCTCCTTGGCCTCCCCTCTGGCCTTTTATCACTTCTGCTCCTACCCTGATGATCCCAGCTCTCCATGGCAGCAATAGGGGTTTTTGAAAATCACAAATCAGACTATGTCTTTGCACTGCTCATACACCCTCCATGGCTCCCCATTGTTCTGCAGTCCACTTCTTCACCTCAGCCTCTGCCTGCAGACCTCGCTACCTTTACTTCTGCCTCTCTCCCCCTTGTTCATTCTTTTTCAGCCACACCAGCCTCCTCACACATGCCAAGCTCATTTCTGCCCCAGGACCTTTGCACATGTTGTTCCTGCTGCCTGGTATGCTGTTCTCCCAGCTCTTGCCTGGCTGGCTACTCCTTCATCAGGTCTCACCTCATGGTCAGCTCCCTAGAGAGGCCCCTCTGCCCAACTACAGAGCCTCCCCTACCCCCCATTCTCTAATACTTCACTGTTTTATTTTCCTCCCATCACATATCACAAGGGGGGATCAGGGGCTGCCTCAGTCCTCACTGTGTTCCCAGTGCCCAGCCCAGGGCCTAGCACACAGTAACTGCTTAGTCTTTGTTGATTGACTAAATGACCCCACACATCTGGGACTGGCACCTCTGTCCTCTCCCTACCCGCACTGGCAGCTCAC
This sequence comes from Camelus ferus, assembly GCF_009834535.1. Lineage (NCBI taxonomy): Eukaryota > Metazoa > Chordata > Mammalia > Artiodactyla > Camelidae > Camelus > Camelus ferus. The sequence continues at coordinate 16,436,805 of NC_045717.1, forward strand.
TGCCGGCACCCAGAAGGTCAAGAGAAAAGAAGCAGCAAAATCTGTCCCCTGCCGAGGGATTATCTCCAGGAAGTGAGACCATGGAATCTAGGTGGTGGATACTGTGGGTCTTAGGGCCCTTCCAATCTGGTTCAACTTCTCTCTTCTGGCTGTGTGACCCTGGATGGATCACTGAGTCTCTCTCAGCAGTTTCCCCACCACCAGTGATCAGAGAAAGTGTATAGTGACTCTCTAGGGTGTTCTAGAAAGCACAGACAAGCATTATAACAATAATTATTATATTATTAGTATTATTTCAAAGGTTGGCACCTTTTTCTTAAGTCACCAGTTTTTCTATCCAACTCTTGGGCACCCCTATCCCCAAAGGTGACCTGACGCTGGGATTCACTCACCCTGGGGTGCAGGGATCTTCTCGATGAGCCACCACCAAAGGGCCTGTCCCCTTTGGTTCTGCTGGGTTACCACTTGGCTGACAGGGGCTGTGGCCACCTTTCTTTCCCCCTCAATCTGTAAGGACCAGAGATAGAGTGTAGGGTTGGAGGCAGGGCCCCAAGAGGGTGAGGTGTGGACAGCTGTAGACTACAGTGGTCTTTAGTGATCTGAGCTCTGACAAGCTGGGTTACCTTGTAACTTTTAAGGAAACCCTCACTGATAGCTTCCCCCATATCAGGCCCCCTCCCTAGAGGTCTCCTTCCTTCCACTGGATAGTGAAGACTCTATCTGCCTTTCCCCATGCTATTCTCCATCTTCCTCCCCACCCTCTACCAGGTCCCCACCAATCCCTTTACCCCAGGAAGGTCTGGGTGGGCTGGGCTGGGCTGGTATGAGGATATAGGAGTCGGGAGTCCCTGCCTTGACCAGCTCTGTTCTTGGCTGCCCCCAAATCCTCCCTCTGTCTGCAGCTGCCCTGGGGACTGTAGCTCCCTCATGGTATTCGCTGTCTATACAGGGCTGTCTCTGTCCAGAATCCCCATATGAGCACAGAACCCAGGTCCTGCCCTGGAGGAGAGGGCAAAAGGGGATGCAGGGCAGCCCCACGGTGCAGAGGGGTGGGGGAGCATGGCCAGACCCCAGAATGGGATGAAAGGGAAAACACAGCAGGCCGTGAACATCACAGCTGTCCTTTCTTTCACCAGGGGTCTGGGGTGGAGGCCTATGGCCACCTGCCTAGCTCAGGGGCTGCCTGTTCCAGCCAGGGAGACTTTGGGAGCTGACTCTGGTCCTGGGAGGGCAAGAGGACTGTCGAAGGTCAACCAGTGGGTGGGTGAATCAGAGTGGAGATTATTCTACTGGAGTTCGGCTTGCCCATCTGGAATCACTCCCCCCTCCCCTGGGGATTTCCTTCCAGGTCTTGGGCAGGCTTTGGGAGGGGGAATTATGGGCCAAGAGAGATCTGGGAGCTGAGGAGCAAGCCAGGTGGGGGGCTTCTCCACTCAGTCCTGCCTGGGCCTCTAGCAGGGCAGAGAGACTTAGGGAGAGTGAGAGAAACCTTCCTCCAGTTCCAGGACCCCTGAAAGGGCCCTCACACCTGTGGTTAAACGCAGGGAACAGAGGGCCCTAGAGCTGACACCAGCCGCTGGATTCTGGGGCCAGTGAGTGGGCCACCAACCCAGTTCGGTCCCTGCCCAGCTGGGTGACCTTGGCTAAGTGCTAACCCTCTCTGGGCCTCTCTCCCTGTCATGGGGGTAGGGGTAAGAGAAGATGCCTAGGGAACAGAGAAGAGCGTGAGCTCCAAAGAGCATGAGCTCAAACGCACAGTAGGCTGGCAGGCGGAGGGTTCCCTTCCACTCAGCAGCAAGGCTAGCCGGGGGAATCCCTGCCACACACTGGGAGAGAAAGGCCTGGGAGGGGGAAGGGGAGATAAAGGGGAGGGGGCAGTGGGACCAGTCCGCTTCCCCCCTCTACAGACTGAGGGCCGCGCGGGAGGGTCTCCACGTCTCCACCCTCACCTCGGTGGGAGGATATCTCTGCATCTCAAATTCTGGGAGCGGGAGCCCCCTTCTCCAGGGGTTGAGGGGGTGCCTGAAGCTGACTCGGGGTTTGGTGTTGAGGAGGGATGGAAGGGGTTTCCTTTCCTTCCGCAGCTCCCCCTTTGAATGCCCAGAGTCGGGCAAACCCTGACCGATACTCCCCCACCGAGGAGAAGGGGAACACCGCTGAGACCTCCACCCGGTAACCCACCCCTCAACTGCCTACTCACCAGCCAGAGTCGGCCGCAGCAGCTGGAGCCCAGCGCCTGGCCCGAGCGCGAAGACAAGTGCACTGCCGGGCAAGGGCGTGTGAGCCGGGAGGGTGTGCGCGCGCCGCCGCAGAGCTGACCCCCTCCCCGTCGTTCTGGGCCCCGCCCCGCCGCCCGGGGAGGGGGCGCCGACTGCGCGGAGGGAGAGGCGGCAGGCGGCAGCCACAGCACGACCCCCTCCCCCGCCACGCTTCTCTAGAAGTGAGGGGGCGGGAATCCCCGTCCTGGTCTCGCGCAAGCCCCCTCCCAGCAGGGGCGTGCCAGCAAATCTTCGAGGATGCTCAAAGAGCCGGGAGGACCCTTTGCCAGAGCTCATTTTACAGATGGGGAAACTGAGACCCGGAGAGGGGGAGCCCCTGGCGAGGCCCAGGGCCCCAGCAGCACAGAATACGGCTGCACCCCTCACTCTCGGGGCCGATCTCCAGGATCTGGGGAAGCAGCAAAGCCAGGGAGCCAGAGGAAGGCAATTAAGCTCCTCTCAACACATACCCTGAGTAGGGCCTGAGGGATCCAGAGAGAACCCGGAGGTTTGGGGAAGCTGGTGACGTTGCCCCTGCTGGAAGGTCCCAGTAGGGAGGGGGACCTGCGGTGGCCAGAAAACAAACCACAGAAAACTTCTCTGCTATTGTTGGGCCGTGATATTTGCCCTCTTCCCGCACGACTGGGGGACCCCGCTGAATGTGAGTGGCAGAGGCCTGGATGGCAGGGTTTGTGAAGGTCACTCTGCCAAATTAGAACAATGCGGCTCCCGAGGTCTGGGTCACGAGGGGATGGGGGGATTGAGCCTAGGGCTCAGCCCCTCCGCTAACCTTGGCTTTGCCCAGGCACCTCTCCGAGCTTGTTTCTGGACTGGACAGCGCCCACCTCTCGGGTCCCTCCAGCTCTCGGGAGTCTGTAGGGTTGCAGGCTACGTTCTGCTGTCTCCTCCTCACCTCCAGGAAGCGTGGCGCCCTCCCAGACCTCTGTCTTCGACCTCTTCGCCCCCTGTCCCCGCTGCCCTGCCCGCCCCGTCTCTGAACCCCCACCCACCTTCTGCCTCCGCCTGAAGTGAAGGGGGTTTCCTCTTGGGAGCTAGAAGGCTACGAGCCTCCATCCTTTTTTTTTTGTTGTTTTTTTCCCCTTTTCTTCCATTCATTCTAAAAATAGCCCTCCCCCTCCAACCTGCTCCCCCCTCAACCGGGCCGGGAGCATCTCGTGAAAGGTAATGCGCTCCCGGGCGGGGGCCCGAGGCGGGGATTCCGGGGTGCGGGCGGGGCGGGGGGACGCAGACCGCGGGGATGGATGAGGGGGCGGCTGGGACCGCTTTCCCCCACTTCCATTATGTGTGTAAGCCGTACTCAGAGGGAGCCGCCAGCGTGACCGTGACCATGTGTGGAGGGAAAGCGAACAAAGCGGCGGGGGGCCTCCGGGGTCTGCATTGTGGAGGCAGAGAGGGGGAGGGATGCGGGAACCGCGAGGACTAGACAGAGGAGGGGCCTCACCCAGCACCTCCGTTGGGGGGACTCCACCCCCTAACCCACCGTGAGGGGAGGCTGAAGGCCGAGCGAGGGCGAGTCGAGAGCCAGGGATGACAGGGCACGGATCATTGGGGGATGTCTCCCACCTTGAATTCCCACAGTTGCCCTGTGGAGCCCCCAGAATGCCCCCTCCCAGTCCCGCAGTTCACCGTATCCCCAGCATCTCCCCACAGTCCCTTCTCTGTGATGCAGCCACAGAACTCTGTCCTCACCCATGTGACTAGTCATGTCCTTGCCCCACATTACTGGCACCTTCCTCCTTGAATCAGGAGGATGACCGACTCATGCCGCCCCCTCCCCCAACAAAGGCCCACATGGTCTGGCCCCTACGTCCTTTGTCACAGCCTTTCAGCTGTCTCCCTGTTCAGCCTCACGGCCTTTGCAGCTGCTGTTCCTTCTGCAAGGATCACCCTTCCCGGCCTCTCTTGACCTCCTGCTGTTTTTCAGAGCCCAGTCCAATGTCACCTCCTGCCTAGAGTCCTTCCTTCTCTGGGCACATCACCGTAGTTTACTGTCCTCAATCCCTGGTGAAAGTGGTCTGTTCACTTATGCACCTTCTGCTTTCCCCAGGGAAATGAGGGGCCTGGTACAGCTTGGGCCTAGAGAGGAGGGGGGCCAACTCTGACCCAGCACCTCCCCATGAGCTACCCACTTCCAGATAAAGGGATGGCGTCACACTCTGCCCAGTGAGCTGCGCCAGAAGCCACCACTAGGACATGGCATAAAAGATCCAGGATCCGATTCTGCGGGGGCATTGCCTAGGACAGTGATCTAAATACACAGCCAAGGGCCCAGATGTTCCCCACCTGAGGACACATATTGATGAAAAAAATGATCCTTGGGGCTGAGTTTCCAGTCTGTTGAGCAGAAACCAGGCTGGAGGTCCAACGGTTTGAGTGTTCCAACAGCAAATAAATATGAAGAGCAAACATGAGAAGTGAGAAGGGAAAAACTGGGGGGCAGCCTAGGGCCAGGGGCCCTTAAGGGCTGACCTTCCAGATTATTAGCTTTCTCTAAATATTTTATTACCTTATATTTTTTGAAACCAAAGTGGAGGAAAAAAGGAAAACTGCTTAGTTGGAGAGTACAAAGTCTCAGAAAGGGTGTGTGTCCCTAACGGATAGAAAATGCAGCTGTGTTGAAAAAGCAAACGCCCCCCTTAATGCTTGCCCCCATAAAATTACCCTTCAATGTTTTTGAGCATCTACTATATGCTTATGTACCCAGAGATTAAGGGGGAATCCAGTGTAGGAGTTCCCTGGGTCGCAAGCTGAGAGCAGGGAGCCCTGGAGGTTCTGGGAGGAGGTGAGGGCGACTGCGATGAGCAGGGACATGATGGGCAGGGCCAGGTCCATGGCAGAGGATTTGGAGATGTAGGGGTTGAGAGGTGAGGGGGAGGTGCCCTGAAGGTGGGAGTGGGTATGCGCCTTTGCCCATTTCACTGCCTGGCCAGGACTCCACCTCACGGTGGCACTCAAGGCCAGGAGGACAGAAGATAGTATGGGAGGGCACCCCCAGGGGGATGGCATGTGTAGGACTGTGGGGGAACCAGGGAGGTGAGAGACAAAGGCATCATCTGAGAGGTCCCAGTGGCTTTCAGAAAGGCTCAGGGACAGGCTGGGGGGGGGGGGCAAGGAAAGGGAGATGCCCAAGATTAGGGCTGCCAGCAAAACACAGGGCACGGGATGTGACATACTTACAATAAAAATTATTCGTTAACTGGGTGTCCTTTTTTTTTTTAATTCCTCTCCTAAATCTGAAAACCCTAGACCTGGATTTCCCGGCCCTGCGGTTTCCTGGTTGAGGGGTGTCCTAAAGGTATCCGTCCTCTCCCTCAGGCATCCCTACAACCCATCGAGTCCCCTTCATAACCTTCTTTGTCCCCTTCATATTGTCCATGTCCTTTAACTGCTCCCCAAGTTCCTCCTCCTTTCCTTCCTCTGTTGTCCCCCTCCCTCTATGCTTTTCCTCATTACCCCCTTCTCCGACCCCTCCTCCTCTTGTATTCCTCTCCCCATCCTCCCCACCCTTCGCGTTTCCCGCTACCTTCTCCTGCATCCACCCCTCTTCACCACCATCCTCGTTTGCCCCACAGCCCCTCTCTCCGCGTTCACTCCCCCTTTCCCCGGCGCCCACCCTCTCCAGTCCTTCCTACGCCGTCCCTCGCCATGGATCCCCCGGGCGCACGAAGGGGAACCCCGGCCGCAGGCGCGGAGCCCCACGCAGGCGCAGAGACGCCCGGCTTTCCCGAGATTGCCACCGCCCCCGCACTGCGGGCTCGCGCGCCCGGTTGCCACGGTGACGGCGAGGACCGGAGCGGGAACCTCGGGAAGACCCTGCACTCGCTCCCTCCCTCGCCGCCTCCTCAGTGAACCCCACTCCAGTTTGAGCCGGTTTCCCCTCCCCGCCCCTAGTGCGCACTGCGGCAGGTGAGGATTCCCTGCCCACCGGGCGGGGAGTCCGGCCGGGTCGACGCATGCGCGCCGGTCGCGGCTTTTCCCTCCCCGATTCGCGCGCGACGGGAAAGCCCTGGCGCGGCGAGACGATCCCGGCGCAGGCGCAGTGAGCGCCCGGCGTCCCCGCGGCCCCGCCTGGTCGTCCTGGCAACGCGGGCAGGGACGGCTAGGAGCTCACGGAACTCCCGTCTCACGCCCCCTCCCGCGCACTGCGGCGAGGCCGGGGATTCCCTACTGCCTGCGCGCACGCGCGGTCCTGGGATTCCGCGAAGGCGGGGCCAAGAAAGGAGAGGCTTTTCTTTGGTACGAAACGATCGAAAAATCGTTGTTACCGTCATCTTTCTGTCTGAGAAATGAAGGCGGTCCTCTCAGCCCTTGTCCTGAGTTTTACCTTCACTCTCTGGTTTACCAGCCATCCCCATACAAGTCCCCAGCAGAGCTTGCAACGCGCTCCTCTGATACTTTTCCTATCCACTGCTCACACACCCGCTGTGGCTCCCCATCGCCCTGGGGTCAAGCCCCATTCCTCAGCTTCGCGTCTGAGCCTCTGCACTCTCAGCCGGCTTATTCCTTCGGGTTAATCACGATTGGTCCCCGACCTTCCCTAATCCCCGGCCATAGATACCCCAACGTGGCCATGCAGGAGGCTCCTTTGCCAAGCCCTTCTTTAGGATATGCTCTTCCTAGGGACCATGCCGTTGATTCTCAAGACAGCCTAGAGTTAGATACTGTTTTTAGTCCTATTTTATTTAGGAAAAAAACAGGCTCAAAACTATTAAGGCCCTGGCCTAAGGCTCCCAGAAGAGGCAGAGGCCTCTTATTTGTCAGGAGCCATCTGGGCTCCTCCACCTGTTATTTGGCCGACACCTCCACCCCTAATTCTGGGCCCCACCACCACCCCTGCTGGCTCACCAATAGCTCTGGGTGCTTCCTGGCCATGTGACACAGGCAGGTGACTTAGTTTTCCATCTAGAAAGAGGATCAGTATACCATGGGGCTGTCCCCAGGGCTCCGTTAAATGACACTAGCATGTAATATGCCAGGGATTAGCATCCAGTGGATGCTTCTCACAGCTGGTCCAGTCACCTGACTCCCTGGTGAGGACTCTGCTCATTGGCACCCCATACAGAGCTCCTTCCCCTCTGTCTCACTTCCTTAACTTCCAAGGGGTCTTCCTGGGGTCCTTCCTAGTCCTTGTCTGTGAATCCCCAAGCTAAGCCAGTGCTCAATATACATTGGTTAGTTCCTATGCCATCTACCAGTTTCAGGCTCCCACTATGCTGCACTTCAGTTGTACCCAATTATTAATGGCATCCTCCTCCCTTGAACAGGCCTTTGCATGTGTGGTTCCTTCAGCCTTCTGTCCTTTGGCTGTGTAGAGAACTCCTATACATCCTTCAAGGCCCTCCCTCCATGAAGCCTCTTACCTCCCTACCTCTGGACAGAGCCTGGCCCATTTTGGCCCAGCCCTGACCCCACACAGTTGGAGACATCTGTAAGGATCTGCATCTGAGACTTGACACCTTGGAGAATAGCATACTTGGCAGGAAGAACCAACAGGGCATAGGCTCTGAGGAGGAACAAGCTTGCTGCATTGGAGAAGTTGAGAACAAGGAGACAGGTGGGGCTGGAGCTGAGGGGGCATGGAGAGTGGGCAGAATCTGGGCCAGAGGCGCAGGGGCAGCATTATGAGTGCAGGGAGGGTATCACTTGGGTGGGAGCCATAGCAGTGAACAGGTAAATTCTTGGACCCCGCCCCTGACACGTGGGTCCACCTCCCAGCTACCCTTCCTCTCTACAGACTCCCTGAAGCCAACTAAGTTCAAGGAAGCCAGAACCAAGTCCAGATCTCACCCAGCAATTCCCAGACATGTGGCCTTCAATGGGACACTCATTCCTGCCTGAATCCACCTGCCCATCCTAGCATCCAGGCCCTTGCCTGCCCAGTGCCCTGCCTCTGCGATGGAACCTGACTCATCTCCCACTAAGGCCTGCCTGCTCTAAAGAAATCCTCCCCCGGGAAGCCTGCCCAGGACTCGACCCAGATACCTCCCATGTTGGAATAACAGCAGAGCAGCCAGCACTTCCTGACACCAAGCACAGTACGTGACCTGGCTGCTGACTCTGAACCAGAATCTCAGGATGCCAGCAACTCGCTTCCAGCTCTGGTTCTACTTCTGAAGTGCTGTGTGACCCGCAGCCAGTGCCTCAACCTCTCTGAGCCACCCCCTTGCAGCAGCCCAGCAAGATTTCCAGAGGATAATAGTACAGGTCTCCTGCTGGACAGCTGGCCCAGCAAGGAGTGGGCACTGTAGGAGCCAGCGCAGTTCTCGGCTAGCTTGCTAGGACAAGGGCGCTGTTGGGGCCCCTTGCCTTCTCTGGCTGTGGCCTATGCATTACCCCTCATTCCAAACCTCCTCTCTCCACCACCCATCCACCCTCCCACATAGACATCAAGTGCACACTCTGCCTCACCGACCGCCTTTATTGGGCACTCAGTCCCAGGGCTCTGGCGCGCACCGGAAGGGGATGGGGGTGTTACTGGAGCAGGGACCCTCCAGCGCAAGGTGTGGCCGATAATCCCACCTAGCCCCCAGGACACGCGCCACGGCCTCGGACATCTCTGTAACCCTCAGAGCCGGCCCAGCGGGAGGGCGTGCGGGGTCGTGACCCTGACCGCCGGCGGGGCGGCTCCCCCAGTTCTAGGCTCACTTGGGGGTGTTGAAGGGCACGGCCCGCTGGTTCATGGGGTTGTCCGGAGAACGCAGCCACTCCTTCTTGAGCAGCTGCTTCAGCTGCGAAAGCCGCATGTTGGGGTTTTCTTGCTTGAGCCGCGGCAGCTGCGCCTCCTCGAAGGCGGTGAAGGCCGCCCGCATGCGGCGCTCAGGATGCCGGTCAGCCGCCTCCTCCGCCACGCTGGTGGAGGACAAAGGCGTTGGTGGGGCTGGCTGGCGGCCCGCCCCGCCCCGCCCCGAGAGACCTAGCCCCACCCAGAGGCTCAAGCCCCGCCCCGGGTCCCAAGCCCCACCCCAAAGCTCTAGGCCCTCTAGTACCTGAGCACTGCGATGGCATCCTCGATTGTGCGCGCCTCCAAACTGCCCTCCTCCAGCAGGCGGCGGTTCACGTTCTCCTCCAACGGCACCTCCAAGTGGCTCTTGGGTTTCTCGGCTGGAGTGCGGGGCGGCCAGGTGACAGAAACGTACACAGAAACACAGAGAGAGAAGCAGAGATGCAGAGCTCCAGGGAGATGAGAGAGACACCGCGGAGAAGAAGCAGAGGAGAGAGGGAGGCAGGCAGGCAGAGAATGATAGGGGCGGAGAGAAACACGACTTGAGCTGGGAAGCTCTCCCAAGACCTACCTTGTGGGTATGCCAGTCCTGCCCACCCAGCACCCAGCATTCTAACTTTCTTGCAGCCCGGCACACAGGAGGCGCCTCACATGGGCTCCTGTCCTCAAGATGGGGCCCCATCAGCTGCGGGGACCCCGGGGAGCACAAGCCAGGGTGAGGTCAGAGTAGTACACACGTGTGTGCCCATGCCACCTGTGCTCAGAGTGAGGCCTGCTGGGACACCACCCACCCACCCACCCTTTGCCTTGCAGAGCCCAGGCAGCTTCTCTAGGGGGGTGGAGGCGGGGCTCTGGACTCAGCTCAGCGGCAGTCCCACTGCCTATCCTTTATCAGGTAAAAGGGGAACTCTGGACTGGGTGGAGACCCCACCTGGCTCAGGGGTTTCCTTGTGCTGATGTTCTCGGCGGAGAGTCTCCTCAATCTGGGCGCGAGTGACCTTGTTGGGTGCGGCCACCCGGGGGGCCTTGCCGCCCTTGAGCTTTGAATCCTCCTCCTCCAGCAGGCGCTGTGTCTCCTTCTTGCGCTCCAGCTGCTCCAGGCGCCGCTTCTCCTTCTCCTCCTGGGGGATAGGGAGTCAGGAGTGGACCCCACTCCACCAGCATGGGGTCTGGGTTCTCATCTCAACCAATGTGGACTGAGGCCCTGCTGTGTGCCAGACCCTGTGCTGGGCGTAGGGAACACGGCTGGGAGCACAATAGGCCTACCTAGGGGCTCCCATCCTATGTGATTATGGGAACAACAGGGAAGTTTGGCCAAGGCAAGTGGATGGCTCTTGAAGGAAAAGTGACACCTGGGACAGAGGAGAAGCCAACTGGAAAGAGAGCTGGGGGAGAAGAGTCCTTAGTGGCAGGTGCAAAGGCCCTGAGGCAGAAATCACCTAACATGACAGAGGTTGGTGTGCTTGGAATGGGGAGGGGAAGAGTGGAGGGAGGAGAGGGTGGAAGTGGGACCTTGGGGAGCCTCAAGGGCATGGGGAGGGGTTTGTACTAGATTCCAAAGGAAACAGGAGTCACTGGAGGGTGGACCCATTTGCCAGCTGGGGCAGGGATTTTGCCTTTATGGGCCAGGAGACCTTGGGGAGGCACGGAGTGTTCCCAGCCAAGTGTCACAGGGGCTGGGACTGATCCCACCTTAGCTCCCCAGGAAGGTCCTGATGCCAGCTGGATGAGGGGACACCTTGCCTGTAGGACTTGCCCTTGGCCACTGTCCCTCCACTGCTCCAGGAGCAGAGCAAGGTTCTGGTTCATTTGTAGTGCAGTGTGGCAGTGCAACTGTAGGCGTGGAATATTCTGCTGCCTCCCACCCAGCACCCCCACAAGGCCCTGCACCACAGGCACCCCCACCCACCCACCCCTACCGCCTGCAACTTTGCCATTTGCCTTCCATGCCTCAGGGGTAGTCCCTTTGCCTGAACTGCTCTGTGTGACACTCTCATAGGACTGAGTGCCCCCAGAAGAGGAGTTCCTGAGGACACCCACTGGGCCTCTGACCTCCAACCTGCCTGCATGACAAGAAAGGAGGGGTGTTAAAGGTCAAGGGTGTTTGGGCACAGATGCTGGGCTCCCAGTTCTATTGTCAGGCACCTCAGGTAGGGCCACTGTGCTCTGAGCTTCAGTTTCCCCATAGGTCAGAAGTAACGTCTTCTTGAGGCTCCCTGACCACTGCGTGGTACACGTACAGCCCATGCTCACTCTCCCCTCAACATGGCCCTGCCTCAGGGCCTTTGCACTAGCTGTTCTCTCCTCCTGGAGCGCCACTGCCGGCCTCCTTCCTTGGTTAACTCTGGCTCATCCTGAGCTCCTGGCTTCCTATTCCTCTGCTCCCTACCACATAGCTCTTTCCTGTGTTCCACAAACTCCTATTTTCTAGTTTTCCGATTATCTGCTTTATCTCAGCGGCAGGAGGCAGGCCCTGGCCCAGCACACAGTAGGTGCTTAGTAGAAGTGTGCTGAAGGAATGAATGAATGAATTCCAGAAGGCTCCAGTAACTCAGGAAGGACATGCAGCATGTGGCCATTAGTCTCTAAGGACACGGGACTGAGGAAGGAGTGTTATTTACACTTTGACATTCAGCGACATTTTTTGAAAAAGTCACTCATGGTTTTTTTAAAAGGGCAATTAGCCATTGGCAGCATCTGGTGATGGATGAAGGGTGAGGACACTGGTGGAACATTCTGGAGCCATCAAAAATGAGTCTCATAAATAACTGAAATGGAAGCCAGAGAGTCCGGAGCTTGTCCCCGAGTTGCATAATATGGAACAAATGGGAACAAAAAATGCCAACCTCCGGGTGAGGCCATGAATTCCGGCCCCACCTGAGGCTGACGTCTGGCAGCTAGGAAGAATCTGGCTGCAGGAGCCCATTTACTAAGGAGGTGGCCTTCAAGCTGTGGAATCAGATGAGAAAAGCCTTTGGTGTCACGTGGCGGGGAGGTGTGTTGTTTCTTAGTGTTTTGAATAAACACAGATTTGCTTTTTCCCTAGAGACTATCTTTTTAAAGCAGCTGTCACATAAGGAAAGACAGAGAGGGCAGGCATGCTGTGTAGACTATGGGCCCCACTCACCCATCAGCAAAAAGAGGGCTAAACAGAACCCAGAAAACCACCCAATGGGGAAGAACCATCTGCAGCTCCATGTAAAACACACGGGAGTGGGGACTGCTTGGGAGGGGCAATGGCTACTCATTCTTCAGGCCAAAGCCCCAGGGGCCTCCCGCCACCTTCGACTCTGTTGACTGCCTGCCCCACCCACTGGCGTGGAAGCCCAGGGCCCGCCCACCCACCTTGCGCTGTTCCTTCCTCATGACGTGTTTGTCCTCATCCTTCCAGTAGGCATCCTCTAGCTCCTTCTGCTTCTTGGCATCAGCTGCTGCCTTGGCCTCAGCCCTCCGTGCCCGGGCCGCTGCCGACTTGGTGTTCTCGCCCTGGAACTTCTTGGGCATCCCTCAGCAAGCTGCAGGGGCAGGGGTGGCAGGGACCAGTGAGTGGGGGGCACTCAGCCTTGGCACCCCTAGACTTACATCTGTGCAGCCATGACCTGTCTGGGCCCTCAATGGCTCTGTCTATAAAACAAGGACTTCTGATTTATTAATCTCTCAAAAAAAAAATCTACTGAGATGAATTTCATATAATACAAAATGAACCATTTTCAAGCACACATTTCAGTGGCACTTAGTACATTCACAATGCTATGCAACCATCTCCTCTATCTAGTTCCAGAACATTTCCATCACCCCAAAAGAAGAACCAGCCCCATTAGTGGTCACTCCCCATGCCCCCTCCCCCAGCCCTGGCAACCACTGATCTCCTCTCTGACTCTGTGGATTAGCCTGTTCTGGACTTCTTTCCCTCAGCATCATGTTTTCGAGGTCCATTCATGTTTTCGCATGTGTCAGTGCTTCATTCCTTTTTATGCCTGAATAATATTCCATTGTATGGATGGACCACATTTTGTTTCTGTCCATCGTGGCAGACTTTTGGGTTGTTTCTACTTTTCGGCTCTTACAAGTCATGTTGCAGTAGGTCCCTGACCAGGTTGGCACAACCAGATGTTACAACAATCATAAAGTGCTGTCCAGTGGGCACCTAGTCTACATGAGTCCCCCCGAGGCGCTGGGGAAATGATATACTCACATGGGAGGTGCCACCCTCCTGTTTAATATGGCCCAACTTAATTGAATGCTCCCAAAGCCTTAAATGCGGGGACTGTCCTTATCCCCTTTCTAAGGTGGGGAAGTCAAGGTACCTGGCCAAACTGCATAAGGCTGAGCCGGGAGTCTCACCTCCAAAGCCTGCCTTTCAGGTGAGGAAAGGAAGAAAAGAAATTAATAAGTGTGCCCCCTCCAGAGTGCTGACTGAGGACACCAGCACTGTGTGGTCCAGGGCTCAAGCCTTCAGCTCTCTGGGCCTCAGTTTTCCTTATTTGGGAAATGGGCTGATGTGCCTCATTCCTGGGTCATTCACCCTCCACTGAAAATCTTCAGTTCAGTCCCTTGATGAACCTTGGAGAAATAGGCCCAGCATCCAGGAATGAAGGGGAGAGGCTCTGGGGGCCATCCTGACTCAACTAGGCAACACCCCCCAACTTCCTAGCTGTGTGACTTTTGGGAAGGGGGCTCCCCTCTCTGAGCCCCATCGGAAACTCTCAAACTAGCTTGTTTCCAGTGGTTGTGTGCACTGGGCTAAGAGCTTTACACATAGTGTCTTAATGAATTCTCACAACCTTGGCAGGTGGTAGCCAAGCTATGATCTGAAGGGTGGGTGGGAAGCCGCCCTGTGAGGATGAAGTGCTGAGACTTTTCGGCAGAGGGCATAGGATGTGCAAAGACTCTGTGACAGGAATGAGGCCATGGCTACAGGAAACATGGAGGCCACTGGGGCCAGAGTGGGTGAGCTGAGGGGAGTAGAGGGGAAGAGGGTGGGAGGGCAAGAGGCTGATAGGATGGGGTCTTATGGGCTGAGGAAGGGCAAGGATTTTATTCTCTGGGCCCCAGGGAACTGTTAGGCAGCTCTGAGCAGGGTATGAACACATTTGGATTTAGGTTGTTCCAAAGCTTCATCTGGCTGGCATGTGGGTTGGTGAGGGCCAAGGGTGGGAGCCAAACGCTGAGGAGTTACAATGGTGCAGTGGGCAGAGCCAGAGGTTTGGAGTCATTCAGAGCTGGGCAATAAAAAAAAACTGAAGCGCTGATGGACTGATGTTGTAATCTAAACCATGTCATCCCCCAGCAGCAGCAAAGCCAGGTACTTTTCTCCCCACTTTTACAGATGAAGAGCCTGAGGCTTTTAGATGGTAAGTGACATGCTCAGGGGCCACACCGTGTGTTAGTGGAAGGGCCCAGATTCCCACACAGGCACAACCCTCAGTCCCAACTTCGTCCTCTTAACCACTGCCCCACCCAGGGTCCCAGTGGGCCCCTTAAGGAACAACAATGCAGATCAGGACTTTGAGAGGCCCATGGGGAACCTCACTCGGCACAGAGAAGCAGTCCCTCCAGGCTGAGATGGGGGAGTGAGTCCCATGGGGCAGTGCAAGGCAAAGGAGGGGAGATCAGTAGACCCAGAAGACTCAGGGTTGGGTTCTGGCTCCACAATCATGGCTGAAATGCTCCCCTGAGCCTCAGTTTCCTAATCTAAGATGTGGGGTTGATTTCAGTTCCTCCCCACACAGGATGGAAGAGATGCCACAGGAGAACCAGATATGCCAGCTGATCCTGAGCTTCCAGCTAACCCTGCCCCCAAACATTCATTACTGAGCATCTGCAATGTACCTAACAGAAAACCTCTTCAGAATTCCCCAGGAGAGCACCAAGAAATGGGTGGGGGTTGAAGTTTCAGGTAAGGAAACTCCCCACCCCATCTCCCTCCATCTCCCCCTCACTCATTCGACAGCAGCCACACCAGCCTCCTTGCCTTTTTTCAAACCTACCAACCAGTTTCCCACCATAGGGCCTTTGCAGTTGCTGTGCCTGCCACCTTTGCTCCTCTTTTTACCCAGTTAATTCCTATCTAATCTTCAGGGCCCGGCTCAGGTGTTGCCCCTCCAGGAAGCCTTCCATGAAACACCCCCTGACTCTCAGGCCACAAACTTTTCTTTGGGGGTATTTGTTTGGACTGCTAGCTTATGTTAATTTATATGATTATTTGACAAATGTCCACCTTCCCCACCAGGCTGGGAGCTCTGTGAGGGCAGGGCTGGGATTGCTTTGGTCAGTGCCCTGCACAGTAAGGGGGCTTAAAAAATGTATTGAGCAAATGGATGAAGAAGCATCTATTTCCAGCATTCCCTCAGTATTTACTTCCCACTCTGTGTCCAAACTCAGCTTCTCACTTCTTTTCCCACTCACCTCCCTCTCCAGCCTCTGAGTCTTTGCTCTTGCTATGCCCTCAGCTGATACACCCTTTCCTGTCACTTCCTCCTGTGAAAACCCTGCCCAGTCACAGGGACTCTGCCCCAGCATCCCCTCCTCCTGTTGCTTAAGATCCCCCAATTCCATCCCAAAGCCTGACAAGGCTTTTTGGACCCCCTCTCCAGGCTGGGACTGAATATTTATATCCCTCCAAAATTTATATGTTGAAGCCCTAACTTTCAATATGACTGTACTTAGAGACAGGGCGAGTGAGGAGGTTAAATGAGGTTGTAAGGTTGGGACCCTAATCTAGTAGAGCTGGTGCCCCTATAAGAAGAGAAAAAGATACCAGAGTTTGCTCTCTCTCCACCCTATGAAGACACAGTGAGAAGGTGACCATCCATAAGTCAGGAAGGGAGCCTGCCCCAGGAACCAAATTGGTTCGCACCTTGATCTTAGACTTCCCAGCCTCCACCACTGTGAACAAATAAACTTCTGTTGTCTAAGCCACTCAATCTGTGAGATTTTGTTAAGGCAGCCCAGGCTAACTAATACAGGCAGCTCTTCTTCTCTGTTTGATAAACACACACACACACATACACACACACACACTTTGTCATTCAGTAAACATGTGCTGAACACCTAGTATGTGTGGGATGCTAGGGGAAAAGGCAGTGCTGATGGGCTTGCTGATTGAATGGGATTCCCAGGTTGACTGGGAGACAGAGTGGTAACTCGAGATCAGAACTGTAATGGGAACATGCAGATACTGAGAAAGCGCAGAGGGGGGCTTCTGACCCAATCTTGGGAGGAGTGGGGAGAGGTTGTCAAAGGGCTTCCTGGAGCAGACATCTAAAAAAGACGTCTAAGGGAGTGGGACCAAACCCTCAGGAGTGCTGGGGAGGCAGGCTGGGAAAACGGGGTTTGTATTCCAGGGTGATGGGAAGGTGCAGAGGTCTCTGGGGTTGGTGAGGTGAATTGGAGGGGTGAGACATAAGCAGGAAGCTCAAACAAGGGTCTAAGGAGCAGCTCTGACTAAGCAGGGGGTCGACTTCAGAGGGAATCAAGATCCACGTGGTTGACTGAATGTGAAGTAAGAGAATAAAAGATGAAACTCAACGCTGCCTCCCCCAGGAAGCCCTCCCGCGATCCCTTATGGGCTCCCCCCCCCACCCGACGTTCCTCTCCCCAGACCTGATCTCATTGCACGAGGCGGGGAACGTCCAGACCCAGTTCTGTCACCCCGAAGCCTGTAAGCTGTACAGGGGCACAGCCAGAGCTAGGTAGCCTCAAACACTACTCTGTCCCTCTGGGTCTCAATCGCCCGATCCGGGAAATGGGCATAGTCCTCGGGGAAGCCCTGGAGACTGGGGGCCTGATGTGCCCCCATCTCTGAGAACCCTATCGCCAGCCCTTCCGGGGGGGTGGCCCCAAGTCCAGCCGCCCCACGGAGCCCACCTGCACCCCGCCCCCCGGCTCCGCCCGCGCCGCGGCAGCTCCTACCTCCTTTCTTCAGCGCCGGCCCAGTCGCGCATCCGTGACGTCACCGCGGGGCTTGCGCGCTGAGCACCCCGGCGGCGCGCGCTGATTGCGTTTCGTCGCCGTCGCCATCTTGGTAAAGGAAATGCTGCTTTGACCTCCAATCCCAGGCAAGGGTGTTAGCCTTTTTTTTTTTCGCTTCAAGAACCAGATTTTTTATAAAGCTTCATCCCTGCGCTCACTTCAGATATTAGCGAGTCAGGAGAGGAGGGTAGAAACTACAAGCTAGACCATTGCCTTTACCACGATTGCCACGGTCCGGATGAAAAACAGCGTCCTCGACTTCACACATGGGTCTGGCGGTGTCAGCTAGGAGTTGCTTGGCCGCCAGGGCGCGCCAGAACCCGTGAACCACGCGTGGTCTGTAGACCTGCTTTGCTGGAGGAAACCTCTTAGGCCTTTCACTATCACTTTGTGCTTTGAAGACGCTCTCCTAGTCCACATTCTTCGCCTCCCTCCTGCGAAGCTGGAGAGGGATAGAATAGAAGAAAGGGACAGAGAAATTGAAACAGTCTGCACTGTCCAGGTCAGGAAACAGGCTCAAGGAGACCAGGAATTGGATTTGACCAAAGTGTAATCGAGGGACTCAAATTCCTCGCCGACCCCTCCTCCTGGATTGCTACCCCCCCCCTCCCAGTACATGATTTCCTGCATTTACTGAGCTTCACTATCAGTATCAGTATCAGTAAAAATGGTAGTACTAGGGCTCTGAGAAGGATTCCACTGGACCTGGCTATAGGGAGAGAAGCAGGTCATGGATTTGGCAGCAACTAGAGGGGACGAGTTGACCACTGAGTCCATTCTCCCAAAAGGCCCAAGTCATATCGTGTGCCTCCCCTGCTCAAGCCTCAAGTGGGTCACCCCACTGCCCTGCAGGACTCTCCGTCTTCCCATCTCCCTTCTCTTCCCCATTCTCCCTCAGGTCCAGCCCACCAGAGACCTTTCTCCTTATTGCGAGGCACAGTTCTGCCTCTGAGAATTCGCCGGTGGTGTTTCCTCTACCCCCAGCTTTTCCCACGGACCACTCCTTCACTTGCTTCAGGCCTTGGCTCAAATATCCCTTCTTGAGAAAGACCTCCCTGACCTCCTCAAGTAGTTGATGCCCCACCCCCACCCCTCTTTTTATTTCCTTCATAGCGTCAACTTGCTTTACTGGTTTAGCTGTTTATGTTCAGTTTACCCCATGGCTGTGATGTCTGGAGGATGGAACCTGTGCACCTGGAATGGTATTTGTCACCAAGAGGAAGGATCTCAGCCAACATTTATTGGTATTCTTTGGGGTTGGGGTGGGGTGTAGAGGTGCCAAAGGCAACACCTAGTTAAGCCTCTACTGGTAAAGAGCCAGGCTTGTCACACCTTTCTGAGGGCAGGGAGCCTCTTATGTCTATTGACGTAACTGAGAGGAGCAAATCAAGTCAACCGTTCCAGAACAAGCTAAGTCTTCTGCAAGGTGATTTCTGCCGCCTTCCGGCTACAGGGCGGTGAGGACTCTTGACTTCTATCGTTCTGATAGTCTATAGCTCTTAGATGCTCACACTTGCAGATAAGTACTGAGGGTCTACTGTGTGCCTATGCTGAGAACACAGCAGCAAACAAGATAGATGGAGTCTCTGGTCTCTTGGGGCTCACAGTCCGGAAGTCATACAAAAAATTATGACCAGAAGATGTGCCCCCATTGAGAGTGGGCTATGGAAGCTGGCAGGCAGATTTTGTGACATACACAGTTTTACTTGATACAATGATAAATTCTACTTCCCTATTATCTATTTGTATTTTCATATGTCCCCATATGCTGACATACACACACATAGAGATATATTATGAAATCCCACACTGCAAATTCTTGCATGAATAATGTACACAATGAGGAAAATTCAAATTTGGGTGTTTTTTTCTCTGAAAAAATGGCTATTACTTCATGTTAAGGTGAGCATATGTTGCTTTTTGTCTCGCAGAACTGTTAATGCTCATCCTTTTTGAAACGTTCTTAAGTTGTTTTTGGAAAAGATCTCTTAGTTTGGAAAACAAATTAAGTCCCTAATAACCATTGTTTATGCTGTGAAAATACTTCTTGTCTGTATGATAAATCTTTTCTTCAGCAACCATCATGGTTTTACCTTTCCCAAATTCAGGCTCCTAATTCAGAATAATGCAACTCTGAAGATGTCTTTTGTGCCTCAACTCCCGTTGGCCATCCTGAAATTGTCATTAGGTAATGCAGATATTTGTTCCTTCATCTATAGAAGCAAGAACAAAAGGACTGATAAACTTTGTCTAGAATTCTCCATATTTTAATTAATTCCAAACCATTAGGTGAGCTTTCTCACAGGCACTAGGGGTCTTGACTCTCACATGGGAATAGTCCAGCACCATTGTTTATTTCAGTCTTTTATTGAATTTGGTAGCCAGGGCCTGTCACTTTGTACAAGAAATAAAGCAGCAGTAGCAGAACTTGTGGGAACTTCAGCGATTGGGTTCTGGGGTCTCCACTCAACTTATTGGACCCCACGCCTTCAGACTGTGCTTCAGACAGAAAACCCTCAGCACTTAGCTCCTGTGACATATTCCTGCTTCTGCCTTCACATGTCACTCTCCATCACCACGACACTCTCAACCCAGCCACCCGCCTTCCTTCCCCAAAGAAGGAGAGTCCAAAATTGCCTCCCTCTGTTAAAGAATTATCCAGAGTCTGGGAAGATCTTACAGAGCTGTGTTGTCCATTAGAAGTAACTATGGTGGGCCACTCATCCAGTTTAAAACTTTCTAGGCACCACATTAAAAAAGTAAAAGATGAGAGAGGGTATAGCTCAGTGGTAGAGTGCATGCCTAGCATGCACAAGGTCCTGGGTTCAATCCCCAATACCTCCATTAAAAAAATAAACCTAATTACTTCTTCCCCCCCAAAAAATAAAAAATAAAATTAAGAAAAGTAAAAAGAAATAGGTGGAATCTATTTCATGATAAATTTCACTTAGCCCAATGGACCTGGAATATTGTCACTTCAACAACTAATGGAATTCTAAAACAAAACATAGTGTAGTAGGGAGGAACAAATCTGACTCCATATTAGATCTGTTCCTTTAGCTTTAACCCTGTGCTCTGTTTCCTGTGCCTTAGTCATGCTGGTTCTGCACCTTTTGTAAAAGAATGTGGCCTATAGCCTGAAATATAAAAGCCCTCCTCAAGGCTCTGACCTTAAAGATATTACAGTTTTCCATTCATATAGAGAGAAAAAATTGCAGAACAGACAATAACATTTGTCTTGTTGCACGTTTACTGGGAACATCATGACTTGACCTATGTGGACAGCTGCAAGACCAAAGGATTTCAAACACCAAGAAGTTTGCAGCAACCAACCACATCCCCTGCCCTTTTTAGTATAAAAGGAGCCTGAATTCTGACATGGGTAAGATGATTCTCTAGGACATTAGTCCCCCACCTTCTTGGTCTGCTGTTTTTTCAGATAAAGTCATTATTCCTTGCCCCCAACAACTCATCTCCTGATTTATTGGCATATCCTGTGGCAAGTGGAATGAGTTTGGACTCAATCACAGTAGCAAAGGTCTCAGGAACCTTCCATCTTCCAAGGTTTAAACTTCCTGATAGCCTTTCCGACAGTAAAAATCAAACCCTTCTGGAACTCGCAAGTTATTGTGAGTAAATAGTAGGCTGTCATGTATTTGATGCTTTCATTCCAAATTTTGAAGTCTACTCTGTCACAGGCTAATGTAGCTAAATACTGCAGGAGACTCACAGGAGGCCCACACAGTACCGCTGTCACGTGCAACTTGCTTTTCCACATTGCCCACATAAGCGATCCCAGCATCATCTGAAACCTCAAGAGATGGTGTTCTGAAGAAGTCGTTGGAGGAAATCTGCCCTTGAGTCTGGATGGAAAGGGTTTCATCAGGCTTTGTGAATAACTAGCACAAAAGTAAGACTCTATGGTGCTGACGGTAGGATCTGTTTCCCAATTAAAAGCACTTATGTCATCCTGACCACTGGATTCTATCAGGAGACCTTAAATTGAGGATTCTTGGAAAACTCTAGAAACCTACAGCTGCAGTAGGTAGACCAAGTTCCTGTGGAAATTACTAAAGGGAAATCTCCTTTAAAATGGAGTTGGGAAGCCCTGAGCTCTCATGCACATACCTTCTGTTGCAGCTTACCTTTACACACATGGACAGGAAGATTACTACCCCAGCAGGGGGAAGATTTTTCCTTGCCCAGCAGTAGCCCAGCAAATGAGAAACTACCACCACTCAGCCCATGAGAAACTGTCACCACCTTGAACTCTCCTCTTTCCTCCAATGGACTTTCCCTCAAAGCAGCCTCTCCCAACTTCACCTTTTTCTCTATAAAGTAACGTTCCTCTTCTTAGTTCTCTGGGCTTGCCTGTGGTTTGCCATAGCTCGCGTGTACCGAACTGCAATTCCTCTGCCATTCCCGCATAAACTCATTTTGCTAGTAAACTAAGTGGCTGTTTTATTTTCAAGGTTGACCTCCATCCCCCCTCCCCACCCCCATAACCATCGGATCAAGCTGAAGACTTCCACTGCAGACAGCTTCCGCCCAAGAAGACAGGATTAATTTTCTGATTGCAGTCCTTTTTCACTTTGCTTTCACCCTACTCATATTGCCTGTTATCGCATGTTGACAGCCTCCATTAAATGGCTACAATTTTTCTCAATATGCCCTTCCTTATCTTTATCCTGCACTAGAGACCTCCTACAGTTTTCTTCTGCCATTTAAGCAAGAATAAAACTCTAATGTGAGTGTTTCACAGACCAGAGCTGCTCCTCTGGATAATAGTGGATTGTACATCTTCATTCTCCACTTGATCCTGCTGACAAAAATGTAATAGCTGTTTGTTTAAACAATTTAGAAGGTAGATGTTGAGGCTTGAATTGCGTCTCCCCAAACTAGCTGTTCAAATCCTAACCCCTGGTACCTGGGAATGCAACCTTATTTGGAAATAGGCTCTTTGCAGATATAATCAAGTTACAATGAGGTCATATTTGATTAAGGTGGGCCCTAATGAAATGACAGTGTCCTTAAGAGACAAAGAAAACTTGGACACAGATGCACAGAGGGAGAAGGTCATGTGAAGACTGAGGCAGAGATTGGTGTGATGCAGTTATAAGCCAAAGAACTCCAAGGATTGCAGGTAGCCACAAGAAGCTAAGTAAGAGGCATGAACAGTTTTCTGTCTCGGAGTCTCCAGAAGAATCCAACCTACAAACACCTTGACTTCAAACTGAGAAAGTCCAAATAAATATCTATTGGTTTAAGCTACCAAAGTTGTGGAATTATGTTGCGGCAGGCTCAGGAAATTAACACAGTAGATTTCCTTCTGTAGGCCCCTCCTGCTGTGTACACTTTTCTCACCTACTTAATCCCAAATTCTGTGAAAACTAGATCTTAATCTCAGGTCAACAGAGGCTTCTGCTGAGGTCATTGCAACCCTATCAGCAAACCCAGCCCATCAACAGTGGAAACAAATGTTGGGGTTATGTTCCCTATAATAATCAGTCTTTTCCCCTTAGAGACACCCAGCCTGTTCAGAAAAGCTCTCCCTTGACGAGAGCCATGTTTGGCTCATGCCTGCTGTTGTAAATAATACTTGTGTTCCCATCCAAGGCTCTCCTTTTCTATGTTACTGCTTCTTAAGGGGTCCAGCTTCTGCTCTGAAAGTCCCACAAACCTGCTGAAATTCATTTGCCAGTGTTGATTTCCTTGTATCCAGCCCAGGGGAGTCTGGTAAACACTTCCTGCTGCACAAGATAAAACTGCAAGTCAAGCAGAACAATCTGTGACCAGAAAAAAAAAAAAAAAAAAAAAAAAAAAAAGAAAGAAAGAAAGAAAAAAGAAAAAGCTCCTTGAATCTCTAAAACTGATCCCCAGCTGAATTTAGGGCATATTTTCTTTGCCTGGATTTGGTCATCTAGGCTCCTGGCTTTGGGGCCCCTGAGGGGAAGCTTTCAAGATGGTTCCCAGCAATCCCCCACCCCCCAGTATTCATGTCTTTGTGTAATCCCCTCCCTTTGGAGCAGGCTGGACTTACTGATTTGCTTTTAATGAATATCATGCAACACAAGTGATGAGATGTCACTTTCAAGATTAGATTTCAAAGATTATGAAACTTAATGTGTTCCTATTCCCCAAATGCCTAGCCTCCTTTGCAGTTAAGGGTGGCCGTGTATGGAATTATGCTGTAGGGATTTCTAGGAAAGCTTCTATCCCCATAAAAGGGAGATGCAGCTGGCATCCCTTTCTCTATTCTTTTTGTCTTGAATGTGGATGTGATACCTGGATGTACAGCACCCATTTTGTGACCAGAAGGCAAAAAGCCTGGGGATAGAGGACATGCTAAACATGTTGGAGCCAAAAAAGAAAAAGTCTATAGTATTGTGGAGCATGTGAAGGGACACTTGTAGCTTCCTAGTTCTGGATTCTGGACTTCTTGTTACATAAGAAAAATACATCCATGTGTTTAAGCCAAAAAAAAAAAAAAAAAGACTCTATCTTCCATCTTGGATGTTCTCTTGGATCACTAGGGCTGGTGGAAGATAGCTGCTGTGTCATGAGGCAGCCATGAGGAGTGAATGAGCATGCAAGTGATCCTTCAACCCCAGTGGAGTCTTGAGCTGACTCTAGCCCTGGCTAACACCTCAGCTGCAGCCTTGAAAGAGACTATAAGCCACAAGTACCCTGAATAATGGAAACTTAATTTAAAATGGAGGCCAAAAGGGGGAGCTCTCATACGCTACCAATTGATGTCAATTACAGACCCCAACAGGAAAAGACCTACCTTGCATTCCCAGCAGGAGAGTTTCTCTACTTTACTACCACAGCAGGAGAAACGAAGATTTCTTTTTGCCCAGCAATAGGTCCAGCCAATGGGAACCATCATAACTCAGCCAATCAGAAGCCATCCTTGCCCTGAACTTTTGCTTTCCTCCAATGGACTTTCCTTCAAAGCCACCCCTCGCAACTTCCTCCTTTTCTCTAAAAGTAACATTCCTCCCCTTTGTTTGCCAGACTTGGCTATGTTTTTGCTGTAGTGTGCTTGTCCCAAATTGCAGTTCTCTGCTATTCCCAAATAAACCCATTTTGCTGGCAAAATAACTGGCTGTTTTATTTTTAAGGTCAGTGCCAGCTAAGCTACTAAGCCACTCCCAGATTCCTGACCCACAGAAACCATGAGATGAGTGTTCAACTGCTAAGCTTTGGGGTCATTTGTTACACAGCAGTAGATAGCTAATATAGGGCCTATTATAAGGACTAATAGTTTTTTTCTGGGAGTTGCTATGGTGCAGTTAGTCACTGTAGATGATCCAGAGGCCAGAGTCTTAAACTCTAGTGTGGAGCCAATTGTCTCATCAGATGATCCAACAACTGGTAATTGGCAAAATGAGACAACTGGCAACCAAAAGAGCAGAAGAGGTTAACTCCATCTGACAATGTATTCTGGACAACCTCCTGATCAGCAAGATCCTGGCAGTGGTAAAATGCCAGATATCATAAATTAGTGCCCTGACAACTTGACTTCATGTGTTCTTAGCCAAAAGGAAGGATTGAGGAAAAAACACAATCTGAGTGCTATCAGCTGGAAGTTTATCTGGTTCTACCAGCTTGGTTATTCAACAATGTCACAGAACTTCAAGCAAGGACACTCAGTGAGCAACAAGATAGAAAGAAGCAAGAGGCCTGAAATCGAATACCACCGTGTGAAGTCTAGTTAATTTCACGGTGAAGTCTACTTAATTGTGCTGTGTCAACATCAATCCTGGTTTGGATAATGTACTAAAATTACCTAAGATGTTACTATGGGAGGTAGCTGGGTGGTAGGTACATGGAACCTCTACTATTTTTGCAACATCTTGTGATCTATAATCATTTAAAAATTGTTTTAAAAAAGAAAAATATTTATCATCTTTATAATCATGTTTGAACAGACCAAAACAAGAAAACTGTACAAACCAAAAATATGGCCAAAAGTCACACCCCTTGGCTACCAGGAGCAACCATCGCTTCTCACAGATACTAGATGTAGCCTCGAGCCACTCCTCCTGTCTCCTAGATAAAAATCAAGATACTCAAATAGAGAATTGTCCCACATCCTCTTTGTGCCCAGTCCAGAGCAAAACTGCACCTCTTGAACCCAAGTATAAAAACAAGCCTCTTCTCAAACTCTAGCTAAGATGCTCACAGGTTCCCATGGTGTGTGTCTCCCTTGTTACAAGGAGCCAATAACCTGACACATCCAGCATTGTTCAGAGCTCCTGGCATTTCTGGCCAGGCCACTGGAAGAGGGTGCTGCAGACAACTGGTGCTGTCTGCCATGGTCAGAGCCTGGATTGTGGTCAGAGGGAAAGTTTTCTGCCCCTAAAATTCCCAAATTCTAGGAATTTGATACTTGAAAAACTCTAGATTCTTTTAATCTTAAGTTGGGGTAAAATATACATGAAATAAAATTAATCATTTTAACTAGTTTTCAATGTTCAGTTCAGTGGCACGTTAAGTATATTCACATTGTTGTGCAAAACCATCACCACCCTCGATCCACAGATACTTTTAATCATCTCAAACTGAAAATTGTCCCCATTAAACAGTGACTCCCCATTTTCTCCCCACATCCCCTGGCAAACCCCATTTTACTTTGTCTTTATGAATCTGAATACTCTAGGGACCTCATATTAGTGGAATCATACAGTATTTGTCCTTTTGATATTGGCTTATTATAATTAGCATAAAGAACTCAAAGTTCATCCATCTTGTTTATCTCCTTTATTTCCTTTTTTTTTTTTTTAGATTCCACACATAGGTGATATCATATGGTATTTGATCATGTCAGAATCTCCTTCCTTTCTTAAAGGTGAATAATATTCCACTGTATATATATATTGCATTTTCTTCATCCATTCATCTGTCAGTGGACAGTTGGGTTGCTTCCATCTTTTGACTATTTGAATAATGCGGCTTTGAACATGAATGTGCAAAAATCTGTTTGATATTTTCTTTCAATTCTTTGGGGCGTGAACCCAGAAATGTGTTGCTGGATCATATAATTCTGTTAAATTTTTTTAAGGGGTGGGGTTTGCTTGCTTGCTTGCTTGCTTTCTTGCTTGCTTGCTTGCTTTTTCACTTTATTTTTTAAGAGGTGGTTTTCACTTTACTTTTTTTAAGGGGTGGTCACTTTATTTTTAATAACTGAAAAAATTTTTTGATTCTGTTAAATTTTTTGAGGAACTCCTAATTTGTTCTCCAATACTGGCTGTGATTCTTTTTTAAATCAATTTGTTTTATTTACCTTTATTTCTTGAGATGAAATGCACATGACATCAAATTTACCATTTAAAATGTAAAATTTAGTGATGTTACAGTCATAATGTAGTGCAACCACCACCTCTATCTAATTCTAGAACCTTTCTATCACCCCGAAAGAAACTTGGTCCTCATTAGCAGTCACTCCCTGTATCCTTTTCTGCAGCCCCTGGCAACCACCAATCTACTTTCTGTCTCTATGGATGTGCCTGTTCTGGACGATTCATATGAATGGAATCATACACTCTGTGGTCTTTTGTGACTGGCTTCTTTCACTGAACATGATGTTTAAAGGTTCATGGAGGGGGTGGGGGTATAGTTCAGTGGTAGAGTATATGCTTAGCATGTGTGAGGTCCTGGGTTCAATTCCCAGTACCTCCATTAAAAAAAAAAAAAAGGTTCATCTAAGTTGTAGTGTCTATCGGTACTTCATTCCTTTCTAGGAGGAGGGCTTGGAGATTTTGAGTCCATGCCTGTGCTCTGGGAGGTTTGTGTTCACGGCAGGACTCTTGGCCCCAAGACACAGGCCTGGAGAGAAGCCCATGGGTCCAGCCACGTGCAGCCCGGGCTGTGTGCCTCTGTCCTCCTCCACCCCAGCTGTGGGCTCTGACCCCGGCTAAAGGGCAGGAGCCTCTGCAGGCGTCTTGTCTTGAAAAGAAATGTTTGAACAACGACTGAATTCAGCAAACACTCTCGCTGCACCTTCGTGTGGATGTCGGCAACCAAATGGGCTGGGGTGGGGACCAGGCGTTAACATGTGACCAGCCCCCTTAGAGACGCAAAGTCACTGTTTGCTTTCTGGGGTTGACCCTTCTCCCCAGTAGATGCAGTCTGTGGGCTCTCTGCTGTCCTTGCGCACCTCAAGTGTGTTTTCACTTTGCCCAGATAGGAGCTAATCTGGTGCCTCCTTCCCTACATCAAACATGGGCCTCCACCAGCAACCCTAGGCTGGGGTTCTCTCAGACCCTGTGGCCAGCCTGGCAATGCCTTCTGTCAAGGGCAGTGCTTTTACACTGCCTTTGGAACATGCACCCATTTTTATGGACTGGAAAACTGAAGCTTCAAGAGACTGAGCCACCCAGTCACTTTAGCTAGTAAACAGAAAAGTCAGAATTTGAACCCTACTCTACCTGACTCTACACCCAGAGTTCTCATCATCCCCCTAAGGGTGGGGATGAGGATGGGAAGGAGGAGAAAGAGCAAAGAGTCAGGATTGGCTTTATGTTGCCAGATGGATTTTGTTCCAAGGCAATAGGGAGCTATGGAGGGTGTGTTAGCTAGGGTGGGAGATGGATCCTAGATCCCTCGAGTGTGGTGGGGTCAGGAGTGCTGGGAAGGGAGTCAGAGGGGCTGATTCAGAATCTGAATGAAAGGAATCTGGGGGCCAATGGGTGCTGGGAGTGGGTGAGAGAGAGGGTCATATTTCTCCCCTGATTGTGCTGTTTTCTTGATTTCATCAAACATGAGCGCTGTGAGGGGTTGCAGATTGTCATAACAAGTCTTCCAGAACAATCTGGCTCTTTAAACTTAATATTGTGTGTTAAAAGGTGACCAAAGAAGCCAATTTTAAAAAAAATCAAAAGATGAATAAAATTTATCATTACTGCTTGTGAAACATTTCTGTGATTTACTCTTGAAGATAAAAAGTAAATTTCAGAGTAATGTCAATAAAGTGATCCAGTATTCAGTTTTTTAAAAAGGGAAAGAAAATCTTTCCCTCTCTAGATTTTCTTTTTTCTTTTTCTTTTTTTTTATGATGTGGGGGCTCTGCATTGCTGGGGCTACTGTGAGTTTGACCTGTTCTTTGAGTGATTCATTGTCAGATCAGGATTTGGAGAAAGCGATGTGGGTGACCCAGAGAGGGGCAGCAGACTGCACAGCAATTTCATCAGGTTTCTATACTGGTGGACAGTATGGTTTCAGGTGAGCTGCCTCCTGAGGAGCTACTGCTTTACGGGCATCCCAGATCCCAGTCTCAGTCTGAGACCTGGCCTTGGAAAGGACAGGGTTAAGGGTAGATCCTCCATTCTTGCCCTGCTGTGCCTTAGGTAAACCTGGAGCCAGCTGAGCCTGAAGCTAACAGAAGTAGTAGACTTGGGGAAGAGATAGGTGGGGCCATGCCAGTGGAAACTTACCTGCTTCCTGTCCCAGGTCCTGTCTTCTTCCCAGTCTGGCTTCTTGACAACTCTCCCACTGCACCAGAACAAACAAGAATCTGGGGCCTCTGTCTTGGCCTCAGCTGCAGATGCCAAGATCAGCAAGAGAGACTGAGACATGCCTTGGGTCCTGGGGTGTGTGTGGGTAGTGGGGGCAGGGAGCTGTATGGCCCACCCCTTCCCCCATTTAGGAGAATAAGTCAATAGGATGGGTGTGGTGTGTAGAGGGTGAGGAGGAGCAGAAGGTGAGAACGCTTCCTAGAGTGCCAGGGTGGGCATCAGCGTCATTGGGAGGAGGAGCAGTTCTTGGAGGGCATCTGGGGAGCTGCTGGCTGGAAGTCACCCGGTTGAACTCATGCAGATGTTCTGAGCAGACCCTCCCCTGTACACTGTGGGAATCAGCTCAGCTGCAGGCTATGGAGATGCCAGGAAGGGGTCAGGAGCCCGGGTGCATGCAAAAATGCTAAATAAAATATTAGCAAATTGAATTCAGCTGCACTTTAAAGGACAACATACCAGGGGCATGCAGAGTTTTAATTCCAAGGAGGCAAGAAAAATTCAGCCTCAGAAAGCCTCATTTACTCAATGAAGAGACGAAAGAAGAAAAATACCAAATGATCATCTCACCATGAGAAAAAACATCAGATAACATTCAGCAACTACTTCCAATCTTTTAAAAAGTTCTTAGTAAAAGGGAAATAGGAAGGAATTAATCTGATCAAAGATTGGAATCAGAAAGGAACCATCTGCATTGTGTTGGATAGTGAAATAGAAGAGGTAACATATTCCAGAATGAGACATCACTGCTCACAATCATGGCTTATATTTAATACTGATGCAGAAGTGCTGGTCAATGCAATAAGAAAAGAAAAAGAGTTGAGACCAGACCATACAATCATCTGTAGAAAATCTGCCTAGTTTTCTGTCTCCTGAAAGTATTATATCCTAGATTCTAGGTTCTCAAGATGGATACCTGGATTTTTTTTTTTTAATCTCAATGGTTTTTCTGAACCACGATGTGTTCCCCATACACACTGACCCATTTCCTTGGACATGGGTTGAGTAGCGTCATTCAAAGGTTCAGAGTTCCTGAACTCTGCTGATGTTGGGAGGTCTTACTATAAAGCTGTGGTAATCAAGACAGGGTGGTACTGATAGAGCATACACCAAAGGTTCTCATCCAGGAACATTTTTGCCCTCAGGGATATTGGGCAATGTCTGGAGACATTTCTGGCTGTCAAGACTAGGGTGAAGGATGTGTTCATGGCATCTACTGAGTCAAGGCCAGGGATGCTGCTAAATATCCAGTACAATGCTCAGGACAGTCTTTGTCACAAAGAATGATCCAGCCCTAAATGTCAGTAATGCTGAAGATGCAACACCCTGGGATGGAGAAACAGACCAGTGGGCCAAAATAGTCTGGAAATAAACCCACATATGTACTGGCCACTTGATTTTTGATAAAGATGTCAAGGTAGTTCACTTGGGATTAGAAATAAAAAGAACACTTTTCATACAAAAAGTTTAACTCTTAAAACAATATAGCTCCTAGAAGGAAACAAATGCAAATGCCTTAGTGATTTTAGGTTAGGCAAAGATTTCTTAGATTGAACACAAAAAGCATCACCCCCCACCAAACTGCTATACCCTGATACCAAAGCCAATCAAAGACATAATAGAAAAATGAATACTACGGACCAATATCTCTTACAAACGTTGATGCAAAAAATTCTCAACAGAATACCAGCAAACTGATTTAAGCAACACATTACAAGTATTAAACATCATGATCAAGCAGGATTTATTCCTGGAATACAAGGAAAGTTCAACATGAAAATATCAATGTAATATACCACATTAACAAACTGAAGGGAAAAAATAGTATTATCTCAGTTGATGCAGAAAAATAGCATTTGACAAAATTTAACACACTTTTGTTAAAAAACACTCACCAAACCAAGAATAGAAGAAAACTACCTTGATATAATGAAGGCCATATATGAAAAACCCATAGCTCACATCATACTCAATAGTCAGACTTAAAGCTTCTCCTCTAAGATCAGGGATAAGACAAGGATGTCTGCTTTTGCCACTTATCTTGACATAGTATTGGAAGACCTAGCCAAAGCAATAAGGCATGAAGAAGAAATTATAGGCATTCAAATTGGAAAGGAAGAAATAAGATTAACTCTTTGGCAGATGACATGATCTCATATGTAGAAAACCTTGAAAATTCCATAAAAATCCATTAGAATAAATAAATCAATTCAGCAAAGTTGCAGGATACAACTTTGTGGGACACAAATCACACTCAAAAATCAATTGCATTTTTGAGGTATAGTTGATTTACAATATTATACTGATTTTTAAGTGTACAACATGGTGATTCAAAATTTTTGTAGATTATACTCCATTTAAAGTTGTTACAAAATATTGACTATATTCCCTGTGCTGTACAATATGTCCTTGCAGCTTATTTATTTTATACAAACTAGTTTATACCTCTTAATCCGCTACCCCTATCTTGCTCCTCCCCATTCCATCTCCCCACTGGTAACCAATAGTTTGTTCTCTATAACTGTGAGTCTGTTGCTGTTTTGTTATATTCATTCATTTAATTTTTTAGTTTCCACACTTAAGTAATAACATATAGTATTTGCCTTTTTCTTTCTGACTTATTTCACTGAACATAACACCTTCCAAGACTATCCATGTTGTTGCAAATGGCAAAATTTTATTCTTTTTTATGGCTGAGTAATATTCCAGTGTGTGTGTGTGTGTGTGTGTGTGTGTGTGTGTGTACACACACATCTTCTTTATCCATTCATCTGTTGATGGACACTTAGGTTGCATCCAGATCTTTGCTATTGTAAATAATGCTGTTATGACCATCGTGGTGCATGTATCTTTTTGAATTAGTGCTTATGTTTTCTTAGGATATATATCCAGGAGTGGAATTCCTGGATCAAACGGTAATTCTGTTTTCAGTTTTTTGAGAAACCTCCACATTGTTTTACATAGTGGCTGCACCAATTTACACTCCTACCAACAGTGTACAAGGGTTCCCTTTTCCCCACATCCTCACTAGCTTTTGTTATTTGTGGTCTTTTTGATGATAGCCGTTCTGACAAATACGTGATGATACCTTGTGGTTTTGATTTGCGTTTCTCTGATGATTAGCTATGTTGTGCATCTTTTTGTGTGCCTTTTGGGGCCATCTTATGTCTTCTTTGGAAAAATGTCTATTCAGGTCTTCTGCCCATTTTTTGATTTTTTTTTAATATTGAGTTTTATAAGCTGTTTATATATTTTGGATGCTAACCCCTTATCAGTCATATCATTTGAAAATATTTCTCCCCATGTAGTAGGTTGTCTTTTTGTTTTGTCAGTGTTTTCCTTTGTTGTGCAAAAGCTTCAGTTATGCTCCATTTGCTTATTTTTGCTTTTGTTCCCTTTGCCTTAGGAGCCAGATTTTAAAAATTGCTATGATTTGTGTCAAAGAGTGTTCTGCCTATGTTTTCTTCTAGGAATTTTATGGGTTCTGCTCTTACATTTATATCTTTAATGTATGTTGATTAATTGATTTAATTTACTTTTGCACGAGAAAATGTTCTAATTTCATACTTTCACATGTAGCTGTCCAGTTTTCCCAGCACCACTTATTGAAGAGACTGCATTTCCCCCATTGTATATTCTTGCCTCCTTTTTGGATTAATTGACCATAAATGTGTGGGTTTATTTCTGGGCCCTTTATTCTCCTCAGCTGACCTATGTGTCTGTTTTTGTGCCAGTACTTTACTGTTTTGATTACTGTAGCTTCATAGTGCAGTCTGAAGTCAGGGAGCATGGATACCTCCAGCTCTCTCCTTCTTTCTCAAGGTTGCTTTGGCTATTTGAAGATTTGTGTGTTTTTATGCAAATTTTAGAAGTATTTGTTTTAGTTCTGTGAAAAATGCCGTTGGCATTTTGATAGGGATTATACTGAATCTGTAGATTGCCTTGGCAGTGTGGTCATTTTAACAATATAGTATCTTTTATTCCATGAACATGGTGTATCTTTCCATCTATTACTGTCATCTTCAGTGTCTTTCATCAGTGTCTTATAGTTTCCCAAGTACAGATATTTTAGCACCTTAGTTAAATTTATTACTAGGAATTTTATTCTGTTTGATGTAATGGTAAATGTGGTTGTTTTCTTAATTTCTCTTTCAGATAATTTGTTATTAGTGCATAGAAATGCAACATATTTCTGTATATCAATTTTGTATCCTACAATGTTACCAAATTCATTGATGTGCTCTAGAAATTTTTTGGTGGCGTATTTAGAATTTCCTATGTAAAGTATCATGTCATCAGCAAACAGTGACAGTTTTTACTTCTTCCTTTCCAAATTGGATTCCTTTTATTTCTTTCTCTTGTGTGATTGCTGTGGCTAGGACTTCCAGTATTATGTTGAGTAAAAGTGGCAAGGGTTGGTATCCTTGTGTTCCTGATCTTAGAGGAAATGCTTTCTGCTTTTCACCATGGAATATGATGTTAGCTGTGGGTTTATCATATAAGGCTTTTATTATGTTGAGGTATGTTCCCTCTAAACCCACTTAGTGGAGAGTGTTTTTTTTAAATCATAAATTGATGTTGAATTTTTTCAAAAGCTTTTCCTGCATCTATGGAGATGATAATATGATTTTTATTGTTCAATTTGGTAAGGTGGTATATCACATTGCTTGATTAGTGGATGTTGAACCATCCTTGAATCCCTGGGATAAATCCCACTTAATCATGGTGTATGATCTTTTAAATTTATTGTTGAATTTGGTTTGCTATTATTTTGTCGAGGATTTTTGCTTCTATGTTTATCAGTGATGATGGCCTATAATTTTATTTTTCTGTTTTTGGTATGAAGGTGATACTGGCCTTGTGGAGTGAGTTTGAGTGTTCTTTCCTCTGCAATTTTTGGGAATAGATTGAGAAGGATAGTTGTTAACCCATCTCTAAATGTTTGATAGAATTCACCTATGAAGCCATCTGGTACTGGACTTTTGTTTATTATTATTATTATTGTTATTGTTATTATTACTGATGCAGTTTCATTACTGATCTATTGATGTTTTCTATTTCTTCCTGGTTCAGTCTTGGGAGATTGTATATTTCTAGGAATTTGTCCATTTATTCTAGGTTGTTCATTTTATTGATGTATAGTTGTTTGTAGTAATCTTAACATCCTTTGTGTTTCTGTGGTGTTGGTTGTAATTTCTCCTTTTTCGTTTCTGATTTTATTGATTTGAGCCCTCTCTCTGTTTTTCTTGGTGAGTCTGGCTAAAGTTTTATCAATTTTGCTTATCTTTGCAAAGAACTAGCTCTTAATTTCATTGATCTTTTCTTTCTTTTTTTAAGTCTCTATTTCACTTATATTTGCTCTGAATTTACAATTTATTTCCTTTAGTAACTTCAGGTTTTGTTTGTTCTTTTTTTTCCTAGTTCCTTTAGGTATAAGATTAGATTGTTTATTTGAGATTTTTCTTGTTTCTTGAGGTACACTTGTATCTCTATGAAATTCCTTCTTAGAACTGCCTTTGCTGGACCCCATAGATTTTTTTGTCGTGTTTTTGTTTCACTTGTCTTCAGGTATTTTTAAATTTCTTCTTTGATTTCTTCCGTGATCCATTAGTTGTTTGGTAGCATATTTTTTAGCCTCCACGTTTCTGGTTTTTGCAGTCTTTTTCCCTTGTGATTGCTTTCTAGTCTCATAGCATTGTGGTCAGAAAAGATGCTTGATATGATTTCAATTTTCATAAATTTATTGGAACTTGCTTTGTGGACTAGCATGTGATCTATCCTGGAGAATGTTACATGTGCACTTGGAAAGAATGTGTATTCTACTGCTTTTAATTTTTTTTAAATGGATGTACTGGAGATTGAACCCAGGACCTCCTAAATGCTACACAAGCACTCTACTACTGAGCTATGCCCCCTTCTGCTGCTTTTAGATGGAATGTCCTATCTATCTATCTGTCTACCTAACATCTATCCAGTCTATTTAGTCTAGTGTGTCATTTAAGGCCAGTGTTTCCTTATTAACTTTCTGTCTGGATAACCTGTCCAATGATATAAGTAGGGTGTTAAAATCCCCTACTATTTTCGTGTTACTGCTAATCTCTCCCTTTATGTGTGTTAATATTTGGTGGGAATGTAAAACAGTATTTAAAACTTAAGCAGTATTTAAAACAGGAATGTAAAACTGTATTTAAAAATTAAATAGAATGATCACACGATCCAGTTTTCCACATCCAGGTATAAACCCAAATGAATTGAAATCAAATATTGAACAGATATTTTGACCCCAGTGTTCACAGCAGTATTATTCACAATAGGCAAAAGGTTGAAACAATCCAAATGTCGATTGATGGATGAATGATAAACAAAATGTGTATATAGATACAATGGAATATTAGCCTTTTAATGGAAAGAAATTCTGACTCCTGCTACAGCACGAATGAATCTTGAAGATATTATGTTAAATGAAATAAGCCAGACACAGAAGGACAAATAATTTATCATTCCACTTACATGAGATTCCTAGAATAGTCAGACTCATAGATAAAGAAAGTAGAATGGTGGTTACTAGGGGCTGAGGGGAGAGGAGAATGGGAAATTAGTATTTATGGGTATAGAGTTTCAGTTTCAGATGATTAAAAAGTTCTGAAGCTAGATGGTGGTAATTGTACAACAATGTGAATGTACTTAATGACACTGAACTATACA
Organism: Camelus ferus; assembly: GCF_009834535.1. Taxonomy (NCBI): domain Eukaryota; kingdom Metazoa; phylum Chordata; class Mammalia; order Artiodactyla; family Camelidae; genus Camelus; species Camelus ferus. Next base: position 16,472,000 of record NC_045717.1, read on the forward strand.
CTTGAAATTGGCTAAAATCATAAATTTTACATTATGTATATTTTGCCACAAAAAAGAGAAAAAGAAAAAAAGGAATACTTTTTGATAGAACAGAACTACAATTCTGCTCTTTCAAAGGCAGTCTTAAGCAACTGAGGAGGCAAGACATGGGAGAAAATATTGGCAATGCCTGTAACCAATGAAGAACTTGCATCCAGAATATAGAAAGGATTCTTACAATAATAAGAAGATATCCCAATTAAAATTTGAAGCAATCAGAACCTAACACATTGTAAATCAACAATACTTCAATTTTTTAAAATTTTGGACAAAAGATTTGAGCAAACACTTGGCTAAAAATACATGGATGGACAATAAGCACAAGAAAAGATGTTCAACATCATAAGTTATCAGAGAAATATAAATCAATACCACAGTGAGATCCTACCACATACACCCTAGTGTGGCCAAAATTAAAAGGACAGGCCATACTAAGTGCTGCAAGGATGTGGAGCAATTAGAACTCTTATACATTGTTCAGTGACACTGTAAAGGGAATCAACCACCTTGGAAAATGGTTTGACAGTTTCTGAAATAAACATACACCTACCATTGGATCCAGCCATTTCACTTCTAGGAATTTACCCAAGGGAAATTAAAGTGTCTCACACAAAAACTTGTACACTAATGTGCATAAGCAACTTTATTTGCAATAGCCAAAAGCTGGAAATAACATGAATGTTAGTGAATGGATGAACAAACTGTGGTCCCCCTATACAGTGCAATACTACTCAGCAAGAGTAAGTGATGAGCCACTGATACACATGAAAACATGACTGGGTCCCTAAAAGGGCAGCCAAACCAGTTTGTTCTGCCTGCACTGTGGGGCTTTAGCCCTGCCCACGCCCCCGTCTCCCCTCCACACTTCCAACTTGGACTCTGCTCTGAGGACCACGCATCAGTGGAAGGTCTGTTTCCCACTTCCCTCAGTAATTGATTTAAAATTTGTGATGGCCGCATTTAAGTCCAAATCTAAAGGTCTCCACAAAACAGCCTGCACAGAGGGCCAGGTCTCTGAATGGGAATGAAGCCAGATCTGGAGGGGTGTTTTAGCTTCCCGAGGATGCTATAGCTTAAAACAATGGAAATTAATTTTTTCACAGTTCTGGAGGCCCAAAGTCGAAGTCAAGATGTTGGCATGGCTATGCTTCTTCTTTTCTTCTTTTTTTCATGGAGGTATGAGGGATTGAACCAAGGACCTTGTGCATACTAAGCACACACTATTGCTGAGCTACATGGACCCCCGCCTAGGGCCAGGCTTCTTCTGAAGGCTCTGAGAGAACTCTCCCATGACTTTCACCTGGCTTCCGGTGGCTCCAGCAATTCTCGGCATCTTTTGGCTTGCAGAGGCATCCCTCTAATCTCTGCCTCCATGTCCACATGGCTTTCCCCCTGTATGTCTGTGCTTCTTCTCATCTTATAAGGACACAGTCATTAGATGCAGGGCTTATCTTAATCCAGTATGACCTTATCTTAATTTGAGTAAATACACCTCCCAAGACTCTCCCCAGTATGGGAGTGATCACCTTGCTCTGATGCTTTATTTTTTAAAGTTTTAAAAATTGTTATCATTTTTTAAACATACATACAGTTTGGTGGGGTAGATAATTAATTTTACTTAATTATTTAATGGAGGTACTGGGGATTGAACCCAGGATTTCAGGCATGCTGAGCACATGTTCTACCACTGAGCTATACCCTACCCTATCACTCTGATGCTTTAAATACTCGGGTTAATCCTTTGCAGGCTTGGGGCAAGGTATACAGAGATTTGCACTCAGATCTGACTGAGACATCTGAGGCAATGGCCAAAATGTTTTCAGAGAAGACAGAATATCAAGCTTCAGAGTCTATTTATCTGATGTTCATGGATAGAGTCTTCAACCAAGGCTTAGTTGTGTCCTGGTACATGAGCTCGCCTGGCCCATCTGACCCTGTATACCAGTGACATGTCGTCAATTGAGCCTCAGCAACATGCAGCATCTAGGCCTGTCCCTGCCCTGACCCAGTTCGCTGTCTGACCTTAGGCAATCTCACTAAGCCTCAGTTTCTTCCTCTGTAAAGTGGGTTCATGGTCCTCAATGGATAAGATGGGTAAGGGTCCAGGCACAGAAGGAAGGATGAAAATCTTATTTCTCCTTCCTTCTCCCCTCTTGTTGCCAAGATCAGAGGCCATGTGATGTCTGTCCCTCCAAATGGATGAACACAGGGAGGGGATGAAGCAAGGAGAGCTGGTGTCCAACTCTTGATGAGTCTCTGGTTTGCTCTGTGACCTTGGCCAAGTCAATGCCCTTCTCCAGGCCTCAGTTTCCCCACCTGTGAAGTGGGTACAGGGGGTTGGGCCCGAGGACCTCAAAAATCATTGCCAACGTTCAGAGCTGGGGTCTTTCTCAGACCCCAATGTTGGGCCTGGGGGTTTCTTGTGTTGTTCAAAGAAGACTCCAACATCTTTTTTTTATAGGTAGAGAAAAATTTGGCCTCATTTTGGGGGAGCAGGCAGGAGTGCAGCATCTAAGACTAGGGGCTGCCTGGAAGCAGGAGGCAAGATAAAATGATCTGCAAGCAGGGCTTCACCACTTCCCATAGGGCAAGGGCATGTAGTCCCAAGCTTATTTGCATATGATGTGGTCCAGCCAATCGGAGCCTACGGCCATTGGCCCATGGCCTGGGATTGCCTCCCTGAGGTTCCATCCCAGACAGTTTAGTCCCTGATTGGCTTAGAGGTCTGTCTCCCGCAGGTCACAACCTTTGTCATGTTCACTGTCAGGGGTCCTGGAGCTGGCTCCATTCACCTCCTTCTGCCCCAGGAAGGGCAGATGGTCCTCATCATTGGGCAGGAAGTTAGGAGGGCTCTTGCCTCTGGGGGGCAGTGCCTCAGCACCCTGGAGGGAAGAGAGGAGAATGACCCTATCAGGGAACCCATTTCTGCTCTGTGTCAGCTCAGATGTCATCCAGATAGGGATAGAGGGTCTGGGAGGACAGAACCTGGGCAGAGTTGCACAATATCCCCTTGTCCAGTGCATAGGCCAGTTCTGTCCCCTCTGACTCCAAAACCTCCATCCCACTTTTTGTCTCCTATGCCCATGTCTCCTATAGTCCAGCATCAATACTTCCATGGATGCCAGCCTGCCTCCTCTCTCTGACTCTGCCTGTTCTGCTTTAAGAAAATAAATATTTCCCCACAGCAACTGGAGGAAGCTTTAAAATACTTCCCTCCCTAGCCCTCCCCCTGTTAAGCTTGTTCTGGACTCAGGGCCTTTGCACCTGCTGTGCCCTCCACCAAGAATGGCTGGCTCTTTCTCATTCCAGGCTCTATTAATGTCACTTCTTCCAAGGGGCCACCTCCATCACAGTATAGTATCCTATTTTATTTTCTTCCTAATACTCACCACCTGCTGAGATGCTACTCCTTTCTCAGTTTACCTTTCTTCTGCTCCTGCTAGACAGTGGGCTTGGACCCCAGACCAGACCAGGGCTAGGTACACAGCAAGTGCTTAATAAATAAAGGAATGAAACAAGGAATCCAAAGCAGGGGCAGGCCTCCATCCAGCTTCCCAGGGACAGTGTTTCCCAATCTCAGCGCATTCACATTGCAACCACATGGCTTTGGCCAACGTTGGTCTACCCCCTGTCGTGTTTCTTTTGTAAGATTGTCTCTACATTGACTCACTTTTGCATGAAGTAATTTTATTTTCAGGAGAGACTTTTTAAAATCAATAACCGAAAGGCAGACCAGTTTCACTTGCCATAGATTGGAAGTAATTGTAAAAGCAGATACAATGAAAATGAATAGTACGAAAGTCTGCTCAGTCTTTGTTAAAGGGGATAAAAGAAAGTGTTGAAGATGTGCTAGCTCCCAACAGACACTTTCCACTGCAGGTAATGAGAGGTTGAGAAAGACAAAGATGGTGACTCACCATGTCAGTTCCCTGAGTTATGGCCACACCAGAGCACCTGAAGCCACTTCACTGCCCCTCCCCCTGCTCTGGGAGCCCAGCCCTGAGACTGACCTTCATCAAACTATCATCCAGGGTAGCCACTTCTTCCTTGGGGGCCACCGATGCTGTCTGCTGCATGAGGTCCCACCAAAGCAGACCGGGACCCAGAGCACTGCGCTTGGTGGGGCCTGAGAGGCAGAGAGAAAATGGGGTCATTTAGTAAGGGGTGGTGGGAACTGGAGACCAGACCCTCTGGAGGGGAAGGGAGAGCTCTGGTGGGTTCCAATCTCAGATCCAATAGTGACCCAGTGGGGACACTGGCAAGTCTCTGCCCCTCTCTGGGCTTCAGTTTCCTCATCTATACAGTGAAGGATTGGAATACAACAACAGTGGATAAACAGGAGGGTTCAGCATGTGGTTCTGTTCACTGCTCCGACCCCAGCATCTAGGACAGTGCCCAACACAGAGAAGGACTCAATAAAAGCCTGGTGAATGTAAAGTCTGAGTCTCAGGAAGTGAGAACAGGTACTGTTATCACTATTTCTCTTGTTCTCTTTTCACTTCTCCACGGGATTCAGAATTCCTGGAGGGGTGCAGAGTTGCCACGGGCCTGATGAGAAGATATTTCAGCACCAGGGACAGCGTCTCCTGGCCCAACCTCACATCCTCTAGCAAGGACTTAATCTTTGGGGACAGGGAGAGGGACTAGAGAGGTGAATAAGGGATGCCTCAGTTTCTGCCTTTGCAAAATAGGACAAGTCCTGTGAGGTGCAGGGCTGTCTTGAAGGCGACACAGCAAAAAGGGTGCAAATGCATCCAGCACACAGCGGCCACTTGGCTGACAGAAGGGTCCTTCCTCCTCTCCCTGCCTAGTGGGTCCTAGAGGCAGAGGGATGGACAGGGTGACCTCTAGGAGGCCACACCCCCTCCTTACCTGTCAGGCAGCTGATGAGGGCTCCACCTAACACGGTGCTCAGTGTGCCCAGGGTACCATAATAGAGGTAGGAAATGGCATAGAAGCTGTCAGCTAAGGTGGATTGATCAGGATCCATTTCAAGGCTAGGGGTGGGAGAGATGAGCATGAGTCCAAAATCTACTCCCAATACATTTGTTTCTTTCTGTCTCCTCCCATGGCCCAGCTCAGTTGTCCATTATCGCTCACCTGGACATGCACAGTAGCCAATTCTTCCCTCTTGCTATTCTACCAACACCCTCAGGCATCCCCTACACACAAGCAGAGGGAGCATTACTAAAACGTAACTCAGATCACCTCCTACTCCTGCTCATCAACCTCCATGAATCCCTATTGCCCTCAGAAACAAGCCAAATTAACCTCTAAGAAGAAACCATAGCTGTGAATCTTTATGACCTTGAATTGGGTAACCATTTCTTAGATATGACAGCAAAAGCACAAGCAATCAAAGAAAACATAGATAAACTGGACTTCATCAAAATCGAAAACTTGTTTATCAAAGGACACTATCAACAGAATGAAAAGACAACCCACAGAATGGGAGAAAATATTTGCAAATCATACATCTGATAAGGATCTCGTATGACGAATATATGAAGAAGTAAAGAATATGTAAATTACAACTAAACAATAAAAAGACAAGTGGCCCAATTTAAAAATGAGCAAGGGATTTGGGTAGACATTTCTCCAAAGAAGATATAAATATGACCAACAAGCACATGAAAACATGATCAACATCATTAGTCATTAGGCAAATGCAAATCAAAACCACAATGTCCAAGAAAAAAAAAAAAGAAAGAAAGAAAAACCACAATGGGATATCACTTCATACCCAATAGGATGGCTAGATTTTAAAAAAGGGGAAAGCACAAGTATTGGTGAGGTTGTGGAGAAATTGGAACCTTCATAGATGGCTGGTGGAAATGTAATATTATGCAGCCACTGTGGAAAACAGTCGGGTGGTTCCCCAAAAAGTTAAACATAGAATTACCATATGATTCAGCAATTTCACTCCTGGGTATATACCAAGAGAAATAAAAACAAATGTCCACACCAACACTCATACACAAATGTTCATAGCAGCACTATTTGCAATTGCCAAAAAGTGGAAACAACCCAAATGTTCATCAGCTGATGAAGGGTAAGCAAGACTTGGTCCAACATACAGTGGAATCTCACTCAGCCATAACAAGGAATGAAGCACTGACACACACTACAATGTGGATGAACCTTAAAAACACCATGCTGAGTGAAGGGACCCTGACATGACAGGCCATATATTGTACAATTTCATTTATATGAAATGTCAAGAATAGGCAAATTCATAGTAACAGGAAGTGGGTTAGTGGTTGCCAGGGGCTAGAGGGAGGTGGAAATGGGAAGTGACTGCTAAAGGGTACAGGGTTTTTTGTTTTTGTTTTTGTTTTTGTTTTGAGGTAATGAAAATTTCTTTGAGTTAGTGGTGATGGTTGCGTAACCTGGTGAATATACGAAAAGCCACTTTTAAAAGGCTAATTTTATGTTCTGCACACTACATTGCAATTTCTTTTTTTTCTTTTTTTGGGGGTGGTAGGAATTAGGTTTATTTATATTTAACAGAGGTGCTGGGGGATTGAACCCAGGACCTCCTGCATGCTAGGCACTAGGCATCATTCTACTACTGAGCTATACTCCCTCCACCCCCACCCCATCTCAATTTTAAAAGAAAAGAATCTGATTCCTCTGGCTGGACCTCATCTCTTATCTTTTCTCCTCCCATTAAATCCACCCCAACCTCACCATAGTTGAGAAGCGCTAAACGAGAGACACTGGTCTCAGAGCCTTTGCACTTTACCTTCCCTACGCTGGGAATGCCCTTCCCTCACCTTTTCCCAAGCTTCGCTCCTACTTCTCAACTGGGACTCTGTTCAAGGGTCCGTCCCAGTCCACACCTGCTCTGGCCACGCCTCCCCCTCAGACCTGCCAGCTCACCTGGAAGCCCTGCTGGAGGCGTTGGCGGCGAGAAGTGGGTCCAGGAAGCCAGAGGCATTGGCTGACGGCACAGCACAGCCGGCGGCCGATGACGGCAGGACTCCCATGGACTGCGCGCTCGGCGGGTACAGAGTGGCGCCCACGGCCACCCACAGCGACAGTGCCAAGCCCACTGCCAGCCCGGACAGGACGCCCTGAGGGCGGACCCAGAGTCAGCGGAGCGCGAGGCTAAGCCGCGCGCACTCCCAGCCCCCCGCCCCGCCCACCCCGACTCACTGGCGTATTGCAGGAGGGGAAGAACATTCCCAGCATGAAGGCTCCGAGGAGGGGACCGCTGATGACTCCCATGACGGTGAAGGAGCCCTGGGAGAATGGGTGAGGGTGGGTCTGAGGACAGAGCCGTCCTACTTTTCTGGCCTGTTTACCCGCTGGGAAAGCAAGACCTGAGGAATTCCACCCGTCGGTACCTCTATTTCCCTAAAGGGGAGGGGATTCCTTGTCCTTGTCATTCTCCCAAAGATGATCCTCTTTCCTGACAAATCTGGTCTCACCTCTAGGCCAGGAGGAGGACCTTCTTGCCCCCAGGCCACCACCCACACCTCCCAGCTCTCCAGTTTCCAGCCAGGTGGTGGCGTCAGTCAGAACTCAGTTCTGCCACCGACCTGTAAAACCCTCTCTAAGCCTCAGTTCGACACGGACGATGCCCCACCTCTCGGGGAGACTGGGGTGGGGTGCGGGAAGGGGTCTCACCTGGAGGACGCCGCCCCCCAGCAGGGAGGACAGAGCCGCCACGGTGAGACAGGCGGAGCCATAGATGAGTGCTGTAGCGGATGGGGATGGCACGGTCAGCATGGAGAGGCAGCCCTGGTCCCCCACCCTGGTCCTACCTACTCACAGAGCCCCTTGGAGATGATTACTGAGTCTCCGGGGGGACAGATTTGGCAGCCGAGGTTTGATGAGGTCTTCCACAGTGACAGCAGCCATGGCATTGATGCTGGTGGATGCGGTGCTGGAGGCACAAATGGGGGAGAGGTGTTCTCAGGCCACATCAAGGGATGGGTGACACCCCCTTGGGGCCCACCCGCTGGGTGAGGCCCTCAGCTGCCCACACCATCTGATTTGCCAGGACCCCACCCAGCCCAAGAGCAGAGGCACAGGTGACAGAATCCCTCAAGAGTGGAGATGTCCACCCTCCCATTCCGCCCACAGACCTGAGACACCACCATGGGAACAAGGACACCCATGACCAAGGACATGAATGACACAAGTTCTCATTACAGAGCAATAATGGGGAGAACAGCTGCATGGGACTCTGGTCACAGCAGCAGCAGGGATGTGGCCAGAAGTCATGGAAGATTCGAAACCAGCTGAATGGGAGGCACCTGAGAGCAGGAGTTGGGGACCACTTGCTCATGGTTGTGCTCCAGGATTTAAAACAGCAGTACCTGTCACACAGATGCTCAAGAAACATTTGTTTGGGGGAGGAAGGACAGAAAGAAGGATGGGAAAGGAGTCAGGTGTGGCCCTGTCGGGCGATAAGAAGGTGAAGATCCCCAGCACTGGGATCCTTATGCCCAGGGTGTGCCCGCTGCCAAAGCCCACCCACTGAGGACTGAGCAGGAAATGGTGGACAACCCCAGGACATTCCATCCCACAGTGGGGTGGCTGTTAGGGACAAGGAGGCCCCACGGTCTCAGATGTGGCCAGGTGAGCAAACAGGGCCACTCACCTGAGGGTGCCGCTGTAGGCACAGGCCAGAAAGAGCCCAGGGACTCCAGGCAGGTCCTTGAAGATATCCAGCACCAGCAGGGGCATGTACTGGGGGGAATCGGAGGTCAAACTCCAGGACAGCAGGACCCCAAGGGCAGGGGCTTCTGTCTAGACTCACACTGCATGTCCCTGGTACCCAGTCCAGACCAGGCTCACAGTGGTCACTGAGTGTTTGCTGATTGACTTTGTGGACCCATGCCAAGAGCCCTGAGATCTGAGTGAGGCAGGGTCCTGTGACATCTTCACTTTCCTGATGAAGACAGCGAGGCCAAAGAGCTGCAGTCCTTGCTTGAAGTCAGGCAGGCAGGGATCTGACCCCAGAATAGGATCAGATGGGATGGTCTTGCAGCCTTGGCCAACTCTGAACCCCATTATTAGAGTTCCAGCCAGTGTGTGACCCAGGCATGGGTCCTGGCCCTGGTGCTGCCCCTGACTTGGCTGCAGACCCCAGGCAATTGCTTTACCCCAACCTCCAGCCTCAGTGTCTTCATCTGTAAATTGAAGGCCATGTCAGTCTTGGCCTCTTCCCATGTTGAAGAATTTGGTGGGAAACTAACTGCTCATGAAGGGAACAGCATGAGGCACAGAGTAGGCACTTGGGACATGAGAGCTGGTCATTATTGTTCATGTCATTGTTTTATGCTGGATCATGGTCCCATCTCCTCCTAGATATCCCTCAGGGAGTCTCTGACTCCAGATCTGAAATGAACTTCCCCTGCTCCCATGGCTTCCCATCCCCTTCCAGACTCATCTTCCCCATTCCTCCCAGATCCTTCTCTGAGCCAAGCTCTTTCCTGCCTCTGGACCTTTGCACAGGCTGTCTCTCTGCTAGGAATGCTCTTCCAGCCTTACCCCCCAGAGACTCATCCACACAGAGATTCAGCGTAGGGGTGGGTAGATAGGAGAGGCCTAGGGGCCTGGACCAGACTCACCTGATCTGGGGCGGAGATACGCCCCGCGAGGAGAGGGTCACAGTCAATATAGAGTGTGAACATGATGATACCGCAGGCAGTAGCGCTGAACACAATCAGGAACAGGCCCAGTTGGTTGACGAGCAGGGCCCTGCAGGGGAGAGTTGGCCTCAGGGTGGGGAGGAGGGTAGCACATCCCAGAGGTGCCCACCCTGTTCCTCCTAAATACTCACAGCTTGGCCTGCTTCTCTGTGCGACAGGCTACATAGCGCTGCACCTGTGCTTGGTTCACGCCATACATTGAGAGCCACACCAACGTGCCACCCACAACAAAAGTCCAGAATGTGTAGCGGCTCCTTGGGTCCAGGTCAAAGCTGGATGAGGACAGGGCACATTAGCCATGTGGGTATGCCATACTGACTTGACCTTCCCAAAGTGCCCCCAGTGGCCATTCTGGATGTTATGGACCTTAAAGGGACCATTTGGGGTGGGTTCTGAAGTGTAAATAGGGGTTTGCCAGATTAAAGAGTCATTTATTCGTTTATTGAGCAATCCATATATGCATTCAAAAATATTTTTTTTTGTGCCCACCTGGGACCTCAGAGAGCTTTCTGGGCTAGCGGGTGGGGTGCTGCAGTAGTCTGGGCCAGCTGGAGGGATGGGGGCTAGGGGAGTACAGAGAGAGAAAGGGCTCTGTCTGTGGGGAGTCTGGGAGGGCTTCCTGGAGCAGAAGGCATTGGCTGGCTTCTCTCGGGTCAGAGAGATGTCGGCTCCCTCGTTTCACAGTATCCCCCTCTACATGTTCACTCACTCCATCGGGTTGATCCGGGAATGGTTCTTGGCAAGCTCGAGCACTTGCTCAGGCCCACCCATGAGCATAGTCCCGCGGACCAGGATGACCCAGAAACCAGTCAGCATCACTAAGACCTGAAACACGTCAGTCCAGATCACAGCCTTCATGCCACCCTGCAAGATGTGACAGAGAACAGGAGATAGGGTGTCAGGGGGCTTGGCTGGTGTTGACCTGGTCTGGCCTCGAGTAGTGGCCAGGACCAATGCCCGTCTGCCTGTTTCCTCATCTGTAAAATGGGATTAATAACAGTACCTTCCTCAGGGTATCATTGTGAGAACTAAACCAATTAACACAAGAAATATATCTGGAACAGCATCTGGCACATACAAGTATTCAGTGAGTTATGGCTGACACTATTATAATTATTACTGCTATTGTTATTATTTGCTGCTGTTTTTACCCATCCAGCCTTCATGTCTTTGCTTTCCCTTGGCAGCTCCTGGATTTTCCTGTGGAGAAGCCCCTTCCCCCCTCCCAGGTCATTCATGTGAGGTTAACCCTACTCCCAGCTCCAGGAATAGCCGATCAGAACATCCTAGCCCCTCAAACTTCTGTGGAGGGCTTATCCTGCACAGAATACCAGAGTCAGTCAAAGCCCTTCTGGGACTTTAGCCTGCCCATCCTGAAGTAGGAACTCACTTTCTGCTGGAAGAAAGCCAGAGGGGATGGAAACCTGGAGCTGTGGGACCCCTAGAGATGGGAGAGGGACCCAGAGGATGCTGTTGTAGCTCCTGGATCCAGCCATGACTGAAGCTAGCTTATACTTAGACTCTCAGCAATAAGCCTTTCAAATCACCTTTCATAATAAAGATGAGGAAACAGGCCCAGCTGGGAAACAGGATTCCTTGGAAGGAAGGGAAGGTAGGGAGTGGATGGGCCAGCCAAGGGTCTCTCCCACTCAGTGGGCAGGGAGCCCCCCATTGGGTGGGGGTAAAGGGACATTCACCACAGTAGTGTAGAAGGTGCAGATGGCTCCGGTGGACAGGAGCGACGCCCAGATGTCCAGCCCGGTCACTGTGTAAGGAGACCCCCATTAAGCCGCTGGGCAGGGTGTAAACGTGGCCTCTGCCGTCTTGGGCCCTCCTTTTTCCGGGAGGATCCTTCCCTCCCAAGTCTCTCCTAGGGCCACTCCTCTCCCCTCCCCTAGTTCAGTCTCTAAGGCTTTGCCTCTTTCGGTCACCCTCCCCTCAGTCAAACCTTGGTTCAGGATGAGAGCGGGAGCGTAGATCACGATGCCGGTGTACAGGGTCTGCAGGTAAAGGGCAGGGGCAGGTGAGTCGGGGCTGGGGTGGGGGGAAGGGCACCTGGGCGAAAAGGGAATTAGGAGATGGAGGGAGGAGATTGGTGGGGGTGGGGGCGGGGGCTTGTAGGGTCGGGGCGGGATTAAGACGGGCGAATGGGAGAGGCCTGCGGGCCAAACTTGTAGATGGGGCCTCCAAGAGGCGGGCGAGAATAATTGTGGGCGGGGCCTAGGCAGGGCCTTGCAGGGTTGGGAGGGACGCACGGGGCAGGGTCGCGAGCGAAGAGGGAGGGCTGTGGGCGGGATCGACCAAGAAGGGACCTGAGCTGGACCCTGCAGGCGAGGACAGGGCCGAGACCACTCACTGTAGCCACCAGATACTGCAGGGTCCCGCAGAGCCGCACAGCGCGGCTGAAGCGCAGCTCCAGGTACTGCGAGAAGGAGCCGAGGGCTGGTGGTTACCTAGACAGGCCCTACCCAGGGGCCCGAGGCCTCTGGGGTCCTTCACCCGCCCTCTTGGCTTCTGCCCTCCCTCGAGAGGCCAACTGTGCTCTCTGCACTCTTGCCCGCGGGGGATCCTGCCAAACGCACACACTTCCACCTATTTGCACACACTTGTGCATACGCGCCATCTCCGCACCTGTGCACATGGCGTGTGCCCTGGAGGACTGAGCCACCAAGTTTGCACACATTCGCTCCCCGCCCCCCGCACTCGTGTCTGATCATCCCCCGGGGCTGCCACCGCTCTGAATCTACTTGCGCATGATACAGACAAGTGCCTGTGGCCAACTGTAATTGGCCGCCTACTGTACACTGGCCACGATTTTAATCACTTTGCCCACTGCCCTGCGGGGTAAGTCCTGTAATTAGCACGGTTTGGCATTTGGGAAGCCTGAGCCAAGAGTCAGCCCTTCGCTGCAGGTAGGAGGAAGCTGGGATGTCGGATTTAGAATTCGGGGCCCGCCGCCCGGCGAACACTCGGGCGTACGCAAGCCCAGGCTTGTTGGGGACAGGTGTCCACACGTGAGCACGCCCGTGGCTCCGCCCTGAGCGAGCTTCCACAGAAGAGAACCTGGACGCAGGCTCCGCTTCCTCCTTCCTTCCCCTGGCCCCACTGCCTGGGGCTTCTTCCCAGAACCCTCCCCACCTCTCTGCCTGGGGGCTCTCCATTAAAGCACCAAGGAGCCGACCTGCGGCCGTTGCACAGCAGTTCAAAGCCCCAGGGCCTCCCGCGCCGCCTCCCTGCATTCCCAACCAGCCAGATCCTGCCTCCTGGCCTCTGCCCGGTACCTGGTAGGTGCTGGTGAGGCCCAGGCGGTAAAAGACCGGCAGGAAGAACAGAGCAGTGAGCAGAGAGTTAAGCAGCTGTCCCAGGCACATCCAGAGGAACTTGAGGCCGTAGCGATAGGCCTCGGCTGGCACTCCCAGCACCTGTACTGCCGACATGAAGCTGGCGGCCAGCGAGAGGCCGACGGGCAGGGCCGTCAGGCGCCGGCCACCGGTGAAGAACTCCTCGGCGCTGCGCTGCCCGCCTCGCGCTAGCCCGACCCACAGCCCGATGCCGGTGGACACCAGCAGCATGAGGGCGAAGACTCCGTAGTCCCAGGCTCCGAACGTGGCCCGCACCCCTGCCTCGACGCCGGCCATGAGGTGCAGGTGCAGGGACCAGGCAAGTCCTCGACCCTTCCAGCCACCCGAGAGCCCCGGTGAGGGAAGTTGGCAGCGGCCGAGAAGGCAGGACTGCACGGAGGTGGGAGGATGCTCAGCCTCCGCAGCGAGACCGCACTCGGGTCCCTTTTGGTCCCCGGTGGGCTGGGCAAGGACTCTGTTGATCCTCTCTGGGGTCGTCTGCCTCCCTGCCGTCCTCTTCGTTTTCACGTCTGTTTCCGCCGTCTTTCTGTCCGTCCACCTGGCCTCCCACTCGGTCCGGCTGCCCAGGGCGGCCGAGTATCCACCACCCAGCCGTCTGTCCCTCTTCCTGGGCGATATTGTCAGCGCTGACTGCTGGAGGTCTTGGTGGGGCTAAAAGGGACAGCTGACGGCGGCGGGCTGAGGATTTATCGGGCTCCGGGGTCAGCGAAACTCCGCCCCTAGACTTGGGGGCGGGCAGGACCCGCACCCTTTCCGCCCTGGACTGGGTCAGAGATACTGGGACAGGACACGTTGGTGACTGTTGGGGATTGGGGGGAGGATCCCAAATGCTCCCCTTGCTTCAGCATTCAAATCCCCACTGTTTGTATCTTGAGTTACTGGGAGCTCACTGACATACAGGACTGGGGTTTACTTTCAAGGTTGCAGTGTCTCATAAGACAAGTTTGCTCCACTTGAGGCCCTCCTCCAATAGGCACCTTGACCCACTACCTTTCTCTAGAGCCCAAGGGGAGGGCATCACCAAACCCCACCCTCAGGCTAAGCTGAATGGGAGGCAATGGGGTTCTGAGGGCATACAAATTTGAGGAAGACTGCTTCTCTCTGGGCCTCAGTTTCCTCATCTGTAAATGGGGATAAAATAGCCCTTGCTTCAGAGAAATAAACTGAATCTGCATAACAGGAGCCTGGCACAGAGTTCACTCATTTCTTCATCCATTCATTTGTTGGTTCCATTACCAAACATGCATTTAGCGTCTACCCAAAGCCAGGTATTAAGTGTATCATGGAAATCACGGGGGAGGGGCTGTCAGTGGCCATAAACCCGAATAAGTGGAGAGACTGCAATGTCCCTATCCCACAAATGAGAGACTGAGGCACATGGGAAGGGAAGTCTCTTGTTTGGGGTCATGTCATCAAGAAACCCAGCCACTGTCATCTTGGGGCCCTTTGCTGCTGGACCCACAGGGACTTTGGACTCTGGAGGCTCTGACCTCTGGGTTTGAGTCCTGACTCAACCTTCAAAAGCTCGGTTCCCTCAGTGGGGAGGGTATAGCTCAAATGGTAGGATGCATGCTCAGCATGCATGAGGTCCTGGGTTCAATCCCCAGTACCTCCTCAATAAACCTGATTGCCTCCCCCCACCAGTAAATAAATCTGGGTTCCCTCCTCCACAAGCGGGAAGAATCTAAGAATCCACTGGGTTGAATGCTAGGGTACCTAAACCCTCCCCAGCTTCTGCCGCCCCCTGGTGGCCGCCTTTTGCCTACACGTGCCATCCAAGCTGGGTCCAACATCTGCCAGGCTCCAGGCTTCCTCCTGTGTCGCCCGGGACTGTCTTTTCTCTCTCCCTCTCTGTGCACGGGTTCAGGGCCGGTCTGCTCTTCCTTGGGGCTGCGATACCACAGCTCCACATGGGCACCTATTGCCTGCTGGCATGCACCCAACGCCAGCGTCAGGAGGGTGGGGAGGACACCGAGTTCTTCCTCCTTCCACCTCCTTGCTGCATCCTTCTGGAAAATCTTTGTGAAAAAGGGGAAATCCGGGAGTTTTCCCAGCAAACCGTAGCAAATATGCAAATACATGCAAATTGATGTGAGTGCAGGCGTAGCTGGCTGTCTCCTCTGGCAGGGGTGGTAGGGGGATCCGTCCCCTGACAGCTGCTCTCTTCTACACTGGTGGAAGGAGGGTCCAGGCTGCAGACTGACACTTGGGCTGAGTCCCGTTCATTAAGCACCTACTGTGTGCAGGGGCCTGCACCCGGCACTAGGAACACAGCAGGATCCAGATGGACCCACCCTGCACAAGGGCTCAAGGCTCTGACAAAGCCAGCAGATGAATATCCATTTCAGAAGCTGATGGATGACAGGAGATGGTCCGGAGGGGGTCACCTTATGTGGGGACTCAGGGAAGGGATCAGCAGGCAGAGAATGAGAAAGGCTTGGCGAGAGGTGGAAGGGAGGGCCATGCGGTGGGAAGGAACAGGACAGAGAGGGTCACAAAGGACTTTAAGCCTCGATGAGGGGTCTGGATTTTATTCTGAGGGCGTTGTGGGGGTGAGAAGGGGGGATTGGAGAGTTCGGAGCAAATGAGGAACCCAATGAGAAATGCATGGATTTAGAACATGTTCTGGACTTCCCGGACGTGAGAGGAGGTCGAGTTGGGAGACTTGAGAGGTGGAGGTGGAAGGTGGTGGGGAGCAGGGAGGAAGAAGCAGTCCCACCTTCCTTGACTGTATGATTATGGAATGGGAGGAAGGCAGGCAGGACCCCAGGACCCTCCACTGATGGGGGAAGAGGAGCAGGGTGATCCCTGAAGGCCCAGCAGGGGCAGAAATGTCTAAGAAGTCTAAGAAGGGGCAGAAATGTCAGAGTACTGGGTGGGTATCTGCTGCCTGGGCATCCCCAGCATCCCCACATCGCCCTGGAGGGGTCAGAGATAAGAGGTTGTGAGCTACTCTAGCTCCAGCATGATCTACTGGGTAACTGTCCTTGAACATCTAATCCTGCATTCAGTAAAAGCAAACCACTTTTACTATGGGTGGCTGTCACTGAGATTCCCTGGTTCCAAATCTGGAGATTCTGATCCCATGATTCTGAGTTTCTCTGGGTTTCAGGATCTAGTATGGGTCTCTGGGGCCCCCACTCAACTTGCCTTGCCTTAGTACTTGCCCTTGCTCCCATGGTCCTGATTCAAGAGTAAGGTGCTGGGTGGGTCAGGGAGGGGCGGCTCTCCCCCAGGGCTCCCAGCCATGCCCGGGCCCTGACATGTGGCACAAGGACAAGCCCAGGGACAGGACCTGGGAGCGCCTCTGTACCTGAGGAGGTGGGCAGGGTCTACCGGGCTTCGCAGGTTCCAGATTCCTGCCCTCATCATCCTTGGGCTGGCTGTGAGCCCAGGAAAGGGCCTGTTGCTCTCTGGGCCCCAGCTGACCAGTGGGGACTCTGTGATCCAACTGGCTGATCCCGCCACACAGGCCCCACAGGGAAGGGCCCATTTCCTCCTAGCTCCAGGCCCTTGCTCTGGTTGGTCCTGGCACCTCCAATCCTGCCAGAGATTGAGGGCTCAGTTAAATGATTCTCACCTCCAGCCAGCGTCCCAGTGGCTGCTCTAAGCAAGGTTTGTAAGGAATTACCAGGTGGGTGTCTGTGGATAGTTATGAGTAGATGGAAGGGTGGCCGGCTGAATAGGCTTATGTTAGTGAGCCGGGGACTCACTCATTATTTGGTTTAGTCTCCTCAGTAACAAGATTGACCCTGTCCCCCAGCTGGTTGGGACAAAGCCATTCCAGCTGGTTCTCAGGCTGTAACAAGGATGAAGTGTTGGTGGCTTCAAGGTGGGGATGGGGGTGCATGGGGAGCCTTTGTGGAGCCCTGGCCTTCCACCTTCCAGGCAGCGCATTCTCTCGCAAGACTCCTGGCCTCTCGACCTATAGCTCATCTGAAGCCTTCCCCACCCCTGCCCCCAGACCTAGGGGATCACCAATCCCACCCTACACAGGAAGAAAGTAAGGCTGAGAGGGCAGAGACTTGCCCCAGCACAGGCATCAAGGCCCACCTCCAGGCGATGAGTGACAGTTTTAGATCGTAGCCTAGAAATGACTGGTGTTTACTTCTCAAGTTCTACTCATGCAGACACAGGGTCAGGCATTCAAGTTCCTCCCACCTTTTTGCTCTTGGGTATAAGTTCATGGCCAAAGACAGCTGCTGAAGTGCCAGCTATCATGCCTATATTCTAGCCCCAATGGTAGTTCCTGGAAATAGCACATGTCACTACTGCTAATATCACATGGTCATACCTAACGAAAGGGGGGCTGAGAAACTTTTCTGGGTGGCATCTAGAAATGGAGATCCCTATTACTGAGGAAGGAGATGATTATTTGGGGGCAACTAGGAGTTTCTGCCAGAAATCACAAGATTAAACCGACTAGGCAAACATCAAGAAAAATTTGGCCTGGCTCCTGAAAATATACTTAAACATCAAAAAGTATCCTGAGAAAAAGTATTTGCAACATATATGGGGAAATATTTTTTCAGGCTTTTTGCCCCACATACATGAGCTGTAACAAAAAACAAACCCAGCAGCCCAGTAGACACGGTTCACGTTCATTTTACTTTTCATGTGAAAAACTTTATATCACGGCCAAATGCCTCCTCCACAGAAGGCAAAGCAAAATCAAGTCCCAAGGTTTTTTTCAATCACGAGCTTGCTAACTCATGGTGTTAAGGCTGGAGAAAAATATGCCCCCTTCTTAAACGGTGTTGAGTGATTCAATACATCCATGGAAGGCATCTTGGCAGAGTTAACATCAAAAACTTGACCCGGCAATGCCAGGCCCAGGACTCTACTGTCATTACCCAACGTGGTGCAGATACAGGAAGAAGGCTACCCATTACCCTTTTCTGGGTCCCACACACACTGAACTCTTCCTGGAGACAGTGTCACATGTGGTCCTGACAGGCTGGGGACAGAAATCCAATCAATAAACATGAGCAGACATGTGGCTTACAAACCTCAGTGAGGCCAGTACAGCGATCTGTGGAGACCAATCTAGGCAGAGCCCTCAGCAAGTGCAAAGGCCAGGAGGTGGGAAGAGCCAAGGGTACTGGAACAGCGGACAAAGCAGCCAGAAAGAACCCACGGTCTTTCCTGTGAGAACAGCTAGCTGCATGTGAGCCCTGCCCCAGGTATCTGGGCATCTCTCCAACAGATGGGGTCTGGAGTGAACTGGTTTTCTGGAAATCACCCGGGCTCATCATGCCAACTAGCCCCACAGGCTGGGGAGGGGAGGCTGTGCCCTTGCTCAGGACCCTCCAGGTCAGGCTGCTCCCCCACACTACCCTTTTGTGTTTCAGCTTCTTCCCAACCCATGGCTCTTTGGAAAACAAGGCAGGTCCTCACTGACCTTGTCTCCACTGCCTGCACAGTGGTGACTCCCCAAGACTTGTTAACAGTAAATGATTGATACCTCGACCTTCTGAATAAGACACCAAGGTCCAAAGGGCTGGGGCTGCCCAAAGTGAAACACCAAGGACACACTCAAGCCATCTGAGCTCTCAGCTGGGCCTCAGCCTCCTGGGTGGTTACTACCCGCAGGGTGGGATTAACTTCAAGCCTGGAATTCCCCAGGCCTCAAGCAGTTTGCTGGAGACAGATGCCCACTGTGAGACCTTTGCCTCCTTGGGCAGGATTAGGACAGTGTCATTCATTCAAGGGGCCCCCAGCTGGTGAAGGGGAAACAAGTGCAGCAGAGCAGGCCCATGGCCCTCTTGGGTGCCCCCGCGCGTCTGCTCTGAGGATCCTGACCAGGGTTGTAGGCTGGGGGTAGGCGCAGACCCCAGGAGGAATGAATCAACCCAATTCCCTTCAGAATCCAGCTGTCATCTCACCACTGCAGAAATGCAGGGAGATGAGGACAGTGTCTAACAAGGTAGGTGAGACAGATCTGGGGGCCAAACCTGTGCCTACAGCACACCCTGGAGCTCATAGTAGAGGGGTGCCTGATGGCAGTGAATGAGCCAGAGAGCTGGGGGAGGAGGCCGGGGAGGGCATTTGCTATTCCTAGGGCTCCCCTTCTGGAGAATCCGGTGTTCGGGCTCCACTTAAGGAGGACCCCTCCCAGAGCAGAGAACTCACAGCTTGGCTGCGTCCTTTAGAGTTCTGCAGGGCGTGCAAAGAAAACAAGTGGGTCTGAGCACCTGGTTTCCCCAAAGAGTTTATTTGGGCAGAAGGGGGACAGGAAGGCCCTGCACCTAAAAGAAGGTGTTGGGCCTCTTGGTGGTGAAGCGTGGCTTGTGCTGGCGACGCAGGACCCGGTGGGGCAGCGGGAACTTGATCTTGGAGTCCTGTGATGAGGAGAGGCAGGTGAGGGGGGCTGAAAGCTCTCAACATGGTCTTCCAGGGACCACTGAGGTGTGGCCACCCCCCACTGGGCTCCTGCGTCAAACCAGGTACCTTCCAGCAACTTCTAAGGCTGGGGGAGTAGCCAGGCCAGCTCGGTGTTCCAGGGAAGCCCCCTCAGCCCAGCCCACTCAGCAGGGCCCCCAAGGCACTCACGTGGAACTGCTTGACCGCTGGTCGGCGGCACTTGCTGGCTGCAATCTCCTCCACCTTCATGATTTGGATGGAGTGGGCCCGGGCGCGGTGCCGGGCGCCCATGTCTCGGTCTGCAGGGAATGGGAGGGGGCAGGTGAATGGGTACTCCTGAGATGCGGCACTTCCCAAACCTTCTCCGATCAAGTGCTTGAGGGGGGTGCCGGGAGAGGGGATAAGGTGGCAGCAGTGACTTGGGGACTGGGTGGCCACAGCATATGGTCCCAGCAGGCACTGGCTACCAGCGATGTAGAACCTCCAAATTCACTTTGAGGGGCACAGCTGCAGCCCCCCAAAGGCGACGAGATCCACTTGCTGTTAGCACCTCTGTTTAAACCGCTGCCACGAGAAACAGCAGTTCTTGGGTTTAGGTGCTTGGGTTCTGGTCCCAGCAGGTGACCCTCCCTGGGAGCACCTGGGGCCACTAACACCAGGTCCCAACACTGGATACGGGCTGGACTAGGTTCTGGGTGGGAGCTGCATTCTATACAAGGGGTGGACCTCAAGAGGAGGGTTCCAGATACAGAGGTGGTGGGTGAACCCGTTTGAGGATGACTCAAGGTCCCACCCTCCAATCCCCCAAGTCTACTTGCTGCCCAGTTCCAGAAAAAGGTGTGCTTAGAGCACCCTTTCCACTCTGCCCGCCCACTAAGCAAACACCTCCCCTGTATCCCAGGTCACCGTCCCTGGGACTCCCACCTCTGCCCCAGAAGCCCCTTGCATCTGTCCTGCCTCAGTCTGGCAGGAAAGCAGTCAGACTGAGCCACAGGGCCCTGCCATGTGAGTCTAAAGGAGGGACCGGGCTGTGGAGCCCTGGTGGCTTACAGCACTGAGTGACGGCGCCTGCTGTGGTCAGGTCCCGGTACTCCCGGTACATGTTGTGGGTGCCGCTGCGGGAGTCATAGCGCAGCCAGATGCCGAAGTTCTTCACCCGCAGGGGAGATTTCTCGAACACCTGCCAAGGAACGACTGGCTGAGGTGAGAGCAGCAAGGGGCTTCAATTTGGCCCCTGTCATCCCCGAACCTCTGCCTCAAAGAACAGCCCAGAACTGCCAACCCCTCCTCCCCGGCCTCTCTTATGCCTGATTCTCAGTCCCTGCCCCTTCAGGCAACTGAAGGGAATCTGCTGTCCAAGGGAAATTCCCATGGCAACAGCAGGGGGTACAGAGCAGTCCAGGCCTGGACCAACACAGCTCCAAATTCCTCCGTAACCCACCTCTCCTGGGATCACCTGGGCTGAAAACCAGCTGCCACCCACTGGAGCCCGACGGTGCAGAGTCCAGCACCCATCACAGCAAATGTGCCCAGGTGACAGCACCTCTCCTCACTTTATAGATGAGGCCCAGGGAAGGTGATAGTCTCAGCCAAGGTGTCCCAGCGCACCTTCCCTCGGCCTTGGGCTTTCTCCGCAGTGAAAGGGCACTGAGGCACCCATTCCATCCTGACCTAGGGCCTGACCACCAGATGGGAACAGGACCAGGGGTTGTAAAGTCTGGTAACTCTGAGGGGTGACTGATGCCCCATGGGAAGGTGTAAATCCACTCCAAGCCCCACTCAGCCTGACACCCCATACCTGTCCACAGTAGACAATCTCCCCGGAAGACTTCTTCATTTTTTTCAGCTGAGACACAAAGTACCAGAAACGGGACTTGGCAACAACGTGATTAGGCGCAAAGATTCGCATGCGATAGAGAGGCGGTGTGCGGCATTTGGGGGTGGGCAGGCAGCGCCCCACCACCTTGTACTCTCGCAGCTGCAACAGAAATAGGGGTGAGGTGGGACCAGCACCCAGAGCCAACCATGGAGACGCACCCCACTCCCTTTCTCAAGCTTGTTGACAACTGGATCGGGGATGAAGAGGGAACATCCCCGGACTCCAGGGCCTCCATGTGAAATCTCGGTGACTGTGGGTCACACCACTGTCCAAACCTTCCCCATTAAAAAGAATAAGGGAAGGATGATTAACCAAGGTGCCTGTGTGCCCTTTGCCCTGGCTGAGGAAAACTGGGTGCAGTTGTGAAATTCCCTTCCCTTCCTCTCCCTTTATACTGGCCAGAACTTAACAGCCAAGCTGCCTCCTTCCCCCACAATATCTCTGCAGCTCACATCTTGCTAAAATCCTCTTTCATCCAGGATCTCAGAGATAGTGAGCAGCCTGAGATCTCATAGCCAACTCCTGGCAGAACCAGGACAAAAGTCCAGTTCCCTCCCCAGCCTTGGGCTCCCTGCACTGCTGTCGTGACTCGCAGCTGCCTCAGTTTCCCCAGCTGCAGTTCAAGGGTTTGGACTCCCAAGTAGAAGCTCCCTGTTAACACAGATGCAAAGCGGCAGATGTTTGCCAAATCTAAATCCTGTGATATTACAGAAAGGAGCCACTTCCACAAATGACTCGTCATCATTCTAATACCGAAAGAAAACGGTCCCAAATATCACAATCTAGCTTCCTACTTCCACCTCATTTGACTTATCGGCCTCATGGACTACCCACTCGGGAAGGGACCGATGCGATCGGACTCTTTTCAAGTGTGGAAAAGCACTGGAAAACTGAAAATGATCCAACCGTACTGCTTCTCCCCAGGGCCTGCTCTTTCATAGTGCCCTCTAATTTTGCCTAGCACTTGCCACAGCGAAAAGGCTCGCACTCCCCATATCAGCTCAGACTTAAACTTTTCTTCTACTTCTCACAGTCAAGGGAGAACCAAGTACTACTGCTTGCCCGCCCCATCCCCCCAACCACGTCCACTTTGTCAATGGAGAAACTGAGGCTCGGAAGCTCAATGAGGTCCCTGAGCGCGTGTTTCAACGCCGAGCACCTTGTCCCTTCCCTTGGAAAGGAGACTCAGCCTGCCCGATCCCCGCCGTCCCCGAGCCCACCCGGGCCATGCACCGGCCTCCCCACGCGGCTCCCGCGGTGGCCGCCATATTGGCGGCCACTGGGGGCGGCGGCGCGCGGGGCCTAGCCAGGAGCGCGCACTCCCAACGTGTCCCATGCCTCCTCCCGCGGCCCCCGATTCGGCCTGCGTCCCGTTCGCCGACTCCCTGGTCCACCGCGCTCGCCTTACTGTGCCCGAAGCCTTCATAGCGCTCTATCCGCACTCGCCGCCACCCACGAAAAGGAAGTAGCGGCCCTCGCGCAGCCGCTCACCTTGATTTCGTTGACGGAAGTCCCTCCCCTTCGAGGACGCCAGTCTATTGGCTCCTCGGCCTCGCGCTCAATAAGAACTGCTTTTTCATTGGCTTCGGATCCGCCAACCTCTCACAGCCCCGCCTCTCTTCGCGGCGAGACTACAACTCCCAAGAAGCAGCGCGGCTAGACCCGTCTATTACACCGCGAACGTAAGGGAGCGTCAGCGCGCGCGGCAAGCCGGGAGCTGCCCAAGAAGTCTCGGTGGCAAGTTCCACGAGTGTTCCTCATCCCCGTGATGCTTCTGTATATAGAACCAGACCTTGGGTAATCGCGATGTTTATGGGGACATCGCGGCACTTCCTCCCACTCCGGGTCTCTTTTCACCCCGGAGCTCTCGAGCCACGGACCTGAGAATTCTCATCTGTAAAATGGAAATACTAGTGTTTTTCTCCTAGAAATGTTGCAATAATCAGATAAAATAACCCGTGTGAAACGTCAGGCACAGAACAATCAACAATTAACAAGCATTAACATTCATTAAACAATGTAATGCTAGTTATTATTGTGATTATTGGGAGGAGGTCTGGTTTGTGTTTCAAAGTAGCAGATTCAAACCCCTGCTTGCTTCCAGGACAGATCCTGGCGCAGCGTCTGACCGGGGCAGGGAGGGTGGTGCTAGAACTGATCGAGGTGCAGCCCCACCTTTGAGGGCCTTCGGGCTCAGCAATTTGCTTGGGCAAAAAGAGGCTCTCCTGGAGGGGAGACCGAGGGTGGAAAAGGAAAGAACTCACTATGTCAGGCTGTGAAGAGAAACGAAGAGGAAAGGGGATAAATTGGAGGGTTTATTTTAGGAAGGAGGGCTCTTGGAGGAGGTGACAACTAAGCCCAATTAGAATCTTTCTTTTTTAAATTAAATTAATAACAGCTTAATTGAGATAGACTTCACATACCATACAATTCATCCATTTAAATTCAGTGGTTTTTACTACAATATTTTTTACATTCACAGACACATTCATATATATATACACACATATATACACACACACACACACATATATATTATATTATATGCACAGTTGTGCAACATTACCATAAACTTTAGAACATTTCCGTTATCTCCCACAGAAACCCCTTACCCTTTACAGTCACTTGCCATTCAAAACTCTGCCATCCCAGCCCTAGGCAACTAAGAATCTACTTCCTGCCTCTATGGATTTCCCAATTCTAGACATTTTACATAATTGGAATCATACAAAATGAGATCTTTTGTGATTGGCTTCTTTCACTTAGCATAACGTTTTTAAGGTTCATTCATATCTTCCCCTAGTTTGTTTTTCTTTTCAACTTTTTAATTGAAATATATAGTCAGTTTACAATGTGTCAATTTCTGGTGTACAGCATAACTTTTCAGTCATACATATACATACATATATTCGTTTTCATATTATTTTTCATTATAGATTATTACAAGATATTGAATATAGTTCCCTGTGCTATACAGAAGAAATTTGTTTTTTCATCTACTTTCTATGTAGTTAATATTTGCAAATCTTGAACTCTCAGTTTACCCCTTCCCACCCCCTTCCCCTAACCATAAGATTGTTTACTATGTCTGTGAGTCGTTTCTGTTTTGTAGATGAGTTCATTAGTGTCTTTTCCCTTTTTTTAGATTCCAAATATGAGCGATATCATATGGTATTTTTCTTTCTCTTTCTGGCTTACTTGAAGTGACTATTTCCTAATGTAACGTTTTAATTCCTTTAATGATTTTTTTCACTATATTTTTGAGTTATTTCTGTAGTGGTTGCTCTAGAGCTTACTGCTTACATCTCAGCTTAGAATCTTCTGGGATTTATGCTGCCTTAGTTTTAATGAGATATAGAAATAGTGCTATATAGCTCATTTCCTCTTCCCCTTTTGTCCTATTATTATTATTATTGTTATACATAGTACATATACATATGTTACAAAACAAATGATGCATTGTTATAATTATTACTCCATACAATTCTATGCCTGTTAAGGAATCTGAGAAAATAAAACAGGGCAAGTATATATTTATAGACTTGTTATAGTCATTTTCTCCTTTCGAATTTCTGGTTCTCTTCCTTTGTTTTTGTTGATTAGAGTCACTACCTGCTGTCATTTCCTGATTCCAATACAGCTTTGTTCCTCTCGTTTCCTTTATGCTATTATTGTCAAATATATTACATTTCTACATGTGACAGGCCCCCAAATAAAATTAATATATATTTTTAGTGTTTTTTTAATCCTGAATTTGAAAAAAATTTGGGGGGGGGGGTGGAATTAGGTTTGATTGATTTATTTACGTGGAGATCCTGGAGATTGAACCCAAGACCATGTGCAAGTTTAGCACCCGCTCTACCACTGAGCTATTCCCTCCCCTAATATATATCTTTATACAACTGCTTCTTAAAATCAGCTAAGAGACAAAAGGAGAAGAAATATGCATGTACGCTGTTTTTGATAATTACAGAATTACCTTTATCTGCAGTCTTTAATTTTTCACGTGTGTTGGAATCTGGGGTCCTTCTGTGCTGAAGTCATGAACCCCACACGGGAGGAGATTGGTTAGTGTCCACCGCCATCCTGGCGGAAAATCCGGAGACTTGGTGGGAGAGGAACATGATGGAAGAAGGGCGGTCAGGGCATCACGCCTGCAAGCCCTGGCTCTGGCCTCCTCCCTGCGCTGACTACCGGGCAAGAGGCAACCCCATCCGAATGGCGCTGCCGTGAGTGTCCACTAGGTGGCGGCAGAGCCCCTGTTAGCCTTTGCCGGGCGGAAGCCAATAGCCGGGACAAAGGAGTGGGGCAGAAACAGGTTTAAATCCCATCGATGAGATGGTTTCCTGGCGCATCACGGCTCTGGGCCTCAGTTTCCTCATCTGTAAAACGAGGCTAATAGTAGTCCCCAGCTTGTAGGATTGTTGGGAGGTTTAAATGGTGTATAATTGTTTGGACTGCGGTGGCAGAGGTTCTGCCATTGCTGGCTGCGCCTCTCCGTCTGTGCCTTTCCGTCTGTTCATGAACTCACTGCTCAGGGATCTAGTGTCCCCAGGATGCGAGGAGGAAACAAGCAGTGGAAAGCAGTCCTGGAGCCTGGGGCACAAATTGAGTCCTCCAAGGGCAAGAGGGGGTCCAGAGAAGGGGAATTTCTCTCTCGCAGACAGAGCCCTGGCCTTGAGGCCTGGCGCTTCTATCTCCAAAGCCTGGGTCAGGGTGACCCCAGCAGCTAGAGAGGAGGGACAAACACACGTGTGTGTGTGTTCGTGTCCTGCCTAATGTTTGTTTAAAGGTTTTATTTCTCTCTCTCTCTCTTGACGTTTTGGCCCTGCCTGGCAAGTGCTGCTGTGGACCCCGGGGCACCCCTGACCCACCCTCTCACTCCCCTGTGCACCCCTCTGGGCTGCCCCGACCTCTGGCCACAAAGGAATCTGAGCCAATAAGCTGGTCCTGGACCCGGGTTTTAAGCTGGGCGTCCCTCTGTCTCTGTTTTATTACCAATCAGGTGCAGACAACTTCCTGGTTATATAGGCTCTGGGATCCAGTTTGTTAATCCTGTGTCTCTGCCGCACCTCAATCACTAGCACCAGGCTGCCCTTCCTGGGCTATCTTGGCTGTCACCATTGGAGCTCCCCTATCCTGCTCACTTCCTTCCGCATCTCTGCTACTGGCACCTCCATCCTTCTAGGGCTCAGCTGGTCGAAGTCCTGCTCCTGTCCTTTTGGTCCCCCAAATGTCCCCAAGACACCCATTCCCCTGTACCCTAGGTACCACCTCATCCAGGACCTGGCCTCCTGCCCCCATCCTCCCCTCTCCCTAATTGTTCCTGCTTTCAACCCTCCTAAGTTTCCTCCTCCAGATTCATTCATTCATTCATTCTCTACCGTGCGTGCACCAGACACTGGGAATTCTCCCGGCACCAGGATAACCAAAAACTCCAACCCTGAGGGAGCCGACATACCTACCAATCGGAGAAATGGACAAAAGTGAGATAAAGAAGAAAAACAGTTGCCATGGCAGAGCGAGACATGCGCTCGGGAGAAAAATAAAGTGAAGCAGGCTGTCTCCTTCAGCTCCAGGAAGCTATCTCCTCCCACTCATGCCTGGGGCCCAGACCGTCATATTTTTTTTCAGCCTATGT
The DNA here is from genome assembly GCF_009834535.1 of Camelus ferus. Classification (NCBI taxonomy): domain Eukaryota; kingdom Metazoa; phylum Chordata; class Mammalia; order Artiodactyla; family Camelidae; genus Camelus; species Camelus ferus. Next base: position 16,498,949 of record NC_045717.1, read on the forward strand.
TTGGCGGGAGGAGCCCTAGGGAACTGTGAGGAAGGGCAGCAAAGCAAGAGGGAGGCTCTTTCTTCCTGTCACTCACCCTCCCCTAGCTTCAATTCTTCCGCTCTGTGAATGGGGATCACAGTCCACACGCTAAGATTGTTTTGAGGATTAACTGAGTTGCTGCGTGTAAAAAGCCTTGGTGGGCACCTGGTGTACCTGTGAGCACCCGATATGTGTTTTCTGTTCTCATTATCAATGATTGTTCTGGTTCATGGTCAAGCTCTGAACAGCAGCTCTGATAAATCCCATTTCCCCTCCCATCCTGCGTAGCTAAACATGTTTCTTTTTTTAAGCAAGTACTTAACTTTTATCTTTTTTTTTTCTTTTTTACTGAAGTAGAGCCAGTTTACAATGTTGTGTTGATTTCTGGTGAACAACATAATGCTCCAGTCATACATATATAATACATATACTCATTTTCATATTCTTTTTTCATTATAGGTTACTTCAAGATAATGAATATAGTTCCCTGTGCTATGCAGAAGAAATTTGTTGTTTATTTTATATATAGTAGTTAGTATCTGCAAATCTCAAACTTAACTTTTTAAAAATTGATTGTATTTTTTAAATTAGGTTTATTATATATATGTATTTTTAAGGGAGGCAGTGGGGATTGAATCCAGGACCTCGTGCATGCTAAGTATGCACTCTACCACTGAGCTATACCCTACTCCACCTCGAACTTAACTTTTAAACACTATTAACAGATACAAAATTCAACAGGCACAAAAAGTAAACAACATAAACTACCTTCCTCTTTCACCCATCATGGCCCCCTAGTTGCCTTCCCCACGGGAGCAAGTTGTTTCTGTTTCCCTGCCAAGAGCATCTTTGCACATATGAGGAAATCCTCATTATCTCTTCTTTTTCTCTGCAGACTGAAGCTTCCTGCCCAGACAGATTTGCACCTTGCTTTTTCCTTCACAAAGTATCTGGAAGGTCTTCCCACACTGTCACCATTGGGCTGCCCTATTCTTTTGCATAGCTGTGTAATATTCCATGCTGACAATGGCCATTGTTTATTCAATGAATCCCCTGTGGCTGGACATTGAGCTTGCTTCTAACTGAATGCTGTTACAAACAGTGCTTTAAAAAATCAGTAACATGATATAGGTATCATTCCTGGAAGGCTCTTTTGCTAGAAGGAATCTTGCTGGGTTTCAGGGTAATTTCTTCAGCTTCATCTGATCCCCTCCATAGGGCTGGGTCATTTCCACTCTTTTTTTTGGTTGTCAAATAACCCTCTATTAAATCACTTTTCTCTGTAGTTCTTTACTAGCTGGGCATTCCAGCGCACCACTGTTGATGTTATCTATGATGTCGTGAGGGTGGTGGCCATCAACATTGCTGCCCACAGACTGGGCAGGATCTCTTTAATGGTTCCAGAGAGTTCTCTTGCTAAAGATCGGTGCCCCATCTGTCAGGCAATATTGACAATCTCATTAAAAGTGATGTGTCCACGGTGCTTAGTGTTTTTCTGCTTCTTTCTGTCTCTTGGTGGTTCCCTGAGGGCTTTGATGATCAGGGCAGAGGCGGAAGGTACCACCTCAATCTATGTCTGTCTGTTCTAAATGGTCAGTTTCACTGTAATCCTCAGAAACTTCTAATCTCCAGTTGCCTTGGTAGTGTCATCACCAGCCTTTTTTGGAGACAAACCCAGAGGACCGATCTTGGGGGCCAAGGCAGATGTGGCACCAACTTGTTGGCCATTCATATATCTTCTTTGGTGAAGTGTCTATTCAAATCTGTTGCCCAATTTCTTATTGAGTCATTTGTCTTATATTATTGAGTTATAAGAATTATTTATATATTCTAGATACAAGTATTTTGTTTATTTAATATATGTATTGCAAATATTTTCTTCCTGATCTGTGTCTTTTAAAATTTTTTTTTTTTTTTGCAGGAGAGGTGATTAAGTTTATTTAATTTATTTATGTACCATTCTTTTTAATGGAGGCATGGGGATTGAACCCAGGACCTTGTGCATGCTAAGCACACACTCTACCACTGAGCTATATACTCCCCACCTCCAATCTGTATCTCACCTTTCTGTTTTCTCAGTGGTGTTATTTGAAGAGCACAATGATAAAGTCTAATTCATCAATGTTTTCCAGCTAAGATAACTTTGCCTACCGTAAGTTTGCAAAATTTTTCTACTATGGTTTTTTAAAATGTCTTATAGTTTTAGGTTTTGCATTCAGGTCTGTGATCGATTTTGAGTTAATTTTGTGTATGACGTGAAGTAAAGGTTGATGTTAATTGCTTTCCATATGATGTCTAGTTGTTCCAACACTATTTGTTGAAAAGACTTTCCTTTCCTCCATTTAATTGTCTCAGTATCTGTGTCAAAAATCAACTGGCTATATTTATATGGGTCTATTACTCTAGTCTATTCTGTTTTGTTGATCCATCTTTTCATCAGTACCAAATAGTCTTGATTACTGTAACTCTGTAGTAAGCCTAGAAGTCAGGTAGAATAATTTCATCTTTTTAAAATTCACTCTGGCCCTTTTCAGTTCTATAGGAATTTTAAAGTCAGTGACAGTTTCTACCCCCCAAAATTCTGCTGAATTTATATTGGAATTTCACTGAATCTATAGGTCAGAAGAAGAGAACTGATATAATACCATTGAGTCTTCCAATCCATGAACATGGTATATCTTCCTGTTTATTTAAATCTTGATAAATTTCTCTTAGCAATATTTGTAGCTTTTAGTGTAAAGATCTTAGACTTTTTTTTGGTTGGATTTATTCCTAGGTATTTTATCTTTTTTGGTGCTGCTATAAATGGAATTTAATTTTTTTTCATTTTTCAATTGTTTTCTGCTATATATAAAAATTCAATTGATTTTTTAAAAAAATTGGTTGATTGATTTAAAGAGAGGTACTGAGAATTGAACCATGCTATACATGCACTCTACCACTGAGATATACCCTCCCCCAAATGAATTTTATATATTAACTTTAAAAATTGAACTTGCTAAATTCATTTATTGGTTCTAGTAATTGTCACTGGATTCCCTTGGATTTTTTTTACATAAACAAAACATACTTTGTTTATCATCTGCAAACAGGGACAGATTTACTTCCTCCTTTCCAATCTTTAAGCCTTTTTTTTCTTGCCTCATTGCAATGGCCATGACCTCCAGAACAATGTTGAATGGAAGAGGTGAGAATGGACATCGTTGTCTTTTCCCCAATCTCAGGAGGACACAATTCAGTCTTTTACATCAAGTATACTATTACCGGTAGTTTTTTTTTTTTTTTTTTTTTGGTAGGTTTCCCTTAGCAGATTTGGGAAGTTCCCATTTACACATGATTTGTAAGAATTTTTATCATGAATGAGTGTTGAATTTTGTCGTTTCCTGCATCCATTAAAATAATCATATATTTTCACTGTACAGTTGATCTCTGAAGAACTCGGAGGTTAGGGGTGCTGACCCTTGTGCAGTCAAATATCTATGGATAACTTTACAGTAAGTCCTCCATATCTGAGGTTCTGCTGATTCAACCAACTTCAGATTGTGTAGTACATGTTTATCAAAAAATAATTGTGTACAAGTGGAACTTCATGATTCATATCTATGTTATTCAAGGGTCAACCCTACTTTTAATTTGCATTTCACCTGTTATGAGAAATGAGCATCTTTTTCTGGGTTTAATAGCTATTTGTCCTTCATTTTTTTTTTTGTAATTTCTGGGTTCATATCCTGCTAAATCATTGGCATTTTCTTATTGTCTTCTAGGAACGGCTTATACAATGAAGATATTTTATTCATGGCACTAGTTTACCTTTGTTTCCAGTTTCATTTGTTTATTCTTTAACTGTGCTTATGGGCTTTTTGCCAGCAGGAAATTTTGGATGTTTGTATTATGAAGTTTCTAATTTATTCTTGGGCAAGCTCTGGGTTCTGCCTCCTGGAATCTCCTCATGGAGACTTCATATGCCGCTCTCTGGGGCTGGTGGTGCCACCTTTGCCCTGACCCTGTTCTCCTCCTGCTCATTGTCAGCAAACCACGGTTACCATGTCACTAGAGTTGTCAGGAGCCTAGAAACTCACTGTGGTTCCTGGAAGGCAGGACCCTCTCTCTCAGGGCCAGGGATGAGAGTACACAGTTACATTCCTCTCTGCTGAAGCCACCCAGGAAGTGAAAGAAAAATACTATGGCTAAGCCCCCATGCAGCACTTCCTGCCACAAGCCTGCTGTGACTCCCACTGCGCTGAGGACACAACCCATACCCCTTCCCTCCACCCACAAGTCCCTACTGCTGCCTCCAACCAAGTCTTAGCACACTGTGTCCCTGCCACCCTGCCCTTCTCAGGAATGCTGTGACTTCATCGAGCGTCTCAGTCTTTGCCTGGGCTCTTCCTTTGCCAGAACTCCCCACATCTGCAGATCACTCTCTGGCTAATGCTACTTGTCCTTGGATTTCAACAGCAAAATCACTTCCTCCAGGAAGCCCTCCCAGACTGAGCATCTCTGCTAGCAGCCTCCCCCAAGGGCCACTGAAACACTTATTGGATGATTATTTGTTGCCATCACCCCCACTAGATTGTCAGCTCCACCAGGCAGAGACTAGATCTGCTCTGTCCCCTGCTGTGTCCCCAATGCCCTGCACACAGGAGGTGCCCAATAAGTGTCTGTGGGTGATTGAATTAAAGTCAACAAAATACCTACCAAAGCCATTTTTGTGCCAGGACTTGTGATGGGATTACAGAGATGAAAGCATCCTCTAAAATCTGTCCCCAAAGCTCTACTTTCTGGGGTTTGTATCCTACTAAGGACCTTGGCCCAGGTCTCACCTGGACACTGTCCCCAGCTTCCTCCTCCACCCATGATAGCCTCAGGGGTGTAAAAATGCACCAATTGGAACCCCCTGTAATCCGGGCCCTGCTGACTGCTCTGCCGTCCCCCTCAGTTCTCACCTTATCCAACTACGACTTCTGGTCCTTCAACAGCTCAACTCACTCCCCAGTCAGGGCTTTTGAACTTGCGGTGGGTGCCCTCCGCCAGGAGTCTTCTTTCTTTGTCCTGTTTTAAATCCCTGCTCGAAGGATTATGACTTCTGCACAAAGTCCCCCATCCTCACCACCCCTGGGCCCCAATCTTTGCCTGTCCTGACACCTTGGTTTTCTTTATTATCTATAATGATTAATTGCCACCCTGCCAGACCAGATAGTGAGGTGAGCCTGAGGGTTGGTCTGCTTGATTTTTGCTTTTTCTAGGGCTGGCCTTAGGGCAAGGAGCACAGAAGGGGCCGTTATCATGCCATGGGTGGGTAAACTGAGGCCCTGGGAACTAGGCCCTTGCCAGAGTCCCACAAGAGTGAGCCTGGAGTTTTTTGAGACCCCAGGTGAGATCTGGGCCCTTCTCTGTGCTGTCACCCCTTCCCTTAGGTCTGGGATCTCCAGCAGCCTGTCTGAGCAGGGCAGCTGCTGCAGAGTCTTCCGGAACTTTCTGCCCCTCCCTGCCTTCATCCCCCACACAGCCCTGACTTTCGGTAAGTGACAGCAGCTCAGGAAGCCAAGGGGCCCACACAGGAAGCAGCGAGTGGGACTTTCCTCCTCTGCTGCCCAGCTCTGCCCTCCCTCCGTTGGCCCAGGGTCCCCATCCCCAAGGTAAGAGCTGGTGGTGCCACATGGCTCTGGCCAGGGGTTGGGGGGAGACTGTGTGGATGGTTGCAGCTGGGGACAAAGGCAAGTTTGCCTTTCAGGCCTCCGAGGAAACCCCCCAGATGTGAGCTGGGGTGGCTGGCTGTGTGGCCTCTGGCAAACTGCTCCCCTCTCTGGGTCTCAGCTTTGTCCTGCATAAAACGAGGCCTTGAATTCCCAGCTCCCTGGACTTGCGAGAATCATCGCACATGTGCCCAGGGTTCGAGGTCCCTGGGGAGACAGTTTCCAGCCCCCACCCTTCCAGCCCTCAGTTCAGAGAATAGGGTGACCATCCCAGGCATGTGGGACTTTTGGTGTTAAAACAGGGGCATTTTTCTAGGCTCCAAACACCACCTCTGACTTTTTTTGTTTTACTTTTGATATTTTAAAAATCATATTTTTTAAGTTTTGTATTAAATAAAAGACGTGCTATGTGATTCCATTTACATAAAGGCACAAAGACAAGATCAGGGCAACTGTTAGAAATAGGATCGTAGTTCCCTCTGTGGGGAGTGACGGGGTCCGCAGAACTCCTGGGACTGGGAGTGTTTCGATTCCTGGTCTGGGAGTTGGTGACACCAGAGGGGGAAAGTTCTCTTTTCCCCACACCCTCCCTCCCTGACGGTAACCCCCAAACCACTGTGCCAAGGGACCTTCCTGTCTGGTTTAGCTGGTATTTATCAAGTGCTTGCTGGGACTATCACCAAGGATTTGTGCCACTCAGTGGGAATTAAATGAGTTGACAGCTCGGGCTGGGCTCAGCAAACAACCTTAGGGAAACAGGTAGGAATCAGCCCACTTTACAGCTGGAAAAGTTGTGTCCCAGCAGTGGGAGTCCTGCCCAGGTCACAAAGCCAGGATATAGTGGGGCTGGGGTTTGAACCCAGAGCCTGGGGTTTTCACCTATCCCCAGTCCCAGGCTTATATTCTGGGCATGTTATAAATCTCATTAATGCTGTCCACCACCCCTACCCCCACTGTTATTTTGGAACATAGTCTTTTTTACCCAACATTCTCTTTATATCCTCTTCATTCAGATCAATTTAAGTGGATCTTGTCCATTTGTCCCCGCTCCCACCCCGTTCCTCACAGGGTTCAAAGCCCAACTTCTTCCTCTACCCAGTCAGGGGTCCTAAGCTCTGGGGTCCCCCAGGGTGACTGAGATCTGGTAGTTGACTGGTGTGGAATGCCTGGGAATAAGGCGGGCGGTTTTCTCCCAGGGAGGACTTCCTATTATAGGGGCCTAATGGTGGGAGTGATGAAGGGAACAGAGGTGGGGGAGCAGGGGAAACAGACACAGAAATCCCTGTCGACTGAGTCATCAGTTTGGGTCTGCCTCCCTCAACGTGCATCACACCAGGTGCAAAAGCTTCCAGCTCCAGCCCCAGAAGTGCTTGAATCCCCCAGACCCAGAGGGAGGGTTGGCCACCCCTAGCTTCTTAAACACCTATATGCACAAGCCATCTGCTTTCTGGTCAGCAAATCCCTATATCTGTGATCGATTGCTCCGGCTTGTCTGGAGAAGGGGCTGGAGCAACTGGTGTATGGGAAGGCTGGAGATTGACTGGAGATGTCTGCCCTGAGTACCATAATAGTCTGGGGTGTGAGTTCCCACAAACTGGTGTGAATATATTCCACTCCCCAAGCACAGCCCTCATCTGGGGGGTTATGGCTCTTCACCCACCTTGCACACTCATCTCCCTCTCTCTGTCTCTCTGCATCTCTGTCTTGCTTTTTCTCTCTGTGTGTTTCTGTCCCTCTCTCCTCCCTCCCTCTCTCTCTGGCTTCACCCCTACCTCACCCACAAGCATCTCTGCCCCCTACTCCACTCCCAGAAGTGTTGTAGTCTTGTCCCCTCTGCCCACAACTGAGGGGCTACCTCTTTCTGTGTCCAGGCAGGCTGCAATCATGGCACCTCCAAGTGAGGAGATGCCCTTGATCCCTCAGCGTTCCTGCAGCCTCTCCTCTTCAGAGGCTGGCGCCCTGCACGTGCTGCTGCCCCCTCGGGGCCCTGGACCCCCACAGCGCCTATCCTTCTCTTTTGGGGACCACTCAGCTGAAGAGCTGTGTGTTCGAGCTGCTAAGGCCAGTGGTGAGTGGGTCCCTAGAAGGCTTGGCTGGAGGGAGGGGTAGGGCTGTGGGGAACCCAGATTGGGAGCTGAAATAGCTGCCAAGTGGAGTCAGCATTGGAGCTGGGGCTTTGAAAGATGAGTAAGAGTTTGGTAAGGGAGGAGGGTGCACAGGCAACGATATATGCAAAGACTCAGAAGTGTGATGACGTATTAGGGGAAACAGCTGGTCATCCCTCAAGGTAAACTGTACAGTGGAAAGAGATGCTCTAGGGAGAGGGGCCAGGAGCCCTGAGAAGCAGGCTGAGTACATGACTGGCTTCTCTCCTAAGGGCAATGAGGAGCCTTGGAATGGGTGTGAGAAGGGGTGGGACATGGTGTCAGAGCTGAAGGTGAGATAAAGCCTGTTGGGGCCGCATAGGGATGACATGGCAGCCCTGCAGGGGACAGAAGGGGAGACTTGGGTGGGAGCTGATGGAGGTGTCCCCTCAGGTATCCTGCCCGTGTACCACTCCCTCTTTGCTCTGGCCACGGAGGACCTATCCTGTTGGTTCCCCCCGAGCCACATCTTCTCCGTGGAAGACGTGGGCACCCAGGTCCTTGTCTACAGGCTCCGGTAGGAAGTGTCTCCCTACAACCTTCCTGATCCCTCAGGAGATGTGGATTAAATGATACCAGGAGGGCATGCCTTTTGTTGAGGGCTTAGGGAATGGGAGTTTAAAACAACAGTGACCCTACAATCACCATCTCCCTGAACCTCCTGGTGGGTACCCCAGGGAGGGTGTGGTCATTGCTTATTTGACAGTTGAGGAAACTGAAGCCAGAGTGGGTGGGTCACTTGTCCAAGGTCACACAGTAAGTCAATGACCTAATCTGAGCTCTGTGAAGTCTTCGCAGTTTAGGCTCCCCCCAACCACCACACCACCGTATCCCCACTCTAAGGTTCTCCCCTCCCCGCTCCCACAGCTTTTACTTCCCCAACTGGTTTGGGCTAGAAAAGTGCCACCGCTTTGGGCTACGAAAGGACTTAGCCTGCGCCATCCTTGACCTGCCAGTCCTGGAGCACCTATTTGCTCAGGTAGGGATCTGTGTGAGGTTCAGCCCAGGGGTGGAGGTCCACAGGGCTATATCAGGGCTCAGGACTGGGCAGCCTTGGCTGACCCTGCCTGTGGCAGCCCTGGGGTGGAGGTCAGCCCGGGGGTGGGGGTCTACAGAGCAACATCGGGGCTCATGGTTGGACTGTGACTGGCCCCTAGCACCGAAATGACCTGGTGAGCGGCTGCCTCCCAGTGGGCCTCAGCCTCAAGGAGCAGGGTGAGTGTCTCAGCTTGGCTGTGCTGGACCTGGCCCGCATGGCTCTCGAGCAGGCTCAGCGGCCCGAGGAGCTGCTGAAGACCATCAGGTGAGGGCTTCCAGGCTGTGGCGTCGTCAGAGTCCACCTTGAGGCTCCCCACCTAGAAGCCTGCTGTGCACTCATGTGGCCCAGACCCCTGCCAACCCAGCCCTACCCCCTTACCCACACTGAGGTTCCATCACCAGGCCTCCTGCAGCTAAAAGGCCTATATGTGTCCCTGTCTGTCCTATGGACCTCAGTGGCCCTTCCCACACTGAGGCCCCGCTCCCATGTGTGTCCCTGGGTGTGTCTCCGTGTGCACTTTGTTGCCCCCCTATTGAGGCCATACACCAGCCCGTGAACTAAAGCCTGGGTTGGTGTGCGTCCCTGTCCTCCCTTCTGAGACCCCTTCCCACACTGAGGGCCCCCTACCCCCACTCGCAGCTACAAGGTCTGCCTGCCCCCCGGCCTGCGCGACCTGATCCAGGGCCTGAGTTTCGTGACACGAAAGCGTATCCGAAGGACAGTGCGCAGGGCTTTGCGCCGCGTGGCCGCCTGCCAGGCTGACAGGCATTCACTCATGGCCAAGTACATCATGGATCTCGAACGGCTGGACCCAGGCAGGGCCGCCGAGACCTTCCGCGTGGGCCTCCCCGGGACGGCTGGTGGTCAGGATGCGCCAGGGCTGCTCCGCGTGGCTGGTGGCAGCGGCATAGCCTGGAGCCCAGGAGAACAAGAGGTGCAAAGGCGGCGGGGGCGGGGCCAAGGGGAGGAGCATGGTAGTGGGAGGGGCTTGAGGGGCGGGGTCAAAGGGAGGGCGACTGTGAGAGAGCTTGGGCCCGCCCCGCCACCCCCGGAGGAGTGAGAAGGTGGGGCTGAGCCAGGTAGCAGAATGAAATAGGCTACTAGTTGGGTGGGCGGGGCTCAGGCCAGGGTCAACAGCAGGTGGAAGGGAGAGACAGGACTGAGGAAGGGCGGGGATCCTGACTGGACTAAGGGAAACTGCGAGATAAGGTGTAGCTAAGTGAGGGAGGGGCTCAGGGTTGGTGAGGGGGACCAGCCGAGAGAAGGAGGTGGGGTTTGGCAGGGGTGGGGCGGCAGATATTTGGGGCTGAGCAGGGGAGGGGTTGAAAAGGGCGGGACTGACAGAAAGGGTGAGTCTTGGCTGGCAGGTAGTAGGAGAGGGATGTGGCTGGGTGAGGCTGAGAGGGTAGGGTCTCAAGTGTATGGGTTGGTGGGGTCCAAGTTTCCAAGAGGGACTTTGGACTCTGGGTTGGGGGCGGGATCCCCAACCTCAGCCCTCCTCCTTCCCAGGTCCTTCAGCCCTTCTGCGACTTTCCAGAAATTGTGGATATCAGCATCAAGCAGGCCCCGCGCTTTGGCCCGGCTGGGGAGCACCGCCTGGTCACCGTCACCAGGACGGACAACCAGATCCTGGTGGGTGCTGGACGCCCCCCTACCTTACCCGAGGGCGGCGACGTGGGACTGTCACCCTTGGGCCACAGCGTGTGCTGACGCGGATCCCCTCAGGAGGCCGAGTTCCCGGGGCTGCCCGCCGCCTTGTCCTTCGTGGCACTCGTGGATGGCTACTTCAGGCTGACCACCGACTCCCAGCACTTCTTCTGCAAGGAGGTGGCGCCGCCGCGGCTGCTGGAGGAGGTGGCTGAGCAGTGCTATGGCCCCATCACGTAAGGACCCGACCCCACTGTGGCCAGACCCACCTGGGACTGAATCTCGGTCAGTCCCCTTCTCTGCTCCTCTGTGTCCTCACCTCTTAGGAGCTCTGAACAAGGAGTCAAGTGCTTGAACAGCGCCAGGTGCATAGGTGATGCTCAGTGAGGCTGGAGTCTCCTTTCTGCTGCTGGGGCAGCTGCTTCCCTCACTTTGACTCCTCCAGGCTCCAGGGCCATTTCCTGGGGATGCAAATGGTGCCTAGCTTCACCTACAGCCTCCTCTTTAATCCCCTAAGCAGAAGCCCTGACTTGTGGCTCATTTTATACATGGGAGGGAGTAAGGGAATGTTACCTGGTGAGGGTCCCAAAGGTTCAGAGAGATCAGGATTAGCCCAGGTCTAGTTTGGTTTCTCTGCTTCCATCTTTCTTTCTCTGTCTTTGACTCTCAGTTCCCTCCCTCCTTTCCTCACAGCCTGGATTTTGCCATCAACAAACTCAAGACTGGGGGCTCGCTTCCCGGCTCCTACGTTCTCCGTCGCAGCCCCCAGGATTTTGACAGCTTCCTCCTAACTATCTGTGTCCAGGTCAGTCTACCACTAGGGGCCAGGAGGACAAAGGAGGGCTTCCTGGAGGAGGTGACATTTAAGCTGAAAACTGAAAGATGAATCAGCATGGCTTCCTGAAGAAGGGGAGGGAAAAGGCATTCCCAGTGGATGGAACAGCATATGCAAAGGCTTGGAGATTTTGAGGGGATGGTGCTACCCACTCCCACTCAAGGGCCACTCCTCTTTGCAGACCCCCCTGGGCCCTGATTACAAAGGCTGCCTCATTCGGTGTGACCCTTCGGGAACTTTCTCCCTGGCTGGCCTTGGCCGTCCCCACAGCAGTCTTCGAGAGCTCCTGGCAGCCTGTTGGGATAGTGGGTTGCATGTGGATGGGATTGAGCTGAACCTCACCTTCTGCTGCACCCCCAGACCCAAAGGTGAGCCGGCCCTCTTCCTTGAGCTGCGTGATTGATCTGGGACCCTGCCTTCTGTGTCTGCCACAGCTCTTGTGTGGCAAGTGGGAGAGACTGCAGGTCAAGGTAGTTCAGTGGGGAAAAAGGGTGATTTGGGGCTGCTAGGATAGATGTTGCTTTCAGGCATGGCTAGATCCAGGCACAGTTGGACTAGCACTTAGTCTTTCTCCATCTCTTGCCTCTTCCTCTGGGTGAATTTTGCTCTCAGACAAATCCCCCTTGGATGGGACAACTTTGAGGTGTGAGTTCTCCAGAGTCTCCCAGAATCCCTAGCAGGACTGACACCAGGCTGCCCACAGCACCACCTGGTCGTTTGCACCCCCTGCAGGGTTCCTTCCCTCTCTGTCTCCCTCCCCCACCCCCTACTGCAACTTCCTGGAGTCTCCTTTCAAATAATGCACATGCTCCTGGGTCCTCATCTCAGTGGGGGAGAGGGGTCACAAGAGACACTCCACTGAGACAGGGAGTAAGGAAAGCTTTGAGGACCTTTTATCTCTGACGTCTGGTTTTCTTCCTCCACTCACTCCCCATAGAAAAATCCAACCTGATAGTGGTCCGGAGAGGTTGCAGCCTGCCCACGTCATGCCCTGTTCAGCCCCAATCTCAGTGCCAGCTGAGTCAGATGACGTTTCACAAGATCCCTGCTGACAGCCTGGAGTGGGTAAGGAGCCCCAAGGAATGGAGGTTGGGGATACTTCAGTTGTGAGCCAGAGACCATGTCTACATCCATCTCTGCTGCATGGCCCTAGGCATGTGACATACCCTCCTTATGCCTGTTTCATCATCTATAAAATGCGGCCAGTGCCTGTGCCTGGCTCGGGCCAGGGCCAGAAAACTGGATCCCACGGGAGCCCACTTACTGGCCTCTCCTGTTTCCCCCTCACTCTCCAGCATGAGAATCTTGGTCACGGGTCTTTCACCAAGATTTACCGCGGCTGTCGACATGAGACCGTGGATGGGGAGGCCCGGGAGACAGAGGTGCTGCTCAAAGTGATGGATGTCAAGCACAAGAACTGCATGGAGGTGAGCAGGGTGGGGACCAGGCCTTCTGGGTTCAGAGAAATTTAAAAACACACAGGGTCTTAAAACAACAGACATGTAGCCAAAGCATCTCCAAACCATGAACTACAGGAGGGTCAGGGAATTTAGATACAAATAGAAAGAGTACACCAAACAGAGAGAACAGCCGGTGCAAAGGTCCTGAGGCCGGGCCAAGCCTGGCATGTTGAAGGAACATCAGGGAGGCCAGTGGGTTGGAGAGGAGCGAGCAAAGGAGAAGAGAAGAATGATGTGGATGGAGACATCAGCAGATGCTGGGCAACACAGGGGAAGGTTTGAGCCCTTCTCAAATCCCAAGTCTCCCACTTGTGTGAGAGACTCATGGTAGGCTACAGTGAGGACTTCCATCCTTCATCAGAAAACCATGATACAGTGGGGAAGGTATAGCTCAGTGGTAAAGTGCATGCTCAGCATGCATGAGATCCTGGGTTCAATCCCCAGTACCTCCATTAAAACAAACAAACAAACAAAAAGAAAACCATGATACAAAAAAAAAAAAAATGTACACAGTGTAAACAAGCCTGCATCTAAAAAGAAAAAAGAAAAACATCATGATACAGAGTGCTGTGTGCATTAATGGTTAACTCTGGAGCCGAACGAGGCGTGTGGCTAGGTCTCCTAAGGCAGGTTTGTGAGCAGCAAGTTTGGGGTCCTTGGCCTGACCCTGGGGTGGGAGGAACCCATGCATCTTCTCTCCCTCTCCCTTCCCCAGTCATTCCTGGAAGCAGCGAGCTTGATGAGCCAAGTGTCATACCAGCATCTTGTGTTGCTCCATGGCGTGTGCATGGCTGGAGACAGTGAGAAACACTCCCTATCCCCACCCCTGCCCTACCTCATTTAGCCTAAAATTGAGCCTATCTACAGCAGCAATGGCGCCCCCTGCTGGGGCTCCGTTCCAACCAAGGGCCACAGTATCTCGCTAAGCTTCCATTTCATCAGTATAACTCAACAGCTCTTGGGAGCCCAGAATGTGGCAGGAGCTGGGTGCATTGAGTAGAACATGCCAGGCTGGGCAGAGTGATAAATGAGCGTGTGTGGCGGGGGCAGCACAGGGCACAGTGGGTGGTCAGGGGCTGCTAACTCAGCTTGGAGGTCAAGCAACAGGATTCTGAGTAGGTGAGGACCAGTTCTAGGCTGGGAAGGCAAGGATAAGTTGGCGATAGGGAAGAGGGAGAAGAAGGATGTTCTAGGCAGAAACATAGAATGTGCGAAGGGCTGGAAGTGAGTTATAGAGAGAGATTGGTACCTTCTAGGAATATCAGACAAGTAGTTTGGACGTGGGAAGTGGGGTAAGGCTGGAGGGGCAAGGGAGGGAAAAGTCAGAGCTGAGAGTTCAAGTGACCCTTGAAGGTGGGATGCGGGCAGAGCCTGTTGAACACGAGTACAGTCCTGCCTCCTAACCCTCCCCCTCCCTACTGCCACCAGGCATCATGGTGCAGGAGTTTGTACACCTGGGAGCACTGGACACGTATCTGCGCAAGAGTGGCCACCTGGTGCCTGCCAGCTGGAAGCTACAGGTGATCAAACAGCTGGCCTATGCCCTCAACTATCTGGTGAGTCCTCCTCCTCTGCCTGCTCCACTCTCCATCCACAGAGCGGAGGGGAATTGAGAGTGGGTGCTGTAGTACGGATAGAAGTTTGGCAAGGCTGCAAGGCAGATGACGTTGGGCATTTTAGACTGAGAGAACAGCATATGTACAGGGTCAGAGATATAAGAGCAGAAGAAGGGAACAGCTGGTCATCCATGGACATCAAGGGGAGTAGTGAGAAATGAGCCTGGGCAGGGAGGAAGTCTTCTGAGAAGAAGGAACACTGGACCTGGGACCTTGAAGACTGAGTAGGAGTTCATCAAGGGAAGAAAGGAAGGAGGGCATGTCAGGCCAAGGCAACAGCCTGGGCAAAGGCTGCAGCTTAGATGGTGGGTTGCATGTCCTGGGGTGCATCAGGTAGTTTACTTGGCAGGGAACCAGGGTAGAGGTGTGGGAGAGAGAAGCTCACATAAAGAGCAAACAAGGGCTGGATCTCAAAGGGCCTTGAATGCCAGGCTGAGGACCTTTGACTTTACCCTGAAACGACTGAGGAGCCATGGAGTGGGAGAGCACTGTTTTGAGAGGGGGAGGGCCACAGGGGGTGGACTGCCAACAGTCTAGGGAAGATTCTAAAGTATGGTCTGAGCAGTCCCAGGTGGGCTTTGAAGAATGTGTAGGAGTTCACCAGCCAGACTACTCATTCATCAACCCCTCCTTGGCATTTCCCTATGCCTGGCTCGCTTAGGAAGACAAAGGTCTCCCTCATGGCAATGTCTCAGCCCGGAAAGTGCTCCTGGCCCGGGAGGGGGCTGATGGGAACCCACCCTTCATCAAACTGAGTGACCCTGGTGTCAGCCCCACTGTGCTAAGTCTGGAGAGTAAGTGCGGAGGGGTGGAGGAGGGAGGGGCCTAGTGGGTCACGGAAGCGGATCCCTGACCCCATCCCTGCCCGCGCAGTGCTCACTGACAGGATTCCCTGGGTGGCCCCTGAGTGTCTCCAGGAGGCCCGAACACTTGGCTTGGAAGCTGACAAGTGGGGCTTTGGTGCCACAGTCTGGGAGGTGTTCAGCGGTGTCATGATGCCCATCAGCACCCTGGATCCAGCCAAGGTCAGAGCACCGGCATTGGCCTCAAGAGCCCTCATTTGATAGAAGGGTAGACTGAAGTCCAGCTTGGGGAGGATGGGTGGGTCTGAGGGGGCTTTCTGAGGGTGCACCAGCTCTTCCTCCTGCCCTCAGAAGCTCCAGTTTTACGAGGAACGTCAGCAGCTGCCCGCCCCCAAGTGGATGGAGCTGGCCCTGCTGATCCAACAGTGCATGGCGTACGAGCCGGGCCAGAGGCCCTCCTTCCGTGCTGTCATCCGTGACCTGAACAGCCTCATCACTTCAGGTGCCTACTGGCACTGGGTCAGGTGTGGGGCAGGGCAGCGCTAGCCTGTCATATTGGGCCCAGTAGGAGAAGAGTGAGGGTCGCATTCAGAACCTGCCCTGAGTTGGAGTGGTTTGTGACTGTAATAGTCAGCACAAGCTTCAACAACTGCTGTAATAAACAGGCCCCTCAGCTCAAGGTTGAACATAGTGGATATTTAGTTCTCATTTGATGAGGGTGTCCAGGTCAACAGGAACCTTTCCCTTTGTAGCTTCACCCATCCCATGGCCTTAGGCCCCTGTTGGATCCTCTGTAGGCAGGAGACAGATGGGAGACGGTCCCATTCTAGGTTTCCATGGGCCAGGCCTGAAGTGGCACCCAGGATATCTCTCCCCTCCATCAGCTTGAGCTCAGTCATGTGACCACCCCTCATGGGGGAAACTCCCTTCTGTCTGTGTGCAGTGTACGCACTATGTAAGAGGTCTGCCTTTGCCCAGGGGCACCTTTTCCAGCCCCCACAAATTACCTTTTGGCTTGCAGTGGCCCTGCCATAATGTACAGGAAGGGTAAGCATGCAGATTGAAGTCACACAGCAAGTCAGTTTAGGAGTGGGAGCCCAGTATGCTGTTCATTTACTGCTCATGTCCTCCAGATTATGAGCTCCTCTCAGACCCCACACCTGGTGCCTTGGCACCCCGTGACGGGCTTTGGAATGGTGCCCAGCTCTATGCCTGCCAGGACCCTACCATCTTTGAGGAGAGACACCTCAAGTATATCTCACAGCTGGGCAAGGTGAGGTGGGCTGGCTTGGGGTGGGTGGGGTAGCACCCATGCACGTGGACACCAGCCCTGCTGTCCCCCAGGGCAACTTTGGCAGCGTGGAACTATGCCGCTATGACCCACTGGGCGACAACACAGGCGCCCTGGTGGCTGTGAAGCAGCTGCAGCACAGTGGGCCAGAACAGCAGAAGGACTTCCAGCGGGAGATCCAGATCCTCAAAGCCCTGCACAGCGACTTCATTGTCAAGTACCGAGGTGTCAGCTATGGTCCAGGTGAGCCACCTCCCAAGTAGGTGCTCTTCAAATCACATCCTCATCCTCCTCCAGTACCATTTTAGGGTGATTTGAGAACGCCAACAGTGGCGCTACTGACGTCTCTTTTTCACCCAGATTCAGATCGCCTTGGGATTGTCAATATCCCCACCTGAAAAATGGGTCATTTATAAGGTTCTTAAAGAATCAATGCCTGTAGGGGGAGGAGGATATAGCTCAGTGGTAGAGAATGTGCTTAGCATGCACAGGGTCCTGGGATCAGTCCCCAGTAAAAACATCAATGTATATAATAGAAGGTACTCAAAAGACATTAGCGATAGGTGTCATTGTTACCGTTCCCATTTTATAGAAAGTAATATTGAGGCCAGGCAGGACTCAAGGTCCCATTCTTAATGGGGAAGAATCGGGAGGGGGAGAAGACAGAGTTAGGCCCTGTGGTGACTCCTCCTTTCCTCCCCCACCTCCCCTAGGCCGCCAGAGCCTGCGGCTGGTCATGGAGTACCTGCCCAGCGGCTGTCTGCGCGACTTCCTGCAGCGGCACCGTGCCCGCCTCGACGCTGGCCGCCTGCTCCTCTTTGCCTCGCAGATCTGCAAGGTGCCAGGCGGGTGTGAGAGGGCGGGGCACCGGGGGACCTGCGGGTGCTGAGCTGGCTCAGCCTGGGCAGGGTCTTCATAGATTTGCTGGGAAGGCTGTGGTCTGGTTGGAAGTGGGGTTGAGTTAGGGCTAAGGTCAGGACTGGAGTGCAGGATGGATCAGGGATAGGGTGAGACTTGGGGGTCTGGGTTGGGGCTGGTGTAGGATACCAGGTCAGGCTTGGGGCCCGGGCCCAGTCATCCTGGGGTCCATGCCCCATGCCTGCCCGCAGGGCATGGAGTACCTGGGCTCCCGCCGCTGCGTGCACCGCGACCTGGCAGCCCGTAACATCCTGGTGGAGAACGAGACGCACGTCAAGATCGCAGACTTCGGCCTCGCCAAGCTTCTGCCGCTCGACAAAGACTACTACGTGGTCCGCGAGCCCGGCCAAAGTCCCATCTTCTGGTGGGCACTCTGCCCCGCCCCCACCCTGACCATTCCCTTCCTCCCAGTTACCCAGGCCCCCTCCCCTGCACCCACTTTCCTGGCCGCGCCCCTCCTCCCCCTGCCCTGGGCCCACCCTGGCCACGCCCCGACAACCCCGGCCCTTCCCCGCTGTACAGCTTCGACCCACCCCCCCCCTCCTGCCCTGCTCCGCCCCTTGGCACTGGTCCCTCCCTTCCTTCAAAGGCACGGCTCTTCCCTGATCCCACCCAGGCCTCACTCTGGCCCAACCTGGGGTTGGAGAATCCTCTCAACCCACGGTCTGGGGAACTAGAGACCTCGGATCTGGGACTGACCATCTCACAGCCTCCACCTTGACCAGCTCCCCAGCCCAAGGCTGCCCCCTTCCCCGTCCTCTGCCCTACGGTCGAATCCCAAGACTTCCTCATCCCCCTCAGGTATGCCCCAGAGTCCCTCTCAGATAACATCTTCTCGCGCCAGTCGGATGTCTGGAGCTTCGGGGTCGTCCTGTATGAGCTCTTCACCTACAGTGACAAGAGCTGTAGCCCCTCAGCTGTGAGTTGGCAGCCCCGGATCTCCAACACCCTCCTCCCCACAACCCCTTCATGGCCAATCCCTGTCCTGTTTGTACCTGCGTCCATCTTTTGCTTAGGATCACCTGATCCCAACCTTAGAGGGCCCAGTAGGACGTCTTTTCACTCTGGCTGACCCCTCCTCCCACCACAGGCAGCACCCCCCCATCCATCACAGAAGACTCCTCCTCTTTTAAGGAGGACACTGTCCCTCTCTGTGGGTGATTCCCCTCCTCCCTTCACTCTGGCTGACTCCCTCAGTCACGGATGGCCCCTACTCCCTCCATCATGAATGGCTCGTCCCCCACCATGCATGCTCCCCCTTGGTCCCAGGAGTTCCTGCGGATGATGGGATGTGAGCGAGATGTCCCAGCCCTCTGCCGCCTCCTGGAGCTGCTGGCTGAGGGCCAGAGGCTGCCCGCACCTCCTGCCTGCCCTGGTGAGGTGAGCGCTGGAGGGCCTGCCTCAGTTTCCCACTCTGTAGCTGCACTGGGGGTCTTGGGCCAGCCTGCTGGCCCCTCTGGGTCTCTTCACCACTGATGTCTCTTGGTTGAGAGCAGAGGCCAGGGCATGAGGCTGAAGGAGATTCTGTCCTCTACTTTGCTGCTCTCTATTTGGCAAGTCACAAACACTTTCAGAGCCTAAGTTATCCTATCTCCAAAATGGGAGTAACTGCCTTATTGGATGGGAGAGGATCAGACTAGTTAATGCCTCTCCAGTGCTCATTTCTGAGCCTGGCACACAGTCGGTGCTCAATAAATGTTTGTGGCCTGAGCAAGTTAATTTATAAATGATCAACCACATGTCTGACACTTGCACAAAAGTTGTGATGATAAACTGTGAGAGTCACTATCAGTTACTGAGCACTGATGGTGTGGGGACCCAGCAGGGGACAGAACAGATACTACCCCTCCCCCACTATAGCTTGTAGAAGCTAACAAGAACATTCTGATGCTGCTCAATGTCTGGAAAGAGATGGGGGATGTGGTCAGGGAGGGCCTCCTAGAGGGGGTGATGCCTGAAAGAGGAAGAGGATCCTGCTCGTGGGGAAAGCTGAGAGAGGACATTCTCAGTGGAGAACACAGCAGGTGCAAAGGCTCTGAGGTGGGAATGAGCTTGGTGTATTTAAAAACTGAGATGGGGGCAAATATGGCTGCATGGAATGAGAGAGGAGGTGATGGAGGGAGATGGTGGAGGGAGGGAGGTAGGGGAGGGGATGAGATTTTGTTCTAAGATCCATAGGGAACCATGGGAGGCTTTGGAGTAAGCAAGGAAGAGATGGAGTCTAATTTATATTTTAAAACTATTAACAGGAGTTATGATCTTCCTACCACTCACATGTGACCCTGTTGTCTCTTCCCACCCCCTCAGGTTCATGAGCTCATGAAGCTATGCTGGGCCCCTAGCCCACAAGACCGGCCACCATTCAGTGCTCTGGGTCCCCAGCTGGATGCACTGTGGAGTGGAAGCCAGGGATAGTGTCCAGAGGCATGAGATTTTCAGCCTTCCCTGCTTGTCTGGAGGGAGAACCCCATTCACCATCATTTTTATATCTCCTGCACACAGACCTCTGGGTTCTGGTCTCCATGGACTGGCTGTGTGACCTCGGGCAGGGACTGAACCTCTCTGGGTTTCCTGTTTCAGAGACTCCCTCATGGGGCAAATGACATTGCACTTAGGGGCTTGTAGAGCAAGAGTAGTCTTGTGGCCTTTGAAACTTGTAAAGATTCAAGACAGATGCAATGGTGGGGTCTTCTGAACTCCCCCCACCCCCGAATCAAGGAATAAATTTAAGCCTCTTCCATCTTCCCATCTTCTCATGGCTTGGCCCTGAGCTTCTTGTCTCATTTCCAGAAGGAACATTATGTAGCTTTAAATATATGATCTCAGGCTTCTTTTCCCTCTTCCCTCTTTAGCTGGAGGAAGCCAAGGACAAGAGCAGCTGCCCTGGCTGAAATTCATTTTTGGGGGGAACCTGTGTGACTGGGATTGTGTAAGAGGCCAGAGAAGGCTGAGGTCCTGGTCGACCCTAACTGAACCTGAGTGTCCCAGGGCTTCAGTTTTTCTGTCTTACACACTAGAGCCCTTTCTGTCCTGACCAGAGGATCGCACAACTGATGACTATGGAGGCTGACAGAAACTCTTCAGCAGTTGAAGGAAGGAAAGGCATTCTTGGTAGAGGGAACAGCATGGCAAGAGTAAGGAGGCTCTGAGTATACAGGTTAAGAGCTCAGGTGTTGGAGCCCATGGTTCTGCCACTTATTTGCTGTGTGATGGTGGGTGAGTTGTTTCTCCTCTCTGAGCCTCCGTTCCGTCCTCTTACAATGGGCAATAGTGTTGGCCCTTTGGTGGTACAAAGTCAACTTCTGGAGGCTTGTGAACAGGCATTTTGTGCAGGTTAAGCCCGCATCGCTTCTTCACACCTGCCAGCAATGCTTTTCTGCCACTTTTGCCTCTTTGGAAAACTTTTATTCACCTCTCAAAACCCCAGCTATCACCTCCCTGCAGCCCTCCCTGGGGTTCTCCCACAACTGCCAGCCAGCCCTGTACTTCCTTCTGACCCTTGGACTGGGGTGGGGTCTGCATTCAGCTCTGTCTCCTCTGACCTGGAGGCTCCTTGGGGGCTGGGCTGGGGTGGGCAGAGAGAGGACTCTGGGAGTGTTTGTTGAATGAATAAAGAAGTTCAGGGGTTGGAGGAGGGTATAGCTCAGTGGTAAAATGTGTGCTTAGCATGCATGAGGTCTTGGGTTCAATTCTCCAGTACCTCCATTAAAAATAAACGAACCTAATTACCACCTCCCAAATAACAAAAATATAAAAAGAATAACAAATTTTAATGTTCAGTGGAAAGGATGGGTTGTTGCTGGACTTGGGCAGTGGGGATCCTTAGAGATGTGCGAGCCGGGAAGGAACGTGCTTATGGCTGGGGGATAGAGATCCCTGGGGGCCACAGACCCCTCAGGGCAGGCTGGCAGCAGAGGGGCAGGAGGATGGGGTTTGGAGGACAGAAGCCCTCCCCCCAGCCCCAGCTGCTGGCCTTGGCTCAGTCCTGGGGAGCTGATTACAGGCTCTTCTTGGTGGGTGGAGAGAACAGGCTGCTCTTGGGGGGTCAGAGGGCGAGGCTGGATTAGGAAGGCGAGGCCATGCAGCTGGGTCCAACATCAGTAGGGGCCAGGCTAGTCCCCTCCACATCTGCTGGAAAGATTAGGAGAGTGACAGAGACAGAGAGAGATAGAGAAGGAGAGAGAAAGGCCAAGACTCAGGGGGAGACAGACAAGCAAGGGAGAGACAGAGACAGAGATCTCTACGCCTACTCTCCTAGCCTAGGTAAAGCTGCCTGCTTTGGTGAAAGGGGGACGGGATGGCTCTGGGCTCAAGCAGGAAAGGATTTTTCAGCTCAGGGTCTCCCCTGAGTTGGGTTGAGTAACCGTCCTCTCTGCCTTAGTTTCCCTCCTTGGTAAAACAGGGTCATAAGGCTTCCTGGGCTCATACCCGGCAGATGCTGCACGATTGCAGCCGGCTTCATTCTGGGTCCCCCAGACCCTGCCCAGCCCAAGGAGGCCAATGCGGGAGAGGCAGAGCCGACCAACACTCCAGCCCCAGGGCATACCCAGCCTCCTGTGGTCTTGGGCAAGTGTGGCGTCCCCTCTCTGAGCTTCAATTTTCCTTCTTTGTACAATAATAAGGACAAGAAGATTCTGGGCTTGGTGGTTTTTTTCAGCAGAGGTACTGGGGATTGAACCCAGGACCTTGTGCATGCTAAGCATGCTCTCTACCACACTCTACCATTGAGCTAGACTCTTCCCCTGAAGACAAGAAGATTCTGTAGTGTTTTTTTGTTTTTGTTTTGGGGGAGGGAGGAGGTAATTAGGCTTATTTATTTTTATATTTAATGAAGGTACTGGGGATTGAACCCAGGACCTCTCGCATGCTAGGCACACATTTTACCACTGAGCTATACCTCAACTCCTACAAGATTCTGAATGTCCCTGGTCTCAGCTGGCTGCCTGCCTGCCACCAGCATCCTGTGGAATGATTATTTCTCAGTTCATTTCTTTCACTTCTTTACAATGGTTAAAAAAAAAAAAGACTCCTCAACCAGTGGTCCCCTGGGAGAGATGTGCCCAAGGAAGGAGGAGAAACCATGGTGGTTTTGCGCTCATTTCAGCCTCTCTATACACAGTGTTGTGGCTGGATCAGCTCTTGGAGTTCTTATTATGACTGCAAGATGCCCTTCAGCAACAACCAACAGGAAACTTGGAGAAAATCAAAATGTATTATGTACAGGACGTGGAAATTAGACAGCACACCTGGGGCCACAGAACCAGGTCACAGGTAGAGAGAGCATTATGGGCTTGGGGTCCTGCTTTTATTAGGGTCAAAAGTGAGGGCCTCGTGCTCCCCAGACTCAATCTTTATTGGTGAACTTATTTAAGAAAAGTTTTTGGAGGGGAGGTAATTAGGTTTATACATTTATTTTTTAAATGGAGGTACTAGGGATTGAACCCAGGACCTCATGCATGCTAAGAATGCGCTCTACCACTGAGCTATAACCTCCCCTGCCACTGGGGAATTTAAATGTGAGAATGGGGATTTAAAACACAAGGAGAGGAAAAATCAAGTGGTGAGTTATGGAAATCAACCAAGATGTCTGAAACAAAGGCAGCTGAGTTGAAGAAGGTGGCCTGGCTCTGTGTAGTGACATTGGAGGGCCATCTTTGAAGCTAATGCCCCAGCAATCAAAGCTTAAGTCAGGCACTCCTTTTACAAGAAAGAGAAAACCCAACTATCAGGGGTTCCCTGACCCTGCCCTTGGCCTTGTCCCTGGGCCATCTTCGAGAATGCTTTGTCCCTTCCCCAAGGCCCCCAGCTGGGGCGGGCTGGGCTCCTATAACAGGGGGATCCTCACTGGGGCCGGGCACCTCCCGCCGCCATGGACCCCTGCCGGCTCTCCTGGGCGCTGGTGCTGCTGGGCCCGGCCCTGGCGCTTGCCCTGGGCCCTGCGCCCGCCCAGGAGGCCCCCGAGAAGCTGTGCGGCCACCACTTCGTGCGCGCGCTGGTGCGGCTGTGCGGGGGCCCGCGCTGGTCCCCCGAGGACGGGCAACCTGTGGCTGGTGGCGACCGTGAGTGAGGGCGGGCGAGGACTGTGCTCTGGGGCCTCTGGGTGTGTTGGGGGTGGGTGCATGCGGGCGTAGATGGGGATTGGGGCAAGCGGGAGGGTCTGCATGTATGTTCGGGGGTCCACTTGCCAATTGCAGGGTGTGCGGTCCCCTGCCCTGGGGGAATCAGTGTGAGGCGAGCCAGGCAGAATCTTAACAAGTGCACAGTTAGATCTTGTCTTTATTTACAATTTCAATATTTTGAGCATCAATATTTGAGCATTTTGAGCATCAGAATTTTTGTGTTAATTTTGATTTTTAAATATTGCATTAAAACATGATTGATCTTGGTTGTTGAGGTTTTTTGGCGCCCCCTCAAATTGTGCACTGGAGGCCAGAGACTGGCTCTCCTCGCCCTAGTCCCGGCCCTGGGGCAGAGGGTATAAAACAGGTTTGTGCGCACGTCTGTCACACGCGTGTGTGTCCGGTGTGTGTGAGTCTGTGTGACACAGGTACAGATGGGTGTGCAGGGGCACACGTGGAGGGGATGTGAGGGTGTGTGCCTGCGACTATGTGTGCCCACTGCCTGCACATGCTGCACATGTATGTCATGTGTCCCCTGTCCCACTGTCCCCTTGCTGTCTTCTGCTCTGTGAAGTGCCTGTGCAGTCTTATGCTGGGTGGCACATGGGAATGGCCATAGCTGGGGACTTGAGTGTGGGTGTGGGTGGAGAGTGCACACATCTGGACAGGGGAATCAATCTGTGCCTGCTATACAGTAGGTGCTTCATAAATGGTCAGTCGACTTGTGTGCATGATGAGTGTTTGGTGGGTCACACAGCAGGGTGTGAGCTGCAGTTGTGTGTGCAGTGTATGTGTGGGGTCCTCTGGGGTACCCCCTCCATGCTGAATTCCTCCCTGTCCCCAGGTGAGCTGCTACGGTGGTTGGAAGGAAAACATCTCCTCCATGGGCTGGTGGCCAACGGGGACCCCATGCTGATACTCGCCTCACCGCCCCTGCCCCAGGCCTCTCACCATCACCACCACCGCCGCCAGGCAGCTGCCACCAACCCTGCCCGCCACTGCTGCCTCAGTGGCTGCACCCGGCAAGACCTGCTGGCCCTCTGTCCCCACTGAACCTTCCTGGGGCGTGGCTTTGGAGGCACCTGAGACCTAAAGGAGTCTGGTCTGGCAAGCTCCTGATGCCGCATAACACCATGAAGCACCATGTCTGGGAGGAGGTTGTTGGTTACCTCTCAAACAAGGTGCTCACCACCTCCCCAGGCTGCCTGTCCTCTCTGGGGCCAACTTGGAGGATCCTTGGGTTTTTGGAGACGCCAGATACCAAAGTTCAAACATTCTCACCTCAGAGGAGCCCCAAGTGCCCCGCTCCCTTGCATTTGTTGACACCCCATTTGCTGTCTCCTCCATAGTAAATAAATAAGATGCCTGCAGAATCCAAAGCAACTTTTTGCATTTTCTCAAGACAACGGGACCAGCCACAGGCCACAGTCAGCCTTCACATGGGACTGTTCTCCCGGCAGCCACAGACCCACCAACACTTACAGAAACTTAACAATTGGAGGGTCATCACAATACAAAGTAGGGAAGCTGAGGTCTAGGGAGGCAGCTGCTTGCCAAGGTCAGACAAGGAGGGAATGGCCAAGTGCAGGATTTGAAGGCAAGTCTCTGTAATGATTCATGGGGGACCTTAACCTCACTTGATGCGCACTTATCAGTAGACACACCACACAGCTGTCTGAATGAGTCACAGTAAATATTTATTCATCCAACTCTCACCATTCTTTTCACTTGCATCCTCCCTTCATCCTGAGATGGGAACTGGACATACGACCCTCTTGAAAAAAATGACAAGGTATTTGAAGACGTCATCTGTTCACATGTATATTACTTTCCTAAGGCTTCCGTAAGCTCTGCCTCCACCTTCACGTGGTCTTCTTTCCTGTGCCTCTCTCTGTGTTCATTTCCTTCTTTTTAAATTTTATTTATTTTATTTTTGGGGGGAGTACTTAGGTTTTTATTTATTTTAACAGAAGGACTGGGGATTGAACCCAGGACCTCCTGCATGCTGAGAACACACTCTACCACTGAGCTATACTCTCCCCTCTCATTTCTGCCTCTTATAAAGACACTCTCATTGGATTCAGAGCCCACCTCAATCCAAGATGATCACATCTCCATCTCCACCTCAGTCACATCTGCAAAGACCCTATTTCCAAATAAAGCCATATTCTGAGGTTCTGGGTGAACGTGAAATTTTGTGAGCCACTATTCAATCCAGTACAGCTGGGGAGCAGCACGCTCGCCTGAGGGCAATGGGGAGCCACAGACAGTGTGCAATCAGGGGCAGGATGCGTTCAGATCTACCAGGTAGAAACCCCTGCAGCCCCTGCCTCATCCAGATTTGCCTCCTCTTGCTTGGATGCTGCCTCAGCCTCCACCATCCTTCCCAACAGTCCCCACAGGAGCCACAGGGCTTCTTTAAACTTAAAAATCAATCATGTCATTTCCTTGCTCCAAAGGTGCCATCACCTTCAAAATAATCCTGTGTCTCTTCACCCCAGCCCACAAAGCCCCACGTGGCTAGTTGCTGTGACCTCCTGTCTCCTCTTCCTGCATCTCCTCCTCGCTCACCAAGCTCCAGCCACAGCCTCCTGGCTGCAATTTGAATGCTTCCAGATCATCCCTCCTCAGGGCCTTGCCATGCCCTCTGTCTAGAACATCCTTCTTTCACTTCTCCCCGAGGCCATAGCCTCCTCCTTCAGTCCCAGCCCCTTGACCTCCTGGCTAGCTTGACCCGATCACTGTGTGTCTTCATTTTAATTCTCCTCAAAGCTCTTACCATTTATGGTAACTTCCTATTTGATTGTTCACAGGTTTGTCTCATCACAATAAGCTGAGTCAGTGCCCAGTGACCTTTCCCATGGGGCTCGGAGGAGGCGTACAGGGCAAGGCGCATAGCACACAGTAGATATACAATCCATACTGAAAGAAGGGAGATAAGGAAGTGGACAGAGGACAATAGAACTGCTGTCTCAGCAGGAGAGGAGGTGAGCCCAGTGAAGAGAGGGGAGGTGGGTGGTGGCTGGCATGGGATTCGGAAGATGTCTTGCCAGAAGCAGGTGGGATCAGGCAGCCAGGAGCTGTTTCACCCCTGTGCCAATCTCTCTTGAGCCTGCCATCAGTCTTGGGAGAGGATGAGCTGGGGGCAATAGGGAGCCATGGAGGGTGTGTGAGCAGGGGAGGGATGATGTCAGACCTGCCTGATAGAAACTTTGATATCCTCTACTTTATCCATATCCTGTTTTCACTCCTGTGTATTTTCTTCTGGAAATGAGACTTTTATGGATAAATGTAGACTGATCTGTATTAAAACTTGTAAATCACTAAAAAAAAAAAGACCTCTAAGTCTTCACAAAACATTTTATTCCCTGAGGACCTACTCGCCATGCTCACTCTGCCATCTGAGGTCCCCCTGCCACTGCCCCAACGCCTGCGAAGCCTAAGTCTCAGGCACCTGTCTGATGCCAGGAGGGCTGGGGGTCAGGGGTTACCAGCTCACCTGGATCTCCTCAATCTGAAAGATACACTGGGGTGGGGGCCAGTCCTAGGTCCAGAGAGCTAAGGTCCCCCAAGTACTTGAATCTCCCTCTTCTCTGGGCACTGAGGTGAGTCTGTGCACATGCTCTGGCCCCAGTACTGTTCCCTGAATTCTTGGGGCACACATGTGTGGAGACTGGGTCCTGCCACGGACTACAGAAATTCTAAGCTCTGTAGCCTGAGACAGATAACTGCCCAGTGCTTCTACCATTTGAGCACTTGCTGCCACAAGCAGGGAGGGGACGGTCCTGTTCACAGCCCCTCTGGTGGCTCCTACCATCTGAGGGGTCCTAGACCTGGGAGGGATGGAAAACAGAACCCCTCTTTCCCCAGCTGAAAAGTGCTTATCATTTCAGCTACACATGGACCCAGGAGTTCTCAATTGGCCTTGAACGTGGCTGGCACTCACTCACCATGGCAGGTTCACCACCAAGGAGAGGCTGGTCACTGCTTAGGGTCCAGCCCATGATCAAGGTCAGGGCTGGGAAGTGGGACATCGCCTGAAATGGAATGGACACAGCAGCAGCAGCAGCTGGGACCCTGGCAGAAGTGCTTCTGCCATTAGCTACCAGGGAAAAAGACGACCCCTCCAGCTGAGAGTCTAGGGAGGATGATGGAACACAGCGTGGGTAGTACTAGGGGGTGGGGTTTGAATGATGTGTAGGAATTTACCAGCCAGACAATTCACTCATCTAACCCTCCCTGGTGATCTCCTAGGCCCCGCCCACTTAGGAGGACAAAGGTCTTAGCTTCCTGGGAGGAGGATGTTGCCCTTCTCATGGGGATGGAGACAAGAGCCTTGAGGCCTGGGGCCCTGACACCACCTCAGTAGATCTGTGTCCGCTTGCCACAGGAGAGGTTGGGCTGGCTCAGCGCATCCCACATGAGCAGCATCTCATATGGCAAGAAGCGATGTACCAGCAGCAGCTCTCGGTAGAAGCAGGGGTCAAAGGAGGACAGGCGGCTGGAGGGGGCCTGAACGCCAGATGTGCGGATACCACTATGTGAAGCAGGCTGCAGGCCCTCCTGCTTCAGGCACATGCCCAGGAAGACATCATCAATGGGGAAGAGTTCGAGGGTGGGGGCAGCCCGGCGCAGGGCGGTGGCCGTGAAGCGGGACAACAGGAAGCCACCCCCCCCACAGTAGGGTGGGTAGTGTTCCTCCTTTGTCACCACCTTTGGCACATAGTACTTGCTCCAGGGAGACCGGATAGGGCCCACATTGTAGATCAGTTGTCCCACGAAGAGGTGGTGGTCAGGGTCATGGTCCTGCAGGTAGGAGACCATGTTGTCTGTGTGTGCAAAGACGTCATCATCTCCATTGAGCACAAAGCTGGCATTGGTGCACCGAGTCTCCTGCCACTGTAGGAAGAGCACCTGCAGGTGGGGTGGACAGGGTATGCAGGCATGATGCCTGGGACCATCAGTTTTGGGTCTCTGTTGGCCATCCCAGCCCAGTTAGACCAGTCAAGGCTAGCCCCACTCTGGGGTGGCCTTTGCAGCTGGTTGCCCCTCTATGCCTCAGATTCCAATTTACTAGACAGGGCTCATTGTAGGAACCGCTTCCAGGTGTTGGGGATCTACAGAGATGATGCTCCACAAAGCACCAAGAAGTGCTCAAAAATTGTCACATTTACATTTATTGCTATTCCTTCTGACTCTGCCTGGCCAAGCACTGCTGTTAAATAATTACTTATATGATTGTTTTTTAACATCTACTTCCCCCACCAAATTCTGGGCTCCTCCTGCGTGGGGGCTGTGTCTCTCCTCTGTGTCATCTCCCCAGGACCCAGGGTGGGGTCAATATTTCATAGGCACTGGATTCATATTTATCAAGTTGATGTTATATCACATGCTTTTTTGTTTTGAGTTAAGAACAAGCCATGTTGGGAGGTGCTGAGCTCTCTGCTCACCTTGGCTTCATGACCTCTATAACTTTTGCTGCATGCAGAGCACTGTCCTCAGTGCCCACCTTATCTTGAATCCCTAATACAATTTTAGGAGGCAGGTGTGGTCCTCAACCCCTTTTACAGATGAGAAAGCAGAGGCTCCCCAGGGAAGGTGCCTTGAGCAAGGTTATACAACAGACAAGTTGTAACTCAAGGTCTTGAACCCAGACCTGTCTGTACTTACTATGAGCAGGAACCTGCACTGGCCCCTCAACTCTCGGCTCTACTCAGCTTGGCCCACTCCCACCTGGGTGGGTCCTTGGAGCCTTCACTTCCTCCTCTGTGAATGCACAGGATTCTCTACCTCTCATGGTTTCCTGTCCATCAAAAAGGTCTTTACTGTTCACCTACTGCACAGATCTGGGCCTCATGGGGAGACAGACCAGAACAAAGAAATAAAATGTCTGTTCAGTGCTCCCCCGCCCCCACCCCATTGCCAGTGTTATTTGAGCACTTGGCACTGGTTCAGGTGCCTTAGAAATAATCATCTCATGTAATCCACACAGCATCCTTCAGAGGTGGGTGGGTCAAACTAATATCCCCTTTCCCTGATGAGGAGACTGAGGCACAGAGAGGTGAATAGTAATGCAGGACAAACAGCTAGTAAGAAGCAGAGCCTGGATTTGAATTCAGGTCATCAAGGCTTCGAGAGCCAGGCTTGTAAGCTCCCGCCACTCAGTCCCTTCTCCCTGCTCCTCCTAGAGGAAGAAGACTTCAGGTCACCATGAGGACAGTAGAGGGGATGGGGTGAGGTTGATGGGGGCTTCTGGTCCCCAGGGTCCCTAAGAGGAAGTGGTGGCAATTTGGGCAGGAAGCCTGGGTGGCCCCCATCAGGTTACCGCCCCCCACCCCGAGCCCACCTGCTTGAGCGTGAGGTTGAAGAATGAGTCATAGAAATCCCACTGCAGGATGTCACCATGGGTCTGCGCCTCTATGGCCAACAGCCGGTTGACCTTGCGGGCCTCCAGTGGGTTGGGGTCTGTGCCCACAAGGAAAATGCGGCGCAGCTGGACGCCGTGCACCTGGCGTTCGTGGCCCCACGTGCGCCGCACCAGCTCCCGGCGCTCGTAATTCCTGGGCGAGGACTTGATCACTAGCAGCAGGAAGACTGGCTGTGCACACTTGTCCGGTGGCACGTCCAGCAGCAGCTGGAAGTGGCGGCAGTGTTTGTACAGCAGGAAGTTGCGTATGTGCTGCGGCTGCCCCGCGAAGTCCTGCAGGGCCGCCATGGAGGTATTGGCCAGGCAGGGGGCAGGTGGTGGGTGGGAGGGTGGCGAGGGCCAGACCAGAGCCATGGGGGTGACCGGTGGTGCAGGTGGCGGCAGAGACAGTGGCTCCTTCAGGCCCAGGCAGGTGGGTGGTGACGTGTGCAGACTGAAGACGAGGAGGAGGATGATGGCGCTCAGAGCCACAACCAGGCCCACCTCTACCCGCAGGGGCCGGAGATACCTCATCCTGGTCAGCGCAGGTTTGGGGTTGGTCTGCGGAGACCGCTGGGCAGCTCCTGCAGACAGTAACACTCACTGAAGATGCCGGAAGCTGCCAGATGGGCCAAGCACTTTTCCTGAGGTACCTGGGGACCCCAATACCTGGCGGCAGCTGTACAGTTGCTCTGGTTGGTAAAATATTGAAATTCATCATAGATTACCCACCTGCACCTCCTCCAGGACCCCATATTGGCTTTGATGGTTGCCCAGGCCCTGCTGGGGTTCAATATTTACACAGAGAGCTGAGGCATGGTGATGCCTAGGTAAGCTCCCCAGATGCCATGTGCCTAGAATCCCTCCATCCAACCTGGTCTTCTTCCTGTCTGCCACCTCAGAGATGGCCCAGGAGCCTTCCTGAGAGAGACAGAGCATGCCCTTTTTAGCCATTGAGAGCTGCTGGCATCCTTCCTGCGTCCCTTTTCTCCCGCTTCACCCCCCTCCCCCCACCGGGGGTTGGCGCTCTGAGCTTCTGGGATTCCGCTATAACCATCATTTATTCTTCTTGACTATTGTTAAGGCTCCTGTGAGCTGAGCATGAGCCCTGGCTCTTCACAGACCCCTCAGGCCCAGCATGTCTCAAAGCTATCTTCCTTGGCAAACTCCTATTCATCCTTTAAAACCCATCTCAAATTATTGTCTCTGAGAAGCCCTCTTTGATCCCTCAGGAAGAGTCCTGTTTTCCTACTTGGCACCTCTAGCCCCATATCCCTCTCTGGCTCAGTCATGATTCCATGGGGGTATCTGAGTCTGACTTTTTCTTCCCAAGACTGAGGGCTTCTTGAGGGTCCTGGCACTTTCCAGCATGAGACAGACACATGAGGGAAGCAGGGAGTGCGCGAATGAATTTATGAATAAAAGTAAATTCATTAAGTTTCTCTCTGGCAAGCTCTTATTTATCCTTCAAAACCCTTCCTCTTAGAAGACTTCCTTTCCCATATCTAGGCAGAGCCCTTGGACTCCTGCCCAGATCCCTTTCGCAGGTTTCCTTGGACTCCCTTAGTGTCCTTTTGTCTGGAAAAAGTGGTATCTGTGCTGTTTCCTAGCCTTAAACTTTAGGATCAATTTTCCACTGCAGCATGAAAGTACCAGATTAGACCCAAGGCAGGACTTACCCATTCAGCAAACATTTATTGGCTTACCCCAGCGGGGTGCAGACTCTGGAGCCCAATTCCTGGATTTAAATCCTGACTTCATCACTCCCTGGTTGTGTGCCCTCCATACTCTGGGCCTCGGTTTCTTCAGCTTTAAAGGGGGCATCTGAACAATCCCCAACTCACTAGGTTGTGCAGATGTGAAGGGCGCTCCCAGCACCTAGTACCTAGTGGGCATTCAACGACTGTTGAATGAATATGTGAACTTCAGCACTTACCTTAGATTGCCTCAGGGTGTCCTTCCTGGTCTGAGGTCTCCTTGTTCTCCCCGCTGGTATCTGAAACATGGTGGGGCAGTCAGTGGATTCTGGTAGGCCCCTCCAGCTTGAAGCAACCCCACCCAGCTATTGCCAGGGAAGAAGAAAAGAGTAGCTTCCCATTTCAGCAAACTAGTGCTGCTGTTGGGGACGGGGCCTCCTTTGCTGATCCATGAGGCCATTTCCCCATCACTGTTTCTGCACACTGCTTGGCCAAGGCCTCCCCAGTTAGGCATCTCCCTGAAGCAGGGCTCAGATCCCACTCCACAAGTTCTGCTGTGTGACCTTGGGAAAGAAGCTTGACCTCTCTGAGCTTCAAAATAAACTGAGAAGTAAGTCTATGTAAGAGTACTATTGGGATTTTAACCTCAAACATACTAGGCATGGTCCTGCCTCAGGATCTTTGCATAGGTTGTCTCCTCTGCCTGCTTCCCCATATTTCCACACAACTCCCTCCTTCATCTGCATCCTGTCTTTGTTCAAATATCCCCTTCTCAGGGAGACCTCCTCAGGATACACCATCTCACTGGCAGTCCTGATCTCCAATCTTAGCCCACTTTTTCTTTCTTCCACAGCACTTTTCACCTCCTAAAATACATGACAGAACTTAAAAAATGGACTGTTTCTCATCCAACTTCCCCACCAGAACACGAGCTCCATGCAGTTATCTCCAGCACCCAGAACTGTGCTTGGGGCAAAGTAGGTGCTCAATATATGTGTTGAATAAATGAATGAATGAATGCTGGAATATCACAGCATCTGAAAAAATACTGACTCTCAGAATGAATTTATACACTCATTCATTCAAGCCAATATTTATTGTGCTTCTGAGTGCCAGACACCTCCTGGGAGCTGGGGACACAGTGACACACTGGCACGGGATACCTAAATGTCACTGCCACGTTGGAACCCACACTCTTGAGGGGGAACAGACACTAAATGAAAATCTCAATGAAATGATGCGAGGGAACAAATGCCATGGGAGGAAACGAGGTCTGGTGGCAGGTGTGGATTTTGATGTCTGGTTGACATATTAAGCTGGGATACGAGTGGCACTGAGAAGCCACCATGGCTGAGGTCCAGGGAAAAGATCCCAGGTGGGGGAAAGAGCAGATGCAAAGGCCCTGAAGTGGGACTGGCCTGGTGGGGCCTGAGCAGCTGGGGACCCTGCCTGCAGGCAGCCTGTCTTGTTGCTGTGGCGTCCCTGGCTGCCAGTCTGGTGGGGGTGGGCACTTTCTGGAGGACTAAGAGACGCAAAAAGGCAAATCACAATCTTGAGAGGAGACCGAACTGACAAATGTGATGTAGGGATGAACAGACTCCTAGAAGGGCATTTTCCTGAAGAGGGGCCGGAGTCCAGGGTGGACCACAAGAAGGCACATTCCCAGGCAAACCTGGCAGATCCTTGAGCTCTAAGGATGGGAAAGAACTCATGAGCTGCCACAGAAAGACCAAGTCACCAAAAAGGAAATCAGATTAGAGGTGTCACAGGTGACACTCGTGGCCAGAGACCCACAGATGCTGGAAGGCAAGAGTGTTCCTGGCACCCCAACTCCTGGCCAAGGGACACTCTCATTAAGATCTTGTGAAAATTTAGGGGGAGGATATAGCTCAGTGGTGGCGTGCACAGTTAGCATGCATGAGGTCCTGGGTTCAATCCCCAGTACCTCCATTAAAATGAATAAATAAACCTAATTACCCACCTCCCAGAAGTAAACAAATAAGTAAAAATTTTAAAACAAAAAATAAGTTTAAAAAGTGAAACCTTTAAAAAAAAAAAGTACTATGCAAAAAAGAAAAGAATTTGTGAAAATTTAGAGGGTGATTCACCCCCAACCCCCTCTGAAGTTTAGGGTCTGAATCAGTTTTCAGTCAGGAGTTATTCTGCTCCCAAGGGGATAGCAGTGTCTGCAGACATTTTTGGTTGTACATGATTTGGGCAGGGTGGAGATATGGGACTGCTAATGGCGGCATCGAGTGTGTGGAGGCCAGGGATGCAGCTTAAATTAACATCCTAAATGTCACAGGATAACCCCACCACAGAGGATGACCCAGCCCCAAATGTTACATTGTCAAGGTTGAGAAATCCTGGCTTAAACAAATACAGAAACTGGAATAGAGAACTCAGAAGGAGGAAGGATCAGAAGAGGAAGATCAGGGACTGAACAAACAAGCTTGATACAGGTTTAGATAAATTCATCCTATGGAGCATTTATGAGATTTATTATTGTTTATTTCTATATTACTTCTCTATTTAGGAAACATTTATTAAATAATAGGACATCAAAGCTAAATGGTCAAGGATCAGTTCGCTGGGAATGTGTTTGTTAGTTCCAAACAAGAGCTCCAAAACAAAGCTATCTCGGCAAACAGGAAATTTACAACTCAGCCCAACCTGGTCATTGGGGAGGAAGACGGTGTGAGAAGAGGTAAAATGACTAACCAGCTCATATTACTAAAATCAGGGTGTCTGGGGTGGCCATTTGGTCTTAAATAATTCCATTAATTCCTGTTCTTTTCCTTGCATTTTCCTTCTTGTTCATTTGTAAGAACTCTTTGCATATGGAATGCCTGCTCTTTGTTGGCTACCTGCATTCCTGACTTCTTGCCAGGGCTCTGGTTTCTCTAAATGGAAGGATCTCACAGCAACTCCACCCTCCCAGCCCCCATGAGGTTCCTGACTGGGGTCTGAGAGCTTAAATATTGGGAGGCAGGGTGGTGATGGAAGCTCACTTCTCCCCCCTCTACCAGACTTCCATGAAAGCATCCAAGATCCCTTTCCCTTTTCTATCCACCAAGGCCCCCGCTAACTCAGGGCCCCTTAAAACTTCAAGCAGGAAATGTCCCCAAACTCACAAGATGCCACAACCACACTACTATAAGAAAGAATCTTTGGGTCCCCCTTTCAGCCAGGCTGAGAGAGCTGGGGATTCATTGGTCCGGGAAACCTTGCTGGGTGCCTCAGAGAGCTGCACCCCAGGTAGTCACCAACCTCTCCTTACAGGCCTTACCGTCTGAAGGGACTGGGACCCCATGCCTACTGTGGGAGAGGCTGGGGCTTAGGCGCTTGGCTTCGCCAGGGAGGGGATGCCTCTTGGCATTACTTCCTCCAAGCAACTGTGCAGCAACTCTGAGGCCTTTGCTGGTGGAGCTGGGTGGTTGATGAGAAGTTCTTCTTAGGCCTGCTTCTGATTTCCTGACCCCCACCCAAGATTCTGCCCTCTCCCTTCCCCAGTTCTCATTGTAAAGTGGAACTACTGGGCTTGTGGAAGTCCATATAGCTGCTCACTCTGAAGTTTGCAGAGTCTGAATAACTCTAGGGGAATCTCCACCTCCATTTTACAGATGAGGAGGTACAGTTCAGAGAGTGGTCCCCAAAGTGACCGAGAGGCTGTCTCTCATTACCACAGAAACCCACATTGTCTCCAAATCCTTCAACCTGGAGAAGCGTCTCAGCGGCTCTTATCCCAAGACACACATACGAAAACTTTTCACTCATTCACTCAATCATTCAATCATTCATTCAACAAACAGGTTCTGGAGAAACTGAGAAGCCTCAATCCTGAGCCTGGCCCCCTAGGAGCCCTCAGTATGGGGGAGACAAATCCAGACACCTGTGTGATCCGGGCTAGGCCAGAAGAAGAC
The DNA here is from genome assembly GCF_009834535.1 of Camelus ferus. Taxonomy (NCBI): domain Eukaryota; kingdom Metazoa; phylum Chordata; class Mammalia; order Artiodactyla; family Camelidae; genus Camelus; species Camelus ferus. The sequence continues at coordinate 16,534,564 of NC_045717.1, forward strand.
ACAAGGATATTGAAGCTGAGGCTTTGAAGAATGCATATGAGTTCACCAAGGGGAGTTCAGGTAGAGAAGAGAGCAAATACAAAAGCAAGGAAGGGGAGTGGAAAGCAAGCGAGAGAAAGAAAACAAAGCCTATTCAAGGAACTGTGTGTAGTTTATTTTGCTGAAAAGCAGAATTTGGAGAGGGAGTGAGTTCTGAGGCTAGGGGGGTGGGGCCAGGCACTGTAAAGACCTTGAACGCCAGACTGAGAAGTGAGGCTGTTTTCTGGGGGAAAGAGGGAGCCATGAAGGGTGTAGGAGCAGGGAATAGAGAAGTCAGATTCCTTGTTGAATGTTCTGTCTTTGCTCTGAGTTAACCTTGGTGAGTTACTTCTCCTTGAGAGTCTGTTTCCTCTCAAGACGTGGAAGTGCTGAGAACACTCCCCTCCCTGCACACACACTCAATGGGTCACTTTTGACTGAGCAACAAAGGGTTTGTCATGCACTGACTATGCAGTGACAACCTTGGTGACCTTAACTCATCATCCTTTGGTGCCATCAGAGCCCCCACTTACAGAAAAGAATATTGAGGTTCAGTATAAAGCAGGATTGGAACCCCAAACTCCAATGGGTGGGGTCTGTCCACCCCCTAGTTTTCCACGATACAGAATTGTGGGAGATTCCCCACCTGGACATCAGAGCCTTCCAGAATCTGCCACAAAGAACCATACACTAAACATCTGATGAAGGACAGAGAACCCCAGGGCCCAGTCTGGCCATCACTGCCCTGCTGGGCCATCCTGGGGTGAGGTGGGGTGGGGGAGACTGGTGAGTAAATCTGCAAACATGCATGAATCCAACTGTTTTACCGGTTGCGCTGACTCATGGGTCATAGAGTATTTACTGAGCACCTACAATATGCAGGCTGCTGGGGATGCAGCCATGGCCAAGCCAGCCCCTCCCTTATGATATTAATACGTGATGTAATGATTAGTTTAGTAGCAACTGTGATAAATGCTGTTGAAGAAGGAGAGATCTGTGGCAGAGGAGGGACCTGACTGGACTGGGGACATCCTGAAGGATGACAGGAAGTCACCTGAGCAGAGTCTTGGGGGAAGGGCGTCCTAGGCAGAGGGCACACTAAGTGTAAAGGCCCTGAGGTGGGCACAAATTGAGGGTATTGAAGGGAGAGGAGGTGGTGTGGCTGGAGCAGAGGAAGAGGAGAGAGATGATGGCAGGGTTGCCAGATGATGCCAGGGAGAGGATTGGGAAATGGGGCAGACCATGAAGAAGCTCTTATGTTGCAGGTGAGGAGCAATAAGGAGCTATGGAGAGTGTGTGAGCAGGGACAAGATTGATTTATGCTTTTTTTATTTTCAATTTTTTGGTTTGTTTTCAGGGGAGGGGATAATTAAGTTTATTTATTCATTAATTTTAACAGAGGTACTGGGGATTGAACCCAGGACCTCATGCAGGCTAGGCACGCACTCTACCACTGAGCTATACCTTCCCTGACCCCTGATTTATGCTTTTAAGAAGTCCTCTGTGGTCGTGGAAGGGGAAAGGATAATCAAGGCAGGAGTAGGGGCCAGAGCAGCGATACGCAGAATTTTGGGGCCTGGATAGGGGCTGGCTAGCGAAGTGTAGGAACATGGGTGAGTTCAGCAAATAGGTTGAGTCATCCATGTTTACAGCCTGGATGTGGGGGATGGAGTAGGATGGACCAGGGAGAACAGAATGTGAGATGTCACTGAGCCTTTCACATGGGGACGTTATGGGGTAGCAAGTGACCTACTGTGGTGTCTGGGTCTGGCAGGTAAACCAGGAAGGCCCATCAGGCATTTGATGGATGAGCACATCCATATATCGCTTGCACCTGGCAGGGCTTCCTCTGCATTCCTCCTTACCGACCATAGTGCCACTATGTCATAGCAGTGACATCTGGGCTGACTCTCAGGGCCCCTCACCCTGCACCCTGCAATACCAGCCAGTCCTGTTCCGGGCTGTTTGCCCTCCATGCACTGTTGCCATTTCATTACTCAGTGCCTGTTTCCTCCAGTACACACAATAAAGCCACTTGTTTTCATTGGCTAAGACTGAAGAGCCTCCCCCTGGGGTTCACTCAACTTCCTTCTCCCCCAGCCTCAATGACCTCTGCCCCCTCTTCTCCACTCCAGCCACACCAGCCTCTTCACAGGTACTTTAAACCCCCAGGCTCAGCCCTGCCACAGGGCCTTTGCACCTGCCATTCCATCCACCTGGGATGCCTTTCCCTCCTGCTCCTCCCTCTGGTTTTCCTTGGTCATCAGGCCTCATCTCCTTAGAGGCCCTAATCTCACAGCTAAAACACCCCACCCAGGCTCTGCTATCCTCTGCTACAATTACCACCATTGGACAAATCTCACTTCTCTCCTGTCCATTTTCCCCACCAGCCTAGAGCCCCAGAGGTGGGGCCCAGCGTCTTGTTCCCTACAGCTGTGTGGCCAGGTGACACTAACTGCTGTTTATTGCACAAGGGGAAAATGCTAATGATGACTCACATATTGGCTATTTCCTTATGCCTCACATCAGCGGCCACTGTTCCCTACCTGGAACCTTGTGGGCCTTGGAGGATGACGGTGATTCAGTCCTGATAAGGCAGCAAGCACATCCGTGGAGCCAAGGGGGCAGGACCAAGAGGCATAGAATACTCTTGGTTCCACATACCCCTAATGTGCTAAAGAGCCAGATATTCACAGCACTGAAATATTCATGATGCATTTAATGAGCAAGAAGCGCTAAATGTTAGTGAAGTGCTAAATATTAATGATCTGCTAAATATGCAGGAGGCATTCAGTATTTATAATGTATGAAATAGTTGTAAGGCAACAATTAATAGTTGTGAGGCACACCTGTGATGCATGAATGAATGTTAACATTATCATGATGAATGTGATATGAACAAGCCACTAAACAGCCCTGAAGCATCAATAGACATGGTCACTGAATATTCATGATTTATTGCATATACACACATTACTAAATATTAATACATTATTGAATATTAATGAGACACTAGATGTACAGAAGGGGCTGACCACTCAGCAGAATTAATAAGGGACCCCGCCTGCTGGTGACAGTGCTCTGGTCCCACATCCTCTACCTACACCCCCAAGGGACAGCCAAGGCCTGGTAAGGCCCCAGGCACGTATGGCTCCAGGCACCTCTGTCCTCCTCATCTTGTTCTTGTCACTGTCCCTTGGGAGGCCAGGAAGGCAGAGAGGCTGAGACACATGGGGAAGTGAGACTGTCACACAGTCCAGATGGCAAGGCTCCACTTGCTAGCACCCTTGGGGCCTGGACCAGAACCCCGCTACTGCCCTGCACTAGTCCACACACAGTGGGAGCCCACCTGACACTGACTTGGAAGCCTCTGTCACATGATTCCCCATGTGACACCCTCAATTTCCAGATGAGGAAACTGAGGCTTGGAGAGGGTGAATCCTGGGTCCCTCTCCAGGCCTGTCACACACCCACCTCCCCATCTCCCAACCACAGCCCCGGGGACCCACACGCCTGGGTGCTCCACAACCAGCCCAGCCGCTGGAACTCAGTTTCCGAATTCAGAAAATGAGAGCTCATTCCCCACTTCACCCTGCAGCCTTCAGGACAGAGAGAGATGATGGCCTGGGGGAAGGAAATCCTGGTACTGACCATCCGCCAACTCAGGGCAGGTAGCTGGGCTCCTATCCCCTCGCCTCAGCATTCTTGTCTGCAAAGCCGGCTGGTGTCAGCTGCTCACGGTTCACCGCCCCCCCCACCTCCGGTGCTAGATATCAGATCCACTGCGGTCTTCAGTGCTCCTCCATGCCCCACCTACCCTCAGCTGGGCTGTGGATGGGGATGGGGGCACGGAACATTCTGGGGCTGCCAAAAAGTAAGGCGAGGGGTAGGGGGTGACAGGAGAACCTCATTTGTGTGCATAATGGCCCAAGCCCTTGGAAAGGCTAGAGGACCATGCGGTGGCCTCCTCTCCAAGTCACAGATGTATGAAGCACCGCCAATGACGACTAGCAGTTACTGTTAACCACTCGCACATCTGTAACTGCTATGCGCTGAGTGTCTGGTTTGTGCCACGCCTTGATCTAGGTTCTGGGCACCCAGCCAAGATGATAGAGGGAAACCACAGTGGAGCTGATGGGCTCGTGCAGGACAGAGGCAGCAAATAAGCCAGTTTTCACCAGAGAAGGGCAAGTTCTGGGGTTGGAGATTCAACGACAAGGGAGAGTCGAGAGAGTGTGAACCACTGGCCTGCGGATGAGCCCCTGTGACTCTTACTGAGCCTCTCAAGGAGGCCCCTGGGTCCAGTTCCCAGGTGGGAAAGGTAGGCACAGGGAGGGAGCCCACCTACCAGGGGCCAGGTCGCTGGGATTTGAGCCCTGAGCAGCTGGACTGGAGAGTGATCCCTCACCAGTTCACACCAGCTTGGCCTTCCAGTAATGACCGGCTTGTCCCTTTTTATGAGAAGCATGAGTTACGTATGTAAACAGGGAAAGAAAAGAAGGAAAAGTCCAATAAAGATAATTTCTTAGAAGGGCTTATTATCAGCTGACCCTCCTTTAGTAAAACGATGTGTGCAAAAAGATTTTATGCAAACATACACCCAACATTTGCTTCAGTGAACCCCTGGGCGTGGAAGAAATGTTGGGGGTGGGGGAAGGCTAACACACTCCTTTTAGACCCTCAGGTCCTCAGTTTCCAGGTCCCAGGGCTCGTACTGGATGACTCACTGGATGAGCCGAGCTTCCCCCACTGCGGAAGCTTCCGGGGTCTGGGATGGGTCCAGGAAGGGGTCTGGGGCTGGACATAGACCCCTGATTAAATGCCAGCCTGGCCACAGCTGAGCCTCAAAGTACATCTCTTTCCTAGATGGGGAAATGAAGGCCGGGGGAGGCAGGCTGTGCATCACAGTTCAGCCTTGGACTCTTCCCGTGATCCTGGGCTGACCCAGGAAATTGGACCTCTGGGAAGCTCCTGGAGGACGCCCATAACTTCAGCCTGGTCAGGCCTTGTACCACATTATTTTCTCTCATGCAAAGAGAAACCTCACTAATGACACCCAATGAGTCATGTAATCAAGATTAGAGTTAACACACCAGGTCAAGTACAGCCTTTCTACTAAGAGCTTACTTACACTCCACACTTGCAGAAACTGAGAGGTAGGGCTGTTTGCCTCATTGTTATGGCTAGGTAAACTGAGGCACACAGAGGCCAAGGAACTCATTCAAGAAAGGTCAAGTGGGAGCCCAATTCCTGCCTTTAACTACCCCCTTGGTGGGACCCCCTTTAGTTCGCCATGTTGGTAGTGAATTCCCCATCATGGGGGTGGGCAGTCAAGTGGAGCCGGACTCCCATCAGGCAGAGGGACCACAACGGGCATCCTCCCTGGCTCATAAGGAGCAGCGGGCAAGTTGTTGCCCACTCTGGGCCTCAGAGGCCAGTAGCAGGAAAAGATGATACTCGGTGATGGGTCCCTGGGCCAAGCCAGCTTGTCTAGAAATTCCTCAGGCTCTGGTCTGGAGCAGAGAAGGTCCAAGGCCCCTCCTTGGTTCCGCCACACCCAGAGTACCTTGCAGGAATCAATCTCCTCACCCTGGGTGTGAGGGAGAAGGAAAGGGAGGGTGTCCAGTCTGGGCTGGGCAAACATGAGCTGTCACCTAGGCAGCTAAGAGGGGGGGCCCAGTGACTTGACGCAGGGGCCACACCTCTTCCTCTGAATTCTTCAGCCTAGTGTGGCAGTCACCTTGGGAACTGACAAGGCAGCCAGAAGTGGTGGCTCCCTATTTAAAAAAACAGGTTTTTTTTAAGGAAAAATGAGGTGAGGGATATAGCTCAGTTGGTAGAGTGCATGGTAGCATGCACAAGGTACTTGGTTCGATCCCCAGCACCTCCATTAAAAAGAAAAGAAGTGGTGGTCCCAGGGTCAGCCTCAAAACCAGAGAACTCCCTCTCGGCCCTCAATCCCAGATCTGAGTGACAGGAGGCCCTGGCCTGGGGCAAGGGCAGGGAAGGGGAGAGGAAGTGGGTCCTCAATTTTCCCATCTGCAAAGTGGCCATGAAAAAACAAATCTGACTCAGAGGGAAAGTTGGTCCAGAACCTGGGAAGGTGGCTAATGATGTAACTGTAATAATAATTATTATTAATATAATTAAGGTGATGGCAGACATTCTGTGGGCCCAAGTGAGTGAATGTAGCGCTGACATTTCACTTTCATCACAATTCCATACCATGAAGTCCATTTGACACATAACAAAACTGAAGCTCAGAGACCTAAAGCCACTTGCTTGAGGTTCCCCAGGGGCCAGAAGTGTCCCATCATAAAAGCTTTCACTGGCTAACACCTCAGACATTCTCACAAAAGCCGGGTCATTGTCCTCCCTCACAGAGGGGAAACTGAGGTGCATTCAGAGACCAGGAGCAACCAGAAGCAAGCCACACAGCCAAGGCAATGGCTGAGCAGGAATCAAAATCCCAGGGGAACCCATGAGCTGGGGTCCCCAGGCCAGAACCTTGCCCAGCCCCTGGCAGGGCTGGGGGTCAGCGGTGGTTCCCTCAAGAAACAATAATAAATCCAACCTGAGAACCCGGGTGCTGTTCCCAGACTCTGCCAATCGGCGCGCTAACAATCTCAAAGAGAACAGTAACAGTAATGGCCAGTGCAGACCGAGTGCCCTCCGCTCCTCAGTTCAGATCCCACCCTATCCTGGGAGAAGGGAGGGAGGCGGGGGTCCAGCGTCCTTCACTGTGTCCACGGTTGCAACGGGACAGTGCCCGGGATCAGAGATGCCACAGCCCCAGGTGGCCTCGGTCTCCTCCCATTACCCAGGCGTGGGTGACTGCGCGCACCTTGGGATGCTGGCGACTACTATTACCGACAGGTGAGGGCGACGGAGTTACTGAGACCAGGGGTTCCAGGATCTCCCGGCCTCTTCAGGGTAAACGCGGCAGAGACCCGACCCAAGGGACCTACCAAGGCTTCCCTAGAGCCCCGACTCCCCCACCCCACAACAGGGTTCCGCCAGATCCTCAGGGGCTCCCAGTACTCACCCTCAGGCAATTTTCCAGCCTTTGACCCCTTATACCTAACTCCTCTTGGCTCGCGAGCAGGAGGAAGAGTTTCACCTGAGCTCGAGCCCCCGCCCTTCCCGGCTCTGCTTCTTCCGCCCGCCCGGGTTCCCTCCCTCCCGCCAGGCCCCCGACTCGCAGCTGTGCCGAGTTTCTCGGGCTCTCCCGCCGGCCCCTCCCTTCTTCCTCCCCCGGCCCCGCCCCTTCCCCCTCGGGCCAGGTCGGGCCACAGCGGACCGCTTCCACCCCTCCCCCGCCTTTGTCCCGGCTCAGGACCACCCGGGTCCCGCCCACTCTGGAAAGTGGGCTCCCCGCGGCTAGAGGTGTGCAAGTATCTCCTTCCTAACCCTGGCCCAGGGCCCGATGCAGGGTTGGTCCAATGTGTGTTCCATGAAGACTGACAAGTTGGGCAGGGAGGCAGGTTGAACCCAGGGGCTCTTCAGGTCTTCAGGGAGTTCGAATATTCCAGAACCTGAAAATCTGTGCTGAGCCCCCAGAAATCCGGATGCCGTGGGCTGGCATTCGGAAAGTTGCAAGTCAGATTTGAAGATTGTTGGGGTTGCGGTTGGTGAAGATTCGAACCCGGTCAGGTCTGGGCTGCGTCTGAGTCTCTAGAAGTTTCTAGTTTTAACATGTTAGGGTCCGGAGCTCTGGGGTGGGCCGGGAGAGCCAGGTCCACAGGTGTGAGCCAAGTAATTGTTCAAGCCATCCCGTGCTTCCTCCCCCATCCCAATTTCTTCCCAAGGAGGAAAAGGGGCAGAACCTGGCTGTGCTTGTTTCCTCTTCTGCAAAGTGAAAGAATGAAGCCCCTGGCTTCTCTGTCTGGCAGAGATCTGGGGAGCAAGTTCAGCACTGAGTGTGTTTAAAGGGCAAAGACATTAAATGTCTGCATCAAATGGGGGCCTTCAGGCCTGAGAGGCGTTGTGCAGACGTTCGTGAACTTTGGAGACCACTGAGGTCTTCTGGGTTTTAAGTTCCTCTTTTCTCCTCTGGGGCCCCTCGGGTTTCCTGAGTTATGGGTCTCCCAAAGGAGCGGCAATCAAACGCTGTATCTGGTTGCTATGGCCCCACCCATTGGGTCAGCTTCAGGAAAGGGCCACTTCCTGTGTCACTACCCCTCTTCCCCCAAAAGTGAGCAGGACCTAATCCCGAGCTCAGGGTGGAGGAAGCATCTGGGGGACACTGGATGGCCCTGCTTGCATTGTGGAAACTGAGGCCCAATGGGTCAGAAGTTCCAGTCTCCAGAGTGACTCAAAGAGCTTCCAGGGCAGATTTTGGAGATCGAGGGCCTGGGATCAATCCAGACTATGACCCAGGAATTCCACTCCTAGGTATCTGCTCAAAAGAATTGAAGATAGGTGTTCAAACAAATCCTTGTACACCATGTTCCCCAGCAGTGCTAGTCGCAATCACCAAAAGGTGGAAACAACCCAGAGGTCCATCAGCAGATGAGTGGATGAACAAAATGTGGTCCATCCCAAGGGGAGGGTCTAGCTCTGTGGTAGAGTGTGTGCTTAGCATGCATGAGGTCCTGGGTTCAATCCCCTGTACCTCCATTAAAAAATAAATAAACCTAATTGCCTCCCCCACCAACAACAAAGAAAGAATAAAACGTGGTCCATCCCTACAGTGGAATCTGATTCAGCCATAACAAGGAATGAAGCTCTGACACACCCTACAATGGTGGAGGAACCCCCAAAATAAAATGTCATGATGAATGAAAGAAGCAAGACATGAGGGGCCATGTGACATGGGATCCCATTTAGGTGAATTGTCCAGAACAAGGAAATCCATAGAGTCAGAAAGCAGATTAGTGATTACCAGGAGCTGGTGGGAGTTGAAGAATGAGAGTGGGCTTCCTTTTGGGGTGATGGGAATGTTCTGGAACTAGACAGAGGTGATGGCTACACATTGTGAATGTGCTATATGCCACTGAATTGTTCACCTGAAACTTAATTTTCTGTTATGTGAATTTCACCTCAATTGAAGAAAATCCCTAACCCCCTTCACCTGCTGAGGGGTGGTCTCTGGATGGTCATGTAATTGCTTTGTGTCCCAAACTGAGGTTTTGGGGTCTGCCAGGTGTAGGAGGCCAGCCCATTGTAAACCACCAAGTGACAGACTGCTTGCTCAGGGTTGGCCAGTTAAAGGGGCATCTCACCCTCCCTCCTGGGAGTCACCCTCCCCAGGAGGCCTGTGTCCCACCAGCTCTGGATGGTGGGATACTTAAGAGGCCACACCCCAAAATGCCATCGTTGTTTTAAAGTTGCCAAGCCTCACTTGTGACGCAAAGAAAGCAAATTAAAGCCACAGGAGGTGCCATTTCCCTGCCTCTTATCAGTTGGGCAAGAACTCAAACTCAGATTAAGGCTCCAAGCTGAGGAGGTGGTGGCCAGCAGACAGTGTCTCCTCTTACAGCGGCCCATGGCACAGAGAGGGCATCCTTAGCCACTTAGCCACGTAGGTCCAGCAAAGGGAGCGTCTTGGAGGGATCAAAGCTGTTGAGAAGGCACATGCGCAAAGACTAGGGATGGAGGGGATGATCCCATAGGCTCAGATGTTGGATTCCAGCTTCTTCATGGAGCCCACAGGGTCCCACAGGGTGAGTGTGGGCTCTGACCTTGCAGCTGAGGAGCTGAGGGCCTGCCAGGGGAAGGACCCACTTTCACTGGCTCCAAAGTCCTGGCTGTTTGGGGCAGCAAAGTGCGGGTGCTGGTGCCGTCACTGCCTGAAATGCCCCCAACTGGTGCAGCGACTAACGCAGGCATTGTTGATCGTGCCCTTGCTCTGCACTGGACACTCCCAAGATTGCTTCCAACTAGGTGAATCCCCTGCCCCCATTTTACAGATGAGGAAACTGAGGCATAGCCAGACCCCCCCACCCCCTCCCCCTTTTTGGAGGCTGGGGTGCGAGGATCAGCGCACACAGACCAAATCCTGCTTTCTACTTCCTGAGCTCCATCTGGCCCTGGCTTGGTCCCTGGGATGTGCACGGCCTCAGGGTTAGGCCCCAAGGTCCCCACATGTCCACTGGGAATCAGGACTTTCCACCAAGCTCAGACCTGTTCTCCACTACAGTATTCTGGTTACACCTGTCCTGGGCCCCCCTCAGGCCACCCTATGCCCGCTTGCACCTGAGGTCCACCCTCCACCCCAGGCCCACAATAAATAAAAGAAAGCCAGCACTTCTGGAGTGCTTACTCTGTACCAGGTACTTTTAAAAGTGTGTGACCTCCTCACACCCACCCAATGAAGTGGATTACAGATGAAGCCTCAGGAGTTCAAGTTATTGGCTCAAAGTCACACAGCCACTGTTGGCCAAGCAGGCTCTAAACCCAGGCCTTCTGCCTTTCAAGAGCCATGTCCTGCTCACAGCCATGTCTCTTCTTCTTGGCATACAGTAGGTGCTCAGTCAATGTTTGTGGGCTAATTGCTTTCTCATGGAACTCACAACTCACCATCCTTCTGCCTGGCATGCCCATACCCAGCCTGCAAACTCCTACTCAAACCTCAAAGCCCCATTTATAATGCTGTCTCCTTAGGAAGTCTTTCTGGCCCTCCTCTGGATTCCTCTAGTCCTTGTTCCCTTCTGCCAGCCGAGCTCTGAGGCCACAGGACTAGTCTCCGTGGGGCTGGGGTTATCCATGTCTGACTTTTTCTCCCCCAGTATTGCCCTGCACAGCCTAGGTGAGGGTGCAGGTGGAGATGGAGGGGTAGGGATAAGGGACGCTAAGGATATTAGATCTCCCCTACCCACCCATCTTCTCTCCTTTTCCTTTCTGGCGATGTGAAGGAAACTTCCCAGAGCAGGAAAAGTCTTGTTATTTATTTTATTAGAAAATAGAGTGTTTATTCAAAGAACATTAAAAGGTCAAGGACCTTAGAATTGGCGTGAGCAGGAGTGAATCTCAGGCTCAGCCAGACCGAGCATGGAGATCCTCTCCATGGAGTCGGGGCCTCAGGGGAGGCCAGGGTTGGGGACCCCTGGGTCCAGCAGGAGGGCAGGGAACAGTCAGCAAGCACCAGGATGCAGTGCAGAGCTGGGGCCAGCGATGCTGGTCGGCCTCTGCAGGCTCAACAGCTCACCAGGTACATCCCTGTGGGGGCAGGGCTGTGAGGACAGGAAGTGGGGACCCTTGCCCCTACCCTGGGATCCCCCAATCCTCCTCAGAACAACCCAGTAATTCACTGTTCCTGCTGCCCTGTGGACCTCAGCAGCCCCTGTGGGGGCAGGAGAAAAGGGTTGGGGTGAAGGTGGGGTGGGGCTTCTGGCTCTGTGCCTTGGATTCTTGCAAGGATGCCCTCCAGGGGACATTTCTTGACCCCTCCCATTGGGGCCCTGACCACCCCTCCCCACCTGTGCCCCCCCATCTTGGGTCTCCAGGTCCCAACACCCACCTATCCTCCCCACTCCCAAGTGCCTCCCCCAACCCCTGAACCCTGGTAGAAGCAGGGAGTGGGGCTTGGAGCCCAGCATGGTCCTGGCTCCAGGGGTGCACAGCGGTAGAGCGGGGGCGTACCTGTGGCGAACCTCCTCTTTACCAGTGACATGCGGTAGCCGCTGCCCACCAGCTCCAGGTCCACGCCGGACAGAGTGGCCCCCTCACTGGTGAACTGAGCGGCCACAGGGCTGGGTGTACTAGGCCCCGAGCATGGCTCCCAGCTGGCAGATAGGCGGCCAGAGCCTGGGGAGGCCTGAGGTCAGCTGTGCCCTGTTCCTGGCCCCAGTCCTGCTGTGACCTGGGCTCCTCCTTGGCCCTACACCTGAGCTCTTTGATCTGTGGCTCTGTGTATTCCCTTTTCCTTTGACCCCTTGGGGCTATGTGTGGTTTGCCAATGAATCCTGCCTCAGAGCTTTGCACCTCCTGTGCTCCGCCCCCCTCTCCTCCAGCTTTGCCAAAGTCCTTTCAAGCTTTCCTCCATGCCTACACTTCCCTACCCCCAGAACACCCCCAAGAACCCCCTAGTTTAAATAAACCTCTCCCACTTGAGACCCCCATCTCTCATGCATAACCGTAACTCACCCCCTGCCTCAGACACATCCGGAAGCTTCCATAAGAACCGCTTCTCCTCCAGGTTCCTGGCATCAAGAGAAGCTTGGTCAGGTCTTCCCCAGAAAGGACATTGGGAGCCCAGGGCCCCAGCTCAGTCAGTTCTCAGCTACATGACCCCAGCAAACCAGGTCCCCTCCCTCGCCTCAGTTTCCCTGCTTGTGAAACGGGAGTGGGGAATGAAGCAGTTGGTTCCTGAAGGCTCCACAGCCTTGCAGCACTGTTAGATGATGCATTGGGTCCTATAAGTCTGGCTTCTTTGTGGCAGGTTCTGCATTTTGTACAAAACAAAGGCAACGTTGTGCAGTGACTAAAAACCTGGGGCCACGAGTGGGCAGTTGGGTCCAAATCCTGGTGGGACCTCTGTGGGCCTCCAATCCCCTTCCATAAATGAGAATGATGATGGATGGACCCCACCCCTTGAGGGATTGCTAAAAGCCCTGAGCCTTGTCAGTGTGTGCAGAGCACACAGAACAAGCCTGACATAGAAAGCTCTTGGTGTCATAATAACACCCTGAGCTCTAAGTAAGGTGATCCCACAGTGAATGGCCAGGCCTAGGATGGACCCTACAGTTGTGGCACCAAAGGGAGGTCTGTTAGATTCTAGGGGCACTGCTGAGCCTCCCCTGGCCTCCCGCCCACCCTCACCAGGTGGCAGCCGGCTGCAAGCGGACGTTGGTCACAGGCTCCCCCACAGGCAGCAGGATCTGGACGTTGGTGAGTGGCGTCGGCACGGCCGTGGCACCGGGCCGGTAGCTGTACTCCACCGAGACCTGAGTGAGGGTTGTCCCGCACTGCCAGTGGGCGCTCAGCTGCAGAGGCACTGACTGGAGACCTGGGCGGGAGAACTAGGGGGAGCAAGAACAGGAGAGAGGACATAGCTTGGGTCGTTCTGTCCTGCCACACTGTGCACTATTCAACCACCCTGCCCCTGCCATGCCACCCTCCAGTCAACCAACCTGATTCTGCACTGCCAATGAAACGTTAAGAAGCTCTCTGTAGATGAGAGGCTGTATTACACCATGTTTCCAGCAGAGGGCAGGAGAGTGCCCCATTCTAACAAAGTCTTGTGGACAGGTGCGAGGGCAGGGTCCTGGGATAGGGCCTCTTCTAATTTGTATAATGGGGACTTCGGCACCAGTAGGGGCTTGGCCTTGCTGCATTGTCCACCCTGCCTACCTCCTGCAGCTCACCCAGCTCCTCCCGCCTCCATTTCTGCTGCCTGCTTGCCCTTCCCCCGTCCCATCCCTCTCCCTGCCCCCTCAGCCCACCCCATACACCTGGCTCACCTGGTATCGCAGCAGCATTACGTTGTAGTAGGAGGCGGCTGGATTTTGCTCTGCCTGGCGCTGCAGGGCCTCAGTCAGAGCTGCCATGTTGAGCCAGAAGTCTTTGGTCTCTGGGTCACTCTGGGAGGGGTCACTGCAGAGACCGGGAATAATCACCCCAACCCTCGGGAGATGCCTTCCCAAGGCCCCCAGCATCCCACCTACACCCAGGGCTTCCTAAAGATGCAGAGTCCCTGGCTTAACTTTGGGACCATTGAAAAATGGACCACCAGGGGAGTGGGCAGTGGGGTGGGAAGCAAAGGAGGGAAGGAAAGTGAGGTTCAGAGAGGGAGAGTGACTTGCCCAGGGTCACACAGCAAATCCTGGGGAGGCAGAAGAGGAATTCAGAGGTGGGGAGGTTCTGGCCCACACCAGCCTCTGGAACCCCTAACTCTGCCTGCCTACTTTCTCCAACAGTACCTGAAGAGCAGGTCAGCATTGGGCTGGAAGTGCTCGATGAGGGCTGTGTGCACGAGGCGGAAACTGAGGACGGGCGGGGGTGGGGTCCCGCTGAACACACGCACGATGCCGGCAGGGAAGGTCATGGTCAGCTCCCCAGTTACTCGAGCCAGGCAGCTGGGGTGGGGTTGAGGGAACTGGGCATTGGCTCAAGGCTGTGCCTGGCACTTCATCCTCCCTTCTCCTGGCTCTACTCCAGCCTGTGGCTCCACAGGTCCCTCAGAATCAGCAAAGCTCTGACCATGCCCAGCATGCTTAGCCTCGACCTCCTCCCCTTATGTCCCTGCCTGGACAGCAATCCAGGCACCTGGAAGAATCCACTTTGGGCTGAGGAGGGCAAGAACACACCCTTCCCTGGTTCTCTTTTCCCCTCGACCACCAGGAAGCTCAATGTAAAACATTCAATTCTGTAACTTTCCTTAGCTTGGGGTTTGGGGTCTAAGACTCTCCTTCTCTTGGTGGTTTGATCTTAAGGTCGCTTCTGTTGGGCATTGCCCCTGGATTGTCCTTGACCCCTCAACTCACTCTTAACGCACCCCCTCCATGGCTCTGGCCTCTGATCTTGCTCCCTTCAGTTTGACGCCCACAGCAGCTTCAGAGAATTTCCTCTAAACCATGGCAACAATGCCAGCTCTGCTCAAATGCCCTCCATGGTTCCTACAGCCATCAGGCAGGCCCGGATGCTCAGCTCAGTGTCTGAGACTGTTCCATGGTAAAGAGGGTCATGAAACCCACCTGAAACCTGTCCTGCTGGAACCCAGATGCATAGCCCCCAGGGAGCCCTGTTTGCCTGTCACCATCTGCCCTGCATCTCCCCACTGTGTACCTGGGGCTGTGGCCACGGAAGTAGGCATGGACATACTCAGTGAAGGCGGTGGCTACAGGCAGGGCATCCTGGGAGCCCAGGACCACGGGGCTTGGGCCCCGGGAGACTCCTGGGGGTGACAAGGAAGGAATAGGGGACAGACAGAGTGAGCACAGGTCCCAGGCTCCAGAACCCACCCTTTGCCAACGTGGCCTCTGTTGTATCACTCAGCCACCCACCACTGGAGGTGAAACTGAGGCCCAGAGAGGGCCCACATACCATGTCCTGTCTGGGATGAGAAGCTGGGCCGTTCTGGGATGCAGCTGGGGGCTGAAGAGCCCAAAGGGGAGGGGCTCAGGGAGCGAGACTAAAAAGGAAGGAGATAGGCCAGTCTGTGAACACCCCAACAGCAGTGCCCACTGCTGATCCTGGAGGGGACCCCCAGCCTGGCTCCTGCCCCTGCCCCTCGCCCTACCAGGTCCCCGTTGCTGCGCATGAGGGGACAGGATGTCTTCCTGGAGCGGGGTCTCCGGGGTGGGGCTGCCAGGCCCTCCCTGGCTGCAATGTCAGCAGGTACAGGCATCAAGTCTGGGGAGCGAGCACGAGAACAGAGAGGGCTGAGATGCTGCCCTAGGCCTCTCAGACCTCCCGAGGGGAGGACCTCAGCCCCAAACTGGGAGTCAGGCTTATGTGGGGAGACCCCCTGATGATCAAAAGTCCTGGGGCTGCAGAGAAGGTGCTGGATAGGATTGCAGACACCATCTGCAACCCTGACTCTCCCAGACACCAGACTGATGCCTCAATAAGGGGTGCGCTCCCTGTCACTGGCGGCAAGCAAGGGCTGGATGCTCAGGGGACAGACACGCTGGAGGGGGATTTGGCAGAGGGCTTTTATCCAATATTCAGCAATTCCATGACCTGCATCCTCTGGCCTGTGTCTGAGTTGCACCCTTTTAAATTAACAAAACGTGGTGTAACACCTAAGTCCTCCTCCCTCTCCTGATTCTCTAGTGTCCCCGCTTTACTCCGTCTACAAATGTTTACTCACCCACCTCCCCTCCCACCTACACCCCAGGCTGTACTCTCTACCCCAGGGTTCTCAACAGGTTGGATCCTTCTCTGTGGTGAGGCCATCCTGTACACTGAAGGGTGTTGAACATCATCCCTGGCCTCCACCCCCCAGATGTCATGTGTACCTCCACCCCTCAAGTGGTGACAATCCAATATCTGTGATGACATTGCCAAGTGTCCCCTGGTGGGCAGAACTGACCCAGTTGAGAACCTCAGTTCTATATGTAAAGCTCAGACAAGTGGTTTACACTCGTGGTCTACACTCACTCCCCTGGGCCCTCCCTTGAGCCAGCTCCAACCAGGCTCTTTCTTTAACCAAGGATGGTCCCAAACATACGTGGTCACAGCGAGAGTCTACAATCCAAGCAGGCCCCACCCATCCTCTGCTCATACTCCTCCCTCCCGTGGCTCTGATCTTGCTGGGGGTAAAACTCACATTTCTCCCTGGGAACACCAGGCCCTGGCTGGTCCTATCTCCCTGCCGAGATATTCGCCCTCCTCTCCCTCCTCCATCATCACTCTGTTCTAGCCACACCAGCTTTCTCGTTCTTCAAAGGGCCTACCCTGCTTCCACCCCAGGGCCATTGCACTGGCTGTGCCTTCTGCTGGGCACGCCCTCCCCTCATGGCCATATAGCTGCATTCTCACCTCCATCAAATCTCAGCTCAGATGTCCCCTCCTCAAGGAGGTCCTACACTTCTGAGTCCTAACCAGGCCTGCTACCTCCTGCCTTGTTAAATATCTCATTGTCCCTGCGAGGGTGACGGTTTCTGCCTGCCTGGGTCCCGGCTGTATCCCCAGCACCCTGTTCAGGCTCTGGCCACGTAAGATGCTCTTTCCTCCCCCATGACTCAGATAACGCCCAGTATAGGGGCAGAGGCACTCACCTCCTCCAGCCACAGCCTCCAGCCTCCAGGGGCCCGGAGATGGTGCAAGGGGCCGTGGCGAGTCTGATGGTGGCAAGGGATGTGTCCCTCTGGATTCTGGGGGCGGCGCCCTACAGGGAGGTGGGCTCTGTGGGGTGCCGGGGCGGGGAACCCAGGAATCCGGGGAGGGCCCAGGCACCGCGTGGGACGGTGAGTCCAGGCCGGAGTCCTCCACATTCTCGGGCGACGAGGAGGAAAAAGGCGAGGGGCTGGAGGTGAAGCCGAGGCTGCTGGAGCCTGGGGAAGGGAAGGAAAGCAGGGGCGCCGCTCCAGACCGCACTCACACGGAGTCCTGTCCATTCTCCCTCAGGCCACGCCCATGTCAAGGGAGGCCCGCCCCCATTCAAGGTCTTGCCCGCCCACCCCGCAGGCCGTGGCCTCCGGTTACTTCCATCTCCACTTATGTCTTGCCCATCCACTCACTGTTACCCCCGATTCCCACAAAAGCCTCATCTTCTCACCGGCTCCACCTATTCACACTGTGGCCCCGTTCACCATCATATTGGCCTATAAAGGACCCCCACATCCTCCCTCCAGCCTGGACCACCATCCAGCCAGCCTGGGCTCCCTACCCCAGCCTCCTACCCTTGCGATGGCCCCACCCATCCTCCTACTGGCCACACTCATGCCCCTGAAGCCCCACCCCATCACCTGTAAAATCTTCGTGGTCAAAGGCGGACTCTAGCGGCGGCCCAAAGAGGTTCTTGGAAAACTGCTCATCCGATTGCAGCTTCTCTGCACAGCTGGCGACAGAGTGAACAGAGTGAACAGGTGGGTCGTATTGTTTCCATGCCTCCTCTCATCTCAGGGTCTTTGCACTTGTCGTTCTTGGGTCTTGAGCTCGGTCCCCTCAGCTCTCCCTACAGCCTCTTCAGGGCTCAGCTCAAAGTCCATCCGGCCTCCCCTGTTACCTTTCCACCACGGCCCCAGCCAGAATCGCCCACTCCTACCTTCCATCACATTGCCTGCTTTAGTAATTCCTCACAGAACTTGGAAACATCGAATATTCTCTAATTTATTTACTCTTCTTAAAGTCTGAGTCACTAGAATGTGACTCTGAGGAGGATCTGTCATCGACCTCCAGAACTCAGAAGAGCGCAAGTACCCATCAGGCATTCAATAAATGTTCATCAAATTAATGACTAAATGGCCCCTCAAAAATGGCACACCCTTAACTTCCTGCCAGGGTAAAAGAAGGGGAGGCAGAGACATGGGGGAGGCAGTAAGGGAGGAGGAGACAGGCGGTGGCAGGGACAGCCCCCACCTGCCCACTCATGGTGCAATGTCTCATCCCCGCTGAACCCACCTGCCAGCCCTTGGGGCAGATCGAGGCCTCTGTGGTTTCCCAGCAGTGTCCCCTACAAGAGATGTACCACCTTGAGCTTTCCCGTCGCCCTGCCTGCACCGGTCCCCACTCCACAGACCAGGAGACCAAGGCTTATAGCTGTCCAGCCAGCTGCCCAAGGTGACCAGCAAAGCAGGTAGAGAGGGATTCCAACCTGAGCCAAACTGTCTGCAGGTTTTGGCTTCTTTCCTGGCCCTAGCTCTCTCTTTAGGCTCTTATTAAATTCTCATAATGACCCCATTTTATGAAAGGAGACTGAGAGTCAGAGTGGGTAAGCAGCCAGCCCTACGTTACACAGCAGAGCTGGGATTCGAACCCACACCCACACTCCAGGGCCAGCCTCCCTTCCACGGGTTCCTCGCCAAACTAAAGACCTCTTAAGAGGCTACTCACGTGAAGAATGGCGTTTCATGGTGCCCTATGGACAAAGGGATAGCATCAGGTCAGAGGGCATCTAGCCAGCCTCACCAGTCCCAGGGGCACCTCCCCTTACACCTCACCCCTGGGCCAGGAGGAAGGATGAGGCTGCCGGCCGTGGCCCTGAGCTGCGCCACAGCTGCCTCAGGGCTGCAGGCTGCGGCCCGGGGCGGGGCAGGCTTGATGTGCACGTAGAATTTGCGGGGCTCCTCGTCATCGAAATCAGAGTCGCTGGATGAGAAGCGGGAGGGCTCTGCTGTGCGTGCACCGTGGTCAAGGGGTCACGTGGATCCCAACATGGGGTCTCCCTCTAGTCAGCCCTCAAATCCATCCCTTCCTGCCCTCTTCAAGGCGCTGCAAAATTCCATCTCTCACCCCTTGCCACCCTTGCCTTGGCATCATGTTTTTGCCTTTCCCCTCCCCCCAAAAGCCTTCGCATATACATGCTCTGCCCTAACTAGTAAACTTCTATTTAGCTGCTAAAACCCAACAATGGTGACCTCTCCTTCAGGAGGCTCTCTTGGCTCCCCTTCTCTGGGGTAACCCAACCCCCTCTCTCCCTCTTGCTCAGCCCTGACCCTACAGGGCACGTGTCTGCATCTGAATCTGTCTGGTCCACCCTGGAGGCTCCCCCCAGGATGTACACAGAGATGGTTGCTAACGGTGGGCGGATCACTGTGAACAGCTTTCTCCTTGCTGTGCCAACAACTGCCACTAGAGGGCGCTAGAAGGATATTGTTCTGGGTCACATCAGGCCGGACTGTGAAACCTTCTTCATCCACCTCTGGACATGTCTGGCAGGAACAAGTGGTAAGTTAGGCTCTCATGCACTGAACGTCCCATCTCACCCCACCAGGCTCCCCTCCTTCCTCTGGGCCTCTGACTCAGACTGAAAAACAACCCTGACGGCAATAACGATCTTCCCCCCAGGGTGTGGGCAGGTTCTTGGAGGAACAGAACATGCCACTGCCCATCCTGAGGGGCAAATTGAGGCTAAGTGGGGACGTTGACCCTTCCTATAAGGTCCATGGGAGTTTGTAGCCGAGGTGGGATTTGAACCTGGTCCCTAAGCTGTGCTATGTGTAGCCCCTTCAGCTCTAGGCTTGACTTCCAGACTTGGGGGGGCCCCCTCCCACCTGCAGCTCAGTCTGGCCCCTCCCATGGTACTCACCCCGGAATCAGCCTCCAGGGAATCTCTGGGGATGGAGAAAGAGATGTCAGTGTCATCTCCCCATCTCCTCTGGCCTTCCCCTCGGCCCCTAACACTGGACTCAGAACCTAGGGGCAACCCTGGGCTGCTACGTTGTCCTGAACCAGCCCTGCAGGTGGTTGGGCCTTGGGGCTTGCTTGGGGCTGGGGAGGCAGTGAATCTGGAGTTAGCCGAGCGTAGAGGGGGGTGATTCTCAAACAGCTGGCAAGGGGAGGAACCCTAGAGCTAGTTTGAATGTAGAGGCTAAACTTGGCAGGGAAATAATGGGGCTAGCCTGGGCCAGGGGAATCCTGCGCTAGCCAGGGAAAACATGGACGTGGGGAAGAATTTGGTACTGGTTTGGGCAGGGAGATTCTTGGGCTTGTCTTGGCAAAGTAAGAATTGCTTGGCTACATTAGGTGGGGAAACAGCCAGGCTAGCCTTGACAAAGGGAGAAATCCTGGGCCAGCCCAGGCAGGGGTAATCCTGGGTAGGTCTGAAACAGGCAGCCCCCAGTTTAGCCTTGGCAAAAGGAAGAATTCTGGACTAGCTTGGGTAGTGGTAATATTGAGCTAGCCTGGGACAGGCGTGCTCCTGGGCAAGCCTGAGAGGAGGGAATCCGGGGTGAGCCTGAAATAGGAATTCTCCTGGGCTACTCCAAGCAGGGGACTTCCAGGGATCCTGGGCTAGCCTGGGCCAGGGCTGGGTTGGGGTGCTTCCTCACACAGCTGCAGGTGGCTCCCTCTCCCGCCGGCTCAGTCCTGGGAGGCGAAAGGCCTTGGCTCCCCGTAAACGTTTCATGGCTGAGGACAGAGGAAGGGGGTGCAGCTGAGCCCTGGGGTTTGCCCTCTTCCCATTCAGATCTGCTTCCCTCATCCCTCTGGTCCAGCCTGGGCATCCAGGCCCAGACGTACTTGCCTTCCTGCAGGGCAGCCGCACTGTACGCCTCGAAGTCCAAAGGCCCTGAGACAGAAGATATTGAGAAACTCAGCTGGGCAGGAGGACTGGGCCTGGGAAGGGTAGCAATATACCCTTGGCCTCACAATAGCACCTAGATCTGAGCTCAAGGCCAGTCAGAGTCCGGGGCATGAGCCAAGATGTCGCACCAGCCCCAGAGGTGGTCATGAGTGGGATGGGCCAAGGGTTCTGGTCCCACCTTGGACAGTTGCCACCTTGGGATGGACCAGAGGGGGTGACACCTGAGTTACTTCTACTTCCAGCATTTCTGGGTGGAACTTTGGGTGGATCAGGGGACAGACCATAAGTCTGTGCAGTGGACTGTGCCTCAAGTGCAAGGATGAGGACCTGGGACTTTCTCCCAAGGGTGATGGGAAGCCATAGAGGTTATATGAGCAGGAGCAGGGCATGACAGATCTGGAGCCAGTGAAGGGCAAGAGTAGGGGCCCACACCAGGAGAAGTGTTCTGAGCCAGCAATGAGCTATAGACACCCAAGGGATAAAAGACAGACCCTTGTGGTTAACTCAACCTAGGGATGTCAAATGTGTACCAGCATTTACTGAGTGCCTACTGTGTGCCAGGCACACACTCTGCCCTTTATCTGCATCAGATTACTGAGCATTTACAACACCATGAGGTGGGGGTTATTAGCATCCCCAATTTACAGATGAGGAAATTGAGACTCAGAGAAGGCATGACAGACATCCAAGGTCAAACTGTGAGCAACAAAGAAAAGACACAAACCCAGATGTGACCCCAAAAATCTTGCTCTCAACTCTTCTTTGACCCTGTATCTTGGACATTTTCAAATTAGTCTTTTGCTCAACAACCCTCAATGGCTCCCTTGGGCCCTTGGGGTAAAGTCTGAAAGGCTGAGCCTGGCATTCAAGACCCTTCTGGTATCTGGTGGTAAGAGATTTATGCATAAGATCACGCATCAAATCCTCTTCCTCTGTTGGCTGTTGAGTTAGATCTGTCATCAGCTCATTTTTCTGATGAGGAAAATGAGGCCCACCCAGGAAGGTTCAGTCTCTTGCCTCTTGAGTTCTGTTTTTCCTCTGGCATTGTGGCTCCACAGCCCAACCCCTACAGATGCCCCGACTCACCAGGCTTCTCCCGGCCTGTGCCCTTGCTCTCTGCAAACTTCCTCAGCAGCATCTCCACACTGACATTTTCTATGTTCTGCTTAAATTCCTCATGCACCTGGGCCAGGCAGATGGAGTGTGTAACCAGGCAGGGCCAGGGCCCTCTTGCCCAGCACCCACAGCCTTGTTCCCCACCCCTGTCCCCACTCACCTGCCCAATCTGCACATGCGTGTCCTCCACTGAGTGGGCATAAGAGCCCAGCAGGGCCTTCATTTGCCGCAGATGTGCCTCCTCCATGGCTTGGAAGCGCTGAGGCGGGAGGGAGGGGCAAATGGGAAGGTGAAGCCACAAAGAATGGCTATGTGACCCAGCCTGACCAATCAGAACCTTCCAACCCTCACTGGCCTCAGTGATTGACTTGGGGAAGAACCCTGGGACTTTCGCTGGAACTATAGGAAAAAAACACATCCATACCCTGAGTTAATGAGCTGGTGGATGCATGTGGGGGCTGCTGGTGGCTACTTTGCTATACACACACACACACACACACACGCACACGCACACGCACGCACACACACACACACACACAGAAAGGCATGTCTCCCTAGGATTAAAGCCCTCAGGGAGAAAAACAGACTTGAGAAGCAGAGAGGCATAACTTCCTGCCAACACCATTTGAGTACCTGGATCCAGCCATGCCTGAAGCCCCTGCCCCCAAACTTTTCAGTTCCCTAAACTTATAAATCTCCTTGTCAGTTTGAATGAAGATTTCTATCACTTGCAACTTTCTATCACTGCAAAATCAGAAAAAAGTTCTGATTCTTAATCCTGAGATTCCAATCTACCTTTTGAACATTTGATGGACAGAGACCCAGAGAGCTGTTGTCAAAGGTTGCATAGCTGTGAGAGATGGAGGCTGGACCAGGAATCCAGGCTTTTCAGCCACCATGACATGTCAGGAGACCCTTAGCTTCTAAACCCTGCTCTGTCTTGTTCTAAAACCTTATCAATAATAATAGAAATAATAATAATATTTCATAGAGTGGATTCTATGCACCTGGTAATAGTCTGAAAACTTCACATATAGTGACTCATTTAATCTTCACAACAATTCTATCAGGCAGGTATTATTACTGTCCCCATTTTACAGATGGGGAAACTAAGGCACAGAAATGGTTTGATTTTTGAAATAATAACAACATCAACAGTAATAACAATAGCTAACTGGCTCTAGAATTCTATAGCTTTAAGCCTGTGATTCTAAGGCTTCTGGGAGTCGGGGGTTTGGAAAGTTCTGGCTTGAGGCCAATAGCATCCTAGGCCCAAGAATGTGTAGGTCTCCAAGGTACAGATGCCCAGTTCTTACCAGAGCCGAGTCCAGCATCTTCTGCTCAAAGTCGGCACGGGCTGAGTTGTACTTCTCCACTGAACGCCGCAGACTCTCTGCTGCCTTCTTGGTCTTGGTCTCTGCCTAGGAGGGACAGGGAGGCGATGGGGTTGGGAGGGGGACACTCAAGGCACTTTCCCTGGCCCCATCCCTAGCATATAAACTCCTTGGGGTGTCCAAGGTCATGGTTCCATAACATGTTTTCACTCTCCCATCAGGCAGCCCCGCCCACCATCGGCAAATTCCCCGGATGTGTGTGTGCCAGTGGCGGCTGGGGACCTGCAGCCCTGCACCCACCTTGTCCATCTCCTTCTGGCTGGTGCTCTCCCTCCGCAGCCGCTCCTGGTCCATGCAACGGTTCAGGTAGTTCTCGCGGGACTTGGGCAGGAGCTGGCTGACACCGGCAAGGACCTGCACCGCGTCCAGGGTGCCCACTGCTTCCTCTTTGCACTGTGAGGATGGGGAAGGGGGCGCATGGGGGCCACCTGAAGCCCTTGATGGGGCGCAGGACCTAAGCAGATCCCAGGTGTACAGCGTGAAATTCCCAGCTTCCCAAACTTCTGAGGGATTCCACGTCCTACAGAGTACTTTTTCTGAATATTCTATTAATTTTCAAAATTTTAAACTTTTAAAATAGGTAATATCTACACATAAGCCATATTTCAGAAAGTTTTAAGGGGTGAGCTCCGGTAACAACCTCCCACACTCCGATCTCCAGCCTTCCAGGACTCTACCTAGGAGTTTCCCATTATTACCAGGATACACCTGCAGAATAACTAGACAAGCAAATGTGCTTGTTTTTGTCCATTTTTAAATGACAAATGGCAACAGTGCTCGCTTCGGCAGCACATATACTAAAATGACAAATGGCAACAGTCTGTTCAACTCGCTGCTTTTACCACTTAATAATCCATTCCCAAGACTTCCGTATCAGCCCATAAAAAACTTTCTGTCCTCTAATTAAAAAATAATTGCAGGGGTAGGGAGAGTAATAGTTCAGTCACAGAGCACATGCTCAGCATGCACGAGGTCCTGGGTTCAATCCCCAGTACCTCCATTAAAAAAAGTGCAAATAATAATAATAATAATTGTGGTGAAATACACATAACATAAAATTTGCCACCTTAGCCATTTTTAAGTCTACAGTATTAAGTACTGCCAACTCCCCTTTCTAACAGGGGTTAAAAACTGCAGATTCTAGGGCCTTGTGAATGCAAAGCTTTGAATATTCTGGGATCCCGAGAGTCTCCAGTCTGAATCTTCCAGGATTTTAGGTTTGTTAAGAGTCTAGAAATGTCAAATAACGAGATCTGTAGCTCCTAGTGTGCTAGATCATGGTTTGGCAAACTTTTCCTGTAAAAGTTTCCGAGAGTAAATGTGTTCCACTCGTCCTGAACACTCAGCTCAGCCCTTGCAGCTGGAAAACCGCCACAGACAATACCTATGTGAATAGACGTGGCTGGGTGTCAACAGACCTTTATTTCTCAGCACTGAAATCTGAGTGTCATGTAATGTTCACGTGTCATAAAATCTTCTTTTGATTTTTTTTCCTCAAACATTTAAAAATGTAGAAAGTAGGGGGAGAGTATAGCTCAGTGGTGGAGAGTGTGCTTAGCACGCACGAGGTCCTGGGTTTGATCCCTGTTTTTTAATGGAGGTTTTTTCACCTCTGTTAAAAAAACAAACAAACAAAAACACCTAATTGCCTCCCCCCTAAAAATTTTTAAAAATTAAAAAAAATTTTTTTTAATGTAGAAACCATCTTTAGCTCAAGGGCTGCACAAAAACAGGTAGGATGGATGTGGCCCACGGGCTGTAGTTTGCAGACCGATGCTCTAGAATTTTCAGAGTCTGAAATTCAACAGTGTTCAGGCCTGTGAGAATCTGGGTTTGCTGTCGTAGGATTAACAGAATTCTCAGAGGCACACACCAGGGGCTGGAGGTTCCAAGGCCCCAGAAGTGTTGGGACCCGGGGAGCTGCTGGGGTCCCCATCCAGCGGCCAGCCGCACGCACAGCACGCACAGCACGCACCTTCTTGTGCGTCTTGAGCTGTTCGTCGCCGTAGCGGAGCACGTCCTTGATGAGGTCTTGCAGCTTCCGTGTCAGCTCCAGGTGACAGAGTGCTAGCTTGTCTGAGGAGACTCGGAAGACCTCCCAGAGTGGGGCGAAGGTTCTGGAAACGGGTAGGGTCACACCCTGGGCCCAGGAGGTCCAACCCCCCAGGGTCCCCTCAGACAGTATGACTGGCATTGGCTCAGGCACCTCATGTGTCCCAGGCCCCGCTAAGCATGAACATATATCAACTCATTGACTTCCCACTGCAATCGAAGGAGGCGGATCTGTGGCAGATGGGGAAACTGAGGCACACGAGGCTCCATAACTCACCCCAGGCCCCTCAGCAAATGAATATAAGAGCTGGAATTTAAACCCAGGCCGAGGCCTCATAGTCCTCACTCTGAACTCCAGGTCGCACCTGATACTCATAGCAGCTAAGTCTCAACCCGCCCAAACCAAGTTTGTGGGGCCTTCCCCCCTCAACAGAAGTCCCCTCTGGCCTCCCTGCTGCCTTCCCTCCTTGCTGCCTCTATTTCAGCCACCGACAGAAACTCCACCCCATGCAGGGAACTTTGCGATGCCAACGGGATCACATCTCATCCTTGTTTAAAAGTCACTTGTATGTCAGGTCCCTGTGGCCCCATCCCCTCCATTTTCCCCCACCTCAACTCCATCTTGCCCAGGCCCTACAGCCATGCCAGCCTCTTTGCTCTTCCTTAAACATGCTTGGTGCATTGCTGCCTCAGGGCCTTTGCACTAGCCGAGCCTGGTTCTCTGTCCCCTAGACACACCCCCACCACCCACCTCAGCTGATTCCTTCTCTTTATTGAGGTTTTGGCTCCAGAGATAGTGCCCAATCTCTAATGTTTCTATTTCATTCTCTTCCTAGCACTTTTCACCCTGGGAAATAATTTAGTTCATGTTTGTGTTTAATATCTGTGTGTCACACATCCCAGATATACACCATTTGAACACGGCATGAAGGTGACTGGAGGTTTTATCTGTCTTGATTGCCCCTGGGTCCCCTGATGCCTGGAACACAGTATGTGCTCAGTAAATATTTACTGAATGAATGAATGAACTAATGAATGAATGAATGATCTATATATATTCCTCTGTCTGATTAGCCCTGTGTGCAAGGGGATGACTCCCTGTTCCACATATCATGAGGGTGAAGAGATGTCCACTCAAGGGCAGGCTCTTGATGCCCCGAGGGCCACACCCCCTTGGCGACTCATGCCCCACCTACAGCCCACTCACCCCATGGGGGTCCCATTGCTGGCCAGCTTGGAAAGTTTTGCCATCGCCTTCGAGTAGGTCTCCTCGATGGTGGCCCTGGGTAGAAGGATGCAGAAAGGATGGAGAAGGTTCTGGGCACACTTAGGAAAGGCCCCACACCCCTTGGCCTCAGTTTCCCCATTCTGGGCACACTTAGGAAAGGCCCCACACCCCTTGGCCTCAGTTTCCCCATCTCAAACATCTGAGCAGTGGCTCTCCGGGAGATGATACAATCCCCTGGCAGGGGGATGTGCTTTGGAAATTCATGGGACAAGTTTTTATCTTTAAGTAATACATTTTACTAACAACAGTAGTAGTAGCAGCAGTAGCAGGTAAAAAAAAAGTTGTTTTTTGAGCCAGGGCTGGGGGGTAGAGCTTAGCAAGCATGAGGTTCCAGATTCAATCCCTAGTACCTCCAATAAAAAGAATTTTTAAGCACATACTATATATGCTTTATATGCTTTTTCTCATTTAATTGTAGATGACAAACTCATAATTCCTTTTTTCCTCTAGACAAACACCACTAAAAGCCTACCTAATATCACCTCACATCTTTATCGCAATAGAACCTCAAATTTGTTTGGGGTAGCAATGTACCCAGTTAAAACCAGTTACCTACTGGGGCAATTTTTGGATAGAGGCACCCATGGGGTACCATAGACAATCACTATCCAGGGTCTGAAGGCCCATAAAATAAAGAGTTGTCCCTGTCCTGTATGGCTGAGACAGGTCCCATGTGACCACCACAAAGAGAAAAACCTGGTTAATAATCCTTGGACTCTGCCCAGATTTAACGGGTGTTCAGCTGCTGAGTGGCTGGGAAGCAGAGGCTGCCTTGCAATTTGAGTTTATTATGTTTTCTGGGACGTGGGAGCATTTACATGCTGAAATGTAGATGATTTCATCATACATGTATTTTTTTAAAAATCATACTCAGGACTCGAGATTTGAGTTTTCAAAATTTTTCTTGTAAGTAGGTCAGATTATCGTCTTTTCAGGAGAGACGTTAGCAGCCTGGTGATTATTGTTTAAAATGGGGCATGAGGCTGACATTGTTGAGAACTGTTGGTTTGGAGGGTCTTCAAGCCTGTCTGGTTCCTGGAGACCCAAGGGATCTGGACCCTGCCGGGCAGGGTGTGGTGTGGTGGTAAGGTGGGATGGGCAAGGGGAAAAGTGGAGCCACCAGGTGGCTGTGTGGACTGTGGGGCGTGGCCAAGGGGTGGGTGGGGCTCGGGGACCTCACCTCTCCCGGATGAAGTCCGCCAGCTCCTTGGTGGAGATGGGCCCCTGCTTCACACTGTGGTACAGTACCTCAAAGCCTTGGTTTTTCTCTCCCTGCAGGGAATAGGGGTAGAGACTGAGAAAGAGGATGGAGAGGACATCAAGGGGAGGGCCCCAGGAGCTAACCTGCAGAAGTCCATCCTCTTGGCTATAGGGATTGGTTCAGGCCTGAGCCAATCAGCCTATTGCATTTCCCCCGATCACCAGAATTAGTTCATGGGCCTTAATTTAACCCAATCAGAAAGAAGCCTAGGATTTTTGTTGAGAGTTGAGAGAGAGACAGTCTCATGCACTGGTTGTCTCTCTCTGTCACTATCTTTCTGTCTTTGTGTGTGTGTGTCTCTATGTGTATCTCTCTGCCTCTGTTTCTTTCTCTATCAGTCTCTTCCCCTCTGTTTTTCTCTGTTTGTGTCTTCCCATAAATGAAGAATTATGTGATCACAGGAGATATTAGAAACTAATATTGGAAACCATGAACTTTGGAAAGAAGATGAACCTGAGAGAGTCCGAATAAAAAGCATGTTGAGTAGAGTTGCTGGATCAAACCAACCCTGAAGGCCACACTACCATACAACTTTTCAATTTTATTAAGCAATGTGACCTTTGTTGCTTAAATCACTGTAATTGTTGTTTTCTGTTTTCTTCAACATAGACACTCCCTCTCTGAGAACCCCACAAAGCAGGATGTGGGTCTGACGCCTCTCTCAGGACCCAGCAATGTCCAGTACAGGGCAGCAGCACAGAACGGGCATTTGAGTTTGTTGACTAGATGAACAAAAGTTATTTTGCTGTTACCTGGTGCTGGTAGGAACAGAGCCTCCACCCTGGTGCCTGCTGATACCTCACACAAAACCTCTTTCCTCCTAGTTCTGGGGTCACCCTGGTAGGGGAGGCCAGGGCTGTGCTGTGTGACCCAGACCAGTCACTGTCCCTTTCTGAACCTGTAGTGGCTCCTTGTTAAGGTAGGGGCAGGGAGTCATTTATCCCTCATATGGCGGTGAAGTAAATACCATGATGATCCATGTCAGGGTCCCCTAAAGCCCCAGCCAGATCCTGTCACATGTGAAGGGCAACATGTCTGAACACCGGGCTGTCAGTTAAAAAGGACATCAGCTGGGTTTGGAGGGAAGTAGAGATATTTAGCACCAAATGGGGCCTTGTAATTAGGACTGAAAGAGGAAGCTCATGGAGGGATCCAATGTTACTTATTTCCCAGCACAAATCACTGAAGCAATCTTTTGGGTAGCACTTCACAAGCCCTCCAGAAAGGATGGTTTCCTCCATCCTCTTTCAAACTGTAGGGTTCACCTTCCTAGTTACCTGGAAGTTCGAAAGCCAAAGCCAGAAGTCACTGCCAGCTCAGCCCTCTTGCTGCACAAACGGAGAAACAGAGGCCAAGACTGAGGCAGACCAAGGACAGCCTCAAGCCCAAATGTCCCAACAGATACTCCTCACTCTAGAATCATCGATGGCTCCCTATTGTCCACCAGCTGCTGAAGCCCAAAGTCTTTAGCCTGGAATTGCCTTTCCAACTTCACCTCCCAGCTTCCTCTTGGCCTCACCAGCAAAAAAGCTAACAGTGCAGAGACACGCTGTGCCTTCCCACCACCGTATCTGTGCTGGGGCGTTGCTGTCACCTGGCCCACTAGCCTGCATCCCTTTCAACCCACCAAATTCTTCCACCTCTCAAGGATCACTGCCAGGCCCACCTCCTTCAGGAACCTTCTCAGACCCCCACTTCCTTAAATATTCACTGTTGATCCCTCCAGCTTCCCAGGAATATATTCTCTCTCTTCTCATGTCTAGAGTTGGATTTTCAAGGCTCAAGTGTCAAATCCTCCTTTTATGCACTAGGTCACTCTGGGACACTGACTTTACCTCTCTGGGCCTCAGTTTCCTCATCTGACAAATGGTGACAATGACAGTGCTCACCTCCTCCCAAAGATTTTGGTGAGATGAGGCTGGTACAGGACACGGGGCCTTCTGTCACATAGGGGTGAGGGCTCAGCAAACAGCCCCAGCAGCCCCCCACACACCCTGTACAGGGGATCCTCGGGTGAGGCTGCACCAGGCACCGCCGCCCAGGCCAGCATCTGGAGCTGACTCAGAGCCAACTGCTGGCCTGTTTCCCAGACCTGGCAAAGCCCCCAGCAGTGTCTGACTCCCTCGGGCTGGGCTGGCAGCTGAGGGTCCTGGGAGGGGCTGTCTCGGGCCTGTGTCTCCTATCAGAATCTCTGGACTCCAATCTTGCTTCCATACCAGCCCCAGAGAGATCTTTCTAAGACAGCTCATCATATTCCTCTCCTGCTCACACCTCCCCCATGGCTCCCCAGTGCCCTCTGTGCCTCCAGCCCTGCCTTGGTCCAACAAGACTGGGGTATCCCTGTCTGGCTTATCTCCCCTGACTGGAGCCTCCTTCAGACCAGTCAGGGCCCCAGTGTCACCCAACAAAGAGCCACCAATACTGACAATAGATTAAAAGAAACTGATGAAAAGAAATGGATATTCCAGGGGTACTCCCTGAGTCCTGGGGAAGCAGAAATTTCATCCCCCTTTCCCAGATGGGAAATTGAGGCTTTGAGATGCAAAGTCACTTGCCCAAGGGCCACCAGCAGAGAGAGCCCAATGCAAATTCCAAACTCAAAGCTCTTATCCACTGTGCACCAGGTTATCTTTGGAGGGGTGGGGGTAGGAGGGGGTGGCTTCTATTTTCTCTTTCCTGGTCTGAATTTTCTGCAGTGAGCTCGCATGCCTCATGCTATTAAAAAGAATTTAAAATAAATGTAAGTACCTCATGCTATTAAGAGAAATTTAAAATAAATGAAAGTACCACTTTCAGGGTTCCAAAATGTGGGCGACAACTGATCCGCAAATGATCAACCCCCTTACATGGAAGTGCCAACAGGGCCTCAGAAAGGGGCAGCCCCTCAGTAGGGTCACACAGCCATTCAGAGGTAAATCCAGGGACTCTGAACCTTGGAAAGGAGGTGGAGGTCAGGCCCTCCCTACCCCTTGCAGGTGGCAAGGGGGTGAGGCCCCTTTAAGAAAGCAAGTGCTAGTAAGAGGAGCCCCAGCTGGGGAGGGAGAAAGGCCTGTTGCCAGGGGCAACCAGTTGCCTAGCAACGGGCTTCCTCTCTGCAAGCTCTGGGCCTGCAACTGAGGAAGGGGGTTTCTGCCCTGGTCCTTCCCTTCTCCTGTTCACATATCCTCTGTGGCTCCCCATTAGCCTGGCCCTACAGGAGAAGTCCTTGTGCTCTAAACTGGCTACCCAGAGTCACACCTCTGGATTTTTTCCCAGGCTGTTCCCCTGCCTGGAATGCCTTTCAGACATCCTGAAACATCAGTCTTCAAAGTCCATGTGTTCTGGCTCCTCCTCTGGACACACCCAAGGCTGGGCTCAGCCCTGACCCTGCAGGGCTGAAGGTGTCTGACTAGCCCGTGTCCCCCAGACTGGGGACTCCTCGGGGTAAGGTCTGGGATGGAGTCTCTTGGGTACCCCGGTATCTCCCAGAGCTAGCAGTGGGTGGGGTGGTGGTGACAGGGAGGGAGGGAGTGAATGAAGGAAAACACGTCTGTCTCACTTGTCCCTTGGGTCACAGTATGTGGTCCACAGCCTGGAGGGCAGACAGGTAAGGGGTCTCCAGGGGTCAAGTTAAGAAAACCCCTCAACTCTCCAGAATGGGAAAGATGTGGAAATTCCCTGGCTAGAGTGATCCTGGATCCTGGAAGTTCAGTCTGGCCCTGGGTTTGAGCCCTGACTCTGCACTTTCTCACTGGGCAACTTCAGGTAAGATTTCTACTCTGGGCCTCAGTCTCCCTGTTCAAGCTGTGACTTGCCCAAGGTCACAAAGCCTGTGAGGTCTGGAGGTATAGATTCAAACCCAGCCTGACTCTTCCCATTTTAAATTCTACCCTCTGCAGGATCTCCATCTGCCCAAGATTGCCCATAAGCCACCAGGTCCCTCTATCTGCATAAAAGCCCCCACAGCCCTTCTGGGAGCCCCCACCAAAATAAGGGTGGATCTTACTTACCCAAAAATGCTCCCCAAAATACGACATCCTGATGGCCTCTGTGGAAACCCCCAAAGGCTCCTGTTCAGTGCCTGTCTGAAGAGAAAAGCAAGTTTGGGCTGTAGTCACAGACAGCTTGGGCCTGAGGAAGGGAAATTCAACTGTCCTCCTTGTGGAGGAAGGAGAAAGAAGATGGAGGTGGAACCAAAAGCCCCAAGGCTGGGAGTATGCCAGGGCCCCTGAGATGACTCAGAGTTGGATACAGATGCCCCCAGTCTGGGGTCAGAGCTGGACTAGATGGAGAGATAGGAGCTGGGGGAGCCAAGACTAGAGGAAGGGGCATGGGAGTTGGGGTTTTTAAGTGTGAATAGGAGTTCACAGTCGGGGTACAGGTGCTGGATGAGCCCCAGCCTGGGTAAAAAACTCAGATGGAAAAACTGAGCCCCCCACCCCACCACCAAGGGGAAGCCACTTGCCAAGGTCACACAGCCAGGAAGTGCCAGTGGATTTGCACTCAGGCCAGCTGAGTCCTGACCTGAGCACTCAGCTCCACACTGGGCAGCTCCTGTGGGAAAAGGGTCTGGTGAGAGATGGACACTGGGACTGTGATCAGCCACATGGGAGTTGGGGTCCCCGCAGTGTCCCCAAGTGTCCCTCGGGGTCTCCTGAATCCATCTGCAACAGCCCCCATGTCATGCACACTCCTGAGACGGAAAGCTCACCCTTCACTGTGGTGACCCAGCTGACACTGGTACTCGCATGAGTCCCAACCCTGCCTCCTGGAAGCCAGTGTGTTCACCTGGTGTCTGAGTCACTGTCCAGCTCTGTGCCTCTGTTTCCCCATCTGCAAAATAAGAAGGAATGCCTAGAAGGGGTCTTGCTGGGCCAAGCCACCAGCCGAAGGAGGGACACTTGGTGTCCTTGGCACATTCTCGAGGTTGGGCTTGTCACTGGAGCCCACAGGCCTCATCCATAATTCATGACCCTGCAGGCAACTCAACAGCAGCTGGGAGCCCAGGAGGCACCGTAGCAGCAGGGATGGGGCTGGAGACCGCAGGATGGGAAAGCTCCCCAGGCCTCACCAGGAAAGGACCAAGCAAGGACCTTGGACAAGGCTGCCCCTCACTGAGTCTCAGTTTTCTAATCTTGAAAGTGTTTAATTTGACCCATTATCATCTAGCCCCTGGTCCCTTGCCTTCTGTAAGTCACCCAGCACCCACCATGTGCCACCTGGCTAGGACAATGCCAGGGTCCATGCGATGATTCAACCCTGAGCCTGATCCCTGAGTAGCCCCCAGTTTAGAAGAACAGAGCTGAACACATACCTAGTCCTGCAGGGTTAGGGCTAGACCAAATGGAGGAACAAGGACTGGAGGAACCTGGACTAAAGGAGGGGCATGGGAGTTGGGGTTTTAAAGCATGAATAGGAGTTCACCAGGCAAACAATTATTTGATTCAACAAACATTCCCAACCACCACCCTGTGCTCAGCAGTGCTGGGGCCCCAGAGTAATTTCAGCCCCTGGTGTAGCTCCTGAGGAAACCCACTCTAGCTGGGGGCATGCTAAGCTGATATCCCAAGGTGGGAAAAGCCCTAAATTCTTAGTTTCTGGCCATGACCTAAACCCTGAGCATCTCCAAATCCTTTGGAGCTATGCTAACTGATATGGGAACCACTAGTCCCGTGTGGCAACTTACTTGTAAACTTGGTAAAATGAAATACAATTAAACCCCAAGTTCTTCAGTTGTGCCAGCCTTGTTTTCGGGGCTCAGAAGCCAGATGGGACTGGTGGCCACAGTACTAGACAGCACAGATAAAGTTCTGCTAGACAGTGCCGCTGTAGAGGATTCTAGCAGCGAGCAGGCCCAAGTTCCCCAGAAACCAAGAATCTTGTTACTGCTTTCACAACTCCCATTAGATCACCCCTCCCCTCCACACACACTGAGTGCCAGTGTGTGTGCAGCACTGTGCCCAACTCATCACTGGTACCAGTTCATTTAAACTTCACAACCACAGTGTGGTTGCTCAATCCCAACCTTAAAGATGAGGAAATTGAGGCCTCCCTGTCCCCTGGTCACTATGATTTTTGTCCCCAACTTGTCTGCCAAAGAACTTCTGTCGGGACTACCAGATGTGGCTCTGGGGCTCTGCATTCCCACTACCACCTTGCCACCTGTCCCACTGATCAGAGCCGGGATGAGGGGGCAGGGTGGCAAAGCAAACGGTGGCCCTGCGCAGGGCCCCGCCCGGCCCAGGAAGTGACAGCTACTGCTTCTCCCCAAAACCTGGACCAGGTAGAAGGGCCTCCCTTCTGTTCCTGAAGGGGGGCCAAGGAGGAGCAATAGGGACCTACTGATTAGGGCTCAAACTTACCGGACAGCAAGTGGGGCCAAACCCCTGTCAGACGGGGGCGGGCACCAGAAGATAGCCACGTGGCCCCTGCCACTTCCGTTAGCACCAAGCAGAGGCCCGTGTGCCTGGGGGACAGGAAGCTCATCTGCCCCGCCCACCGCCCAACCGCCACCTCACCTTCCCCCTAGACCAGCCCCCATGGGACCTTCCTGGAACCACGCAGGCCATGTGTGGGTAAACTGAGGCCTCTGCAGCTGAGGCCCCCAGCTGGGGCTTCTATTACCAAGCAAATAATCTTGACAATTGTGAAATAACAGCACCCACAAATTGAGCACCAGCCCTGGGCTAAACATTTCACATCTTCCCATTCTGAGGTGGGTCAATGATGTCTGTTTCACTAGGGGCGGAACCTGAGACTCAGAGAGTCCACGTGCCCAAGTTTCCACAGCCCATAATGGGAGCCCCAAGACTCGAACACAGGGCCTCATTAGGACTTTCATAGGCCTGAGGCACTTTTGCTTTCATGAGCCCCTTCCATCACTAAAAAAAAAAAAAAAAAAAAGAATTTAAACTATATTTTACAACTGCATTTGTCACAGAGATGATGATATGTTAATACCACATATTAAATGTTTTTCTTTGATCCCCAAAGCTTGTTTTTTTCCTTATGATTTTAAAAGAAGTTAAGACACCTTTATGGACTCCTAAAAGGATTGTGCCTGAGACACGGGGGTCATTGCATCTGATGGAGAGGTCAGCTCAAACCCAGGTCCCCCAGCCTCCGTAGCGCCAGGGCAAAACCCAGAGATGGACAGGGACTTGTCCAAGGTCACACAGTATGACCCAGATGCCCTATCCTCTGGCTGCTGGAAGTGAGGAAAAGAGTCTTTTCCAGGGGTGTCTGATACAAGCTAGAGATCCAGCCTCCTCAGCACCAGTTCCCAAAACCCTGGGGCTTCGTGCTGGTGCGGCATTCGAGCAGGTCCAGGAGCAGATAAAACACGACAAGAACCAAGTCAGCAAAGAAGGCAGGACTCCTGCTCCTGATGGGTCATCTGGAGACCCTGACTCTCACTGGGTCACCTTGGGCTGCCCCTGACCTCTCTGGGCATCCAGGGTCCTGTGAAACAGGATCTGTTATTTTGCCCCCTTACCCCCACCCTTGGACTCCAGATTGTTCACAGTTGGGCCAATTTGGTATTTTTCTCTTTCTTTCTTGTGATCAGCCTCTTGACTATGCTGTTTCAAGGACCAGCTCTGTCATGCGCTTCCTCTCCTCTAGGGCCGGCCACCAGGGCTGTGACCATTTACACAATCTGGCTTGATTCTCACAGTGGCACTTGGAGGCAGTGTCTCATCTCAGCCATCACCCGTAATGAGGCAACTTAGGCACCAGCCCCATGTCCCACAGTGACTGAGCTGTCGAACGGCATCTGAGCTTATGCTCAGGAATTTTTCAGTCCTTCCCCACTGGTCCCCTCCCTCTCCATCTCTTCACTGGGCAAACACCTATTGATCATCAACTGT
Source organism: Camelus ferus (assembly GCF_009834535.1). Taxonomy (NCBI): domain Eukaryota; kingdom Metazoa; phylum Chordata; class Mammalia; order Artiodactyla; family Camelidae; genus Camelus; species Camelus ferus. Next base: position 16,570,172 of record NC_045717.1, read on the forward strand.
GTACCTGACTACTGAGCTCTGGAGACACAGCAGATAACACCCTTGCAGACTTTCCCCTCTCCTACCCCTGCCTCAACCTGGGTGAGCTGTGACCCCATTTATGCTCACTAATACTGTAACTAGTATTATAATTACAATATTGTAGTAATATAATATTGTATGATAATGATTATAGTATTATAGTGATAATGTCTGCATTTACAGATATCAAATGCTCCCGTTCTCCCAGTCTGCTCTGATCTTCCAAGGGGGGATTCAGCCCATTTCACAGAAGAACACACCAAGGGGCAGGAGGAATAAAGCCACACACAGGAGAGCTGGATTTCAGCCTGGGAGTGTTGGACTCCCAGCCCCACCACAGGGATGGAGCTCCAAAGGACAGGGGATAGACTGGCCCAGCGCCTCCCACCTCCTCCTGCCCAGGATCCTGCCCAGGATCCTGCCCAGGATCCCGCCCAGGAACTGGCTTGTCCTTGGCGTGGGTGAAGGTATGTGGGTCAGGGTGTGCCCAGGGCCCCTATTCTGATGATAGCAGCTTGGTAATACATTTTATTGTCTGGCAGAGCAACCCTCTTCAGCAATGGCAGAGTGTGACCATCAACCCATTATGCAGTGCAGTAAACTGAGGCCAGCAAGGCTTATGGGGGAAGGATCTCCAAACCCATTGGTCTCTCACCCCCAACCACTGACATCTTAAGCAAAAGGGTGGAGTCACAATCTGGCAAAAGATGGGGTGGGTGGGTTTCAGAATCTGTAGACTACAGGCACCAAAGCCTCAATCCCATTAAAACAAAACAAAAACAAGACTCAGGGAGGTCTGTCACCTGCCCAAGGTCACCTGTGAGGCAGGTCCATCTGAAGCCACCTCTTTATGGTCCCCACTGCGGTTGGGGCAGGTGAATTCTGGGATCCAAGGCAGATGGAGGGGCTGCCCACCTCCCAACCCTCCTCCGCACCCCACTCGCAATCAGCCTCCCGCGAGATCCTAATTTACCTCGATTTATTTTAATCCCTGGGAACAGATGCTCACTACCCACCCCCACTGAAGCAAGGACCACCCCCAAGTCCATGCTCCAGACTCTTCTAGGCCTGGCCTGGCCAGTCCCTGCCAGGCAAGAGACCTACCTCACACTGACCTCCTCCACAGAATTCCGACCTTGGGGTCCCTGAAGAGGATACCAGTGAAACCCTCCCCCCTATCCCATCCTTGTGGTAGGGGGCTGGGATAGGATACTCTAAAAGAGGGGCCAGGTGACCCTAAGCTTCTCAACCAGGCCTAGATTGGGGTTCACAGCAGAGAAAAGGGGAAGGGGGTTCCTCGTCTCGTCCCCGGGGGTCTGCAGGCCGGAGCTGGGAAGAGGGAAATTGGGAGGTGGTCTCCACTTCAGCTGTCCTGGGTCCCAGGCTGGAAGGAGAGCAGCGCCCCAATCTTTGCAGCCCCCAAATCTAGACGCAGATCCAGGCTTAGAATAAAGGGATTTGGGGAGGGGTCTCGCTTCATAGCCGCTCCGCGGCACGCTCCAGCTGTAGGCCAGGAGATGGCGGATTTGGGAGAGGTCTCTATCTCCCTTCGTGGACCCCCTATTATCACTGGGGGTTGGCTGGGACGCCCACCGCGCAGCCCCCCGCCCCCTGTTCGCCATCCCTCACGCCCCGCCGCGCCTTTGACCCCCGGGACCGGCGGGGCTGCCGGGCGCGGAGCGCATGGGAGGCTGCGCGAGCCAGGGGGTTTCGAGGGTGTCTCGGGGACAGCACTCACCTTCCGAGCTCCAGCCGAGCCCCGCGCCCGCCGCCACCTGCGGCTCGGTCGCTGACACCGGAGCCCGTCCCTCCCCTCCCTTCCCTCCGCGGCTGCGGCGCGGCCGCCAGCTGGCTCCGCCTCCTGGGCGTGGCCGAGAGAGTCCCCACCCCCCGCGGCTGCCTGGGAGGCAGGGGCGGGCTCTGAGTGCGCGCTGCCGCCCATTGGGAAATTTAGGCGGCCTGCTCCGCCAGCCCAGCGCGCTGGTTGGCTGAGTCGGAGAAGCGGCTCCTTTTTTAATCTCCCCTGGCTCCACTACCCGCAATTATTTGCATAATTTAAAGCGATCGGCCCCACTCCTTCCACCTGAGACCGGGTGGGAAGGGTGACTACAGTTTATTGAGCTCCCAGTGTGTGTCAGGAGCCGAGAAGGACTCATTTGATTACCCCTACAAGCCTGTGAGAAGGACATTATTGATCCTTGTTTTACAGTTGGGGAAACTGAGGCTCATAGAAGGCTCCTGGAGGCCACACAGCAAGTCCATAGACTTATGAGGGCAGTCTCAGGATCTGGCCCCAGGAGTGGGGAGAACTACCCTTAAGAATGTTGTCATGTCACAAATCTGAAGGGCCCCCGTCGCCCTCGGCTGAGTCCTCGTATAATGAGATTTATACAGCGCCTGCTGGTCCTCCATTCAACTCTTCACTCAAATACCCGTATGATCTGACTGCCCCCCAAGCCTATTCCCCCACCAGCCTCCCTGGCTTAGAAAGGCAGCTCAAGAGTGTGGCCAGAGGCCTGGGAGTCTCTGAGAGCCTTCTCTTCCCTTCATTATTCATGTTGGTTCTCCTGGCCCTAAGTCTCTGAAACACCCCCAATTTGCTCATTTTTCTGTACCCTGCGGTGGCCTGGGCCCAGGCCCAGTCATCTCCAGCCTGGATGCTGCCTGGGCTTCCTACTTGGGCCTCTTGTTGCCTCCACCTCTGCCCCAGACAATCCCTGTTCTCCATGGCAACTATAGGTTGCTATTTTTTTAAATAAACTTTTTATTATAAAGCAATTTTTTGATTTATTTATTGTGAAGATAATACAGAGGGTCCCTGTGTAACCCATACCCAATTTTCCCTATTACTAACATCTTACATTAATATGGTACATTTGTCACAATTAGTGAACCAATCGATATTGAGATACTATTCTTAACTAAAATAGTACATTATTCAGATTTCCTCAGTTTCCCCTAATGTCTGTTTTCTGTCCCAAGATCCACATTACATTTAGTCATCATGTCTCTTCAGCCTCCACTGGGCTAAGAGAGTGTCTCAGACTTTCTTGATTTTGATGACCTTGACAGTTTTGAAGAGAACTGGTCAGACGTTTCATAGGCTGCCCCTCAATTGGGATTAAAAAAATTTTTTTTTAAATTGAACTCTACTTGACATATAACATGGTGTCAAGTTAATGTGTAAACATGTTGATTTGATACATTTGTAATATGATACATTATAATATGATTGCCACAATTGGAATTTGTCTGAATTTTTTTCTCTGCGTTAGAATGAGGTGATAGGTTTAGAGAGGATCAGAGGTGAAACTCCCTTATCACACCATGCCCAGACCACATGCTCTCAATGTGAATTTTCACTGTGATGTCGAGATCACCTAAGGTCTGAGGTAGTGTCTGTCAGGACTGTAAAGTTACTCTTGTCCCCCTTTTCCTGCTGTACCTTTTGGAAGAAGTCTTTTTGCACAGCCCACATCTAAGGGATAAGGAATCAGTCTCCCCCTCCTCGAGGGCAAAAATTATTTGGAATTCCTCTGATGGGAAATAGATCTCTTCCCCCCATTTCTTTTTCTATTCAATCATTCATATCAATGTGGACTCATGGCTATTTATTTTACACTTTGGGTTATAATCCAATACTACTTAGTTGATTTTCTTGCTCCAGTTGTTCCAGCTTCGGCCACGGGAAGCTTATTCAATTGGCTCTCGTGTCCTTCTGACACGCCCCCCCATCTGCCACATCCTCTTTTTTCTTTCTTTCTCTCTTGCTTTTTTTTTGTTGTTGTTGTTCTTGTTGTTGTTGAAGTATAATCAGTTACAATGTGTCAATTTCTGGTTACAACACAATGTCCCTGTCATGCATATATATATATATATATATATAATACATATATTCATTTTCATATTCTTTTTCGTTAAAAGTTATTATAAGATATTGACTATGGTTCCCTATACTATTCAGAAGAAATTTGGTTTTTATCTGTTTTTATATATGGTGGTTAACATTTGCAAACCTCAAACACCCAAATTTATCCCTTCCCACCCCCCTTTCCCCAGTAACCATAAGATTTTTTACTATGTCTGCAAGTCTGTTTCTTTTGTAGATGAGATCATTAGTGTCCTCTTTTTTCTTGTTTTTCTTGGTTTTTTGTTTGTTTGTTTGTTTGTTTTAACACTTCCCTTACTTGGTCACTGCAAAATACTCCAAGCTCATCTGGTATATTTCCTGCCCCAGTCCTAGAATCAGCCAAAGAGCAGCCCTGGTGCCTTTCTTTGGAGAATAATAGAAACCAAGATCTGAGCAGTAGGTGCACTGGTCACTACTTGGGTGTTGCTTCTAGGCCCTCTCAGCTGACAGAGCAAGGACATATACGTGTGTATACTAAACTGTGTCTGTACACAGATCTATATTTTCATCTGTAACCATATCTATTTGAGGTTAAACATGGGTTCATGCAGTTGTCTCCACATGCAATCCATTACTAACTGGATCCTCCTAGCCTCCCTCCTTGACTGTCTGTAATCTCCCAACAGTGAGAAACCTAGCTCCCACCATCCACTCTCCATTTACTTCATTATTCCATTCAGGGGTGCAGGTATAGTGGCTTCAGGATGTGAATTTTTACCCACAGCGGGGTTTTCAAACAGAAACTGATCACCTATCTCTTCAGCTCCAAATCCCCCCCAGCAGCCTCAGTAAAGACCACACCCCATCCCCCTGTGCAGCCTGGCCATGCCCTTCTCGGGGCAGTCCCACCTCAGGACCTTTGCACCTGCTGTTCCTTCCGCCTGGAGTGCTCTCCTCCCAGCTTCCCATCTGACTGGTAACTTAGCTTTCATTTCCTACATGAAAGCTCTGGTCTGGCTTCCTTACAGCCCAGTGCTGAACCCCTAGGGCTGAGGCGTTGTGTTAGTCTTGGCCCTCTCCCCCTCCATGGGCTGGCACCACCCATACCAGCCAGATGGGGTCTGAACTGCATTTATACCGTCATACACGCCTCCCTTAAGCCTGGGCCAGGGGCAAGGTGGGGAAGGGACAGGGGTAATTCTTGTTTTATAGGCAAGGGGACTGAGGCTGGTGGACAAGAGGCTACTCTCTGAAGTCACACAGTGGACATGTCAGAGGAAGGGCTTGACAGCTGCACTGGTGCTGAAATTCTCACCTGCCCTGCCCTTGGATACCCAAAGATGCTGTGGGGAGGACAGGATGCAGAACAGGACTGTCTGGCCTTGGAAAAGGAAACTTGAGGGGTCCAGTCACCACCAACACAGCCCAAGGATACCTAGAGGTTCAGGCCAATTTTCTTCTTTCCAAGATTGGGTGTGGGGTGGGGTGGGGGTCCAGAGTGTTGTTACTTTCCCAAGGACACATTCCCAGTGCTGCCAAGCTGGGACACAACCAACATTTCTTGAGCATCTACTATGTGCCAGGGAGGGTAAAGGCACATACTGTGTGGGATTTGTCCTTGTCCCAGAAACAGCCCAGGTTATGGACTAGAAGGAAGCAAAAGAGGGTGACTTACTGGTAGACAGGGTGGCATTTTAAAGGGAGTCAGTCAGGAAGAACAGAAAGAGGGCCTAGGCTGGGGGTGGGGACCAGAGGGAAAGCAGGGAGGGCTTCCTGGAGAAACGGCTCTAGTTGGTGGGCTAGGAAGATGAGAGGTTTTGTGCTGCTCTTTCCGGGAGAGGCTATCCCTTCCTCCTCTATCACAGCCTCCCAAGAGCCCACATCAGTCCAGAAAAGTGCCCTGGCCACGCTCCACTAGGGACCCGGTCTCCCTCAGCCCCACCCGGTATCGCCTCCGGAACCTCAATCGAACCTGGCCTGCTCGTAGCACCCCAGCTTGGCTCCGCCTCCCCAGCCCCACCCCCAGCCCTTGGAAGGGGAAGTCCCAACTACTCAGTGAGGTATCCAAGCAGCTGTAGGGCCGGCCCGGCCCCTCAGCCTCCCCAACTTTACCAGTCTCCTTTCGGTTCCTCTAAAAGACCAAGACTGCCTGTGCGGGTCCCTCCGCCCGCCATGCTCTCCCTCATTCCCTAGTGTGGCTTAATCCTTTCCATACTCATGAAGCTCTCTCCCATCCCCAGGCATGTGGGGCTCCTGTGGCGCCCCATGCCACCCACCACACCCTACAGCGTGGGTGGTTGTCCCCGCCTATGTGTCTGGCTCCCCTACTTGACACTGCCCCGTGAGGGGAGCATCCAATATTTGTTGACTGATGGATGGCTGGATGGTGGCATTCCAGGGAGGGAACACCAGCGGATGCAAAGGCCTGGAGGCTGATCTGGTTGTTGAAGCAACACGAGAAACCAGGGGGCGGATCAGGCTCAGGGTGAGTATCTGGGAGGGGCTGCCTACGAGCAGGCGGCACAGAGAGTGGGTGCCCGGGCCAAGGTCGTACACCTGGCTCCTGCCACATGCTTGGGGGTCCCCAGGTGCTTCCGCGGCTACCGCCCAGATATTTTTAGTGCGTGCTCCTTAGAGGCTGGGCCAGACAGCTGTCAGGAGGGATTGGGGGAGAGGGAGGAAAAGAGACAGACAGAGGAAAGAGAAGAGGACGAGGGGGTGAGGAACTCCAGGCCCCAGACTGTTCTAGCAGGTAGATGGGAAAGAGTCAAGCGTAATGCCCTATACCAGGAGTTGGCAAACGACAGCCCAAAAGCCGAATCCAGCCCACTAGCCTGTTTCTGTAAGTGAATTTTTTTTGGAATACAGCTATTTTCACTCGTTCTGCTGCAACAGCAGAGTTGAGATCTGGACAGGCTGTGTGGCCGACAACACCAAAAAACAAACAAATAAACTATCTGGTTTTTTACAGAAAAATCTTGCCAACCTCCTTCCAGGAGAAAAATCTCTTTGGGAGGAGGACTTGTCGGTAGTTATTCATTGATTCTCACCGCTATTTCTCTGATTCTCCTCCTTCCAGATGCGAGAGGAGTGTACCTTGCAACGCCTGAACTAGGCAGTCATGTGACTTGCTCTGGCCAATGAAATGAGGGTGCAAGTAGCACACAGCTTTCTGGTGGAAGCCTTAGGAGCTGGTGCCTGATTTGCCACGTCCCTTTCTCCTCTCCTGCCACCTCTGCCACCTGATGTTCTAGGTGGTGGAAGTTCTGTCACGATGGGCTGCTGAGTGAGGGCTATGAGAAAGACGGCAACATCATAAATCTAAAGGGCAGGGAAAGACGGTCACCAAGTATTGAGGGCCAAAGCCCAGACCCTTACCCCCCCATAACCCCCCACAACTGACTAAAATAAAAATACGAAGTGGAGCTCTTTCTAGGAATGTAAGGATAAATCAGTGTTGAAAAAACCTACTAATAGGTTAAAAAACATAAACATTTCCCCCTAGTGGTTCTTAACTTTATTTTGAGGCCTCTATTAGGTGCACATAAGTTTGGAACTGTGAATTAAAAGTTTTCATATTCCTTATTTCTATTAATATACCAAAAATATAACCTTATTAATATGGGCATATCAGCTTTAATTTTTTTCTTTAGTATTTGTCAGGTTTGTTTTTTCCCATCCTTCACTTTCAAATTTTCAGTATCTTCATATTTAGATGTTTCTTGTAAATAGCATAAAATACGAATTAAAATAAATAGTCTGACAATCTTTTGTCTTTTAACTGGAGTTCTGGTCCATTTACATTTATTTAAATTACTGGCAAATGTATATGTATTTCCATTATCTTATTCTGTGCTTTCTAATTGTATCTCCTTCCCAATGGAAGGATTATTTCAGATTCTTTCTTTTTCCTGCTCTACTAATTTGGAAGTTATAAACTAGTTCTATTCTCCCAGTATGTACTGAAACCATTAATATTCTTACTCTGCTGAACTAAGTAACATATTACTCTTCCCTCAAACAATACAAAGATTTAAAAACCTCTACTCCACTCAGCTCTTATTTATTTGCCATTGTTGCCTAAATTTAATTTACCTTTTAATCCTACATATTGGACATTATAATTCTTGTTAATGAGGGTGATTTTTTTTTTAATTTTCTTTTTTTGTGGGGGGTAGGTAATTAGGTTTATTTATTTAAATGGAGGTAGTGGGGATTGAACCCTGGACCTTGAACATGCTAAGCATGCACTCTACCACTGAATTATAGCTTCCCCCAGGGTGATGTTTCTTTAGCTGCACCCATGTATTTCCCACTTTTTTTTGCTGTTTCCTTCTGCAAGTCAGCCCTTCCACCTGGATCACATTTTTCTGCCTGAAAAAATTCTCTCAGAATTTCATTCAATGGGGTCTTCATTTCTCTCTCATCCTCCAAAGACATTTCTGTTGGGTGAGAACGTCTGGTTTGCTATTTTTTTTTCTGTTTGAAGATGGTACCCCACTGTCCCTGACTTTCACGTTACGGGGCTGAGGAGCTGATTCTCAGTCTGCCGTTTTCCCTTTTATTGTTGACTTTGGTTTTCTGTATTTTCAGTTACCTTTTCATATATCCTGCTTGGGATTTGGTTGGCTTTCTGAATATTGGTGAATTGATGCCTTTCATTAGTTCTAGAAAATTCTCCATCATCATCCCCTTCAGAGTCTGCCTCTGTTCGTTCTCTTCTGCATTTAACCTCCTTTTTCTCTTCCCATATTTGGGAAATTAATTCAGTTTCATTTCCCAGTGCACCAATTTTCTTTCCAGCGATCTCAAATCCACTGTTGACCCAATCCAATTATTTGCTTTTTATTTTCTCTTAGTTCTAGTTGGCTTTTCTACAGATATTACTCTCTCTTGCTCTTTGTTCACATTTCAGGATTAAATACAGCAAAGACATCAGGATTAAAGATACCAGGTCTTTGCTGTTGGCATTGACAGGCTGTGAGTTTTGATGCTGGCTCATATTCCCTGGGATGTGATTGGAGGAATTTTTAAAGACTGAGGTTGAAGGCTCTTCCAGCAGAGCCCCAGGGTCACCACCATCCTGGACTACTTTAAAGCATGTCATCCACCCAAGTTTGCTTTCTATTCTTGGGAAGATCTTATTTTGAGTTCTACTTCTTGCTTTGAGGCCTTCACTTATCAGACACACCCTCTTGAAGGCCCATGAAAACGGAAGACCAAACCTGCCTTGTCTAACACAAAAGCTGCTTCCGTCCTGGGGCTTCTGTCTGCACTGACGTTGTGGCCTCTGACTGTTCCTTACTTTCTGGTTGCTCACTGATACATTAGTCAAAATTGAACTCAACTTTACCCAGTAATTTTAGTAGTTTTTATTGGGAATCTAGCTCCCTACCTGGTTAGAAGCAGAGGCTGACAGCATTTCTTATTCATGTGTTCAGACCCCACCCCCCCACCCCCGTGGAGATGCTAGAACTCCAAGAGGAATGAGCGTGTAAAAACAACTTTTTATGAATGAAAAAAGTAAAATTAAGGAGAAAGAACCTGCCTGATGAGCTATGCCAATGAAATCAATAAGGAGATGACCAGAAAGGTTGGTGATGGATTAGAACAGATTTGGAAACAAACAACGCAATGTGGGATCTTATTCAGGGAGGAAGGAGTGTTTCAAATCTGAAAATCATAAAAAATAAAATGTTTGCAGCAAAACCGCTCATAAACAAAACTGAAAGGTAAATTTGGGAAAAAATTTACAACACAAAAGTTTATTAATGGTTAAGATGGTAAATTTTATGTTACGTGTTTTAAAAATTTTAACAAGTTTGTTGTCCCTATTGAAAAAAATATTATGATGTATGAATGAGCAAAAGACAAGCATCTAATAAAAAAAAAAAACTGAACCAGCCAATGAAAAATAAATACAAGAAAACTTCCAGAAAGAAATAAAATGAAAACAAGGAGACAGCACCTGTACTCAACAGTTTGGCCAAGATGAAAAATCAGGGTGATGTGGCCTCACGTACAAACAGTATCTTATCCTGCGATCCTGGACCAAGAAGTCCATCCTTATGGGAAAAGGCGGGTAGGTATTGGGGGCTAGGACTTGGTTGCATGTTTTTTAAGGTCACCATTTGACCCAGTACAAATGGCATCTTAATGAAAATGTTATCTAGATGTTTCTGTATGTGCAGGACATAGAGATCAGGGAGAGGGTTCATAAGGAAATTAATGTTTTATAACCTTAAGGTTCAGATTGCTTTTTAAGACTTTTCTGTAGAGTGAGACTTTCCTGCCATGAGTGCCGATTATCTCTAGGAACAGAAGGCAACTTTTGTTTAATGGCTTTGGATCATAGAGACTGGGGTTCAGATCTCACCTCAGCCACCAACTGGTTTGTGTGGCCAGGGTCTGGCAGCTGCCCTCCCAGTCTATAATGTGGGCCCCTTAGGTGGCTAGGTTGGGCTGGAAGGCCGTGGTCAGCAGTGAGCTCCACTGGCCAGAGGTCATTACTTAAGAGGCCCTGCCTCCCCTGGTCCTGGGTTTTCCCATCTGGGACCTAGAGGCCAGAGAGTGCCTGATTTGGGGGCCACTGGGGGTTCTGCAGAGCCTGTCTCCCTAGAACTGAGGACCCACATGGCAGCAATGATGGGCCTGGGTGCTAAGTCTCCCGCCAGCAGAAGGAACTGAGGCCACAGCTGAGCGGAGTACCTGGTTTATTTCCATCGCAGGTGAATCTCAGGACAGTGGCAGACTCTGGGCAGAGGGGCGGGGTTGGGGGCGGGGCTAGAACTCCACCTTGCAGGCAGGGAAGGCCTCATCCTGCATGGATACGGTGCTGTTGCTGCCCAGCACCGTGATGCCCAGCGCCTGGTGCCGGGCATGTGTCTCCTCGTACCACTCGTGCATCACCACTGAGTCGAAGGTGGGGATCAGGGTCACCTGTGGGTGGGACAGATAGACCAATGGTGAGGGGCAGCACCCTCTTCCCTCCTGCCCCAGCCCCATGGCCGCTGAGGCCCCTCTTCTCTGACCACCTTTGCTCTGCCTCCATTCTCTCTCGCTTGGATGTCTGTAGCCACTGCCAGCCAGTCCCTGAAGTCCCTTCTCTTTCCCACAGCCCCCACGGTCCCTTCTACAATCCAGGAGACCAGACTACTCCTCTGTGAATTCCTCTCCACGCTTCCACCCACCCTCCACCACCCTCTCCCACTCTTCACTCCCCAGGCCTCCCTCCAGCTCCTTGAATGCACCGAGCTTGCTCCCCACTTCGGCCTCTGCCTGTGCTGTGCCCTCGGCCCGGGACTCTCCCTCCCAGCTGCTCCAGAAACTGTGTGCCAGGCCAGGTGTCACACACTCAACTCCTGAGTGGGCAGCCAGGTACCTGGAGACTCCTTCTACCTAAACTCGCCTCCCCCTTCAAGGTTCTACTTCAAAGCTTCCTGTGGAAATGACGCCAGCCCTTGGGGCCAATTCTCAACTTTCTCAGCTGCATAGACACCACACACTCCCTGTTTCCTCCTGGCCAATCCTCATAATGTTGGGGAGGTTAAGGGGCAGAGGTCAGGGGAGGTGATCAAACCAGCCCCATCCACGCCCTCATCCAGGTTTGCGCAGACACACAAGGAAGTGGATGTAACAGGAACATAGTCCTGAGGGCTGGGAGGGACTCTGGCATTTGGCCTCACTGCCCCATGGCCATGGGGGCATGGCTTAGTCTCCCTGAGCTCTGCTCCCTCCTCTGATGTGGGTGAAGGTCACTTCGACCTCACAGGACTGTGCGGGTTTAACAGGAAGACATTAGGAAGCATTGACCCCACCCTGCCATCTGCTGCCCTCAGGACTGTCCTGAGGCCCCCGCTGGTCACTCACCTGGAGGTCCCGGTCCCACTGCTGCTTGCCAGCCAGGAGCGCATCTAGGACGGCCCGCATGCCCTCCTCCTTGTGCTGGTCCTGGCCGCTGATGACATAGCAGAGCGCACGCACCCGCCGGAAGAACTCCTCGTCCACCAGGCGGGCACTGCCCCCGCTGGGCAGGTAGGCCAGGTCGAGGTACACAGGGGAGCTGGGTGGGGCTGCTGACCCTCCTGGCCGACTGCCAGCTGACCCTGTGGGCAACAGGGATGGGGTCAGTCGTGAGCTCCAGGGACAGGAAAGGGGCTGAGACCCAGGGCCTGAGATGAGGCTCCCAGCTCCACCTGCACCCCTCTTGAGTGGCTCCCTCCCTGGCAGAGGTCTGATCTCACCGTTTTATGGTTGACAAGCCCTCCCTGTGAGCGGCAGTTACTCAATGAACCCTGCAAACACCCTGGCCAACCCCTCAGTGCCTGGATCCTTCCTGGCTAGTCCCTGGACACAGACATCCCCAGGGCCTGTGGGAGGGGGCAACCAACGAGGACTTCCTGGAAGAGGGAGTTTTGGAGGTTGAGCCCCTAAAGCAGCAGTACCTGGAATGCTCTGCTGCTTCAGCAGCATCCATCTGTTCAATTACTCAAGGGGCACTTATCAGGTGTTTATCAAACCCTCCTGGGCACCATAGCCTAGGGACATGGCAGTGACTAGAACAAAAATTCCTGCCCTCAAGGATGATGGGGAGCCAGAGTGGTTGTGGGAAGGACAGAGTTGCAAGCGGGAGAAGCAGGATGGGGCAGCCTGGATGCAGATAGGGCAGCTGCTCTCCAGGCCTTGTCAAGGGGGACAAGGCCACCACTCCTGGGCCAGGGAACTCATCAACTGATGGGAGGACAGAGCTGGGTCTTGGGCACAGGAAACCCACCAGATGTTTGGCATCTTATGCTCATAAACACTGTCCAGACCAGGATGTAGGACCAGGGGGCATTTGCAGAATGAATGAAACCCCCAGCTTTGGGCAAGTAGCATCTCTTGCTCATAACTGGGGATGGTGGCATCAGGGATCCTGAGCAGAGCCTCAGGAAGGGAAAGCCACCACAGCTGTGGAAAGCAAGAGGAAGACAGGAGCAGCAGAAGGACAATAGCAAAGAGAAGATGAGGGGAACATGGGCAGAAGCCGTGGGGTGCGAGGACAGGGGTAGAGTGGGGACTGGCAAGCGATGGCAACCGCCTGCTTTTGTAAATATATACAGTTTTCCTAGAACACCCATTCGGGTACTTACTGAGCTGCTTTTGTGCTACAACAACTAGCTGAGTAACTGGGACAGAGACCCTCTGGCCTGCAAAGCTGAAAATGTTTACCCCCTGGCCCTTTAAGACAGGTTTTGCTGACACCAGAATGGATGGTTGGTTTATGAGAATTAGTGGGAGCAGGAGACCCCCGAGTGGCCAAGACTGTGGCCTTTGGAAAGAGGCCAAATGCCCCGGCAGGATAGGGCCTCAGAACACCCCCAGCCTCCAGGTGCCAGCCTTGTCCGTGGGCTCTGGGGGACCCCCCTCTATCTCCCTGACACTGTGCTGGGAACCCCTGACCCACCAAAGAACATAGGAGCCCATCAGGTTCCTCCCTTGGAATCTGCCCAGGAAAGATAAGAGGTGGTGGCTTGGGTGGGGGGATGGGGGTGGCGCTGAGCTAGAAGACAATCAAGAAACCAAGGTGGCCAGGAGTGGAGGACAGGCCACGCGAGGAGAGAAGCTGGAGATGTCTGTCAAATCTGGAGGGCTGAGCCTCTCCAAGCAACTAGAATAGGGCCCAGCCCTGAGGAAGCGCTCAGTGAACACAAGCTAAAGTTATGATTAGTCATGGCTGTTGCTGCTTTCTTGCCATCCCTTCCTTGGTAAGTTTGAATCTGCGCTGATGCAGGGACTGCCGAGTACTGGAATGTGTGGACTGTGAGCTAAGACAAGCTGGGAGTGCAAAGCACGCACCAGGCTCCCAAGATGTAGTGTGGAAAATAAAAAAGGGGACTATCTAGTAATTTTTCATGTTGGTTACATGCTGCTGGGTTTCTACCAAACATTTAAAAAACTAATACCAAGCCTTCTCAAAATTTTCCAAAAAACTAAAGAACAGGAAATACTTCCCAACTCATTCTATGAGGCTAACATTGCTGATACCAAGGTCAGACAAAGACACTACGACAAAAGAAAACTAGTGACCAATAACCTTTATGAATACTGATGCAAAAATTCTCCACAAAATACTAGCAAACCAAATTCAGCAGATCATAAGGATCATACACCATGACCAAGCGGGATTTATTTCTGGGATGCAGGGTTCAACATACAAAAATCAATTGATGTAACATACCATATTAACAGAATGAAGAAAAAAAAAACACATGATCATCTCAGTTGATGCAGAAAAGGCATTTGACAAAATTCAACACTCTTACATCATAAACATACTCAACAAAGTAGGAATAGAAGGAAAATATCTTAACATAATAAAAGCCATATGTGGAAAAACCCACAGCTCATACCATAATTAATGGAGGAAGACTGAAAGCTTTTCCTCCAAGATCAGGAACAAGGCCAAGATACCTGTTTTAGCTACTTCTGGTCAACATAGTACTGGAAATTCTAGCCAGAGCAATAAGGCTAGAAAAAGAAACAAAAGGCATCCACATTAGAAAGGAACAAGTAAAGTTCTCTCTGTTCACAAATGATACAATGTTATGTGCAGAAAATGCTAACAATTCCACACACACAAAAAAACCTATTAGAACTAATAGATGAATTTGGTGAAATATTTGTATACAGAAACTACAAAACACTGCTGAAAGAAACTAAAGAGGACATAAATTAATGGAAAGCTATCCTATATTCATGGATTGGAAGACCTAATATTGTTAAGATGCCAATACTACCCAAAGCGTTTCTACAGATTCAATGCAATTTCTATCAAAATTCTCAATGAATTTTTTTTGCAGGTGTAGAATAATACATTCTAAAACTCACATGGAATCTCATAGGATCCCAAATGGCCAAGGCAATCTTGAAAAAGAACAACAAAGGTGGAGGACCCACATATCCTGATTACTACAAAACTACAGTAATCAAGGCAATATGGTACTGGTATCAAGACAGACATATAGATCAATGGAACATAATAGAGAGCCCAGAAATAAACTGTCACATATATGGTCAAATGATTTTTGACAAGGGTGCCAAGAACATTTAACGGGGGAAAGGACAGTCTTTCAGCAAATGGTCCTGGGAAACTGGATACCCACATGCAAAAGAATGAAGTTCAATGCTTATTTAGCACCATACCCAAAAATTAACTCAAAATTGATCAAAGAGCAAAATATAAGAGTTAAGCCTATAAAATTCTTAGAAGAAAACATAAGGCAAAAGCTTCATGACACTGGATTTGGCAATGACACCAAAAAGCACCAGCAACAAAAAACAGACAAACTGGATTTTATGAAAATTAAACTTCTGTGCATCAAAAGACACTAACAACAGAGTAAAAAAGGCAACTCACAGAATGGGAAAAATATTTGGAAATTGTATATCTGATAAGATATAGAGAGACAATATATAGAGAACTCTCAGAACCTAACCACAAAAAGACAAATAACCTGACTCCAAAATGGGCAAAGGACAGTCCTACAAAGATACACAAATATCTAATAAGCACATGGAAAAGTGATCAATATGCCCACACTGTACAGCCATGTGGCTTATGCTGTACACCTGCTTGCCCCTTTCTGGGGAGTCTGGAATTTTGGTGTATGCAATACTGTGATTTATAAGAAATCTATAAACAGTTGGTCATTCACAGATGTATTTGGTCTTCATCCACAGTTCCTATCTCACAGCTCCCCAAACCCTTGGATTTTCTGATCAGTAAGAGCAATGGAAGCATCTTCTGTTACAATATTTGGTTTCCTGGCCTCAGTTCCAGAAACTACTTCAGGGCGTAAAAGTGAAATAGGTGTCTTGTTATTCATAACAAGCCCTTTCCATCACAACTAGGCTTATGTTAATGAAGGTGACTTTGAATCCCATCCCAGGGTGGGAGCTAGTTGCCGTGTGATTAGAAGGTTGGAACTTTCAGTCCTGCCCAATTCCTCCCCAGGCTCTGGGGAGAGGAGAGGGCTGAGGTTGAATCAGGCACCACTGGCCAATGATTTGGTCAATTATGACTGTAATGAAGCCTCCATAAAAGCCCCAAAGGAGAGCTTTTTGGCCCTTTTTCAAAGCTTCCACATCTGGGGACCAGAACACTTCTGCATGCCACTGTGTGGGGCCCCAAGCTCCACAAGGACATCAGATCCCTTGTTCAGGACCTCGTCCTATGCATCTCTTCATCTGTTTGTTGATTTGTATTCTTCAGTGTCATTTTATAATTGGTAATCTAGTGAGTAAATTGGTCTTCCTGAATTCTGTGAGCTGTGCTAGCAAATTAATCAAAGCCAAGACAGGGGTCATGGGAACCTCTGATTTATAACCAGTCTGTCGGAAGCATAGGTAACAAACTTGACTTGCAACGGCATCCTGAGTTGCAAGGTGTCGTTCAGAACCTCCAGTTTATAGCCAGTTGGTCAGAAGCACAAGTAGAAACCTGGGCTGTGATGGTATCTGAAGAGGAAGGTGGTCTTGTGGGACTGAGCCCTTTACCTGTGGAATGTGATTCTATCTCCAGGTAGATAGTGTCAGAATTGAACTGAATTCTTAGACACCCTGAAAGTGTCCAAGAAGCTCCCCTACCCCTCAACACACACACACACACACACACACACACACATAATGGAATTGGGTCCAGGAACCCTTTTTGGTTGGTGTCAGGCGTGGGATTTGTTAGAATGGTCCTGGTTTATGGAAACATGTGTTTTTTGAAGAGAAAGATAGAAGGGCAGACAATGAGGAAACTGACTCATGGATGGTTACCTGGTCACCCATAGTAAGAAACTGCAGCTGTGCTATGATCAGTTACTAAAGGTAAAAGTTACCAGTGGAAAGTAGAAATGGTAGTAGACCCAACTCCCAATGAGTTGGTTCACTGGATATATAAGAAGTGCCAAATAATAAGCAGCATGCTAAATATAGTTTCCTGGCTATTGTTTCCTGTAATAGCCTAAATAAAAGTTAAAAAAAGTGCTTGTTTGGGCCTTGATGCTGAACCAATTTCAGATTTGGGTCAATCTAGGCTTTGGCCATTAGCCTCAAAACTGCCCAGAAAGGGGGAAATTAGGCAGGGGCAAAAGGAAGTACCTCTAAGATTTCTGGTCACCAAGCAGGCAGTGAATATTAAGGGGAGGGCAAAAGCATGAAACAACCAAAAGCAGGGGCTACAGTATGAAGAAACTGACTCATTTTGTGGATTAGTACCACCAGTTTCCTGAAGACCCTTTACCAAAATGGACTGCAAGAGTAACCAATTTGGGGGCTGTGGCTTTGGTTTTGAATGCTGCAGGGCAGAAGAGCGTGTTTGGGTTGACGTAGGACCTGCAGCTCCCTGCTGAACAATCAGAGACGGCTGTGTGTGATCCAGACACTCAGGAGGTTATTGTCAAAGGAACAGCCAGCCTGATGGACTGGACAAAAGCCACTGGAAAGTTTATCCTGTGGAGGAGGACTACCCGACTCCCACTATGAATGCCAGACAAAGTGGCTGAGATGCTTCCTAGGCAAGCCACGTGGGGTTGGTTTTGAGGTAACCGGGACATTCACACACTGAACATGCCCATTACCCAGGTTATGGTAAATGCTGTGATGAAGGGAATCCCTGTTGCATGGGGCACCTCCATGTAACTTTACTGCCACAAAACTGAACAATAGTTCAAGAAGCCTCATCAGATCTGCTGTCTCAGCTTCCCCTGTGGGTCTTACTGACACCAAGAACATTACAGAAAGAGACTCACAGACATAGAAAACAAACTTATGGTTACCAAAGGGGAAAGGGGCCAGGGGAGGGATAAATTGGGAGTTTGGGATTAGCAGATACAAACCACTATATACAGAATAGATAAACAACAAGGTCCTACCGTACAGCCCAGGGAGCTATATTCAATAGCTTGTAGTAATCTATAGTGGAAAAGAGTATGAAAAAGAATATATAACTGAATCACTACGCTGTACACCAGAAACTAACACTACACTGTAAATCAACTATACTTCCAAAGAAAGAAAGAAAGAAAGAAAGGAAGGTAGGAAGGAAGTAGGGACAAAGGGGAGAGTAAAGGGACTCGACCCAGCAGAGTGGAACTCCTCAGACTGCTGTTGAAACATGGCATGAATAAAGCTGACATTGACAGAGTTGAAACAGGTGTCGACTTAGAACTATTAAAAGGCCCCAAACAAGTCCACTCTATTTATTTATCTATTTATTTGGAGGAGTTTAAAAAGCTGGAAAGCAAAGGTTACAATGAGAAACCTGACCAGGAATCCCCTGGGGTGATGATCAGGAAGATTAATCAAGATAAAGACTGAAGTAGAGGCCAGGGTCTTCTGGCCCCACCCCCAGGCAGGGACCCAAAGACATATGCACATGTGTGGATAAAATGGCCAGGAGAGGAGGAAAGTTTCCTGGAACTCCTTGATACAGGAACCCAAAGCACTGTGATTCCAACACCTGTTGGCGAAGTCTTAGCAGCACCTAAGGTTAGACTGGGAGGAACTGTAAATGCAAATACAGTTGGGAGCAAGGTGAAATTTGGATGAAAACTGGGCTGTTTATGAACAGATTTGTGAGGTGGTCACATCTTCTTTACCTGAACATATTCTTGGGATGGGTACTATGTCTGACTGGGGATTGCTACCCCTACTTCATATTGTAAAGCAGAGGCATGTAAGTCCGCCCTCCGGCTAACTGCCTAGAACAGGTGGCTAACTTGGAGCACTCTAGAACACCTGGTAGACAAAAAGACGCCCACTTTAATTCATGATATACTAGAAGCTGGAGTGCTGGTACCAAGGGGTTTGCAGTGTGATAGTCCTGTGTGGTGGAGGGTTCATGGAGACTGAACAGTAGCCTATCAAGGCTCAAATTAAGTTGTACAGCCCATGGGCTCAGCAGTTCCGGACGTGGTTTCAACCCTACAGAAAATGCAAGGCGGCTGCTACTCCCCATCTCAGAAAAGAGCCAGCAGCAGTTGGCCTTCACGTGGGATGGATCCCAATTTACTTTTCCTGTGCTGCCGCAGGGGTATCTGAACTCACGGGCTTACTGTCACAATTTGGTCACAAGGGAAGGGATGTGACGGGGGTCTCCAGTGTCACAATAAATTGCATTGATGGTGTTATGATGGTAGTGGAAATGGAAGAACAGGCTGGGACTGATTTGAATTCAGTGGTGATGCACATGACCACGGCGGGGGGCGGGGGGAGTTTAGTAAATCCAGCAAAGGTCCCTGGGCCTGCCCAGACAGTCAAATTCTTAGGAAGAACCTGGGCAGGAGCCACCTGAGATCTTCCACAGAGACTAAAAATAAACTGCTGTCGCTACCCAGGCCCCGGTCAAACAAGCAGCCCAGCATTTGGCTGATTTGGATTTCGGAGCGTGCATATTCCACATCTGGGAACACTGCTAGCTCCCACCTTTAAGACCACCTGAAGGAAAGCTGTATCTGAGTGGGGACCTGAATAAAGCAGTGTCTGAATTACAAAGGGAAGCAGCCCTCTCAATGCCTTTGGGCCCTTATGACTCTGACTCCGACTTGATTTTGGGAGTGTCTGCCATCATCCTCTGCAGACTGGAGTTTATGGCAAAAGCCCAGGAGTACCTCCCAGCAGTGACCACAGGGATTTGGGGCCAGAAGATTCCAAGATGCTGCTGCCCGTACAGTGTTTGAGAGACAATTATTAGCCTGCAATTGGGCGTTAACTGGAATTGCTTCAATGACTGATGGACATAAAATAATCATGAAACCTGAGATACCCACAATGCCTTGGGTGATGTCGGAGAAACCCTCTAATAAGGAAGGCAACGCCCAGAAGAGTTTCAGAGTAAAACAGAAATGGTTCATACAGGAGCATGCTGCCAAGGGAAAGCAGGGAGATGCCCGCTGTATCATGATCAGGTAGCCTCTTTTCCTCTAGAACCGACTTTGGGGCCACCTGAGGAGCTGCTGGAACAGACTAGCACGTGGACGTGCCCTGTGAACAGCTCTCAACTGAACAACAAATTGCTGCTTGCTTTACAAAGGGCAGTTTCAAGATGAATGGACAATATGCCGTTTGGAAAGCAACCACATTAAGACTGGCGGATGCAAGACTGATTGAAGAAGGCAAGAACTGATCCGCTGAGTGGCCTGAACTGCACGCTGTTTTCCCAGCAGTGGTGGAAGAAATTGAGCAACAGTAAAAGCCCTTATATTTGCAGTTTGACCGACTCATGGGCCACAGCCCGTGGCCTGGCCATATGGTCAGGTGGCTAGGCAATGGAAACCTGGACTATTAAAAGGGCGCCTGCAAGGGGCACAGCCCTGTGGAAATCACTCTGGGAATTTAAGAGGCGCCCTAAAGCAGGACATGTCCATGCCCATCAGAAGAACCCCTTCCAGGTTTGGAAGGTGACTGAACCACCAAGTGGATCTTTTGGTGTGCTTCCCTGAGGTGGCCATGGATCAGCGTCTGTGAATGACTGGACGTTGGGGAGGGGTGCAGCAATGCAGGGCGGGTGGCTAGACCCAGATATATTCGTCTGGCAGCCTGCAAGGCACAAAAGGCCAATAAGAACTGTCAACAAGAGAGAGAAACCACAGATGGCGATGGGGGAAACTCCCCGGGGGCAAGGCCTGGCCCAGAGCTGACAAGCGGATTACACTGGACCCATGCCAGTGGCCCCCGGGGTGGGATGAGGTGAGCACTATGAACGAGTCCTAACAGGAACAGACAGTCCGGGCTGGCTTTTCATACCTGATAGTAGATGCAAACGCTCAAAACAGGAACAGAAAACACCGTGACCACTTGAGCCACTGAGTTGTTATTCTTCGGACCGAGGGACACACATTACAGCCCATATCGTCCAACAGTGGGCCAAGAGACCACACACCAGATGTGCTGTATTATCACCCTCAGAATGATGGTTTACTAGAAAATCGGAATGGGTGGCTGCCACGTTTGCTATCTAAAATAGGGGGGAAGATAAAGCCATGAGAGGTGGGCTTAAACGCCTTCAAAAGTGTGTGCTCATGCTTGACATCAGGGGGTTAAGGGGGGTCCCCACCAGATAGGTTCCTCCCCTTTTCTGAGGGATGTGGGGAAGTGGGGGTGGGGGAGGATGCTGACGCAACTGTCATTCTTCCCCACGTCACAGCAACTTTGTTTTTCCCTACTTGATGCAGTGGTCCCAGGACCAGGGATGCAAGTGCGGGTGCCAGAAGCAGGGATGACTCCTAAACCAGAAACGGGAACCATACCTTTAAATCTTCATGTCAGAGTTCCTAAGGGCCTGATGGGGGGGCCTTCAGCCCTCAGGCAAAGCTGGGGCCACCAGTGAGTGCTGCTGTGCTGCCCGTGGTTCTGTACCCGCGTAACCCCACTCTACACGGGTGGGAGCGGACAGAGGGGGAGGCACTCGCTAGCCTGGTTTGCTGCCAGCCGTCTGGACCAGCACAGTGGCTGAACCTCATGTCCCCGTCTAAGGGTGGAAAAGTTTGGGTAAAGATAAATGACAAGTGGAGAGAAGGAGAAATAATAGCTGAGGGTAAAGTGATGAATAAGTGGGTTATGCAACGAGGGAAATCCAACATTTTATTAATAGCTGGAGAGAGGCTCAGAGCAAGAGAATAATTCAATCTCTCAGCAGAAGCACACCAGATGCCCGGCAGGGTGAAGCTAGTTTGCTGAAGCCAGCCCTGCTTTGGGGACCTGACAAGACTGAATAGGCAGCCTGCTGATCTGAGTGGCATCGCTCTGGGAGACATTCTGGTCTTAAGATATATTGATGAACAGGACCAACTGTTAATGACTAAATGGAATTCTGGTGATTCCAGCAATGTGCCTGGATCTTCTGACTCCTAGTTTTCAGGCTACATCTACTACCAAGGATATCATTTGGGGAGGAATTTCCAAGAACTGCTCCCTACTAAGACTTCAAACCATGTGGTGCGGGGCTCTGAGCTGACAGATCTATGTAATCACTGTGTAATTCTCAATCTTGACGACCAGGGAGAGGTAAATTAGGAATTTGGGATAGGCAGATACAACCTACTATATAAGAAATAGATAAAAAACAACATCCATGGTG
This sequence comes from Camelus ferus, assembly GCF_009834535.1. Lineage (NCBI taxonomy): Eukaryota > Metazoa > Chordata > Mammalia > Artiodactyla > Camelidae > Camelus > Camelus ferus. The sequence continues at coordinate 16,592,152 of NC_045717.1, forward strand.
CATTCAACAACACTGGCCCACAAGACAGAAAAGAGCCTTAGGGGACATCAGTGCTAAATCTAGGTATCCTAGGACAAGTTGGATTCGCTCTTAATGAGCAGCAACATTCACTAGAAAAAGATTAACTGGAATAGGCAGATTAGAGGGAGGTCTCATCCAGGAAGGCAAAGGATGGGAGTCAGTCTGGAAAGAGAATGAGGTTTTAGCAAAGTGGGTCAGGCAGACTCAGCCAATAATGCTGGACGGGCTAGAACCCAGTGCTGGGAAGGGGCCTGTTCTCTGACCCAAAAAGGCCTCTCAACAAAATAGTATTTTGTATTAAAATAAATACAAACAGAGGCTGAAGTGGCCCCCCAATCCTAGCTGCTGAGGCTCAGGGGCACCCACACCTATGTTACGGCCCTCCAAGCTTAAGGAAATTCTCTGGGAGGATCTGTGGTTTACACAGATGGACCCTGACTGCTCTCACCCCCAGTAAAGCTAGAAATAAAACATATCCTGTGGTCCAGTTAACAGGGACAGGAATATTCTAAATACCATTCATGTCTTCCCCGAGGGAGGGAGGTGGGCCCTGCTATACAACACATGATGGAAACCAGACTCCACACAAGCCTGTGAGCTGAGACTGGGTGAGTGGCTTTGTCGCCAGTGACCTTGGAATCTGGAGCTAACTGACTCATGGCCAATTGTCACGACCCTTGTCCTTAATAATATCTGTCATATGGGCAAAGGCAGATTTTGCTGGGAAGGCAAAGTGAACATCTCTGTAGTTCTGATTTGCTCTGTAATGAAACTGAATTGTACCGTGACCATATTTCAATACGGTGTAACCCTGGAGTTGGTAAGATTCAACTACTTTAGGTAAATAAGTCTTGTGATAATGCTGACAGTGATGATCAGATGCATTGGGAGACTAAGTTAAGCCTCCTCTGGATGTAATACACATGGAAAAGGACTGGCCCAAGGAGCAACTGGATCGAGCGAATCTCCAGCTGATTTCTGTGCTAAATAGCTCTGCACAAGTTTATTGCAAAGTCCAAGTAGCAAATGACGTGTTTCCTTAAATTGATCCCTACCCCACACTAGCTTCTCCAAGTGTTAGGCCTGTTGGTGTTGGTACATCGGCGGGGGGCGGATAGGGATTAGGTTTGTTTATTTTTCAACGGCACTATCGGGGATTGAACACAGGACCTCATGTATGCCAGGCATGCGCTCTACCACTGAGCCGTACCCTCCCCGCAGTGTGGGTACTACTGCTGTATCTATTCTCTAACTGCTGTCCCATACACAGCTGCTGGGGTAGGTATGACTGTTTTGCCGTACGGGATCTGTGTTCAAAGACCAGGGGGTGGACTGTGATATTGTGATTTATAAAAAATATATACACTTGGTCATTCTCAGACGTATTTGGTCTTCATCCACAATTCGTGGCTTACAGCTCCCCAAACCCTTGGAATTTTCTGCTCAATGAGAGCAAAGGCAACATCTTGTTACATTTGGTCTCTTGTCCTCATTTCCAGAAAACACTTCGGGGCCAAAAAGGTGAAATGGGTGTCTTGTTACGATTCATAACAAGCCCTTTCCATCACAAGTGGATTTATGTTAATGAAGGTGACCTTGGATCCCATCCCAAGGTGGGAGCTGGTTGCCAGGAGAACCAACCACGTGATTAGAGGGTTGGAACTTTCAGTTCTGCCCCCTGATTTCCAGGGAGGGGAAGAGGAGCTTGAGGTTGAATCAGTCGCCATTGGTCTATCATTTAGTCAATCATTACTGTGTAATGAAGCCTTCATAGAAGCCCCAGAGGACAGCTTTTTGGCCCCCTTTCAGAGAGTTTCCACATCAGGGAAACAGAACACTTCTGTGTGCCACCGTGCAGGGCCCCAAGTCCCACAAGGACATCAGATCTCGTTTGGGACCTCACCCTATGTATCTCTTCATCTGTTTGTTGATTCGTATCCTTTAAGAGCCTTTTATAATAAATCAGTAATCTAGAGAGTAAACGAGTTTTCCTGAGTTCTGTCATCTGCTCTGGCAAATTAACCAGATCCAAGGAGGGGGTCATGGGAACCTCTGATTTACAGCCATTTGGTCAGAAGCACAGGTAACAACCTGGACTTGTGACTGGCATCTGAAGTTGAGGGTGCCTGTGGGGCAGAGCCCTTTACCCGTGGAACACGGGTCTATCTCTAGATAGTGTCAGAATTGAAGGGAACTGTAGGACACCCAGCTAGTGTCCAAGAACTGGATCTAGGAACCCTTTTCAGCGTACGTGTCAGGCAGAGGCTGCCTGCATGATCATCCCCAACAGAAACCCTGGGTCCTGAGGTTCTAAGGAGTTTCCCTGGTGGACAGCACTTCACACGGGTCAGCACAGCTTGTAGCTCAGAGAATGAAGCACATGGTGTGTGACTCCACTGGGAGAGGGCTCCAGAAGCTCGTGCCTGGTTTCCCTGGGACTCCCCCCTTGTCTTTTCCCTTCACTGATTCTACTCTGTATCCTTTTGTTGTAATAAATTTCCGCCATGAGTCTGACTCTACACCGAGGTCTCCTAGCCAATCCTGGAACCTGGGGGTGGTCTTGGGAACCTGGACACAAATGCATTCAATAAAATATACCATTAAAACTAGTTTTACCTGTTTCTGCTTAAGGTGACTACTGGAAAATTCAGGATGCTGGTTGTGCTCACGTTCCATTGACCGTACTACTTGAGCACTTGGAATTATAAGTGCTTAAAACAGTCAGGTCAGAGCTTCCATTTTATAGGAGAAAACTGAGGCCCAGAAAGGGTGGCGGGTGTGGCTGAGACCACATAGCAAGTAGGGAACAGGACTCAGGCAGGTAACCCACTGCAGGACTCCAGCCCCCAGGTACTTACCTGATGGACCCCGAGTGGTCATCTTCGGGACTGAGGCCTTTCTGGACAGGGGTGTCCGACTTCCTCTGTCACTGGGCTCGCTCCGGGTGCTGAGTGGCCGACTGGCCCGGTCCCCACTGGTCAGCCCCTTGGTTTTGGCAGTGGTCACTGGAGCGGCTTTGGGGGCAGCAGAGCCAGGGTTGGGGCGGCTGAGGGGCTTGCGGGTACGGCCGAGGCCCTCTCTCAGCCGGGCCTGCTCAGGAGGCAGCATCTCAGGGTCCACCATGCAGATACTAGGTGGGGTGGGCAGCGGTGGGGGGATCTTGAGGGGGTCAGGCAATGGGTCACGGCGAGGGACCCCAAAGCCCTCTGTATCCTCATCTGAGTCCGCAGTGCCAGGGGCAGCTGGCAGGGGGTCTGAGTCAGACAGGGTGGGCAGGGACTCACTAACAGATGTGGGTGGTGTCTCCTCGGCCCCTGGAGCACTCGCCCGCTCCTGGGACCGGGCACTGCTGTCATTGGAGCTGCCAGGGGATGAGGGTGCTGGAGCCATGGGGACGGCCTTGCGGTGCTCAAACTCACAGGGTGACACCAGACACAGGTCCACGTCGTGCGGGGAGGCTGAGCGCCGCACCCGGGGGCCACAGAGTGGGAGGCTCAGCCCGGCTTCACTCGCAGTGGCAGGCGGTGGCGGGAGCACTTGCTCGAAGGAGACAGACAGAGACTCATCCACCTCTGTGGAGTGCGGGGAGCCCACCTCGGCGGGCAGCGAGGGTGTGGTCACTGTAGGGGACGCATCCGGCCCGGTCTCTCCACCCCGCAGCGGGCTCAGTGACAGTGGCCCACTGCTCTCAGCTGGGCCCTGGTGGGCTCCGGCGGGTGAGGGCGTGCATGGCTGGGGGGTGCTGGCGGCCAAGAGTAGCTCCAGGGTCTTCTCCTCCAAGCTGCCACCCTCTTCCCCAGCTGGGCTCAGCCCCAGCTCCAGGCTGCTCTCCTGGCTGGGTGTGGCCAGCAGCTGGGAGGCTGGGGAGCCACAGGCCTCCGTGGAGGGGCTGGCCTCTCCACAACGGAAGCTGGGGGGGCTGTGGGGCCCATTCTCTGTCGGTGGGACACCCAGGCGGGGTGTGTTCGGTTCTTTGCGGGGCTTGGGAGCCACCAGGGCACCTGCCTTCTTGCTGCTGACCACAGCAGGGGCCATCCGGCGCACTTCCCGGGGCTGGGTCCGAGTGGTGTTTGGCTTGGGGTCCTTTTTTACCTCCCGGAGGTGCTTGGTTTCTTTCTCAGCCCTACGAGGGGCCTCAGCTCGTGGCGGCTCCTTCCGGGTCACCCCAGGGCGCTCTTGGGCAGACCTGGAGGGCGCTGCCAACCGACCCTCTTTCCTCAAGCTGTCCCGGGAGCCCACGCTCTCCTTGCTCTCGGCTCGCCGAGGCCCCATCAGGTCCTGGGGGGTCACCACAGGCTCCCGCAAGAATCCCAGGTGCTGTAGGCGGACCAGGCCATCCAGGAGGCGGGCAGGCGGCGTGCAGCCAGGGAACAGCACACGCACCACCTTCTCAGCGGGGCCCGCGGGGTGCCACACCAGCAGGGCGCACACGGAGGCCAGCGTGTGGTCGGCAGTGGCCGAAGGCGGGTGCAGCACGTACATGTCCAACCGGCCCACACCCATCTTCTGGAAGAGCACGGTGGGCTCGGCTGGCAGTGGCCCCCGGTTCAGGGGCAGGGGCGTGATGCCCAGCCGGGCCAGGAGGCTCAGGGCCAGCTCCGCCTCATCCTCGCCGCGCACCAGCCGTGAGGCAGCTGCCCGGGCATTGAGGAACACGACACCCAGGTTAGGGGAGATCAGCCTGCGCAGCCTGTCGTCCCCGGAGCCCCCGCCAGCGGCTGCCTCCTCACGCTCTGCCAGCTTGCGCCGCAGCAGGCTGTTTAGGCCAGGGAGGCTGTCTGCACCCGCGTGGGTCACCAGCACGGCGTCCACCCGGTCCAGGTGCCGCACCAGTTTCCAGAAGCTCGACTTGGGGTTAGAGCCACCATTGACCAGCACGGTGAAGCCGTTGACGGCAAAAAAGGCAGCATCGCCGAGGCCACCAGGAAAAATGTAGCAGCAGGGCCGAGCAAGCCTGAGGAAGCCCACAGAGGCCGGAGGCTCAAGCAGCTCAAAGGGGGATGGTGGCTCCAGTGACTCGGCCACGTATTCCAGGAACTCACGCAGGCCCTCAGCAGCTGGCAGCTGCACTGGAGGGTTCAGCCGCAGCTGGAGCACGCCCTGGAGGCCGGGCACTTCGGATGTCAGCTGGGCCCAGTCACCAAAGGTTGGGCAGGTGATGGTGAGCTTGGCTGGGCTGGCAGGTGGGGGTGTGGAGGCCAGGAGATCCCGGATCTATAGAGAGGGGGATGGTTAAGGGGTCACCTGCAGCCAGGCAACACCCAGCCCCTCGGGAAAACTAAGTGAGAACATCTCTGTTCTGCCTTCTGGAGCTAGAATGGCCCTTTGCCTGCCCTTGTCACCCTCAGGACAAAACCCAGCCCTCCTCACAGTCCAGGAGGGCCTACTGTCCTGCTTCACCAACTGTCCCCCTTCCACTCATCCTACCCTCTCTCACTCTCCCTGCCCCAGGGCCTTTGCACTTGGTGTTCTCACCTCCTAGAGAACAGATCCTTCCAGGGAGGACTTCTATTAGTATCCACCCCCAACCCTGTGTACTGGCTCTTATCTTGCCATCACTACATCACTCACTACAATGTAAAAAACATGGTCTGCCAGAGTTTTCTGCTTATCTACCCTAACCAGACTAAGGGATTCAAAAGGGGCCCCATCCAATTCTGTCCAAGATGGGAAGTAGAATCTGGGGTGCCACTTGAGGCCTCTGAGACCTCTGGGTCTAAAGGTGCAGCCTCAAACCAAAGTGGGTGATGGGACTGGGCCCTGACAACAGGAGGAACACACGTTACCACCATCATTCCACAGAGGAGGAAGGGATAATGCTCAGGGGGAACAGTGGGTTGCTGGGCCATACAGCCCAGTGGGGATGAGGCAGGATTCAGAGGCAGGATGGGGAGGGGAAGGCTTACCTCTTTGTCCCCTAGGACCTGGAGGAAGTGGCGGGGTGAGAAGCCCCCTGTCTGGAGCAGCAGCTCCCCTGTCTCCTCCAGGCAGGGCCCAGCCAGCACCAGCAGCTTGTGAGAGGCAGGATCCAGCAGGAGGTTTCGGAGCTGAGGGAGGGGGAGAGTTTTCAAAGCTGTATTCCATGCAGTGAGATAGCCGACCCTCCACTTTGGGGGTAGTCCCCAGCCGCAAATCTGCATATAACCACCCCACTCCTGTCCCCACAGTGGCCAGGCCAGTGCTAAACTAGAAGCTGGGATTATAGCCTGTGGACCTCCTTCTGGGCCCTGCCTGCACCCCACCCCCCCAAATCCTGCTCATTCTACAAAGCCCAGCTCTAGTGCCCCCTCCACTTGGAAGTCCTGTATACCCTTTCTGGGCTCCCTCAAGCCCACCTCTCCCTCTGGCCCAGTCCTGACACCATGGGGAGGAGGGTACTGTGTCTGGCTCTGTCTCCTCCAGAGCCCCACCCAGGGAGCAAACAGGAGCATTTCTGATCAGAGAAATTGACCTGGACAAGGGTCTCTAGAGGGGTGTCTGGGGGCTCTATCTTGTTTCTCTTTCTCATGGAAAATTGGGAGAAGAGTGCAGATGTCCACAAGCTAGAAGTATTAAGAAGTCAATTCAGACAACTACTGGGCCCCAGCCAGAAGGAACGCACAGGACGCAAATATCGGTCAGATCCTGCCCTCTTGCCTCCAGACCATCCCTATCCAGTTCCTTCCTCCCCAACTCCCACCTTTTCTGATGCCACCCGCTCCCATCATCAGCTCTGAGGGAATAAATTGAGGCTGGAGCCACTGGGTGGGGGGGTGTCCAGAAGAGCATTTCAAGCAGCATGAAGTCAGGAATATAGGAGGTGAGGACAGAGGATGGCATCAGTCCCCGAAGCCTGCTCCCTGCAAAAGCCTACCCTCCCCTACCTCGTCACACAGGGATTTGTCTGATGGATTCAGGAGGACCAGCGTCTCCAGGGTGTCTCCACGGTGGTGCAGGCTCCGCTGGCCTACGGGGAAACCAGGCCCTGTGAGTTTAGGGCTGAGCCACGTGTGTCGGGGTCAGGCTGTCCTGGGGCCGAACCCTGCCCCACTGTGTGACCCCACGCAGCCACGAGCCCGTCTAGGACTCGGTTTCTCAGGAACCCCAGCCAGGGAGGTCATCCAGGGACAAACATGCCTGTGGTAGGGCCACAGGTCAGGATGAGGCCATAACAGGAAACCTGCCTTGGCAGGCCTGGAAACAGCCGTGACAACAGGCCTCTGCTGCATGCAGGGCCCAATTCTCAGCCCTGTGGGGGAGGCCACTGTCACCCTCATTTTATAGTCAAGGAGCCTGAGCCCAGGGAGGGCCAAGGAGGACTCACCAGGAAAAGGGCATAGCATGGGCAAGGGCCCTGAGGCAGGACTAAGCTTGGAGTGTCTGAGGATCAGGAGGTGGCAGGTGGGGCTGGAGCAAGGGGCCACATGAGGGAGCCGAGGGCAGGGAGGCCTCACGGGCCACAGAGAGGGGAGTGGGGATGATTCTGGGAGCCTGACCCTGGTCTGTTCCCCAGAGCCCAGATATGTTTCAAACACAGAGCACCAGACCCTGAGTCTGGAGAGGCATGGACCCTCCATGGCTGGTTACCCTTTATCCATTTATCACATACTTTTCATCATGCGTGGATGCTGACACATTCAGGTAGAGAAACTAAGGCAGAGAGAGAGGAAGCGGCTGCCAAGATCACTCAGAACAGACGGGATTTCCAGCTTCCCCCTACTCCCCCGCCAATTCAGTGAGGGTCAGGAAGCTACCCAGAACCGATGGGACAATGAGGCAAGGTGACGGACACTTCCTTCCCCTCCTGCAGCAGCCAGGAGGTGACTCAACAGGCTGGCTGAGACAGGGGGAGCTGCAGGCAACACCCAGGCCCCACCCAGCAGCTGCTCAGTTCACCCCAGTCACCCAAAAATCCCCTGGGAGCCATGGCCTGTATGGGGCTGGCACGGATCCCAACCCCCTCCTTGATCCTGCCTTCTCAGATCCTCATCTATTGAGCATCTACTGTATAGGAATCACAGCCATGAACCAGACACAGCTTCTGCCACACCAAGCCCATGCTCCACTCTCCAGTCCCGCTCAGCAGTCCCTCACTTTCCAAATGTCCTGTCCCTTTGCCTGGGGCTCTTCCCTCCACCCTCCACACCAACCGCAGCTGCTTCTCATCCAAAAGGACCCTCCTCAAAGGTCTCCCTGTCCCCTCCACCCCATCTCAGCTGCCTCATCTGTAAAATGGGGACAATAACACAAATTCTTGCCTTGTGGGTTGTTGACGACTGAGGGAGTTAGTGCTGGCTCAGGGCCTGCCCCTCCTCTGTACTCAGTAGATAGCAGCTGTATGATTACTGTTGTTGTTTACAGTCATCCCCGACCCCCATGCCTGGTTCATAGCTGGCACTCAGAGAACACATGCCCAATGAATGAGCAGAAGGGGTGCAGCTACAGCAGGTGGGGTCCCTAGACTCACCTTTCACGATGTTGGAGAAGGTGGCTGAGTGCCGGGACACGAAGACTTTGAGCTGCTCATCGAGGCTGCAGACACCAGGGTCAATGTCCCAAGACCGGATGCCTGATGAGGAGGGCAGGGGAAGCAAGGAAGGAACTCAGCTGGACTCCCCAGCTCCCAGAATACTTCACTAACTAGCATCTGGCAGGTGGGGGCCGCCACAGCCCCCTCCCCTCAACCTGCCTCTGCACAAGACAGCCTAGATCCTCAGAAACATCCAACGTGCCTTTGGAGCTCATTGCTTCTACCATCTGGGAACCCAAAGCGTAACTCAGGCATTTTATAGAGAAGACACATGACATTAGTAAGAAAGCCCTGCCTCCTAAATAGTCATCTCCTTCCCTCATTATCCTCCTCACCCCCAGGTACAGTTCCCACCTCAGAGAAAGCTTTGCACAAGCTGTTCCCATTGCCCGGAGGCACTTCTCCCTGCCTCCCCACCCTTCAGGTCCTCTCAGCTCTGTATCCTTCTGAGCACTCCTGAACCATTTGAGTTTAAAATTTATTTCATCTCCTCACTCACTATGGGTCAGCCTCTCCAAGCCCCCACCCCCACCAAAGACCACTAGCCTTGTGAGGGCACAGCTGAGCCTGCGGGTGGTCCCCACCCCATCTCTGCCCTGTGGGGTAATAGTCCCCAACCATGTGAACCGAAATGGGTGCTGCCACCCCATTTTACAGGCCATGGACAGCAGGCCTTGCCAATCTGAGAGATGGGGAATGAATGAATGCCTTCCAACCACAGGTGTGGGGTGCACCAGGCCCGCTGGGCCCACCGTGCCAAGCGGTTGCAGGTAAACCTTGCAGGTGCATCTATGACTCACCTTCCCAGCTGCCAAATCCCCTGGGCACCTGGGCCGCACCCGCCCACAGCCCAATTAGCAGTTCTTCACGGAGCAATGGAAAGTGGGCCCCGGGGCTCCAGGTCCAGCCTCCCCATCGCTGCTCCTCCCTCCAGAACGTCCAGGCTGCTAAGACTCGGGAATTCGGGGCGGCCCGGAGGGTAGGAAGCGGAGCCGTTGCCCGTGTTGCCCAATCGCGTGGGTCCCAAAATCCGGGCCCGTGTCCCTTCCCCGGTCTGCACCCTGTTCGGGGCGAAGCACCCCAGCCCGAGCCCGAACGCCGCTTCCTCCGCCAGCGCCTGCGGCCACTGCCTGCGACATGTAGCCTAATGGTAAGGAGACTGGGTCCCTGGGCCCCTAAGATCAGCCGCCCCCCGCCCCCGCCGCTCCATCCCCGCGGCCCTCAGGCCGAGATGCGCGGCCGCGCCTGCCTCCCAGACCCCGCGTCCCTAGGCCAACCGGACCTCGTTCGAGCTCCTCCAGCACGTAGGCTAGCAGCCCCGGGCATCCGCACTCGCCGCCCACCACAAGCAGCAGCGAGCTGGGCGTCTCCGCGGCCCCGGGCCCTTCCACTGCCGCCGCCATCTTCGCACCGCCCTGACGCTCCGAGCGCCCGCCCTGCTGTCCCCACCCCTTAAAGGGGCCGGACCGGAAGGGCTGAAGACCCCGCCCGGAAGTCCCCCCTCTTTATGTGCATCCTCCCGCTCTTTGAGGTGATGCGAGATGGGCATACCGGCATGGAGAGGTTGATGGAGTCTTGGGTCGCCGTTTTGGGCATCCCTCCCAAATGACCACTGATTCACTCATTCATTCACTCATTTATTCATTCGTTCATTCAGCAAGCTCTGATTGCATGCCTACTACATGCCAATCGGAATGTCTGCCCTCTGGAAACTCACATCACATCACAATGGGCCCAGTCAGAACCAGATCTGAGATGGCCCCAGTTCCTTAGATTAGGGCTTAAACAGAGAAAAGAAGGGTATCTTTGAGGGCTTTGAGGGATGTAGGATTTTGCCAGGTGTGGTGATGAGGCAAGGACATGTGAGGCATAAGTTAGAGCAAATGCAAAGTATTAGAGGTAGAAAAGTACATGTGAATTTGGGACACATTCCAGAGCACTCTGGGCCTGAAGCAGGGCACCACATTTATTCTGCACCTCCTGTATGCCAGGTGTTTTACTCCATTAGCTCATTGAATACATGCATCAACCTATGAAGTCACCACTGTTACTATGGTCATTGCAGAGGAATGAAGAGGAAACAGACCTGGAGAGATGAAGTCACCAAGCCCACAAAGAGACAGAGCAGAGATACAAATCTTGGTGGATCTCATTCCAGATCCAGCCTGTGGCAGACACAGACTGCCTGGCTCACATGTGCACCCCTCCCTTTCCAATCACATTTAGCCCTTTTTACACATAGTGGCCATTACTTGAAAAATCCTGTTGCATCAAACTTTTTGACAGTTGCCCATGCCAAGGAAGGGCTGGGCTATCTCCCCCTAGGACTGACGTATATAAAACAAATCAAGACAAATGAAAAGATCCAGGAAACAGGATCAGCCTCCCACTGCCCTTCATTATCTGTTCAGCCCAACTTCCTTCCTGGTCAGTGTGCAACAGTTGCTTGCCACGTGCTGTCTAACATCTAATGTTTGAGTGCTCCACTTCCTCTCTGTCTTTTTGACCCTGGCATCCTTCCTCTATCCCAGTCCCTCCCTCTTGGCTCCCTTCCCTATTTCCTGGCTGCCTGTGATTTCTTCTATTATTGCTCTGGGTAATAATGGAAGTGGGAGCATCTGTGTCAGGTTCTATCTCCTCCACCAGGAAAGGAGACGATTGGAGGCCAGACCAGGCTGAGGTCTCTCTGGGGTCCTGGTCTTTTGCATTTAGGCATCTGGAAAGTGCGTGATAAAGGGCTGTGGAATGCGTGAAAAACTCACCCATCCACCATTCATTCATTCATATGTACTTACTGATTGGATCAGGACTGGAACCCAGGACCTTATGTGTAAAGTTTATGCTCTTTCTTCTTCCCAATGCTATGAGTTATGATTGTCAATGTTCATTCTAGTTGGCCTTAAAGGGCCCTGAAGTGCCAAGATGTGTCTCTACCAGGGAGTATGTGAGCTGATGTTCTGAGTGTTCTGGAGTCCTGAGGTTTCCTGTCCTCAGTCTGGGGTCTTTGGTGTGGAGAGTGTGAGAAGCATTTCCCAAGAGATGAAGAAGCATCTGGGGATCATTTCTGAAATCCTAGGCATCAGACCCTGGTCATTGCCCTCCTGACTTTATCCACACCTGGCCTGTTTGCAAGTCATCTGCCCCAGAGGGGTCAGGTGATGGCATTTGTGGGGAAAAGAGAATCCTCAGCTCTCAGGACTGTTGGATGCTCTTGTCTTCTTCCTGTGGCAATTCTTTTTTCTTTTAAACATATTTATTGAGATTTAACATGGGCATGTTCAGATTCATGCATGCCAGGAGTGAAGGCTGGTAGAGGTGATAGCCCTTGGGTTGGAATCGAGGAAATCCCCAACCTCTGCCAGTTCCTTGGACCTTCTAGTTGACTCTGCCCTCCCTCAAGGTGACTACTACCTTGACCTCCATCACTCAAGGTGAGTTTTAGTTGATTTGGAACTTCACAGAAATAGGATCAACAGCAGGTGTCCATTCTTGGCTCTGGATTCTCTTGCTCCTCATATTGTTCAGAGCAGGCTCTTGTTCCTTTTCATGGCTATATAGTATTCCAGTGTGCCCTTTTGTTTTCTTTTTAAATTGTGGTAAAATAAATCTAACATATTACTTACCATTTTAACCATTTTCAAGTGTATAATTCAATGATATTTAGGACATTCAGGATGTTGCACGACCCTCGCTAGTATCTAGCTCCAGAATAGTTAGAAGAACACCCCATGCCCATTAGCAGTCACTCCTATTTCCCTCCCTCCCAGCCACTGGCAACCACTAATCTGCTTTCTGTCCCTATGGATTTGCCTGTTCAGGACATTTCAGACAATATGTGGCCAGTTGCTACCAGGCTTCCTTCACTCAGCATAAAGTTTTCAAGCTGCATCCATGTTGTATCGTGTATGACCACTTTATCCCTTTGTGTGGATCTACTGCATTTTGACGGTCCATTCATCTGTTGTTGATGTTTGGGTTGTTGCTACCTTTTTGCTATTGTGAATAGTGCTGCTGTGAACATGCATGTACAAGATTTTGTTGAGCAGCTTTTGATGCTTTTGGGTCTTTACCTAGGAGTGGAATTGCTGGGTCATAGGGTAAGTCTACATTTAGCTTTTGATGAACTTCCAGGCTGTTTTCCATAGCAGCTATAACATTTTACCTTCCCACTGGTAGTGTTCCAATATCTCCACATCCTTGCAAACACTTGGGGTCTTTTCCTTTCTTATCATAACCGTTAGGTATGAATTTGCCACTATTTGTCCACTTTACCTGTTAATGGACATTTAGGTTATTTCCAGTTTGGGACTACAGTGGATAAAGCTGTTTTGAACCTTTTTGTATGTGTCTCCTGGTGAACATACACTTTTTACCCCCAGGGTTGGAATGGTATACTCATGTGATAAGTAATGGCCAGGCTGTTTTCTCAAGTGTTCCGTGTGAGAGGGAGTGCCACCCCATGTGCTCATCAACACTTAGTTTTCAGCCACTTTAATATTTGCCTTTCTCTCCTTCTTCCCCAGCTGGCTCACCAACCCTGGTCATCACATTCATTAAGCACTTGTGTTAATAATATTCTAATTCTGGGTGCTGGGAGATGAACAAAGCTACTGATTCTGGATGCAAATCACTCTCAGTCTGGGACAGGAGGGATCCTGAGGACCATGCACTTTGTGTGTCAGTTTATCTCATTCTTGCAACAAGTTGGGGCACAGGTTCTGAGTAAACACATTTAATAAAAGGGGAAGGGAGATCTGGAGAGTCAAGGGACAGAGTCAATGTTCAGCATCCAGCTAATATATGAACTAGGATATGTGACTCCAAACCCTGCAACAGGCATTCATTCATTCATTCATTTTTTTCATTCATCCATTCAGTAAACACTTCCTGCCAACTTTCCTGTGCCCCCTAGAGGTCTCAGTCCTAGTCCCCAAGGAGACCCTAGTCTGCAGGAGGAAGAGCCGCTGGCCACAGATGGAGTGGAGTCAGGGCTGGGGTAGAAGCTGGACCTGGAGCTGGAAGAATCAGGAGTGGGGGAATGAGGGTTTTGTGTGTGGAGACAGGGAAGGTGTCCTGGAAAAAGGGACATTGAGTGGGGGTAGGTAATAGCTCAGTAATAGAGCACATGCCTAGCTTGCATGAGGTCCTGGGTTCAACCCTCACACCTCCATTAAATAAAGAAATAAATAAGTAAGTAAATCTTTTTAAAAACAGGGGGACATTGAGGCTGGGGTTTTGAAGAGTGCATAGGAGTTCATCAAGCAGATGATGCATTCATTAATTTGACAAATACCCTCAGCCAAATCCTCTGTGCTAACCTCACCCCAGCCTGGTCCCAAGTAGTCTCTAGGCTGGGGGAGACAGAACGAGACAGGACTTCCCAAAGGGTCATGGATGGGCAGGAAGGAGAGGTTGGGGCTGGAGACACTCCAGATGGAGGAACATAGAAATTCTTCAGAGGACCAGCAGAGGTCTCCGGGGAGGAGGATATGGCTCCAATTTTCTCCCCCAGAGCAGAAAGAGCTGGTGCTGAATGTTTTTGCTTTGAACTATATTGCTTAGGTTCAGTGAGGCCCAGACAACATGATTCTGCCTCAAAGAGATGCTTGGACCTGCTTCAAGCCACCTCCCAGCAATGGAGCCTCAGTTTTCCTGGGTGAGGTATGTGGAAGGAAAAACATATATCCCCTTACCCATGAGCCTTGTATTATGGTAGTAATAGAGAAGGACTTCGAATTGTTGCCTGTTTGTGGAGGTCTACACATTTGAGATAAACAGGGATCTGTGCATGGAACAGGGATGTCTCAACCTGACCTGAAAAGATCTAGGAGGACTTTCTGGGGGAAATAGCTTTTGAGTCAGGGCCTGAGCACAAGTATGGGACAGCAAAAGGAAGAGCACATGGAGAAGGAAGAGCATCTCCTGTGGGGGAAACAACATATGCAAAGGCCCTGAGGCCAGAATAAGCTGTGTGTGTTCCAAGACTAGAGAAGACCATGCGTGGCTGGCTGGTGTGACAGGGAGATGCAGAGGAGTGGAGTCAGGGGGGTTGGTGGGGGTTGGACCAGGCAGGTTCACCGGAAAGGGTGTGGGTTTTTACTCTGAGGGCTATGGGAGCCATGGAAAGTGTGGGAGCAGAGGGGCCATGAAAAGTGAACTGTAAAAAGGACAATGAACTGGTTTTAAACATTTGACGAGATTAACATGTAACTACCCATCCCATTTTACAGGTGGGGAAACAGAGGACTGCAGAGAGTAAGTCATATGCCCAGGATCACATAGACATCATGTGACAGACCCACGATTTGAATCCACAGTGTCCTCAGTTTTAGGGGCTGGGCTCTTCAGCACCATGCTATGGGGCAGAAACGAAAGAGGGGTCTGGGAGCAGCCTGACCAAGGTGGGAACCCGCTTGCAATCAGTTTATTCCATAAAATCACCATGATGTGGTATGGGGGTGGGAGTGGAAGAGAGAGGCTGCGTCTTGTTTATAATCCAGTCCTCTCTGGGTAGGGAACCTCACAGCCCCTCCTCATATCCCCTAATTAGTGTGAAGATGCCCCCCAGAAATGATGGTTCTTGCTCCTCTCCTCTTGCCAGCTCAGGGTTCTGCCAAGCTCCAGCCCCATGGTTTATTAGACAAGATGGCCCACTTTGGACACATAACAGTGGCTCAGGATATGAATTTTCCCTTCCCCTCTTGGGCCACTCCAAACCCCACCTAGGGCAGGTCCTAGATAGAGTGCAAGAAGGGAAGGAGTGACAGGCTGGAATGGCTTGGGTCTCTGGGAGCTGCAGAGGACCATGAAGTAGAGCCACAAGCCACCATTGAACACATACTGTGCTCATCCTCAGAAATAACCTGCATCCCTTACCTCCTCCGTTCCACACACGTGTATTAAGTGCCAGGCCAGTAGCAAGTGAATCTCATCCTGCCCTTAGGAACTTTTAGCTCAATGCTCCCTAGAATGTTGCCAAACTGAACTCAGGTCTCCTTGCCTGACAAGAAACAAAATCAATCTACTGATAATAGGTTGTGGTGAAGGAAAGTGTGGTGTTTATTTGCAGGGTGCCAAGCAAGGAGAACAGACAATGAATGCTCAAAAGACCCAAACTCCCTAATGTTGTCCAGGAAAGGGTTTTTAAAGGCAACATTAGGGGGTGAGGGTCACAGGGTGTGTGATCAGCCCGTGGACATTTTTCTGATTCGTCGATGGTGAGGTAACAGGGTGATTTTCAGGAATCTCAATCTCACAGTCTTCTGGCTGCAACCAGTTTAGGGTCTATATGTCCATGGTCAGCAGTTTCCATCTGGTGGGCTCTTGGTTTCTGTAAAAACACCTTAAAAATGTGGGTCAGAAGGTTATCCATATCCCTCAAGGAGTTCTGTGTTTTTATATCTGATCTATTATTTAAGTTATTATTACTTTTCCTGCTTGATTGCTTTTCCTTTGTACCTGCTTTTCCACTTCTTTAATCACTAACTGCTTGAGTCTGCTTTTGGAACTTGAGGAAGGTCTAGGAAACTAAAGCTTTTTCTATAAGCAAGAAACGGAACACAGGGGTCTGTCACTGGGAAGACCCCATAGAGGCCAGTTCAGTTTCAAGAAGGCAGAGGGCTCCCTAATCTTTGACACCAGATTCATTCATTAAGTTTTCCAGTTGACGTATATTTATTGAGCGCCTATTATACGTAGGCAATGGGGAGACAATGTTTTCCGAGACCCCCGGCTTGGCTTCTAGTTGGGAAATAGACAAGGAAACCGACAAGAAAACTGGTATGAGAACACAAGATGCCGAGGGCCCAAAGGGCGGTCTCCATTCTGCCTTGGGGATCAGGGAAGGTTTCCCAGAGGAGGGGACGTTTCAGCTGAGTGCGAAAGAGAAAGCAGCTTTTACAGGAGAAGAGAGAGGAAGAGATGTTTCTGGCAGTGGGAACAGTTAGCGCGTGAAAAGCCTGTAGGCGAGGAGTGTCAGAGGAACTAAAGACATCTAGGGAAGCCCAGTCTGGAGGAGGATGCAAGAGGAGAAGGGAAGATCGGGAGCCAATCACCATGCAAGAAGAGCCTTGTGGGCAGAGCTTTCGGTGTGCGCCCTCTAATTGGTTGCCAGCTGTCGTGTGAAGGACGGCCATAGCGATTACACCCGCCATGGTCCAATCAGCGGCGGCCACCGGGGCGTGGTCGGGGCGGAGCTGCATCATCCAGGTCCAGAGAGGGAGGGAACCGGCCTTGAGTGACTTGCAGTCGCTGGAGGAAGGCGGGGATCGGAGGGGACCGAGATGAGTTCCAACCCGGTTTCCCACCTCCGTCCAGATCTGGACCCCCAGGCGACGCCGTGTCCCCACATCCACACCCGAACTAAGTCAAATGGTCGCCATTGTATCCGCATCTCCGGTCCCACTAATGACGCTGCCATGAAACACAGGCTGAGGACAACACAGGGGTCAAGGGTGCAGACCCCAAGTCTGGTAGAGTCCAAATCCCAGCTGTGTCCTCCAGCTCTTTGATCCCTCTGTGCCTCTGTTTCCCCATTGCTTGAACCCGCATCATAACAGCTCCGCCTATTAGGGACACCACTGGGATTAAACAAATTAAAACACGCTGAACAGGAACCAGCCCCTGCACGTGCTAAGCGCTTACCAGTAATTTATCACTTTGCTCTGGAAATTGGCCACAGGCAGCTCTCCTGGGTAGAGAGCTGGAGGCAAATCTGCCTGGGTTCTTCCCAGGGAGAGCACTGCAAATCCAGGCCTATTTCCAGGTACATATATTTTTTTAAGTCCAATAAAGTTGACATAATTAAACATCAGTTCATTTGGACTTTGCAGTTCCCCTTTTGCATTCTGGAGCCATAGTGTGTATGCATTTGGGTCTCAAACATTTTCATAGGGCTCTGGCGTTCCTGGGACCCCAGGGCACGGTAGTGGGTGGGGGAGGCTGACACAGCCCGGCCTGACAGTGCCGTAGTTGTAGTCCTAGAGGCATAAGAGACTGAAGCCCTGGCTTTGAGCTGTGCCTTATACTGCCTGGGCAGTTTGGGCAAATGCTATGGCGTCTCTGATTGTCTTCCTACCTGTCAAAGATCACATCACTGAAGCCCCTTTGTCCAGTGTTCTCAGACCTGCCCCCAGGCTGAGTGCGAGTCCATGGGATCTCCAGCCAGTCTGGGGTAGGGAAGCAGGACACGGAGGGGTGGCATGAATGAGGGTGCAGCTCGGAGCTGAGGCACATCAAGGGGCTTGGCTAGGGCAGTGGTGACAGCAAGGGCCTGGAGGCTGGAGAGGAGAGGCTGGGGATTTGGGGGGCCCTCTGCCAAGCTGGACCCAGACCCAGTGGTGGATGACCCTCACAAGCTCTTGGAATTCTCACTTTGGGCAAAGAACCACATCCGCTCCCAGAGTCACTTCTTCATGCCTCAGTTTTCTTCATCTGTAAAATGGAAATAATTGTACACATCTGGGGAGATGTAAGATAAACAAGAAAAGCTCAAGAATTGTTGAGAGGGAGCCCTCACTTTTTTTTTAAACTATCATTTTAGGGGATTTGGGAGTGTAGTGGTTAAGGGCCCCAGCTGGACTGCTGGGCTCTGCCACTTACCTGCAATGTGACCTTGGGTATATGACTTAAAATTTTCGTTCTCAGTTTCTTGCCTATAAAATTAATTATGGGTATTAAACGAGTGAATATTTGTAGAGTTCTGCGCAGCGCCTGGCACACTGCAGGCACTTGCTAAATAAATTAACTCCCCTCTAGGTGGTCCCTGGCTCTAGGTGATCCCCAGCCTTAGGATCGCCCATTGGCCCAGCGCTGCCCCCTGCTGGTCACTCTGGGGACTTTGTGTTGAGTCCCGCCTCTGAGGCCGGAGCCCAACCGGCCACCTCATCTGAATCAGCCTCATTTCTTTGCCCCCTCGAGGCCTCATCATCTTGACCAATCCAATCGCTCTCTTTTATTATCAGCCCTCCCCAGGCCAATCCAATTCCTTCACTTCCTCTAGTTAGTCTCGCCCTACAGCGTTGTAGGTCAGGGCTGGGAACTCAAAAGGAATCAGCTCTGACCTTGTCCCATTGGTTCTCTAGGAAAAAAGTTTTTTTTTTGTTTGTTTGTTTTGTTTTGTTTTAATCTCCATGTTAAAGGAGATAAACCAAGATTGCCCTCATCAATTCCTCTTAGTCACTGCCAGCCTGAGAGCCATAAGTAGGTCCAGCCTCAGAACATTTGCACTTGTGCTCTCTGCTAGGAACTCCCTTCATCCAAGTCCCATCATGCTTAGTGAGACCTCCTCACTCTTAAGCTTCCCCTCTTCCAGGAATTCTTTCCCAACATCCCAATCGGGACCCCCTTCCCCCCTTAATCATCTCCCTTACTTTGTCCCAGCTTTTACCTTAGAGACTGGGTTCTGTTGCCCCACATCCTCCTCCCAGACTCCAGGTAGGACCCCAACCTTGGACGTTGCATGGACATGCCTGTGGATCCAGGCTGTGTTTGTTGAGGGAGTAAATGACTACATGAAGATCTGTGTTGCAGAAACAGCCTAATGTAAGAGTTGGTCCAGCCTCACTTCATATCCCAGCCTTGTCTCCCCAATCTCTCAGTCTTCCTATCCATAAAATGAGCAGAGTATTGCACCCACATCAGGTTGCAGAAGATTAAGAGAAATAGCATATGGCAGGCTACATAGCACATTGCCAAGTACACTGTAGGCCTTCAGGAATCACGTAAGTACTCTTCCCTCCAATTATGAGAACCTCAGGCACAGGATTCATGTCCTACTTCATCTACTTCAGTACTCTCCCATCCCCCACCCTGCCCTAGTACCCAGGGCAAGGTCATTGACAAAAGAACTGCTGGTGGGGTGGGGAGAAGATGAGAGTGTCCCAAGGACTCTGAATTCCATGTTC
This sequence comes from Camelus ferus, assembly GCF_009834535.1. Taxonomy (NCBI): domain Eukaryota; kingdom Metazoa; phylum Chordata; class Mammalia; order Artiodactyla; family Camelidae; genus Camelus; species Camelus ferus. The sequence continues at coordinate 16,611,586 of NC_045717.1, forward strand.
CCCATGCGTACCATTGCTTGCTATTCTGATAACAGGGACTAGGGTCAGAGATAGATAGACATGTGGAGGATGGACCCCTGGGTTTGATGTCTTGATTTTGGTCCTGGAAGCCAGGAGGCCCTTTACCCTCTGTCTACACTCTGGCCCCAAGTGGCTATACCCCATCTCATGTTGATGTCTATCCCATTTGTATCACCAGCCCAACCTCTCCCCTGAGCTCCAACTCAATTGTGCAACTGTACTGGGTATTCTTATTGGGTGCCTTGTGAGCATCTCACATTCAGCAAGTCCAAAACATAGCTCCCTGTTTCCCACCCTGAGATCTGCTTCTCCATCAGCATGGTGGAAGGCTCCACCATCACCCAGCTGGCCAGGCCCCAAACTCTGGACCATTCTTGTCACTTTCTTGACTCCATGTGTCCAGTCCATTTGTTGGTCCTCTAGGCTCAGACTCCAGAATGAACCCAAACCTCCCCAATACTCCCATGAGCCCGGCAATCTCATGCCTGGATGCTGCCCTGGCCTTCTGCCACCTATACTCCACCTGCTCTGACCATCCCTGCTCTCCTAGGCAGTATCAGAGGGATTCTTAAAATTATAAATCGGATCATGTCCTTCCTCAGCTCAAAGCCTTCCCATGGCTGTCCATTGGCCTTTGAGTTAAACCCACAATCCTCCTTGTGGCCAGGAGACCTCACATGGACTGTACTCCAGCCCACAATCTCCTCCCTCACTCCGACTTGTACTGACTCATTCACACTTATGGAATACCTATTGTGTGCTGACACCATTCTCAGCACAGGGTGGGTGGGTGGCCACCTCACTGACCAGTGCAGTTGGGGCATCAGAGAGGGGTCTAGGGTTGGGGTTCATGGGTGAGGATGGGGCCTCAGTAGCTACAAGATGCCCATGGAGCCTTGGGTCCTGCTGGACCCCACAGGGTCCCATCTCTCCTTCTCATTCACAGTTTCCCTCTCTCAGTGTCTTTCTCTGTATCTCAGACCCCTCTCGATATCCCTCAGTCTCCTCACTAGCCCCCGATCATCTCCCCTCTCTCTCACTCTGCTTGGGCCACACCAGCCTCCTTGATATTCCTCCAACCCACCAGACACAATCTCACCTTAGGGCCTTTGCACCTGCTCTGCCCTCTGTCTTGAATGCCCCTCCCCCAGCTCTCCCCATGCCTGGCTCCTTCTCCTCCCTTGGGTCTCAGCTCATGGCTTGCTTCTTCCAGGACCCTCTCAGTGACCCTCTCCTCCACCATTTCTCTCTATCGTGGGACCCATCCTGTTTTCCTCATAATTTTCTTTGATTTTCTCTGTGCATGCTTATTTGTTTCCAACTCTCATGCTAGGGACCATGTCGTTTGTTGGAACCTGTTGACGGGAGTAGTTCCCAGCATCCAGATGGTGCCAACAAGTGTTTTGCAGAACAAATTGATTGACAGCTGATTCATATCTGTCTCCTCCATGGAGCTTCAGGCAGTGTCAGAAATATGAGATGTATCCACTAAGGGCTGGGAATTTATTTGAAAACCAAGCAGTGTGACCCTGAGTTGGGGCTTTAGAAGAAGCTCCATTTATTCCTCATTAAACAGCTGAGCTCAGGTGGGGAAGGTATAGCTCAGTGGTAGAGCTCATGCTTAGTATGCACGAGGTCCTGGGTTCAATCCCCAGTACCTCTATTAAATAAATAAATAAACCTAAATTACCTCCCCCACTCCCCCCCAAAAAATCTGAGCTTAGCAGATGCTGTGGAGGAGGAACTTTATCATTCAAAGCCCAAAAGTCTCCATAACTGCTTTTGGCACAGGGAATTGGCAAGTTTTAATAAGAGCAGGGCCCCTGGGGATGGCCAGGAACTCAGATGACAGGGAGGGATGTGTGTGTGTGTGTGTATGTGTGTGTGTGTGTGTGTGTGTGTGTGTGTGTGTGTGTGTGTGTGTGTGTGTGTGTGTTGTGTTTTCCACCAGTCTGTGCACTGTCTCGCATCATCCCTCTTTGAGTAATTTTTCTCTGGGGATGTCATAGGATGGTGGAGAGAATGAGACGTCAGAAGCCAAGAGAGAAGAGAGACAGAAAGAGAGAGAGTCTGAGAGTTTGCAAAAGACGTGTATGTAGATGCATAGTGAGGAGAGTCAGGGAAAGAGGGAACTTCGGAGGAGAGAGGGCAAGAGGAAGACAGCATGGCGTAATTAAATGGAGGGATGAGATAGCTCAAATAAATAGCTTTGGAATGAGCCAAGCTGTTGGTGGAGCAAAATGGGACACTGGGGCATAAAATTAATTGGATCTGAGTGATCAATTTATCAGGGACTTTAGCAGAAGGAAGGAAATGGAGTATGAATAAAAGAGAAACAGAACAAGAGAGACCAATTGGTATCAAATATATTGAGAGAATGTAATTCATGCGAACATATTAAAGGTGAAAAGTTATAGAGTTGTCCCAATTGATGCAGGAAGTGCATTTGCTAAGATTCATCACTTGTTCATGATAAAAGAAAAACATGTTAACCACTGAAAATAGAAGTGGATCTCCTTCACTTGATTTTCTTTTAAAAACCTACAGCAGATACATTTAATGGTGAATGTTGAAATCTTTTCTTTAAGATAAGGAACAAGGCAAGAATTCCTGTTACCATGGTGTCTGAGATTATACTGAAGTCCCTGGCTTGTGCTGTAGGGTAGGAAAAAGAAATTAAAGGCCAACAGACTGGAAAGAAAGAAATGAAAATGTTTTCATTTGCAGATGGCATTGTGTACAATGGAAACCCTGACGAATCTGCAGCTCTAATGATTGGATTTACGGAAGGTCAAGAGAGCTTGTTAGATGCTAGAACCAATTGTATTTTACACTCCTGCAACTAACAGGTAAAAAATGCAATCTGAAAAGACCATTTATTCATAGCATCAAATATACAAAGCATCTAGAAATAAATCTAAAAAAACAAAGACTTGGAAGATTTATGGAGTGGGGGAGGGTATAGCTCAGCAGTAGAGTGCTTGCTTGGCATGCACGAGGTCCTGGGTTCAATCCTCAGTACCTCCATTAAAGAAAATAAATAAACCTAACTACCTCCTGCTCCCTCCAAAAAAACAAGATATATGGAGAAAAATGTCAGCTTCATTTGTCAAAAACAAATAAATGGAGAGGTTCATTGTATTCACACTCTGGAAGAGTCAAAATAAGAAAAGATGTTGGTTTTCCCTCTCTTTGGTTTATAGATTCAAAGCAATTCCAGTCAAAGTCCCAACAGGGTTTCTCAGTGGAACTCAACAACCTAAGAAAAAAATGAAGAATAACCCAGATGTTCCTGAAAATGAGAGAGGGGGCTCATAATAATAATAATTAGCAAGGACTAGTATAAAAGGATAGATGGTCTCAGCCCAGAAGAGAGAGCCAGAACAAATCCTCAAGTAGGACAGAAATCCTGCAGCACAGCTACATTGTTGTTGGCCTGTGTCCACTATTAAGTCCATACATGTACAAAAACTTGCTTTGTGGCAGTTTCATTAAAGGTTGTTGGGATGATTGACTATCCACATGGAAAAAGTATGTAATTGGACTTAATCTCACTCCACACTCCCAAATCAGTTCCTCCAAGAGAGGTTGACTTGACTATAAATGATTAAAGTCTAAAAATGTAGAAGATGCTATGTGAATATATGATGCTGGAGCAGGAAATAATTCCTTAAACAAGACACAGTGGGCATTCATCACAAGAAAAAAATCTGTAACTATGTATGATAATGGATGTTAACCAGACTTACTATGGTGAAAGTTTCAAAATATATATAAATATCAAATCATTATGTTGTGCACCTGAAACTAATAGAATGTTGCATGTCAATTATGCCTCAAAAAATAAAAGGCCACAGTGTGCGTACTGCAAACTGATTGATCAAGTTGAAGAAGTTAAAATTAAATTAATAGATACGGAAAGCAGATTAGTTGTTGCTGGGGCAGTGGTGAGGAGGAATGAGGAGTGACTACTAATGGGGATAGTGTTTTCTTTTGCTGTGGTGGAAATGTTTAAAGATAGAAGTGGTGGTTGTACAACACTGTGAATATACTAAATGTCACCAAATTGCACACTTTAAAATATATAAATGGTAAATTTTGTTGTATGTGTTTTCAGCAATAAGAAAAAGGAATTTAAAATTAAGAGCTTCTCAGAAACTCCTGCTCAGGAGGTGAATTTCCTCCCCAAGAGGGTGGGCTGGGCTTAGTGATTTGCTTACAAACAACACAGAAGGGAAAGGGAAAAATAATAACTTGACATGGATAAACTTGGGAGACAGCACCTTACTCAGGTCATCAAAATTAACATCCTCTGTGATGTCACATGGACATCAGGGACCTCTAGTATGAGGGAGGAGGGAACCTCATCTCTGCAATCTTCCTCCCAAGGCCCATAACCCCAGCCTAATAATGAGAAAACATCAGATAAACCCAAATCAAGTGATTTTCTACAAAATACCTAACTGGTACTCTTCAAAAGTATCAAGATTGTGAAAATCAAGGAGAGATTAAGAAACTCACAGAGAAGGAGACCAAGGAGATAAGATAATTAAATGCAATACAGGATCCTGGATTGGATCCTGGACTAGAAAGAAAATGTTAGTGGGAAAACTGGAGAAATATAAAGTCTGCAATTTAAGTAATAGTAAGGGCCAATGTTAATGTTTTAATTTTGACATATGTACCCTGTAACCATGTGTAAGATGTTAACATTAGGGGAAGCCTAGTGAAGGATAGATATATAAGAATGCTTTCTGCCTTTTATAACTCTGTACCTCTGTAACTTTTTTGTACATCTAAAATTTTTCCAAAATAAAAGTTTTTTTTTTTAATTAAGCACTTCTGGTATGGAGATTCCTCAAAAGACTGAAAATAGACTTACCATATGATCCAGCAATCCCACTTTTGGATATATAGCCACAGGGAACTCTAATGCAAAAAAATACAGGCATCCCAATGTTCATAGCAACACTATATAATAGCTAAGTCATGGAAGCAACCTAAGTGTCCATTGACGATGACTGGATAAAGATTTTGTGGTATATTTACACAATGGAATACTATTCTGCCATAAAAAGGAATAAAATAATGCCATTTGCAGCAACATGGATGGACCTGGAGAATGTCATTCTAAGTGAAAAAAGCCGGAAAGAGAAAGAAAAATACTACGTGATATCACTCATATGTGGAATGTAAAAAAAAAAAAAAAAAAAAAAAAAAAAAAGAACACTATGAATTCATCTATAAAACAGAAACAGACTCACAGATTTAGTAAATAAACATGGTTACCCAGGAAAGGGGGTGGGAAGGGATAAATTTGGGAGTTTGATATTTACAAGTGATAGCGAATATACAGAAAAATATGTTTGAAAAAATTTCTTCTTTATAGCACAGGGAACTATGTTCAATATCTTGTAATAAACTCTAATGGAAAAAACATGTAAACAAATATATGCATGACTGGGATATTGTGCTATACACCAGAGACTGACACATTGTAACTGACTGTACTTCAATTTTTAAAAATGAATAAATAAAATTAAGCACTTCTGTTCAGAGAATGACACCATGAATAGATTGAAAACAAACCACAAAATTGGAGATTTTTACAACACATGAAACCAACAAAGGGTTTGTATCTAACATGGATAAATAGCTATATAAATCAATAGAAAAAGACAGTCACATTGTTCAAAAATGGATAAAAGACTAAAAGGCACTTCACCCTAAGAAGAAACCCAAAAATTACATAAAGTGTTCCATCCCATGAGCAATCAGGAAGCTAATAAAAACCAAAACCAAAAATACCCTCTCCCTTTTGGCATAATTCAAAAACCTGGAAAATTCAAAGTATTGGCAAGGAAATGGAGCAGCTGAATGCTTATATGGTGCTAATGCAATGTAAATTGCTGAGGCCAAGTCAAAAAAAAAAATAGTTGCTGTAATTTCATGAAGCTGAGCATGTAGGTGTCCTATGATCCAGTCATTACTACTCATGTATATTAGCCTATATTTCTGAGAATGGTTATAAAAGCCTTGTTTATGATAATTCCAGAATGGAAACAATCATAAATTCCACCAACTGGAAAATAAATAATCAAATATGTACTAATTCAAAGGAACACTATACAGCAGTGAAAAAGCATGCATTACAGCTAACCACAGAAACTCAGATTAGTATCAGTAGAATCATGTTGAGCAAACAAAACAAGTTAAAAGAATGTGAAGGTTTTATTCTAGATTATGTGAAGTTCAAAACCACACAAAACTAAACAATGTTTTGTTTGCTAATAAGTATGTGGTAAAATTGTAGCAAAAAGTAGGGGAATGAAAAACAAAATTTGGGGTAGTTCTTCATTCAGAGGGAAAGGACAATAGATTGGGAAGGGACAGTGGCCTACATGGTCTTCCACTATGATGGCAATATTTTTTACTCAAGCCTGTCATCACTGCTCCTTATTTCTTACCTATGGTTAATTGATAGGTGATAAAAAATTTTAAAGCAATGAAAATCACAATGGTTAACATTATACATTACTATTCCATGTGCTTTCATATGTTAATTTATATAATATCTCCTACAACTCTGTGAGGCAGGTCCTATTATCTCTGTTTTACAGATAGGGAACCTGAGGCAGAGTGGTCACATGACTTGCCCAAAGTCATGCCTGTGATTAGAGGCAGAGTTAGGTTTTGGACACAGGCCTCCCTTGTAACTAACTCCATATATGGCTTGTGTTTATGAGGCTCTGCATGTGTGCTGGGGGCAGGGGACTCTGTGGGGCTCAACCTCTGGGACTGTTCTAGGTACTGGAGATACACAGTGAACAGGTTTGTAGGACATCAGCTCACACGGAACTGCCTGGTTAGATGTACAGGGAGGCGTAGTGAGCAGAGCTGTGTTGGGGTCAGGGCCCAACCAGAGGAAGAGTTAGGGTGTAGGGGAGTCCTGAAAGGTGGAGTAAGGGCTAGGTTTGTGGCTTTCTGGATGTTCAAACTGGGCATTGATGGATGAGTAGGAGTTTGCCAGTTACACAAGGGAGTAAAGAATGGAATCCAGTTCGAGTGTGTGCAAAGATCCACAGCCTGAGTGAAACAGAGACACAGAGGGAGACCAAGACAGGACTTTGTAGAGACACAGAGAGGCTGGACATAGGCTCAGCGGGAGACACATGATCGAGAGAGACAGAGAGAGGAACAGAGAGACCCAGAGAGAGAAAGAGACAGAGAAACAGATGCAAGGAGACAGAGATGTAGAGACAGAGGAACAGAGGTATTCAGGGAGAGCAGAGACAGCAAAGGACTCAAAATTGAGAGTCAAAGGAGAGACAAAAACACGCAGAACCAGAAGGGAACCTGCCTGGAAACCGCCCTCTGGTCCAGGAGCCGGGACTCAGCTCCGGCCCTTTAAACCACCCCCACCCCCCCCACCCCCCCGCCAAGCTTGCGGCGCTCGCACCCCATCAGGCGTCGCTGGGCTCCGCCTTCCTTCCACATCACTGCCACGTCAGGAGCTGTCCGCGCCCCTGGTGCTGAACCAAGATGGCCGGCGGCGGAGGCCTGGCCCCGGCGTGAACTGAACGCGGGCTGCAGCACCCGCCATGCCCCAGTCCAGCGGCCGCTAAAGCCCAACCTGACAGAGCCGGTCCGCCGGCGACCCCGGAGACATGTCTCTACTTTGCGTTGGAGGTAGGAGGCGAGACTGCGGGGCGGGGAACCGGTGTGGACCCCGACTGGGCTCGGGGTCTGTGTGGACGCGGCTGGACTCCTGAGGGGGTGACCCGAGTACATGCGGCTGGACTTTCGAGGGGGCAGCCCTTGTAAACGAGTCAGGGCGCCTGAGAGGGTGATCCGTGTAGACGCAGCTGGGCTCTGAGGGGGTCTTGGTTGCCGCTCCTGGGGGTCGTGTGGACACGGATGAACGCGGAGGCCCGTGTGGACGCGGGCAGGGATGTGGGGCTCTATCTGGAAACGGTCTAGACTGGTCGTCTGTGTAGAACAGGCTATTAGGGGGGTCTGTGTGGAAGGAGCTGGGCTGGGTAATTCGAATGAATTCTGCAGGGTACTTGGAAGGAGTCCTGTGCTGTGGGCTGGGCAGCAGACTGGGCTCGGAATTGGGAGAAGAGTGTGGGGTGGGGTGGGGGTTGTCTCCAAGCCCTGAGAGTGTAAGATTTGGGTAGAGGGGCTTAACCGTTAGGACTACCACGAGCTCTAGGTATCCTTCAGCCCTGGGAGTGGAGAGGACTGGGAGGGGAGCCGTGGAGACCCCTTCCAGAATTCTGAGAGGGCTGGGATTCTAGGGTCTGGGGGAGCTTTTCTGGTTGACTCTTTGGCTTCCCTAGTAGGGGCTGGAGGAATCGCCTGAGGGCCTTCCCCTCCCCGCCCTCTCTTGCCCCTCGGAACGCATATCTGGGCTTCTCTGTAGGGAGCCGACCCCTTGAAAGTGCAGTTCTCCCCTGCACCCCTCACGGCCAATCTCACCTCACCCACATTGCGCTGTAGGGAGGGAGGAAGAGGTGGGGTGGAGCTATTTTGGGGCCAGAACGCCATCTGCACCGAGGCCCACGCCCAGGCCCACGCTCTGCGTTGGGGTGAGGGGAGGGAGAGAGACGCGGGAGGGGCATTACCGCCCCCCACAACACGCACCTTTGAAGCAGGGTTAGGGAGAATCCAGACCACCTGGATCAAGGCGTCTGGGGGCAACTCTGAGTTCTCAGCAGGGTGCCGTGGCAGCTGGGGTGGTGGTGAACCGGGGCTCAGGGCTTACAGAGGTCTCAAACTTGAGTTTTAAGGCTTGGGGTCCTCCCCTCTCACCTCTACTCCCTTCAGAAAGGCTGGGGTGGGGAAGAGGTGTGTTGGCCAAGCCTGAGATGGCAGGCTTCAGGAGACCTCAGGCAGCCTAGAGTATATTCTGTGTGTGTGTGTGTGTGTGTGTGTGTGTGTGAGAGAGAGAGAGAGAGAGAGAGAGAAGAGAGAGAGAGAGAGACAGAGAGAGACAGAGAGAGACAGAGAGACAGAGAGAGAGAGAGACAGAGAGAGGGAGCACTGAACCCCGGCCTCAGCCTGAAACCGAAGGGCAGGCCCGGGAGCTGGGAACCGCCCCCACTGACCCTCCCCCTCTCTCCCTTCCCCCTGTGCCGCTCCATTCACAAACCCAGCCCCGCCCGCCGGCTCCCCGCCGTGGTGGCTTCCCGAGTGCTGCTCGCGCGCGGGGCTGGGCCGGCGTGGACGCGGGTGTTCTTAAAGGGACAGGGGCTCCTTTCATTGAGCTTGTTCCCGACGGGCGGGGCTGATGGTGGGAGAAGAGCCAGTAAGATCAAAAGTCAACTCGTTCAGTCCCTAGCCTGTGGAGTTAGGGGAGTTGGGAAGTGGGTTAGACCCCCATGCAACTCCCACAGACCAAGCCTAAGGGGAGGAGAGGGCGAATGTCCAAACCCCCTACTGGCCCTTCCCCCTCCTCTGAGTTGTCTAACACCTGGGAGGGAGCAGCACTGGAGGGGAGGGTCAATGTGGGTGTTCCTGGTTGACTCCTCCTAGCTCTCTCCTCTGCCCCCAACCCCCACCTTCGGAGTTGGGCTTCTCTGGAATCTCACCCTTAACTCTGATGCAAACTGGAGTCTGGGCTGCAGGGGTGGTGTGAAGCGGAGGCAGTAAGAGGGGTGAGGCTTCCTGAATAGGAGGCCTAGGGAAAGAATCGTGTTGGATGATTACGTGGAACTTCTAAGGAAAGAGTCACCAGCAGAGTGGAGGGGGGTCTCTGGGAGGAGCAAGGCTGGGGGTGAGGTAGGAGGCAGAGCCCTGAGGTGTAAAGGGATCAGCAGGATGCTGAGAGAGGCTGGATAGGGGAGACAAGGAGAAGTGGGGAGAGGGGGATATACTGGGAGAGGTGGGGGTGATGTCCAGAGTGGGAAGCCTTGAGGGCTGAGGGGAAAGGGGAAGGTAGTAGGGCATCTAGGCTGGGAAGGCTTTCCTCGGGTTTAAGCTCATCCTAGGAGTTGAGGAAATACCTGCTCCCCAAGGCAGGGGCTCACCCACATTCGCCCATAACTGCACACACTGAAGCTGGTACAGTCATACCCAGATTTGCCTTGTGTGGACAGAAGTGCTCAGGACCTACCAAGTCTCTATGATGACCACATGCCTTTAACTACAAATTCATGGACACATGTGCACATTCACATGCCCCTTTGAACATACACACATACACATATACTGGACACAGTCACTCTGCGCCACAGACATGGTCCCCCCCAAATAAAAGCATGTGCCTGCACATGCACACACATGGATGTATCCACACGTGCTTGATGTAGGTTCACAATATGTATGTCACCTAAAGATCCACCCATACCATAATACTCAGACATGTACCTATACCTACATACCTGTTAAGGCCCCAAACCCCAAGAAACACTTGTGTACACATGAGCACATGCCAAGACCATACATGTGCACATATGACAACACTTGGCTGGACATTCAAAGCAGCCATTTTGAGCAGATGAATGATGACGTATCCAGACATATGCTAATATATGTAGATTCACATAAGTGTGTACATTTTTGCAAAGTAAGCAAATACACATGCTATACAACTGTTTAACACACATACTCCAACACGTGTTTTTGCCTAACATATCATTCAAAAGCCTGCATGTACCCAAGCTCACACATACCAGCATATGGCACAAACAGTCACGCCCCACTCCCCAGCACATACATGCAGAACCTCACCTGCACTCAAATGGTACACGAGTATCCATCCCTCTATACATTCAACCCATATACACTCAACTGCCTGCCTGGTAACGTGAACAAATACACATGCCAGTACACACAAATGCCAGTTCTTTTGTGCACACCCTGCACTAACACATGGGAGACCATCCCCCTCTACAGACCTTGCCTCTACCACCTTCTCATTTCTTTATCCATTGCCCCATTGTCCCCTCCACCTTAATCCACTTGCTAAGTCTTGACAGAGTCCTGAGGCTGCTAACAGCAAGTGCCAACTAGTTCCTTTGTGAATTCATTCATATAGTTACTCACCAAGCGTTGAGCACTGACTATAAGCCAGGCACTGTTCCTGGCTCTTGGGACCCAGCCCTACTCCTGACTTCATGCTGGTTGGGTCAGAGTGGGAGAGATGGGGAAGGGCTGAGGGAGTTGGGGAGGAGCGTTTCCATGGCTCTCTTCCTCTGGGAAGCCTGCCCTGTTCCCACCACCACCATTTGCCTAGGTCTCACAAGATGAGGGGGAACTGTGCAGAAGGGAGACCATGATTTAGGTGGAGGGCACATCACGTGCAAAAGCGTGGTGACAGAGATTTGGTTTTAGAACTTCCTATGTGTCTCATGGCATTTTGCCAGGTCACTGAATGTTTAAAAGTCTTCATAAATATTTGATGAATGAATATTGCATATAAATTAGCAAATGCATGTGATGGTGAGTTTGCCTCACAACTAAAAATAATGTCTACAGTCAGCCCCACTTATCCAGCACTCCACAAGCACAGTGTTGAGGGCTTTTATGCCCATTGCCCTCTTCAATCCTCGCAGCAACCCACTTTACAGACGAACAAAACTGGGGCTCAGAGAGGTTCAATAACATGTCTGATGCCACATAGCCAGAGGTGTAGCTGCCCAACTTCACAAACTACTGGGAATTAGAGAGTGCAGGTGGAGCCTCCTCTCAGCCTCCAGGATCTGGGAGACACCCAAGTCCCTTCTATGGTGTGAGAATCTGTCCTGGGATCACCTTATTTCTTCTTCCACTCAGTGAGCAGACATGCTATGATCTCCCCATTCATCATGGATGCTCCCTTGCCCCTCTCCCAGGAAGTCTTCACAAATCCCTCTGCCCTTTACTGCTCCATTCCTGATACCAACCACCCAGTCAGGGGAGGTCTGCATATGGGTCTTTGCTCTCACCACCCTCACAGGGTACCTCCAGGATCGGCTCTGATTCATTTTCAGGACAGCAACGTTAGCCACCTCCATATCTTGCATTTCACTTGCCTCTCACATACGATGGGCTTCCTCTGTGAGGTGCCAACCAGGACATCCAGCCTGAGTTCAGCAGGTCTGGATTTGAATCCTTAAATCCACCACTTCCTGGAAAGTCCCATATCCTCTTCATTCCTCAGTGTGCCCATCTGTAGAATAGGCACAGTAACAGTACCCGCTGCCTAGGTTTGCTGGGACTCTCCAATCAGATGAGGCATGCAGAGCCCTTGGTATGACGCCTGGCTTGTGGAAGGGTTCGATATGTGTGTGAGCCAAAGACAGGAAAAATCAATGATGGTGTTTTTATTAATGGGGACTAAAAGCTTTCTGGAAGGAGGTCTGTGAGTGTAGGGCATTTTCTGAGAGCTCACTGCGTTCTCAGTCCTGAGGAGGGCTCAGTAATTCACAGTGGGCCAAAGAGGTGCCAATTCATTGGAGGTACGTGGGCCCATGAAAAGTTCAGCACCGCGGACAGCTCAGGAGGGAGCCGCTGGGTTCAGCACAGTGGACAGCGTCCGCGCCAGGGGACCAGGTCCCAGGGCAGGATTGCTGGAGGAGACAATGACTTCTTTCCTTCAGTGAACACTATTTAATGAGCACTTACTATATGCCAGGCCTACTTCTAGGTGGCACCTGGTAAAGAATACAGACAGAAATATCTGTCAAGGTTCTTGGTGTGTTTTTCACACCTAAGGCTTTAATTGGACTCCAGCTTATTTCTGTCTAAGGAAGATGAGAGTCCTCATTTATTCTCCCTAACATACAAAACCAGCGGGACCACTGTCCTTGTCAGAAGGCCCATGTCCACTATAGACATCACATTTTAAGTACCGAACATCCTAGGACCTGTTTCTGAATTATCTATGCTTCCTTTCCACCACTTGCAGTGTCTTCTGATACCCAATAAGCACGTCCAGCGGGTAGGCCTTCAGCCACTTCCCTTGATGGCTGGAATTCTCTATTCCCCTACTCCCACTCCCAAGCTTGGCAGGTTATGGACCAGGTGCCTCAAGACTGGATTCTACCTCAATTAGAATCCAGGATCGTCTAAGCCAGGGGCACAATTAGAACTCAACCAAATAATAAAAATAGCAGTGATACTAGTAATGGTAATAATGATAATATTAGTAATGATAGTATAAAAATGCTGATGCTAGTAATGATGAAGAAAGGGGAGAGGGAGAGAGAGGAAGAGGAAGGGGAGAAGAAGGAAGTGAGACCAACTAGGTCTCCCTTGCCCCATTTCTCACATGCAGAAACTGAGACCCATTGAGCAGAGGCTCACTGGCCTGGCAGTGCCAATAAGCCCCTGCTCCTACTTCCACTGATTCTGCTCTTGGCAACATCTGCTTGTGCAACCACATTAATCAGTCAGTGTTGATGGGGGCGCCCCAGGGACAGCGGAGGCCCCACAGGCTGCTGACCTGGTATGACGTGGTGTCTCCTGCCAGCCCGTCAGAAGGTCCAGCAGTGGGGACCTCCCCCACTCTCCACTTCCTGCGGTCGCGTTGCTCACGCCTTCCGCGCCCACATTATAAATAGCCTCATGCATGTGACCAGGAGCTCGCGGAGGAGGGGCGGCGCTTCCGCCCTGGTGACCCCGATACCGCGGGCAGGGGGAAGGTGGCTGCGCTGAGATGTGATGACAATTACAGTGGTGAAGACGACAATGACTGGGGTTCCGCTTACTGATAGGGAAGACAGAGGGAGAGAGAGATTTGTTTCTTTCTCTGAGCAACATCAGCCCCTCCCTGAGTCCCCCTTCCTCCAATCCCTCTCTTCCCCTGAGCCCTACTCCTAAGACCACCCACCCCTCCATGCTCCCCTCCCTTCCTGAGTAGTCTCCCCCATCAGGAGCCTCCTCCAGCTCTCCAAGCTTCCTTTTTTTAGTTCCCTACCCTCCTCCTCCTTATCCCATTCCCTCCCAACCTATTCCCTCCCAAGAGCTTCCTATCCCACCCTAGTCCTTGGTCCCACTTGGAGTCCCCTTCCCTGATTCCTCATCCTCCTCTGAGTCCTGTCTTTCACCCTGAGATTCCCCTTCCTCCCTCTGAGTCCCCGGTGATGAACATACATTGATGTCCTCACCCTGGACTCTCTGAAGGGGCCTGGGGTCTCACTGTCAGAGCTAGAGCCCTCCAGAAATCTCCCATTCCTGGTGGGCCCCAAGTTAGCCCATTGCCCTCTGGCCCAGAGAGGCTTAAGGAGGAAGAAAGGGGGAGAGACTGAGAAACTGGGAACAAGAGAGACAGACAGAAGCAGACAGAGAAGGAGAAGAGAGACAGAAAGACAGTGATGGGGTGAATAGAAACAGAATTGGAAGGAGGGAGTCAGGGAGAGATCTCCTCCCTAGAGAAGAGGATAGAGACAGACCTTGGACAACTGGTTTTCCCTCTGAGCCCTGTCCCTGATCTGTACAAAGGGGACACAGAATGGGACCTGCAGAGTGGGGTCCAGCCTGGGCCAGACCTCAGTGAGCCCCTCAGATCCCCCAGGGCCTGGCACCTACCTTCTCCCAGTGCCTCCCCACCCCCAGCTTTTCTCTCCTAATCCTGTCTCTCCTCTCCACAGCATCTCCCCTGCCTGCCCTCCCTAGTGGAAATCTCTGTGTCTCTCTCTTTCTGTCTCTCTGGGTCTCTGTCTCTCTCTGACTCTCATGTCTTACCTCCTTCTACTTCTTCCTCCCTTCTTTTCCTTTCTCTCCCCATGTTGATACCTCCATGTGTGCCTTTCTCAACCTCTGTGTCTCTCCCACCGTTCTCCCTCCCCGCCACCCCCCCCCCCCGCATCCTTCCTGCTTCACAGAATCATCAGGTTTGCAAGCTGGAACTCTCCTAGGAGGGAGGCCTGGAGCTTCTCCTGTGCACAGTCCTAAGTGCCCCTGAGCCTCAACAGGCCCAGGAGTGAGGGGCTGGGTGGATGAGCTCCCTGTGGGCTGGGTAGGGCTGCGTGTATGAGAGGGGGTCTGTGGGTCAGGGATAGGGACCCTCTCCTTCTAGAGAGTGATTTTTGCACATGCAGTAATGTGCCTTGAGTGGGAGGTTGAAGAAGACAAGACATGGTGACAGATTTTGGGTGTGGGAAAAGAAACGGAAACAGAAATACAGTGGGAGACAGATATGGAAGCTCAGAGAGGGAGGTACACTTTCCCAGGGTCACACAGCACCATAAGATGAACCCAGCTCCAACCGACTCCATCCTGAACCATTGCTCACCTCTCCCAATGCCCAGCCAAGGGCTCTATCTGTTTTCTAACTCCCAAACTGAAACCCAGGTGTGGTGGGCATAATGTGCAACTTATTTGCACTTAAAGTCTGGGTCTTTGGGAAGGATGCTGTTGGCATAAGGAGACACTCAGTTCCTCGTCTTCTCTGCAGCTCTGAGGAGCTCACTCAGTGCTTCTGGGCATCAATCCACACCACCCCACCCCAAACATACGGTCTGTCTGCAACAGGAACAAATAGTATTTACTGACAAGTGTTTAAAACCACTCTACTTCCCCTGTCCTCGATAGGAATTCTTTATTCACTGATTCCATTCAGGTGTTTTTCAAGAAAGAAATTCAAGTGATGGAGACAGAGATACAAATCCCATATGTGAAGATGAGCCCCAGATAGGAGGCCATGGTATGTGCCCAGAAAAAGGCTGAACTTGACTCTCAAAAAGAAGAAAGAACAGAAAGGCAATTCTGTTTCTAGGAATTTATCCTTCAACTTACTTGCACACACTTTTTAAGACATACTTAGAAACAGAAAGGTTCTGCAGAGGGTATAGAATGATACTATTTGTGCAAGAAATAAAATAATGTACATGTGCACATAATTGCGAATGCACAGACTATCTATCTCTAGTTCCACAAGGAACTGGTAATGGTGATTGCACCTGGGAGAGAGAGTGAGAGCTGGGGTAGAAAAAGCCTTATCCTCATTGTATAATCTTTTGATTGCTTTGGATTTTGTAAAATGTGCGTGTATTGCCTACTCAAACAAAAATACTCATTTGAAAAGTAAAAGGGAGACAAAATATAGAAAGCAGGCGAGAGGGCTCAGTTTGGGAGCAGGTTTTGGGTGGGAGTAGAGAGTGAATAGCGGAGAAATACATTGGGAACAGATGCAGAGTTTTAGAGATATTGAAAGTGAAAGTTTAATATCCTGTGAGAAAAGCCAGCAAAGAGTGGAATTGTTTTGAATCACCTGGGGCTGTGGGGTTATGTGACATATGAGGAGACTGGACCACATGTGATCCTGATGTAATTTGGGTCTCACCTTTCACAGGCAAGTTGGGCTGGACAAGCTCTAACAACCTCCTGGCCAGGACTGGAATGTTTCTCTATGCACTATGGAGTCAGCTCTCTGGGTTGTTCTTTCCCACCTTGTCCAATTCCCTTTGAATATTAAACCCCAAACCCTGGGATCATTTGGTAGGACAGACTGAGCTGAACAATTGGGGGACAAGTCTCACTGGCCTAAGAGGGGGATTGGAATCACTGGAGATTGTTTTCTCCTCTCCCCTACCTCCTTCTCACTAAATCCCTTCCTTCTTCTGAAGCAATCCTGGAGGGCTTCCTGTGGGAGGCCTCTCCTGCCACCTGCCTTCCTTCTTTTGAATCGTGTTCAATTGTGCGTAAAGTCATAACTGGAGGGAGGGAGCTTTGAGGGAGTTTGATGGGGAGGGGGGTGGGGCAGGGACTGCTCCCAAGGTCCATGCTTCCTTCCACCCCTAGGTCTGCCTGTGTTCATCTGTCTGATGGCTTCTCTCTCTCTCCCTCTCATCCCTGCCTCCCTTCTCTTCTTATTTCTCCTCTCGTTGTCTGCCTCTGGTCTCTGATTTCACCTTCACCTTTTTTTTTTCTTTTTGATCTCTATCTGTCTCTTTTGCTCTCTATTTTTTGCCTCTCTCTTTACTCTGTCTCTTTCTGTGTCTCTCTCTTCTCTGTCTCTCTCATTATGTCTCTATTTTCATGTGTCTGTGTCTCTGTCTCTCTGGTCCCCTTCTCTCTCCCTGTCTCCCTTCCCTATCTCTGTCTCTCTCCACAGTCAAAAAAGCCAAGTTTGATGGTGCCCAAGGTAAGTGACCTCTATTTCTGCCCTATCCTGTGTTGTCTGTCTGTCTGTCCGTCTCTTGGAGAGATTGGGGAGGGGGTCTGAGCCAGTGATGGGGGCTTGGGATCTATGTCTGCTGAGCATCATGGACAGTGTCAGACTTGGTCTGGGGTCCCAGCAGTCTTCCCAGCCATCCCCTGAAGACCCCAGTGGGAGTGAGGCTCATCCTGAGCCAATGCTGATTACTAGGATCCTAAAAGACAGGGTAGGGACTCTTAGATCAGTTGAGAAAAGTAAGGCTCAGAGAGGTGAAAAAGTTTTCTTTATCTAAAGATATTGGACACAGTCATTTTTAAGCATCGGGATTAGGCATTCCAAAAGTCCGCATCTCCCTTGCACCAAGGCCCCTGCCTTGTGTTCTGAGGAGCTGGGGTGGGGCTCTGGGGGCTGATCTGGGGATGGAGGCACAGAAGAACCTCAGTATATTGGACCTGGGGTGGCTCCCAAGAATTCACAGCCCCTGGGGGATCATAGTAGGGTCATCAATAGCTTGAGAAGGGGCATGGGGGAATCCCTGAGCCCCTGCACTGACCTCTGTTTTCATCATCACAGAGAAATTCAACACGTATGTGACCCTGAAGGTGCAGAATGTTAAGAGCACGACCATCGCCGTACGGGGCAGCCAGCCCAGCTGGGAGCAGGATTTCATGTTGTGAGTCTTCTGTGACTGGACCTAAACAGCCTCACCCCTTGGCACAGCCAGGCGCTTTGCTGGTCCTACAGGGCACAGCCGGACACCTGGGTGTTGTCTGGGACTCCCCTCCCTCCTCCTTCAGCCCCCATGTCCAGACATCAGCTTTGCCTCCAAAGAACTTCCCAAATCCAATTGTTTCCCTTTATCTCCGAGGGCACCAGCCAAGTCCCCACTGCCCGACAGCCTCCACCCTGGCCTCCTGCTGCCATCTGCCTCTCACAATCTGTTCTCCTCCAGGCAGCCAGAAAGATATTTTTAAAACTGCAAATCACATCCTGTTACTCTCCAAACTTGCTTGTGGCTCATAGTTCATCAACCTCAGAACAAAACTCATATCCTCCCCACCATCCCCAAAGGCCCAGCCCCTGTGACCTCACGCCAATATCTTGCTCCTTCTCTCCTGGGTCGCCTGCCCCAGACACACCCACCTCTGCCCTGTTCCTTCAACATGTCCAGCTTGTTCCTGCCCCAGGATCTTTGCTCTTGCTCTTCTTTTCCCTTCTCTTCCCTTCCCAGTTGGCTCTACCTGTCCTTTGGGTCTCAGCTGTGTCACCTCCTCAGGGAAGTCCTCCCTGATCACCATCCCCAAGCTGTAATTGAAGAGTCATTTCAAGCCTTGTCACTAATTGTTATTTTATTCATTTGTGTGATTTTTTTCCCTCCCCTCCCTGCTGACCCCATTTGTGTGGTTTTTGACATATTTCTGGCCCCTTCCCCTCCAAGAGGGAAGGGCCCTGTCATTCTCTGTCCCCACTGTGACACTCACACCAAGGACAGGGCCTGGCACACAACAGATGCTCAATAAATATGTGCCTAACAACTGTGCCATGACCTGGCCCCTCGCCTCAATCTGGAGCCACTCAGGGCTTTCGTTTTATATCCCACCTACTCTGATGATGTGTCAGGCCCTCTTCTAAGGCTTTGATTAAATCATTTTGCCCATAACCCTGGTTGGGAGGGTGCTACTGTAATCCTCATTTTGCAGATAAGGAAACAGAGGACCAGAGGGGCAAAGCCACCTGCCCAGTGTCATCCAGCCTATACTTGGGAGAGCTGGGATTTGGACCCAGGCAACCCTGAACCTCTGAGCAGACCCTGGCTGGGTATTTTCACTGGTAGAGACCATGAGAGATTCCAGAATTGAGATTCTGGAGCAGAAGAGCATTTGGGGAAAGAAGGAAGGAACTGGTTCTACAATTCTGGGGAAAATGTGAAGGGGGTGGGACAGAGTGGTCCCCAACTCCCCCAAAACCACTTACTAAATGATCAGGTCACAGTCAACAGATATATTCAAGGAGCTCATTCCTTAAGATAAATCTTTGGTCAATTGGTAGACTCAGTGAATTGGACATCCCCCAAGATTTTCCCCCAAGTCTGCATATTTCCAGGGTGGGGCCTGCAGGGAAAGGGCTTAGAGGTGAAATCATTCATATGCTCAAGGGTGTCTTCATATGATTGAAAAGATGACTTTGGGAAGGATGGAAGCACCTGAATATCCTAATCCTGGGGTAATAGGGAGCCATGGAGGGTGTTTGAGCCTCCTCACTTAGCCAGCATTCTCAGGGTCTGAGGACTAGAGGAAAAGTCAGATGAATTGGGGGTACAGGAGAAATGTGATAACTATCCACTTCCTTCCCAGCTTGGAAAACATTCTGCTATGATATCCTGAGCATGTAACTAAGCCCTCTGGCCTCAGTTTCCCATCTGTAAAACAAGAGCCACTGTGTTACCTTCCTGGCTAGGACTCACCGAGGCGTGGATTCGCACTCCAGTTCTTGTGTGTCCCAAGGTAAGTGAACTGACTTTTCTGAGTCTTCGTTACCTATTTCCACAGTGAGATTAACCGCCTGGATTTGGGGCTGACAGTGGAAGTGTGGAACAAGGGTCTCATCTGGGACACGATGGTGGGCACAGTGTGGATCCCCCTGCGGACCATCCGCCAATCCAATGAAGTAAGTAGTGGGCTGAGGGTTGGGTAAGAGTGCCTGGGAAGGGACCAGGGGCCAGTGGCCCAAATAAGATGGACATCTATATCCTTCAAATGACCATGTTCCTATAGGCATCCAGGGCCACAGTGGCAGCTCCAGTCACCAGGGTCTAAACTCCTTCCATCTTGTTGCTCTGCCTTTCTCCCCACGTGGCTTCCACCTCATGGCCCAAGATGCTTACTCAAGGATTACCATTATATCTGCATTCAAGTCAAGGGAGGGAAAGGTAACAAAGGAGGGGGTTGGCCCTTCTAATGAAGGGCCCAAACTGGAAGCTGTCCAAGGCACTTTATTCACATGTCATGGACCAGAACGGTCATGTAGCCCCATCTACCTGCAAGGGAGTCTGGGAAATGTAGTTTTAAGCTGCACAGCCCTGGGCCCAGCTAGAAATGTGTTCCTATGAAAGAGAGGAGAAAGAATATTGTGCGTAGATAGCACTTTGTGCCTAGATGGGCATCACGGAGGTTACTCCAGTTCTAAGGAAGGTACTAGACAATAACCTTGGCCTCCTCCCTCTCCTCCTGGCCTTAAGTCTCACACTCTCCACTTGGCCCCTAGGATCCTGTCCTGCCCTCCCTGCCCATCTCCCTTGGGAGGCTTTCCAGATGGCACTGACCCACTTTGCCAGACTTATTTTCCCCTAAGTCACAATCTATACACCTCACAGGCCCCAAAGATGGCCTCTGAACTTTCACATATGCTGTTCCCTGGGTTTCAAGTGTCCTCCTTTCCATCACCCTTAAGCCCAGCTCTCATCCCCTCTCCTCCAGGAAGCCCTCCCTAACTTCCCCCTGAATCTCTCAGCTCTCCTCCCTCCCACTGGCCTGGCCCTGATTTCATGGGTCTGGGACTATCTGTGTCAGGCTCTGTCTGCTATGACTGTGGGCTCCTCGGGCATTACCCAATGTAGACGAGGCATAGAGCAGGCACCAGGGAGGGTTCATTTTCTAATGAATAAATGGAGAGGGAGGAAAAGGGTGCAATAGTCCAGGCAAGTGAGTCCAAAAGGAAGCCTTATAGATGATCCAAAATTTCCTCAGTGACCCCCAACAATGTATGAGGAAGGCTGGTCACCTGGGACAACTGTGACCAATGCAAGGGACCCTGAGCTACTACCCCAGCCCCTGCCAGCCTTCCCCTAGGGCTGCAGAAAGCAGATTCTGCAGAACACTATTTTCATTTGAGAGATGAAGAAACTGAGGTTTAGAGCGGACCCCACATGCTCAAGGGTTCATTTCCCTGAACCAAGGGGAACTGGTTCATTCATTCAGGAGTTTCCTCTCTGGATGGTGGGAGGATCAGGTCTTTTATCTGAAGTCAGGGCCCCATAACCCCTCATTAGAGATGATGGGTGCTGTGCAAGACTGGGACCACCCCTATCTGACTCTGCAGGTCCCTCTATCTGACTTCTTACCCCTGAGTTCCTTAGAACCACCATATTGCCCTGAACTGTGACCTTCCTTCTCTGAGTCTCAGTTTCCTCACCTGTAAAGTGGGGACACGATCCTTGCTCTTGGGATAAGAGTGAGATGGGGTGAGGGAGACATCTTGGTGACAGTAGGAGGTCTGCTGGCCAGTGCACACCAAATACGTGATCCACGTTGCTTACCTGTGACCCTAACCCCTGTTACCCCACCCACACTGCAGGAGGGCCCTGGAGAGTGGCTGACCCTGGACTCTCAGGTCATCATGGCAGACAGTGAGATCTGTGGCACTAAGGACCCCACATTCCACCGCATCCTCCTTGACACCCGCTTTGAGCTGCCCTTAGGTGAGTGTGGGGTGGGGGATGGTGGGGAAGGAACCTCACTCAACCCCAGGAGAATAGCCGGGCCTATGTGGGTCCAGAAAACCCTTCATTCTGAGGATGAGTTTCCTCCTCCCCAGAGGAGAGTCTCCTGGGTTATAGCAAGTCAGCAGAGATGTGTGCCTGCCACGTGCAGCGTGCACTCCAGCTCCTGCAGGTCACCAACGGCCTGTAAGGGCTTTTCAACCTATGGAGCTCAGGTCTAAGCCATCCTGTCTGGTCTTTGGTGCGGTCTTAGGCTGAAGAGTGAGCTGAGGCTAGGAGAGACAGATAGAGGCAGAGAGAGACAGAGAGACAGAAAGAGAGAGAGACTGAGAGAGAGGAGAGAGAAAGAGAGAGAGACATGTAGAAATAAACAAAAGGAGAGACACAGAGTAACCTCTCCACCTTTCCTGGGAGCAGCTTGGATCTCCCACATTATCCTTCCAAGAACCCATGGCTTCCTCACCCTTGTAATACTAGGATGCAACTTCTCTCCTATTCTCCATCCATTCCCAAGGCCACTCTGGGCTGCACTGGTGGGGGGTCAGGGGTGCCATCTTGCCCTCCCTTCCTCTCCCTCCACCCACTGGAGAGCAGCCCCATGGGCCTGCAGGATACACTGGATGGAGGCTGAGAGGCAGGGAGGGGCTTCCAGACTCACAGCCAGGGCTCTGTTTGCAGACATCCCCGAGGAGGAGGCACGCTACTGGGCCAAGAAGCTGGAGCAGCTGAATGCCATGAGGGACCAGGATGAGGTGAGTGTTGGCATGGGGGCTCTTTTCTTCCTCTGTCTCTTTGTCTCCCTATGTCCTCCACTCTCTGTCTCTGTTTCTCTCTCCGCTTGTCTTTCCCTATGTCTGTGTCTCTAACTCTTTGTAACCTGACTAAATCAGTGACCCACGTGGTCCAGTCTTGAACCCATGATGGCATCAAGGAACATATATATGGTCCACCAAGGACATGATGATTTCAGTTGACTCAAGATCTGCATTTACCAAATACTCTCAAGGAGATATGGAGGCTCCATAACAGTTCTTTCACCCTCTTTCTGCCCATACCCCTCAACTCCTTGAGTCACACTTTCAGATTTCTTAAAGTTCTCCTCCCCTCACAGCAGCCCTAGCCCCTGTACCTCTGTTCTTCCATGCCCCCCACTTCTTCTTCTGCACTCTGTCTTCTCACGGTTCAAAGACCCAATGTGGCCCAGAAGACAGTCTTCAGGGAAGAAATAGCAAGCAAGCCTGGAATACTCTTGAGTGGGAGGCGGAAAGCAAAGGGGCAACAACACTCACATGTTAATAATTTTTGTCCAACCTCAGCTCACATCTTCTTTCTTCAGCTCCCTGCCTCAGTGTTCTCTCTCTCCCTCTCCTCTCTCTCCCCTTCTTTCTGTTTCTTTTCCTCATCTGTGTCTCTTTTTCTTTTTTTCTGTTGCTCACTGTCCCTGTGTATGTGTCTTTCTCTCCCTCTTTCTTTCTCTGTGGACATCTGTATCCTTCTCCTACAGAGAGAGAGGATTTAGGAGGTGGGGGAAGTCAGGATGAAACAGAACAGAGAACCATCCTGATCCCCTGGCTTCTGGCACCCCCCTGAGACAAACCTTCTCTTCTGCCCTCCCCTTCAGTATTCATTCCAAGATGAACAAGACAAGCCTCTTCCTGTCCCCAGCAACCAGTGTTGTAAGTACATCTCAATTCCTTCCTGGGCATCATCTGAAACGCTCATCCCTCTCCTACCCCATGACTGTCCTGTATAATGTGTTACTCCCTCTAGAGATATGGGTCCTAAGAGTGCACAGTATCTGCTCACAACTTAGTGGAAAAAAGAAGGGATCTGGCACTTGGGTTTGAGTCCTGCCTTGCTATGTGGCCATAGGCATGCCAGTGTCCCTCTCTGATCCCTAGAATCCCTCTCTTTGAAACTGGGGCATCTGATAGGCACCCCCACTCCTTTCTAGAAGGATCCAGGAATGTTAGAGTCTTTGAAAAACACTTTGAAGACTCTTCAATTTCATTCATCAGATCCTGGATGAGGACCTATAACTCATTCAATAAACTTTCATGAGGCCAACACAGACCCCACCCTGAGCAGCCCACAGTCAGATGGTGCAGACAGACAATCAGGTCAACACGTATATAATAGGCACATGTATAATGAACAAAGACTATTTCATTTACTCATTTTCTTGGATAAGGAAACTGAGGCCCAAGAGGAGAAGTGACTTGCCAAGGCCACACAACTGGCAGAAGGCAGAGCCAGTATTTGAGCTCAGGTCTGAGGGACTCTAAGTTTGCTTGTCTTTCCACTGCACTGCACCTATCAATGAAGGTGATTATCATGTTCCACTGCATACTGCCTCTCCATCAAGGCTGGAGTTTTCAAAAGCATTTATCTTCTTTGGCCTGTGGACACTCAGATGCATCCCCACCAGGTCTCCACAGGCCTAGAAGATGTCATTCCCTTAAAAGTGCTGTTTGAGTCCTCTGAAGTAGGAAGGGAGTAAAAATTATAAAGTCTCAGGGCAAAACTCCCACCCGTGATACTTTGCTCCCACCCCACTCCTCAACCTCTTTCCCCTTTGCCATCTGCTTCCCCATCCTCCTTTCCTCCTCTCTCACAGTCTCCCCTGTATCCGTCGTCCACCCTCCCCTATATGCCCAGGATTGTGATGATGAAGGTGGAGGGAGAGGGTGGAGACTGCAGTTGGAGGAACCCTATTCTTACACTAACTTGGGATGTGATATTGAGAAAATCCCTTGACTTCCCTGCCTGGGGAGCGGTCATCGTTGCTCTGAAGAAATTAACAACCCCCTTCTCTGGTGAATGGGGTCATTGAAGGATTGTGGTGGGGCAGGGGCAGGCAAAGTAAAGGGCAGGAGCAGATGCCAAAGAGCACCTGGGCAGGAGGACTGAAGCAAGAGGTGGGTTCAGCTGGAGAATGGAAACCTACTACCCAGCATCTACCTCCGAGTCCTCTGGGGGATGTGTCATCACCCCCATTTCACCAAGGAGGCAGCCAAGAGGAGTCTGAGTTTTGGTCTAGTTGTTTTTCTGAGCTGCCTGGTGCTGGGGATGAGGCTCAAAGATGTGGTGCTCTCCCTGGTCCTGATGCTCAGGCTGTGTGACTTGAGGCTGTTCATTCTACCTCTCTGACCCTGCTTCTTCACCTCGAAAATGAGAAGAATGATTAAAAATAAAAACTCACCCAACAAGGGGTGTTTCAAAGTTGAGGATTTCCAGTTCAATGTTTCTTTTATTATCTGGGATATGGGGGAAGGAAGGAATGGCAAATCCTGACCCCAGACTTCAGAGTTGGAAAACCATGGGATGGAATCCCTCTTTGTTACTTCCTGGCTGAACCTGTGGCCTTGTCAAAAAATGGGGAGATCATGCCTTCCTCCCAAGGTATTCAGTGAAGGCATGACAAAAGCCAGTGGTTAAATTGATGCTCGGGGAAGATACTCAGGACAGAAGGGGATGGGATCCTGGGGTGGGAGGAGGAGACGGGGAGAATGAGGAGGACGGGGAAGCACCCCCATGCCTCCCCCTCTGCCTGCTGCCTTTTATTATCTCTGCCCCTTCTCTTTGTAGGCAACTGGAATTATTTTGGCTGGGGTGAGCAGCAGAGTAAGTACTCAGCTTGATGTTCTGGGAGGCCATGGGGAGGTGGGCACCTTGGCGACCCTGAGGCCCCCACAGCCCTGCTCAGGGAAGCGGGGAGCCTGTGGCTGGCACATTAGGGCCAGAGGACTGGCAAGATCCCTTTGGTGCCATCCTGCCCCCTGATCATTAACCTCTGTCTTGAGGGTCCTACTGTCTGGTGGGGAGTGGGCACCACCCCTGAGGTGGAGGGATTCAGCTGGGAGGAGTGGGCATTTAGACTGGAGACCTGCCTGTCTCCAACTGGGCACTGTGACTTCCCCTCCCTCTTGCTCCCCATGTATAACCTCATCTCCTCTCCTGTGACTCCTTCTTCCTCTTTTTGTCTCCCCATCTTCCTCCTTCACCTGAAAAGGAACCCTAATGTCACTCAGAGGCTGATGGGTGGGAGGGGAGAGGGTCTCAGAGGGAGCAGCTGAGCAGGGACCCCAGCAGATATCACTCAAGATCTCAGCTCCCAAATCTCTCTTCCTCCACATCTTCCTCCAATTTACCCTTAGAGGAAGGAAACAAGCTACCACCCCCAAATTGGATGGCCATTTTTCTCCCTAAGGAATAGCTCCCTTTCCCCCATGTACTGCCTCTTTCAGAGAAATCCACTCTTACACTCTGAGCATGAATTTACCTCTTATTCTCTACTCCACCAACTAGGGGCCTCTCCACCCCATCCCCATATCCTGATGGACCAGCTCCACCCAACCCTCCCTCCAGGATCAGCGAAACTGTTTACAAATACAGTTGCCCTTTGAATAACATGAACTTGAACTTATATGTGGATTTTTTTTCCAATAAATATTGCAACAGGACTACACCTGTTTGGTTGAAACCATGGATGCAGAATTGTGGATACAGAGGACTGATTGTAAAATGTCACACATGGATTTTCAACTGCATTGGAGTCTCTAACCTTTGCATAGTTCAAGGGTCAACTGTACTTTGATCCAAAGCAATCTGTCAAAAACGAGTCGATCAGAAGCCAATTTAGCCAAAATAGGCATTTGGCAGACAAGAAGGCTTGGTAACAAACAAACAGTCTACCACAAACAAACAATACAATGAAAAAAAAATCATTTTTTGTTAAAACCAATTTAGAAAAGGCCGATAATTGGGTCAAGTAGAACAAAGACAACTGGGTCAAAAGCAGACCATTTTGTCAACCAAAAGTAGCTGAAAATGCCTTATCCAGAGAAGCAGGCAATTTGGTCAAAAATCATTTGGTAAAGAGCAGAGTCTGGACAAAAACAGAAAGAACCCAAGAGAAAGCAATTTGCCCCTCAAAAAACAGACAATTTGTTAGAAAAAAATAATTTAGTGAACACGCACACAGCCTCATGTGGTTTGGCTGGAAACACCTCAGCCCAGTCAAGGGCACGTGGGTAGACTGTAAGCCCAGATGATGAGAAGAAAACAGGTTGGTTAGAGGCGTAATTGGGTGACATTCACAAGCTGTCCCAAGTTGCAGACCCCCCAGTTCAGGGCTCTATGATATCACAGGTTCACCTTGGTGCATAAATCAAAGTTGCAGAAACTCACATCTACTGCCGATGCTCCCAGGACACAGCACATCTGATGGTGGTCGTATGGCAGGGACAGGATAAAAAGCTTGCAGATCACGGTGGCCCAAGTCAAATGAGAAGCCAGGGAGCCGGAGTTACCTTGGTGAGGCAGGGTTTGCTGCTAAAAATAAATTTAAGGTTTTGCGGAAGGCAAAATAACGTAGGGAATGAATCAAATAGCTAGTTCTACAAGAAGTATGAAATTAATTTTTCAACAGTTTACCACAATAAAAAAAAAAGATCAACCTGTTTTGGAATATAGAGAAATAGACTCTATCAGTGGGAAAAGAATGAGAAAGTTAAGGGGGGTTGGTGTAGCTCAAGTGATAGAGCTCATGCTTAGCATATACAAGGTCCTGGGTTCAATCCCCAGTACCTCCTCTAAAAATAAGTAAGTAAACCTAATTACGTCCCCACTGAAAAATAAATTTAAAAAAAAATGAAAAAGTTAAAATAATAAAGAGAAAAAATCTGGGAAATGAGCAAAAATACTTAAAGACATTAAAAAAGTACAAGCCACCCCATTGGTGTTTAAAATCACCAGTAAATTGATACCACAGCTGAGCATACCATGGGGCTCCCAAGCAGGGGGTTAATTTAGGGTAGGGGGCAACCCCACTTCTTTTCAACTCAACTGTTGCTTTCTAAATAAATTGAGTCTCTCCTGTTCCCACCACAATCTAGCATCTTTTGAGACTGTTTTCTTTTCACTAAGAAAGAAAACCTATTTTCCATTTACTAAGGAAAACAAGCCAAACTAAAATATCCTGTAATTCTTATTAAACACTTGAAGTTTGGCAACCCGAACTTGTTCCATTTGACCGATAGATTCTGGGCACGTGGTGGTCTTGTCAACCTAAGAATCTAGTCTTTTTGAGGCTGACAGCACTTTGTCAGAGCCCCTTCCTTGTTCCTATGCATGTGAGCTCAGGTCTGGGGTCCCTATCCTTGAATATCAAGAAATCTCTGAAGGTTAATGGGCATTTATACTCTACTGTGTCTTCCTGATCTCCCTCCAACTTTCCCCTGAGTGTTTGTGTGACTCTTGTTATGGGAAACTCATTGCCTGATGGAAAAACTCATATTGTTTTCAGAGCCTGGACTTTAGCAAAGTCCATTCTCACACTTGAGCTGAAAGGCACCTTCCAGTTTGTCCCTGTCTTCCTCACATTGTAGGACCAACCCTGGACCTCATACTCTAGGTCCATTTTGAGCCACATATAGAGAAGTGGGTTGTCACCTCCCTTATTCTAAAGCCTATTCCTCTATTAACATGACCCAAAATCCTTCATTCATTCTGGTAGATTCCTCTTCTTGGGTTAGCAGCCAGTG
Organism: Camelus ferus; assembly: GCF_009834535.1. NCBI lineage: Eukaryota > Metazoa > Chordata > Mammalia > Artiodactyla > Camelidae > Camelus > Camelus ferus. The sequence continues at coordinate 16,639,736 of NC_045717.1, forward strand.
AAGAACTCTAAGTCTGAGAGACTGTATTGGCTTCCATTGTGTGCTCTCTCTCTCCCTCCCCTCCTCACTCTCTCCTCTCACCTCTTTTCTCTTCCAGATGATGACCCTGACAGTGCAGTAGATGATCGTGACAGTGACTACCGCAGTGAGACAAGCAACAGCATCCCGCCACCCTATTATACTACATCCCAGCCCAATGCCTCAGTCCACCAATATTCTGTCCGCCCACCACCCCTGGGTTCCCGGGAATCCTACAGTGACTCCATACACAGTTATGAGGAGTTCTCTGAACCGCGGGCCCTCAGGTAGTCACTGTGGAGTAGATGATCTGTGTGGTGTGTGTGTCCGCATGCATGCATGTGTGTGTGTATCTCTGGAGTGGAGAGAGGAGTATAGGGCTGGAGGGAGCTGGGGGTGGAGGAAAGTGGGTCTAGGAAAGCAGAATCCATGCTTTCCAGATCCTGGTCCTGCTATATCCGGTCTATAAGCAAGAAAAATAATGATGGTTAATTGAGCACTTACTATGTGCTGGGTATTCTAATGAGTCCCAAATAATTCACTTATTCCTTCCACAGTCTTATGAGGTGAGAATTTACCTCTTCATCTCCCAATGGCTTTGTAGATAAGGAAAATGAGGCAGAGAGATGAAGTGATTTTCCTAAGGTCACAGAGTTAGTAAGTGGCTGAGCCTGTGAAGAAGGCTTCTGAGTCCATCTCCACAGCCATAATCCCATACTGATTCTCAGCCCTAAAAAAAGGCACCTGAGTACCCACAAAGTTAGCCTCTCAAGATCCCACAGCTGGACAAAGGTGATGTTCCCATCTTGCAGCCAGGACATCAACCAAGGAGACCATCCATCCTCTGTACTCTCAGCAACATCTCAGAACCACCCCCATGTTACCTTACATTCAAAACTTCAAGGGCAGGTGGAAGGTATAGCTCAGTGGCAGAGCATGTGCTTAACATGCACAAGGTCCTGGGTTCAATTCCCATTAAAATAAATAAGTAAATAAATAAATCTAATTACCTCCCCCCACAAAACAAACAGAAAACAAAAATTCAGGGGCAAACCCCAGTTATTTTTTTAAGTACTGATAATTCTTTTTTTTAAAGTACTGTTAATTCTTTTTTAAAATTTTTAAATTGAATTATGGTCAGTTCACAATGTTGTGTTAATTTCTGGTGTACAGCATAGTGATTCAGACACCATAGTGATTCAGATATATATATACATACATACATACATACATACATACATACATACATACATACATATATGTATGTATAAAATTCCTTTTCATATTCTTTTTCATTATAGGCTATTATAAGACATTGAATATAGTTCCCTGTGCTATATAGTAGGACCTTGCTGTTTTTCTATTTTATATATAGTAGTATCTGCAAATCCTGAATTCCCAGTTTATACCCCAGTTATTAACCATAGCTATCCAGGCTCTTGAAATGCAGACCTTCTCTGCCTCTTGACAAAGAGGTTAGTCATGGAAACAAGTATTGATATCGTGGCTGAGACTTGGAGAAAATCAAAATCAATTTATTTGTAGCACGGTAAGAAAACAAATCTTGCATTGTCTGTCTTTGTACCGTCGAGGTAAATGGAGATTTCAGAGCTGTGCTGTCCAACATGATAGCCACACATGGCTTTTTAAAGTTAAATTTCAATAAATTAAAATAAACAAAATAAAATTTCCGTCCTTCTGTCATACTGGACAATTTTCAAGTGCTCAAGGGTCATGCACATGTGGCTAGTGGCTACCATGTTCAATAGCAGGGGCAGAAAACATTTTCATTTGCTGGAAATTCCATTGCACAATGCAGTAGAGAGTATGGGTAAAACATAATCTGAAGAAAACCTTTTTAAGCTTCCTACCCACTCATGAGCATCATCCACTACAATATTTTTTGCAGATATTTGAACAACTTTTATTTTGAATTTTCCTATGGAAAGCTTGGATAGTTAATAGACGGAATGTGTTAGAAGGAAATTTTTAAAAAGAGTGAGCAGTTAGCTATATTGAACATTTTTTCATGGGCCTATTGGCCATTTGTATGTCTTCTCTGGGGAATTGCTTGTTCAAGATTTGCAGATGCTAACTACTATATGTAAGAGAGATAAACAACAAGTTTCTTCTGTAGAGCACAGGGAACTATATTCAATATCTTGAAAAAGATACAAAAATGAATATATGTACACATGAAACATACACACATGTATGACGGAAACATTACGCTGTACATTAGAAATGGACACATTGTAACTGACTATACTTCAATTTTTTATAAAAGAGTGAACATTTAGTCTAACCTCTATTTTTTAGGTCCAAGGAAATGAAATGATGTAGTCAAGGTAAAGCATTTAGTGGCATAGGTGGGAGCAGAATTAGACTTACCCTGGATTTGTTCTAGCATTCCTCCTTCAAATCCTTCGTGCTTGAGCTGTCCTGAAAATAAAGCACTAGGTCCCTTTCCATTTATCTTCATGACTTCCTGATTCAAAATAGCTTCAGAAGCACTCCTACCTCCCTAACAGCTCCTCCTACCATTTTTGCAACCACTACAATTTGTAAAGCCTGGTTCATTAGGCACATTTGGGCTAGCTCAGACTTAAGCAATTATTGGAATCAAGTTTCAACACTTTGGAAACAGCTGAAAGAAGGGTCAGATATCAATATCAAATATGAATAAAATATTAACTGTTTTGGAAGATAGAAAAAAGTCTTTTCTTGGGGGAAAAAGCAGAAGAGGGCCCACTTTACAGATAGGGAAACTGAGGCTCAAAGAGTGGGAGCGAGTTGCCTGGGTCTCAGAGCAGGGTGTGCACTGAGCTGGTCTTGGCTTGGGATCCCGCCCTGTGTGCGTGGCCACTTCTTGTCCTTCTCTAGCCTTGGGTGTGTCTGTTTGTCTGGGAGGATTCTGTTTATTGTAAGCATTCCTGGGATGGAGTGAGGGAGTGAAAAAGAAGGAGCCCCCTCCATTCTCACCATGAACAGGTCATAGGGTGGGAGGGGATGCGGAGGCAGAAGCTGCCTGAGTCTCTCTAAGGGTCTCTTAAGCCACCCTCCCAGGCCACTCTGACCTTGCTGCCCAGTGCTGGATGATGCTGGGCGCCCAGAGGCTGGGGAGACAGAGTGGGACACAGACATTCCATCCAGCAGGTCAGTGTTTGGCTAGAGGGAGGGACATGGCTTGATAACCTGGCGGTGGGGAAGGGCATAGAGGGCTTCCTGGAAGAAGGTGCCCGGGACCCAGCCCTTGAAGGATAAATGAGGAGTCTAAGGAGAGGCATTCCAGGCAAAGAAAACAGCTCGACTAAAGGCTGGAGAGGTGGACAGGGCCAGATCATGCAGGGAGGCCCTTGGTGGCTTACTTGGGGACGTGGCATCCAGGAGAGCCATCTGGGGTCAGAGCCGTGTTGGACCCTGAATGTCAGAGCTGGGGTGAGAGGAGTCTTGGTGACTACCAGGTCCCACCCTGTCACTGCCTGGGGCAGTTTACATGGTGCCTGAGGTCACAAGTGGACACATCCAGGCCGAGGTGGGGGCCCCAGTCTCACTTGGGAGCGCAGAATGTGCTGGGGTGGACTTTGTGGGTATTCACTGGCAGAGGAAGCTTGGAGTCCTTCCCAGCTCAATAACAACTGCTAATTCCCCCATCCCTACTGCCTGCAAGGATGGGCACTAAAAAGCAATCAACCATGCATGTAACTTGGCAAATAAGGACCAGAGGGAGAAACCTCTGCTTGATTCCTACAGCGTCCCAGAGGCTGGCCGGGGAAGAAGGTCCCAGTCAGAGAGTTTAAGACCAGGAATGCTGTTTATTGAGTGACTGAATGAGTGGGTAGAAGGAGGACGACAGGTGACCCCTGTCACACTGCCTGCCCTCAGGCAGAGGCAGATATTTCTTCCTGGTCATGTCGAGTGTGATCCAGGGTGCATATAAGGAGCCTATACTGGGGGTGGAGTGGGCTGACCTGGCCTGAGGGTAGGGGAGACTCTCTCAAAGAAGTGCTATTTCAGCAGGCACCAAAGGATTGTTCCAGCTAAAGTGGGCGAGGAAGGATGTTCCTGGCAGAGGGCACAGCTGGTGGGCACGATTTAGGGTGTTGGGACAGCTAGGAGGCAGATATGGCTGGGGCAGGGGGAGATAAGGAAGGATGGAGGGAGATGGGGGTGGGGACATTGGAGGGTTTGGGCCACTGTGGGGTGCAAGGAGTGGCTTTATTTCAAGGGGGCTGTGGTAGGGTTTGGAACAGGGCAGGCGAGTGATTAGTTTATGATGCGAATGAACCTCTTTGTGGCTTCCATGGGAAATGGGGACTGTCAAGGACAGGAGTGGACGTGGGGGCAGCATCTAGTGGAGATGGCAGAGCCTGGACTAGGGTGGGGCCTAGGGTGCAAGGAAAAGGATGCATTTCGCAGACATTTTCGAGGTGGAGCTGAGGAGACCCACCACAGGATCAGCTGTGAGTGGAGGTTGGGTCAAGGAGAGGAGGCAAGGAGGCCCAGGTCCCTGGTGAATGGAAAGTACTCAGCAGTGGGCTCAGCAGTGGAGGACCAGGTTTAGGTGGGGGTGACATGAAAAGCCAGGCACAGCTATGTTCAAGCTTTAGGAGCACGAGGTCTCCCAGGGGGCTCTGGCAAGGCCACTGATTCAGGGTCCCCAACACATGGGTGAAGCATTTGCAGCCTTCACAGTGCATGGGTAGGAGTGGCTCACAATAGGTCACCAACGATCGCTAATATCATCACTCTGGTTTTATTGCCTGTCCCCCAGACAGTGAATGCCCCAAGAACAGGGATTTTTGTCTCTTTGGTTCACGACTGTGTTTCCCTGGAGCACAGAGGTGCTCCACTAATGCTGGGAAGCTAGGGAATGATCAATGCAAGGAATGACTGGGTGATGGAACCTGTGTGACCAGAGCTGGGAAGGGCAGCCACTCTCTGCCCCAGTCCCTGAACCCCCACCTGTCCCTGCAGCCCCACAGGCAGCAGCCGCTATGCCTCCTCAGGGGAGCTGAGCCAGGGCAGCTCGCAGCTGAGCGAGGACTTCGACCCAGATGAACAGAGCCTGCAGGGCTCCGAGCTGGAGGACGAGCGTGACCGGGACTCCTACCACTCCTGCCATAGCTCAGTCAGCTACCACAAGGACTCGCCTCGCTGGGACCAGGATGAGGATGAGCTAGATGAGGAGCTGGATGAGGAGCTGGACGAGGACCTGGAGGACTTTCTGGAGGAGGAGGAAGAGGAGCTACCTGAGGATGAGGAAGAGCTAGAGGAGGAAGAGGAGGTGCCCAACGACATCCGTGGCTATACCGAGCGCCAGGAGGTGGCCGTGGCTGAGCCCAAGGACTTTAAGCGTATGAGCCTCCCGCCTGCTGCCCCCGAGAAGGAGGACAAGGCCCCAGTCGTGTCTGCCATGGCCCCTGACGTGGCCAAGGGAGCCCCTGAACCAGCCGCACCTGAGGAGGTGCCTGCAGTTGAGCAGGAGCCCAAGCCTGAGCCCCCCAAGAATGAGGAGAGGTAACGGAAAGGGTCTGAGGGGCCATCACAAGGTCATAGGGTCAGTGGTACCATGGTGATGGGGTCAGTGTAGACCTGTGGGTGGGGGCAGGTTGTCACAGGGTTATGGATTTATTGAAGGTATCATGATGGGTCTAGGAGGTCAGAAGGGACTCAGTGGGGTCAGAGGGGTCAAGTAGGATCATGAAGGAGTCTTAGTGGTTGTAGGGGGCCAGAGGGCTTGCCCGGGTTGGAGAGATCACAAAAGCATCAGAAAAACCATGTGCGAATAAGATTACAAAGTTGCAGAGGGGACAGGAAGGTGGCAAAGGGCCTGGGGGTTCCAAAACTGTCAGAAAGATGATGAGCATGTGGGAAGAGGGGAGGGTTACTGAGGCCGGTCAGAGGGGGTTACAGGTGGGTTGTTGTGTCTCCAAAGAGCCAGGGAGGCCATGGAGAGCCCGGCATCACTTGGAGGGTGGAGGGTCTGGAGGTGCCAGCTCTGGAGCCTCATGAAACCCCTTGCCTCAGTTTCAGGCCACGAGAGGATGAGGAAGGCCAGGAGGGTCAGGACTCCATGTCTAGGGCCAAGGCCAACTGGCTGCGAGCCTTCAACAAAGTGCGGCTGCAGCTGCAGGAGGTGAGTGAAAGCAGCAGTCAGCTCATCCCCAGCCTGGCCAGGCCCAACGCTCCACGCCCCGCTCACACTCATGCCCACACTGGCCACGCCCATTTCCCCACTCTTTCCGTGGCCCAACCCCCTCTGGTCCTTTGCTTGGCCCTGCCCATACCAGCCCCATGCCACGCCCATGGGCTGCCGGGCCACGCCCACTTCCCCATCCAACCCACCACTGTGCATGTGCCTCCATACATCCTGGTTCTTTAATGGCTCTGCCCAAACCAACCAGTTCCACAGCCTTTCCTTAGGCCCACCCACGCCTACCTGCTCTCCCCTGCAACCAGCAGCCTCCACCAACGCCCAGCCCAACCTCCCCCAGGCCAGCCTGGGATTTCTAAGTGGGGAAGGAAGAGAGGTTAACTGGAATCTGGAGCTGAAATTAGCTGAGGTCACGCCTTTGGCTAAGTTCAGGGGCCAAGTTCATGGATAGGGATGGAGGTTAGGGGTAGGGATATAGGTCAGGGTTAGGGCAGCAGTCAAAGATCAGGGTCAGGGTTAGAACTGGTGTTAGGGGAAGAGGTCAGTGATTGAGGTTACACTGGGTGTCAGTGTTGGGGTTGGGGAAAGGTCTGAGGTCTGGTCAGTATTAGAGAAGGAATTACGTGAAAAATAGAATTAATGTCAGGGTCAGGATGACTTAAGATGGACAACAGGAATGAGACCATTCATTTACTCCTTCATTCATTCAGCCTGCTCTGGGCTGGGGACCAAGCAGTGTTATTAACCAGAGTGACCTTCCAAACTGGGGTGAGGCTGGCAGGAGGACATCCTAAACAGACCGCCAAAGTCTTAGACCACCAATTATCAGCGCCACAGAAGTTTCAAATCAAATTGCTTATCAGTTGTACAATAGAATTTTTTTGACTAAGCAATATATTCTCATGGTTCTAAATTCAAACAGTAGAAAAGAATACACAGTGAAAATCTGTTGACTACCTTTCACTAAGTCAACAAATTAAATGAAAAAAAAAAAAACAGTAGCTACCCTTTCAATAGAGCTAGTGATGTGACAAGAAAAATAAACACAACTAGGATCTCTGGGTTTCATAGAAAAGGCTTAAAACTAATCCAAGGCAATCAGGAACACTCACTGGAGAAGGTGACACTTCAGGTGAAGTAATATTCAAAATACTTTAACAATATTTCAGAAGAGAGGACCAGACCCATCTCCCTGACCCACTTCCTCTCTGCCATCCTTTCATTGCATAGTGGGGCGTGTTGACTCTGGGTCTTCACTGAGACTTGAATGACAGATAGAGGCTGGTCGGGTGCAGAAGGTGGGAGAGCATACAAACAGGTGGCACAGCTCGGGCAAAGGCCCTGGGGCATGAGATCAGATAAGCAGGGAAGGCAGGGCTGTAGTTTAGAGAATATTAGGATCTTATGAGTATTGAGCCAGCCCCTAAGACTCTTGGAACGGTAAAGCATGAGCTCTTGTTGGAGATGATGCTAACAAATCCCCAGGTTTGACAGACAAAGAGACCAAAGTCCATAGAGGTTGGTGGCAGAGAGTATCTCCTCTCTTCTCATTTTACAGATGGAAAAACTGAGGCCCAGAGAAAGCCAGTGAGCTTCCTAAGGACACACAGTGAGGACTAGGACCCAGGCCTCCCGACTCCCAGCCTAAAGGGGAGACAGTAGTACAGCGCCTGTGCTGCCCTGGGAAGGGGCAGCCACACTGACGATATCTGTCTGTCTGTCCTGCAGGCCCGGGGAGAAGGAGAGATGTCCAAATCCTTGTGGTTCAAAGGCGGGTGAGTAACGGATCTTGGAGGGGAAGGGGAGAAAGTTTTGAACCCAGAGCCCAAGGATGGTTTGCAACCTAGCCTCAGCCCAGCCAAGGCAGAGAGAGGTTCCATTTTGACAGGGGACAGATTGTACACAGGTGAAATAATGTAGCCACTGTCCATTGTCATAAGGCACTTATAATGGGCAGGAGCCAACGATAGTAACATATTGAATCCTCACATGGGGGGTCCCCTGCCCTTCTTTTATAGATGAAGCCACTTGTATGATTCAAGACCACTTCCCCCTAGAAATAAATGTAAGATAAAGGAGAAACCCATTTCCTGTGCAATATATCTGCAATCCTGAAGTGAATTTTTTGCTTCTATTCTGCCATTAAATTTCCTGGGGGATGGGGGTGGGGAGGGTATAGCCCAGTCACAGAGCATGTGCTTAGCATGCACAAGGTCCTGGGTTCAATCCCCAGTACTTCCATTAAACACATACATACATACATACATACATACACCTAATTACTTACCCCTTCCAAAATAAGAAACCAACAACAAAAAAGATTTTAAAAATTTCCCAGATTATTGCTACAGTTGCTGGCACTTTCATTAACATTAATCGCTGGTCTTACATGGCACATTTTGTCACAACTAACTTGAGTTACTGATTTTCAAGATTTGGATGATGAGGTTAGAGGATGCAAAGGATATATACACACATATTTTTCTTTTGGTGGGGGAGGTAATTAGTTTGTTGTTGTTTTTTAACGGGGGTACTGGGAAATGAACCCAGGACCTCATGCATGCTGAAATATACCCTCTCCCCAGTGAAAGATATTTTTAAACTACACTACTGTTTCAAATAGTAGCCAGAGAGTGACTGCCTTCCTTTGTACATCCTTTGCAAACAGAGGCAGGGACAGGCTCTGTGACTCCCAGACGGGCAAATGTCCTGGGTAGGGAGCCCTAGAAGCGGGGTCTGAGATGGGGGCCTCCTGTGCACACGATTTATGCAGGAAGCACTCTCAGGAGAAACCTATGAGGCAGGCAAGGCCACGCAGGGGAAGCTGCCAAGCAGAGATGTGGTTCAGCAGTCACCAAGCTCCTGCCTGATCCTGTGGGGCACACTGGATCGTGAATAGCACCCAGAGCTTGTCCAGAGTCATCAACTGCCAGGCATCATTCTCATTGGCCAATGGGAACTTTCTGGAGAGGAGCCACACCTGAACCCTCTCTGGGACGAGTGCATCTCTCAGTAAGGCGAATTTGGACAGGTCACTACTACATCTGCCACAGCCCTTATTCCAATTCTCCAGCTCTGGCAAAGCTGCCAGAAGGCAATAGCACAAATACAATTTCCACTTCCCTCCTTCCCATAGGCTTTGAAATCACTCCTCCTAGGATAGACTTTAAATATACAGATATATCTCCAGTTGTGAGCATTGAGAAACGTTTCATTGATATTTTAGTATATTATTTAGATTTGCCTTCATTCAAATTTTCATTAATGTGGGCAACTGCATATTATTGCCCCATTTCCCAGATGAGGAAGTTGAGGTCCAGTGTCTTCAATTCTTAGGGCTGCCATAACAAACTACCATAAAAGGGGGCTTAAAACAACAGAAATGTACCCTCTCATAGTACTTGGAGGCCAGAATTCCAAAACCAAGGTGTTAGCAGGGCCACACCCCCTGACACGTGTAGCGGAGAATCCTTCCTTACCTTCCTAGCTTCTGGTAGTTGATGGCCATCCTTGGTATTCCTTAGTTTCTGAGTCACTCCAATCTCTGCCTCCATTGTCACACTGCTGTCTTCTCCCCGTGTGTCTCTTATAAAGACATGGAGCCCACCATATTCTAAGATGACCTCATCTTAATGAATTACATCTTCAATGACCCGGTTTCCAAATGAGGTCATATTCTGATGTACTAGGGGTTAGGACTTCAGTGTATCTTTTGGGGAGACACAATTCAATCTTTAATACCTGGGGAGATCAAGTGTCCTGCCCAGGCCTTGGGTGATGTCTGTTGGAGGAAGAGGAAATTCCCTGGACCCTTGACATCCCTCTGTGTGTCTTGCAGCCCTGGTGGTGGTCTCATCATCATTGACAGCATGCCAGACATTCGCAAGAGGAAGCCTATCCCGCTTGTGAGCGACCTGGTGAGCACCTGTGCCTTCCCCCTTCCCAGCAGAGTAGGCTTGCCACCTGCAGTGTTCAACCTGTACAACTGCCCATGGCAGACCTGGGGTTGGGGCTAGCAAGGCATTCTCTGGAACTAATGTGATCTGATTTCTACCCTGCGTGCTGCATGGACGCTTCAGGCCATGGTGAGTGATGGAGACCCGAGCCCCTGAATCTCCTCCCCAGACTCCATCCCTCCATTGGGAGCTTCCAACTGGTCCTCAGCCCATGGGTTCTGGGGAGGGAAACTTGTCATGTCTTACAGTTCATGGGTAAGGAACAGAGCAGGTGATTCCCCACCTTGGTCCATGGTGTGGCGGATGGTTTTGCTCTGTGCCAGGTGACCATGACCAAGTGCAGCTCTCCAGTCTCGTCCGCAGTGGAGGGAGATGAGTGAGTCAGAGGGGTGGGGCTGCTCACCTTCCAGGGTCTCTTCTAACCTGGAGCCTCTATCACTTCTCAACTTTTTGCTGATTCTGCTCCTGCTGCTGTGACCTCTTTCCTATTTGTGGCTGTGGCTTGAATCCGTGACTGGTGGCCTCAAACCGTGCCTGTGGATTCTGCTCATGGTGACAATTCCCTGGGTGTCAATCAACCCCCCGTGACTCCTTGGTGACTTCCCTGCCCCAGTCCCTGGTCCAGTCCAGAAAAGCGGGCATCACCTCGGCCTTGGCATCCAGCACTTTGAACAACGAAGAGCTGGTGCGTGGGGCCTCCCCGTCCCCAGATTAGGGGGTGGGCTGGGTTGGAGGCTCCTGGAGGAAGGGAAGAAGGGTGTCACAGAGACAGGCACTCCTCACTTTCCAGAATTCGATAAGGCAGCAATTCAGAGGGCACAGTCTGTGCACAGGAACAGGTGGATTCTAACTGTGGGGGAGGGGGAGGGACTGGGACTTTATCATACTCAACAAGAGGTGGGGGGTGGGTACGGGGGGCAAGCCAGTGCTCCAGATTAGGGCCCTATGCCCATGCCGCATGCCCTCCCTTCCCGCAGAAAAACCACGTTTACAAGAAGACCCTGCAAGCCTTAATCTACCCCATCTCATGCACAACGCCGCACAACTTCGAGGTGTGGACAGCCACCACACCCACCTACTGTTACGAGTGTGAGGGGCTGCTGTGGGGCATCGCGCGGCAGGGCATGCGCTGTACCGAGTGCGGGGTCAAGTGCCACGAGAAGTGCCAGGACCTGCTCAATGCAGACTGCCTGCAGCGTGAGTCTGGGCCACAAGCTGCAGCGGAGACGGAGGGGCGGGACTGTAAATAGGTAGGGGGCGGGGCAGGGACAGGGGGCCGGGCGATGGAACAGGACTCCAGGAGCCGGTGGGCAAAGGAGATGTGAGGGGGTCCTAGAGAGGTGGGGCGGGATTCAGGGAGGAGCTAAACTGTGCAAGGGACAGGCTTAACGGGAGGCTGCGGTTTCCCCGGAGGAAAATGGATTAGGGTTAGCTCTGAAGAGAGAGGGGGCTCAAGTTGGGGAGAGGAGTCAGAGGAGGGGAGGGTCTTGGAGAAGTAAGGGGCTCAGTGAGGGGCGGAGGAACTCACTCGGACAGGAGTGGGAAGGGCCTAGTAGGGAGAGGATTCAGAGAACATGCAGGAGCTCTGGCAGCTCTAGCTTTGGGGGCATGATTCACCCGAACCCCCACGACTTAAAGTGCCTGTGGCCCTGACAGCAGATGAGGAAGCCCTAGAATGGGAATCAGGGTTATTGATCCTGGGAGGGAGCTCCCTCTGGACAGTGACAGCTGTCTGTGTCGGCAGGGGCGGCGGAGAAGAGCTCCAAGCACGGGGCGGAGGACCGAACACAGAACATCATCATGGTGCTCAAGGACCGCATGAAGATCCGGGAGCGCAACAAGCCCGAGATCTTCGAGCTCATCCAGGAGATCTTCGCAGTGACCAAGACGGCGCACACACAGCAGATGAAGGCGGTCAAGCAAAGCGTGCTGGACGGCACGTCCAAGTGGTCGGCCAAGATCAGCATCACTGGTGAGGCCATGGGTGGCAGTGACGGGAGTGGCCATGGGGTCCCTTCTCAGTCCCCTGTGCTCCCTCCCACGAGCCTTCCTTCTCTTTGCTGAGCATATTTGATTGTATCTGTGTCTTTCCCGTGTCTATGTATATATGCATTAGTGGGTATATATGCCTCCAAACGTGTGTGCATGAAACTGTCTGGGTGCACCTTGGTTGGTAGCCCTCAGAACCAGATCCCAAGAAGAGGAGTTGAGGGCATTATGGTTTATCCGGGAGGTGACCCCTGGGTGCCACCTAGCAGCCTATGTAGTGGACACTTGGGACCACTGGGGAACAAAACCAAGCTCCCAGGGGAGAGAGATCCTACCAAGGGGCCGGGGCTTTGTGGTGTTTATCCATTCCTCATCCTCACTGAGATTTCCCTGAAAACAGACCCCAAGATGCGGATTTCAGGGCAGATGGGTACCCAGAAGTGGTCCCAGGAAGCCCCCCTGGGAGGAAGAGACATGAATTTGGGAGCAGAGAGGGAAATAGCCCTGCAGAGGAGGCCAGTGAGCAGGTTACACCCTGGGCAACTGGGGGCTCATTCCTGCTGGGGACCTTAGGGGGCAGTGTAGAGCACACACTTGAGAGTGTCCCACCCTAGGGATGATCCTGGGGCACCTTTGTATTCTTCACCGGATGAGGGTTCCCTAGGTGGTAACTCTAGCCAGCCCAGTGGGTGTGCCCTCAGGCTCCTGTGGCTAGAACCAAGCCCTCAGTCTTGTCCCAGGCGTTCGCAGCAGGCAGCCAGGGGCCTGTGGCAGTGCCTGTTCTTGGCATGCCTTGCTCCGTGAACCCACATCTGTATTTGTCTTGTGTGTCTTCCAGTTGTCTGTGCCCAGGGTTTGCAAGCAAAGGACAAGACGGGATCCAGTGACCCCTATGTCACCGTCCAGGTCGGGAAGACCAAGAAACGGACAAAAACCATCTATGGAAACCTGAACCCTGTGTGGGAGGAGAACTTCCACTTGTAAGTGTCTGACTGGACCCCCAGACTCCCATGTGGAGCTGCTTGTTGGGGAAGCTGAAAGGGGGGCTTCAAGACTAGCCTGCGCCAGCCTGACCCCGGCCCCCACCTCCTCCTCCCCCCTACAGTGAATGTCACAACTCCTCGGACCGAATCAAGGTGCGCGTCTGGGATGAGGACGATGACATCAAATCTCGTGTGAAGCAGCGGTTCAAGAGGGAATCTGATGACTTCCTGGGGCAGACGATCATCGAGGTGCGGACACTCAGTGGCGAGATGGACGTGTGGTACAACCTGGGTGAGCAAGGGTGGGGTTCTGCAGGGAGGAGGGGAGGGGGCCCCAGGGAGTCAGCCAAAGTGGAGAGCTCAACTAAAGGGGAGAGACACAGTGTCAGGAGGGGTCAGTCTGTGGGCCTCAGTCTAACGAGGGAGGCAGAGTCTGTGAGTCCAGTCTGACAAGGGCAGGAAGCACGCAGACTGAGAGGGTGAGCAGAACCCAGGGACCTCTTCGTTCAGTTTGGGAGAGTGAGGGAAGGACAGAATCTCCATATTCCATTCTGATGGAGGAGGGAGGATATTAGTCTAAGGGGAGAGGCATAGACCCAGGAATCCAACCTAAGAGGAAGATTGAACTTTGAGAATCTAGCCTAAGAGGGGAGGTACAGATTGGAATTCTTAATCTGAGAGGGCAGCTATAGACCAAAGGACCCTCTCTAAGATGAGTATCATCCATGAGCCCAATCTGATGGGGGAGGCAGGATCTGTGAGCTCAATCTAAAGGCATAGGGAGAATCCAGTCTCAAAGGGATGAGCAGAGTCCAGAAATTTCTTATTTGGTTAGAGGAAATCTAGATATCCCATTCTGAAGGGGGAAGCAAGAAGCAAGAAGCAGGGATCCCAGTCTGAGGAAAGAGGCTCAGCCCCAGGAATCCTAAGAAGTTAAGTAGATTCTAAGGAGCTTGATCTGATGAGGAAGGCAGGACCTGGGAGCACAGCCTGGGGGAGAAGCAAGGCCTAGGGCTCCTAGTCTAAAGAGGGAGACACAGACCAGGAATCTACTCTGAGTGAGGAAGTGAGGTCTGGGATCCTAGTTAGAAAGGAGAGACAGGACCTAAGGATCCTAGTCTAGTGGGAGAAACACAAGTCTAGGGAGCAAATCTGAGGAGAAACACGTAGGCCCTAATTCAGGGAGTCTGGAAGGGCTACAGTCATGCATATGCTAACATAACCTAGGGCTATATTGGGAAGTTCTGACACTGTCATCCCTTCCTGCCCTGCAGACAAGAGGACTGACAAATCTGCTGTGTCGGGGGCCATCCGGCTACACATCAGTGTGGAGATCAAAGGCGAGGAGAAGGTGGCCCCCTACCATGTCCAGTATACCTGTCTGCACGAGGTGAGGCTTACTGATCCGCCCTGCCTTCAAAGCTCATCTTTGTCTCCCACGTTGTTTCTACCTACCATTCCTGCCTGCCCTAACTCCTTTCTCTTTCTAACCACACTGTCCACACTCCCCTGGGCCTCTGAGACTGTGCCCTGTGCCATTCTCTCTGCTCAGAAAATTCCTCACCATCAATCAGGGTCCAGCTTCAGGGCCCCTTCCTCTGGGAAGCTCTCTCTGACCTCCAGGAAGACTCTCACTATCCAGCTCCAGATCTTCCATACGTCCCAGCACTAAATGCTAAGGGTTGGGTTGTTTGTGCCTGGGTTTGTCTCTTCCACCCACCTGGGGGCTCCTGGAGAGAACTCAGTTCGCTGGATGAATAAATGATTGAATGGATGAGTGAGTATTGAATGGATAAAAGAATGGGTGGACAGATGGAAAGATAGGTGAATAGATGTGTGGTTGAACTATTGGAAGTATAAATGTATTGGATGGGTGAATTTTGGGGTAGTTGGATAGATGGATGGTTGAATAGATGGATCGACAGATCGATGATGGTTGGAAGGATGGGTGGATGGTTAGGCAGTGGGGAGGATATAGCTCAAGTGGTAGAGCACATGCTTAGCATGCATAAGGTCATGGGTTCAACCCCAGTACCTCCATTTTAAAAAAATGATGGTTGGGTAGATAAATAGGTGCTGGATTTCTACCTAGATAGATAAGTGATGGATGGTTCAATGGGTTGATAAATTATTGGATGGACATATTAAGCTGTGGGTAGTAGATAGACTGATGTACAGTTGAATTACTAGAAGGAAGGATGACTGGGTAGGTGAATTTGGGAGTAGTTGGGTGGGCGGGTAGGTAGGTGGGTAGATGGATGGATGGATGCATGGAAGAAAGATCAGAAAGACAGATGGATCCATGGATGAATGGATGGAGGGAAGGGTGGGTGGTTAGATGGATGTGTGGTTGAACTATTGGAAGTATAGATGTGGATGGGAGAATTTGGGGGTAGTTGGATAGGTAGATGGGTGAGTAGATGCATGGGCACATGGGTGATGGATGGGCAGATTGATAGTTGATTGGGTAGAAGGATGAATTGTTGGATAAACAGATTAAGTTGTGGGTAAATGTATGGAATAGATGGATGTGTGGTTGAATTATTAGAAGGGAGGATTAGTGGATGGGTGAATTTTTGGATAGTTGAATGGATGTTTGTGTGGGTAGATGAGTGGGTAGATGGATGGGTGGACAGATGGATGGGTGGATAGGTAGGCAGATTGTTGGATGAATGGATGGTTGTGTGGTTGGATTACTGAAAGGATGGATGAGTGAATAGGTGGATTTGGGGGTAGTTGGATGGATGGGTGAGTGAGTAGATGGATAGAGAGGTGATGGATAGACAGGTAGATGGACAGATGGATGGATGGGCAGATGGATGGATGGATGGGTGTGTAGTTGAATTATTAGAAGGATAGATGAGGGATAGGGGAAATTTGGGGTAGTTGGATGGATGGGTGGGTGGTGGATGGAGGAAAGAGTAGATGAATGAATTAACAATTAAACAGATAGATAGATGATATAAGCTGCCCTAGACCTGGGCTCCCTGACCCTTTGTGTCCCCTTGCACTCTCTATGACACCTTTTCCCTTGTGGTGGCAGAACCTGTTCCACTTCGTGACAGACGTGCAGAACAATGGGGTCGTGAAGATCCCAGATGCCAAGGGTGATGACGCCTGGAAAGTTTACTATGATGAGACAGCCCAGGAGATTGTGGATGAATTTGCCATGCGCTATGGTGTCGAGTCCATCTACCAAGCCATGACGTAAGGCTGCAGGCTGAGATGGATATGAGGGCAAGGTTCAGGAAACTAGGGGGAGGAGTGGTTACCAAGAGGACACTTACAAATCTGGGGTGGAAGGGGTTCCCGGGAGGAGAAGCCTGAGCAGAAGTGAATGTGATGGTGGTTATGGAATTTCCCTGAAGGTTAGGAAAGTGCCATAGCGGGAGGCTAGAGTGAGATGGATGGGAGCTGGAGATAGCGGCAGAGACAGGGCAGTTCAGAAAGGAGACAGAGAAACTCAGAGGACAGAATCAAGCAGAGGGAAAAGGGACGGTTTGCGGGGTTGGGGGAAGCCATCATAGAGGCATTCTGGGAGTTGGACACCAGGCTTCTCATTCCCTTCTACCAGCCACTTTGCCTGCCTCTCCTCCAAGTACATGTGTCCTGGAGTGCCTGCCGTCATGAGCACCCTGCTTGCCAACATCAATGCCTACTACGCACACACGACCGCCTCCACCAACGTGTCTGCCTCCGACCGCTTCGCTGCCTCCAACTTTGGGGTCAGTCCCAGGGGCTGGGGCCTGGGGATGAGGGAGAGCTTGACCCTGTGCTGGTCAGACCTCAAGTGATTCCTGGATCTCCAGTCTGGACCTGACTTGCTGTGTGACTTTGTACCAGTCACTTCCCCTCTCTGAGCCTCATTTTACCCCTCTGTAGAATGAAAATGGGTGTTATGAGGGGTCAGTTCAACAGTGGATGGGGTGCACTTAGTGTATAGTATGCACTTAGCCAATATGGCAGCCACCTTGAACTGCTACACTTGACTCCCAAGTCCCTGTTTTCATCCCTCCTCTTCCGCCTCTGCCTCCTCAGAAAGAACGCTTTGTGAAGCTCCTGGACCAGCTGCATAACTCCCTGCGGATCGACCTCTCCATGTATCGGGTGAGAAGTGCATGCCTGATGATTTGCTCACCCCGTGCATGTGTTTGCCTGGAGGGAACAGCTACCAGCAGGCATCCACGTGGCAGAACCCTGCTTAACATGTAGAATGTGTTCCTCTGACACATGTACACATAGGCCCAACATGTTTGGTGCATCCAAGCAGACACCCCCCACTTACTTCAAGGTGTTCTCATTGACCCCTAACATATCTCCTGAAATTGGGGTCTCTTGTGTCTCTCCTAAAACACTGTCTCCCATCATCCCCCAGCCTTCTTTCATAACCCCACTTCCTTTCTCCCTTCCGATAGAATAACTTCCCAGCCAGCAGCCCAGAGAGACTCCAGGACCTCAAATCCACTGTGGACCTTCTCACCAGCATCACCTTCTTTCGGATGAAGGTGAGTAAAGGGACTCAGTCCCATTATCTCTCCAAGAAGCATACTCCAGGACTCTTAGTTTCTGAACCAGTAACATCCCTCCTGGAGAACAATGCCCTTTCTCAGTGACCCTCCACTTTCATATTGCTGCAACATTTCCTTAAATCCAAAACCACTTGTAACCACTTCCTGGGTACCTTCTGTCCCAACTATGCACAGCCATGCCCATCTCCCTTCCTCTTTTCAGGTGCAAGAACTTCAGAGCCCACCCCGAGCCAGCCAGGTGGTGAAGGACTGTGTGAAAGCTTGCCTCAACTCTACTTATGAATACATCTTCAACAATTGTCACGAACTCTATAGTCGAGAGTACCAGACAGACCCGGTGAGGACTCCAGATGAGGCAGAAGGGACTAGGGGGGACTCAAACCAGACCCCAGCTCAAGTTCCAGTTCTGCCTCTTTCCAAGTGATTTAACCGTTCTGAGCCTCAGTGTCTCCCTCTGTAAAATGGGGTCATAAACTCACATCTCAGGATTGAGAAGGAGATTCAATGAGATCCAAGCTTTAGATAAAATATAGTCCAGTGCTTAGCACCTAGTACAGAGTAGGGGCTCAATATTTTTGGTTTTAGTTAAACTTAGTTGAGTCTGGCATAATACTATGTGCCTGGAACAGAATTACTGTTCAATAAATGTTGAGTTGAACTCAATTTACTTGAGATCTTCCAACATATTTACACATGTAATGTCCCAGGGTTGTCAGTAAAATTTCAAGGAGCTTATGCCTTATTAGGAAGGAAAAAATGTATAAATTGGAAATTTACAACCCAAGGTGATTAGCACTAGAATGGAGGAATCACAGGAGGCTGTGGGAGCTGAGGTGGCCCCTACCTCAGCCTGGGCTTCTGATAGGAGATGACACATAAAATGAATTCAGTTCAATTTTATTTCATTCTGTTCATTTGCATTCATTTGACTTGAGTTGAAATCAAGTCACTCTTAACTGATTTGAGTTGAGATGAAGTGGATTAAATTGGACTGAGTTTAGTTCAACTATAATCAGTTTAGATCCACTTATTTCTGTTCACTTGACAAGTTAAAATCGCTCCAGTCTAACTGGTGAGCATCACTGAGTTAGATTGAGTTGAGTTTAATTGAGTAAAAAATTCATTCGTTTCCATTCAGTTTACTTGAATTCAAGTTGTTCTTGATTGACCTGAGTTGGCTTTGAGTTAGGATGAACTAAGTTGTTGGCTTAGGTGCAGGTGCATTCAACTGAGTTGGACTCATTTCAGTTGAGTTTAGCTACTTTCATTTCCATTGATGGACTAAAGTTGGATTGAGTTGGCCTGAGTATGTTAAATTGGGATGAGTAGGTAGAGTTGGATTGGGTTGACTTGGGTGAGTTGAATTCAATTAAGTTGGGCTGGGTTGAGTTCAAGCCAATTTATTTACATAATTTTGAGTTAGGTTGATGTTGATCTTGGGCAAATTGATTAGGTTCAATTCAGTTAGGTGCATTTGAGTTTAATTCAATCCAGTTAAGTTTAATTCCACTCATTCAGTGTAATTGGCCCAAGTTCAGTTCCACTGAATTAACTCTGATAACTTCCATCTGTTAAGCTAAGTGGTCCTGATTTGCATCCATTTCAGTTCTGTTTGGTTTAGTGGGCTTGAGTTTATTCAACTCAATTCAGTTCCATTCAGTTTTATGAGTTGAGTCTAATTAAGCTTTGTTGAACTGTGTGGATATGAGCTCTGTTTGGGCCAGTTTACATGAGTTCAGTTCCTTCTCATGCAGACTTCCCACCTGAAACATATACATGTTAATGGGGCCCCTTCCTCACTAATCTCTCACCCCTCAATAATGAACTGTCTGAGCCCCTCATGCTTGGACCCTTTGTGGCCAATGTCCCCACTGTCCTTTCCAGGCCAAGAAAGGGGAAGTTCCCCCAGAGGAACAGGGCCCCAGCATCAAGAACCTCGACTTCTGGTCCAAGCTGATCACTCTCATAGTGTCCATCATTGAGGAAGACAAGAATTCCTACACTCCCTGCCTCAACCAGTGAGTTGTGTATCTGTGTACTTAGTTATCTGGAGGTCACTGTGAATGTGTGTGCAGTTTTGCGTCTGTGCCTTTGTGTAAAGGCAATCATATCTAATTACACATAAAATATGTAGGTCAGGGCAGATGTGGGTGTGGTTGTGCATGGATGGAGTATGGCATAATTTGCAAACAAAATTGTGTGTATGTATATTCAATCACTGGTACAATCAGACATGCATTTTGTATGTGTTGATTTGTATAACAGTGTGTACCTATGTAAATAATTGTGTATGTATGTGGGGGTTCATAAATAACAACAGATAGTGTTGCTCAAGTATTTACTATGTGTTAGATACTCTACTAAATGTTTTCCATGTATATCACATCATCACTTGTATGTATGGATATAATTTGTGTATAGTTGTGGCCTATGGGTTTAATTGTGTATATCTGTACAGTTATGGAATGTGCTTCAGTATGCAGTGTTGTGTATTGTGTGATTGTGTGCAAATGTGTGCACAGTTTTGGTTTGTGGATTTATATGTCTTTAGAATTTTCATCTCTGTTACCTGAATGAGTTTTTGTGTTTTTTTTCTCCTTGAGGTACACACTAGAAGGGCTTCTAACTCTGGGATGCCAGCATTTCTTGTTTATTTAGATACAGAGTTAAGATCAGGGATTTTGGATGGATGGATAAATGGATGTATTAATAGGTGTATGGATAGATCGGTAGAAGGATGAATGGGTGGATAAAGGAATGGATGCATGGATGGATGGATGGGTGAATAGATAGATGGGTGGATGAATGGATCTGTAGATAGATGAATGAGTGGGTGAATGAATGAATCAAGCGATGGGTGGGTGAAAGCTAAGAGAGAAGCAAGGTCTCAGTGCATAGTCACTCAACAAGTCAGTATCTATGAGTGAACTTGAATCCAGATCCCTTGCCTGTCCCACACTACCCTCTCAGGGTTGGGAAGGCCAAAGCAGCATGAACCATCTAGTTTCTGTCTGCCAAGGTTTCATACGTCCATGACCTTCACCAGGTTTCCCCAGGAATTGAACGTGGGTAAAATCAGTGCCGAAGTAATGTGGAATCTGTTTGCCCAGGACATGAAGTATGCCATGGAAGGTGAGTCCCCACCACCCCCGTATCTCCCAGCCTGGCTGCAGCAGGTAGCTGTGCCTCAGTGTCCCCTCCAAGACTGTGAGTGCCCTGGACCCTCATGCCTGAGGTCAGACACCACTGATGGCCAGAGTGGGCACTGCCAAGACAGAGAGTAGTAGACCCTCCTGTCTAAGCTGCCCCCTTGCTTCTCTGACCAGAGCATGACAAGCATCGCTTGTGCAAGAGCGCCGACTACATGAATCTCCACTTCAAGGTCAAATGGCTCTACAACGAATATGTGGCAGAGCTTCCTGCCTTTAAGGACCGAGTGCCTGAGTATCCTGCGTAAGTCCCCTGCCCCGAACTCAAGCTAGAACTGTAGCACTGACAGCTAGACTGAGGCCCCTCGGAGAGTGGGGAGTTGACTTCTTCAGGGCTCCCTGGACATTGGGGGCCTGGGTGGGGCATAAACCCAGTGTTCTCCATTCTCAGCCATTGGACTGTGGACTCCTGTAGCTAGACAATTAATAATCACAAGTTTCAGGAACCGTGCTGAACAGTCCCACTTGTCTTTTCTTATTTAATCCTATCCTTTCGCCAATTCTGTGAACTGGGAGTGTTGTAATTCCCATTTTGTGGATAAGCAAATAGAGGGTAAAATGCAGAAGGATTTGCCCAAGGTGACATCCACTTAGTGACGGAGCCAGGATTTGAACTCAGGATGTCTGACTCTTTGGCTGTGTTGGAGAGTGAGATGGTGGTCACCACTAACCAAGGACCTACTATGTGCTGTGTCAGGATCTCAGAGAGTAAACCCACTTGCCCACAGGCAGTTTATCAACCAGGATTTCCACACATCTGAGCCTTGCTCTGGCAGTGGTCACTTAGTCCATTTCACGCGTGAAGCAGCCAAGGCCTGATACAGGAGAGGAGTGAGGGAGTAGCCATTCAAGGTCATAGAATGAGCCTGAGCAGAGAGTCAGGGGGACACGAGATGGTAGGGCCTCACCCCAGCTCTCCATTCCAGGTGGTTTGAGCCCTTCGTCATCCAGTGGCTGGACGAGAATGAGGAAGTGTCCCGGGATTTCCTGCATGGGGCCCTGGAGCGAGACAAGAAGGATGGGGTGAGAAGGCTGATCTACCACCAAGATCCCAGTCCACCCACAGTGGGATCCAATCTGGGGGCAAAAAATGCCCTTGAGATGAGACCGGTCTCTGAAAGTTGTCATCCATCTTTGTCTTGTTCACAGTGTTGAAAGTCTTTTGTGCACCCAACAAATGAATGAGAATTGATCAAGCTTGACCCTTCCCCCTACATCCACCTCTAAGTCTTGGTTCTAAGTTCACCTTGTACAGTATCCATTTCACTATTATCCCAGGCGTTTGGTCTCTGGCTTTCCCCATGGAGAGGAGGAGGGTTGGGCTCTGGCGACTATCAGGCTCTGACCTCTCTCCTCCCACCTGTCTTCCCTCCCGATGCAGTTTCAACAGACTTCAGAGCATGCCCTGTTCTCCTGCTCCGTGGTGGACGTCTTCTCCCAGCTCAATCAGAGCTTTGAGATCATCAAGAAACTTGAATGTCCTGACCCTCAGATCGTGGGGCACTACATGAGGCGCTTTGCCAAGGTTCGGGAGTACAGATGGGGTCCAGGCGAGGGATGGAATATGGTCAAATTTGGGGTTGAAGTTGAGGTCAGGATTGGTGTTGAGGTTGGCACTGGGATTGAGATCAAGGTTGAGATTGGTGATATCACTGTTACTGAGGTGGGGGTTGAGGTCAGTGTTGAAGTTGGTCATGCCTTATGAGATCGGAGTTGTGGTTAGAATTTGAGGTTGGGCTTTGGGTTGAGTTTAGGGCTGGCGATGTTATTGAAATTGGAGTTGAAGTTGAGATCAGAGTTTGGGTTAAGGTTGAGTTTGAGGCTGGGGTTGAGGTTAGGGTTGTGGTTAAAGTTGGAAGTGAATTTGGAGCTGGGGTCAGGGTTAAGGATGGGGCTGAGGTAGGGGTTAGTTTTAGGGTTACTATTAGGACTGGGATTCAACTGGACATTCATGGTGGAGTGAGTGTTAGGATTTATGTAGAATGTAAGCAGGTGTGGGGGGTGAGTCTGAAGTTTGAGATCATTGGATTGGGATTGAGGTTCAGTTGGATTGGCTTTAGCCTGGGTGAAACCTGAAGACTGCAGGTAGGAACTGAGATTCCATCTGGGATTGAGTCATGCTTGTGTTTGGGATTGGGTTAATATGATGGTTGGTTGCTCTGAAAAAGAGCTGAGTCTGTATAAAATAATCATCTTCATCTGGTGATGTCTCCCTTTGGTCATGGTGGTCATCTAGGTGGAGAATTCATCCAACCCAGTGGTCCAGTGCTAACAGGGGTTTAGGTTCATCCTTGATCTCACAGTAGCTCTTGATGAGCCTGTTGAGCCCCAGCCCCTTGTCTCATCCAACTTGTGTGTCCTCCCCAGACCATCAGTAATGTGCTCCTCCAGTATGCGGACATCATCTCCAAGGACTTCGCCTCCTACTGCTCCAAGGAGAAGGAGAAAGTGGTGACCTGCGGGGGTCCCTGTCCTGTCCCCTCCTGGCCCCATTCCATACCCCCAGAGCTCCATCCTTCCCTGAGCTCTGATAGCTGTGTCTCTGTGTGTGTCCAACTGTGTGTGTTCGTGTGTCTGCCTGAGTGTGTCTTGGTGGGGGGGGGGTGTCTGGAGGTGAGAGGACATACCTTCAGTGTGTCATTGTCTGGTTGTTGTGAATGAAGACTTCAGGGTGAATGTATGAGATCTTATAAAGTTTTGAGCCCTTATATAAAAATATGAGTGTGTAGCAAGAATTCCCCTTCCTGCTATTCTCAAGGCCCAGCCCCTCTCCTGGACACATAAGGTCCAGCCCACCATGATGGGGAAAGTCCTCCTTCCTCCTGTTGGTCCACAGAGATCCCCACTCCCAACACTCCCAGGAATCTGAAACCAGATGCTGTCTTCCTTTCTCAGATGGCCCTAGGGAACCCCAGCTTCCTCCAGACCCAGACCCCGTAACTATCTAAGGTCCCTGGCAGTAGAGGGAGGGAAGGTTCTGTGGCAAGGTCCTGAGCCCTGACTCCCTGCTCTGTTCCCATCCTCAGCCCTGCATCCTCATGAACAACACTCAGCAGCTGCGAGTTCAGCTTGAGAAGATGTTCGAAGCCATGGGAGGGAAGGAGGTGAATCAGGGCCCGGGCTGGATCACCATCATCCCCATGTCCCTGCAGGCCCCAGAGCTAGTCCCTGACAAATTCCAGCTCAGCTACTTCCTCACACCCAAACAAGAGGCTTAACTATCTGAGCCTCAGTTTCCTCTCCAGTCCCTTGGTCTCCCTTTCCCTGAGTTGGGTCCCTTTCCCTGGATTGGATGGGAAAATGCTCCATACATGTGGGTGTCCTATAAACCTGACCTGATGTCCCTTCTCCCTCCTCAGCTGGATGCTGAGGCCAGTGACATCTTGAAGGAGCTACAGGTGAAACTCAACAATGTCTTGGATGAACTCAGTCGGGTGTTTGCCACAAGGTAGGGGCATTTCCAGGGCTGGGAGCAGAGGGGAGAGGGCAACTCCCAGACCTCTGAGCCTAGGGCATCTGGAGACTCAGCAGATGGAGTGGGGAAGACCTCAGGCTAGGAGCTAAACAAAGCTTGAGTTCAATCCTAGCTTCACTGCTTACTAGCTATGTGGCCTTGGGTGATTTGTTTCACCT
This sequence comes from Camelus ferus, assembly GCF_009834535.1. NCBI lineage: Eukaryota > Metazoa > Chordata > Mammalia > Artiodactyla > Camelidae > Camelus > Camelus ferus. Next base: position 16,664,210 of record NC_045717.1, read on the forward strand.
CTCTGAGTCTTAGTTTGCCCATCCGTAAAGTGAGGATGCACATAATAATAGTACCTGAATAGGACTCTGTGATGAAATGAACAACATAGGTCAATGTCAGCCTCCCACTATAGCTGTTATATGCCATGGCTCCCTGATGCATGTGATTAAAAGTTCTCAGGTCAGCCTTTGTGGCCTCATCTGGCCCTTCTTCCAGAGGCCAGGAGAGTCTGGTCTGAGCTCCTACACTCTGTGTCCCCAGCTTCCAGCCACACATTGAGGAGTGTGTCAAGCAGATGGGCGACATCCTTAGCCAGGTGAAAGGTACAGGCAATGTGCCTGCTAGTGCCTGCAGCAGCGTGGCCCAGGATGCTGACAACGTGCTTCAACCCATCATGGACCTACTGGATAGCAAGTGAGCCAAGCTGAGTGGACAGGGTCTGCCATGGAGGGCTCCTGGGTGAAGCCTCAGAAACTAGGGGCTGGCCTGGAGAGGATACTCAGGGCATGTTTTCTGGGTGGTGAATGGTTTGGATGGGTGGGTAAGTAGAGGCATGAAAGGATGGAAAAATGAGTGGGTTAATGATTGGAAGGTTTAGTGTGTAAATATTTGTCTGGATGAATGGATGGTGGTCGGATTGATAAATGACATGAAAGATGGGTGGGTGGATGAATGGGTAGATTAAAAGATAAATGCTTAGAAAGTTAGATGGAGGGTATATGGATAAAAGGATAGATCCATTGATGGATAGATGGATGGATGTATGACTAACTGGAGGATGAGAGAATGGATGCATGAATGGGAGGATGCAAGGAAGGAAGAATGGAAAGAAGAAGTGATGGATTAAAGAAGGTTTGGGGGATGGGAGGGTCATTTGCTGAAAGAATCATGGTGGATTGCCCTCTCGCAACCCCATACATCCAATCATGAACCCTTTGTTGTTTTCCTTCTCAAGTCTGTCCCCCTTTCTACCATTCTCATCCTCTCCTTTCTGAGCATGGCCCCAGCCCCTTCATAGTCCCTGGTCTCTAGCCTTTCTATTTCAGTTCATCCTCCATTTTGTTCTTTCAAATAGGAAAGTATGGCTGTCTCTCTCTCTCTTTCTCGAACATTGCATGGATCCCCACTGCCCTCCATGTTAGGGCCCAAGCCTTCCTCCTAGGCTTTGAGGCCCCTTCCAAGTCTGACCTGTTCAGGCACCATTCACCCTCCTCTCATGCATTACACATCATAGCCCCATCAGACCACCCAGGGGGTCCTTGTCCAGGCTCTGTACACTTTTGCATGTCCATGGAATGTGTTGAGGGGAAAGGGCTCCTTGGGTCAGGGCCAGCTGGGCCCTCTCTCAGACTTGCCTCTCGCCCCTAGCTTGACTCTCTTTGCCAAAATCTGCGAGAAGACGGTGCTGAAGCGGGTGCTGAAGGAGTTATGGAAGCTGGTCATGAACACCATGGAGAAAACCATCGTCCTGCCACCCCTCACTGACCAGACGGTGAGGTCCGCAGGGGGCCAGAGGGAACACCTGGGCCACCCCCTCTGCGGGAGCCCAGACAACTTGGTGTCAAAGGCTCTTGGGGCTTAGAGGTCATCCAGGTACAAGGGCCATCTGAAGGTTCTAGAAGCCACCAGAGGTCAGTGGGGCCATTGAAAAATCAGAGAGTTCACATATGGGTCAAGAGTCATCAAAGGGTTAAAGAGGTCATTCATGGGTCAGTTATTTAAAGGTCAAAGAGGTCAGATTGAGTAAAAAGATGTCTAGGGGGCATATGGGCCAAGAGGTTATTCAAAGGTTAGAGATCACCTAGAAAACAGAGGTCTGCTTGGGGATCAAGACCATCCATGGGTCACAGAGGTTATGGGGTCATTGGGTTCATCAGGCGGCTTTGGAGGTCAATCAAGAGATAAGAAGAGGAGATACCTGGATTCAGAGATCAGAGACCAATAGAACAGAGGGCTTCAGAAGGTCAAACAGAGGTCATGTAGAGTGTTCAAGGTCATAGAGGTCAAGCAGAGGTCCATGGTCATCCAGAAACCAGGACTGTGCCTCTGGGACCCTCTGGGAAGAGCACGGAGACAGTGATCCCCAGAGATCAGGCTGCCAGGTGTGGGTTGGGGATATCTTGGGAGGAGTTGGCTGGTGTGGTCCCCCTGGAGGCCTGAGGACAGCAGTGGCACGGGACTGATGGCCTAGCACAGAGTGGGAGGACGTTCCTGGGTGGACTGGGGAGGCTTTGGAGGGTGAGTGGGGGCTGCCTAGGGGCAACCATGGTGGGGGAGGTTCCAGACCTCTCGCTGCCTGCCCACCTCCTCAGGGCTGGGCTGGTCTGGGGCGCGGGATCCGCCCCTCGGTGCCGTCTCTGCCCGCCCCCTGGCCTTCCTGGGAGACTCATGGTTACTTATTCCCCCCTTCCCCTACCGTCCCCGCCCCCATCACGGCTGACAGATGATCGTAAGTAGAGGTCCCTCTGTCCGTCTGTCTGTCCGTCCGTTCTGTGTCTGGACTCAGCCCACCACGTGGCTGCACCCAACCCCCCACCCAGAGCCCCGTCCTCACCTACTGGCCCCCCTACCCACCGTCCCACCTCCCGCCTAGATGTGCCTGTGTCTGTCTGGGGCGGAGCATGGGGAGGGGGCGGGGCTGGGAGGGAGGGAGACCACGCCCACCCACCCCATCCCATTGTAAGTACTGAGGAAAGGCCTCCGCCTCCCCAAACCCTGGTCAGCACCTTCACATCTGCACACGTCTTTTAGTTAGAATCACCCTTACTCTCCTGCTCCAGGATGTCTGGGTCTCTCCCCAGAGCTTCAAGACAGTTCAAAGTCATGGAGCTACTCTGACCTCTCCTTTGGGCTCTGAACTGTTAGCAGCCAACCAAAATAAAGGCCCTCATTACCTGGGTCCCTACTCAGCTGATCAACGCAGACACCCCACCACCACCCCTGCCCATTCTACTCCCACCACACATACAAACACACAAGAATCCCAGACACACACCCAGGCACCCAGGTCGGGGATGATGTTGTGACTGGTGTCATGCAGACTTGGCGTCAAATCTCAGCCCAGCCATTCTCTCTCTGTGACCTTGGGAAGTCACTTTACCTCCCAACCTCCATTTCCTTGTCTGGAAAAAGAGGTTAATTGTAGCAGCTCTCTGATGGTTGTTGTGAGAACCAAATAGGATGGTGCATTAAAGTGCTCAACTCAGTGACTGACTGAGGCAGTGCTCACTAAATTAGAGGTAATATGGTAATGGTGGTGGTGGTGTGTAGACACCTACAAAGGCAGAGATCAGTTAAAACCACTTTAGAATCTTCTTTTGTGGGCCAGACGAGGCTGTGACAAGATTTCACCTTGTCAAAATTTCCTAGTGCTCATCTGACTTCTTGTTGGCTGCAGTCTGGGTCTTTGGCTGTAACCACGTGGTGGCAACGTACTCAACCACAGACAATGCATTTGTGGGCAGAGAGCTAGGAGAATTTACATTTATTGAGGGTTTCCTGTAGTACAGACCTCATAGCTGTTGTTTCAGCTCAGCTTCATGACCATGCTTTGAGCAAAACAGCTATTATTATTCCCACTTTGCGGATGAGGAATGCTGAGACTCAGAGAGGAGGAGTCACTCAAAGCCAGATAGTAAATATATGTCAGAGTCAGGATTCAAATTCAGGTCTCTCTGAATATGAGGCCCATTTGCTTTCCTATTGACTCAAGAACCAAGAACCTCATATATACAGTAAATGTAAATGGGTAATGTCTTGGCAGTGACTTCTCTCCTCTCTCTCTGGCTCTGTCTTTCTATTTCTCCTTCTCTCTGTCTCTTTCTCTTTCCTGTCTCTCTAACTCTCTCTTGCCTTTTAAGAGTCAGTCATGAAGGCACACATACAATCCCCCCCGCAGCCCAGTCACCAGCCCCCTGTACAGTGCAGCTGCCCTTTGCTTCCTATCCCCACGAGTACCTGTGTTATCACCTTGGGTTCCTACCCCATACAGCTTGCTAGGTTGATCACCCTGTGACGTTGTCTCTGCAGGGCACCCTCTTGAGAAAACATGGCAAGGGATTAGAAAAGGTAATGAGGGCCTCGTTTCTGCTGAGGTCCTGAGCTCTGATGTCTGGGCGTTTGTGTGTGTGTGTGTGTGTGTGTGTGTGTGTCTATTTACATGGGCAGAAAGTTCAGCTGGGGGTCATGGGTAGGAGGAGGCAGGTGTCCTAATCAAGTTCCACAATGCCGGTCAGAGACAAAGTGATTTCCTAGGGACAGGGCTTGGAGTGTGTGTGAGTTTGTGCACAACAATCTCCTATCCTCTCACAACTACACCTAAAGTTCTTACCCCAGTCCTGGGCTTGGCTGAAATTCCATGGCTTCGAGAAAGGCCCAGACACTGGAAAACTGCCCTGGGACTGAGACATATTTTGTTTTTTTATGTAGATTTTTTTGTTGTTGTTCTAATGGGTGTTTGTCATAAGGAGATGTGAGCTGTGGCAACACATGAACAGTTGCCCTGGCTGTGCACTTGCACAGGAGCTATCATCCCTATGTGCACACAAGTGGGGTCTCCATTTCATGACCGTGGGTTGTAAGGCTTCCCAACTCACTCATCCAGCCCTTTGAGGGGCACATTCTATATGTCAGTCACCATTTATACATACGTGCATCCCTGTTGGGGGCAGAGAATGTGTGGATTTGTGTGTGTGTGACTGTGCACATGTGTGCAAGTGTTCAGTAGTGTATTTTAGCTCGTGAGTTCTGCATGCATGTCTTTGTATGTTGATCTGGGCATGTGTGCATAAACTTTCTGTGTACTCATGGATGTGCCTGGATGTGTGTCTGTATGTTGAATGAACTCGTGATACCTGTGAGTATGTTTCTTTTAGGGTCAGACCTGCTGGGGTAAGATCTTGGGAGCTGGGGGAGGAGAGACCCCAAGCCTTCTCTCTTCTTTCCCCACCCCAAGGCACCCCATCTCTGGGCAGGCTGACTGTGGGATTGGGCACTTGTCCCCAGGTGATGAGCTGATGGTAGCCTCCTGGCAGTCCAGAGTCTGGTCCCAACCCCCCACCAGGGGGCAAGGGAAGGTGCCTACCTGGGAAGGGGACCCACCATTAGACTCAGAACTTGGGAGGGAGCTCATGGGCTGTGCTTTGAGGGGGCAGGGAAGTCCCACTGCGTCTCTTCTTAGCAGCCACCCAAACTCTGACCTCCGCCTGATTCTCTCCACAGGGCAGGGTGAAACTGCCAAGCCACTCAGATGTAAGACCGGCCTCTCACTGTCTGTCTGGCTCCTATCCCCCACCCCACTACCCCCGCACCCCACCCCCTGCCTCTTTCCACCTCTGTGATCCGTGCCGTCCGGGGGGTGTACTGTGACCCTGTCTGTCGGTCTATTCTTCCTCTGTCTGTCTGGCTTGCTCGTGAGTGGTGGGGGGGGGGGTGGCAGGTGGGGAGGTGGGTATGGCAGGGGACACCAAGGCCCAAACAGTTGGGCTCCTGAGTACCTGTGCCTCATGACAGCCTCGGGAAATTACAGCAAGGAATAAGAATAGCAACAACCAAGAAGATAATAATAATAATAATAGTAGTGGCAGGGTGACTAGATCCTACTGGAAAACCATCAACAGGGCAGTAAATGCCCCCTCACACCCCACCTAGCCCTGCCCAGGACCCCAGACCACCCCAGGACCCAGTCATTCAGGACACATAACCTCACTGATAGCTACCCCCACCCCCATCCCCTAAGCTAGTGTGGGTGCTCCTGCTAGCCAGGGAGAGGAAACTGAGACCAAGAAAGGGCCGGGAACATGCCTCAGGTTACCCAGCATAGTGATGGAGGAGGCAGGACATGTGGCTTCCAGACCAGAACCCCATCTCCCCCAGCACTGCCCATGACCTTAAAACCAAGTGATAATAACTACCAATATTGAACAAAGACATGATTAGTCCCAGCTAAGCCATAAATTGGATAAGATTTCCCATCTCAAAATGGGAATACTGAGGCTCAGAGAGGTTAAATGACTTGCCCAGGGCCACACAGCAGAGCTGGGATTTGAACCTAGGCCCATCTGGTTCATCAAAGCCATAACCCGGATGGCATCTAGCTGATGTCTTTTTGGGGGAGGAGTAGAGGATGGGTACTGAGGTATGTGTTGAGGGGGAGGATTCTTCCTTTAAAAGATCAGATGAAAAGCCCCCCTCCCCAGATTACTCCCACAGAGGGACTGCGCCTGCGGTGGCTGGTGGGTTTCACCAGAGCCCATCCCACAGTTTTCTCAGGGCTTCTAGACTGGGGACTGGCAAGCCCCGCCCATATCCACAAACACCATCTTGGGCTCTCCTCACCCACTGCCCCTCCCAGCCTGCTCCCTGTTTGTTTTCTTCTCTGTCCCACAACCTGGGGTCGTGGTGGAGGTGGGAGGATGGGTAGCACCCCACAGGACTGGGATTTCTGGGGAAAATGTCAGCACTTCCTGGAGGGCTCCAGGCTGCTGTCCCCAGGACACAACCATTGCCCTACCCAGAGCCTTTGGACAAGAACTAAGATGGCGTCTGGGGCTGGGGTGTCAGTGGGAGCTTGGTCACTGGGCAGGAGTACCCCCACTCTTACCCAGGTTATGTCTGTTGTCACCTGCAGGGAACCCAGATGATCTTCAATGCAGCCAAGGAGCTGGGTCAGCTGTCTAAACTCAAGGTGAGGCCAGGGGTGGGGGCAGGAGATTGGGGTGGGGGTGGGGGCTCCTAAGGAAGAGGCCCCAGAATAGTGACACACTTTGCATGCTCAAAGGACAGAAACCTACTCAGACAGGTTTAAGTATAATTTATTCATTCCAGTATATTGGAAAGATGTGCAAGGTTCAGCTTCAGAGACAGCTTGATCAAGAGTACAAATAATTTATTCAACAAATATTCATTGAGCACCTGCCAGTCATATGTTAGGACACAAAGATGAAAAGACAGACTCACTATCCTAACTCACTGGATTTAGCAAGGGTGAGACCCCTAGAAAGGCAGATCCCCAAGGCGGAGTTTGCTGTGCCCACCTGGCCCCTCTTTCCATCCATCCAGGACCACATGGTACGAGAAGAAGCCAAGAGCTTGACTCCGAAGCAGTGTGCAGTTGTTGAGCTGGCGCTGGACACTATCAAGGTAAGAGGCCCCATCCCTGTCCATCCCAGGTGGGACAGGCAGAGGGTGTGGCTGGTATGAAGTGAACCTAAGCTCCAGCCCAGCTTAATTCATTCAGTTCATAAACACTCCCTGATGACCCTTCTATGTCAGTTTCAGGCTAGCTGATTGTAGCCTCCTGAGGAACCCCAGGCTGGATGTCAGCTGGAGGCAGACATCTCTAGCCCTGTGGGGTCAGGATAGGGTGGAGGGAAGGATGGGAGAGCTCAGGGACTGGGCAGAAAGGGTTTTCTGGAAGAAAGCTTGTGGGAGGTGGCATTTAAGGAATGTATGGAAATTCACAAGGCAAAGCAAACAGAGCATTCTAGGTAGTCAACCAGCCCATGCAAGAACAGGGAAACATAAACGGGCTGTGGTCTCCATGATATAAAAAGTGTTAAAACTACCCTGAAGGAAATGTTTTGCTGAGATGGAGAAATACAGCAAAATAGGGTTGGCAACATATTAAGGAGGGGACATTAAGGAAAACTTGAAACCTTGATCAGAGAAAGACAGGGAGCCAGCCATGGCAAAATAAGGACTGAGGGTGGGGGGACTAGCAGGACCTGAGTGTTCTGAAGACCCCCCTGTCATCCAGCACATCACAGAAGAGGGCAGTGGAGTGGGGGAGGGCAGTGTTGTAGCTGTCCAGCCGGATGTGCAACAACCTTACCTCTCCCCAACCCTATTCCTCACAGCAATACTTCCATGCGGGTGGCGTGGGCCTCAAGAAAACCTTCCTGGAGAAGAGTCCAGACCTGCAGTCCCTGCGCTACGCCCTGTCCCTCTACACGCAGGCCACTGACCTGCTCATCAAGACATTCGTACAGACTCAGTCGGCCCAGGGTAAGGAGCCACTGGTTAGCCTGGATGACAATCCTCGCCCACAGGGGCAGCCCAGCCCCAAGCCGGTGCCACAGTCTTTGACTTTCTCCGGTCGCGGGTCCAGGGCAGAACTGACAGCTCGTGGGCGCACGTGAACTCCATGATATCAAAGGGCCGATGAGTGATCTACAGCTCTTGGGACGGGATCTATGACGTCATTGGGCCAGGAGGGGTTGACATCTGGGAAAATCCATGGCGTCATGGAGTCAGGATGTGATCAAAAGCTGTGGGGCGGGACCTCTGACTGCAAGGACCAGGGAGTGATCGACAGCTCCTAGGGGCGGGACCTCGATACTGTGGTTCCTGGGAGCGGTTGACAGCTCGGGAGCAAGACCTGTGGCGGTTGTGATTAAGGAGTGATTGACAGCTCTGGTGTGGGCGGGGGCCTGTGACGTCATGCAGTCAAAGAATGATTGGCAGATCCAGGGGAGGGACCTCTGGAGGAAAGGTTGAAGGTCCCTGGGGTCCTTGGGGTTGAAGGTCCCTCTGCACTGTCAGGGGCTAAGGAATGACAGCCCCGGGGATGGGAGGAACCCTGACCTGGAGGGGGCGGACGGAGAGGGAGTTGAGTTCCCATTTCTCAAATTCTCTCTTTCTCTCTTCTCTTATCTCTGTCTCCTGTCGCTCTCTGAGTTCACACACAGCAGCTGGGGCTGGGGGGCAGGACTCGAGGGTCCTAGTTCCCCTCCCTGGGGACCCCCATTTTCAAAACTGGCCCTAAGAGTGCAGACAAGGGAGAGAAGTTTGGCTGTTGACCCAGGCTTAGTTCCGGCATTGGAAGAGGAGGCAGGGGTGAGGGGAGAAAACCTTGCGGCCACCAGCGGCCCCCCTTCCCCCGCCCCCCAGTCAGCCCAGGGCCTAGGGCCCTCCCTGGGCGTCGGGCCTCCGCGTTCAGCTTCGTGCCCAGCCCACGCTGCTGCTTTTAGTGTCCCTGGTGTCCCCCCCGGAGCGGGAGACTGTCTGTCTGTCCGTCTGCAGCTGACGTTTCTCTCTCTCTTCTTTCTCCTCCCTCTCACTCGCCGCCCCGTCTCCGCGCCTACCCTGCTCCCTGCCACGCACACTCGCCCTCCATCCTCGCCTTTCGCTCGCTCGTCTCTCCCCCCACCACCCTTCCCCTCCCTCCTTTCTCCACCTCCCCCTTGTGATTAGTCCATGGTGGAAAAGGGACTAGGTTTACCCTTAGTGAAGACATTTATCCTGAGAAGGGTACGTGCTTCCGCCGCCGCCCGCCCGCGCCCCGCGCCCGGTGCCCGGTGCCTGCGCCCCTCCCGGCCCGGCTAGTAAAAGGCCCGTCCTTCTGCGCCCCGGGCCTGCGGGGCCCCGCCCAGGCCCGACTGGCTGCAGGGGGCCTAGGCAGACAAGGGGGAAGGACGGCTTGCTGGTTCCGCATGGGGAAGAAGAAACGATTCGAGTCGGAATTCGTTTCTCCCTAAGTGCTTCTCTTAAATCAGATCCCGGGCTCCCCAGACAGATGCCTGCCGGGTTAAGAGCGGGCTCAGATCCCAGCGCCCCTATTCCGTGGCTGGGCGCCTCCAGCAAGGGTCTGCCTCCCTGAGCCTCAGTTTTCTCATCTGTAAAATGGGAACAGTCAAGGACCCTAATTCATAGGATTTTTTTTTAGGATTAGATGGATTAAATTTAGAGCAGTTTCTGATGTATACTAGCTGGCAGCAACTGTTGTTGTTTTTCTTGTTGTTGTTTTTAATTTTTATTATTGACGTCACTTTTCCAAGTGTAGAAAACCAACTTTTTTCAGGCTCCAACTCTAAGCCAGCCCTTGTGCCAAGCACTTCTCTGGGATTCCTGAAAACATTCCTCCTGGTTGCCCCACAGGCTGGTCCATCATTCCATAGATGAGGAAGCTGAGTCTCAAAGGAGATTAATCCTCTTGCCCAAGGAAACTTCCCTTGCAGGGGGGGCCAGGACTTGGGAATGGGGGGTGGGGTTGGGGCAAGCACAGAGAGGTCCAGGAAAGCCCCTTTCCCTTGGAGCCAGCAAGCCACGGGATGGGGGCGCCCAGCACTGCCCCCCTCCTGCTTCTTACTAGCTTTGGCCATGATCTGACCCCTCACCCCACCCACCACTGTCCGACTCTCCCTTGGCACCCCTCAGTCTGGCCCGGATTGAGCTTGCTGTGAAGCATCAGCCTGGGGTGGGGGGGGAGGTGAGGCTGAGCATGTGACTGGTTGGGGGAAGGGGGGTGGAAGCCTAAGATGACAAGGGGGTGGGAGACTTCGATGCCCTGGGGTGGGCAGCGAAGATGAGGGGATGCACGCCCCAGTACTGGGGTGATGGGGGTCTTCAGGCCCCTCTGCCCCCGGAGACTCAGTCACTTCCTGCCCAAAACCAGGTAACCTGATCAACCTTGGACTGGCCCGTTCTCCTTCCCCACCCCCACTCCTAACTTTCCCCCTGTTCCTCCCCCCATGCATGGGGTGCTCCAGGAGTGGGGAGCTTTCTTCGGGGCAGGGGAGTGGCCTGCTGGGGGTGCTGGCGGTCACAGGTCCCCAGGCCCCACAGGATGCCCTTCCCAGAGTCACAGAGGGAAGGGTGGGGACAGAAGTTTTTAAACTACTCCTTCAATGATCCCCAGAATCAGTCAGGATGCTTGTGGCCAGAAACTGAAGCGTACCTTACCCAGACTCAGGCCGACTAGAGAAATTGTGAGCCTGTAACTGAAAGATTAGGGATTGAATCAGTATCAGCAATAGCTGGATCCAGAGTCTCCAACAACGCCATCAGTTGTTGGTCTGTGTTGAGACATCAGTGGGGTGGACCCTCCTCTTATTGGACAGAGTCAGCTTTCCCAGCCTAGCACCAGAGAGAGACTCTTTCCTAAGAGTTATAGCGAAAGTCCCAGGGCCAACTCCTATTGGCCCAGGTTGGGTCACATGACCACCCCTGAGCCAATCACTGTAGCCATGGCCAGGGAGTACTCTGATTGGGCAGCCATGTTTCACTTAGACTTACCTGAAGGTTGACAGGGGCTGGACCAGGATGGAGGCCAAGGAGGTGGGTTAGATTCTGGATATGTTTTGAAGGGAGACCTGGCAGGATTCTCCACTGTACCAGTTCTTAGGAAATGATAACAAAGAAGGGGCTGAGGACTAAGGTGCAGGATGCCCCAACAGTTTGAAGATCAACAGAGGAGGAGGAAAGGACAAAAGAGGGTGTGACTAATCTGTAGGATGAGAACCTGGAGAGTGTGGCCTTGTTGCAGCCAAGAGGAGAACCTGAGGCACAGAAAGCCAGGGTGTCAGATTCCACCAAGATGATGTGGAAGATGAAGGCTGAATTTGATAGCATGGAATGAGAAAAAGGACATTAGGCCCAGAAAAGTTAAGAGATCTGTCTGAGATCACACAACAAGGCAGTGAAAGGCTAGAACTCAGGATTCTTGGCCTCCCCAAGAGCACCCATCATCCAAGCCACCTCTCAGTGCCACCCTGTCAGGGCTGATGACCTGATGCCGCCAGCACAGGTAGGGAGGCAGTTCAGGTGGGAGGCAGTCCAGGTCCTTCCTGGTGGGTGGGAAAGAATGGAGCTCATGCCAAGCATCCTCCCCTAACTCGCCCAGGCTCGGGTGTGGAAGACCCTGTGGGTGAAGTCTCTGTCCACGTTGAGCTCTTCACTCATCCAGGAACTGGGGAACACAAGGTCACAGTGAAAGGTGAGTAGCCTGAGGTGGGAGGGAGAATGCCTCAGCCAGGATGCACTAGGTTTTAAGACAGAAACCAAACTCAAACTAGTTTAAGGAAGAAAAAGTTTTTTTCATTAAAAAAAAAAAGTTTTCATAAAACCATAAATTCCAGAAGTAACCGCCTTCAGCCATGGTGGGCTCAAGGGGTGCAGTGTTACAGGACTCAATTCCACTTCCTCTATCTCTCAGCTCTGTTTTCCTTTTGTTGGCTTTTATTTTGTTAATTAAAATACAGATTGGGCTGTTTTAGCCAAAGCCTAAAATAACAGTAGCTTAAACATGATAGATTAATGAATTTTTCTCTGAGTTAACTTCAAGGACAATCAGCTCAGAGCTGATGTGGAGGCTTTGGCACAGTGTTAGGGATCCAGGCCCCTGTCATCTTTTGTTGTACTCTTATCCCTAATGTGTTTTCTTCTTCTATAGGGTCCCAAAGAACTCAGCCCTCATCAGCATCCCAGCCTGCAGCTAGGGAAGGAGAAAGTTTAAGGCATTCTCCCTACTTTTCAAGCCACAACCTGAAAGTTGTGCTTCCTCTTACATCTTATTGGCTGGAACTTAGTCATATGGCCACACTTAGCTACAGAGGCATGCAGGGAAATGTAGTCTTTCTTGAAGGTTGTGAAAACCACCAGCTGCATACTGGGGGTTGGTAACTGGTCTTATCCTATACTTTCCCCAACAGTGGTGGCTGCCAATGACCTCAAGTGGCAGACTTCTGGTATTTTCCGGCCGTTCATCGAGGTCAACATCATTGGACCCCAGCTCAGCGACAAGAAACGCAAGTTTGCGACCAAATCCAAGAACAACAGCTGGGCCCCTAAGTACAATGAGAGCTTCCAGTTGTGAGTCTGGGACACTTTGGGGAGCATGGCGAGGGGACATCTGCTTTATGAACCTCAGGGCCCACTAAGCAGGAGGGATCCTCATGGGCCAGTGGCACCTGGGGACAGGAACAGGAGGGGATCACATCCTAGGTGGGGGGTGCTGGGAAGGGAGGCACCTTAGTGCAGGAGTGACATCAGTTCTGTCAGGGGAGGGCTCTTGGTCAGAGGACTTTGGAGCGGTAGGTCACCTGATGCAAAACTTGGGAGCAAGAGCACTGCCTAGTAGGGGGCAGATGTCTCCTGGGGTGGGCTAGAGTACTTGAGGGCTAGGAGTGCAGCCTGGGAAGGGATCCGTGTGGGCGTGGCCTGACAGGAGTGAGCTCTTGACTAGCCAGCAGCAAGGCTGGCCCCAGTGCCCCTAGGGACGCAGCCTGGGAGAAGGGGACTCGTGCTGAGATTTTAGGGCAGGGTTGTGAAGAGAGCGCATCTTGGGTGGAAAAGGGGTGGGCTAGAGAGCTTGAGGGAGGGGACAGTTCAAGGGGAGAAGTTGGATTCAGGTGGGAGCCTGGTAAAGGGGGCTCCTGGGTGCCATATCTGGGGCAGGGTGGTGGGGACAGCAGCTCAGCCGGCCGAGGGCGTGGGTGCGAGTATCACGAGGTGGGAGCATGGCCTATCCAGGGTGGTCTGGGGAAAGGGTCACTTGGGATGGGGACGTGGTTTGGCTAGGGGCTGGGAATGGGCTGGCGGGGGAATCATTGGGAAGGAGAGGGAGAAGGGAGGGAGGAGAGGTGGCACGGACAATACTAGGGTGGCGTGGCCAGCTGATGTGGGTGTGGCCTAGCGAGGGGTTGTAGGTCTGGACAGCTGGAGCAGGGACAGGGCCGGCCTATTGTGGAATCTTATGAGAATAGATGGATCCCTTAATGTGGGCGTGGCCCAGCTTAGGACGCCCGGGTGTGGGCGTGGCCCGGGAGGGAGGCCGGGTCACCGGTAGGGGCTGTGGCTGGCCAGTGGGCGGGATCTGTTCTCACGCCCCGCCCTTCTGCAGCACGCTGAGCGCCGACGCGGGCCCCGAGTGCTACGAGCTGCAGGTGTGCGTCAAGGACTACTGCTTCGCGCGCGAGGACCGCACGGTGGGGCTGGCTGTGCTGCAGCTGCGCGAGCTGGCTCAGCGCGGGAGCGCCGCCTGCTGGCTGCCGCTCGGCCGCCGCATCCACATGGATGACACGGGCCTCACCGTGCTGCGCATCCTGTCGCAGCGCAGCAATGACGAAGTGGCCAAGGAGTTCGTCAAGCTCAAGTCTGACACGCGCTCAGCCGAGGAAGGAGGCGCCGCGCCTGCTCCCTAGCGCGGGGCGCGCGGGAGGGCGGGCAGCCCTGCTCCTGCGCAGAGAGCGCGGGGCGGGGCGGTGCCTGCATGCTGGGACCTCCCAGAGGGCGACTCTCCGGGTTCTGTGCAGAGGGCGGGCTGCCTCTGCACCCTTGACTTAGCTTCACCCTCTGGAGAAATGTGAATGGCAACGCCCACCCCCCTCAGGATGCCACGCCCTAGGGCGCGAGGAAGGAAGGAGCCACATCCCCTACTTGAGGCCACGCCCCCAGTGTCTGGTGGGGGACCTTTCAAGCTCGGATGGGAGGAAAACCCGCCCCCTATAGAGGAGGCCAGATCCCAGGGCTGTGGTACCGGGAGGCCCCGCCTCCTGCCCTCTGGAAAAGCCATAAGATGGGTCCCCAACCCCGGGGACCCAAGACCAATTTGCCAAGTATGGATCTCTCAGCTCCCTCGAGGAGCGGGCCCTGAGCAAGGGGCAGGGCTTCCTGGAGCGCCCTCTGGGGTGGTCTCGGGGCTAGAGGGACTAAGGTGGTGGTTGGAGGGCCTCCGGGTGAACCGGAGCCCCTTCTGATGTTTGTGCAAAAAAGAAACGGGGAGGGGGAGTAGGATGGGATTTCAAAAGCACATGCGCCCTCGGGCGCCCAAACCCTGGGGGCCAAAGGGGCGGCTCTGGGGCACTTGCACTGCCCCCACTTCCCTATGGGGGTTTGCTTTCCCTTTTCCTCAAATATACCCAGTCCTCATATCATAGAGTTCAACCCACCCACTTGACAGATGGCAAAACTGAGGCCCAGAGAGCCACTTGAGACAATGCTGAGGGTCCCAGTGCCACATCCTCTCCCTACTTCCTTTGGCCTGTGTGCCCCATTGAAGGGTGGGCTGAGATCAGATGACCTGATACAGCTCCCCATTGCTGCTAACTCCCCTCAGGGGACCTCCCCCAATCCTTAAAGGGATGGGGGTCCTGGGCCAAGACCCCCAGTGCCCCCTCCCACTTTTGGCTGCCAAGCAAAGCCTCTGCCCTCAGCCCTTTCTGATGGGACCCCAGGGGAAGATACCCTGAGAACTCTTGACTTCCTGCCAAAAAAGAATGAAGATTTGACATTCCCTGGACCCAGTCCCCTACCCCAACCTCTTCTTCCTCCACTAGAATGCTCCAGTCAGGAAAGGAGAGAGAAAGAGACCAGTGTGTGTGTGTGTGTGTGTGTGTGTGTGTGTGTGTGTGTGTGTGTGTGTGTGTGTGTAGGGTTCCCAGCACTGGGCCAGGCACATGGAAGAAACCTCGGAATATTTGTCAAATGACTTTCTCTGACTCCCAGGCTAGGACTGTTTTGGAAATTTCCTCCCTCTTCTTTCCCCCTAAGAAGTCCTACTCATTCCTCAAAACTCATCACAAATATTCCCTGCTGCAGCAAACCTCTGATCCCCCTCAGGACTTTCCTAGCCTCTGTCTCTGATGCCATAGGGCTGGGAATGTCTGTGAAAGGCTCTGTTTCCCCCCACGTGGAGGCCTGAAGCCTCTCAAGAGCCCTGAGTTCATCCAGCACAGGCTGAGTACAGGGGAATGGCAGGGAGGGTTTGCCTAGTTGAATTATGTCTTGGATTGGTGGTGTGGTGGGCTCTGTGTGTGTCCACATGTGTGTCTGTCCATACCTTCCCCTCCCATACAGATCTGGGCACAGAGGAGGTGTTTAAGCCAGACTGTGGCTGAGCCACAGGACACAGAGTGATGAGAGGGTGAGAGGGGACTGGAGGTGTTGAAATCGGTATGTTCCTGTATTGGAACAACTAGGCTCAGAGATGAGCAGGGCTTTCTCCAAGGCCACTCAGCATTGGATGGTACATTTGGGTTTCACCACTTCACCTGGGGTGCCTGGGGTTCTGAGCCTAGGTGAAGTCTGTGGGTTGCATTTGGACCTCACTTCATGCCAGGAGCTTGCCCCAGATTTCCATGGATCAGGGAAAGGACAAAAGAGGCCCATAGTGGGATGTGGTAGGGTGACACTGAAGAACGTCTTGGACAGAGCCAATCCCCCTCTTGAGAGGGACAGAGACAGAGTAAGGATGCAAAGAAAGAAGAGGAGAGAGGGAAGGAGAGAGACACACACACAAGGAAGGTAATTAAGAGGGTAAAATCACGCCCAGATGGAGACAGCCAGAATTTTGACATGGAGAGACTCAGAGATGGAGAGATGCAGAGACACGGAAGAAAAAGCAAAAATGGGGATCTAGAAGGAAGAAGGACACCCCACTCTGTTCTGTCTGGCTCCCATCAGTCTATCCTCAAAGGATTTACCTAAAATGAGGAGGTGCCCAGCCGCGTCCCCCAATCCCTCTGACTCTTAGGCAACACAGCCTGTAACCTCACCGTGCCCCCATCAGAGATGCAAAAAAAACACCTAACCAGAAATCCTTGGGACCTCTCTCGGCTGAGACCTCAGAGACCTTTCCAGCCCGAACTCCCTGCACTGTCCACCTTGCAAATGGGGACACTGAGGCACGGGGCAGAGTGGAGACAGCCAGGAGTCACCCCACCTCTGCTGCTCAGGTAGACAGGGAGGGGAGCACCCCTGGCTGGGGGGAGCTGGTCCACATCGTGACCCCTGCTGTCACCTGAACATCTTTTCCTAAGAATTGTCAAGGACCAAAGTCGTTTTTGCTGACACACATTGCTTTTTTCTTTGCCTTTTATTTTTTTAAAGAGACAAATCAAGTTGATGGTGTCAAGTAAGACTCCCCTCCATTCCCCTGCCCCCGACCCCTGCCTAGCCATAGTGACTCTCGAGGCACAGGTCATGGGCGGAGGGTCCCCATCCCTCCCTGGCCACACAGCCAAGGGGATTCAGACCCCACCTTTGGCCCCTGCCCCATGAGACCCCAAATCTGGCCACACAGTCCAGGGAGGTTCTTCCTCCATACACCTTCTCTTAGCATGTGACTGCAAATGTGAAAACAAAATGCTGTTTGTTTGTTTGTTTGTTTTAATTCCATCCCGTCAGTCTGGCATCTGCAGATGCCCCCATTTCTCTGTAAATATGTGACTTGGAACAAATGTTTAAAACCAACGAGAAGTGGTCATGAATGCATGGTGTTGAGATGTTTTGCACTATTCTGACTTTTTGGTCTCTGTAAAAATATTTTATTAACAGCAGACATTAAAAAAAAAAAGAAAAAGAAAAAGTACATAGCCTTGGAAGCACAGTGGCCTCCTTGCGTTCCCATATTGGAAAAAAAAAAAACTCTCTGCTATGAGCAGCCGCTGGTTGAACATCCCTCCCACCCAGGAGTGCAACTCCTTCACAACTACCATGCTCCCATTTTACAGAGAAGGAAAACAGGCTCAGAGAGGTGAAATATTTCGGAAGAGGCAGGGCCGAGATCCGAACCCAGGATACTGGGTAGCTATTGCTCTTAGTTCAAGCAAGTTAGGACACAACTGCCAGGGACCCACTCTCAGATTCAACCCCCACCCCGATATTTGTCTGGGGGTTTTGTTTCGTGTTTTTGATGTGGCAGGTGAAAGTCTCATTTCATCATTTTGGCTGTGCAAAGAATGAAGCTCCATTTTTCTCCAGCTGAAGCTGACTTCTCTTTTGAGCCCCCATCCCACCAGGGAGAAGAAATGAAATCTCACTCAGCTTCATTCCTCAGTAAAAACTCAGTGTTACACCACCTAAGATCTGAAGTTGTTTCTACACTTGAGTGGCCAGGGCAGGGGCAGTGGGATCCCCCACAGGAAGTGAATTAGATGAGTGCTTTGGGCTGCAAGTAACAGCCAAAAGAGTTAAAATTAGAAGAAAAAGTGGGCAAACCACAGGGGTAACCTATAACTCAGCAACTCTGCCCTCAGGAGACTCTCACACGTGGGCAAGGCTGGAAGCAGCCTCAGTGTCAAGGTATCTTCACATGGGGGGACTGTTCTACAGCTGTAGAATGGATAAACCACAGGCGTCTGCATGACTGAGAAGAGGCAGCCCACCAGGGGCCCTGAGCACCCCTGCACATCCTTACTGACTGTGCCAGGCTGCAGACCTGTCTTTCTTCTGAGACCGAGCAGTTTCCAGAGCTAAGCACATAGGCTGCACAGCATGACTTCTGTGTAACTGATCCCCAACAGAGGGAAACTGATGTGTTTGCTGCTTTCTACAAAAGGTGCTCAGCCCTTGGCCCTGTGTCCCTCAGCATCTGGGGTCCGGGGTGTCACCCATGCACCGTAGGAACTGAGGCTCATGCTGCTTGCTGCACTGCAAGAAATAAACCATCTTGCTCTGATCCACTGAGTCCCACAGTGAACTCCACACCTACAGACTAGAGACAGGCTGGCTTCTGCTGTGCTCTATGAAGTGAGGTCCTTCACTCTGACAGATGTCATGAATAAAGTATGATGTTGAGTGAAGGAAGAAAAAAAAAAAAAAAAAGTCCCAGAAAGCTGCAAAGAGCAAAACACCATATTTATAAAGCTCAAAAGTCATACAAGATACACCCACAGAGATTTCATGTAAGGATATATAAGTGTGATTAATTTCTTAAAAAGCACAAAATTAAGGATTAAAAACTCAAAGATTCTACCTCACACACATCAGGCTACTATTAAAAGAACAGAAAACAAGTGTTGGCGAAGATGTGGAGAAATTGGAGCCCCTGTGCATCACTTGTGGGAATGTAAAATGGTATGGCTGCTGTGGAAAACAATATGGAGGTGCCTCCAAAAATTAAAAATAGAATGACCAAATGATCCAGCAATTTCACTACTGGATATATGCCACAAAGAAATGAAATCAGGGCCTCAAAAAGATATGTGTATACCCATGTTCATAGCAATATTATTCATAATAGCCAAAACATGAAAGAAAACCGAGTGTTCAACAGAAGAATGGGTAAGCAAAATGTGCTCCGTCCATACAATGGAATATTACTTAGCCTTAAAAAGGAAAGAAACTCTGCAATATGCTACAGTTGGCTGAAACTTGAGGACATTATACTGAGTGAAATTGGTCAGTCACAAAAAGGCCAATAGTGTATGATTGCATTTTATATGAAGTACTCAAGAATAATCAAAATCATACAGACAGAAAGTATAATGGTGTTTTTAAGGGGCTGGGGAGAGGGAGGAAGGGGGAGTTAGTATTTAATAGGTACAGAATTTCAGTTTTACAAATGAAAGAGTTATGGGGACGGATGGTGGTGATGGTGGTAACAAAAGGTGAACACATTTAATGCCACTGAAATGTACACTAAAAAATGGTTAAGATGGTAAATTTTAGGTTATGTGTAATCTAATGCAATTTTAAAAATTGAGGATTGAAAAAAAGAGAAACACAAAACCAAGGGTAGTGGTTGCCTTGGGGAGTGGGCAAAGCAGGGGAGGTGGGAGCAGGGAGTAGGGTAAGTGTGTGTGATGATGATGAAGAGCTGGTGCTTCCGTGGGCAGTGACCTTAAACTTTATTTGATAATGCACAATATATATTTTTGTGATAAAGGCAGCTAGTTACCACTCAGCTGGTTAAAATTCCCCCTCAACACTTTTTTCATCCCTTCCTTAGTATAACAATAGGAGCTTTATTTGTGGGCATAGCTAGCCAACCAAAGGCTACATTTCCAGCCTCCCTTGCATACATGCAGTCATGTGACAATCTCTAGCCAATAGGATGTACGCAGAAGCCACATGAACAAAACCAAATCATACCTTTAAAAGGAGGGCTAGCTAGGCAGGCCCAAGTTTGGACAGAGCTTACTGTCTTTTCTCTGTCTCTACTGGCCTTTTTCTCAGTCCCAGGATGGCTGCCAAAGCTCCAAAACTCCATCCATCTACATTTCTTCTTATCAGGTGAAGTTTTCCAGAAGTCCCCTTTTGCAAATCATGGGCCAAAACTTGGTCACATGCCAACACCTAAACCAATCACTGAGAAGGGAGATGGGTCACCATAGTCTGTGTAGACCAATCAAGGCTCACCTTTAGGGCTGGTTCCCATCTCCCACCAGGCTACCCAGCCCATGAAGCAAAATGGTGGCTCCTGGGTAAACAGTCCCCAGCGTCACCTATGTTCATTGTCCTTGCTCCACACTGGAATGGCTACTGTATTAGTTACCTATTGCTGTGCAACAAATTGCCCAAACATAGCAATTTAGGACAACAAATATTTATCATCTCATGCTCTGCCTCAAAGTCTCATGCTGGCTGCAATCAAGATGTTGGCCAAAGCTGCAAAAGCTTAATTGTGGGAGGAGCTGCCTCCCAGTTCACTCATGTGGTTGTTGGCAGAATGGCTCTCTTCACTGGCTGTCAGCTGGGGGCTGTCCTCAGTTTCTCCACAGGGCAGCTCACAGCATGGCAGCTGGTTTCATCAGAAAGAGGAAGACAGAGGTCCCAATCTTTTGTAGCCTAATCTTGGAAGTGGTTTCTGATTATTTTTGCCATAATCTGTTGGGTAGAAGGGAGTCATTATGTACAGCCCACATCAAGGGGAAGAGACTACACAGGGGCTTGAAGACCAGGCAGAGAAGATTGGGCACCATTTTGGAGGTTCCCTAAATATGGTCATACTCCCTGTGGTTTCAAATTGCTGCCCTGACCCTGAGGCTTATGATGAGGATTTGGGTTTTGAGCCTATAGCATTTTTGTCTGCTTTTTCTGCTGAAACAAATGCATTGGGACTGAATGATAATATAGCACAATCTGAGATCAGAAATAAGATGAAAGGGGGTGGAGAAGGGTCAGTTAGGGGTTTGGGATTAACAGATACATGCTACTATAGATAAAATAGATAAACAATCAGGACTTACTGGGTAGCAGAGGGAACTATATTCAATATCTTGCAATAACCTACAATGGAAAAGAATCTGAAAAAGTATGTGTGTATATATATATTCAGCAAACTGAATCACTTGGCTGTACACCTGAAACTAATACAACATTGTAAATCAACTATACTTCAGTTTTAAAAATTTTGACAGGAAGACAACAAGGTAGTGTTAGCAAACTCAAGTTCAGCTGCTCACCTCTCAAAAGCCAATAATTGAGAGGCAAGTGTCAATAGAAAGGAAAGATACTTTAATCAGAAAAGTTGGCAATCTGGGTAGAAAGTGGACTCATATCCTGAGACCATTTCCAAAGATTCTGTGCAGCCATGACAGTTTTTAAAAGGGAAAAAGCGGGGAAGAATCTCAATGAATCATCAAGGCAAGATGTTGGTCTCTGCATCATTCTCCATTGCATGCAAACTGGCCGACTCTCTCTTCAGATGTTATCTTGCCCGTGTGATCTGCCTGCCGTATTGCTAAGAGGGCTGTTGGGGCTAGAGAGCTAGTCATCCTTTAACTATTTAATTCTTCATTTTTACTTCTTTTAATCTAGGGAAAGAACCAATGGGTTAGGAACCTGAATAGTGTGCTTTCAGGGGAACATAAGTCAGGAGTTAGGTTGACTTGCCTAGTGATCTCGTTCCTATAATTAGGTTCTTTCAAGGATAGAAGGGAACAGAAATAGCAAACAGGCAAAGGGCAAAGGAGTTGCTTTCAATTTCCCCTCCTGTTTCTCCCAACTTCTCCCAACCTTGGGCAAAATTCTAGCACCATCCGTATGCCCATCCCATCCTCCATTCTCCCTTGAATCCTCCAGCCCAGCTTTTACCCCATCCTCCCTTCAACTGCTATAATACCACCCTGCATTTACCCAGGCCTCTTCATCTCGACACCTGCCGCAAGGCAGGATCACCCAGAGAACACCAACAAGATGCACACGTAGTTCCTGGAGGGTGTAACACAATTACGTGATTCATGATCTCTGTAAGATCACATTTCATTACATAATTTGTTACATTGCATTATAATTACTCTGCTCCTAACCCTGCAATTACACAGACTGGTTTCTGTGATTATGCACCCTGAAATTACACACTCATTCTCACCAACACCACAACGTAGAGTCATTAATGAAGGGGAGTGGTGGGTTGACGTCTGGCCCTGCCCCTACCCAACCCCTTTCTGGACGGAGGCTGCAAAGTGGCAACCATGCTCCGAGACGTCCCTGCAGCTGCACATGTGCTCGGGTCCACCGGCCAGAGGTGCCCTGGGGAGCCCCGGGGGAGTTTGGAAGGCAGAAGGAACTGGAGCTGTCTTGGTTTTGCTTCCTTTTAAGTCTGCCAGTAGCCAGGCATGGAAGCATCGGAAATCTTGGAAGCCAAATTCCCTTGTTCAGTCACAAGGCTGGAGGGCACTGAAAAGCAATTGTGGTGGTGGTGGGGGGTATAGCTTAAGTGGTAGAGCGCATGCTTAGCATGCATGAGGTCCTGGGTTTTTAATTATTTAAAAGAAAATAATTAAAAATAAATAAACCTAATTACCTCCCCCCACCAAGGGAAAAAAAAAGCAGTTGGAGTGACGGAGGCAAAGGCAGCACCCTATTCTCACCAGTTCTGTTCTGTGGAGTCATTCCACTAGGAATGTTCTAGAACGAAGGAAGTGGTCCTCCCAGAGATTCGGAGAACAAAGGAGATCTCAGAGTTAGATAACTGGGTGGGGGCATCGAAATAAAACTCAGATCCCTGGGTACCACCTCCAAGCTTCTGACATCTTCTGTCTGGAGGTAGAGCCTGAGAATCTATGTTTTAATCAGAAACATTTCGTAGCAAAGGAAACTTCACCTTATGCCACGAAGAAGACCCTTCTAGAGAATTGGGTGTAGGGATTTTCCACCTCGGCACTGTGGACTTTTGGGGTCAGATCATTCTTCGTTACGGGGACACCCTGTGCACTGCAGGGTGTTTAGCGTCTGTCCACTAGATGCCAGTAGCTCCCACTCCCTCATGACAATCAGAAACGTCTCCAGATATGGCCAAATGTCCCGGAGGGACAAAATCATCCCCAGTTGAGATCCACTAGGTTAAAATAAGATTTGGAAACATCACATGTAATTGTGACACATGAGAAAGCACTGCAATGTTCTATGAGAGGGGACTGGTTAATAAACTCAGATCATCCACCCTGGTAGAGACATGATCAATAGTTAGGGTTTAACAAGAAGAGTAAATATGGCAGCCTCTACCGAAGCTTCAAGTGCGCCTTTCTGTTAGCCCAGTGATCCCACCCGTAGCAACTGAATCAACTGAAATAAAAACTTCCAGTAGGAAAGATATATAATGCTGTTGTTCACTGCCAGGTTGTGATAGTCTTAAATCAGGAATGTCAAGTAAACGCTAGTCCACCCTGACTACGGTACATTGTGTGTAACGATCCAAAAAGAGCTGGTAGCCATCTGCGTGGATTAGGATGTCCACAATACGGTGTTAAATTTAAAAAGAAAATTGCTGGAAAAACAGGTACAATATTGATCCGTTTATGAAATTTAAATGTGTTATGTGGAAGAAAAAAAAAGCATGTTGTAGCTGAGTTTATGCAACATGAATCTGCTTTTAAAAACACGTATATGTATTTGTACCATGCAAATGGGTCAGACTGAAAGATTTTTCCAAAATGTTAAGAGTTGTTGTCTCTGAGTATGTGGGATTTAAATTTGCTTTTTCGGTTTGCTTAGCTGTTTGTTCTCATTTCTTCATAAGGATCACACACCATCTGTTATTTTGTAAAAGCCTCGGATTTTACACTAAGGGTTTAAGAATCCTGAGAATCCTTAGGTATTTGACCCAGGAAATTCAAATGCTGTTGGGCATAGTAGATAAATGCCCCTCTCCCTCACCCCTGAGGTGGGACCACTCAGAAGTGTGTGCTCTAGGCTGTCCCTGGAGGTCCCCAAGTGTTGCCATTAATTGCTCACTGGCGCCCCCTGCAGGGCGGCTTTCCTCTGCCTCATGGGCCAGCCCCCATCCGAGCTTCCTGGAGTTGCTTCTTGGATCACTGAAGCACTCATCGTGAGGTCTGTTTTCTGGGGACTCCAAACTATGATAGCCCCTTTCCTCATTCTGTCATCTGAGACAATCCTGCAATTGACCCCGCAGGATAGAGGCTGACCATCTGTCGTCCCTGGGCTATTTTGGGGATGTTTTCTGGGGCAGGCTGGGACACTGGGCTGTCACTCCATCCTCACCCCACACTCCCTCCACCAGCTGGCTTCTCTCCAGCACCTGGTTTCCTTGCACATCTTGGCCTGAATGGGGCGGGGAGGCAGGGGCGTGTAGGCAGGGCACAGGTAGTGCGCAGAGCATCAGACCAAGAAGACAACACGGATGTACGTGAAAACCAACCAGGAACATTTAATACAAAAATAAGCAAGTTATCCAGGACCAGACCTGGACAGCAGTTATCCTTCAGAGAGTGAAGCACTGCTGGCCAGCTCCGACATTCGTTTCAGGCTGAAGGCACAGTGAGTCCTCCAGCCTGTTCTAAGGGATGTCCTGCCCAGGCTGGGGGTAGTGCCCCAGTGCAGCTCAGCCCACACCAAGCCCCAAACACATGATCCCACCAGAAGCTTGGACAGAGGAAAGCCATCAAGCAGGCAGAAACCACACCTGAGATGCAGGGCAGGGTGGTCAAGCAACTGGGACCAGAGGTGAGCGTGGGAGACCCCGCCCGAAGCTTCACCCCTCGCCCCCTCCAGGGGGGCTGGATCTAGGGGGGCTTACACGAGGACATGTGGTTGCTGGAACTCATGGCTGCCCCTGGGGAGGAAAGAGCCACCTCTGGGGATGTTGTCTGCACACAGCTTGTGTGAAAGGGGCAGGGGATGAGGAAACCAATTCTGACAACCCCACCGGGAGTCTGTGAGGTCAGGCACACAGTAGGTACCCAATAAATGCTTACTGCGTGAAGAAGTGAAAGGACTCATCTAGTTCATCTCTGTGGCCCAGCACACCTGTGGGTGATCACACGCTGATGGAACAGCTGTCATCCTGTTTTGTGTCCCAAGGGCCTGGCACACAGGAGGTGCTCTCTGGATGTGTGTGGGGAGAAACCAATTAAAGAGTGAAAAGCACCTTGTTTATCTTCATCTCTAGCACCAAGCTCAGCTCCCAGCACACAGCAGGCACTCCATAGGTGCACCGAGTCAATAATAACTTTTGTGTCTTGAGTACCAGGCACAGTGGGTACTCAATATGTATTTGGAGAAATGGAAGAAACTTGATCTCAATGTTCCCAGAGCCCAGGATGGTGCCCAGCATACAGCAGGAACTCAATAAATACTCAAATGAATTCAAACAGTGAATGGGGATCGCTAATGCCTGATTCTTGATGGGGGATCAATAATGCGTGATGACTGGATCAATCACTGATGGAGGGAATAATTATGCCTCATTCACTGCCGGAACACATGAAGGGCGTGCAAGGAGATGAATTGTTCCCACCCAATCCACCTGTTCCTGGCATACAGTAGGAGCTCCATTAATGCTGCCTGCGTGCAGGTGACTGCTGAGCAAGAGCCGGCTGGATACCGCGCTGTGAGGGGAGTCCTCTGCGGCCTGCCGGGGATCCACAAGGGCCCCGCTGTCCCCGGCCAGCCTGTGATGGCTGCTTTGGCTTCTGGGCCACCGCCCCTCAGAGCTCTCAGAGCTCGTCCCGGGCAGCGCTGTCCAGCGGGGACTGGAGCACATCTGAGTTCTTGGCCTCGCGGCTCAGGGCCTGCTGCTCCCGCATCTTCTGCGATTTGGCCCGGTCCCAGTCGGTCTTGACATGCTCGTTGTTCCACACGACCGAGGTCTCCGTGTCGCTCACGTATCCATCGTCCCCCGTGTAGTGCGTCGGGTAGATGAGCAGGGGCTCCACGGAGAAGGCACGCAGGTCGCGGGGAGAGAAGTGGGCCTTGTACTCGGACCTGCAGGGGAGGAGGGCGCGGGGGCAGCAGTGGGTCAGGGGAAGGGCCAGATGGAGGGAGAAGTGGGCGGCGGAGGGACAGATGGAGACAGCAGTGGGCGGCGGCGGGACACATGAAGGAAGAAGCGAGCAGAGGAAAAGACACCTCCCCGGGAGCCGCGAGCCTCTCGCCTCCTCCCAGGACATCTACACAGCCAGAGTCCAGCCCGCCTGCCCCCGCGAGCCCCGCTCACACTGGGTGCTTGTCGAACATGACCGGCAGGAACTCGTCTACAGGCAGCATCTTGGAGAGCGGCCCAGCAGCCAGCAGCTTGCGGGCGCCTTGCAGGGAGATCACATAGGCCAGTGTCCAGTACGAGTAGTCGGCCTCTACCAGGTTCCTCACGTGGGGCACAGCCTTCTCGGGTTGCTCCACCTGCATCCGCTTCCGGCCCACGTAGCTGGGGTGCAGGATGGAGGGTCCGTCACCTTCCTTCCACTTGCCCGCCCGCCCAAGAATGCTAACCCAGAAAGTCAGGGATGGAGTGAGCCCGTCAGGCCCTGGTCGGGGGGTCGCGCGGGGATCTGGAGCAATGAGGAGGCTGGTGTGACTAGACCAGGGAACAGTAGGACCACAGGGGTCGGGGGCCTGCAAGGAGGAGAGTGGGTTTTTTGAGGGCCCTCAGGAGGATGTGGGCAGGATCCTGCAGCTGGGGAGGGCAGGATGCCTGGACATTCTCTGAGGCTGGGCCACAGGCAGGAGACCAGGGCTGAGAGGGAAGCTGCTGTGGGTTGAGAGCTGGGGGTCAGGCAGGAAGGTGAGGGGATATGGCGAGTGGTCAGGAAGGAAGGGGTGCAGTGACTATTCATATTACTAGCACAGTCCTGAGTCTGAGCTTCATCAAGCCCCAAGGCTTCTGGCCTCACTCCCAAGCCACGAACACACCCACCCCAGACCACGCCCCCAAATTCCTTAGCCACGCCCACAGGCTTCCTGGTCAAATCTCAGCCATACTTTCCACCCCTACAGGCTCCAAGCCTGAAGGAGCCTGCAGCTTTTGCCAGGTCCCTAGACTTCCAAGGCAAGAATAAGTCCTCCTGCCAAGCTCCCTATTAACCTGCAAAGGCCCTCAGACCTAGAGGCTCTAGGCCACACCGCTGAGTTCTGGCCCCACCCAGGCCCCACTCACATGAGGTCCCAGTCCAGATCCTCCCGCTCCACATCCCGCATAAGGTTCATCAGGCGCCTCTTGAAGAAGATCTCGAAGCGCAAATCGTCCTCAAACACGAGTGATTTCTGCAGCCCACGGTCCACAACCTGACAGGAGAGGACCCACTGAGATCTTAGAGAAACCAAGGCCAGGCGTGCCCCTGAAGTCAGTTCTGCTAAAAAGCTCTGGGGCACCAGAAGAAAAGCAAACACTGCCCCCTCCAAGTTCGGATCTATCTCCCGGCCAAAGCCTCCTCCCTGCCGCCTGGCAGCCTCAGCCCAGCTGCTCCTTCCCACCCCAGGGCCTGAGCCTGTGCCGTGCCTTTGACACAGAGCACCCTCCCCCCAGACAGTAGCGGGCAGACTCCCTCTCACCCTTCAGGCCTCAACTCAAATGTCACCCACCCAAGAGGTCCTCCATGACCATCAGCCAAAGCTGCTAGTTAAGGGTAATTCATAACCCTGGGGCCTCTCAAGTAGGTGTCTCTCACTTATTTCATTGTTCATTTCTCTGTGGTTTATCATCAGACTCCCTACTTCCCAGGACTGTGGGCCCCCTGTGGGGGCTGGGTCTGTCTGGGTGGCTGTTGTGTGTCCCCAGCACCAGCACTAGGCGAGGCTCAAATTAAGTGCTTGGCAAATATTCCCTGGATGAATTAACCTGAGCATCTTCACAACTGACCGTGAAGCTGTGACTCCATCATCTGGGGAAATAGCCTCAGATTGGGAAGTGACTTCCTTGTTCACAGAGCTCACCCCTCTCAGAGGCAGGGCTAGACTTGAACCGAAGTACCCCCTGGCTCCAGGGCCACCTGGACACCACAACCTCTGCCCCACACCCTCCATGATGAGTCTCAGAAAAGGAGGGCAACCTGGCTGGGCACCTGTCACCTCAAATGCCAAATTCCCCATCTAGCCTCACGCCTGATAGTCCCAGGTTCAAATCCCAGCCTGGCATCCTTGCCCATCACAGTCTCTTCCTCCAAAGGTATCTGATGAGCCTCTGGGGCTAATGAGGTACAACCAGGTGGGGTCTGCATTAGTTAACGTCAACATGGCTGTTATTCCTACTAGTAAGCTTTGAGCATGGAGCCCAGGCTCTAGGTATTTGACAGTGGCCGGGCCTGAAGCAGCCTTGGACCCCACCTCTTTTGAAAGCCAGGTTCATGGCTCCCCAGACTCGGTCTCCACATCTGCACAGGGGAAGGACAGCAGCTGCCCCCTCCAGGCTTCAGGTGATGCATTCACTGAAGTCAGGCCCTGTGTCCTGCTGCATTTCTGGAAGCCTGCCTGGGATGCCGGCGATTCCCTCACACGAGCTGTTAAGTAGGCGGAGGAGGGCCCTGCCCCCTTGCAGGACCCACCTCCTTCCAGATGTTATAGTGGCTGAGGAAGCAGCCCAGCTCGCCCTTGGTGAGGGGCCGCCCGTGATAGGGGTCCCGGTAACCGGGCAGCATCTGGATGCCCAGTGCCTCCACCTGGCTGGTGTTCATGGCTCTGCACGAGGAAGGAGGGGGTCAGTGGAAGATGCTTTCTGCCTGGGATTCCACCATTAGTGCTCCCCTCCCTCTTTCACCACTGGCACCCCCGCAGGGACCCAACATGGCCAGGCCTGCCAGGGCGTGGATTACGCGCATGCGCAGACCTGCCAGCACCCCTGGCAGGGTCAGACTCCCAGTCCCTCCAGCACCCCCACCAGCGTGGTCTACACCCACACACGGAGCCGCCCCTCCCCCACCGGGCCCAGACTCACTTGCCATCCACAGCCTCCACCAGCCGGCACTCGATCTCCTGCTCCTGCAGCGCCCGCAGCATGCGTTCCCGCCGGTCCTGCCGCCGCTTCAGGTTGATCATGAAGACCTGTGGCCCAGAGCCTCGGTTGGACCCTCTGGGCTGGCCCCTGCCCCCATCCTCACCTCCCAGGAAAGCCCGGCCCACCTCATCAAAGCCCATTTTGTCGGGGGTCTTGGTGGGCACCGAGATGAACTGCGAGGGCTCCACCGGTGGGTGCTTCACTGCCGGGCAGAGAGATGCCAAGGGGTCACTGGGGTCACTGGGTGGGAGGCTCCAGCCTCTTCCCAATGTCGCCTCCCCAGCCCCAGCATGGTTTCCTGTCACCCTGTCACTTCTTAGCCTGTGCTGGAGACCCTGTCTGATCCAGCCCCACCCACAATGTCAGTGTTAGTCTCTCTCCTCCACTTCCTACTCACTCTGTCTGTCGGCCCTACTCTGGACTCACCCCATCACCCATTCCTACCTCCGGACCTTTGCACACGCCGGACCTTTGCTGAAACACCCTTCCTTCTGCCGTCCTCCTCCTGCCTGAGTTCTTAGCTAAGTTGCCTTCTTGGGGTGGGGAGGGCAGAGAAGTCTCCTGACCTCCCCAGGCTGAGTCAGTTAGCTCCTCTGGGCCCCCACAGCGCCTGGGCTTCCATCAAAGCCTCACCCTGCTCTCCTAACTCTCCGGCTCCCTGACCATCTCCCATGAGCTTGAATGGATACCGGGTATGTCCACTCACACTGGCTCCGCAGCACCAGACACAGAGCTGGGTACACGCTCACAGAATGAGCAAAGAAGTGACTTTCCTCGTTTGTAAAATAGGCTAATAAACACCGTTTATTTCATGAAAAGATGAAATCACACATTGTTATGGGTTAAACTGTGTCCTCCCCGAAAAGCTATGTTGGCGTCCTGACTCCCAGTGCCTGAGAATGTGCCTTTATTTAGAAATAGGACCTTCACAGAGGTGATCAAATTCAAATGAGGTCAGTGTAGGGTGGGCCCTAATCAATATGACCGGGGCCCTTATAAAAATGGGTCATTTGGATACAGAGACACACAAAGAAGGAAGACGGTGTGAAGACACACAGGGAGAAGACGGCCACGTGCCTGGAGGGACATGTCTACCAGCCAAGGTACGCCAGGAATTTCAGGGTGGTCGTGACTGCTCCTCTTTTAGATGCTGTGCACAGTGCTCAGACCACATCCCCGGGCCCTGTCTGGGCACTTCTCTGATGGCTTCCCACAGAAGGATCAGATCCACAGGGGGCTATGACCTGGTGAGGCTCCAGGCTGTCTGCCAGGCTGGCCCAGAAAAGCCCAGCATGATGGGGAGTGTGGCATCCGTCTCCCCAAGAACAAAGGCCCCGTGTGAGCTAGCAGAACAGACACAGGCCCCTCTGTCTGGGAGAGGCCTGGGTGAGGCCCAGAGCCAACCTGGCCCCTCCCACCTCGCCACCTGGGCCTTCCCCAGGGACGCTGTCACTGGGGCTTTCCTCCTATCCAGGGCCCTTCACAGCTCCTGACCACCCCCTTCCCTCCTCAGGGGAGCCTGGGACCCAAGAGCAAGGCTTTGAGAGCTGAGGCCCCAGGTTCAAATCCCAGATGCCCTTTCCCTCTCTCTCTCAGTCTCTGCCTGCCCCCTTGGGGTGTGGAGGGTGAAAGGACCTGCTTGTGCAGGCTGGGGGTCTTGTCACCCTTTCTTACCAGTTCTGGGAAAATGGAGCATATTAGGGTCCAGAAGGAGCAACACAGTGCAGCCTCTCCAGAGAGCCATGGCACAACGATTCTAAAAATGTAACTCCCCTAGACCCACCGTCAGGTGAAGAATTGAACTTGACCCAAGAGAGGTCTGGCCTAACCGGCACATGAAAAGATGTTTAATATTGCTAATTATCAGAAAAATGAAAATCAAAATTACACTGAGGTATCACCTCACACCAGTCAGAATGGCCATCATTAAAACATCCACAAATGATAAATGCCAGAGAAGGTGGAGTAAAGGGAACCCTCCTAGACTGTTGGTGGGAATGTAATTTGGTGCAGCCACTGTGGAAAACAGTATGGAGATTCCTTTAAAAACTAAAAATAGAGTTACCCTATGATCCAGCAATCCCACTCCTGGGCATATATCCAGAGAAAATTCTAATTCAAAAAGATACATGCACCCCAATGTTCACAGCAGCACCATTTACAATAGCCAAGACATGGAAGCAACCTAAATGTCCACCGACAGATGACTGGGTAAAGATGATTGACATATTTATACAATGGAATACTACTCAGCTATAAAAAATAATGAAATAATTTGTAGCAACATGAGTGGATCTAGAAATTAGCATACTAAGTGAAGTAAGTCAGATAGAGAAAGACAAGTATCATATATCACTTATATATGTAATCTTAAAAAATGACACAAATGAACTTATTTACAAAACAGAAACAGACTCACAGACGTAGAAAACAAACTTACGGTTACCAAAGGGGAAAGATGGGGGAGGAATAAATTAAGAGTCTGGGATTAACAGATATATATTACTATATATAAATAGATAAACAACAAGGTCCTAATGTATAGCACAGGGAACTATATTCAATATCTTGCAACAACCCATAATGAAAAAAGAATATATATACATATACATATATACATAGAGATAGATATATATAAAAAAAACTGAATCACTATGCTGTACATCAGAAAGTAATACAACATTGTACATCAACTAAACTTCAACTGAAAAAAAGAGAGAGGGGTCTGGCTTTTGCTTCTAGCTCCAGGGACGTTGAAGCCCTTGGAATGTCCTACCTGGAAAGTGTCTTTGTTTATCTCAGGCCTTGGGCCACACTGGGTATCTATGCCAGCAGTATGATTTAGAGTGGGGGTCTTGGGCTACTTGGTATCAGCTGCAAGGGCTGGAGATGGAGGTCAGCCACGCGGCAGTCTGCTGCGTCTGCATGTGTGAGTCCCAGTGAAAACCCTGGACGTAGAGGCTCAGGGAGCATCCCTGGTTGGCAGTACACCATGTGTGTTGTCACACACTCGTGCTGGGAGAAGCAAGCACTTGTCCACGTGACTCCACCGGGAAGGGACAACTGGAAGCTCTTTGCTTGAAACTCTCCTGGATGCTGCCCCAGGCACCTTTACCCTTTGATTTTAATTTGAATCCTTTTGCTATGATAAACTGTAACTGTGAATATAACAGCTTCCAGTGAGTTCTGAGTCCTTCTAGTAAATCATCAAACCTGAGCATGGTCTTAGAGACCCATGATTTTGCAACTGGTCTTAAGAAGTACGGGAAATCTTGTGGATATTTCCTAACTTTGCACCCACTGACGCAGGTCTAGAACTCTCTCACAAGAGTGCATGGGAAACTCAAGGCAATGCTGAGAAAAACAGGAAGTGCCCTCCATGCCCCACAGGAGAAGACCGGTAAAGTGACATATGACACAGCCAAGAGTGAATAAATCTATGGCTGAACATCTACGCAGAATATCATGCAGCAAGACAAGGGGACAAGCCACAGTCACACACAGCAGCACAGCGCAGACGGGGATGCTGAGCGGAAGACCCTGCACTAGAGCAGCACGCTGTGCGATGCCAGGGACGTGAAGCGCAAGACGGGAACGACCCGTCAGCTGGTGGAATCAGGGCAGTGGGGGGCCCCGGGGAGGGCCAGGGTCTGGCCTGTGTCTGGAGACAAGGATTTACAAACAATCAAGACAAACAACAAGGCCCTACTGTACAGCGTAGGGAACTATATTCACTATCTTGTAATGACCTATAATGAAAAAGTATGTGTGTGTGTGTGTGTGTGTGTGTATATATATATATATATATATATATATATATATATATATATGTAATTGAGTCACTATGCTGTACACCTGAAACTAATTGTAAATCCACAATACTCCAATTTCAAAAAATAATACACAAAAAATACAAACAATCAGCAGGTTGCACACACATGACCTGTCACTACTGTGAGTGCTGAAACTCAAAGAAGAAGATAAATCCTCAGCTGGGTTTACAGGGCTGACTGGGAAAGACACCCCACAGGTCGTGAGCAGGTAGGGAAGGGAGCAAGTTGCTGGATTCCCCATACGCAGAGGGCATCGCTCTGAGTTTTTCGGTAAGTTTGAGATTTCATCATATGAAAGGGTTTTGAACGCATGAAAAATCACATGCACTGCTGGGGACCAGGAACTGACATGCAGGTGGAGAGGAAAGGCGGTTTGCTCTTGGAGTGTAAAGGAAGGATCTACACAGATATCTGGAACCTCCAGACCCTCCTTCTGTCTGTGTTATGGGCTTTGCTCTGGCCCTTGAGAAACGGGAAAATATTCATGCCTGTGTGTTTGAGTTTATAACAGCAGCATGGCTTCCTGACCAGAAATAACAACTGAAATACACGTGAAA
Source organism: Camelus ferus (assembly GCF_009834535.1). NCBI lineage: Eukaryota > Metazoa > Chordata > Mammalia > Artiodactyla > Camelidae > Camelus > Camelus ferus. The sequence continues at coordinate 16,697,249 of NC_045717.1, forward strand.
ATTTAAATGAGGAGAAAACCACAACAACCATGGAGAGGCCTCTCAGGGTCCAGTCGCCCGTGGGAGTTGGCAACAAGCAGAAACCCACCTCTTGTGACTATGGCCTGGTGGGGTTGCTGGGCTGGGCCCGGGCATCTACATGCAACAGACACGTGGGTGTCATGGGGGGGTCTTCACCCTGGTGGCCTTGCAGTTTCCAAATGTCACCTCAAAAGGCCCCCAAAGCCCCCTCAAAACCAAGAGGGAAGGGTGTCATTTTATCTTCAGCCACAAGGGGGAGCCATAGGCAGAGCCCTCTAGAAACAGAGAAGAGTGGGAAACTGAGCCCCAGGGCAGAAGCCTGGGTCTCCAAGCTTCTCTTGTTTGTGCAGTGGGAGGGATGGCCGTGCTGCTTCACAGGCCTTCACAGGGATGTGGGTGGTCAGCCCAGGGCCAGGCCCCCAAAGAAGAGGACGCTGTACCACCATCCGGTTGCTCCAGAGACCCTCACCCAGGGCAGGAGAAGCCCCCTCTTCAGACAACCATCAATGGCAGCTGAGCCCTGTGCACTCAGTCCATCTCAGGGACCATCACAGGGACAGCTGCTAGTTTAATAGTTTATGGATTTATTTGTATATGTATTAGGAAGACATGAGCTTGCAACTTTAGTAAAAAAAAAATATGTAGTTTCCTTTTTAAAATAAATGGAGGGGGGCAGGGTATAGCTCAGCGGTAGAGCACATGCTTAGCATGCACAGGGTCCTGGGTTCAATCCCCAGTACCTCCATTTAAATAAAATAAAACAGAATAAAACGAATAGAATAGAACAGAACAGAATAGCATAAAAGTATTCAAGTGAAAAAAGTGTCCTTTTAAGCTGAATATTAAACAAACAATTGTGGGGCTGGGGTTTGGCACGGCATGGATAAGGAAAAGGGCCGAAGTGGCTGTGTCCCAGAGGCTGCCATGCACATGAAGTGGCATTCAGTGACACTTGAGGTCCTCCCTGCTCCCACACCCACTCTGGCTGTGACTGGCTCTGGGGAAAAGGCCCGCTCCTCAGCCCAGTGTCTGAGGCCCCTGCCCTGGCTCTGCCTACCAGCCCTGCCCACTCAGCAGCCCCACTTCTGCCATGCTGACCTCGCCTGTCTCCTGAGTTCACAGCCCCTCCAGCCTCCTGGGTTTTGCACGTGCTGCTCCCTCTGGCTGCAATCATTCTTCTGGTGAACTTCTATTCAGCCTACATCTTAACACCACATCTGCTGGAAAGCCCACCCTGACTTCCCCAAGCATACTGTGCACAGTTGCTTGCAAGCCAGAACTCTGTCAGAGCAGGGACAACTGTCCACCTGTTCAGGCCAGGTTTCCAGTTCCCGGCAAAGAGACTGGCACCCAGCAGGCACTCAGTCACGGTTCATTGATAGATGCAAGACAGCAGGAAAAGGGAGGCGACCCAGCCCTCCCAGGGTGGAACAGGCAGTCTCACCCATGACTTCCAGCTGCACGTGCATGAAGCTCTCGGCCTCGTCCTGGAGGGTGCTGTGTGCCCGCAGCGGCACCGGCAGGAAGCCGTACACCTCTTTGTTGCAGACGTACATCTGGACCTCTGGGGCCAAGGAAACAACAATTGAAATTACAAACAGAGCAATAAGGAAGCAGAGGCAACCTCCAAACAGCAGCATGAGTCTCACATCCCAGTGTGGGGCCGGAGCATAAATGGGTCCAGCTGTTCCCAGCAACCGGCAGAGATCCCTCAGTGTTTCACCTGGGAACTGGAGCCAGAACAGGGGTTCACAGTGCCAGGCAGGATGATAAAAAAAACTCCATAACTGTTAACAAATGTCTGGCACTGGTACTGACTCAGTCCCTGCAGGATTCCATGAAAAAGCAAATCTCAAAACAGCAGGTGAATGGCAAAGATGCATGTTTATCATTTACACATTACTGTATATAATAGAGACAAACAACAAGAACCTATTGTGTAGCACAGGGAACTATATTAAATATCCTATAATAACCTACAATGGAAAAGAATCTGAAAAAGAATATACATACATATATATATATGAATCACTTTGCTGTACATCTGAAACTAACACAACATTGTAAATCAACTATACTTCAATTAGAAGAAATTAATTTTTTTAAAGATACACATTTATGCACAAAAAGGAGATGCAGCTGGACAAAAAGTTAGTAACGTTACCTCTGTCTGTGTGTGCCCTTTTCCAAATGGCTTCAATTTTTATGAGTGTGGATCTTTTTTCCAAGTGAAAAACTCAATGAAAATAATTTTCATGAAAGGGCCAGCTGGTAAATATTTAGGCTTGTGGGCCAAACAGTTCTGTCTCAATGACTCAGTTCTGCCTTGGGAATGTGAACACAGCCATAAATGATACTTAAATTAGTAGGCATAGCTGAGTACCAATAAAACTTCATCTACGGGCACTGAAATTTGAATTTCATGTAATTTTCAGGTATCACAAGATACTGTTCTTCTTTTCATTTTTTTCTAACCATTTAAAACTGGGAAAACCATTCTGTGATATTGTAGCTTATTTCTCATATATATTTGGTCTTTATCCACAGTTCTTGGCTCACAGCTCCCAAAATCCTTGGAATTTCCTAAGTGATGAGAGCTGAACGGTGCTTCTTATGTTAGTAAGGTGACTTTTGGAACACACTAAAGATGGGGGTTGGTTGTCAGGAGAATCAACCAGGAGATTAGAGGGTTGAAACTTTCAGTCCCACACCCCTGACCTCTGGGGAGGGGAGAGGGCTGGAGGCTGATCAATCACCAATGGCCAATGAGTTGATCAACTGTGCCTATGTCACAAAGCCTCCATAAATACCCAAAAGGATGGGATTTGGAGAATTTCTGGGTTGGTAACCACGTGGAAGTGCTGGGAGCTTAACAACATGCCCACGGAGGGCACAGAAGCTCCGTACCCCTTCCCACACATCTTGCCCTGTGCATCTCTTCCTTCGGGTTGTTCCTGAGTTATATCCTTTTATAATAAACAGTCATCTAGTGAGTAAATGGGTTTCCTGAGTTCTGTGAGCTGCTCTAGCAATTTAGTAGAACCCAAGGAAGGAGTCACGGAAACTTCTGACTTACAGCCATTTGCTCAGAATCACAGATGAGAACCTGGACCTGTGACCGGCATCGGCATCTGAAGTTGGGAGGAGGGGGCAGTTTTGTAGGACTGAGCCTTTAATTTGTGGAATCTGATGCTATCTCCTAGTAGATAAGAGTCAGAATGGAGTTAGAATTGAGGCGAATTCTCAGATACCCTGCTGGTGTCTGAGAATTGCTTGCTGGTATGGGGAACACCCTCCCCCACCCCCAACCTGCCAAGAACACAGAGACAGGAACTGGGTCCAGGAACCCAAAAGACATTCTTAGCTCATGGCCGTATGAAAACAGATGGTGAGCCAGATTTGGCCCATAGGCCATAGTTTGTTGACCTGTGGTTTAAAATAAATGACAGTTCAATATATGGCTATTATTTTCTTTCTCTTTAAAGTTTTTTCCCTCTAATTATACAATTAGGAAACAATTATGCTCAACTACAGATAATTGGGAGAATACAGGAAAATATCAAGATGGAAATAATCTTCAATAAGTAGATCTTAAAGATCTGGGGAGTGAAGCCACCCAGCAAAGCCACGGCTGGAGAGACAATGGGTCCTGGGGACATCATTTGAACACCTGGATACAGCTACACCTGAAGTCATCCCTGCAGCCTGCAGTTCTGGTACTATGAAGTTTCTGTGGGCCCAGCACTGGTCCCAAACAACCAGACAGACATCCCGTGATGGCAAATCCCGTGGGCTCACCTGCCTGTTTGCAGGAGAAGGCAAAAACAATGATGTCATCGAAGGACCAGGTGTAGTCGGGATGGGGAGGGTAGAATGCCAAGTTCCTGGATGCCGCCTTCCGCAGGTCAATCAGGAAGGTTGAGTGCACCATGGGAACTGCAAAGCAGCCCCGGCGGTCCCGCTTGCGGATGGGGATGTAGGCGGGTGTGCGCTTGTAGTAGCCCTGTGAGGAGAGGGGCGGAGTTCTGCATGGGGGTTCCCAAAAGTGAAGCTGGAGGCCCAGGGTCAATGGGAGGCATGGAACACCTCGGAGAGTAAGGCCTGAGTGCCAGCTTCTGGGTGCAGTGGGCATTCCCTGAGCACGGGGCCCTGGGCAAGGCCAGTCTCCAACCCTAGAGCCTCAGTCGCTGTGCAATGGCAGAGAAACACAGGGAAAGTAACTCGCGGACCCAGCTCAACACTTCTGATCAGAAAGGCAGCATTTGAGAAAAGAAATTAAAAAGCTGAAAAAGGGACTGGACATTTGAGATTTTTTGATTTTAAAAATTAAACATCAGAAGCGTGACTTCCAATAAGTGGGGGGGGGGGTCTTTTAGAAGACAGGTTTTAAAAGCTTCTGGAACAATCTAGAGTTGTCCTCTCTCTTTCTCATAGCCTTTACAAATTGGAATTTTTAGCATATAAGATGACAAAACTAAAAATATAGAAACCACTGAATTATTCACTTTAAAATGGTGAATTTTATATTTTGTGAATTACACATCAATTCAAAACAAAAAGATAAGAAGAGACAGATTGGGTCAGCGTCCAGGCTCTAGCCACCCAGCCCCCTTCCCCTGGCACAGCCCCGCTCCAGCACTCACCCGTCACTCCCCTTGGCTTTGCCTGCAACCCCACCCTCAACCCTGGGGTGGGATAATCAGAGCCTGGCATTTTCCTGGCTTCAGTAATTGGTTCAGGAGTAGGAGGAGACTGGACAAGGCTCAATCAGAGTGGACTTTGGCTGAATGCTACTGGGATCATTCCCCAGGAGTCTGAAAGTGAAGCCTTCCAAGGCATAGAAGAGGAATGTTGTTTGCACATCTGCCTGAAGCCATGTCTGAAGCCCCGTCCTGGTACCACCACCCCTAGCTATGTTTGCTTAGGGAAGTCCCTTCCTCTCTGTGTTTCTGCCTCAGTAACAGGGGTGAAGATGGGAGGGATTAGGAAGGAAGAGCACACAATGGAGATCCCATCTCTAGGGGCTCTTTAAGGATTAGCACAATGGTGTTTATTTAATGTTCACAAGGAGGCAGTGAGATGAGAAGTTAGACTCCAGCCCCAGCCCTGACCTGCTCGGCTCAGCCCCCACCACCCTCAGGCCCCTGCCCTACCCTGGCAGCCCCCTGACCTGGGAAGTCATCCCACACCAGAAGTTGGAGTACGCAGCCCGGGAATCCAGCATGGGGGCCACCACCGTCTTGTTTTCAGCGATGAGCAGGGTCAGCATGTCAGGGTTGAGGATCAGGTTGTCCGCGTCTACAAACTGCAAAACACCCAACACATGTCAGCATGGGCCACCACCGGAGTAAACCGGGCTAGGCCACAGCTTGGAACAGCTGGGGCAGAGGCAAGAGTCCTGGGGCTCTGGGGAACCTGGAATAGCACATGCGACCCAGGATGCCACCTGGCTCCTCAACGGACAGCTCTGCCCTTAGTAACCGGTGGGGTTACATTCACACAATGAAATACACTGCATGGCAAGAGAAGGGACGGACCACACAGCAATACACGTGGGTTCCTCAATCCCACAGACAGAGCGCTGGTGAGGCACCAGAAATGACACCAGACGCACCATGTGTGGCTCCATTTGTGGGAACTTTTAAGACGGGCAGTGCTGGTTGAGTGAGGAGGATGGCTGGGGCGGAATCTACCTCTGCGGGGAGGGACCAGGAGGAACACACCTTTTCCTATGTGAGTTAACTGCCAATAAAAATTCATAAAGATGGGCTCTTTAATAAGGCTTTTTTCCCCTCTCTCTCTTTAATACCTTGAATGTTAGGGTTAAAAAAAAATAACTTGTTTGCTGCAGCCTGGAAAGAAATTCCCCAACCCATGAACCAGGTCATCATGGTAGGAGATGCCTGCTGGTCCCTTCAAACTGTGTGTCACCAACACCTTCTAGAAAGGCCACCCCAGGATATTCACAGCTGGGCTATTCATCATACAAATGAGGAATGACCCTGGAATCTAGCAGTGGAGAATTAGCCAGAGAAATTCTCGCCCTGTCCTGCTGCAGGATGAGCCGCAACAACTGAAAATAGTGCCACAGCAAACCACTAAGTAAGGATGTTCCTGTCTACTGGGATGTGAAAACACATGGGGCAAGATATATCACAGAACTATCAGGAGGCGGGTTCTTTTTTTTTTTAATGCGTCTGGCCCATAGATAGGCTTTCTGCTACCCATGCAGGGTTTTGAGAAACGTTTGAATCACTTGCCATAAACAATAGCAAAAGCTAGAATTCCAGCCTTCTCCAGGGGAATGGCTTTCTCATCCTGCAAGCCCCAGCTGGAGGCGGGAGGTGGCTGCCCCTTGGGACAAGCCCTGCAGTCATGTTATGATCCCCGCCCCGTCCCTGTGGACATTTCAATTTGTGACCTAGGAATATACATGCAGTGAAAACAGCCAGAACAGGCTGGCAGTTCCTCAGAAAGTGAAACACTGAATTACAGCAATTCCACCCCAGGTACCGACCATGAGAACTGGAATCAGAGACTCGACCATCATGTTTAAAGCAGCATTATCCACAGAAGCCAAGTGGTGGAAACAACCTAAGTGGCCACCAACAGATGAATGGAAAAACAAAATGTAGGTCCAACCACACAATGGAGTACTATTCAGCCATAAAGAGGAGTGACGCCCTGACACACGCTATTACACAGATGAACTCTGAAAACATCAGGCTGAGTGAAAGAAGTCAGACCACACAGTGTACGATCCTGTTTAGGTAAAAGGTCCAGAATAGGCAAATCCACAGGGAAAGAAAGCAGATTGGTGGTTGTCAGGGGTTGGGGAGGGGAACAGGGAGTCACTGCTCATGGGCACTGGGTGTCCTTTCAGGCTGATGGAAATTAGTTTTGGAACCAGATAGAAGTGGTTGTAAAACACAATGAACATACTAAGTGTCGCTGAACTGTACACTTTGAAACGGCTAATTTTATGTTATGTGAGTTGTACCTCAATTAAAAAGCACAGCCAAAGCCTGAGTCTCTCTGAGAGGTAAGATTACAAGGTTTGGGTCGTTTTCTCTTTTTTTTCCCTTTTCTAAGCTTCTTATTGTTTCTCATCTATTTTCTTACAAGTAACACCCACCGCGTTCATAAAAAGAGAAAAAAAGAGGTCTTCTTAATCATAATTTTAAAACACCAGACAATTTCACATTCCAATATGGATTTCCAAAGTCCCCGGTTACAAAAATAGATCAGTGTGTCAAAAGCTGCTTTGAGTTGTGAACCAAACCCTAGAGTTCCACCCAGGTTTGCTGAGGGAAGAAAGTGAAAACCAGCCAATCTCCAACCATGAAAGCAAAACCCAAGGAGGCAGACAAGGTGGCCCTGGGCCGGATGGTTCTGGGAGGTTCTAGACCCACCTCTGTGCTTCACCAGGTTCTGAGCCCTCACCCAATAGGCTGTCAGTTTCCTCTCTAAGTCTCCACTTTACCATCTAGAAAACGCTCTGAGAAGGCACCAACAGGATTCCCAGGAGGAGCCTGTTCCATCCTTCCTCCTCCCAGGAAATGGCTCTGTCCTCCCCACAGGGCTCAGGCCAGGGTATGAGGTCCTTCTGGTACCCACACATCCAGCAGGGCCTGTCCTCTTGGCCTCAGAATGCATCTGGAACCCACAGCTCCATCCAGACTCCCACCCTGGCCTCCTGCTGCCCCTGACAGGCCCTGCGCCCCACAGCAGCAACAGGAGCTTCTGAAAATCCAGAATCAGAACTGAGTCCTTCCAGGCTCACACACCCTCCATGGCTCCCCATTACCCTCGGAGTAAAAGCCACATCCCTCCCTCAGCCTGCAGAGTCTGGTCCCCACCCACCACTTCAGCATCTCCCCCTCCATTGCTCCACTCTGGCTATGCTGGCCTCCTCGCTAGTCCTTGAATGCCCCAAGCTGGCTCCCTGATCTTTTCCCTCTGCCTCTGACACTGGTCCCCAGCCCCTAGTAAGGCTAGCTCCTTCGCTCCTTCTGATCTCTGTTAGGGCCTCCTCCTAAGGGCAGCTCCGACCCTGGCTCACTCGTTCCCTTCCCCTGGTGATGCCATCTGTTGTGGGCCGAATGGTAGTCCTGCCCACAAAAGACATGTTGAAATCCTAACCCCTGGTGCCTGTGACTGACCTTATTTAGAAATAGGGTCTTTACTGATGTAATTAAGATGTAAATTAACCCGGGGTCACACTAGATTAGGGCAGGCCCTATATCCAACAACTGATGATCTTATAAAGAGAAGCGACAATGACAACTGGACCACAAAGGCAGAGGTGGCAGGCTTTCGACCTCCATGGTGAGCCAGGCCCACCTGAAGCCACGCCCAGCTGTCAATGCCCTCCCCACGCCCAGGTCAAGGGGACTTGTTGATGGAGCCCACAGAAGACTCATGACCTGTGGGCACGTATCCCAAAATTATTGTTTCCAAACCTCAACCGGCCCCTTCTCCCCAGGGGCCCAGGAGGAGGAAGTGAAAGTCAGGGCTCAGCATCTCAGTGTCGCTAACATCCCCATGCCCCTGCCTCAATCCTCCTGCTTCTCAGGGTGACCCGCGCTGAGATCTTGCATCACTGGTGGTGGTGATCAAAGTGGAAGTGACCCAAGTGTCCAACCACAGGGGTTGGCTTGGGACACAAAAGCCCGTTTCCTCTTGATGATTAAGAGCCCAGGTGACCCGGGATCAAATCCCAGCTCCTCTACTAACCAGTTGTGTCACCTCTGACAACTCACTCCCTCTCTCAGAGCTTTAGTTTTCCCCACTGGAAAATGGGGTTAAGGCTGGTCTCCATATCCCACTGCTCCGCCTTCCCTTGGACACCCCAGACGTTCTGCTGGGATCCATGGGCTGGCTGGCTGAGAAACTCACCAGAATGTAATCGGCCCACATGTCCCTGGCTGATTTCAGGGCTGCCTGGCGCAACTTCATGACGTGCTCATAGCGTGAGTCAGACCAGTGTTTGGGGCCCTCCTCGTCTGGGTAGGACCTGTGGAGAGGCAGCTATGATGTGGGAAGCCCAGGGCACTGTGGGAGCCCAGAGAGGGCCCAAGCTGGCTGCATGTGAGTTAGTCAGAGAGGGCTTCCTGGAGGAGGGGAGGTATAAGCTGGATCTGAAGGCTGGGAAGCAAGGAGAAAACAGGAGGAGGGAGGTCTGTTCCCAGTAGGGGGCAAGGCATGTGCAAAAGCCCAGAGAGGAAGAAAGTTTGGAGAAGGGGGAAGGGGCCTCTACTGCCTTGCAAGGACATCCCCAAGGGCGAGGGGGAGCCACTGGGAAAGAAGATACAGAGCAGAAGAAAACTTAAAGCTTGTCCTCCCAGACTCCTAACCTGATCTGGGCAGTGGGTGGGAACAGAAATAAATTCTGAAAGAGTGAAAGGAAACAAGAGTCCACATTGCCTGGGGCTCATGGGGTAGCTAAGCAGCAGAGCTGGTGCTGGGGCTGAGTGAGACAGGGAACAAAGCAGTGGGCGTCCACCAGAAAGACCAGGGAGTGAAGGAATTCCCAGTGGAGCCAACGGTGGGGGCAAAGGTCCGGAGTGAGGATTACGGCCCATTGGTGAAGATGAGGTGGGGTCAGAGTCATCAGAGCCCGGGCTTAAGGCTGCAGAGTGGGGCTGGAACATCAGGGGCTGGGGGATGGGGTCTGTCCCAGGATGATGGGGAGACATGGAGAGTGCGTGAGCAGGGGTATAGTCGAGCCCAACTGGGGGGGGGGGTCAGGGCAAGGCCTGATGCTCACCTGGGTTCCTCGGCTGGCCGCCACTCTACAGAGTGGTACAAACTCTTCACGGCCACCAGCCATTCCCGAAGCACTGCTGATGTTTTGTCTGAGTTGTGGTCCGTGGCCACCCTGCAAATGGAGCGGGACTGTCAGTGAAGTTAGGGAGACGGAGGCAAGACAGGCGGCAGGGAGACCACAAGGGATCCCATGTCTCAGCTGCATAGCCCGGGATAAGACAGATGCTTCCCTGCTCCATGCCCCAGTTTTCCCATCTGTAACACAGGGTGAGGACACAGCCCACTTCACTGGGCTATAGAGGGGATTAAGTGAGCTAATTTTGTAAAACACATTTAGATGATATGGTACTAGGGAGCATCTAGGATCTTATAACAATGTTTGGTACTAAATATGTGTGATTTAATAAAAATATATGTCATACAGCCCTGCCCTGCCTTCCATGATTCTCTCCTATGAGCTAAACCACCTCAGAGTGGGCTGTGGTCATTCATTCATTCAACAAACATTTCTTAAGCACCACCTGTGTGCTTGGATTATCCAGGATTGAGGAAAGGGGAATATTTAGGAATCTAGTTTGACTACGCAGCCGAGAGCTATTCTCCCAAATGAATTGTTGAGTCAACAACCAGGATAGTAGTCATAACAATAATTAACAACAATAATGATAATAATAACTACAGCTCTGGTCACTGATGCCAGGCACAAGGGCTTCACACTCATTAACTGGTTCATCTTAAGAGACAAATCCAACCAGAATTATATTAATAACCCCATTTTCCAGTTGCGGAAAGTGAAGCAGGAGGCAAGAAGTCACCAGTCAGATTTGTTCATGGCCCTGCCCCATTCGGCTTCCAGGAAGGATCTACTTTCCCTTCTCTGTCACCCGTCCTGTACAGTCCCGACCCCAACTCCAGTCAGAAGGCAGGGGTTCTGATTCAGGCGGTGGTCGGGGATCCATACAGCAGCAGGAGCGGAAAGACTTTCAGTTAGTGTAAGTGTGATGTGGGCCACGGCAACGCTCCAGGGCGGGGTGGAAGGGGGAGGCCCTCAGGCTTCCCTTTTTTGAAGCTGTGTGTGCTCCCTAGTGGGTTGGGGGTTAGTTCCAGACAGAGCGGCACGCATGGTCGCCGATATGCTAATGGCGGGCCAGAAAGCAGGGCAGCGGCCCCACCCACCCTAAAGGGGACAGCGGGCAAAAGCGCGGTTCCGGTCGGTCCTAATGGGGCTGCGGGAAAGCAAGAAGGAAGACGCCCGCGGGTCTGGCCCGCCCGATGGGGACAACAGGCAGCGGGCACGCGTGGGTCTGGCCGGCCCTGCCTGGTGGCAACACAGCAGGCAGGGCGCGGCACGGACCCGCCGGGATGGGGGCAGCAGGCCGGATGCGGAGCCGGTGGGCGCCGCGCTCACCAGAGTGCCGTGCGCTCCCGCGGGTGCCGCAGCCGCTCCAGCGCGCCCAGCGTGGCGGGCAGCGCGTGGGCCGCGTTGCGCGCCAGCAGTGCGATGAGCACGCGCGGCGCCTGCAGCGGCGACTCGGGGCTCCAGCGCTCTTCGGGGAAGTAGGCGACAGCGCCCGGCGGGCCCCACGGAGCCGACAGCGCCCACAGCAGCAGCGGCAGCAGCGCCGGGAGCAGCCTCCAGTGCCACCAGCACGCGCGTGGGGCCTCCGCCATCGCGCCACGCGTCGCCTTTAAGCCGCTTTTCTGCCGGCAGACGCGGACAGCGCCTTAAAGGGGCCGTCGGGGGTGCCCCGCCCCTGCTGCGCGCCTTAAAGGGGAGGAGAGCTCCCGGCGTGAGTCAGCTGTCTGGGCCCGCCTCCCAATGGTCTTAAAGACACAAAGTGCATCCAGCCCTCAGCAGCCACCCGCCCAGTGCAATGTCAGTCTGCTGGCCAGCCCGTTACGCCCGGTCCCGACTCCCTCCATCCAGACGCGGAGCGTTGGTCTGTGCTGTGAAAGTGTCAGAGCTCAGAATCTGCCCTGCCTCTTGGCGAGTGCTCCCGGGACCCTCAACTCCTCAACTGATTTTCCGTCCAACTTACATTTGCATTAAGACCTTGGCTGTGTCACCAGGCGCACCTGAATAGTTACTATCTGGTTTGGGACTCGAAAGATCTGAGCCTCAGTTTCCTCTGCTGCAGCATGAGTTTTCGTTTTCAACCTGATAGTTCTCAGTCTCCCTGGGATGTTCTCAGGGGTTGTTGGGTACTAAGCGCACGGGCCCTTGTGTCCCCAGACCTGGCTTCAAATCCAGCCCCCGCGTGGGCTTGCTGTGTGGGCCTCAGTTTGTCTATCTGTAAAATAACGACCCCGCAAAGTTGATGTGAAGATGGAACGTGCTGAGCACTTGCTCCAGAGGCAAGTGGGCGTTCCCATAGAAATGCTACAAGAAGATTGTTACCCAATAATCTATTTTCTAATTGATCATTTTCGTGGCATTCTTAAAAATGAAGTTTTAAGAATGATGCTCAAATCTATATTCACGTGAGTGGTGGGGGAGAGGCTCAATATTGTTAAGTAAAATTCAGGGCACAGATAGTGTGTCCTCAATGTGGGCAAAGGACAGTAGGGCAAAAGTCAGGAAAAGTGACGAAAGTCTCATTCTCTCAGGGAAGGATGAAAATTCCCAGGCAGAATGAGAGGAAACCATGGCGTGTGCATTTCCCTCTCTGAAAGCTGAACTGAGAAAAACACTGGGGAAATCCCTCCGGAACCTACTCCAGAGCAGCTGGAAGACTTGTGATGTGGAGAAGCTGCCAACCTCCAGTGGACAGATGACTTTTCTGGCAAGCAGAAGGAAGCCAATAAAAGCTCTATTCTCAGCTGGGAAACTTGATACCAAATTAAGATTTAGAGCAAATAGACAAACCCAAAAGGCCCACAGGAATCTGAGAAAAAAAAAATCTATAGCCTGCAGAACAAAGTGTTAATATCCTTAATATGCAACGAGTTATTAAAGATCAATAAGCAAAAGATAAAATCTCCTGAAGACAAAAGTAGGTAAAAGCCATGAAGAGGAAATTCACTAAAACAAAACGTATAAACACACAAATATATAAATGGTTAATAAACATATTTTTAGGTTCAATTTAGTCATGAAAGAAATTCCAAATGAAACAATGAAATTTGTATTCTATCAAGTTGTCAGTTTTTTCTTTTATGAACATTTCTAGTATTTGGAAAGGATATGGAGAATATGCACAAAGTTTGCTGGTGGGAGTAAATAAGGCATATCCTTTCTGGAGAGGAGTCAGGTGGAGGTGTGTGGGAGGTTATAAAAGCCTTGAAATGGTACATATGCTTTGACTCAGAAATTCCACTAGTAGACATTTATCCATTGGAAACAACAATGAATGTGGGCAGTGATTCAGCTCTGGAGTGTCCCTGGAGGAGGCAGTGGGCAGAGTGGCCGGATCTCGGTGCTGGAGCCTGGTTGCCTGGAGCAAGTCCCTCTCTGAGCCTCAGTTTCCACATCTGTAAAATGGGAAGTATCATAGGATGCCAAAATATCTGGACACATCAAATACCTGGCACATAATACATACCCAGTAAATGAAGGCTTAACAATAAAAACTTAATAGAGGGGGTGGAGTTTAGCTCAGTGGTAGAATGCATGCTTAGCATGTGTGAGGTCCTGGGGTCAATCCCCAGTACTTCTATTAAAAAAAAAAATTGGGTGGGGAGGGTATAGCTCAATGGTAGAATGTATGCTTACCATGCATGAGGTCCTGGGTTCAGTCCTAGGAAACTCCTTTGAAAATACATAAATAAATAAATCTAATACTCCCACCCCCAAAAAAGTAATAGAAATGTACAAGTACCCAGCAGATAAGTAGGTCACAGAGAGAAATGGAGGTTCACAGAGAAGCTCCTAAACACATGATAAGATTCTCCACCTCATCCCCAATAAGATCTACCATTAAAATGATGCCAAGACATCATTTTTCACCCAGAAGATCTGAGAAATCCCAAATCAGCTCAGCCTGTGGGGAGATGGGCCACCTATACATAGATGACAGGCACCAGATGGGACCATCCTGATGAACAGCACTCTAGAGACTGCCATTGAAATGACAAACATGCATGCTGTAAACTGTGAGATTTCACCTTGGGGGATTTACCCAAGGACATGCACTTGCAGGAGAAATATATACAAGGTCATTCACTGTGGTGTTAGCTGTTAGTGCAAAAGACTAGAAGCAAAACCCCATCATCAGTTAGGTTCTGGTTAAATAGATTAAGCAGCCCATCAACAATCTCTCATCCTCAAGTTGCAAATCTCCAGAGATTCTGACACCCAGAAGTCTATTTTGTTGTTGTTTTTTGTTTCTATATCTGTGAGTCTGTGTCTGTTTTGTAAATAACTTCATTTGTGTCATATTTTATTTAATTATTTTTTATTGGAGGTACTGGAGATTGAACCCAGGACCTTGTGCATTGAGCACGTGCTCTACCACTGAGCTATTCCTCCACCCCACCCTCAGAAGTCTGTTTAATCTTCATTTATCCCTATGAGTGTAAATATTCATCAGTTTATCTGCAACAACGGACTATGAGCTGCTGCCCCAAATCAGCTAGGGAGTGTATTAGTTAGCTATTGTGGCATAACAAATGACACCAGAAGTTAGCCACTGAAAACTATATACATTTATTATCTCAGAGTTTCTGTGGGTGAAGAATGTGGGAGCTGCTTAACTGGGTGGGCTCACAAGGCTCTCCAAGCAGTGATATTCGAGGGGGTTGAGCTGTGAGCTGCTCTAGAATCCCTTCATCTGCCCTGGGTTCTGAACATCCACATTTTAAGCCGCCTGCCCACTGGTCCTCTTCTAGTTGGCCCAGTTGTTTCCTGCCCCATTTCAGGGACGTCCTCATGAAATATTTCCATCTTAGGGCTGGAGTTCAGGATCCCTTCACCAAGACCAGTGCCAGCCTCTGCCCTAGATGCATTTACTGCTCCAACAAGCAGCTCACTGTAGGAAGCTGTGCCCCTAAGCACAGCTCCCTGCACTCATCTTACTAGAGAGCTTTCTCGAGGTAAACCCAAGGCTCCCATCACCACAACCTCTCCCACCAGTGTTGGGAACCAGTAGCCACAGGGAGAGTCTCCACAGAGTGCTGGCAAGAAGAGACGGGACACAAATTCAAGTGCACGTCAGAGGGTACCTCTGTAGCTCGGGCATACTGTGTGGCTCCCCATTGCCCTAGTTCACCACAAACTTGGCCAAGGTCAGGAGACAAGGTGCATGCTGTTCCATCCAGGAATCCATGCTCATAGCCATCTTGTATACCCAACACTGCCCCCCCCCCGCCACCCGCCAGCAATTCACTGGCTTGGGGTAAGAACCTGTGAGGTCCTCACCTGCACCTGCCTGGTCCCATGGAGCCTCCAAGCAGCCATCCAGAGTGCAGGACATGTTGCTGGCACCAAGGGCTTTTGTCAATTCTAAAATAAAAGATGGGGAGGAGGGTACAGCTAAGTTCCTGGGTTCAATTCCCAGTACCTCCATTAAAATAAATAAATAAATAAACCTAATCCCCTCCCCTCAAACAAACAAAAAACAAAAACAAAAGAGATAAACTCCTCGGCCCATCTGTATAAACCCCAGCATTCCAGGGTTTTCATGAATTTTCCCAGAGAGGTCACAGAGGGCAAAGGATGGAGGAGATGTCTCAACCAGGACCCCTAAACTAGTGGCCCACATGAGCCTCTCTCCATGCCTCTGCCCATGGCAGACATTGCTAGCCGATCCCCACACTTTCCCTGAGCCTGGATGCTACCTGCTCCACCTTCCTACACAGTGTTCCAAACAGCCATCACAAATCAATTGAAGACAGACACCCCCCTCCAACCCCCAACTCCCCTCAAGGACATGTAAAACCTCTAGGAATAGAAACTTGTTTCTGAAAAAATTTTTTTTCCAATCAGAGAATAGCCTTTTTCCATTTAAAATGTAAGGGAACCAGGTTCTTTTTGCTTGGCCACCCACAGACCAAGGACACTTGTCACCTTTATTTCCTGGCTCCCAGAACGCTGCTATGTCTGGGTTTCTCCCATCTCTCCAATTGCTCCTTCTGCATCCTTTCTTCCTCTTTGTGTCCTTCAAATCAGGCTTTTTGGGCTCCTCTCCTTTATTTCTGCACCATCCTCAGGTTTGTGGTCCCTCCTATGCACTCAGTGACACCCCAGGCCAACAACAGCCTCTGGCTTCTGCCTCCTCCTCAGGCCTGGGCTCCATCCCCTTGGTTGCTACCCCTGCTCAAGTCCATCCTTTGCCCCCAAGACCACACCCTCAGCATCCTCCCTAGCTTCCAGCCTGGCCACTGTTGTTCTCTGCTCACACACCCTCCATGGCTCCTGATTGCCTGCTGCCAAATGTCTAAACTCCTCTGCCTGTCATTCAAGGTCCTGCATGGCTACCCCAGCAGCCTCCAGCCTCCTCTCCTTCCTCCTGTGTCAGCCACGTGGATGCTGTGACACTCCCTGAATCACCATACAAATTGTTCATCCCCCTGCTGGTACACAAGTCTCTCCATGTCTCCATGGTCACAGACATTGGGTCATGAAGGAAGAGATGAGGTGAAAGGGAGAAAAGGGGGTTCAGGAAGCTCTTCTTAGCCCAGGAAATCCTGAGAGGCTGACCTTCAGTTGAATCCAAGTACTCTTGGGGCCTCAATGCCAGCCCAGAATAAAGCAGGGAGAGGTTGTTGAATGAATAAATGTAAATGTCTACGGGAAGGGTATAGCTCAGTGGCAGAGCACATGCTTAGCGTGCACGAGATCCTGGCTTCAATCCCCAGTACTTCCATTAAAATAAACAAATAAACCTAATTACTTCTTCCAAAATAATTTTTTTAAAGTAGATGTCTATCCCCAGTTTTTAAAATTTTGCCTCCCTTCTCTCATCTTAAGAACTCCTACACACACCCTGCAAAACTTACTCCAATGTCCCCTCCTTCAGGGAGGCTCCAACATGGCCCCTCTAGGCTCACCCACCCCAGACCCCTTCTGTCCTAATCCCAGCCCTCAGTCAAAGGGCTAGTGTTCACAGGAAGTGAGAGGCAACTGGGACCCAGGTAGGACTCAGAATACACAGCCAGGGTTCACCAGGCTCCCTTGAGCTGCAGGGGGCGGGGCTCACCTCCATTGATCCTCTGCAGCAGGACTCCCCGGACAACTTCCTCATAGATGCCCTCGATGGTCAGAGCAGGGCTGCCCACAGCAAGGACTTCCCCTTCAAACTCAGACAGCTCCTGGAAGCAAGGCAGTTTAGGGGCTGGGCTGGAGGGGTGGGCTATGTGGGACATGGGTTCACGCCCCAGCTCTGACCTTGCTTAGCTAGGGATCCTTAGAATTCAGTTTCCTCATCTTTAAAATGAACTCCTTGATTCATTATTCCCTCAGATTGTTGTGGAGAATTTACAAAACAAAGCGCATCACCCCTCAATAGGAATAGTACAGGTGTCTCTGCTAGGACGCCTTACAGACACTTCCTGCCTGACCCCTGATGTGGACCACTTCCTGGTGCCCTGAAGCCTTGTGTAGCCAGGCCCCTGAGACCTCTGTCCTCATCTCCTTCCTACCCCCTTGTTCAGCAAGCTCCACACTTGCCTCCTCACTGTTTCTCCAACACACAAGGCATAGACCTACCTCAGGACCTTTGCACATGCTAGACTCTCTGCCTGGAACACCCTTCCCTGGGACATGGCTCATGGCTTCAGTTCACTGCTTCTTAAGTGTCATCTCAGGGAGAGCCTCCCTAACCACTCAGCACCCCCCACACACACACGTACACTCCTCCTCTCCCCACTCCCTTCCCTGAAGCCTGTGTCACCTGCTGATATGCGACGCATGGGACCCCATCCCAGCTCTCAAGTGGCAAACACTGAACATTGTCATGGGAGAAGCAGAGGGTATTGTGGGAGCCCAGAAGAGCTATCCAATTTAGCCCCAGGGCTCAGGGAACAAAAGTCTCTAATTGTCACAGTGGCTCTGTGACGAAGAGAACACTCTTCCCACCTTACAGAAAGATACAGGCACTTGATTGCTCTAAAGGACCTGTCCTCCATCAGCTCACCGCTTTGCAGCTTGGCTCCAGCTGGCTCAACACAAAGGGCAAGAAGATGCCGAGCAGCCACCCGTGGATGAACTGCCTCCTCGCTGAGCCACTATCCGACTGGAATTTCTGCGTGACACACAGGGCAGCTGGTCCAGTAAACATCTGAGCACCCAGGGCCACTGCCATGGCCTCCCCGTGGACCTCACCTTTAACACACGCCCCCTGACTTTCTCCAGCTGCTGAGCGGCCTGGTCACGGTCCAGGGCTGTAGTCAGACACTGGTCGGCCAGCTGCAGGAAGGTGGCCACGGCGTCAGCCATGAGCTGTGAGAAGAGATGCTGGAATGAGCCCCAGGCACCCATGCTGTTTCTGGAGCCCATGCCTGCCTGGCTGAAACCTTCTCAGCATCCAGCCTGCCCTGACCAGCTCTTTCCCCCAATCTTCCTCTTGTCTCAAGAAACAGTACCCTCCTCCTCCTCTCAGGACCTGGGGCTCATCCAATCAGTGGGGACCTATGTGCAAAGTGGCAGAAAACCTCTGGAGGATGGTGCCAGGGTGCCCAACCTGGGGAGCAGAGTGCTGCCCAGAGTTCAGCCTCCTTGGCTGAGCGCTCTTGTGCAGTACACAAACTGAACAACCTCGCCAGGCAGCGCTGGGCCTTCTGAATTCCTGTCTCTTTCACTCACCGTGTCTATTAGCAAGTCCCATCCCCTTCACCTTTAAAAAACAATCCTGCTTCTCTCCACCAACCCAATCTGGTTCAGACCTTCTCCATGCCTCCTCCACTCCTGCCCCTGACAGCCACTGCTCCCCATAGCAGGCATGGCTTTCTAAAAAACTTTGAATCTGGTCATGGCCCTGCCCTGCTCACATACCTGCTGTGGCTCCCATTGCCCTCAGACAGAGCCCAGCCCTCTTAGCCCCACACTCAAGGCCCTGATCCAGTCCCCCACTGCCACCTCACTTGGCACATCTCCCACATTTTTGCCCTCCTCAAACCTACAGCCCAGTGTCTCTAAATTGCTTCACTTTCCCCAAATGCAGACAAGCTCTCTCACCTCCCAGGGACTATCCACACTACCTAGGGCATGCCCCATTCCCATTCTTCCCCCTTGCTGCCCCAGCCTAGCGGTCCTTTCCTCTTGGAAGCCCTCCCAACCTTGGAGATGGATCGGGTGTCTCCTTAGGTTTCCCATAGCACCTTTGCGTGTCCCCACCAAAACCCTGTCCACCATGCATAGTCACTGCCTGGTCATGAGCTCATGTCTTCATGACACTGGGAGCCTGGGAGGGCCCAAAGGAAGGCCAGGTCTGTGTCGGTCATCGTGGGCTCCCCGGCACACACATGGCACCTGCTCAGTGGAGGCTGCCATCTGTGCCTCCCAGTCTCCCACTCATCCTCACCTGCTGTGCCAGATCCTGGGCTCCAAATACCAGGCTTTGTGTTCCGAAGAAGCCAAATGGTGCTGCCAGCTGCCCCAGGCGTCCCTGGCTCTGCTCAGCCTCACGGTAGCAGATCTGCATCAACTCTGGGTCCCATGGCATCTCCCCAAATGAGTAAACCTATGTTTCAATGGCCGTCGGGTGAGAAAAACACCACCAGCCAATGGAAAGGTGGGGCCAAGGACCTCACAGCCAATCCATTGAAAGAGAAATGCAAATGAAAACACATCCCACTTCAGTTATCACCAAAAAAATGCATAATAAAAGTTACAATGTGGTATGGGTGATGGGCATAAAATGGTAAAATGTGAAAAAAATAACATGTGGTGCTGCCATGACTGAGGCGAAATGGGCAACTCAGATCCTTGTTGCATCTATGCCCATTGCCTGATGCTCTCTTTGTGCTGGGTCCTATGGTTGCAAAAATGGAATAATCCAACATACTGTTTGCTCTCAACCTGCTCACGGAAAAAAGTTCAGGGAGACAGAGGATAGACAAACAACTACAGCGGTGTGAAAACAATTCTGGGAGGAGGGAAGCACAGGCAGCAGCAGATGCAGAAAGGACCAGGGGAAGTTTCTAGAGGAGGTGATTATGAAATGGAGATGTGAAAATCGGTAAAGGGAAACTTCACTTAAAATGAAATCTCAAAGCCCTGAAGGGGGAGTGCTCATGCACTGCCACTCCTTGCCCTCTGCAGATCCCAGGCAGGAAGAGGCACACCTTGCATCTCCAACAAGAAGAAGGTTACTACTTTACCACTCTAGCAGGGGAAGATTTTCTCATTCCCAGCAACAGCCCCAACCAATGAGAAACTACCACCATTTAGCCAATGAGAAGCTGTCACCACCCTGCACTCTTGCTTTTCTCCAGTGGACTTACCTTCAAAGCAGCCCCTCCTAACACCCTCCTTTTTCTCTACAAAGTATTGTTCCTCTCCTTTGCTGAGCTTGCTTGTGATTTTGCTGTAGCCTGCATGTCCCAGATTGCAATTCCTCTGCTAGTCCCCCAAAAAACATTTTGCTGGTAAAATAACTGGCTATTTTATTTTAAAGGTCAACAGAGGTTTAACAAGTTGAAGGCTTCCTGATACCTGGTAGGCTCTCATTTAACATCAGTAGAACTGAGCTGACCTGCGTGGAGCAGAACTTTGGCTCAGGAGATGGGGTGGGCTGTGACCAAACAGGAGAACGGGAGGAGGAAGAGTTTGCCAGGAAGGTAACTCCAGACTGATCTTACTAAAATGCTAATCATGTCATCTTACTCCTTTCTCCCATGTTATAATCTGTGCCACAGTGACCATATCATGGCAGTCCACCGTAAGTAAAAAGTAGCCTAGAGCAAAGTTCAGAGATTTTTCAATCAAGATGCAATGTTCACGCAACTCTTCTATAAAGTTAATATGCTGTCCATAGGCCCGATGAACCCCCATCCACTAGAGCTCACCTCCTTCCGCAGTTGGGTGCCCGAGGGGCTCCCACGCAGGTGGCGGGACAGACGGCCCATGCCCTGGGTTAGGAGGGTCTGCACGGCTGCGAGTTCGGCTTCCACGGTGCTCAGCAGTGTCTGAGTGAGCGGGGGCAGCTGCGCGTCCACCTTCCTGTGCAGGCACGAATCAAGGGGGCCCTGGACTGCAGCTGTGAGTGGAAGACACTGGCCTGGATCGTCTTCTCTAGGTACTCCGCAAATGGGTGGTAGCGGGGAGGGAGTGCGGCCCTGAGCTCAAGAGGGCTAGGTGGTCGGGAGTGCAGACTCCGAGCAACCTCTTCTACTCCGTTTTACAGATGAGAAAACGGAGGCTTCAAGTGCGATGGGGATCGGCTCAAAGGCTCACTCTGGAAGGTAGAGTCGGGATTCCAACCCGGGTCTCTTTGTTACTGAGCTGAATGGGAGCCATCTCCGCCGTCTGACCTCTGACCGGACAACCCACAACCCGGGTCAGGCCTGCTTACCGCCAACGCCTCCGCGCCTCTCCCAACCCGGTCTCGGGTCTCACCCACTCTATTCCTGGCCCACCCCCTTCCCGGGGCTCCGCCCTCCCTCTTAACCCCGCCCCGTCTCGCCCCCTCGAGACTATCTCAAGGTCGCGCCCATTCTCCTACTTAGGCCCCGCCCTTTCCTTTCTGGTCGGCCTCTGCTGGGTCCCAAACCAAAGGCCCTGCAGCTCATACCCCTTCTTCTCAGGCTCTCGGCCCCACCCTTCCCACTCAGGCCACGCCCCTACAGGCCACGCCCCCAGACCTCACCTCGCAGCCTCCCAGCCACGCGCGCCCGCAGCCTCAGCATCTGGTCCGCGTCTGGACGGATCGTCTTCTCTAGGCCCACAAGCAGCTCGTCCTTTTCTGGCTGGAAGGCGCGGAGCCCCGCGGAGGCCCCGGCTAGGACGGCGGCGTGGACGGCGTCTAGTAGCTGCCCAGACGGCCGGAAGGGACCCCACACCGCCAGGGGCGCGGTAGAAGCCCGAGATGGGGCGGGGGTGAGGGGACAGAGAGACAGAGACAGAGACAGAGACGCAGAGAGATGGGGAGAGAGGTTGGGCGACAGTCGCAGGGAGGGCGAAGCTGGGCACCAAGGTCCGGTTTCTGTCCCTCTCCGCGGTCTCCTGCGTGTCCCTGCCCCACCTCCGCGACCCCGCGCCTACCTTCGTCCAGGCCCAGGCCCGGGCTCGGGGGGCTCCGCGCAGGCTGGGCAAGGTCTGGGCTCGCAACGCTGGTTGTAGCTCCTGCATCAGTACCGCGGTCAGCACCTGCGGGAGTGGAGACCATGGTTGCCACGGTGGACCGAGAGGGGTCCTAGGGGTCCCGGGTGAGGCCTTGCGCGGGCACTGACCTCGGCGTCCGAGCCCAGAGTCACGTTGTCGTCGCCAAAGTGGCCTTGCTGCTGCCGGTAGAGCCGTATAGCGTCCAGAAAGGCACGGGCTGCGGGGGCTTGACTTCGCTGCAGAACTGAGGGTGGCGGCTCCTCAGTGCCCGCCCATCCCTCCCCTGTTCTCATATCTACCTGGCTCCCCATCGCCTGAGGAGGAAGCCTTCCACCTCCTCGCCAGGTCCCAACAGCCAAGTCTCACCCACTTCCAGACTTTGCCCAAGAAGTGCCCTCAGCCAGGAACATGCTCCCTTAAGCCCATCACCAGCCCATGTGGGGCATTTATACCACTTAGGAAAAGGCATTCCCTGTGGGCAGTCACAGCCCAGGTCCCACTGCAGTCTCCAGTTGCCAGGGTTGTTGTTTTGTTTTGTTGTGTTCTATACAATATTATATAAGTTACAGGTGCACAATATAGTGATTCACACGTTTTTATACACACAAATTACAAGTGTACAATATACTGATTCATAATTTTTAAAGATTATACTCCATTTATAGTTATGATAAAATGTTGGTTATATTCCCTGTGTTGTACAATATATCCTTATAGCTTATTTTATGCCAATAATTTGTACCTCTTAATTCCTTACCCCTATATTGCCCCTCCCCCTTCCCTCTTCCCACTGTTAACCACTAGTTTGTTCTCTATATCTGAGTCTGCTTCTTTTTTGTTTTATTCACTAGTTTGTTGTATTTTTAGATTCCACGTATAAGTGGGAATACATATACGTAAAAATATTTGTCTTTCTCTATCTTATTTCATTTAGCATAATGCCCTCCAAGTCCACCCATGTTGCTGCAAAGGGCAAGATTCCATTCTTTTATGGGTGAGTAGTATTCCCTTGTAGATAGACACCACATCTTCTTTGTTAATCTGTTGATGGACGCTTAGGTTTCTTCCATATCTTGACAATTGTAAATAGTGCTGCTTTAAACATTGAGATGAATGTATCTTTTTTTATAAGTATAGTTGATTATAGAAATACAGTCAATTTACAATATTGTGTTATTTTCTGGTGTACAACATAGTGATTCAGTTATATATTATTTTTCATATTCTTTTTCATTATAGGTTATTATAAGATACTGAATATAGTTCCCTGTGCTATACAGTAAGTCCTTGTTGTTTACTGTTCCTCTTCTTTACCTGACCTAGCTGGCCTCTTATCTTTTTCAGACCCCAGCTATGACATCCCCTCCTCTGAGAAGCCCTCCCTGATTCCCCCAGCTAAGCTCCCACAGGGTTGTATCTCTGTCTTCTCCCACAGTCCATTTTATAGATAAGGAAATTGAGGCTTGCAGAGGATCTCACAGCCAGCAGGAGCAGAGCCATCTGAACCCAGACTCTGAGCTCCTGCCCTTTCCCAGGACCCACCTGTGCCACGAAGCCGGATGCCGCCCTGCAGGGCTAGCCTCCAGGCACGCTGCATCTCCCCTGTGGCCGCAGAGAAACAGAGATGCCGGCGGAAGGGATGCTGCAGGAACAAGGGGAAGCTCACAGGCATCTCCAAGAGGGTATCAGGCTCTTCCTGTGCATGGTCTCCTGAAAGAAGACAGGAGGTCACATCCTCATTCATTCATCCACTCTACAATCATTCATTCACTGGGAGAAAATAACCATGAAATACTTAGAGGAGCTCCAGACTCCATCAGTTTCTCAATAAGTGTGAGCCAGGCTATTATAGTTGCTCTATCCTTATTTTAGCTCTGTCTCAGGGGGAGGTGTGCCCAGGGCAGACATCAGCAATCCATCCCAGCATTGCTTCCCAGCCTCAGCACCCTCCTTAACACTGCAGCCTGGGCCAGCGATCTGTCAGAGTTGGCATGTGATCTGAGCCCTGCTTCCCGTGGGGTGCTGGAGTCAGCTTGGCCCAGGCTTGAGTCCGGCCAGGTCATTTTCTAGCTCTTGGCACAGTTTTGCATCTCCCTGAACCTCAGTTTTCCTACCTGTAAAATGGGCTAAAAAGTCATACCGATGACCTAGAGCTGTTGGGAGGACAAAACTGAGTGGATTTAATTTTGACGAATTTAATTGGGGTCTCCTACATCCTTGGTGTTCTGTTCTGAATTCCAGAGTCATACATAGAGATGGCAGTAAGACAATAATCCAGAAGGTGGATGATTCCTGGTCCTGGTCATCCAGCCCTTCCACCTCAGTCCTCAGAGATAATAATAGCTATGAACCATCTGGGGGATATTACTCCAGATTTTTAAATCTGCACAGAGCTGTGTGGGGTGCATTTTTTAAAACAAGGTGGACGTTTCTGGTCTATAACTGGCCTTTTGGCTCCTGCTTCTGACTGGGACAACATGCTTTCTAAGGGCCAGGCCATAATTTATTCAATCAACCCCAAAGAATGGGTATTTGGGTGGATTCTGATGTTTTCAACATCATCAACATTTCTGAAGACTCTTGATGCTACATCTTCGCATCCTTAGGCAGGCGGTAGCCTCTCAGTGAAGCAAAGGGTGCAATTCTGGTCTGTCCCCGACTAACTGTGTGACAGTCCTTGGCATCAATGTTCTCATCTGTGAAACAGGGTAGTTAGTGATGAGATGATGCAGGTCCTCATAGGGTGCATGACAGCCCAGTTACGCTGCACCTTACCTATTCAGACAGAGGAGGAGGGGGGCAGGGGAGAAGAAAAAGGGCAGGGGAGAAGAAAAAAGCAGGGGGTGGAGAGGGAGGAGAGGGATGGAGGGAGGGAGAGAAGGAGAACCCTCCTGGAAACACTGGACTGAACAAATAAACCCTTTAACAAGTCTGTGTGATTCTCCTCCTACCAGTTTCCTTCTCCCCATATGTTTGCTGACATCAGATTTTATTGTTTTTACCCTTTGTTACTTTGTTATGTTTTTGTAGGGGAAGTAATCAGGTTTACTTATTTATTTATTTATTTTTAGAGGAGGTACTGGGGATTGAACCCAGGACCTTGTGTATGCCAAGCATGAGCTCTACCATTTGAGTATACCCTCCCCCTCCCTTACCATTTGCCACTTTGATTCTGCTCTGGTGACCTCTCATCCTGACAAGAATAGGTGTTTCTTTTTAGAGCTGGGGTGCTCCCCCACAGGCAATGCTGCTCCTTGGGACACTGGGCCATGTCTGGAGATATATTTGGTTGTCATACTTGGGGTGTAGGGTGCTACTGGCATGTAGTTGGAGACCAAGGATACTGTGTGAAGCACAGGGCAGCCCCCACTGCAGAGAATGATCTGGCCCCAGTGTCAACAGTGCTAAAGTGAAGAAACCTGCTTTTGAGGTCCCTGGGACCCTTACCTGAGGAGTCTGGGCAGAGAGCATCCAAGAGGCGGAGATATTCACGCTGGGAAGTCAGGACTGTGTACCCTGTCAGTGCCGTAGAGCCCAGAGGACGGTCACCATTTTCATATTCCTACAAAAGGCATCCAAAGAACTGGCTTGGAACAGGTCTAAACTGTGGCTTCTATATCCGCATGTGGGATCAAGGGAAGGTTTTGGTTTAGCTGGGGAAGTCTTCCACCCCACCTCCTTGCCTCCACCCCTCCCTCCTCTGCCCGGCCCTTCCTCACCTCCTCCCTCCCTCCCCCATAGCTGAGCAGCCAGCACCCACTGTGTGCAAGGCCAGTACCCAAGTGCTGTCTGAGGATTATTTCATTAAATCCTCATACCCCGTAAGGCATGGACCATCATCATCCCTTTTCACAGAAGAGGAAACTGAGTCCCAAGGAGACTAGTGACCTGCCTTAATTCTGCAGCTGGGAAGCAGGACACGGGCCTGATATGCAAAAGTGTCACATGGTTTCAACCCCAGTTCTGTTGACAATCGTGAATGAATCCCTACTCCCAGCCTGGGCCTCAGTTTACCCACCAGGCACAACAGGAGATGGTTGCCCACCCCCGGGTCAAGCACACAGGTGACCTCCGTTCATAGTCAATGACTGAAGAAAAAGATGGGGTAAACTGAGACCTAGACCTGAAATCCATCCTGGGGTTGGGGGATGGAGAGGCCAAAGGTTAAGGGGTGCGGCCTACTCACTCACCTCCCTGTGGCTGAACCACTCCAGCCGGCCATCCCCACGCAGGACACAGAAGATTGGCTGCCACTGGGGTGGGTGGCCCTGTAGCTGGGTCAGGGGCCCTCGGTGCTCACGGACTCGGGGCAGCTTCTGTGAGAGGAGGGGCAGGCAGGTGTCAGGGACATGGGCCAGTATCCAGGTATCCAGACCACCCAGACAGCTCCTGCCGTGACCAGGGCACCACCAAGTATAGGGTGCTTGGGCTCCGCTGGTATAGTGTTGTTATTCTTTATCAAGCACGCTTACAGCCTGCACTTGTTAGCAGCCCCTTGAAATACAAACTGAATTTGTTCAGTTCCCCAAATTTACTTGCAAGGGGGCCCTTCCCCATTTTAGCCTCAGATGAGACCCCAGCCCTGGCCAATATCTTGATCGCAGCCTGTGAGAGACTCTGAAAGAAAGGACCCAGCAAAGCCCTGTTTAGATTCCTGACCCACAGCAACTGTGAGACGATAACCGTGCATAATTTTAGGCATTGATTGTGTGGTATATTGTTACACAGCATAGCTAACTGATACAAGTGGGATTGTGGGGTCGTGGAGCCAGTGTAGTTTAACTTTATGAGAAACAGTCAGGCCTCCTTCCATAGACCCTTAGCTCAAGCAGGGTGGGACATCACCTTGTTTGGTTTTCTTTGTCCCTCTTCTGTCTACCTGGCCACCTGAATTGCATGCATTTCTTTCACCACTGGGTTCCAGAGTAGCATCTGGCACATAGCTGGTGCTCATTAAATATTTGATGACTAAATGAACAGCAGTTGTGATGTTTTGATTCTTCGGCACAGACTGAGAACTCAGATGTTTCTTAACTGATTCTCCATCCTTCTTCCTAGATCTGAGATTTTTCACTGTAATATTGTTAAAACATTATTATACAAATTATATACCTAATGCAAATATCTAAAATAAGTATGGGGAGAGGGTATAGCTTAGTGGTAGAGTGTGTGCTTAGTGTGCATGAGAGGTCCTGGGTTCAATCCCCAGTACCTGCATTAAATAAATAAGCAAATAAAACCTTAATTACCTCACCACCAAAGAAAAACAAAATAAAAGTAAAAATAATAAAATAAATATTAAAGAAAATGTTCCAACTGAAGCGAGGGGAAATCTCTCCATGCTGCTTAAACCTCAATGTCAGCTGTGCCCAGGCCCAAGTGGTTGGGACCAGCAGGTGGCTAAAGGCACAGGCGGGGGCGACCCTCAGGCCCCATGATGCCCCAAGTGGGACAAGGGGAGTCCCAGGTGGGAGGGGCTCTGTATCAGGGAGCCCCCACCCCAGGGCAGGCACAGATGGGAGAAGCGGCATCTGAGAGAAGTAGGAAAAATCTCAGAGCCCTGATTGGGGCAGGGGACCCAGTGTCATAAGGAGTGTGGGCTCTGGGTTCAAATCAGGCCTCTGCCCATTGCTGGCAGTGTGACTGCAGTCAGGTCACTTCACTTCTCTGTATATTGGTTTCCTCTCTGGTCAAAAATCCATCACCCGAGCTGGTGAGGACTAAGTTGTACAGGACGTGGGGAGATCCTGGGCGCCATATGCCAGCTCAGGAGACATTTGGAACAGGGGCCTGGCAGTTCCAGCCTCTTTTGTGTCATGACAAACACTTTCTGAGCCTCTACTAAGTGCAGGCACCATGTAGACACAAGGGGTCAGGGGGAGGGGGAGACAAGGTCTGGTCCCGGTCCTCCCAAAGCAGACAGATGGGAGTGGCGAATGTGTGACCCAGGTCTGAGCTGGAGAAGCAATGGATGGGGGTTCCAGAGGAGGTGCCTGACTCAGGCGGGAGCAGTGGTAATCAAGGTAGGCTTCTTGGAAGAAGTAGCAGCCAAAGCATGAGGAGGAAGGGGGAGGGTGGCGCATGAAAAGGCTTGGGGGTCCAATGCACATGTTGTGCTCTTGGATGCTGCACTCTGTCAGGCCACGTTTTTCCCAACTCCAGGGCTTTCACGTTGGCTGTGCCCTCTGCCTAGAATGCCCTCCCATTCTGAGCTCCAGATCAGGCTCCTCCCCAACACCGCCCTTCCTCCTGTCTTCCTAGCAATTCTCAGAAGTTATCCTGCATCATGATATGTTAACATCATACTGGTTAGTCATTTCCTCCAATTAGACAGTGAGCCCTGCAGGGCAGAGAAGGATCTGTCTCAGTCACTACTGTGTCCCCAGCATCCTGCCCCACGATATGGCACGCAGTAGATGCCCAGCTAATGTCTGTTCAAAGAACGATTTTTTAATAGTCACCCCAGGTCGTGGCATCAGTGAGGGCAAATGTGAGAGGAGGGCCCCTTGAACGAACACACGGCCTCCCCAGACTCACCCACTCAGCACCCCCTCCCCCATCGCAGCACCCACTTTGCTCTGCAGCAGCTGACATCCCACAGGCTCCTGAGGGCCCAGCTCTATCGAGATCTTCCGCAGGACAGAGGCTGCCAGCTGCCCGCGGTAGCAGGGCAGGAAGTTCCTCAGCAGGATGTCCACTTGGCCTGCAAGGACAAAAGAATGGGGAGATGGCTGTATCAGGCTTTCCCAACCTGCCAGAGGGTGAGGGCAGAACAAGCAGGGAAGCCACTTGTGGGCTCCTACCTGCACCCCAAAACTGCCCAAAAAAGACATGCTCCAATTCCATTCACCCTTAATCCTCCACAGCCTGTTTCCATCCACATAGTGGTTGGGGGTCCCTGAAGGTAAAGGACTCAGGTTTAATTTATAACAGATGTCCAGCACACCTTAATCATATAAAGCATAGAATTTAATAAGTCTGACACATGCACACACCCATAAAATCATCAACACAATCAAGAAAAAGAACAGATCCATTACAGTCAAAAGTTTCCTTGTGGCCCTTACCTGGGTTGATTTTCAAAATCTTTTAAAAGCTTCGCTCGGCACAAAGGAACTTTCTGAGGTGATGGAAGTGCTCTGTATCCTGATCTAGGTGATTACACAAGTGTTTAAGTTCTTCAGGTTGTTCCCCGAAGATGTGTGCACTTGCCTATATGTTAATATATATCTATCTTGCTGCTTAGAATGTGGACCCGATGACTGGAACTCCAGCAGTCATTCTGTCATGAAGTGACCTCAGGCACAGAAGCCATGCATGGTAGAAACCATAAGATGGAAGGAAGTGGGTTGCCTCACTTTTATCAGCCTGCCTGCCACTGTACCCCTCTATAGGAGAGCAATACGTCTTTATCTTGTTTAAGCCACTACAGGAAAAATAATTCAACACTTTGCAGTTTCTTATTGAATCTATTTGTATAATGATAACTTGACCTTGTTTCCTGGTCTAGGTCATGAGCCCACCATATCCTTAGTGCCCAGAACACAGTAAGTGCTCAACTGTGTATACGGAGGATGGAGGACACTGGCTCTTCTTTGACTCAAATCAGGAATTGTGACTTGATCCCGGGGGTTCACACGGAGGGGCCTATTGGTCCCTGCCCACCTGGGAAGATCTGGCTGGGCTTGGGGCACTTCCTACCTGGCCCCATGCCCTCCACCCCGAACCCATGCCCTGAGTAGGATTACCAGATTTACCAAATAAAGGTACACAACACCAATGAAATTTGAATTTCAGGTAAATAAGGAATACTTTTTTTAGCATAAGTATGCCCTCATGCAAAATTTGGGACACACTTATACTAAAAATATTCATTGCTTATCTGAAATTCACATTAATAGGGCATCCTGTGTACCTGACAACCCAGCCCTGAACCTCACCTGCCAAATTCCAGTCCCTTCCCACTCCACTCACCCCTCAGGTGCTGCTGCTGCTGCTTGTCCAGGGGGCTGGAGGGCTGCCCGCCCATTCTGCTGCCGTCTCCTGCACTCCCTTGAGAGTGAAGCAAACACCCCTCCCCTCCACACAACCCCTTAAGGTTCCTCAGCTCAGGGGCACCCTGGAGCAGGGTGGCCTGTGAGGGACCTGAATGCTGTGGAGGCCAGCTGTCTGGGGTCAGAAGCCAGAGCCTGGTCCTGGTGTGGGTGTGGGATGCCTGCTTCTCGCCCTGCCCTGCTCCACCCACCCTGCACCTGTGTCCTCCCAGTTCCCCTGGGGCCAAGTCCCCCAGAGCTGGTGGTTTCTGTAGGGGCTGTCCCGGGAGTGGAGGTAGAAGACAAAAGTCCTAGCTGGCTTTGGAGGCGGGATACAGGGCAGATACCTGGCAGGACCTGCGAGTAGTTGTTAGTGTGTGGGGGCAGAGTGGACAGGGATGTACCTACCCCCACCCTCACTGTACCCACTCCATGCTGGGCAATTCTGGGTCCTAAGCCAATCCAGCCCTGGGCCAGCCCCAGGTTGGGAAGATAGAACTAGACAGACAAACCTGGTCCCAGGGTTCAGTGCTGGGGCAGGGGGAGCTGGTGGGGAGCCTTTGCTGTGCCCTGGACTGCTGGGGCATGTCCCTTCTGTTTCTGCTTTTACCAGTCTGTCCTCTAACAGCACATATAGCACTGGACTGGGTCTGATTAGTTGGGTCTCCCTACCTCTTCACCTGTTTTTCCAGTGTTTGGCACAAAACAGCCATCAGTGTTTGGCAAAGGAAAGAAGGAAGCGAGGGAGAGTGGGAAGGCAGGAAGGCAGGAAATCAGGAGGGAAGGCAGGCAGGAAGGGAAGAAGGTTGGTCTTCACTTCAGGCTGAAATGTGATCAAATGTTTCACAGGCTTTCAGATGAGGGGAGTGTCGAGTTCAAGTGGGCAGAACATGGACATAATGGCTGGAGCACAAGCAGTCACTTTGGAGCATGAGGTAAAACTCACTTGACAATGAATCAACTATGATGTCACTTGAGGGGTTCCCCAAAGATCTCATGACATTGCTTCACCAGTTCTGGGGGGCCTCCCTCCAGAGAAAGAGCTAGACCTCCATTCTGTTTAAACCACCAGGAACATCTGACTGTAATCCTCACCAATGCACCAGGATTCATTTCTGCTTTCAACAAGTCTCCATACCATGCCATGTGCCAGCCCTGAGCTAAGCACTGGGGATGCAGATGTAGGCAAAACAGACCACAGTCCAGCTCCCATGCACCACTGGCGAGCACAATAACAAAACTGTCAGATAATAAGGGAAAGGGAGAAAAATGGAATAAGAAGAAATAGAAAATACAAGGGGTGAGGAGGGATCAGGGAGATTATGTTGCACCAAGACCTGAAGGAAGAAAGGGCCAAGCCATGCAAAAAGCTGGAAGAAAGAGAATACTGGGCAGTAGGCACAGCATATACAAAGGCCCTGGGGTGGGAATGGGGTTGGTGGATTCCAGGAAGAGCACAGGCAGGTGGATTGGAGGGGAGTGGATGAGGAGCAAACGTTAGGTTCAAGGGTAGCCCAGGCAGGGCCCCCAACACGGGGTACCTGTACCTATCTTATCACTTACCCTTCACTTCTCAGCCCCCCTGCCTTGGCCTCAGCCAGTGGCTTTGGGGTCACAGCCACCTGCTGCTGCCCAGCCTGGGCTGATTTCCTTCCAACCCTCTCCTCTGCTTTTCTCAGTCTGTTTCCACTCAGGTCCTATACCACTTCCTCCCTCTCACATCTGGGTAATCAACCCGGACAAGATGTTGAAGGAAACTTCCCTTTCTGTTGTTTCGGCTTTGAGGTTTCAATTCCCACCTCCCTCGCCCACCAGCCTCCCCCACCAAGGTCCCTGGAGCCAGGCAAAGTTAACAGGTGGGCCACGAGCAGACATGCTCTGGGCAAAGGCTGCAGCTTTGACACAAAGAAGCAGCATCTTGGGGCATTCAAGGCTCTGAGCAGGCCTGCAGCACGGCCAAATGTAGAGGTCAGGACTGGCCCTGTGTGTGCAGCGGGAGCTCGGCCAAGTGAGTGTGAGGGGTTGAACTGTGTCCCGCCAAAGGGTACGTAAACAGGCCACTCCAAAAAACAGAAAACAACAAGTGTGAGTGAGGATGTGGAGACATTGGAACCCTTGTGCGCTGTTGGGTTGGTGGGAATGTAAAATGATACAACTGCTGTGGAGAACAGCGTGGAGGTGCCTCCAGAAATTAAAAATAGAATTACCATATGCATATGACCCAGCAATTCCCCTTCTGTATGTAAATCCAAAAGAACTGAAACAGGCTCTCAAAGAGTTATTTGTACACGTGTTCACAGCAGCATTGTTCACAAGAGCTAGAACATAGAAGCAACCCAAGTGTCCATTGATCGATGAATGGAAAAACACAATGTGGTATCTGCTTATGTTAAAGAGGAAGGAAATTCACACCTGCTGCACCATGGATGAACCTTGAGAGCAACACATTGAGTGAAACAAGCCCGTCTCAAAAAGCCAAATACCCTATGATCCAATTATACGAAGCACTTCAGAGGAGTCAGATTCATAAAGACAGAATGGTGGTTGCCAGGGCCAGGAGGACGGGAGAATGGGGAGTTGTGTTTAATAGATACAGAATTTCAGATTTACAAGATGAAAAGAGTTATGGGGATGGATGGTGGTGACGGCTGCTTAAAAATGTGAATGTATTGAGTTACCACTGAACTGTATACTTAAAAATGGTTAAGAAGGTAAATTTTAAGTTATGTGTATTTTAACACTTTTTTTAAAAAAAGGATACATCCACATCCTAACCCTTGGAACTTCAGAATGTGAGTTGATTTGGAATAAGCGTCTTTACAGACATAATTAGTTAAGGATCCTGAGATGAGCTCATCCTGGATTTAGGGTGGTTCTATATCCAATGACAGGTGTCCTTATTAGAATAGGAAAGGACCCAGAGAGACACATGCAGGGGGAAGGCCATGTGACAACAGAGGCAGAGATTGGAGTGATGTGTCTACCAGCCAAGAAAGGCCAAGAATTGTCGGCCTACCAGAGGCTGGGAGAGGAGCCTGGGACAGATTCTCTTGCAGAGTCCAGAAGAATCCAACCCTGTCAACACCTTGATTTCAGACTTTTGGTCTCGTGAACTGTGAGATAAATTTCAGTTGTTTTAAGCTACCCGGTTTGTGGTGCTTTGCTGTGGCAGCCTCAGAAAACGCATCTGGGGTGCCCGCCCCTGCCCTCCACGTGCTGGGATGAGGGATGCAGGTCAGGCGCTCCACCCGGGTACCCAGGGTCTCGCTGCCCACCAAGGACCATGAGACAGTGGAGAATTTTTCAAACAAATACTCCTTTTAATAACTGAGTCGGCCAGAGCCACTGCTCACGGGCCAAGCCCCCGGGGCAGGGCTGGTGGCAGATTCCGTCGGCTTCCAGCTGGCACCGCCTGGCTTTTCTAAAATGAAGCCCGGAGCATGTTGGCAGCGGGGCCCAGCCCCGGAAGGTCACAGCCCACTTAAGCTGCGTGTGGTCCCAGCTGTAACATCTCTGGTGCCGGCTACAAAGTGGAATGTTTCTCAAAGGGCACAGTCAGGAGTCGGGCCGCTGCCTCATCCAGGAACCAGCAAAGTTTTCCCGTGCTGGGCTGGACCAGGGCAGCCGGGAGCGGGTTCTTCTCCTTGTCCTCCAAGATGCGCTGTATGGAAAGGGCAGAAGCATGGGGTCCTGCACCTTCGGCGCCCCTCGGAGATCTCATACCCCACAAGAGGTGATGTAGCCCTTCCCACATGTCCTAGCATCCAGCAATCAGCAGGGATGGGGTCCTTTTCTTTCTGTCACCTGTGACTGCTTCATACTGGGGTCAGCATGCCTTCTCTGCAAAGACCAGGGTCACTATTTCGGCTCTGCCGATCACACCTCATCTGTCCCAGCTACTCAGATCTGCTGTTACAGGTCAAAAGCAGCAGCAGATGACTCATTAGCAAATGGGTGTGTCTGGGTCCCAACTAATCTTTACTCATGGACACTGAAATCTGAATTCTGCCCGATGCCAGAGGTCTATCTATGTTTTGGACCTATTTACCATTAAGCTCTTAAGAATATTAACCAATTCATCGACTTCTGATTTGAATTTCACTTATTCCTTCTGCTGATTCTTCTTAGACTTATGTTATTGTTCCTTTTTCTAATTCTTAAGTGCTTGATTTGTTTATTTCAATTCTTTCCTATTTAATAATTAAGTATATGTGCACGTGCACACACATGTGCACATTAAGTGCTTTGAACTTACCTCTGAACACAGCTTTGGCCTCATCTCAATTTCATCTCATAATTGTTAACACTTAACTAGTCAGCAGTTTTCATCTTCCCTTCAACCCAAGAATTACTGAAGTATCTTGGGATCTGGTGTTTTCAGCACAATAGTGTCTGAGGCCATATTCTATGCCCACAACCTTTTTGGGAAGGCGGCCCTCAGCTGTTACCTTCAGAATAGCTGCCTTTCCTTCTCCAGTTGCTACAAAGATGACAGTTCGAGCTGCGTTCAGCACAGGAAGTGTGAGGGTCACGCGCTGAGGAGGGGGCTTTGGGGAGTCACTGATGGGGGCCACAATCTTCTCTTGCTCCTGGGGGAGGGAGGCCCAAGATGGAGACAGGAGGACATCACTTGACTTCTTGAGTATTCACACATGCCAGGCACTGTCCATCCATCATTCCATGCCACCCTGCTAATCTTGTGGTATCTGATTTAA
Source organism: Camelus ferus (assembly GCF_009834535.1). Taxonomy (NCBI): domain Eukaryota; kingdom Metazoa; phylum Chordata; class Mammalia; order Artiodactyla; family Camelidae; genus Camelus; species Camelus ferus. Next base: position 16,731,985 of record NC_045717.1, read on the forward strand.
GGCCCATGTTTTAAGATGGGTGAACTGAGGCTCAGAAGAGTTAAGCCCAGCAGGTCTGCCTGTTGGCAGAGGCTGACTCTGCCAACACTCCAGCCCTCCTGAAGCCCCAGATGGTAGAGGTTGAGGCTTGGGCACAAGCAGGGCCCTCATGGGTGTGCTTACCTGCAGGAGAGGGTGGTCTGGGAAGAGTGAGCAAGTGTGGCCATCGGGACCCACACCCAGAATCAGCAGGTCAAAAACTGGGATGGAATCCCCTTGAAAGGCCTGATTGGGGAAAGAAGACAGTCCTGAGATGTTGTCCCCAGTTGTTGCCAAGATATGAAGACCTAGGCCCACTAGCAGGGTGTCAGAGGCCAGGCTGCACCTGGGGCCCCCCAGGGTAGGGCTGTGGCTTCTTAGAGGGGGGAATCCTCCAAGAGGTCTGCCATTTGTCCCTAGGGGTAGTTTCTGCCAGCAACAATCACTCAGTGCCACTGGCAGGCTGCTCTGCCCCCCTGCGAGTGGCCATTGGGTAGATGAGGTCTCCCTGAAGCTGCTTCCAGGGACTCACCTGTCTCAGCTTTTTGGCATAATCCTCAGCTGCCTCCTCCACGGGCAGCTCGGGGTTAATGGTGATTACCTGGCTGTCGGGGATAGGCAGCCTGGAGAGCAGGTGGGTCTATGGCAGACAGAGGCACATGGTCACCAACAGAAACAGTTTATGGCAGGCAGGGGGCATGCACATGACCACCCAGATCCTCCACATGAAGACATGACTGTCATCACACCCATTTCCTGTATGAGTTGGGATCCTGGTGGCTCTCAGTGGCATTCCGCCAGGGGTCTCTGAAGTCCATCGTGATTGGGAGACTCCTGGCCCCAGCCTGCACCTGTCTGGCCACACCACTGCCCTGTTTCTAAACCCCCAGGGTCCTCTGCGCCTTCAGAATAAAACCTGACCCCTCTCTGCCCTCCACAAAGCCCCGCTGACCTTCCTGCCCCAACCAGGTATACAAGCTGCTGCCCTTGCCTGGGAAACTCCTACACATCCCTCAGGGTGCCTCCTCTAAGCAGCCACCCCTGCCTATGCCTCCCTTATGCTCCTGCTTGGTAACTGTGTATCCTGCATGTAACTGTGATAAGCACCGATTTCTCTTCTGGGTTGCCTCTACAGGGTGAGCCTGCCCAGCACATAGCCAGCGCCCCAGCCTCCGATCAGCGGGGTTAATGCAGAAACACTAGGAGTCAGGCCTCCTGCAAGGCAGAGGGCTCTAGCCCTCTCCCACAGTGATGAGCCCCAGGGCCTCTGATCTGCTCTGGGATAGACGCTGGCAACCTTCACCTTGGTACCTTTTCTGAGACAGGAACTAGCTTTGCAAAGGCAATGCTGAGCTGATCCGCAAAGTGAAAGCAGGGAAACAGCAAAAATAGTGTGTTTGGAGCAGAGAGGAGAGGTGGCATGAACATGGGCTAACCCACCAGATCTCATGGGGCTAAGCCCCCACCAATTGCTGGCCTGAGGAGTGTGGGTTCTGGATTGAGGGCGATGGGGAGCCAAGGTGGGTGTGTGAGCTGGAGAGGATCAGATCCATTGTTGGAAAGATCTGCTCTGACCAAAGTTTCCATCTACACACACCCTTGAGGACTGTACCACAAAGCCAGGAGGGAGCATCAGTGCCCCGTTTCTGTCACCTGACGCCCCACCTTAGCTGCCCTTCCCCTGCAGGCTCAGAGCTTTTCCCTCTTCCTCAGGATGGGCTTCCAGGGTGCCCAAGGCTGGGTGTCATCAGTTGGGCAGGTTCCTAGAAGTGAAACTGCTGGCTGATCAGGCAAGTTCATGGTAAACATCCCCAGAAAGGTAGCCCCAGCTAACCCTTCTAGCCTGGACAGCAGAAGGCCCATGGCGCAGGTTGAACCATTCAGGTTTAGAGACCCCCAGGGTGCACAGGGTCCACCCTCACGAAAGGGAACGCCTTTGCATCCCTTACTAGGTTGCTTAGTGGCCCCCCAAATTCATTTCTACCCGGAACCTCTGAATGTGACCTTATTTAGAAAGAGGGTCTTTGCAGATGTCATAGCTTAAGATGAGGTCACTGTGCTTTAAGATGTGCCCTAAATCCAATGACTGGCATCCTTATAAGAACAGAGGACACAAAGAGAGAATCAGAGAAGGTGACATAGAGATGGAGGCAGAGATTGTGGTGATGTGGCCGCAAGCCAAGAAACACCTGGAACCACCAGAAGCTGGAAGGAGCAAGGAAGCATCCTCCCACTGAGCCTTTGGAGGGTGAGTACACAGTCCTGCTGACATCTTGATTTCAGACTTCTGGCCTCCAGAACCGTGAGAGAATCAATTTCTGTTGTTTTAAGCCCCCAGTTTGTGGTACTTTGTTATGGCAACCCCAGGGAACTAAGATGGTTCTCCTCATGGGGGAACTGGCAGGAGTAAATCCTCACCCCTCAGTGGTTCCCACCATCTTTTTCCTTCCCCTCTACCCCAGCTCACCTATGATCAGCTTGTCACATCCTCCCGGGCTCAGCTCAAACGTCACCTCAGAGCCCCTCGCTGCCCACCACCCAGGCTGATGGATGCCCACTACCTCTTCCTTGGCACTTACTACCATCTTATACTATTCTCTTCTGTCCGCGCTGCATTATGTTATGGCTCTGAGTGGATTTCCCTTATTTACTGCCCTGTGTGTTGGTGCCCCTGCCTCCTGCCCCGCAATGAGTCCTGGGAGTGAACTGTCCCTAGTGCTGGAAATTGGACACAATGAATATCTGTACTTTCTCTTTTACTGTTTCATTAGAATTTTGTTACTTGAGCAAAAATAGTTTTCCTAATTAAAACAAATCAAAAGTCTTTCAAAGTCATGCAAAGTAAAAAGAAACAAGAACTCACTTTTTAATTAAGCTCTGGAGGAATATACACAGGAAAACACACTTTAACAGGGCCCCTTTCCTGAGCTGTGTCCCAGGTGCTGTCTGGGGAGGCTTGGGCCAGGAGGCTCACACCCCAGCTCCCTCACTGGTCACTGGGTGACTCTCCTCTTCTCCATCTATGGAGATGGAGATACTATGGCCTCAGTTTTTCTGTCTATGAAATGGAGTTACTAACAACCCCCACCTCATAGGCTATTGTGTAGTTTCATGAGATGATATGAATAAAGCACTTGGTAATCAGTAAATCTTCCTGCTTATTACAAAATCAAACAAAAAACCCCCCACAACAACAGAAAATTATCCGCTCAAGAGAATTCAGCACACCCAGGACCTGAGTGAGCTGAGGCTGCTGGCCAAACCTACCCCTCCCACACATCCCTGGGTGGGTTTTCCTCCTTGGGGTAGGAAGAGCTGATTCAGATGCAGCCCAGGGGGGAGGAGACGGCGGGGGCGGGGGTGTCAAGGCAGGCCACATCTCCTCCAAACTTCAGTTTCCCTTTTTGTAAAATGGGGAGTGTTTCTCTGATTCTATAGGAGTCTGGGCCCCAGGCCAAAGATAACCAGCCTCCAAGTCATCAGCGCCGCAAGCTGCATGGAGACAACTGAGAACTCGTCCAGGTTGGAATGGGGAAACTGAAGCCGTTTCCACACCTGATCCCTCGTGCCTGGCTCTTCCCTAACTCTGCCTTTTCATGCGAAGAGGCTGTGGCGCCTGAACTTCTCTAGGACCTGGAATGGGCCACTCCGTTTCAAATCCACGTCTTGGCCAATGCCACTCCCTCTTCCTGGCTACCGGATAAAGGATCAAGAGGAGCTACAAAGCCCCACTGGTCCACCCGGAGGTGTAGCCTAGATGGGACCTCAGGGAACCCAGCGACCATTCCCAGTTCCAGTCCAGATAGAGGCAGAGAGCATGGTGTGACCCTGCATGACCCCCATAGCCAGGTTCAGGCGGCGGGCGCGGCCTTCTCGAAATGACCCCCGTTGGCCCCCGTAGCCGGGTTCAGGCAATGGGTGGGGCCCGCTGGGCCTGGCCCCCAGCGGCCCCCGTAGCTCTCACCCGGTAGAGGCCGTACGTGCTCTCGGCGTGCTCGAAGGGCACCAGGCGCTCGTCGCAGAAGCCCAGCGTCCAGCGCGCGAGGCTGGCGGACCCGGCGGGAGCAGCGGCGGCAGGTAGCTCGCGGGCCAGCATCGAGACGAGGCTGCCGCCCGACAGGCCGAGCGCGAAGCGGGCGCGGGCCCCCGCCAGGCAGCATGCTGCCCGCTGCACCACCAGTTGCGCTAGCGACGCGCCCAGCTCCTGCGGGCTCGAGAAGACTGAGATAAGGCCGGGGGCCGGCGCGGCCATGGCGACAGCGGCGGCAGGGAGGCGGAAGCCTTCCCGGCGGCCGCTAGTGCGCCTGCGTAAAGGCTGCTCCGGCCGCACAGCGTTCGGCGCCTTTGACACATGCGCAGTCCCACGAGTGAAGTCCCAGCGGGGCCGGGCAGTAGGTCTGGCCGTGCTCATTGATTCTTTGCGTCCTCATCGAGCTCTTTCTTGGGTTCGGACAGGCAGAGCCCGTGCAGTTGCGCTGAACCTCCGGGTATCAGGGCAGGGCCAGAGAGGGAAGCTTAGAGTTTCGATACCCGAAGTAGGGGACGTGGGGTGTGGTGAGGTGGAGGTAGGAGATAGGAGGTTTCCTGGAGGAGGGCGCATTTTGATGGACTTTGAAATTCCTGAACCTTCTAAGTATAAGCTTGATGAGGGCAAGGATATTTGTTTTGTTCACTGAGTCCTCGAAAGCCCCCTGACCTATGGCAGAGTGTAGGGGCTAAAAATGTGCTTGTTGAATTTCTTCTGCACATTCTCCTTGGAAACCTATATCTCCATGAGGACCTATAGCGTTCTCTACCCTGGCTCTTGCCTGGGGAAGTTCCCAGACTGAGGCAAGTGATCCTTGGCTGATATGACGGAACATTCAGGGAATAGCATGGGCAGGGAGAGCTGGAAAGGGGAGGAGGCCTGGTGAGCCTGGGCAACTGGACCACATCTCAGAACCAGAGTTTAGCAGAGTGTAGTAAGTGCAATGGGATTTGCACAGGTAGTGCATCTTTAAAACCAGTAGCCAATTAAGAAAACAGTTTCATTTACAGTTGCATCAAAGAGAATGAAGTACTTAATTTAACAAAAGAAGTCCAAGACTTGTACACTGAAAACTAAAACATTTTGGAAAAAATTTGAAGATGATCTAAATAAATGGAGAAACATCCCATGTTCACGGATTGGAAGATTTCATGTTGTTAAGATAGTGATACTCCTCAAATTGGTCTACAGATCTAGCACAATTTCTATCAACATTCTGACTGATTTTTTTTGTAGAAATTGACAAGCTGATCCTCAAATTCATGTGGAATTGCAAGAGGCCCCCAAATAGCCAAACCAATCTTGAAAAGAACAAAATTGGAGGACTCACACGTCTTGATTTCAAACTTACTACAAAGCTTCAGTAATCAAACACTCTGGTACTGGCATAAGGATAGACATATGTATCAATGGAATAGAACTGAGATGAAAACAACAACAAACCATAGGTCTATAGTCAATGGATCTTCAACAAGTGTGCCAGGACCATTCAATGGGAAAAGGATAGTCTTTTCAATAAATGGTGCTGGGACAACTAGACAGTCATATGCAAAAGAAGGAAATTGAACCCTGTAATAGGCAGAATGAGGGGCCCCCCAAAAAGGTGTCCATACCCTCATTTCCAAAACCTGTGAATATTTTAGGTTACTTGGCAAGGGGGAATTAAGGTTGCAGGTGGAATTAGGTTGCTAATCAGCTGTCCTTAAAAGAGTTTCCTGGGTGAGCCCAATGTAATCACAAGGGTCACTAAAAATGGAAGGAGGAGGCAGAAGAAGGAGAACCAGAGAAATCATGCCATGAAAAAGACTCAGCCCACTGTTGCTGGCTTTGAAGAGGGAGGAAGAGGCTGTGAGCCAAGGAATGTGGGCAGTATCTAAATGCTGGAAAAGGCAAGGAAATGGATTCTCTGAGAAGCTCTGTAAGGAATGCAGTCCTGCCAAACCTTGATTTTAGCCAAGTAAGATCCATTTCTGACTTCTCACCTTCAGATCTGTAAGCTAGTTGGTGTTATTTTAAGCCGCTTAGTTTGTGGTGATTTGTTACAGCAGCACTAGAAAACTGATACAGATCCCCACTTCACACCATATACAAAAATTAAAATGGATCGACCTAAACGTCGGAGCTAAAACTAAAAAACTCTTAGAAGGAAACAAATGGGTAAATCTTTATGACCTTGGTTTAGGCAATGACACCAAAAGCATGAGCAATAAAGACAAGTAAATAAACGGGACTTCAAGGTGAAAAACTTTTGTGTTTCAAAGGGTACCACCAAGAAAGTGAAAAGACAACCCACAGAGTGGGAGAACTTTGCAAATCATATACCTCATAAGGGTTTAGTATACAGAATATATTAAGAATGCTGACAGCTCAATAAAAAGACAACCCAGGGAGGGAGAGGGTATAGCTCAGTGGTAGAGCAGGTGCTTAGCAAGCACAAGGCCCTGGGTTCAATCCCCAGTACCTCCATTAAACATAAATAAATAAATAAACAAACAAACAAACAAACAAACAAACCTAATTACTCCCCCCACACCTGCAATTTTTTAAATTTGTTTAAAAAAAAGCCAACCCAATTTTAAAAAGGGCAAATGATCTGAATAGATTTCTCCAAAGAAGATATACAAATGGCCAATAAGCACATGAAAAGGAAATGCAAATCAAAAGTACAATGAGCTAAAAATAAATGCATAAACATATAAAATGAATTTTTTAAGTTAAAGAAAACCTACAATGAAGTAACACTTTACACCCACTAAAATGACTATAATTAAAAAGAAAGTAAGAGGTGCTGACGAGGATGTGGGAAATTGGAACTTACATACTACTGCTGGTGTGAATATAAAATGGTGCAGTCACTTTGGAAAACAGTCTGGCAGTTCCTCAAAAGATTAAACATAGAGCTACTGTGTGACCTAGCATTTCCACACCTAAGATTATGCCTAAGAGAATTAAGGATGGACATACACAAAACCTTTTACATAAATGTTTAGGGGAGTGGGGTATAGCTCAGTGTAGTGTGAGTGCTTAGCATGCACAAGGTCCTGGGTTCAATCCCCAGTACCTCCATTAAAAATAAGTAAATAAACCTAATTACATGAATGTTCACAGCAGCATTACTCATTCCAACATTGGAAGTAACTCAGTGCCCATCAACTGGTGAATGGTTAAACAAAATGTAGTCTATCCATACAATGGAATACTATTTGGCCATAAAAAGGAATGAACTACAACCTGGATGAATCTTAAAAACATGTGAGTGAAAGAAACCAGACACCCAAAGTCCACGTATTATATGATTCCACTTCTAGCAAATGTCTACAACAGGTACATCTGTAGAGACAGAAGGTAGTTGCCAGAGGCTAGGGAGCAGGGCATGGGGAGTGATTTCTAATGAACATAAGGTTTCTGTTCTGAACTAGACAGGTGGGATGGTTGCATAACCTTGTGGGTATAATGAAAGTCGCTGAATTGCACAATTTTAAAGGGTGAATTTTATGATATATGAATAATAGCTCAATCAAGCAATAAATCAGTTGGAGTTGGCCAGGCACAGGAAGGCAGAACAGTGGTTCGAGCACAAGAGACAGCAGGAGCAAAGCATGGAAGCCAGACAGACTGGAAACGACCATCCGTGGTGCAAGGAAAAGAGCCTGCAGGATGGCAGTGCTAGCCAAAGAGCCTGAAAACTTCCCCAGAGTGATGGAGACCCTTGAAAGGTGTGGGGCAGGGACCCAGCCTGCAGCCACCTGTTCGTGGGAAGCTCTTGTAGCTCCAACTCTCCCTCCTCCATATGCCCTCCTGGGCAGCTGTTTCTCCTGCGTCGTCCATCACAAACCGCTCAGCCCCTGCCTCTCACAGCACACTTGCTGACACCAAGCTGGGGTTTCTCTTCCCCCATCGCAAGTACAGACGTCACCTCTCTGTGTATCCTTCCAGGGTCCCTCCAAAAAGGAAAGGTTTGGGGCAGAGGACCTTCCGATCCCAGCTTTCTTCCTGATTTACCGAGGGTCCCTGGGGCAAGTCACAGAGCTTTTTATTAGGCATAAAAAATACAGAGCTCTCAAGTCACAAGACAGCACAGAGGACCCTCAAATGCATCTTGCTCAGTGAAAGCAGCCCATCTGATTCTTTGTGACACTGTTAACAGTGGATGTATGTCTTACGCATTTGTTGAAACCCACAGAATGTACAACACAGAGTGAATCCTAATGTAAACTGTGGGCTTGTGTTAATGTTTCAAAATTAGCTCAAGTATAAAAAAATGTCGCACACTAATGCCAGATGTTAATTATAGGGGAAATAGTGGTGCAGGGGTGCGAGGGTATATGGAAAATCTCTGTACTTTCTGCTTACTTTTCTGTAAACCTAAAACTGCCCTAATAAAATGTTAATTCATTTTAAAAAGCAAAACAGAGCCTGATCCTAAGAGTCATCAGGATGATTTTCTTGCCAATTTGGAGGGAACTTCTTACGCTGCAGCTAGAGTTGCAGGCTTTGCAATGAGAAAGGTCCCCACTGGACCACTTTCTCATCAAGAGCCCCTGACAAAGACTTCATTCCCTTCCTTAAGCCTCAGTTTCTTCAGCTGGACAACAGGGACCATAATGACACCTTTGGAGGTGGTCAGGGTATCTAAAGGGATGTTACCCAGAATGCACTTGCTTATCAACACACCACCAATGCTCCATTCCCAGTGGCAACAGATCCTTCTCTCATCCTCACTGGGCTTCTCGAAGGCTATACCTTGCATCCCTCTCTTGCACTGTGGACATTCAAGGACCAGCCCCATCCATCAATGATCCATCTTTGAGCTGGCCAAAGGTTGTCCCCTGGGTACCCCCACCCAGCAAATACTCCATCATCTTAAGACTTTCTTCCTCAGTCTCTGAAGTGGAGACAAGATGAGAAAGACATTGTAATTCTGGAGGGGGGACAGCAGAAGTTGGGGGCTGAGAGTATACACTCTGGAGCTCAATGTCCCAGGTTTAAAATCCAGCTAAGATGGCGATACTCGCAGGCCCAGTGGGCTCTCACCCAGAGCTATGGCCACACCTGCTGGCCCTGCACACTGAGCAGCACCCTTCCTGGGGCAGCCAGACATACCAGGACACACCCTCTGTCCTGGGCCAACCTGTGCACCTGACAGAACCCACAGGCAGATCGGCTGGCAGTCTCCTGGGACCACTGAGGCTAGCACAGGGCAATGTGAGGCCCCAGAGACTGCAGGGAGGTGGTGAAACACCAACAATGTGCCCCCTGTCCCCAGACCCCTGGGGCCTCGCCGGTGGGAGAACAGGCCACAGGAACTATTTTAAAAAATAAAATAAAAAAAAAAAAGACAAGCGTGTTTTGCTCATGTCTGGCGACTGTGTGTTCCCCGGTGAGGGTTCTGCTTTCTAAAGCCCAGAAAAGGCTCTAAGCCACATGGGGACAAACGGTGTGTGACTGAGCCCCCACCAGGCACCAGACACTCTGAAGGTTTATTTCTTAAACTTAACTAGGAAGCAATACCTTGGTGCTTGGAAAGGCCCATGTGAAACAGCACGGGGTCACTTGTTACTGGCCTTGCTGTTCTAAGGGCCGGATGGTGCTGCTACAGGGAGAGACAGAGGGACAGTCTGGGTTGCTGGCATCAACAGTGGGTGTCTGGGAAGAGTCACCACCAAAGCCAATGGCGATGTTTGAGTTGTCCTGGCAGCGTTGTCTCAGGATGTCACCAACACAGGGTCCAAGCTGTCACTAGCAAGACCAGCAGAGACATTCAACAGGCTGGAACTCCTCAGGCCCAAGAGGCTATCTCAGATGCCACCCCTGACTGGAGACATCCCCCAACCCAGCTGATGCCACTCCCAGCAGCAGCCACACCCAGCAGGGCCCCAAGAGGCCTCCACCGGGGTGAGCATCTGAGCAGTGGGCCAAGCAGCCACCCAGAGCCATCTTCAGGGCCCCTCCGGGAGGAGCTCTATGGAGATGGCCTGAATAGGGACATCTGGGTAGGAGTTTCTGTTCTGGAAGTCAGTTCTGGAAGTTTCTGGGGCATCAGGCAAAGCAGGCAAGGCAAGGGAGACCCACCAGGGATAGGCAGTGCAATTGGCCCGGCCTGGGGGGAGATTTCCTGCTGACCTAGAGGTCCCTTGCTGAGGGCCCCCTGCCCCCGGGTTGGCCAGACAGACCGCCTCCCAGCTCGTTAGTTCAGCAAGGAGGTGCAGGGCCTGCCTGGAGCTCACACAGGGCTACAACGTCCTGGAATCCAGCTGCCTAGGGAGGCCTAGACTGGGTGGGGCTCATTAAGGCACAGCTGAGACAAAGTGGAGAGGCCCCACTGCATAGGAAATGTCTGTTCTGCTTTTGGCAGGAAAGGGCAAGGGAGAAGAGAGGAGGAGAAATGGAGGAGAAAGGGGAGGATAGTCGGGAACAGTGGGGAAGCCAGGAAGCAGGGAGAAGAGACACACACACAGACACAGGAGCCTGATGAAAGGCAGGCGGGGCCCCGGGAAGGGGAGAGGTGGGTGAAGGCAGGAGACACAGGCTCCTCCTTGGATCTAGATTCTCTGCCCCAGGACAGGGCAGGGCTGTCTGGCTCAAGCCAGCCTCCCTTGCTGGGCCTGGCATGGAGTCTCTGGCGGGCAGAGGAGGAACGTCAGAGGGCGAAGGCACCCGAGCAGATGCGGGTGTAGACACCCTGATCCAGAGGCAGGTAGTGACCCTGCTTTAGGTCCAGGAAGAAGAGCCGGTCTGAGGTCTGGCATGGGTCGAAGCCCTCCCGCTGCAGCCGCGTCTTCTGAATCTTGAAGGTGCCTGTTGGGGTAGGGGTAGGGTGGGGACTTGTCAGGAGGTTTCCAGGTGCTCCCCTCAACTCATCATCCTCTCCACCTTTAGGCCTCTGATCAGCCATACCCTCCACCAGGAATCTTCTTCCCCATTTTGTCTGCCTGACTTCCCCTTGTTCTTTGGAGGCCTCCCTGACCACCCTCATCATGGCCTGAAACTCTTGTGTACACCCTGCCTGGTCACGTGTCCACACCCCAAAAGACCAAGAAGGTGGCAGGGCTGGGTCTGTCACGCAGTAGTTCAGGAGTCAGCAACTTACAGGTCTGTGTCCCGGCCCAGGGGCCAAATCCCGCCCACTATCAGAAGCCCCACCCCTCCAGGTACACACTGTTCACGGCTGTTTTTGCATCACAGCTGCAGAACTGAATTATTGCTGCAGAGGCTGTGTCCCCGAAAAACGGAAAATATTTATTGTCTGGTTCTTTAAGAAAAAGCATGCACTCCCTGCCCTGGACAATTAAAGCAGGGTTTTGTGAAAGACAGGCTAAGGGTTAGGGTTAGTAGAAAAAAAAAAAAAAGAAATCAAGGGAGAAATACCTGTATGCTCTAGAGTTGGGAAGGTTTAAAACAAATACAACTTCAAAAGCACAAACGATAAGATTAAAAAAGGGAAGGGGGTTAAGTTTGTATTAAAACTAGGGATTTATGGGAGTGTACAGCTCAGTGGTAGAGCGTATGCTTAACATGCACAAGGTCCTGGGCTCAATCCCCAGTAGCTCCACCCAAAATAAGTAAATAAACCTAATTACCTCCCCACTAAAAATAAATAAATATATAAAGGTTAAAAAAATTGTTAAAAAAATTTTTTTAAAGTAGGGGCTTCTTTTTCAACAAAGGGCACTGTGGACCAAGTTAATAGTTGGACTCCAAAATAGATGAGATTTAGAGGGGGGTATAGTATGACTGAATGATGGAGTGTGTGCTTAGCATGCACAAGGCACGAGGTCCTGAGTTCAATCCCCAGCACCTCCATTAAAACCAACCAACCAACCAACCAACCTAATTACCTCCTCACCAAAAAAACAGATGAGATTTAGAATGTCGGCAACTGCTAAGGAATGAACATCTAGACTCTTATGGGGAACTCCCGTAAATCACAAAGGAAGAGTGAGGCAAGACAAAGATGAGTGAAATATATGAGCAGGTGATTTACAGAAGAGGAAACCTCAGAGCTATGAGATGATTTGCTCAAATTTCCTACTCATCAGAAAAAGGCAGAAAATGAAGAAATGCACCAAACATTGTAGAATGCCCAGTGGGAGCAGGAGTGAGGGGTGGAAAGAGATAAGTACGTAAATGAAACAAGAGAAGGGCCCCGTCTGAGCCCACAGGGCTGGCTGGCCAAGAACCATTATGTCAGACTGGGCACAGGGGCTGAACCAGGACAAATAAGTAAATAGTTGAGGAATCCACAGACACACGGGAGGACAGAGAGGCAGGGGGCCGCACCTGTGGTGTCCACCTGGGGCAGGAGGCGCAGGAACATCGGCCTGGCGTAGGGGGCCAGCACTTTCTGCAGCTCCTGGTACAGCGCATTGGGGCTCAGCTGGCCATGGGGATCTGCGATGGCCGCCATGCCTGCTTTGCCCTCTACTCCTGGAGACAGAGGTCAGGCTGAGAACACCACCTGTCACTGGGACCAGATACACCCTCCAATGGTGGTCTCTGGCCTCCTGTCTCCAGTCCCTTCCACCTGGACTAATGCTCGCCAAAGCAGTGAACATTTTGTTGAGCTCCTGCAGCACTCCCTGCAGCCCTGAGCCACAGCGGATTTCGTGATCCCATTTTCTGGATGAGAAAACCGAGGCCCAACATCAGACATAAGGAGTAATTCCAGATCTTGGCTCCCACCCAGGCTGCCATATGCAGTTGCCCAGGTTGTGCACTGCCTTAGGTCCTGCCTACAAGGGCACCTGTGCCTCCAAGCTCCTCCTGGTTGGGCTCCTCTGGGGCTGTCGTACCCTTGGACCACCCCCACAGCCCTGGCTTGCCTGGCACAGCCACCCCATACACGGCCACATCTGTCTGGCCCAGCAGACGACTCAGCACGCCTTCCACCTCAGTGGTAGAGACATTCTCCCCACGCCAGCGGAAGGTGTCCCCGCTGCGGTCCCGGAAGTACATGTAGCCCAGTTCATCCATCACCAACACGTCACCTGGCAGAGAGGAAGGGGTAAGGTAAGATGGCGACTAGCCGTCCCCATAGCCAGTCCCCAGGGTCGGGTCTGCACACCTGAGAGGTAGGCACTGTCACCCTTGTGGAAAACGCTGTGGGCGATCTTCTTGTTGGTGGCGCTCTCGCTGATGTAGCCATCAAAGCGACGCAGCGGGTCCTGCTGGTTGATCTGGCCCACGAGGAGGCCGGGCTCCCCTGGGGAGGAGGCAGCACTCAGGCTGCGCTGGGCAGGCAGAAGGTGGGGGCCCCAGCTCCCCAGGGGACTGGGTGGGACCCCGCTCACCGGTCTGGCATGGGATGCAGAGACCCTGGGCATCCCGCAGTAGTTCCATGGTGTCCTCATTGACCTTCACCAGCCGGATGGGGTACACATGGGGCAGGATGCGGCTGTTGAAGCCACAGGAGCCAACCTGGGATGGGGCAAACCCAGTCAGCAAGGAGATCCGGGTGACACAGTGTCCTTGCCCCAGATACCTTGCCTCTCCTGCCCCAGGGCCTGGAATTAGCACTAGTGACCCCTAGTGTCACCCCAACTCTGTCACCCTGGCCGATCTGAAAGAGGAGAGTATTATGTGCAGCATCCTCCCAGAACTCACACCCCTTTCGCACTTTTCCAGCCTCCCTTGCGGTTGTGTGAAGAGACTTACTGGCAGGCTGCCACTTCCTGGTCCTTAAAACTCTCCATGCTGGCAGGAAGTAGCCAACTTGGGGGACACTGGCAGAGCTTCTGCCTGCTGCCCACTGCATGTCACCTTGCCTGGCTCAGTTCTACGGGCAGAAATGCCTGTCTAATGAATCTGTGCTGCTGAAGGCAGCTGGGTATGTTTGTTACAGCAGCGACCTGTGCTAGCACAGCTGGAGTGTCCTCCTGGGCTGTTCATTCAAGCAGATGTGCATGGTGGGGCCTGTGCCTTTTTCTCAGGTGCTGGGGACCCAGCAGTGAGAGACAGAAAAGAATCCTTGCCCCAAGGGCACTTGCTTTATTCTACTTCTCATTTTCTGTTCCTGGCTGTGAGTGAGAAGGACCTGACTAGGGAGCAGGAGGGTCCTGCAAGGGCAGAATGGAAATAATCATTGCTAATCATAAAAGCATCTGTTTGCAGAGAACCTACCGCATGGGGGAGGGTGCTGTGCTGAGCTTATGATGTTGGGTGATTAGAACAAACGTAATGAGCTGGTATTCCCATTTACTGATAAGGAAACCAAGACCCAAGGAGCCTGAGTGACTTGCCTAGTCGGAGATCAGCACCCCATTCCTGGCCCTGGATCCCCCCCAGGCCCCTGCTCTCCCCTGCCACCTCCACTGCTAAAAACTGAGCCTCAGAAAGGCTGAGGCACTTGCCCAGAGCACACAGCCACTCTGTGAACTTGTGACTGTGCACGCCCAGAGGAAGGTCCCCTGGCCAAGCTTCTGCCACAATCCAGGCTGTTCTGTGGGAACATGGGCCAACAAGGCAGAGGTGGCAGCAATCCCTGAACCCTGAGACCCGCCTGGGTGGCCCCGCATGCACCCACCTTCCCGTCCACATTGGCGATGCTGCAGTTACATTCCGTGGCCCCATAGAACTCGCCAATCTGACGCACGCCGAAGCGCTCCGTAAACTCCTCCCAGATGGCTGGCCGCAGTCCGTTGCCCACCGCCAGGCGCACATGGTGCCGCCCTTCTGCCTCACGCACTGGCTGCTTCAGCAGGTAGCGGCAGATCTCCCCAATGTACTGGACCACCTGGGGGTGGGGAGTGAGCGGTGGGCGCCTGCGCTGGGCCAGAGGGGAACCTGCTTGTGGTGGAGGCTGCAGAGGGCCCAAGACTCCCAGACCCAGAAACCTCCCCTCTCCAACCTGGCCGCTAGGACCAAAATGGCCTTAAGGGTGAGGATAGCAAGGAAACAGCCCAGGCCATTTACACCTATCCACTCCCTCAGTCCCTGACACGCCTTCTGAGTGGATGCGTCGCTCCCCCAGGCCCCTCCAAGGTCCCTCTATCCCCTGTGCTACTTCCTGGGAACACCACGTGTGGCGCAGGCAGGCAGGAAAATGAGCCTCAGTGTTGACACTCCACAGCCCAGAGCCATTACTGTCCTCCAGAGCCCCAACCATCTCAGATCAGGCTGCCCACAGCCTCGACCGACCCTGGGGTGGGACCACTCTCAAGCACATGCTCTTCACTGCCTCTCTGAAGTCACAGCGAGGACCCAGCCCCAGTTGCCCATGGAGTCACCTGCTCACTGGCCGACCCCCCTAAGGAGTTCCTTCCCTCCCTGTCTTGTGGCTTCACCCCCCCAGGATCATCTCCTGGTTACCCCAGGTGCCCTTGAGACTTCATTTCCAGGTCAGCTTCTGAATGATTATCCTTCCCATTTCATAGATGGAGAAACTGAGGCTCACAGACAGTAAGTAACCACCAAGGCTGATAACATGGTAAAATGTGATTTGAATCTGGGCCCCCTGGCTCCACAGTCTGTAAGAAATGTTACATGTTCAGAATTAACCACCATGGCAATCGTTACTCACAACTCCTCTCTCACACACAAAATGAAGTACAAAATTCTGCCTGTGATCAACTCTGTCTGGCCCCACTGCCCTCACCGCCTCCTCTCCCTTCGACTCTCACTCGTCTCTGCCACATAGGTCTCCTCTGCAGAGCCTTTGCACATACTGTGCCCTCTGCCTAGAGCACTCTCCCCTCAGATGCATCAGGGTCCTCAGGTCTCACATCAAAAGTCACCACGGCTGAGAGGTATCTCTTGACCAGGACTTGATAAATACCTGATGACTATAAGTGTACTGAGCACTCACTACCCACCAAGCCTGGAGCTCATCTGTTTAATCTTCCTGACACTCCACACACTCTACCGCTGAGCTATACCCTCCTCCCCCCATCTTAGCCATCTTTAGTGTACAGTTCAGTGGTATTAAATACATTCACATTGTTGAGCAGCCATCACCACCATCCATCCCCACAACTCTTTTCATCTTATAAATCTGAAACTCTCTACCCAACAAACACTAACTCTCCATTCTCCCCTCCTCCAACCCCTAGCAACCACCAGCCTACTTTCTGTCTATGATTTTGGCTACTGTAAGAACCTAAGATAAGTAGAATCATGCTGTATTTGCCTTTTTTTGATTGGCTTATTTCATTTAACTAATATCCTCAATGTTCATCCATGTTGTAACAGGTGTCAGAATTTCCTTCCTTTTCAAGGCTGAATAATATTCCATTGTATGGATGGACCACATTTTGCTTATCCATTCATGTGTCGATGGACATGTGGATGTACAAATATCTCTTTGAGACCCTGCTTTCAGATCTTTTGTTTTAAAAACAGCCCTCATCAAACACAGAAGGCCACACAGAGATCCCATTTATAAGAAATGTCCAGAATAGGCAAATCCATAGAGACAGAAAGCAGATTTATCCAGAGAAGCCAGATGCTGGGGGAGGGGGAATGAGGAGTGACTGCCAATGGGGACAGGGTTTCCTTTTGGGGCGATGGAATGTTCTGGAACTAGACACAGGTGTTGGCTGCACAGTGCTGTGAATGTACTAAATGCCACCAAACTGTCCACTTTGAAATGGCTAATCTTATGTGAATTTCCCCTCAATACAAAAATAGTCCTCATCTTTCAAAAGTTTTACTGAAACATCTATGCAGGAAACAGGCTGCTGTCTGGGGCTGCTTCACAACAACCCAGGAGGAGGGATGTGGGTGGGAGTGGAGGGGGCAGAACTGGGTATTTGACGGCCTCTGGGGCCAAGTGATGGGTACCTGGGAATCCCCTAAACTTTTCTGTCCACATTTATGTATACTTGCAACTCTCAATAGTTAAGTTAATAAAATGGACAGTTTTATATTTCAAGATTCAGATTAGTAACTTTCCCTAAGACTCTTCCCCTGCCACCCCCAGAAGCAGAAGGCAAAATCCTCAACAGCAGAGCTGGGCATAGTCATCACCCTGGGGGTCCTCCAGGATGACCAGACCAGAGCCTCCATCCTGCCTAGCTGTGTGTGATCCAGGCAAGTGGCTGAACCTCTCTGAGCCCCACCTGTTCAAGGTGGGGTCAGCACCTGCCAGTTTGCCAGTCCCTGGACACACCCCCTTCTCTCCCCTCCTCACCCCTTCTCTCCCCTCCTCACCCCTTCTTCCTCCTGGAGGAAGGTACTGACACTTGTATTTCCACCCTCATCACAGCACAGAACCCCCGGGACTGGTTTCTTCTCACTGCAGAGGGAAGAGGGAATTGTCTTACCCCTCTCCCCCAAGGCTGCTCTAAAGAGAGCAGATGCCCTCCACCTCTGCCTCGTGCTTACCCCGCCTGGAAGCCCTGGGCTTTGTGGCCTTAATCAGCCCAGGACAGTGACTGTACCCATTCCCCTATGGCCAGCAGCAGGGAAGACCTTTGCGGCACAGGGCATGGGGAAGGCAGTGCCTTAAGGAGCTCAGGCAGTCCAGTCTGCATCCAATCCCAGCTGCCTTAGAAGCCTCAGTTTCCCCACCTGCAAAATGAGTGTGATGATGCTCGCAGTTATGAGGATCCAATGAGTTTATATGTTGAAGGTTTAGCCTCGGGCTGGATATAGAGCACGAAGCCTGACTTCCCGCAGCCGCCCCCCCTCCCCGGCTCCCACGTCCCTGGAAGGCAGCCATTTAGCGCCATGATGGTGGGGGCAGGTGCGAGAGGGGGCGGGGCCTGACCGTGCAGTTGTACTTGACGCAGTCATCCCAGAAGCGGCTGGCTGAAAACTTCTTGCGGAGGACCACAGTTAGCCCATAGATGAGACACTGACCCACGCCCATTATGTTCCCTGCAGAGAGTAGACTCGGTGAGGGGTCCCCAGTACCCAGTCCCCCGCCCACTCCACCACCCAAGTTGCCCCACAGTACCTGCAGAGTGGTACAGGGGCAGACAGTCGTAGAGGACGTCTGACGCCTGCATGCTGTAGGCGTGGTGGCCAAATGCCGCGATGCGGTAGTACCTGCAGGGCGCAGGGAGTGCAGGGGCTGGGACCTACCTCTCAGAAAAAGCACGGGAGTAGGGGGAGTGTGCTGGGTGCCGGGGACACTGCAGGGACCCAGGCAGAGCCAGCCCAGGTCACAGGGGCCTTACAGAACCGTGGAAAAAGAACATGCAACAAATATGAAAATAACTGTCCATGGTGTTAGGTGCCACGAGCGATAAAATAGGGCAAAGGGACAGAGAGAGGCTGCAGGGGACCCAGCCAGGGAGGCTGAAGTGTCCTGTCTGGGGAGGTGACACATGAGCTGAGACCTGGCGGGAGGCAACTGTGGGGAGAGCTAGGGAAGGGCACCCGGATAGAGGGCAGAGCACATGCAAAGGCCTTGAGGCCAGAAGGAGCTGGGTAGGTTTGAGCAAGTGTGAGGGGCCGAGAAGCGAGTGAGCATCAGAGAAGTAGCAGTTGCCGCACAACGTGATTGTGGCTTTTATTCTGA
The DNA here is from genome assembly GCF_009834535.1 of Camelus ferus. Taxonomy (NCBI): domain Eukaryota; kingdom Metazoa; phylum Chordata; class Mammalia; order Artiodactyla; family Camelidae; genus Camelus; species Camelus ferus. The sequence goes on from NC_045717.1 coordinate 16,750,491, forward strand.
GGGCCAAGGTGGGGACAGGGAGGTTTGGCACCAGAGGTCTGATTTAGGATTTTAAACCCTCTTATGCCAGTGGAGGAAAGGAGAGTTGTTGGGGGCAGGAGCTGGGGAAGGAGGAGGTCAAGGAGAGGCAGAGGGCAGCATTGTGTCTTGTGATGGGCTGTGGGTTTTAGCGGGTTGGGATGAAGATGCCCACGAGACCCCAACAGGAGCTGGGGTTGGGGGGATTCGGCTGTAGAGACAACCTGGAGTCACTCAGCGCTGAGGGCGATGCCCACGGGCCCCTCACCTGCTGTGCACAACGATGGCAGCCTTGGGCAGCCCCGTGGTCCCCGACGTGTAGATGTAGAAGAGTCGATCTGAGAGAGACGCAGGTGTTGGGGACTGGAGGCTGGGATGGGTGGGAGGGACAAGGGGACAGGGTGGGCATCGGCAGGGGGATCCCACCTGCACTCACCATCCATGCCCTTGCCAGGGGGCTGTGCCAGGGGGGCTGTGGAGGCCTCTTTCAACAGTGGGTCCAGAAGCTGGGTGTCCGGCAACATGCCCTCAGGCCCCAAGTCTCCAGAACAGAATTTGACCAGACTCTTGCCCAGCTGTCCGCTCACCTCGGCCACCGCTGCGGCCCGAAATATATGTCACGGTCAAGGATGGACAGGCCCCCTCTCAAGGCCCTAGAGGCACCATCTCCCCACCCAGGGCAGCCCCAGATCCCCCCTACCCCCGAAATGATGCCCACACCCAGCCTCACCTGCTGCCAGCTCCACTCCGAAGACCAGGGCCTTGGCGCCTGAGGTGCCCAGACAGAAGGCCAGGGGCTCCCGCCGCAGGTTAACATTAAGCAGCGCGGCCTCCACACCCGCCTTGGCCAGGCCCAGCCACAGCCCCACGAACTCTGGCCGGCCCTCCAGGAAGAGGGCCACCACGTCGCCCGGCGTGAAGCCCAGCTGGCAGAAGAGGTTGGCCACAGCGTTAGAGTAGGTATCCAGCTGTGCAAAGGTCCAGCACACACCGCTGCCCGCATCCACCAGTGCCAGGTGCTCGGGCTGCTGCCGGGCCACCGCCTGGAAGATTTGCGGGATGGTGTGGTGGGCACGCTGGTGTCGCCGCAGCTCCAGGCGCACACGGATCAGCACAGAGAGGCCGCTGGGGGTGGAGACGAAGGGACAGTGTTACTAGGTGCCCTGCCCAGCCTCCAGGAGACCTCCCCAAACCTCAGCATCCCCATGAGGAGAAAGCAGAGTTAAAAGTCCCTGTACCCCCAAAGGTGGTGAGGATTCAGTGAGGACCCTTGGGTTGCTGGCTCTCTCGGGGAACTGAGGGCAAAGAACCATTTACGAACCAGCCCAGAAGTAGGTAGATTCGCAAAACTGGCCAGGCCACGCAGTGTCAATCAGAGTCACCCTGTCCTCCTCCACCACAATTTGTTCGGTGACCCTGAGGGAGCTGGAGCCCAGTCTTTCCTTTCTCCCTCCTGGGACGTCCCAAGGGCACCATGCTGCCCCCTCACTGCCTCCACCGTGGACTCTTTGTGCTCCGCCTGCCCCTACCAGGCCCTGGGGTCCGTCCACTCCCAAGTCACTCAATGGCACTAGGCACGGAGGGCTGAGCCATCTAGCACATTTGCCTCCACCCAGGGGAGGAGCTGCCTCTGCCCCAGGTGGGGCCCAAAGACGGACTAGCACGAGGCCCTGCTCCCCTGGCCCTTCTTGCTAATAGATACGAGGGGAAAGGAGCCCCTGGGGAAAGCTGAACCCCAGTAGATGGAGCCAGGTCACTGAATGACCACCTGGAGATGAGCAGCCACCACTGATGCCAGGCTGTCAGATGAGTGAGAAATGGACTTGCTTGCTTTATAGCACAGAACCAAGAAATCCAGAATTTCTCAGTGTGGGAGCTCAAGAAGCAAGTGGTCTCCTGGCTTTATCTGGCTCCCTTCCCTGCCACTCTGAGCCCCTGGCTGTGAGAGGTAACCTAGAGCTGGGTTCAGCCACTGATAAGCTGGGGGCCTGTTTGTTACAGCAGCTTTCTCTGCCCTGACAGATACAGGTCATCTCAACTCCACCCCCTTTTTAGGCTACATCTTGCTACTGTGTCCCACCAGCTTTAGCATCAAATCAGTTATCAAATCCATCCTTTTCACCCCTGCTGCTTCCTCTGTGTGTCCTCGATTCCCTGCAATAGCTTCCTCACACCCATGGACTCAACTGGTCCATAGCAGATCTCAGCACTGATACTCATTCATTCATTCCCTCCCTCCTTCATTCATGCAGGCAGCTGATGTGTACCAGGCCTACTGGTTTTTTTTTCTTTTCCAATTTGAAGATTTAATCAACTTCATTTGTATTTTAATTGGAAGATTTAATTGGCTTTATTTTTCAGTTTTTGTATGTGTGTGGGTGTTTTGGGGTTTTTTTGTACCAGCACCTACTGCATGCTGGGCACTATTCCTAGCTCAGAGATGACCAGAAGCTCAGTCTTCCCAGGGGAGCAACCCCCCTCCACATACATGAATGAGCATGAGAAAAGTGCTGGATGATGACAAGGCCATGATGGGTGATGCAGTCAGAGTGACATGGGACAGAATGGGGGCGGTGGCGGCCCTGGAGAGAGGCAGGTGGGTGAAGTCTGAGCAGGTCTCTCAAAGGTGAAAAGGAGTAGCCTTGGGTGTAACGCCAGGGGCACGGCCAGTGCAAAGGCCCTGGTGTGGGAATGGGCCTGGGAACGGAGGAAGACAAGGTCCTGGGTGGGTGGTGGGAGGGTGGTCTGTTAGAGAGAGGATGGATGGGGTCCACACAATCACCTGCATCTGCAGTTTTTTAAAACCAGGAGTCAGGGTTCTGATGAGATTTATGGCTCTTCCTGCTTGGGTCTCAGACTGCTTACCCTGGGAGTCCCTGGAAGGCCCTTCCTGCTTACCCTGGGGAGGGACCAGGCCTTTGTGACCTGGCTCAACTGTAGCACCCAAACACATGCCACCTTCCAGCACACTGAGCTGTGCACAACCCTACACATAACTGGGCTCCTCCCGGCATCCTCACCACCTCCCCTAGGAAGTCTTACAGGGCTCGGCCCCTGCACTGTGCCCACTGCTCCCCATCACAGTGTAGATTCCCCCAAATGGGGCCAGACTGGGTTGGGCACTGGCTGGGCTCAGGGAATGTTCTCTTGTCCACCTCAAGAGCCCTCCCTGCCCGGCTATGTACCCCCTTTAAAACCCCTGTGTGAAGCCACCCAGTCACGAGTCCATGCCCTCCAGGGTTGTGAGCGTCCAGGGAAGTTACATCCGCACTGGCCAAGGAGACTAGAGCGTAATGGGTGCTCAGTAAACAGAGGCCAGATAACTGTGTTCCTGCCTGAACACAAAACCTGGTGTGCCTTCCCTCTCGAGCAGCCAGCGCAGGGGCACAGACGCTTTATTTATCCCCCAAATAGTGAGAACCTACTATGTGCCAGGCCGAGCCCATGCTGGGCAAGACCCAGCAGTGATGGAGACAGACCCTCCTTCTCCTCCATCTTCCTCCACTCCCTCCCCTTTTCCCTCCTCCCCAAACATTCCCTTTCACTCACTCACTCACTCATGCCTCCTCACTGTTCCTTGAATACACCCGGCATGCTTCTGCCTCTGGGCCTTTGCACAGGCTGTGCCCTCTGCCTGGACTACCTTCTCCCAACATCCACATGGCTCCTCCCCGACCTCCATAAGGTCTTGGCTCATGTTGCCCTACATGTTGCTGCATCACTCCCTCCCTTCTCTAGCCCTTGCTTTGTTTTAAGGGTTTTTTTTTTTTTTTTTGGAGAGGGGTAATTAGGTTTATGCATTCACTCATTCATTCATTCATTTATATAGAGATACTGGGGATTGAGCCCAAGACCTTGTGCATGTTAGGCATACGCTCCACCACTGAGCTATACCCTCTCCATCCCCCTCACCCCCTCTTTGTTTTTTTAACATGGATTCAAGGTCTTCAAATGCCATATGCAGTTGACTTGGTTACCCATTACCATTTGCCCCTAGGCTGTCTCTCCCTGCTCTGGGTGGACAGGACTTGGCCTCTGTTTCCTTCTAGACCCTGGAGAGACAGCTGTGGAGGAGACACACCCAAGGCCCCACCCTCCTGGAGTGCAGTGAACCTGCCACAAACAATCCCACAGGACAGACTTGGAGGGAGAGAGGCATCTGGGGCTCCCAGGCCAGGCCTGAACCCTGCAGCCAGAGGGAACAGCTGCCCCAGCCCTGGCCAGATCCTTGGCAAGGGCAGGACAGCCACAATTGAGCAGGGTCTCAGGGCAGAGTCTCTCAGTTTAGGGGCCAGAAATGGGGACAGATGTGAAGAGAAAGACAAGGGGTCCTGGGTAGGTTCCCACCCACCTCGTCCCTCTGGGTTCCTGCTTTATCTCAGTGGCTGGAGGGGTTCTTGTCAGTGAACATCTCCAATTGGAGAGTTCCCCTCATCAAAGCCTCTGTCTGCAGCAACCCGGTGAGAGCGCCCAGGGAAGTGACACCCTGAAACCGACCAGTGGCTTGACACGTAGTAGGTGCTCAGTAAATAGAGGTGGGATGATCATATTCACGCCCCTGAACCCGGAGCCCAGCATCCTGCCCCTTCCTGGCAGTTTCCTTTGTTCATCCCCTAAACAGTGAGCACCTACTGTGTACAAGCGAACCTGATCTGGTATGAGAAGTCAGATCAGTGGGAGCCTGGGGCAGGGGGCAGGGGACAGACATACTGACGATAAATAGATAGGACAGCACACCTCCACAAAGTGCCACCAAATGCTGGACATCATGACAAGAATGGGGATGCACAGGTGACCAAGGTAGGTGTGGTCCCACCCCTACAGCTTTACAATATAGGGAGAGGGAGAAAGTTAATAATAATAATAATAATAAAGCAAACAAAAACAGTGACAGTTTTATGATAAATTTCCTAAGAAGGAAAGAAACAGGATGATGTGATCAGGCATAACCAGGACAGATTTTATCCAAGGTTGGGCAGGGGAGCCTTGTCTGAGGAAGCAACGTTTACACCAAGTTTTGAAGGATGAGAAGGAGCCAGACATGGGTAAAGCTTAAGGGAAAGTATTCCAGGTGGAGGGCACCACGAGTGCAAGGGCCTGGGAGCAGGAGGGAGACTGGCACATTTAAAGGACAGCAAAGGCCAGCAGGCTGGAGAGACGTGAGTGCAGCAGAGAGTGGGAGGAGACAGCACATGTTGGGAACATCTGTCCACTGCCGGCTGATGGCAGTCAGCATCAACATGTCTGAGCACCTACTGTTTCCTCAGCTCTCCTCTAAGAGCTTCCTGTGGGTCAACTGGATTGAGAACCCCAAGAACCCCATGAAGGGGTACTAGTGTCAAAGCCACGGGGAGAGGGCCACCAGCAAGGGTGGGAACCACAGGAAACGGCCCCCACAAGGATGCTCTCTGCCCACAGGCAACACAGCAAGAAACACAAACTGAGGCTGCAGCTGGTCTTGCTCAGATCACTTGAACATTCCTAGCCAGGCCCAGCCTTGATGCCCTGTCCCAACTGCCCTCGCCCCCAACCTCTCTGGAGTCCACCCACATGGCCGGGGCAGTGGACTCCAATGCTCAGTTCCGGCCACAGGCCTGGGCCGCCCTGCCTGGCAACAGCACAAACCACCCCCTCCCTGGGGACAAAGAGGCCACTGTTTGCCTTTGGGCCCTTCCTGAGGCCTCTTCTTGTCCCTCTGCTCCTTCTGCCCCCTCCTGTTTTCACCCTGAGCTCCAGGGAACCAGGGCAGGAAGAAACAAACAAGGCTGAATGTGATCAGACGTCATGACGTAAATACAAGGACAAGTTGGAAGAACTGGCTTGGGGTGCTTAAATATTTTCTGATCCTAGGGTCTAAATGCAGCCCCCAGCCCAGTACAACAGAGCAGCTAAGAACACAGACTCTGGAGCCCTGCCCCTGCCTGGCTGTGTGTTATTGAGCAAATGACCTCACCTCTCTGTGCTTTGGTTCACCAAGTGTAAGATGGGGTTAATAAGCATTCCTTCCTTACGGGACTGTGAGAGCATTAGAACAAGGCCTGGTATTGGCAGAGAGGGGTGTGCTATACAAGTCACATTAGTTACCTATTGCTGTGTAACAAATTATCCCTCAAATTACCAACTGGAAACGGCAAACATCTACTATCTCACAGTTTCTGGGGGTCAGGAATCCAGAAGCAGCTTAGCCAGGTGGTTCTGGCTCAGGGTCTCTTTTGAGGCTGTAATCAAGATGTTGGCTGGGGCTGTGGTCATCTCAAAGTTTCACCAAGAGAGAATTCACTTCCAAGTTCACTCACGTGAGACTGTCCACAGAGCTGTCTCACATCATGGCAGCTGGGTTCTTCTGCCAAGGCAGTGACCCAAGAGAGCACCCAAGATGGAAGCCACAGTCTTTTTTATTACCTAATCTCAGAAGTAATATCCTATTACATTTGCTGTATTCTATTCTTAGAAATAAGTCACTAAGTCCAGCCTACACTCAAAGGGAAGTACAAGGGCATGAAGACCAGGAAGTGGGCCATCTTTGAGGCTGCCTCCTACAGAAAGCGTGTTACGCTCTGTGTTGGGGACTTGGAGTGGACCCAGCCCCTGCCCTGTGCTGGGGGAGGCAGAGCGAACACAGATGTCCCCTGTCCCATGGAGCAGAGCTGGGGCCTGGGCAAGCCCAAGGAAGGAGGGAAGGCTTCCCAGCCAAAAGATATATCCCGTCCTCCTGCTGTGTGCCACCCTGATGGGAGACCAGGGCCACAGGGGCACAAAGACCAACACAATCTCTATCTGGGTCCCCACAGGGCTCACAGTTTGGGGAGGGGGAATGCAGGGGGGAAGAAGAGACCCAAAAAGTAAAAGGCAAAAAAGCAGACACATAAGATCATTACAAATGACAAGTGCTGCTCATGGTTACAAGTCAAGCTCTGGGTCCATGCTGCCTGGGTTCAAATCTTGCCCCTACTACTTGCCAGCTGTGTGACCTTGGGCAAGTCACAAAACCATGCTGTGCCTTAGTTTGCAGCTCCTCTGTAAGATGAGACCAGAGAGTACTCACCTCACCAGGTTGTTGAGAGGGCCTGAAGAAGTCAGGCTTAGCATGGTGCCGCATACAGAAGGAGCACTGTGTAAATGTTGGCCATTCTCCCAGAGAGCAACTAGGTGGGAGGGTCTACAGAGACACAGGGTCAGGGGAGGGCTGTCTGAGAAGGTGACATCTAAGCCATGGCATGATGAAAATGAATAGCGGGGGAAGACTGATCTGGGCAGAGGGGAAAGCAAGTGCAAATGCCCTGGGGCCAGAACAAATATGAGTGTGTTTAAGAACAGCAAGGAAGCCATTGTAGCTGGAAAAGTGACAAAGGAAAGGAGGTTGGGGATACAGTCAGAAAGCTCATGTGGTCTAGACTCTAAGGGCAACAAGAAGCCATGGGAGGTTCTGAGCAGAAAAATTCAGCAAAGGGTCCCCAAGGGAGGCAACATCATAAGGCGTCACCAGGCATAAGGAGGCCCAGTGTGTTCTAGACAGAAGTAGCAACCTGAACTTGACAAGGCAAGTTGATTCGGGGGTGAACCTACAGAGGTGAACCTACAGAGGTGGGGAGTGGCAAGAGGGCAGGGGATAGGTTGGCAGGAGCTCAAGTGCCCAGCTGGAGACTGAGTCTTTTCTACTGCAGAGGATGGAGATCGTGGAAGGTGTCTGAGCAGAAGACACAGTCAGACCTGCATGTACGAAGACCAAGGGCAGGGGCAGGAGCCAGGGCATGGAAGGAACAGGACAGGTTCTAGAAGGTTCCAACCAGTCAATTTGCAGTGGCACTTTTCCCAGCTCCACACCATCCTGCCACTCATGGAGCCTCCGTTTCTTCACCCTTACAATGGGTTAGCCCTCCAACTTCCTGAGGGCACCAAACCTGGGAGATTCACAGCAGGTACTCGTGGGCTCCCACAAGGAGGCTGTTCCTGAGATGTGCTCTGATGAGAATGCTCAGAAACTTATTTCACCCCAGGACTCCCAAACAACTTCTTCGAGCAAGCTCCTCGGAGACATCCCAGAGACCTTCCCAGGAGGCCTGCAAACAACCCCAGAATCCCCTCCCCAGGGACTCCCAGTCACCAGGGACTCCTAAGCAAGTCTTGGAATACACAGCAACCTCTCCAGAGACCCTGAACAACCTCCAAAGTCACACCCAGACCTCAAATTCTCGAAGGGCACCCCGAACACAGAGAAACCTATAAATGGCCTTGAGACAAAACACTCTTCAAAGACCCTAAAAAGCCCTTTCAAGGTAACCCTTTCATCTTTCCCGAGAAAGCCCCCTGAGAACGCCTAGGGACCTACCGGAGTCCTTGAAGAGCTCCTAGAGTCCTCCCACAGTCACCAAGGCCCCATTGAGACCCCCGAATCACGCACGGCCTCCCAGTCAGCCTCAGCTCTTTGGAAGTCCTACCCACGGCCCAAAGACCCCCAAGTTGCCCTCCAGCTTCCTGAGGTCACCCAAGCAGCCACTACTCAACTCCCTCCAGAAACCCTCAAGCTGTCCCCTGCAGGCACCCTCAGAGTGCCCCAACCCCTCACTCTTTCAGATCCCGGCCCCGCCCCTAGACCCGCCCCAATCCAAACCCCACCCCCAGTCACCAAAATCTCTCCCCACCCCAAGCCCTCAGGGATCCCCAAGCCGCCCTTGCAGCTCGCCAGTGTTCGCCCTCAGGACGTGCAGCCCGCCTCCGACCCGCTCCAGCCCTGGGACCAGGCCTGGGCTCCACTCACAAGAGGTCCCGCCTCGCGGTTTTGCAGACGATGCGCAGGAAACGCCAGCCGCCGCCGCCAACGTACACGCCGAGCGCCGCCGCTGTGCTCCAGGTCCACGGCAGCCCGAGCAACCATAGCAGCACCAGCGAGGCCATGGAAGCCGAACCTGCACCCGGAGTCCGCATCCTGGGGAGGCGGAGAGCGCTGAGGCCGCGGGCAGCCGAGGCCCCGCCCCACGGACAGAACAGCCCCGCCCCCAGGACAAGCTCCGCTCCCGCTTCGGGCCAGGCTCCGCCCCATGTCTAGTATTGGGCATGTCTCGGACAGACTCCGCCCCCGGGCTAGGGCTCCTTCCCATCCCAAATCGGACACAGGCCGCCTTGCTCCTAACCCGGCCCAGGCTTTTCTGCCAATCACGAGTACAGGCCGCGCCCCAAGATAGTGCTCTTCCATCCCGTCAGTCACCGTCAAGCCCTGCCCCGTGCCTCGACCTAGCGGCTATACTCTGGGCCCAAGCTCCACCCTAACGACTTGGCCGCCAAGCCTAGTGCCCACCTTGGCCCCAACACAGACCCAGGCCCTTCCCAATCAGTTGACTAGGACCTGCCCCCATGCTATGACTAAGCTGTTGTCCTTGGTTCCCTGGATCCACCCCCACTTCCTATCCTCAAGCCTATCCAGCTTTCTGGTCCTGGGCTTTCCTCCAGATCCCACCTCTACCCGCATCCGCCACTCATTTGGCCCCGCCCCCAGTTTAGGCCCCCCCCCTCGGTCCCGCCCATATACATAAGTTCCCAGTCCAGAGCCTCGCCCTCTCTGAAACATGTTCAGCCCCTAGGTTAGGCATATGGCCCCGCCCACAAGCACACGCCCCGCCCACTCTGGATCAGGCCCCGCCCCCAGGAACTCAAGTGTCGCCCCAAGTCCTGGGCCTAACCCGCATTACCAGGCCCAAGTTCCACCCCAGCCACCGGCCCCGCCCTCAGGCTTTGGCCCAGCGACAACCCTCCGGCTTCACTCTGGTCCACCTAGCACCCTAGGCCCCGCCTCACCTGCCCTACCAAGAAGGTTCTCCTCCGACCGATCTGGCTTAGAGCCCTTCGGCCGTATAGCCGAGGCCCCCGTTCCGGAGGCCATGAACATAGAGAAGGCCCCCTAGTCAGAGCGACGGCCAACGAGACGCAGGGGCTAGAACGCTCTGGCGAAGACAGCCGCTGTCTCCATGACAACTAAATTTCACCACGCCCCCTCTCCCTCCTCCCCTCTCTGCCTGGCGATTAGAAAACACGTGCATCCCTCTCCAGAGGCGTGGCTCCCGGGCGCTCCTTGGTGCACCTTCCCTAGCATTACTGCAACCAAGATCCCTACCCCGGGGGACTAGGAAGTCCCAGTTCACACTCAGGGCCTACCTGTGCTGGATTCTTGCCCCATCTTGTTCTAAATCCAATCCCCAAAGCCTCTTCAGTTTTAAACACATTCCAGGGACCCGGAGAGTCCTAAACTCACAGGCTATGGGCCCCAAAAGATCTAACCCTCACCTCAGTCTTAGAGACGTACTTTAAGAACCAAGCTAATCCCAAATCTATATCCCCAAATCTTGTCAGTTAAGTCTCATTGTAACATCCCAGGAGCCCAGGGAGGATAAAATCCACATACCAGGTCCCCACCCTTCCACAGGAAGCTCCACAGAGTCCTTTATTTGCATTCCAGGGTCCTAAATGCTCAGCTAGAGACCCCAAAGACTTCCTCTGGTCAGGCGCTGCCGGTGCTGGCCTGGCTACCCACCACCCTGTTCCCTGGCTGACCTGGAGCCACTTACAGACCACACCCTCAGTCTTTAGCTGCTCCCTCGCGGGCTCCCAGAAGCTCAGGCAGTAGACAGCCAGGGACAGCCGGGCCAAGACACAGGACGCCACACCTAGCCTGAGCAGGTGGGCCCCTCGGGGCCTCTGTTTCTGAAGAGTCCTGGGACCTGCTCTGACGGCTTTGTGCCCATGTGGGCTTCTGCCTTGGATCCCCCTCTCCAAGCTCCCCCTCCTCTGCACCCCCTGCCCACCCCACCCCTGCTTGTTCTCTGCCATTCTTGGCCGACCTTCTCAGCACTCTCCTTGGGAGGTGGCCAGGGCGTGCTTCCAGCACTATTTGGAGGACAGGACTGGGCAGGCGCTCACTGCCCCCACCCCCACCTTCCTCGATGCTGCCCATTGGTCGCTGCGGGCTGCCTAGGGTGGGTGAAATGGGGACGAGGAGGCAGATCCAGAGGACAGGCCCAGAGCCAGCCATTGGTCCCCTACTTTCTCAGCCAGGAGTTAGCAGAGTCAGCAATGCCCTGTAACAACACCGCACTCTTATCCTGCCAGGTAGCACTGTTGTGATCCCCCCCCCCCCATTTTACAGGTAAAGAAACTGAGGGCTGGAGTTGTCATTAGCTGGAGTTGAGATTCATTCATTCATAGATGCCGGCTGAAAGCTTGCTCTCCTTCCTCCCCCTCCTCCTCCCCTTTCAATCTTCCTTAAACTTTTCCCTCTTCTCCCTCTGGCCCTAATTCCTTCTACTTCCCCCATTTCCTCCCTTCTTCTCCCCCATTCTTCATCCCCCTTCAAGTTTCTCCCTCCCCTCCTCACTTTCCTCCACTTCCCCCTTTGCTCACCTTTCCCCTACTTCTCTCCCCTCCTCCACCCACTCCTCCTCCACTTTCCCCCTCTCTCTCCCCCCTCCCTCCTCCCCACCACTTCCCTTCCCCTTCTCTCTCCCCTGTCCCCTGCGGGTTCTTCCTCTTCCTCTTTCTTCTTCTCCTCCCCTTCTCCCTCCTCCACCTTTCTTCCCTCTCCTCCCTCCATTTTACCAAGTTTACTGAGCCCTGACTAAATAGTGCACGTTACAGTCTCTTCCACCTCTCCCCACTGCTCCTGGAGATACTCTTCTGGGTCTTCAGTAGTCCCCAAATCCAGAAGGCTCTGGAAACCCAACTTTTTCTTAGGATAGTGCCAGAACTCCAGTGGACAGACCACTTCTCCAGCACCAAGCCAGGCTGTTTTCAGTGATTCAATCATCCCTTTTTAGCCTTTATCCCTTTACATAAGGGCTTTCCCACACCCCCAGGGACATCTTGCAATACATGGTAGCTTTCACCCTCAGTTACCTTCCTAAGATCTGAAAAGTGTCCAATTCCAAAACATAACTGTCACCAGGGATTCTGGATGACTGATAAAAAAATAGTCCTATCCCCATTTCACAGAAGGGGCAACTGAGGCTGGGATAAGGGGACAGAGGGACAGAACTCAGGTTTTAAGGTCAAACCAGGATCTGAGCCTCTTTCACAGGGTGGGGTCACCTCTCCCCTCTGCTCCTTGGTTGCTCTCTGGGGGCTATCATCCACCTCCCAGGACGCTGTGCACAAAGGGGCTTCTCATCTGGAGAATGAACAGGCACAGACTGATAGGTGTCTCCCTTCCCCAGGTGACTGTAATAGGGAGGAACAAATCTGACTCCATATTAGATCTGTTCCTTTAGCTCCAACCGTGTGCTCTGTTTCTGGTGCTTAGTCATGCTGGGTCTGCACTTTTTGTAAAAGAATGCGGCCTATAGCCTGAAATATACAGGGTAACCCATTCTCAAGGCTCTGACCTGTGAAGGTGTAACACTTTTCCATTCATACAGAGATAAAAAGTTGCAGAACAGAGAATAACACTTGTCTTGTTGGAGGTTTACAGGAACATTATGACCTGATCTATGGGGACAGCTGCAAGAACAAAGGATTCCGATACCAAGAAGTTTGCAACAACCAACCACACCCCCTCCCATTTTTAGTATAAAAGGAGCCTGAATTCTGATTTGGGGGAGATGGTTCTCTAGGACATTAGCCCCCCATCTTCTTCATCTGTTGGCTTTCTGAATAAAGTCATTATTCCTTGCCCCAATACCTCGTCTTCCAATTTATTGATCTGTCATGCAGCAAGCGGAGAGTTTGGACTGGGTAACATGACCACAGGGCTGTGAAGGCCATAGCCAAGGGAGTTCTTGGAACTTCCATTAGAAATTTCTGGAAGAACAAGAAAAATGAAGCATACATTGAAATAAAATTACGGGAAGATCACAGCACCGGGGACATGAGCACCATGTGGGAGTGAGCAATTTCTCCCAGCCATGTTTGAGTGCCCACCACAGTAGGGGTGTTGGTTTACTGGGTTGCATAACAAAGTACCAGAAAGTGGGTAGCTTAAAATAACAGAAGTGTATTCTTTCACAGTTCTTCCTGAAGCCAGAGGTCAGAAATAAAAGTTTCCCTCTGGAAGTTCCAGGGATGCTTCCTTACCTCTTCTGGCTTCTGGGGTCTCCAGGCAGTCCTTGACTGGTGGCCACGCTGCTCCAATCTCTGCCTCCATGTTCGTATTGCCTTCACCCTGTGTCTGTGTCCTCTCTTCTGTCTCTTATACGGACACATGTCATTGGAGTCAGGACCTACCTAGATAATCCAAGATGATCTCATCTTGAAACCCTTAATTTAATTACATCTGCGAAGACCCTTTTTCCACATATGCTTACAGTCACTGGTTCTGGGGGGTTAGGACTTTGATATATCTCTTTAAGGGCCACCAGTCAACCCAATAACAGCAGGGTAACCAGCTGGAACAGTGGTTCTCAACTGGGGGATGATTCTGCCCTCTATGGACACTTGATTACACCTGGAGACATTTTTAATTGTTACAAAGAGGAGGTACTACTGGCTTCTAGTGAGTTGAAGCCAGGGATGCTACTAAACGTCCCGCCATGTTCAGGACAGCTTCCACATCACAAAGAACAATCTGGCCCCAAATGGCAAGGGTGCTACAGTTTGGCAATTCTGAGATAGCTGAAAGGTCTGGTCAAGTTGAAATGAGCTCTGCTCATCATTCAGTGGGCAGCTTGGCTGCACAAATCAGCTTCCCCCAGGCTCTGTGCTTCAGCTGTGAAATGGGAGAAAATCACATAGGCCTTGTAGAGCTGTTTTGAGAACACAAACCTGGCACCTCTGTTGACCTTAAAAATATAAGTTATTTTACCAGCAAAAATGGGTTTGTTGGGGAATAGCAGAGAATTGCAACTCAGGGCAAGTAAGCTACAGCAAAAACCATAGGCAGGTTCAACAACAACAACAAAAAAAAGTTGTGGGGAGAGGAACATTATTTTGTAGAGAAAAAGAAGGAAGTTGGGAGGCATTATTTTGAAGGAAAATCCATTGGAGAAAAGTGAGCATTCAGGGTGATAACAGTTTCTCACTGACTGAGTTCCTGGGTTAGTCAATTTCTTATAAAAGATGTGATGTACATTTTTTCTTATTGGTGCCTGTAATTGATGCTTTTTTCCTGTTGATGATTCTGTTGGGGCCTGTAATTGACAATTCTTCCTGAAATTGACCTTGAGTGGTCCTGCATGAGAGCTCCCCCTTCTGGCCTCTCAACACCATTTTGGTGAGGTTTCCCTTTATTTTTGCAACTGGTAAACATCATAGAAGAGTTCTCCATTGTTGAGATCATTTTGCTCTCAGGAACCTCTTGAATTCACAACAGGCTGGGACTTCCCAGGGTTCTGGCAGTATAAGGAAAATTTGACCAGGAAATTGTTTCTAAACAGAATGAAATGGGGACACATCAGGAATGGGTCAGTTCACAGTGCTTGAGAATGTAAATTAAACTCTTGAGAAAGGATTTTGCAGTTTCCTTTTTTATTGTTTAAAGTCAATACTGAGTTTCTCTTAGAGTCCATCACATTTTCCTATGTCCAGAAAAGTCCTCAAGACCCGGTGTTCCAGTTAGCTACTGCTGCATAACAAATCACCCAAACTGAGTGGCTTCATACAAGAGCAATCAACTATTTCTCAGGATCCTGGGGGTTGCCGAGGTGGTCCCTCTGCTGGTCTTGTTAATGGATAGAGAGACTACCCCCCAAGCTGGAAAGCCCACCAAATGTGTGGGTCTTTGCTCGCGGGGTGAGAAAGAATTCTCAGCACATTCTCAGCAGAGGCAGAGAGACAAAGAGAAAGGCTGTTTTTATTGCTCCAAAGAGGAAAAGGAAAGAAAGTGCTTGAGCAGGGAGTTGTCAACTAAGGTGGCCAGACGAGAGAGCTCCAGCTTCTGATCAGGCCATGGGGTCTTTTATTGAAAGGCTCTGTCATCATTATCTTCATTCTGGCAATGCCAATCACCATCTATTATGGGCTCTTTCCTCCCGTGGATAGCAGCCCTAAAACAGAAACTTTGATGGGAAAGAGAACCAAAAAAAGAGGTACTGAGATATGGTCTTGGGGTTGATGCAGCAGTTGTAGAAGATAAAATGTCTTGTTGTAGGGCTATGTCCTTAGAACCAAGGAGCCAACTGTGGGATAAAAGCAGCATCCTGTTTTTCAACAGCCTGGCACTTTCTTTCCCTTATTGTGTTAACCAGCCAGGGTCAGCAAGCCTGCCTCATCACCTCTCTCAGTCTCACCTGGTCCAGTCCCTCTGCTACATTCCGCCAGTGGCTGGGCTGGAAGGTCACATGTATGGCAGTTGGTGCTGGGCATCTAGCTGTCTTCCCTGTGGCCTGTCAACCAATAGGCTAGAGCAGGGGTCACAGGCCAATCCTGCTAACTAGGGGCTAAGAATGGGTGCACAAAAGTCAAAAGATTAATATTGCATGACACCTGAAAATCCTATGAAATTCAAATTTCAGTGTCTGTAAATAAAGTTTGATCAGAACCCAGATACAGAAATTTATTTACATATTGTCTAGAGCTGCTTTTGCACAATGAGAGGATTGGAAGATGCAACAGAGACCGTATGGCCCACAAATTCGAACATACCTACTCCCTGGCCCTTTACATAAAAGGTTTGCCAGCCTGTGAGCTAGATCGGTTTCCTTCCATGGCGCATATGGAGGCAGCATTCCAAAAGAGTGAAAGTGGAAGGCTAACATAAGGCTTATCCTGCAGAATAAGGAACTCACACCTTCCAGCACATTCTATCAGTCAAGGCAAGTTAGGAGCCAGCCTGGCTTCAAGGAGAGGGGAACCAGTTTCCAGCTCTTGATGGGAGGGGGCTGCAAAATATTGTGACCATGATTTTCACTTACACACCATGGGATCTTAAGGTGGGCTGTGCAGACACAGAATTCAGGAGGGTGGAGAAAAAAAGTTTATTCTTATTAACTTCCCATTGGAATTTAGCATGTTTTTCTCAGGGCCTGTCAAAGCAAGTTATTGGCCCTGTGACTTTGTCACCTATGTAAATCAAAGATAATTTCACAGCACATCCCAGTCACTGCAGGCAGATATCTTGAAATATCATTTCTGCTCATCTCGACTTAGAAATCACAGTAATTAGAGTAATTTGTAGAGTCCTTGTGATTTAGGATTACTGACTGCATTCGTGAAGCAGCACAGATTTTTTTACATAACAATTTAATGAAATATTTTCACACCAGTATGTCAGTCTAACTGGTTTGTTTGTTTTTTTATGCATTTGCAGCCGTCTCCTGAGAAGGACCCATGGGCAGCTGGTGCCCTGCACTCAAAGGCAGCAAAGAATCAGGTCAAGGTTTAGGCAGATTAGTGAAGTCCTAAACTGGTCTCCTAAAGATTCCTAATCCTGGGACAGCAGCCAGCCGGTAGGCTCAGGGTCACTGGAGGTCCTTCTGCCCTGTTCCCAGCACACAGCCAGGGTTGCCATGGCTTCCCTGTTCTCTGGCCGCGTCCTGATCCGAAACAACAGCGACCAGGATGAGCTGGACATGGAGGCTGAGCTCAGCCGCAGGCTGGAGAACCGACTGGTGCTCCTATTCTTTGGTGCTGGGTCATGTCCGAAGTGCCAAGCCTTTGCACCCATCCTCCGGGACTTCTTTGTGCGGCTCACAGATGAGTTCTACGTGCTGCGAGCAGCCCAGCTGGCCCTGGTGTATGTATCCCAAGACCCGACGGAGGAGGAGCAGGATCTGTTCCTCAGGGACATGCCCGAGAAGTGGCTCTTCTTGCCCTTCGAGGATGCCCTGAGGAGGTGAGGCAGGAGGAGGGGTCAGGGAGGGCTTCCTGGAGGAGGGGCTGTTTCTGCTGAAAGTGAATATTTGTTTATTGATGTGTCTGTTCCATCTGAAGTTGATGAGCACCCTCTGTGTGCCAATCAGGACTGAGAACTAGAGGGGTATGGGGCAGGGGGGTGGTTTAGGTGTGCAATTCCTGTCCAGCTTGGAAGTTTACAACCTAGTGGGGGAGACAAACCTGAAACAAAGACTCAAATTCTCAAATAAATACATAATAACAAACTGCCCAAGTTTGACTTCCTTTTGGAGGACAAAGGAAGGATGTCATGTGGAAATATAACAAGGAGACCTTGCTGAGATTTGGGGGTCAGGGGAAGCTTCCTCCAGGAAGTGGCTTTAAAGAGGGACCCCCTCCAAGGACATGGAGGATTGGAGAGTGAAGGGTAAGGGAAAGGAAGGGTTTCCAGTCAGAGGACACAGCACAAAGTCTCTGAGGGCTTCAGAGAAAGAACAGCCAATTCAGGGAACAGTAAGTAATTCTAGGAGTGCAAAGTCAGCAGGGATCATGTGCGGCAGCCCCCTAAATGCCACTTAATGAGTGCGGATGTCATCCTCAGAGTAGCTGGGAGCCATGGAGAGTCCTGGAGCTGAGAGAGACGTGGTTGGGTTTAAACTTTCCAATGAGCTGCCCAATAAACAGTGTGAGAGTTTGTGGCTATTTTCAAACTTTCTCTCTTTTCTGCATTAAGAATTGAATTCTTTTTAAACCCCAACTTTAAAAAAAATTAAATTTTGTTTTGTTTTGTTTCTGTTTTTTGTTTTGTTTTGGGGGTGGTAATTAGGTTTATTTACTTATTTATTTTAATAGAGGTACTGGGGATTGAACCCAGGACCTCATGCATGCTAAGCAAGTGCTCTACAACTGAGCTACACTCTCCCCCCAAATCCCAACTTTTTACTATGAAAAATTTCAAAGATACCAAGTAGTTAGGAGAAGCAGACAAGGAAACCCTTGGTCCTTGTTCACATTTTGCCATTTGCTGTATCTCCACTAGTGGGGCGTTCAAGTGGAACCATTTATAAGTCAAAGTCAGTTGCAGACTTTGTGACATGTTACTGATTTCATCAATTTCATTACACAAGTGCCAAGTTTCTGATCTTGGACACCTTCATTTCCATCCATTATCAAAGTTCAGACACTTGTTCAACTCCCACTGTGACCTCTGAAGCAGGAGGTTTTTGGGTTTTTTTCCCCCAAACTGGCAATATGTCCCTCCCTGGGGCAGAAAAGCCAGCTGCAAGGGCATCAGAGCCAAACACTGACCTTGTCTTAGGTACGGTCCTTTCAACAAAACATTTACCCAGGCAAGTACCTGAATAGAGAGTGAGCAAGTTCCCACCCTCTACCCACTCCCCAAACAAAGGTTGCCAGCTTTATATTTAACAGGATACCCAGTTAGATGTAAATTTCACGTAAACAAGGAATAATTTGTAGTCTTAGTTATGTCCCACATATTTCAGGGACATACTTATAAAATATTATGTTTATATGAAATTTAAGTTAATTTATACAATGTGTCCTGTATTTTTTTAATTTTCTGTGGAGGAGCTCATTAGGGTTACTTATTTATTTTTTAATGGAGGGACTGGAGACTGAACCCAGGACCTTGTATGCTAAGCTGGTGCTCTACTACGGAGCTATACCTTTCCCCCTGCATTTCTGTTTGCCAAGTCCAGCAACCTACTCCTGTGGGACTGGGAAAGTACTATGTGTTGTCTGAGTGGAGGCCTGGAAAAGGACCACCCAAGATCCCAGTGGGTGGAAATTAAGAACTGTGGGCTATCGGCCCAGTCTGGCAGGCTGCTTCATTCCACGATGACTGTGGGATTCTGGCCAAGATGGGAGATTTGCTCTGGGGACCCCTGGGGCTGTGGAGGGCTTCTCACTGGCTTCCTCTCATACAGGAAACAAAATAAAAAACTCCTTACCGTGATCAAGGCTGTACTCCAATCTCTCTCCCATCCTAGGGCCTTTGCACCAGCTGTCCCCTCTGCCTGGGAAACAATTCCCCAGTTCACCATCCCCTCCCCCACCTGCCTCATTCTGGAGATCTCAGCTCCAGGATTACCTCCTTAAAGAGGCCCTCTCTGACCATGAGTCCTTTACTCAGCTTAATATTTCTTCATGGAATTTATCAGTATTTATTTATTCATCTCACATATATTCCCTGAGCATCTACTCTGTGCTCGACACTGTTTCAGGCAGCAGGGACACCAGTGAATGAAGACTGTGCCCTCCCAAAGCTACATTCCATTGTGGGAGAAAGTGGCAAAAACAGGAGAAATAAACTATGCAGTGTGTTGGATGCTGAGAGCCAAGCATTAGCAGAGAGAGAGGCGTTGTGATTTGAGGTTGGGTATCTGCAGCTTACAGGGTCTTAATCCGCAGATGTCTGGGGAGAGTGCTCCACGCAGAGGGCATGGTCAGTGCAAAGGCCCTGAGGTGGAAGCATGTCTTGGGTATTGGAGGCACAGTGCGGAGGCTAGTGTGACCGGGCCTGTCCTGGTTCCTGGGCGTCTTCAGAGGCCGGCACGGGACAGTGGACACAGAAGGCGCTCAGTAAGTACTGAGAGGAAGGGTGTGGTGCTCCTTCGCTTGAGATCACGGACGAGGGTCCTACTGGACTGACC
Source organism: Camelus ferus (assembly GCF_009834535.1). Taxonomy (NCBI): domain Eukaryota; kingdom Metazoa; phylum Chordata; class Mammalia; order Artiodactyla; family Camelidae; genus Camelus; species Camelus ferus. The sequence continues at coordinate 16,769,933 of NC_045717.1, forward strand.
TATCTGTCCCGCAGGGACCTCAGTCGCCAGTTCTTCGTGGAGCGCCTGCCTGCGGTCGTCGTGCTCAAGCCGGGTGGGGATGTGCTCACGCTCGACGCAGCGGACGAGATCCGGCGCCTGGGCCCTGCCTGCTTCGCCAACTGGCAGGAGGCGGCTGAGGTGCTGGACCGCAACTTCCTGCAGCCAGAGGACCTGGACGATCCAGCTCCGCGGAGCCTCACTGAGCCACTGCGCCGTCGCAAGTACCGCGTGGACCCGGCTGCGCTAGGCGCGCGTGGCCGGGAGAGACGGGGCGGCCCCGGGCAGGAGGGCGGGGCAGAGGGTGGGGCAGAAGGGCTGTTCTGACCCCTGGAGGGGTAGACTAGACTGGGGTTTCCGCGAAGAAAACCCCAGCAGAAGCGCGAAGGCGGGGCCGGGACGGACCCCGGCTCTTCTGAGGCTCAGAGGTGGGGAGTAGGGAGGGTCCTCTGAGCCCCACCCCCCAACCCCGGATGGGGCTGGAGCAGGGGCTGTAATAAGATCGGGGTAGGGAGAAGCATGGCAGGACCTGGGGGCGTCTGTTCTGATCCTCCCGCAGATGGAGGATTGGACCTAGGGCGGGGTCGGTGGCCGAGGTTTCTTTGTGAGACCCCCCACCCCAGGATCCGGCGGGCCCAGGGCGGTACTGGTTCTCCAGCGGCGTATCTGAGCCTTCTGGGTCAGGGTGGTGAAGCAGGGAGAGCTTTTCAAGGGTATCTAGAAGTATTCCTAAAACTGGGGAAGGTGGGGCGGTTAATTGTTCCAAAATGGGAAAATGCAAACTAAAAGCGAATGATCGTGCTGAGAACTCTCAGCCGATTTACACGGGATGAATTTCAATATTTGGTGCGATGTGCGCTGGGTTCCGGACCTCCAGCGAGGGCTAAGAGTCTCCCTGTCCCTGGTGAACCCCAGGGATTCTCGGGAGAGACAGCTGAATACATAAATCAAAAACTCCGGTCTGTAGCCATTTCCCGGCTGTGTGACTCTAGGACAGCCCCCCGACCCCGTTACTAAGTCTCCTAACTTTCCTCTGGAAAATGGCAAGGCAATATCCTACCTAGCAGTCCAGCCTTGGAGCCAGAGCTGGAGCTGGCTCTGCTCACGAACCTCTTCGCTTTGGCTCTGGCGCCGCGTGGCGGCAGGATGGAGAGGCGTGTCCTTGGGGAGGGGCCAAACATGCAAATAAGATGCAATCCATTCCTCCAGCTCCCGCAAAGGGTGCTAAGAGGGCGACGAGTCTCGGGGGTTTGGGAGGCTCTAGAAGCGAAAGAATTGGACAAGTGCCTCATATCATGTTTACCCCTAATCCCCAATCTCCAAGTGAGGAAATTGAGGTAATTCCAAGTTGAGACTTTTTCTTACCTGTAAAACAGAAAATTCACTTTAACTTTGGTGATGATGAAAAAGCCTGGGTGTGTTGGGTCAATGCCTAGTGAATAGACGAGTAAGTGAACTGATTCCTGTTATAGATGGGGAAGCCCAGAGAAGTTAAGGGACTTGCCCAAAGCCACACAGCAAAGGAGGAAGCCACCTGGGGCTGAAGGGTCACTCCATACTCTTCCCCAGGGTCATTTTGCCCAGCAGGTACTGGGATGAGGGCTCAGGGCCCACAAACTTTTCCCAGAAGACCTCCAAAATTTTGAAACCTGAAAATAAAATGACTCCAAAGTCGGAAAAGAGACCCAGAAGTTCAAAACCAGTGGGATCTATAACATTTCTGTGAAGTAATATAAAGCAGTGGGTGGGAGCTGGGCTGCCTATGCTTGCTATGTCACCTAGGGAGTCACTGACCCTTTCTGAGCTTTAGTTTCCTTATCTGCAAAGCCTAGGTAATGACTATGCTTTCAGACCTGAATGCATTACAACAGGACTCTGCTTGCAGGAGGCCATGTCAACCTCATTGACTCTTATATTTTAGATCTAGCAGGAATGTGTTGTCTTTGGAATCATTTTCAGATTTGATATTTTCTATATTGCAAGAATTCCAGAGCAGGAGTACAAGGCGAGTCATTCACTCATGTGTGCAGCAAGCATTTATTGAGGGCCTCCTGTGTGCTGGGTGCAGTCTCATACAGGAAGCGGACACAGCAGGTGATGTTTTGGGGTCCTGGAGCAGCATCCCCACACCCCCCACCGACCCTGAAGGGGGTCGCAGACAGCAGGAAACCACACACACTGCATGTGGAGATACAAATTCTTCAGGAAAGCAAGAAGACAAATAACCCACTGGAAAATAAGTCGAGATTGTGAACAGACATCTCTCCAAAGAAGATACACAAATGGCCAACAAGTGTATGAAAAGACAATCAATATCAGTGATTATGATGGAAATGTAAATCAAAACTGCAATGAAATACCACTTCACACCCTGTAGGACAGCTATAATAATTTTTTAAAAACAGAAAATAACAGGGTTGTCAAAGAAATGATGAAATTAAAGCAATTAAAGCCCTGGTGCGCTATGCTACTGATGAGAATTTAAAATTGTGCAGCCGCTGTGGAAAACCCGCAGTTCCTCAATAAGTCAAATACAGAGTTACCATATGACTCAGCCATCCTACTCCTAGGTATAGACCCAAAAGAAATGAAAACAGCGACTCAAGCAAACTGTCTGTGCACGTGCACAGCAGCACTAGTCACAATCTCCCAAAGGTGAAAACAATCAAAAGGCCCATCAACAGACAAATGGATAAACAAAATTTGGTCCATGCACACAACGGAATGCTGTTCAGCCATAAAGAGGAATGAAGCACTGATAACTTGCATGAACCTTGAAAACATCATGCTGAGTGAAAAAGTCCAAGCACCAAAAGCCACATATTATCTGCTTTCCTATATGTGAAATGTCCAGAAGAGATAAATCCATAGGCACAGAAAGTTGATCAGCGGTTGCTAGGGGCTGGGGGAAGAGAATGGGGAGTGACTGCTAATGGAAATGGGATCTTGCCCGGGGATTATGGAAATTCCAGAACTAGACAGAGGTGATGGTTTCACAACATTACGTATGTACTAAATGCCACTGAACTGTTCACTTTAAAATGGTTACTTTTATGTTGTGTAAATTTCACCTCAATTTTTAAAACTTAAAAATAAATAAATAATAACCCTCCCAAAAATGTGCCGTGGGAACAACAAAGCCTAACAGCGAAGGACAGGTGTGCGGAATGGGGAGGGGATCCAGGAGGGCCTCGCGGAGGAGGCGACATTTCTGCAAAGCCTTGAAGGAAGGTGAGAGGAGGGGATATCACAGGCAGTTGCCAGGTCCGTGGGCAGAGACCAAGTACCAAAATGAATTATTTAAATATTCGTTCAACTTTTTTTTTTTTGGAGGGGGTAGGTAATTAGATTTATGTACTTATTGTTAATAGAGGTACTGAGAATTGAACCCAGGACCTCATGCATGCTAAGCAGGCACTCTACCACTGAGCTATATCCTCCCCACTCAAGTTTCTTTTCTTAAAAAAATAAATAAATAAGATAGGCGTTTAGGACAGCGGGAGGGGAAAGAGGGTCACTTTAATGCGTTTAGGGACCTGTGAGGCTCCCTGGATACAGCCACCCAGCCCTTCTCCCACGCGGGGCCGTTTCTGCCCCTAATTTGCCCCGCCTCTCGCCGGCCCCGCCCCTCCAGAACCTGGAGGCCCGGAAGGGGCGCCCGCAGGGTCACCAGAGAGAGAAGATTTTTGTCTCAAGTTGTCCCGGAGTTTTGGTGTTCACACCACGACCAACAAACACCTCGAGTCCTCTGAGTCCCCTCAACTTTCAGACACCCCCTGCAGCCCCGCCCCCTTGGGGATCCCCGGGGGCCTTCAGACGTCTCCCAACTCTCCTGCCCCCTAAAATCTCTTTGACTCCTCGACTATCCCTCAGGCCCGCAGGACCCCTCCATGGCTAGGTCGTATGGGGGCCGGGTGCTGGCCGCGATGATTCTGTTGTGCATCCCCGCGGCGGTGCTGGCGGCGCTGGGCGCGCAGCTGCTGTTCCAGCTGCAGGCAGGCCGCTCGGACCTTCGGGGACTGCGATCCGACCTGCTAGGCCGGGAGCTGGCCCCCGGTCCGGGGCTGCCGGAGAACGCGGTCTTGGCGCTGCTGCCGCTGGCCGCCGTCCTCGCCGCTCTCGCGCTCGTGCTGGGTCTCACCTGCCTGTTGCTTGCTGCGCTCTGCGGCCACCTGGGTGCTGAGATGGCGCCGGGACCTGGTCCCAGCAGGTAAGAGGACGGGCCCCTTGGCCAGGATCGGGGCTGGTCGAACCCGGGCGAGCCGCTGCCCCTCTCTGGGCCTCCGATTGGGGGAGAGTTTCCTCCCTCACTTCCTCCACTCACTTTCCCTTCCTCCTTTCTTCCCTCCCTCCCTTCCCCTCTTTCTCCTTCTCTCCATCCATCTCTCCCTCCATCCTATATTTGTTGAAAATTTACAGCAGGTACAACTACAGCTGTGACCCCCTTTCACAGATGTGGAAACTGAGGCTCAGAGAGGTCCTGGGGTCAGCTAGCCCCAGTGTTGATGGCCTTTGTCATTTATGGAACCTCCCACTTCATGTGGATTCGCTCAGTGAAGCCCCCTGGGCTGCTGGTGCTGTTATTATCCCCCTTTTAAACTGCGTCTTGGACAGGCGAGGCTGCTCTCTCTAGGTTGCCAAGATTGGAAGGGGGTGGGCTGGATTTGAACTTGAATCTGGTAGAGAGTTTTGGGGGTTCCTTGTTAGTCACCTGAGTGCAGGGACATGGGCACTGGAAGGGGGAGCCGTGAATTTGAAGTGAGGAACTTTCCTTGAACCAAGGACTTGGCTGTCCCATATGCGAGTGTTTCCCTCCAGGATGCTGAGGAAGGGGAGCAGGGATCCTGGTCCAGGGTTCCACGGATTTGAGCGGATGGGAACTTCCACCATTGGATCCCATCCAAATTGTGCATCACCCATCTGATAGTTCAAGGGGTGCTGAAATGCATGTGTTCTGTCAGTTGACAAATATGTGTTGGGCACCTGCAGGGGGCTGAGCCCAGAACTGTAATGCTGGGGACACAGCAGGAACCAGGTGGACCTGGACCCACCTTCATGGGGACACAGATAATAAAGAAACAAAACAGATCAATAATGTCAAATGGTGGTGAATGCTGGAAAATGGGGTGATGGGGTGGAGGAGGACAGGGCAGAGGGAGAGATGGGACCATCAGGGGAGGCCTGAGCTGAGACTTGAAGGACGAAAGGAGGCAGAAGATCTGTGGGACTGTGTGTGATCCAAGCAGAGGGAACAGCATATGCAAAAGCCCTGGAGCAGGAATCAGCTTGGGGAGGTAGAGGGAGATAGAGGTGATTGGTGTGGGTGGAGGGGGAGATCAGGGAGATGGGGTCAGGGAAGTGAAAGGTACTGAACTATATAAGGCCTCTTGTGCTGTGGTGAAGACTTTGTGTTTTACTCCACCTCAAAGAGTTGTGAGCGAGGGAGTACATGATCTGACTTAAGTTTGGAATTACCCACTCTGGCCACTGTGCAGAAAAGGGGCTAGGAGGGGAGCTGGCAGGGAGACCAGGGAGAAAGCCATTTCCATTGTATTGGTAGGAGGTGAGTGATGATGGAAGATTTCAGAGCCTCCGTTTCCTGATCTCACAGAACTGGAGCAGGGAGAGAGAGTATACCCGCTGCTAGGCTCAAGACTAAGTCCTCAATCCGTGTCAGCTCTTGAGAACTTCTATGTCTATCATCACTGATAACGAGTTAACCACAATTTCCTCACCCTCAAATAAGCTTATGGTCAGATGTCTAGCAAGTGTCATACATAATAGCTGCTTTGTGCAGATTGGATGTTTGAATGGATTGATGTATATGGATGGGTTATGGAGGAGGGGAATGGAATGGGTGGTGACTGATGGCTGGATGGACAGATGGATGGTTGGCTGGCTCAATGGATGGTGACTGGAAGATTGGTGATGGATGGATGGGTGAGTGGGAATGAATGGGTCAATGGATGGATAAGTGGTGAATGACAAATGGATGAATGGATGATAGTGGCTGTTTAAATAAATGGGTAGATGGATTAATAAAGCATGGCTGTATGGTTGAATCATTGATGTGGATGGATGGTAAGTGGTGGTGGATGTTTACCTGGAAGGAAGAATGAGTTGGGGGTGGGGGGGTGAAAGGATGTTTGGGTCATCACATAGATATACAGTTCCCCAAAGCTGGGCCACTCTCCCTCCCTCTCCTCCCCAATCCTCTTCCACCAGCTTGACCTCCTGAGCCCAATTTTTTCCTGCCTCCCTCCCTCCCAGGTCTGACTGGTTTCTCTACGACTGCCGCCTCCTCAGACATGTGGCCCTCGGCCTCTTCTGTTGTGGGGTATCCGTGTACTTAGCAGGTGCGTGCTGGGGACAGAACATGGTGTAGGGCCCTGGGTTGGGGTGGTCAGGGATAATGGCCCCATAGCCGGGGTCAGATCCTGAGCTAGCCTGTCTGTGTCACTCTTGGCTCTGACACTTTCTCACTCTGATGCCTTGGGCAAATTCCCTCTGTGCCTCCGTGTCCTCACTAGTACAGTGGGGTTAATAACTGCCCATTCCTTATAGGATTGCTGAGAGGATTCTGAATTAATCCCCATAAAAGCCCATGGATGGCATATGGTCCCACTAGGGGGGGTCCCATAAATGGTGGTTGTCTTCAGAACCTAACTCATTGGTGTTTTACATTTGATTTGAATGAAAATTTCCAAATCCTTGGTGGTTTCTGCAGAGAGTGTTTCTCAGGTTGGCCTTAGCAAAAACTGTTTTGGTCACAAATATCAGAACCTCCAGCTCAAGAATGGCTTAAGGAAAAAAATGCTTTATAAGCCAGAAATGCAATTTTAACCCCCAAAACCTGAATCAGAGTGAAAATGAATAACCTGGGTACCAGAAAGACACACCACATCATCTTCCCTTCCCTGACTTAACTTTTCTTACATCAGTGTTCTCTCACCCATGCATGCTGGTGAAGGAATCAAATCATCAAGTTTCTTTTTTGGGTGGGGAAAGGGAGGTAATTAGGTTTATTTGTTTTATTTATTTATAATTTCATTTTTTTTAATGCAGGTACTGGGGATTGAACCCAGGACCTCGTGCATGCTAAGCGTGTGCTCTGCCACTGAGCTGTACCCTCCCCTCCCAATCAAGTTTCTTTAAAGAAACGTCTAACACCTTATATTTCGTTCTAATCTTGAAAAATGTGTTGCTGGACCTGCAGACTCAGCGATGCACCATACAGACATCTTTGGCAGCCCTATAAACAACCTGTTGTACTAGAAGAACAAATACTCAGCTAACTGAAAAACAAACGATTTGCTATTACTGGTTTTTTTCCTTAGCACCACCATAGAGAAATAGAACTTTAGAAGGTATATTTAAAATATTTACTTATGAGATATGAGCTGAGGTTTCATTGGGAGAATTTGTATGTTACAGGGCAGGGAACTCCACATAACCTTTGTCATTTGACTTAATAACATGCTCCAGGTACTGGTTTTTTAGAAAGGAGAGTGGATGGAGTGACTCAAGTATCTGAAAAGATCAGGAGTTATTGGCCTCAGATGTGGCTGGATCCAGGCATTCAAATGAGGTCATCAGAAATGCCTCTTAATTCACCTCTTCATATCTTCACCTTTCCTATCTGAAAAAGATGCCTGTATCTGTAACTGCTTTCAGCATAATACCTATGACCTCAAGCCTTTTCATGGGCCGACAAAAATGCTGGAGACTTGGAGAATATTTTTATCCTCATTCTGAAATACAAGAAAACTCACAAAGGGGGGGAAAAAGGTAACTATGTCAACCTCATTAAGTGTTAAAACAAGAATTTGTTTAGCTCCCATTTAGATGCTTTTTGAGGTGAGGTGACCTCACTCAGCAAGAATTCCCAAGCACATCGAGCCAATCATCCATTTGTTGCTAGCCAGAGCCAAAATAATAATTATAAAGACCTTTTCAAAAATGTTTAGAGAAAAAAATTCCTTGGCCTCACTTTAATATGTCAGACTTGATGCAGTGTGGCATCTTCAAAAGCAAGACTGCAGAGCTGGAGAAAGCATAAAAACAGTCCATAAAGTGCCAAGAAGTCCTCCATCAGCTCTAGATTTCTCTCCTATCAATTGCCTAACTGCTGCAGTAAGAAAATTGTCCTGTTCCCATAACTCAAGCAAAAGTCCCACGGCTGACTCTGATTGGCTGACCCTGGGTCATATGATACCTGTGCACCAATCACTACAACCAGGGGAAGCAATGCTCTGATTGGCCAAGCCTAGTACCATACTCATCACTGATGCCAGAGAGGGGTTAGTGCTTCTAGACAAGTGACTGTGGTAGGGGTATGGACTGGGCAGCACTTCCCAATGGGAGATACCTAGAGACATTTTGGTTGTCATCATGGCAGAGCAGGGGGAGGGTGCTACTGGTATCTGGTGGGTAGAAGCTGCTAAATGTCCTACAATGGACAGGATAGTCCCCACCAAAAAGGAATGGTGTTAAATGGACATTGGACAGGGACAACAGAGAACCAGTACAGGTCCTCAAGGTCAGGTCACCAAACATCTTGTTGTTCAGATCAGCAAACTGAGGCCAGAGAGGGACTGTGATTCATTCAAGGTCAATCACAGGGATTCAGAAAGCCTGAGATCTGGGTTGTTTTAACTGTGGCAAAGTACACATAACATACAATTTACCATTTTATGGCAAAATAGATATGATGATGATGTGTTTGTGGGGTGGGGGAGGATTATATGAGTTAGTCTGTGTGCCTGTCATAATGTACGATTTTCTTTGACTGCCCTCCATTTGGGGGAGCCCTCCCAGGGCTTGGCGGGGGCAAATATTTGTTGACTGAATGAGAGCTGTTTTCTTCCCCAGCACTGTCCATCTACACCCTGCTGCTCTTCGAGATTGAGATAGGTGCAGCCGCTGCCTCCATCCTTGGCTTGGGTGCTCTGGTCCTGGTGGCGGCGCTGACCTACACTCTGCTCCGGGCCACCCGGGCCACCCGCCGTGGCCCCTGTGAGCTGTCCCTGCCACAGTCTGAAGATGACCCCGTCCGCCCTGCTGAAGTCTCCAAGGCCAGCCCAGGGGCTCAGCCCCAGCAGGGTACCCATCACTGGACCCCCTACTCATCCTACCCAAAGTCTGAGACCTCCCTCAGGCCCACGGTCACTGCCACAGCACCTGCAGCCATGGAGCGAGGCCAGGAGAGCAATCTGCCTGCATCCCGCATGCACCAGAAACTGTCTGACAGTGAGGGGCACTGGGAGGAGGTCACACATGAGATGCGCAGCATCCTAAGTCACAGGCCAGGGAACTCAGGGAAGGACTCCACCCTGGTGTGAGCCCAAGGGTCAGGGATAGAGACCTGGTGTCCTTCCTGCTGTCAGGCAGCAGGAAAAGGACTCTTAGTAGAGATAGGTCCAGTAGCAGCACATATTGATTTTTTTCTCAGTTCACAGCATCCCTGACTTTAGTCCTCAAGGTTACCTCTTGGTACAAAATGGCTTCCAGGGCTCCAGCCTTCACCTCCTCACTCAGGGAAAAGTAGAGGCCAGGGCTGGCTCAGAAGCTTTTGAAAGTCTTCCTGGGAGGCCTTGGAACATCTCTGCCTATAGCTCACTGGACAGAACAGAGTCATATGGCCCATGGAGACCACAGGGAGACTAGGAAATGTAGCTGTCCAGAATGAATAAAATTCTGTTATAGGCAGGAGGGGAGGGGAAGGCTTAGGCAGCAGTTCTCTAAATATCTCCATCCATTTTACAGATGAGGAAACCGAGGCCCAGAGAGGGGCAGTGACTCACCAAGGGTCCCAAGGTCAGTACTGAGCATCAGGTCCAGGATTCGAACCTGAGTCGTGTAACCTCCATGCTGCCAATAGCACCCAGGACCAGGACCAGAGCACCCAAGCCAAGTGCCGGTCTCAGACTCTGCGAATCCTTCCCAGCCGTGAGTGTTTGAAACCTGTGTATGCCGAGCTCAGAGCAGCCCAGGACCACAGACACACCTGGAGGCCTGGACCCAGACTCCTGGCTGTGGGCCTGTGGCTGAAGGCTTCACTGCTCTGTGTCTCGGTTTCTTGGTCTGTAAAATGGGAACAGAAGCCATTCCTCCTCCGAGGGCTCTCGTGAGATTCCATGTGAGCCATTCCAGGGACCTGTAAACAGGAGGTCCTCAATGCATGTCAACCTGTGCTTCTGTCTCGGGGTGCCTAGTGGCAGGAAAAGGTGGGATGAAGGCCAGTTTCTGGAACTCATGGTGAGGCAGGAAGCCCCATAAAAAACCCAGCAGGGAAGACATGGAAACAGCTTAAACGTCCATCAACAGGTGACTGGATAAAGAAACTGTGGTATATTTATACAATGGAATACTACTCAGCCATAAAAACCGACAACATAATGCCATTTGCAGCAACATGGATGCTCCTGGAGAATGTCATTCTAAGTGAAGTAAGCCAGAAAGAGAAAGAAAAATACCATATGAGATCGCTCATATGTGGAATCTAAAAAAACCCAAAACAACAACAACAACAAAACAAACAAACAAAGCATAAATACAGAACAGAAATAGATTCATAGACATAGAATACAGACTTGTGGTTGCCAAGGGGGTGGGGAGTGGGAAGAAATAGACCGGGATTTCAAAATTGTAGAACAGATAAACAAGAATATACTGCATAGCACAGGGAAATATATACAAGATCTTATGGTATCTCACAGAGAAAGAAATGTGACAATGAATATATATATGTTCATGTATAATTGAAAAATTGTGCTCTGCACTGGAATTTGACACAACATTGTAAAATGATTATAAATCAATAAAAAATGTTAAAAACAAAAACAAAAACAAAAACAAAAAAACCAGCACCAGGGGGGACAGCAGGGCCCCCACTCTTGTGCCGGCACCATCCGGTTCCCTGGCCCAGAGGCTCTATCTCACTTTTTGCCTCTGAAACAGCTTACTTACGCCTAAAATTCTATTGGTTCCCTGAGCTCACTTCTGATTGGTTGTTTCCTTCACTCCTGATTGGTTATTTCTCTCACTACTATTTGGTCTATTCCTACAAAGCTTGTTCCTGGTTGGTCAACTTCTGCTATACTTTATTTGCTTATGATGTTGCAAAGTGTAAACTGGCAGCCTATAAAGGCCTGTGTAAACCTACAGACGGGGTCTAGAGCTTGGCGTGTTAACTCCTCTGGGCCCGCTGGCGTAATAAACCTGAGTTCTCCAACTCTCCAAGTGCTGCTTGGTCTCTTGCCCGGATCCAGGTTGCTGTCACAACTGAGCTGTAACACTGAGCTGTAATACCGATCTGTAACACATTTTTCCGCAACAATGGAACTGAAGGGGCTTGGAGTGGATAACTCAGAGCCCCAGGGGTCTCCTGCCCCCCCATCCTGTACAACCTGAAAATAAACTCCATCTCACTCTCTCCATGTCATGTGAGCCATATCCAAAAGTGCTGTGTAGCCAAGTCCAGGCCCAGGATGAGGGATGGAGTGACAGGAGCTGGGGTAGGAAAGGCAGGAGTTGGAGGCAGAGAATGTGCCCCTTGGGAGACTGCAGTCTGGGACCTGTGTCCCACAGATCTTCATGCATATCAGTTTCACTGGGTGTGGGGATGGCCTGGCCCCTACCCCCACCCCAAGTGGACCAATGTCCCCAGATATCTCCCAGCCTGCCCCTTCCTGGGCCACATGGGGACTCAGGAGCAGAGGAGACTCAGCCACATAGTGGCTTGAAGCTCCCCAGGACCTGTCCCAACGGGCAGGGAAGTGACAGCACCCAGCAGGGAGGCTGGTCCCCAAGCCTGACCTTGGGCAGGGATCCTGATGACCAGACACACACAGACCTGGATGCCCACTGGCCTGGGCCACTTCCTTCCTGGGCCAGGAGGCTGCACAGACCGCCCCCTCCACGTGGCACCTGTCATAGGGGTGTCCAGGAAGCATAGGTTCTTGGTGAGCATTATCAACGAAGAGGATAAAAAAGAATGAAAGGCACGTCTTTATCACATGACTGGTACTGCAGGCACCTGACAGGCAATTTCTGGCCTTAGTTAATCCTTAGGACAACCCCCACTCACAGATGGGGAAACTGAGGCTCAAGAAGCAAGAACATTCCTGTGAGAGCACATGGCAGTGGTGATGGATGGAACCCCATAACCCTGTCACTTAGGACTCCAGGACAGAGCAGGTGCCTGGGAAACACTGGAGACTCCCATTTCTGAGAACTCTCTGGAATAGGAGAGGCCCTGGGAACTCTGAGGGTGGGCAAGAGAACTGAGGAGAAGGACCCTGGCACGCTGTGGGCGAGGAGTGCCTCTTCTCCTGAACTGGTCTGGGGAATTAGGAACTGGATCTCCAGGCCCCATCCCCAGGGCCAGGACTAGGGTGGGGATGCAAAATTGTAAGAGGCCCAAAAGAATTGAAAACAAGTGTTCAAACAAATCTTTGGACATACATGTTCACAGCAGCACTAGTCACCATCACCAAAAGGCAGAAAACAACACAGATATCCATCAATAGATGAACAAAATGTGATCCAGCCATAAATGGAATATTACTCAGCCATAAAGAGGAATGAAGCCCTGACACACACTACAGCATGGATAAAGCTCAAAAACATCAGGCTGACTGAAAGAAGCCAGACACAAAAGGCCACATAGTATCTGATCCCATTTATATGAAATGTCCAGAACAGGCAAATCTGTAGAGATATAAAGTAGATAAGTGGTTGCCAGGGGCTGGGGGAAGGGCAATGGGGAGTAACGGCCAACAGGGAAGAGGTCTCCTTTGGGATGATGGGAAAGTTTTGGAACTAGACAGAGATGATGGTTGTACATCCTTCATGCACCAAATGCTACTGAATTGAACATTTAAAAAATGGTGTATTCCTTATTAGGTGAATTTCACCTCAACTTAAAAAAAAACCACACAAAAAATTAAGGAGGTGCCCATTCTCAGGCTCCTTCAGGTACAGAAGGACCCCTGAGCTTGAAATGACCACCTCCTTAAATGTTGCGCCCTGCGTGCTAGCTAGCCCCAACCCAGTCTGATCCCTGCCCATCCTCCTGAGACCCAGAGCCCTGGAAACTGCAATATGGGAGACTGGCAGGAAGCACTGCCCACAGTCCCTGCTGAAACCTGCCACCCTGGTCGGCACCGCTCCGGAAGGGACGCCGAGCACCTTAATATCTTGGCAGAATTCCTCCGAGGAGGGAAGAGGCTGGTTCTGGGCCTGGAGCCAAATACTCTGGTTGCTCCGTGTCCTGGGCACCTGATGAAGGTTTGGCATTCTAGGAGCCAGCCAGGACAGACCTGGCTCGGGGAGCAGACGTGCGACCTGCACCTCAGTTTCTATTCTTATAAAAGAGGGCTGGTCCCCACTCCCACCCCACCATAGCAAAACTGCGAGGACCAAATCAGAAAAAGCATCAATGACTCCGTGAACTCCGCAAGTCTCACCAACACTAGCAGCTGTTGGCATTTTAAGCTTGGCGTCATTAGAACCAAAGCCTGAGATGATTGCAGAGAGGTGGTCCGTTTATCTGGGAGGTGAACCCAGGAAGCCCTGGCGTCCTGCAGGGGGGCGCCAAAGAGCAGACAGTGCCGCGAGTAACCCGGACTCCATCCCACTAAGGACCTTGGGGAGATGGCATAGAGCACACATAACTTGGTCCCCCACCAGGGGCGAGGGGGCTGTGGTATTGATCCTCTTATCACCATCAGGCATTAGCTGAGAGTGGCTCCCGTTGGGATCGACCCCTCACAATTTTGGCCTTTTCTATGCACCGATCAGACACGTTCCTGTGGCCCCCAGGAGGCCGCAGGAGGCCCCAGGCCAAGGCCGAGGCACAGGTATTTGCTGTGAGTTATCTTCATCACATAGAGATGTCTGTGGACGGGAGAAAGGCACATAACATCTGTTCCAGCTTCATGGCATTTTCACAACAGCAGGCCTAAGGAGGATATTGAAAGCACCTGACCGTGCTATTTTGTGGTTGAGAAGAGCTGTTGATTTTGGAATGCTTGCCATGTACCAAGGACCCTGCCTAACTCACACAGGTATCAACATTGTTGCCCCAGTACAACTGGTCTCTCTCCTTTACCTCTGCACCTGAAAACTTCTGAAAGTGGCAGATGTAGTTGGGGGTCCTCTGTGCTGATGACATTTAGAACAGAAGGCCAGATGCTACCTTGAGGGAGACTGCTCAGAGCAACAAAGGGCCCATTTCCCCCAGAGAACACTTTATTAAAACACTTTTTAAAAAAAACTCTTTGTCAGGGAGGGAAATAGCTCAGTGGTAGAGCACAAGCTTGGCATGCATGAGGTCCTGGGTTCAATCCACAGTACCTTCATTAAATAAATAAATAAACCTCATTACTTCCCCCAAAAGAAGTGAGCCTACACTAGATTCAGCCTACCCTTAAGGGGAAGATTGGATTACCAGGCCTGGATATCAAGACACAAAGGCCAAAATTCCCCCAAGGGGACCATCTCAGTAGCTACGTAATGTCTTGTGAATTCTCTGCCCAAAGACAAATTAAAACGACAGATGAATAAGGAAGATGAGAAAGCGGGGTTTTCTATACAGCATGAGTCAGCTATTTCCAGTTCGGATTTCTAAGCTGGCAAGAGAGCACAGGATAGCTAAGAAATTCCAGCTGGTGAGACAAATGGCCAAAATTAATGAAATTGACAATGCCAAGTGTTTGAAGACATGGAGACACTGAAATTTGCTTCAGGTGGGAGGGTAAATTGATACAATAGCCTTGGAAGTCTGCTTGGCCATATCTGCTAAAGCTGAAGCTAGGCCTCCCCTACCACCCAGAACTTCCACTCAGGGTATTTACCCAACAGGAACAAATGTATATTCACCAAAAGACATGTACAAGAGTGCTCAGAGCAGTTTCACTCAATGGCCAAGAACTGGGAACAATCCGAATGTCCATGGACAGGTGAACAGATTGTGGTATGTTCACACAATGGAATACTACTCAGCAATGAACAAGAAGGAATTGGTGATACAGACAATACCCCCAGATAAATGTCACAGACATAACAGTGAACCTAATTAGCCAGGCTCAGGAAAGAGGAATTGTTGGGGCCTTGCCCTTAGGTCAAGTTCAAGAACAGGCAGAATGAATGATGGGGTAGAAGCCAGAAGCTTTGACGGTTTGGCTGGGAGGGGGCCCAAGGGGATGCTCAAGGCTGCCACAGATCAGCACTCTGATCTGGGGGTAGAGAGAGCAGTAGGGGCCACAGCTGAGCTCTACATTTGAATACAAGAAGCGTGGAGCTTGCCACTAGCAGAGGCCGCTTGGACTTGCATCCTCCATCCACTCTGCTTGGACTTTGGGCTGCAGAAACCTTCCAGCTGAGGATTTTCAGAGCCAGGAAGCATTTATGCAACAGTCAGCAGGGGCAGCTGAGAGAAACAGCCCCACATGAGTTATCCCTCAGAACTACCTATGAAGGGAGGGCTGTTGAGATTCCCATTGTAAAGGTGGAAAAACTGAGGTACTCAGGGTCTGGTGAGCATTTGAGCTACATCTCTCCAGAAATGTCCCTCTTAGTCCCCAGAATGCCTGGCTCAGTGCCCAGGAGTGAGCAAATGGCAGGATAAGTCTTCCTCTCCCTTGACTGTAGCCCAAGATGACGTAAGCTTGGCTAGAGCTCTTAGGATTGATGTGGCCCAAGTTAGGAGTTGGGGGTTAGGGGCACAGGCCCCAATGGGACTTACTGGCCCCTTTGTGAGGCTGTTCCCAGGCCCTGGGAGGCTCAAACGGTTAGGATTTTGCAGTCAGTGACCTGGCAATGACAGTTGGTCCAGTCGGACCCAAAGTCAGCTTGGTTCATCCAAGGGCCCCTGGTTACACACAGATGCCCTGGAAAGTGATCCGGGGCTGGTTTCGGGGTGGCTGAGATCACAATCAGGGAGAACAAACAGCCTTTGCTTCCCGGCTGGATCAAATTCCAAGGCCGGCGCCGGAGCAGCCTGGACTGGGCCTGGTAGGTGCTGGCTGTGCCCAGAGGGAGAGATTTGGGAAGGTATCTTAGCACCTGAGTTCTAGTTTTCTCAAAGCAGCTGAAATATGTGTGGGAGAGGGTATATTTTGCAGTCTCCCCTCATCCACCTCTCCAGCATCGTTCACTGTCTCCACCCTCAGACTCGCAAGGCGGGGCTATACCTCACCCATCGGACCGCAGAGCAGGACTTTGCCTCCTCCCTCAGACCCCAGGGCAAGGGACTCTCTTCTCTTGGACCCCTGTTCAGGGCAATGTCTGCCCCTGCAGGTCCCCAGGGCAGTGCGGTTAGATACAAGATTCTAGGTGGTTGGCATATCCTGGCGAGGCCCCATGTGACCCTTTCTGGCCAATGAACTGTAAGCAGAAATTTGACAAGATACTTGCAGGCCAGAGTATTTAACTGACAACATGAGACCTTTCTGAGTCCATCCCCACTATCTTGGAGGGATGCTGGCCACTCCTTCAGGTGTATTTCCACATGACTACAACGAGCAGCCGGTTGCCCTGGGTACATGGTGTGACTGAAAAATAAGCCTTCACCTTAAGCTGCAGAGATCTGGGGATGTTCTTGACTGCAGCAGAAGCTGGGCCACCCTGCTATGGGACCCAGGAAAGAAAGCAGAAAAGAAAGCCCATGTGTGAGAAAGACGGCATGAGACTGGGGTGGTTCACTTAACATACACAGTTGAACTTCACCATTGGTGGAGTCTGTATTCATCAATTCTACTGACTAAAATTTATTTGTGACCACCCCCAAATCAAGACTCACAGTGCTTTTGTGGTGGTTGGTGGATATTCACAGAAATTTGAGCCACCAGAGGTACATGTTCCCAGTTGAGGTGGGATGAGGTGATGCTCTGCCTTCCTGTTCCAGCTCTCTGACTGTAGACAGGTATTCCTTCTGAGATCTAGCTAGTGGCACGTTTTTCATTTTGGGGTTTTTTTGGAGGGGAGGGGAGTAATTAGTTCTGTCTGTCTGTCTGTCTGTCTATTCCTTTCAATGGATGTACTGGGGATTGAACCCAGGACCTCACGCATGCTAAGGACGCACTCTACCACTGACCTATACCCCCGCCCCCGGCCCCATCCTTTTTTATTGGTGATTTTGCCATTTGAAAAGGCCCCCAAGTGTACTGTTGAAGAGCTATCTAGTGTCCCCAGGAGGAAGAAGGCCAGAATGTGCCTCTGGAGGAAATATTGTTTGATGAGCTTTGTTCAAGCATGAGGTTATGCTGCTGTTGGCTCTGAGTTCAATGATAACAAACCGGCAGCATATATTAAACAAGGTGTTTTGAAACACACAGAAAGTAAGGTTACATATTGATCACTTGACAGAAATCTGACCAGAGGTTTACAGGAATGTACCCAGATCTCCCCGAGGAATCCCTTATTTCCTAATTCAGTTTCCCCAAGACCTTATAGGAAGTAACTGCTGTCATTCACGAGAATCCACCGTTTGCATCCACCACACAGCGGAAGAAAGGGGATGTATAGAACTGATGGCTTGGTGGTTAAGACAGCAGGCTCTGGGTTCAAATCTCAGCTGTGAATTTAGCCACCCCTAGCCTTGGTTTCCTTATCTTTGAAATGGCCCCAAAACCAGGTCTTCCCACTGGGGCTGGGAAGGACTAAATCATATACTGCCTATCAGGTGCTGGGATGTGGTACACACAGTATAAACTGTAGATGTTACTATTATTACTGTCATGTGCAACGATGGAGGGGCAGGACCTAGTCTTCTCTGTGATCCAGAATCCCAAGTCTCAGTTTCTCCCTCCATAGAATGGGAGTGGCAGCAGTGCCCCCCTCCCCTCGCTGATTTCACCTACTTGCTGGGTGTGCATCTGCCCCAGCTCGTGCTCCATGTGTGTTGAAGATTACGAGCCACAAAGGACACACAGCCAGGATGGAGACTACAGATGGCACAGACAGCGTAGTGTTTATTACCAGGAGGATGCCTGCATGGCCTCCAGGCATCAGAGTTTTGACACAAGTGACTTGAAGGCACTGGTTTCCGTCCAGCCCCAACCCCTGCCCACTGGGCAGGGGGCCCCATCACCAAACAGACCCAGTCCCACCCCCTCTTCCAGGGCTGCAGCTCCACTGGGTGGCCGAGGGTCCGGAATGCCTTGCACTGCCAAGGTTCCCAAAATAGAATGGGGTGGACAGCTGTCGGTCAAGGAGTGTCAGGCAGGGGGCTCTTCCCTGGAGCTGGTTTGGGGCTAAGAGACGCTGGGGGGCAGGCGGGCAGCCGCGGTCTTCTCCACCACGAAGCCATAGTTGTACTGAGGTAGGGTGAGGGGAGAGCACAGTGATGAAGGGGTAGGGGAGTGGGGGGGGGAGGGGCCAGTGCCTGAGGAATGGTGAGAGGTGGGGAAGCACTTAGGAACGGAGGGATCTTGAGCCCTCGAGGTGGGATGTAGCTGGGATCATGGGGGCCAGAGGGAGACTGAGGTGGCCTGCAGCCCCCAACCCCACCCCCTCCCCAGCTCTGCACCTACCTCCTCCTCGATGTCCGCCAGCGACTTGATAGTCAGATCAGCAAAGGCAGAGAAGGCCTGGCAGGCAGGAGCAGGTCAGGCCCCAACCTGGAACCCCCATTCCCTCATCTTTAAGGAGAGCCTCCTCAATATTTGCCCAACCGTCCTCTCCCCCAACCAGCCATACCTCTAGCACCAGCATCCAGCCGCCCTTCTGGACTCCCTCATTCCGGGAGACCCTCCAGCCCCCACCCCTTGGTCTCCAGCCTCCTCCAACCCAGGAACTCCCCTCCATGAGTCACGGATGATGCTCCCGGCGTTCTGGTGCCTAGCAAGGCAGTGGGCAGGGGCTGACCCAGATTCCCCATGACCCTAACTCACCAGGGGGCCACAGCTCTTGCCCTCGAATCGGGGGTGCAGTGTGAAGGGAACCCCATCCATGGCTGAAGAAAGCAGGTGGGAGGAAGGAACTGAGGCAGCCTGCCTGCTGCCCATCCCAACCCAAGACACCCATCCCAAAGGTCTCAGCTCTTCCCAGTCTTTACAGAATCGGGGAGGCCTAGGGATGGTCCAACCTTGCCCCTGCCCCTTCTGGACTGTACAACCTCCGGCCAGTCTCACCCCGCCCCCACCCCTGTGCCTCAGTTTCCCTGTTCTGTGCTCACCTGACATGCCATAGAGGTTGGAGGCCTCATAGATGGAGTCGCTTCTCCGCAGGGTAGACGCCCGGGAGCCCAGCCTTGACAGCGTCCGCTCCAGGAAGCCACCCTTGCTGGTGGAAGCAGGACAGCCCAGGTCAGGCCTGATGCCATTCCCCTTCCATGGCTGCTCCCATCCCTGAGCCCAAGGACTCACCTGGGCTGTCCAGGCGGGTCCAGGGAGAGGTCCCTCATATCTCGGCTGAGAGCTCGGGGCTTGGGCACTGGACGTGGGGCCTTGGCCTTCTTGCACCAGATGGCAAAGCCACCCATGTCCCTAGAGGAGGAGGAGAGAGGAGGGGCTCTGGTCTAAGATGCAGCCAGGGCTGAAAACAGCTGGCAGGGGAGGTAGGCTTCTGGGTGACCTCACATCTCAGCCAACACTGTCAGCAACATACTAACCAATGTTGCCGGGTTCAGTCACCATACTAGGCACTTTAGACACACCAGCGCCTTTACTCCTCATGACCACCCTACAAGATTGGTACAACTGTCCCCATTTTAACATGTGGAAACTGAGGCCCAGGGAGGTGGCAGAAGGGAAGGACTCATGGGAATCCTTGAGGATCAGAGGGGGAGATGAGACTTGGGGGGGCGGGGTGAGGAAGGAGGCCAGAGACCGAGGGGGCAGCCCTACCCTACTCGCAGGTAACCAGGCACCGTCTTGGTCTTCCCACTCAGCCGGACGTCAAATACAGCCGTGTCTGCGACCCCCAAGGGCACCAGCTTCACACACATGCGTTTCTTCTTTGACACAGAGGCCTCTGGGAGTGGGAGGCAAGGAGGGGAATGAGAAAAGGGAAGAAGAAACAGGGCAGGGGCCCAAAGATGGCTCCAGGATGATGCTCGCCAGGGTGCTGTTTAAGGCAGTCACTTGAATGGTGTTAGGACAGTGGCTAAATCATGAATGGTAAGGCAAGAGGAGGGGACTCCATGCAGCTTTTAGGAGCCATTGGGGCAGGCTCATCTTTAGTGACATGGAGGAGCATCCATGGGGTGGCCCTGGGTACCACAGCGAGGGTGGATAGCTGTGGGATCAGACAGAACAGGGTACCCAGCCTGGCCCCCTCCAAACTCACTTTCTCTCAGCCCTCTAATCCAGGGGTCAGCAAACTGCAGCCTGTGAGCCAAATCCGGTCCAAAGTCTCTTCCTCTATGGCTCATGAGCTAAGAATGGTCTTTACATCCATACATATATGTAACAGATACCACCTGGCCTGCAAAGCCTAATATATTTACTACCTGGCCTTTTACAGAAAAAGTTTGCCAAGTCCTGTATCAATAGATATATGCTAAGAGTTAAATATAAATGACAAGACATGGTGGGGGCATGCACGGGAGGCAGGGAGAGCCTGATAGTTAGAAAGCAGAGCAGTCACGGCCGGGAGGGCAACACTAGGGCAACCGAAGCCCGTGTGCAAAAGCCTGGAAATGAAAAATAGAACTGCGTGTGGTTCAGCTTGGCTACAGTGTTAGGAGATGGAGTAGTAACAGTAACAAAACTGGTTGCATTGACTGGACTCTTACTCTAGGAAAGAGACTGTACCAACCCCACATTTTTACCCAGGGCAGGGCACATCGTCCCGCCCTAGATCAGGGCTCTTTAGTCCTCAGCCAACAATGTCATCACCCAGTGCACCGAAAGGGCGGCCAAGACTCAAAATTCGCGCACCTGTGGTCAGTCCATTCCCTTCCAGGTCCTCCTCTCAGGGACGCGAACGTACTCCCCGACTCCACCCCATCTCACCCCGCTACATTGTCGACGCGAGACTCACTGGAGTCCAGGGGGTCACAGACTGGGGAGAATCCTGGCGGGAGGGGACTCTTGTCCACCAGGACCTGGATATCGACCACCACATTCTCCTGTGGATTCTAGGGTGGAGGGGGAGACACACAGCGAGTCACCCAGCAGCAGAGACGGCGCGCCCCGAGAATGGACTGCGCGAGTGGGAGGATCCCGGGGATTCTGAAGGCAGGCGCCACTTACCTCTAGGCTGCCCAAAGGATTGAGGCACAGGAAGTAGCCAGATTTCTGCCCGAAGGTCTTGCCGAAGCTAGCAGGAGCCCCCTCCACGGTGCAGGAGATCTAAGGCGCGGACGCGGGTCAGCGCCAAGCTCCTACCCGACCGCAGCCGCCTCTGTCCCCATTAAAGCCCCCGCCCTGGTGCCGCCGCATCTCCCTTTACTTGTCCCGCGTCCCCCGACGTCGCTCACCGCACTGAATCCCCGCGGCGGAGGCGCGGAGGCCGACGACCAGGCCAGCCCAGCCAGCGGAGACGCGTCGGTCCCCGGCCCTGGATCCATCCCGTGAGACAAGTGCGGAAGGCGGTAGACCGCCTCGGACCTCCGAGCCGCTGCCCGAGGAGAGTTCGGGCAAATATCTGAACTACAACTCCCAGAAGACTTTGTGAGGTCGGGTCCGGAAGCGCCGTATGCGCGTGCTGGGAAAGCGACCCGCCAATGGCATGGAGACAAGAAGCCACGCCCCCCGCCCATCCCGCAAGTGCACCCGTGAGCGACGTTTGCGGAAAACTGTCTCGCTTTCTTCTCAGGCCCAGTAACTTCCGCCGGAAATGTCCGGGCTCAGCGCTTAGGGATTCGCTAGCTGCAAACCAGAACTACGCTCCCCAGAATTCCTTGCGGTATTAGCCTGTCTTCCAGAAACACAGTGGGTGTTTCCGGGAAATTGGGGAGACAAGTATGAAAAACCCGCAATTCTAGTTCTAGAAAGTCCTCCCAAGGAAAACTTTTATGGATTATGCAGTGATTAGTTTAACTAAAAATAGGGACCAATTTGAGCCATGAAATCTTGGTGTAACTTGAGGACTTGCTCACAGATACAATAAGTTTTTTTTTTTTAATGTGATATGAAAGTATTTAGTATGGCTGCTTCCTTTTACACCCTCAGGTGGAAGATATGGAAAGCTAGGGAACAGAATATTATCTACTTTTGCATGTTTTACAATTTTCTACAATATCATGGGTTAGCCCACCGCATGGTTTTTGTACCACTGTAACAGAGCACGACCCTATTGTTATCAGTGACCATCTGATATCTACAGTGGTGTTTGTAACTACCTCAACTGTATAATGGTTTAAAGAGTTTTTCTCATGCTCTTGCTGACCAGGGTTAGGCTGGAGAGGAGGGAGGCATGGGTGGTCCACCCAAACCCTGGTGGTGCTGTGTGAGGGGATCATGCTCAGTGCCCTGCTTTTGCCCCCAGTGCCCTCCTCATAACCCTGACACCTCAGAAGGGGCAGTGGAGTGTTTTGTGCATCTTGTTATTCATAGTTGTTGTTGATCCCTGTGGTTTCCTTGTATCCTGTTTTTCGAGCTGCAGCCCTCAGCCTGCTTAAAAGGCTAAAAGCATTTATCAGCCTGACTTTAAGCTGCACAAATTTTTCTCTAGAGCTCTTTTCCACAGAGCCTCTTTCTGTGCACCTTTTGTTCTAGGAACAAGAATATTGAGAAAGTCCCAAAGCCAGAGGTAAACTTCATACCCAGCAGAAGGAAGGGGACCATTGTATATGCAAAAACAAGAAAAACTTTGCAATAATTTGTTACCCTGTGTATGATCTCTATGGAAACTAGCTCCACCCCTTGAACTCTTGAACTTTTGCTATAAATCCCCCTGCCTTCTCTCCCCAGCAGGCTTACAGTCTTAGAGGCATTAGCCCACTATTACCTCCTTTGCCTGGCAAAGAAATAAAGCTGCCTTTTCAACTTCATCCAAAACTCTGTCTTTGAGTCACAATTCAGTAAGCAGGGTACAGAGGCTGTGTTTCCACCTGTAAGCTAAGAATGATTTTTATATTAGTGATGAAATAAAATTGTTCTTAAGGTGGGTCAAGAAAATTTTTACCATAAAATTTTCTCTGCTGTTTGGGCCACTACTCACTCCCCTTTAGTGTGTATTGTGCATCTGTAACTGAGCAGGACCCTATGGGGCCTTCCTGGGATAGGTCTGTCCCCCCCAACCCCATCCCATGTTCTCCACCTGCCTCTTATTTGTAGAAAAACTTTAGCCTCATAGGCCTTCCCTGAGTTCTAAAGAATAAATTTAATCAGAGAAGTGGGAAAATGCAGAAGCAAAGGAAAAGAGTCAAGCAAGACAAAACAGTAATAGTTTAGCCATTAAACAAAGTCAAGGACCTTTAGTTCCTCCTCAAGGGCTATAGATAATATTATAAGCCATGTTCTTTGAGCTGTTTTGCAAATACTGAAACCACCACCAGGTGGAAGAAGTTAACTGTATGTTGCCCACAAACATGTAGAGCCCGATGGGTTGGAACCAGAAGGTTGATGATGTTGACTCTTGATTACCTCACCACCAACCAATCAGAAGAATGTCCACAAGCTGATCATGTATCCCACAACTCCCACCCTCCCTCGCCCTGTCTTTAAAAACCTTTCCCTGAAAGCCATCAAGGAGTTCAGATCTTTTGGACAGTAGCTGCCTGGACTCCTTGCTAGGCGCCCTGCAATAAATGCTACACTTTCCTTCACGACAATCCAGTGCCAATAGATTGGCTTTAATTCACTACAATCCAGTGGCAATAGATTGGTGCACAGGCAAACTGACCCAAGTTTGGTTTGGTAACACATCTGCATTATATATTAACTAGATCTCCTTAACACAGGAATGCCTGCTCAACAGAAAAGCAATTTTCTTCTAGTGCCAGCAAGGGAACTCTTTATGAGATAATATTCCTTCCTAAATCCTGTAACGGGTCACAATGGCCCACTACTCACATAATATGTGCAGACCTGGCCTCTGTAAATTGTCAGAACCCTGTCTTGAAAACTATGCAACTGGGCTTTGACTTCTAACTGTCGGAACAATTCTCAGAACTTTCTGAAAGACTCTCTCTTGGGTTATAATTGCAGATTGACTCAAATAAAATTCTCTAAATCTTTCTTAGACTATTGATTAAATTTTGTTGATATTTGTAAATGGAAGAAAAATCAAAAGAAGAATATTTAATGACATATGAAAATTATATGAAATTCAAAACTCAATGCCCATGAGGAAACAAACATCCTGGGAAAGATAACCCACTAAAGATACAGAAGTGAAGAAACTATGGGTCCCCTTGAAGTACCCCATTATTCCCACCACTTTGGAGGAATATTGGTTCCCAACCTCAGGAGTTCTCCCGATGAAATCTGAAACTGGTCCCCATACATAGAAGGCAAGGAAAAACAAAAGAAAGAGGTAGACCATTCCAGGTTGGTAGGTGGTTGCTTTAATCAGCAAAGGAACTTATTTATGAGGCTTTCTGGGAGGCAACCACAAGACCAGTAGATCTCCACACTGCTCACCAGAATCTTAAATGTTTACATAGAGACCTTAACTGGATTCAGTCACATATACTGTTCAGGTGGCCTCAACAACACTTTACTCTCTCAAAGCTGAGTCTTTGAAAATGGCTCCCATTGTGGGAATAGTGGGTGGAACATACATTCCAAAGATGGGGAGCAGGGGTAAGGGGCCTCTGATTGCCACGAGCCACCTCGAGGGTCAACTGACAGTCATGTTCTCTCAATGACCTCCTCCAACACTCCACCCCTCGTGACCGGCTTGTACAATCTGACATGGCCCCCTCTTCTACCACATGTGATGAATGGTCAGCCAGGAGTATCATTAGCATGGAGGGGGCATGTTGGGTGGCTCTCCAGCTGCAATGGAGGCAGATAGCACAACAACAACATAGGCACACGCAAAACGAAGCAGGGATTGGGGTGGGAGGGTATAGCTCAATGGTAGAGTGTGTGCTCAGCATTCAAGAGGTCCTAGGTTCAATCCCCAGTCGCACCATTTAAATAAATAAATAAATAAATAAACCTAATTACCTGCCCCTCCCAAAAAAAAAGAAACATGGATTAAGATAACAATTCTCAAAATAAGTAACAATTTTTTTTCCCACCAAGAGCCTCATGATTTGAATACTGATTTATTAAGTCCCTGAGGCTGGGAGTCACTCAAGGCCTTCACTTGTGTCCTCATGTGCTTTAATAAAGACGATACGTTAGCAGACGCATCAGGCATGAACACACAACATTCTACTTGAATAATGACACAGGTGCCTCCTTGCGAGGCAGTAATGATGTCCGAGGTCATCCTGTTTTGAAGGATAGCTTTTCTCATTGCAGACATGTCACTGTTCAGGAAGTGCAGACTTTGTCAACTATCACTTAAGACTTGCTGGGTGAATTGAGTAAGGGCTTCTATGAGTGCTCCAGGCCAATAAAGGGGAAAAAGACAGTGGTCAAATGATTGTACCAGTGGAAAACAGAATGTGCCCATCTGGACTGGAGGAGAGGGAGGTTCACAACTTTTGTGACTGCGGGGTGGATTCTCTCTGCACCCAGGATGCAGCAGCCCAACCATCCAGGTGGAAGCGATGGCCAAATATTTTTGCCCCACATCCACTGGGTCTCATTAAGGATTACCCAATAAATACCTGGGCGGCATGACCAGTGCCAAACCAGTCGCTATCCTTTAATAGGACAGAATGCTGGCACAGTTTCCAATGATGTACTTCTCATATTCCTCATATTCCAACTGAGTTGGTTCTGTTGAGAATGTTTTTTCTGTTCCCAAAATAGAGGTGCCCAGGTACCAAATATCCCTAACCTGGGGTTAACCAAATGTACCCATTTCGGATGTAAGCATAACCACCTGTGTCTCTGATGGTGGTACTTTTATTGGTCAGCAGTTTGCTGGGCTGTCGGTGATGACTAACAGAAAAAGAATATCCCCTGCTCAGTGTTACTGATAGTGTGTGCCTGGTTTTTGGATCAGTATTGGTAATATCAGATGAATTAAAGGCACTAATCTAAGGGGGAGGGTATAGCTCAGTGGTAGAGTGCATGCTTAGCATGCATGAGGTCCCCGGTACCTCCATTTAAAAAAAATCAAAATAAATACATACCTAATTACCTTCTCCCCACTAGAAAAGAAAAAAAAAGAGCTTTCATCCAGGTTTGTTTTTCTGTAATGTAATATACTGCGTTAGTGCCTTCTAATTCCCTCACTGGAGTGTTAGTGCCCACCACGGCAATCCTGATGAATTAGAGAGGAGCAGTTTTTCACATATCCAACAGCTGGAGTGATTCCTTTGCTGGGCATGTGTGTGGGTCCCTTTGGTGCCCACCCTGTGACTGGACAGCACAGAAGCAGCAGGAGTCTAAGGTCAAAAAGACAGATCCTTAGTAGGAACTTGCAGGGGAGGTCTTCCCCTTCACACTTATGACCTGATCCTTAGATGTTAATGTGGCTGCAGTTTTATGAACTTGACCTCGTTGTGCATATCAGACATGTCGGCAGAAAGAGCAGCACTGTCAGGAGTGAGGAGGTGGACTCGGGGAAGGAGAGACCAGAGCAGGACCCCTACCTTCTCCTCCCAGAACAGGACCCCCACCTTCTCCTCCCAGACCAGGACCCCCACCTTCTCCTGTCTTTCAATGGTGACTGTCCAGCTTATAGCAGGACAGCAGGGTCCCAGTAGAGACTAAGCAGGTCCCCCTCACCCAGGGGTGTAACTCACTCATCCTGGTGGGACATCCCACAGCGAACTCCACTGCTGGTGTGACAGGGCTTGGTGTTCTAGGCAGCACCACACATCGATCCACACTGAGAGTCGGGGCAGGGGCTCTCTCCCACCACTTCCGCACCTTTACAGTGTTGGGTGTCTGGGCAGGGCTCCTCAGTCTGGCATATGGGGCAACAGGCCTTCCTGGTTGATTATTTAAATGTATTAAAGCCTGGGGCAGTACTTTAGTCCGCCTAGCGGGTGGTTTTCCCTCTTAGTCATTTAATCTGCTGCTTTAAAATTCCGTTCTCTCTTTCTACCAACCCTGCTGCCTGCAGCTTTGGGTTGGAGGATGGGGGAGGGGTGGAGATGGAACTTCTGCTCAGTGTCATGTGCTTTGGCCCAATCTTGCACATCATGACCCTTAAAATGTAACCCCCGGTCACTGTCTATTCGATGAGAATATCTGTACTCAGTTCCTCTAATCCCCTAGTGGTGGACAGTGACAGGGGAAACCTTGGGTTAGGCTAGATGTGGTATCCACCCAAACCAAGACAATTAGAACCCTCACTTGCCAATCCCTCACTGGTTGGGAATTCCAGTGGATGGCCCCAGATTCCACTGGCAGCTGCCTGGGGCATTGTTTAGAACACACAGGACCAACTGTTACTGCATTAACCAAGTCACTGTATTTCGAGGGCAATTTAGCATCCTTGGCAATATGCCATCCCACTACGATGGCTGCTCGTCCTATAAGCCCAATCTGCTGTATCTACTTAAGAGCCCATTAGGGCTTCTACTGGGTTAGAGCATCAGCTCTCCGATTGCCAGGGACATGGAAAACAGTGAGGATCGCCTCTGGTTACTGGAGGTGAACCCAAATGTCTTTTCACATATCTTCACCCTGCAAGGGCTTATTCATGATCATCCACTCCTTGGCTTCCCATTGTCCAAACCATAGGGTTAATGCCTTGAAAACAGCCCAACTATTAATGCAAAGGGTTAACAAACACCCGGGGGTCTTGAGTGATCGCCAGGAGTTCAGCCCACTGGCTGCTGCAGTTTGTTTGCCATCCAGATGGTGGCAGTGTTGGGCTGAATAGTGACTGTAATCCAATGACCTGCTGCCCAACCAGATTCAGCTCAACTGCAGCCATCAGCAGAAATTTCCCCCACTTCCTCTCTACACGCTGCGAGGGCAACCACAGGAAGAGGGGTGGGGCATTTGGAGGCTCTACATACTCTGCAAGATCCAGCAGTACCCGCGTTTCTAGAGACAGTGGGCTGGCCAACAGGGGGCTCTTGTGCCGCATATAGGACGTCACTCAGT
The DNA here is from genome assembly GCF_009834535.1 of Camelus ferus. Lineage (NCBI taxonomy): Eukaryota > Metazoa > Chordata > Mammalia > Artiodactyla > Camelidae > Camelus > Camelus ferus. The sequence goes on from NC_045717.1 coordinate 16,798,030, forward strand.
GACTGTGGGAGTTTGAGCCGTGGCAGAGGGGTGTCGATGGAACATACTCTTAACACACCCCTTGATAAGAACTGACGTTATTTCCATGGTATGCTGGTTTTCGCTAGAGGCTCTACTTGGAGGGGCGTGATGTATTCTGCTAGAGCTTTTGCTTTATGGGGGTATATTGGGTTTCTGCCCCCTTCCGGAGCTGGAACCAAAATCTGAGGGATACTCTCTCCTGCTGTCTCTGCCACGGTGTGCAATCCATACCGTCCAGAGTCACAGATACATCTAACTCTCATGGTAACCCTGCTTGGGAGATGCCCAGAGCTTTAATCTGCTTCACTAGTATTTTTGCCTTCTCAAGTATTTTTGGCTTGCTGCTCTAATCCCCAGTCCCACACATGCCCTTTCTTTGCTTAAAGGTGGTATAAAGGATGGAGGCACTGCGCCAGGTGGGGAATAAAAGTCCTCTGAAACCCCCAAATCCCTACAAAGGCTTGTACCTTTTTCACATTATTAGGGGTTGATAGGCTTGCCCCTTGTCAATCACAGCTCTGGGGACAAGGATGGGGGGAGACCTCTCAGGCATTTCCCGTCTGAAGTCTATGTCTTAGAATAGTGAATACAGGAAAGCACATTGAAACTGGAAGAATTAAACGAGTGCTTTCAGAAGACACAGTGCAGGAGTAAACAGGAGACAATAGTTAATGGACTTTTCACAAAAATAGCAGAACTTCAAACATTAAAAAAAAATATTACTATCTTAAAAGAAATGTTTGGAACCAAAAGTTTTATCAATAATACATTGATAGCTTGTATTTTGAAAATTCAGGGACCATGGATTTGGATAAGAATCCACAGTCAGTTAATAGTCCAGATGAAAGAGAGACTTCTGTAAATTCTAAGCCTTTGAGTCCAGACATCTTGAGAAAGCTGTCTCATCAGATGTCATCCACTTCAGCTCTGGGAAATCTTTACCTTCCGGTCACCAGATGGTGTGAAAGTCCAGTCAGGGTTTGGTGCTTTCTCTAAATATGTCACATGAATCTAAGAATCTATTCTCTTAAGTGTGGTGCCACAAGGGCTGGTTGACAGAATGTGGTAAGGGCCTTTCCAGCAAGGTTGAAGAAAGAATCCTTCTAGAGGTGTATTTTCTGATAGACAAAATTTCCAGGTTGCAAGGTGTGATGCTTAAGGTCTTCATCGCCCTGGAGCACACTGTGCAAAGATCGCTCTACCAAAGCGTGGTAATTTTTAATAGAAGCAATTAGGCCTTACAATATTGAAGCATATCTACTTTTATTAGCTGCAGATAAAAAGAAGTGGGGGCTAGGTGCATTGAACATCCTATAACTATCTCAAAGAGCGAGAGTTTATGAGTTCCAAAGGGGGTGCATCTGAGATTTAGAAGAACCAATGGCAATGCTTTTGGCCAAGGTATTTGGAGGGTATTCACAAATGTTGAGTCTTCATAGTGCTGTTGGTGAGTTCGACTAACCTGGAGGACTTGAGGATGATAAACACAATAAAAGTGTTATCAACTGGCCAAATAGCACAGACTTGTTGAAGTACCTGACCTGTAAAATGGGTTCCCCTATTACTATAAAGTTCCAGAGGGGGTCCCCAGGTAGGGATAATCTTTTCTAGCAAAATTTTAGCCGCAGAAACAATGGCCTGTCTACAAGGGAAAGCTTCAGTCCAGTGAGAAAACATACAGCTCTGTTTATATCCATGAGATGGGGGCATGAAGCTGCATGAAGTCCATTTCTCAAACCTCCAATGGGCTGTTAGGCAATTCAAAACATCCTGGAGCAGCGCGAACAGGTTTCCCTGCATTGTACTTTGGACAAATGGGACAAGCAAGGTAAGCACTTTTTGCAGCTTTATTAATATTTCCCCACCAATATTGATTAATGCGTGCTATCATTTTTGTCAGTGGACCAATGGTTTAATGCATTGGTTTAATGTAAGAAGTGGGGCTCTTATATATATAATAATGGTTTGTATTATTATATATAATATAAAATAAACATAATGTAATAATAATACAAGCCACTATTTTATATATATGATTATATATTATAATATAATGGCTTAATGTAAGAATTGCAAATCTTAGAATTTCTGGTCGGACACATTTGTTATTTGACCAAACCAGAATTTTCCCTTTTTATCAAACCAACAGTTACTAGATTTCCAATATTGATTTTCCCTTCCTGGGGACAACTGTTGGCCATTTCTAGTCAATTTTCTAGATTGTCATTTTGAGGAGCACCCCTTTGGACTATGACAGAGGTTTGGCCACTGGTTCCTTTGAAAGCAGCATTTTTGGCAGAAATATCAGTGAATGGATTTCCTTTAGCCTCTAGAGAGTCAAGCTAGGAATGCCAGGGATCTTAATGCCAATGCGGCTGGCAAGAGTATGGCATCTGATGAATTTTGGATAATAGAGCCATTTTTAATATTTTCCCCACTAGAGGTAAGAAAACCTCACTGTTTTCATAACATCTCAAAGTCATGGGCTAGCCCAGTTGCATAATGGATATTGGTATAAATGTTTGAAGTTTTGCCTTTGGCTGAAGTACAAGCCTGAGTGAGAGTGCGTGATTCAGCCTGTTGGGTTGAAGTAGCCAAAGGTAAGGGTGCTGTCTCAGCGACTTTGAGAGGTGTGATAGCATACCGAGCATGATGTTTACCATGGCCATCCTTTAATTATGAACCATCAGTAAACCATGAGAAGTCTACAATGGTTAGAGGAGTCTCCCGCAGATTATCAAAGGGAGTCAAAAGGTGATCTGTCAGTGTTGGACAGTCATGAGGGAGTTCGTCAGTGAAGGAGAGGAGAAAAAAAGCAGGGTTGAGGTTATTATGACCTGAAAGAGTTATGTGAAGAGCAATCAGCAAAAGGATTTCACAGGAGGTGAGGCAACTGCCTGAAAAGTGTTGAGTGTGATGGAAATTCAGGAGGGTTTCTACTGCAGGGGGTACAAAGGTGGTTAATGGGGAATCCCATGATGATTTCTTTGGTGATTTCTTCTTAACCAGAAGGGCAGTCACAGGAGTGGTTCTGAGGCAGGGAGGGTATTCCAGTGCCACAGGGTCCAGATGTTGGCTATGATACCCTATGGGTCAATGATGGTCCCCATGTTTTCAGGTGAGTCCTCCAAGGACATTTCCTTCCTTCTCAAATAGAGAGGAGAGAAGGAATCTGATAATTAGGATGTCCAAGGGCGGGGGTCTCATTAAGCCCTTCTTTAAGGCTTCAAAAACTATGTCATCCTGACCTCCCCAAACAATGGGGCAAAGTTTGCTGTTTTTTAATGAAGCGTATAGGGGCTGGGCCTTAAAGAAAGAATTTTGGAGTCCAGTTTTGACAGTAGCCAGCTAGCCTGAGAAAACCTCATAGTTGGTGCTTAGTTTTAGGTTTGGGGAAGTTCAGGATCCCCTGAAGCCTACCTGGATCTAAATGTAGTCCTTGTTCTGAGATCAGGTGCCCTAAATATTGAACCTGAATTTGAGCAAACTGCAATTTTTCTTTGGAGACTTTACAAGACCAAAAGTTTTGACAGGTGGGTGCTATCTTCCTGTGAAGAGGTTTGAGAATGGCAACATAGAAGCAAATCACCCATATATTTTGGAAAAAAAAAAAGTAGAGCCTGAAGAAAATTTTACATCATCCAAATCAGATTTTAAGATTTGTGAAAATTAAGAGGGACTTTCTGTGAAGTCCTGGGGCACTACTGTCGAGGTGTATTGCTGTCCTTCCCATGTGAAGGCAAAAAGATATTGGCCTGCCTTGTAAACTGGAATACTGAAGAATGCACTGCATAGATCAGTTATGGTGAATCTTTTGCTTTCAGTGGGGATGAATGTTAGTAGTGTTGATAAGTTAGAAACAACAGGGTGACAAAAAAATAACAATGTTGCTCATTGCTTGAGGGACCTAGACAAACCTACCTCCTCAACCCTTGGGTTTTCTCAAAAGTAGAATAAAAGTGTTACAGGAACTAGCATAAAGGTTAATGAAGCCCATTATAATGACTTGCAATCTTCTATTAGAAGCTTTATAGCTTGAAGGGCTTCTTTACTTACAGAGTATTGATTAATTCTAGGGAGAGGTTTTGAGAGGTCTGTTTGGATCTCAATGGAAGATGCACTGTGGATTTTGCCAACATCAGTTGGAGATTTTGCCCATAAGGAGGGTGGTAGCTGAATCAATAGGGACAAATGATCATTGTCTCCAGAGTCAGCTCCAGTATCATCAGAGATGGGGCAAATAAAAAATGCTGAAGGATTATTTAATTAACCGTATTGGCTATTTTGATTGCTACTCTCAAATTCTAGAATTATTTCCCCCTTTCTGGAGAAAGAAATTCTGGCATAATACTTTTCTAAGATGTTTCAGCCTGATAAATAAATAAGGGCTGAGGAACTAATGAGAAAAGGGTGTGTCTCTCTCAAGGGGCCTAAACAAAAGGGAATAGGTTCATTCTTGAGGTTCATTAGAGACTCCCAATATTAGAACTGTTCCAGTACTGTGAGGCAGGGGCTGCTTTAGAGCAGAGGAATTGAACATCCAGAGTGTGTCTCCAGTGTCAATAAGGGACAGACACAGGTTCATTCCCAATCTGGAGAGTTGTTTCTCTGAGCAGATTAAGACAGAATATTGGAAAGAGCCGCTGTAATTCCTGGGAATTAGAAGGACATTGGAAAGCCTGGTAAGGGGACTGAAGATGCCTGGAAGCTTAACTTTATAACAGTCTCATTTCTAGTGTCCTGGCTTTTTGCAAAATAGAGAAATTAGGTTTTTGGTTTTTAAAGACCTTCATTTGCTATAGTTAAAAATTAAGACTTTTGGTGTTCTTTCTTTTAGGTGACTCATCTAGGGTGCAAGCAAGCTGATTTGCCGAATTAACTACATCTGGAGTGGACATAATTTCCCATTCCACCCTGGTCCTTTTAACTAAAAGAGAAAGATCCCAGTTCAGCCCATTAATAAACATAGAGTTAAAGGCTACCCTGTGGATTCAACATCTGAAAAAGACCAGAATTTTCTTTGAAAACAATCTGAAGTTGATTATAGTAGTTATGAACAGGTACATCAGATTTTTGTGTGCAAGCCTAAATTTTGTTCTGGTCATTGAGTGTAGAAAAAGCTACTGCAATTGATCTGTGGAGGACTCTAGTGAGTGTTCTAGGCTCTTGACAAAAGTTAGGGGTTTGTTTTTCCTAAATCCTTTTCAGAGGATGTTCCCATTGGGTTAGCTAGTTTCATCCAATACTTGGTTTGATCCTTACCAACAAGCATGTGGACTAACTGAGATAAATCTAGACAGCCAGGCTTGTTTTGAGATAGGCTGGGACCTGGCACTCTTTACCAGGAGTGCCTGCACCCAGACAAATGGCTCCTCGAAGCAACAGAGTACAAAGAAATTACAAGGCACTAAAAATATCTACAACACATGTTCAGTTGGGGCAACTATGAACAATAAGATACAAAAAGGCCACAAACCAGCTGCCATTTCGGAAGTGCCAGCAAAAGCAAGGTACTGGGCATGATCCCATCACACAGCACCTCCATGGGCATGTGCAGAACACCTAAGCTATGCCTCCTACCCAAACCACTGATCTGCCCCCACCCTCTCCCTGTTTAAGGACCGAGCTTGTTTCCTCCTCCACTCAGCTCAGGGAGTGATTAAGGGCATTTGTTTCTTATTTTCACTTCCTCCTGCTGCAGCAGTCCCAGTAAAGTCATGCTTGAATTTCTTTATTTTTTAATAATATTCTTTTTAAATTAATTGATTGATTGATTGATTGTGGGGGAGAGGGTAATTATGTTCATTTATTTATTTATTTACCTTTTTAATGGAAGTACTGGGGGTTAAACCCCGGACCTTGTGCTTACTAAGCATTCACTCTACCACTGAGCTATAACCTGCCTCCCATGCCTGAATTTTTTATCCAGCCTTTTATCAATTTCTATTGATTAAAAATTCTGAGAACCTGGGTCTGTAATAGGTTGAACTCCTATGTGAAATTCTCCAGCAAACCTATCGGAGCCCTCAGTTACTTTAGGGAACTCTTGCAATTCATATGGTTTGCAATTCAGCCTCAGTCCAGGGAACCTAAGAAACTTGTGTTTTATTTGGGTCCTTAGAAGATTTCACTTTAAAAGGGCAGATTCTGATTGGTTTGGGGTGAGGGGGTGAGAGAGATTTAGGGAAAAAGGTAAGTTTGGCCAGAGAATTAGGATGGGGAAGCAAAGGGTACAGAGGAAGTGGAGGCAGTGCAAAGAGAAAGAGGAAGATGGCAACAGATGTGAAGCCTTAGCACAAGACGGGTGCTGCAACACAGAAAAGTTGAAGGAGAGGAAAGAGAGCCTCAGGGCCATGTTGTCTCTCTTTGTTTGCTTCAGTTAACTTAAAAATTGTGTTTTGCAGAGAGGCCATTTTTGACTCCTGATAATGTTTGGAAGCCTCAAAATATCAATCAAAATAGGCATCCCATTCAATTTGGACAATTTTAGAGCCATGGCTGTCCAATATTAAGAAAATTAAGTTTAGGGAGTTCAAAAGTTCCCCAAAATGGCCATCAGTGTTCTAAATTATTTTGGGGTTAAGTCAGTCCATTTAGTTAGAAATGGGCATGAGTAGAGACTGATTGGGGAGTGGGGGGTAATTTGGTTTGTTTGTTTGTTTGTTTGTTTTAGAGGAGATACTTTGAATTGAACCCAGGACCATGAATATGCTAAGCATATGCTCTACAACTTGAGCTACACCCTCCCCAGGATTGTGATTTTTAAACATAAAGTTGACTGGGATCCCTAAAGGGGAGTGGAGGGGAACCCTCAAAACATTTAGATGACTGTAATCCCATTTCTTAGAGGTTTTTCTTTAGAGCAAAGGAAAAAAAATCTTAAACAGCATAGTTCCCATAGAAACACCCAGGTTCCAAAAGGAACCAGACTGAGGACTAGTACAGTTTCAGTAGAAACAGCCTGGTTTCAAAAGTCAGGCCAAATGGGTAATCACAGAAAGGACAAAGCCTTAAAAAAAAAAAAAAAAAAAAAAAAAAAAAGCAAGTCCTCAATAAAGTCTGGAGACTTTAAAAATGCAAAAAAAGCAGATTTTAAATCCAGGAGAAAATTTACCCTCAAACTTGGGAAGAAAGGACTGGGCTCAGTGGGCTCTGTGGGTACCAGCACCTGTTTGCTTACCAGCCTCAGTCTTATTAGGGGTCCTTTGTGGACCCCACTTCTCAGACATCAAGTAAAATTTACCTAAAACAATTAAACAATCAGTTATTTTACCAAAAAAAAAAAAAAAAAAAGAAGAAGAAGAAGAAGAAGAAGAAGAAGCAGGGGGCGGGGGTACTCGGGAAAACAATTGCAATTTGGGATATGCAAATTATAGTGAACCACAGACAAGCCTGGAGAATGTAGGAGAGAAGTGTTCTCTTATAGAGGAGAAGGGGGAGTTGAGAGGGGCTATTATAAACAAAGAGTCCACTGGAGGAAACTGGGAGTTCAAAGTGTAGTGGCTTTTCATTGGCTGAGTTGTGACAGTCTCTAATTGGCTGGTCTGTTGCCAGGCAGGGAGAAATCCTTCCTTCCTCCCTCCTGCTGAGTAGCAAAGTAGTCATCTTCTTCCTGTTGGAGGTGCAAAAGTACCACCTCTGTCTGTTGCAGAATTGACACTGAGAGGTAGGTCATAGGAGCTCACCCTTCTGGCCTCCCCACCCCATTTTAAATGAGGTTTCTGTTTATTCGTTTTCACGTTTCCCCATTTTGATCAAAATCTTTCTCTGAAAGCTGATCGAGAGTCAGGTTTGTTTGTTTGTTTTCCCAGGTCAGTAAGCTCAGCAGGTATGTATTCTCTCATCAGGAACACTTCCTGAAACTGGGGGCTGCCCCACCGGCTGGGTTTGTGGTTGCTGTGCTTCTGCTGTCCTTGGTATTAGGGGTCTAACAGCACAAGGTGCTTCATCCATTTCACCGTCAATCACCACAACATCCTCCCCTTCAGTCTCCTCACTTTCCCAGGGGTCCCACCTCTTAGTGGCTTTATTCCAGGTGCTCCAACCTTAATCTGAGGCGGCTTGCACCCTCCTAGCTTTGCAAAACAGCACACTCAGTTCTCCAACTTAATATCCTGCTTTCCCACCTTCTCCACTAGCCCCAAAGCTATCAGAGTAGTGAACAACCACATCTTTCTCTAACCTCAACTTTTCCTCCAATTTGCTAACTCGAGCTTCAGCCTCTAATTGGCATGGGTGTCCAGCTCCCTGTGACAGTCATTCATCTCCCTTCTTTGCTGAACTGCACTCTGCACAGTTCCTCAAACAGTACATTAGACCAGCTAATGTTTTCAGGGCATCTCTGTACTCATGTGGAGGTCCACAAGCATCTAACATACAGGACACTCTTCCTCACACAGAGGTCGATGGCCATCCAGTAATTTCCCCCTCAGATGCCTCTTTCCCAAGGCCCATTCCTTCAGTCTCCTGGCTGGCTCACCAATTGTTGGCTCCCAACCTCCAGAACCAACGCGAGCTGGTATTCCCTGAGTGAAATCTGAAACTGGCCCCTGTAGACAGAGGGTAAGGAGTGACGGAAGAAGGAGGCAGAACACTCCATAATTGTAGGTGGCGGGTTTAATAAGCAAGGAAACTTACTTAAAAGGCTTGTCTTGGGCGCCTGCAAGATAAGTAGGTCTCAGCCCTCACCCACCATGATCTTACAAGTTTATACAGAGATCTTAATGGGGTTCAGTCAGATGTATCAACCAGATGGCTTCAAAAATGCATTATTCTCTCAAGGTTGTGGCTTAAAGTGGCTTGAAGTGAGAAAAGTGGGCAGAACATATATTCCAGTATAGAGGAAGGGGGGTGGAAAAGGATAGAGGAAGAGATAAGGAGCCTCTAATTGCCCCGTCCAGCTCTCAGGTCAACTGGTCATCACATCCTCTCAACAACCTCTTCCAACAAGAAAACATGGTTTGGATGCCCACACTCAGTCCTGGGGCTGCTTCAGAGGCCCAGGACTGAGAAAGGGGTGCTGATTGAACTGCAGACCCAGGGAAATGTCCAATGTGGGTCGAGGGCACTCTGGAGCTGGTGTGTTTTATAGGAGAGGGAGGGGCTGCTGGAATGGGGACCAGGGAAGGAGCTGGAATGAAAACAAGAACAACTGTGACACGATTGGAGAGATAAGAATCCACCCAGGGGCAGGCAATGGATTAAATTCTAGATTCCTCTTTAGGGAAAGCAAGAGCCAGGGAGACACACATTCTGCTGGGACCCAGGAACCCCATTTTGGGGAGCTCCATCTAAGGAAAGGATTCAATCAAATCCAAAACTTATCAACTGATGATAAGGATGAAGTCTCACAGGGTAGTAAGAATGCACTAGGCATTGAGCCAAACATTTTTGATATATTGATGTATTTAATTCTCATAATGACTTGGGATGTAGCTGGTATCACACCCATTCTATAAGAAAGCACTAAATAAATAAATAAGTAAAACTAATGAAAGAAACCACAGTGTCAGCAGGATGAAGTAGCTGGTCCAGAGCCAAGATGGAATTTGAGGGGAGGTCTGATTCCTAAGCTGCACCTAAGACCCTCCAGGGCAGTGCTTCTCACCCTCCGCACTCCTGAGATGGAGCATTCTCTGTGGCGGTGGGACCACCGTCCTGTGCACTGTGGGAAGTTGAGCATAAGCCCCGCCTCCACTCGCTAGAGGCCAGCGCCCTTCCTCCTGCAGCTGTGACAACCAAAACTGTCTCTAGCCATTGTCAAATGTCCCCCTGGGGGCAGAATTGCCCCTGGGCCAGCGGCTTTCTACAAGCATGGAGATGTCCCTCTGTCGCCCACACGGGGCTACGCACAACTAAAAACACTTCAATGTCCCAAAGTAAGGCATTCTGTCAATGCAATGAAATGTATGTGTAGTTTAATGAACAGAAATAAAACAGTTGAACAGATACACGTTACTGCACGTAAAATAGATAAACAACAAGGACCTACTGTATAGCAAAGGGAACTAGATTCAATTTCTTGTAATGAGCTGTAATGGAAAAGAAACTGAAAAAATATATATGTACGTAATTATGTGCATAACTGAATCACTTTGTTGTAGACCTAAAACTGACATTGTAAATTGACTACATGTTAATAAAAAATAAGAATTAAAGAAAAGAAGGTGATGAGAGCTACACATAAAAGAACACACCCAGAAAATGAAAAAAAAAAAAAAACCTAAAAAACAACAAAAAAAGAAAGAAAATAGTTGACGGAGGGAAGCAGGATGATTGGATCTTTGCGTCCTTTACGGACTTTTTTCTTTAATGTCTCTACGTTATCATCTTAATATTAACCATGAAAAGAAAAACCTTTGTGCATGCTCTCTGCTCCTAGAATCATGTCACTTCCCTGCCTACCCCAACCTTCTCTCTTTTTTTTTTTTTCTGAGAAGTATAGTCAGTTACAATGTGTCAGTTTCTGGTGTACAGCATCATGTTTCAGTCATGCACATACATACATATATTTGTTTTCATATGCTTTATTATTATAGGTTACTACAAGATACAGAATATAGTTCCCTATGCTATTACAGAAGAAATTTGTTTTTTATCTTTTTTATATATAGTAGTTAATATTTCCAAATCTTGAATTCCCAATTTGTCCCTTCCTATCCCCTTTACCCCTGGTAACCATAAGATTGTTTACTATGTCTGTGAGTCTGTTTCTGTTTTGTAGGTAAGTTCATTAATGTCTTACTTTTTCTTTTTTTAGATTTCTCATATGAGCGATATCATATGGTATTTTTCTTTCCCCTTGACCTTCCCTTAAATGAGCCCCTTATAAACATTTGGTTTCTACTTGCCTACGAGGAATATTCCAGAACACTTCCTTGGAACTAAGTTTGTTAAAACAAAGAGTCAAAGCTGGAACTATTTGAATGACAAAATAAACAATGGAAAGTGTAAAAGAAATATCCCCGAGTCCACACTGATTTAAATAAATGATTGAATAAATAAATAAATGGGGGAGAAGAGACATCTCCCAGGCAGAAGAATCCCGAATAATTTATGCAGATGCTCTGCCCTCAAGGAGGTGGAGGGTGACTCCTCATCCCTTAGGTTTGGGCTGTATATAGTGACTTCCTTCCAGAGGGTACAGCACAGAAAGAGGGGAAGAGAGTAACTCAACAGTGGAGACACCTGGCAGACACTTCAGCCAGGTGACTTCAACATCACAGTGATACGTTATATTGGTGGCATATGCCCTGGACACGGTGTGATGAGAAGGGGGCTTTGCCTCTGTGGTCCTCCCTAAACCCATCACCCCAGTTCAATCATGAGAAAAACACCAGACAAATCCTAGCTGAGGGCCATCCTTCAAAACACCTCAAAACTGTCAAGATCATCAAAACCAAGAAAGTCTCAGAAAGGATTCCAGCCCAGGGGAGCCTAAAGAGACATGACAACTTAATGTAACCTGGGGATCCCAGGACAGACATTAGGGAACATGAGGAGATCTGAATAATGCATGGACTCCAGTTAGCAATAATGTTCTCAGTCAGTACTGGTTCATTAATTTTAACACACGTCCCATACAGATGTAAAATGGTAAAAATAGGAGAAATGAGGTGTAGGGTATAGGCAACATTTTTGTACTATCTTTGCTATTTTTCTGCAAATCAAAAGCTATTCCAAAATAAAATGCTTCTTTAAAAAAAATAACAAATCTGGGGGGAGGTTATAGATCAACGGTAGAGTGTGTGCTTTAGCATGCACAAGGTCCAGAGTTCGATCCCCAGTCCCTCCATTAAAAATAAGTAATTAAATTAAAAAAAATAAACAAACATAATTACCTCCCCCCCAAAAATAAAAAAAAAACAAAAAAATTAAAAATAACAAAGCTAAAAGCTGAGGAATGGTAGCACAACTATTTCTATTTGGAATTTTAGAGAGAAAAAAATCACAAACTTTCTGTTTGCAGAGCTAGGACTAGAGTGAGACGAATAAGGTACTTGCTTTGGTTGCAAAATATGGGGCAAGGGGCACCTAACAGTTCTATTATTGTTATCTCCATCTTAGAGCTATGGAAACTGAGACGGAGAGGAAATCGCTTGCCCACAGTCTCACAGAGAGGCAGGGCTGCTCACACACAATATTAGCCTCTACCGGAAATTGTGGTCCCGAGCTGACTCTCAGGTTTGAAACTAGCACAGTGGGGCTCCCATAAGTCAGCTTTGCCAAGCGTTGTGCACCTGGAGTCCTGGCCTGGGAGGGAGGCCCCTGCTTATGGTGTTGCTGACAATTAGGTTCTTGTCTCATCCCTGGAAGAATTCGGAGACGACATGCGGAGGTTAAGAAAGCAAAGTGAGGATTTATTAAGGGATGGATAGTACACTCTCAAGGGAAGAGCGGGCAGGCTCGGGTGAGCAGCTGCACTGAGCTTCTTTGGCAAGTTGGTTACAGAGTGTAAAAATGAATGGGCGGAATATTCATTGGGGAGGGAAGGGTTTGGGATCGTATTCCCTGATTTCCATCCGAGCTCCACCTTCCCCAGGGGAGGAAGGATTTCTGTCCTTAGTATGGATCGGAAGTGTCATGGTGTCGGTGCATGACAGATACTTCTAATCTGCAAGGCTAATATTATTGTAATGAGGCATAATGAGCAAATGGTTACATTCAGACACAGGAGATTCCTGCTTTTTCCCAGCTTTATTTGCCTGCCTCTAGGACACTTGTCACCCCAAAATATGTGATCTCTTATCAGGTCGGAGGTTCCTGCTTTTTTCTCTCTGCCCAAGGACCCCCATTGTTCACAAGATGTATGGTTTCCTGCCATTTGGCCCGGGCCCCTTCTTTTTCTGGTCCTATCTAGCTATCTGCCTACTCTAACACTGCAAGGAGACAAGAACTTAATCTTCGGCAGGAGTGGGGCACACAAGCTCCCCCTGGGCCTCCTCCACAAGATTGTCTCTGATCCCATGTCATTTGGCTGCTGAGTGGCTTTAAGGGGTGTGGGGGGGGGGCTTCAAGGCCAGGGCTTCTGGCCTTGGCCCTGCCCACCATCTGACCCAGCTAACTGCAAACACTAGAAATGGCTGACCCAAGAGAATCTGGGTTGTGGTCAGGCTGCGACTAAAAGAAGCCACAGGAAAAAGCACACAGCTGCCTTCCAGAGGTCACAGCCGGCAGCTGGTAGACTGTAATCAGGCTGATTTCCAGCAGCAAGCTCCAGCTCCCTTGGTCACATGGAGGAAAGGTCAGTATGGCCTAAGTTTCCTCAAACCTCCCTCCACGGTCCAACCCCTTTTAGGGGCCTCTCCCCAGACAGCCCCCCCGAGCCCTGTGGGTTCAGCATGTCCCAAATGGACCTGATTGTCTTTCCTCAAAATGTGCTTCTCACTCTGTGGCCTTGTTTTCACATTATCCACCTCTCCTGCCCTGTGCCACAGGACCAGCCATACACCCATTGAGAGCCTGCTAGATGCCAAAGCACTTTACTCAGAACTCCTCATTGGCCCTCCTAATGAGGCTGCTCCTGTTATTGTCCCATTTTACAGATAAGGAAACTGAGGTTTAAAGGGTTTACATCACACCCTGGAGTGGCAGGGGCAGATTCTGGGAGGAGGAGGCTGTTTCTGGCTGGAGCCAGACCAGTACCTGGGCGACCTTGTTCGTTGGCTGGGGCGGCCTCTGGTGGCCAAATGGGGCAACTGCAGTCTTGGTCACAGGGCATGGGGGTGTCCATCCAGATGGCCCCCCTCCTTCCGCCAGGCTATGATCCTGCCTCTGACACCCTCTGTGGCTCTCTGTGGTCCCCTTTGCTTGGTCAGGGATGCTAAGTGAACCCCTGCTAGGTCTAGGTCACCACGGAGACCCGTGAACTCAAAACCCAGCCTCTTTGGTCAGATCCAGACCTGGCCCCCTGTCCACCACTCACCTCTCAACCTCACTTTCCTCAGCTGGGGACTGGAACAAAAATGTCCTTCACCTCTTCAGGTCATGGGACAGATGGAGACAAAGCTGGCATACACTAGGCGCTCAGTAACTGCAGTTGTCACTCTCAGAAACACATAGGAGAGGGTGTATAGCTCAGTGGTAGAGAGCCTGGGTTCAATCCCCAGTATCTCCGTTAAAATAAATAAATAAATAAACCTAATTACCCCCTCCCCCCGCAAAGAAAGAAACTTTTAAGAGAAGGGCAGGGACTTGAGATGGGGTGTCGCAGGCAGTCCTAGCTGCCCCTCCAAAGGATCTCACTGGCCAGCATCCAGCCCAGAAATCCCCAAGGCTATAATTTGGCAGAAACAACTCACCCTTTTTCTTGGGAAAATGAAAAGGAAACCGAAACCTAAAGCCTGGGCTGTCCTCTGCCTGCAGATTTCGTGTTCAACACCTCCAAGTCAGAGGACCCTCCCAGAACTCATCATTGGTCAGCACAGCTCCTATGCTTATAAGGGGGCAGCCCCAGTCCACAGAAGGTTCCAGCGCCCTTCTCTAACTCCCATCCAAACTCCCTACTGGCAGATCTGGTTGGCACCCACTTTTTATCACTACAGCCCTATGCCCATGCTCGACTGCTATAGGAAGTTGATGCAGCGGGGCCGCAAGCTGCCGGGATGGCTGTGGTTTCTGCTGTTTCTGATGGTGTTGGTGGTGGTGGCTCTGCTTGTGCCCCTGATCATCTTCACTATCAGGGCCAACAGCAAGAGCTGCAAGGATGGCCTCCAAGCAGAGCAGAAGTGTCAGAACTCCACCAACCTCCTGCAGCGGCAGCTAACCCAGACCGAGGAAGTCTTACAGGAGACCAAAGCCCAGGCCACCATCTGCATCCAATCTGTGGTAAGCCACTGCACCCACTAGAGCGCCCTGTGCTCGGGGCGCTCTCACAGGGCCTACGTGGAGATCCATCAAGATAGACTTTGAAACTGCCCCTGGATATCCACACCACAGTTTGGGAACCTCTAAATTCTTCAGGGTGCTGGTGTCAGGGGGCCTTAAAAGTCTCCAGAGCACCCCAATCGGGGATTTCAGCAACCCTGCTAGGATGTGGGGGGACTCTCCAATTTCCAGGGCACTGATTTGGGGGAGCTAGAAACTGCCCTCAGGCCCCAGTGTTGGGGAGAGGAAGCCCCCTCAAGGGATTGGGATGGGGACTTCACCAGGTCCCAGAGAAAGAAAGGGCTCTTGATACTTCCACTGCGTCTAGACAGATTTTGAAACCTTCACTTGTGTCCTGGTACAGGGGACCTTGACACTCCCATTGGACATGTAACTTTGGCTCCAAAGTCCCCCTGGGTTCTGGTTTGGGGAGAACCTCTCAAGCTCCCTGGGCAATAGCCCAGGGGATCTGGAAATTTCTCCTAGAGTTTAGGCATGGGGAGCCTCCAAAGTCTCTTGTGGGGGGTCTCAAAACTCCCATTTTGAGGATCACAGTCTTATGGGTGGCCCTGGGAAGATGGGAATTTGTGGCCATTCTTCAAGGTGGGAGATTGAGGTGCAGGGAGGGTTGGAGAGGAAACTGAAGAAGGGGTTGGACCTGAGCTCCTCTGACCCCAGGACCTAGGGAGGGATCCAGGACCCAGGGACAGAAGCCCGGTTCCTTACCCCCCCCCCCTCTATCCCAGGAGACCCTGAGGGATTCCCTGGAGAAGGAGAAGGCTCTGGGTCGGGAGCAGCTGGCACGTGCAGAGGAGCTTCAGGGTGAGCAAAGCACAAGTCCAGGGTCCCACGGAGGGGGCTCAGAGGGGTGGGCCAGGTATTGAAAAGGACTGGGGAGGGAAGGTCCCAGGGTTGGGGTCAGGAGAGAGGTCCCGGGCCAGAATCCAGTTGGAGGGGTGGGGAAGGGAGTGGGCCAGCTTTCCAAGCTGGGGCTGGAGGAGGGCAGGGTTGGAGGGGGTGGGGTCAGGCAAGGGGTGTGGCCACCGTGTTGACAGGGCCCCTGATTCTGTCTCCCCGCCTCTCTCCACCAGATGAGGTCCTGACATTGAAACAGAAGCTGAACACTTTGGAGGAGGCAGAGCGACAAAGGTCCGAGATGACGCCCCTCAGGCCACGCCCCTTTCACCCCACCCCCAAGACTCTGGACCCCTTTGGATCGGAGAAACTCATCGTTGCTCAGGGAGCAAAGTTTAAAAGCCCCAGCCTTGTCCCTTGTGTCACACAGCCATGGGTTGGCCAGTGCCCACTCTCCTCCCCAGTGACTTGGTGGTGGGTGGAGGAGTGGAGATTCTTAGGGGAGAAGCCTAGAGCTGCTGGAGCCATCCAGCAGCTGCCAGAGTTGTCCCTTTCTCTACTCCAGAAAAAGAAGTGAGGCCTCAGCAGCTAACAGCTCTTCCAGCTGCTGGAGCATCCTGGGCTTCCTGATCACTCTGAACATGTTGATCCTATGCCTCTAGTCTTGGCAGGGCTGAGGTCCCAGGAAGCCGGCCGGTAAGGAGGGGAGTAGCCAGGGGGAGAAGCTGAGAAGGGCCGGGAGTCAGGGATGGGTCAGGGCCTGGGGAGGTGACCTGTCTGCGGAGGTAGAGGGCTGGGCACAGAGGAGAAGGATCTTGGAGCGGGACAGAGAGCTCCCTGAGGAGGGAAGGGGCCCTGGAGCCGGGCGGGGCTTCAGAGGGGGCGGAGCCCATGTTCTGTCCACCTCTGAGTCCCTATTTTGATGTCTTTTAGGCCACAACCTGGACTGGTCCGGTTCCCACTCAGCTTTCTCAGGGGACCACATGGCAACATGGTTGGGGGGGTGGGGAATGGGGTGGCAGCAGGGGGTCCATGGGGCAGCTCCCGAGGGATGCCTTGGGAATGGAGAAGTAGTGGAGTGGGCCCAAGGCTGCCCTAGAGCTGGGGAGGGCATGCAGAGTGCTTCTTGCTGTTACGGTTTCTAGAAGGTCACTTCCTTCTGGGGTCTTTGGGCCCCATTGAGGGGGGAAAAAACCTTACTCTAAAGTTTTTGGAGTATTATTGTGCCACCCCAAGCATCTAGGACCTGCCCTGTGGGCAAGGGTGGACACCTATTGACATCTACACCCAGCCTTCCCTGTTCTAGAATGTCCCCAGGAATCCCTGGGGTTCCAGCCAGCACCACTCCAGGGCCTCCCCAACCCTTTCCTCTGCTGGGATTATCTTAAAGGACTCTACACCCAGGTCAGTGCTCCCTGCCTGAAGGAGAAATAACAAAATGGCCACACTTAGGCTAATTCCTGGCCCTATTCTTGCCGTTTGATTTAAAATGGTCAGCAAATCTGATTGACCGGACACTGGCCCCAGCCCCAGGCCCATTGTTAGAGTTAGAGTTAGAGTTATTAACCTCCTTGTTTATTTTACCTTACTCTGGCAATTGAAGTTTACAATCATGTTTGGAATTTGAGTCATTCCCCCAGGAAGGGAGTCATGGGACAATAATCCTAGGAAAATGACCAGACCCCTAGAAGTTCCTCCTGGTGCCTGATGAATCTGATCAGATAAAGAAGGTCATGGGCAGACACACCAAGATTCAGACTATGGAATCCTCTGCTTCCAGGAGGAAGATTTAACAGAGACTTTTGTTAATTAATGTCCCCTTTTACACCCCAATTTGTTCACTGTATAATCACTAAGCCCCAGCCCTAAAACGGGCTCACAGTTTTGAAGGCACTAGCCTGCTGTGAGGCCCCTTTGCCTGGCAAAGCAATAAAAATACCTCTTTTCTTCTAAACCCTAAGATCTGGTCTCTGAGTTATTTGGCTCGTCAGGGACGGAGCTGATCTTTCAGCAACATGCCTGCAGAGTGGTCTACTCCCATCTCCTCACCGGATCTTCTCCTAATAACAGTGGTTCCAGGAGGAAACTGAGGCTGTGAAAGAGACACTTTGTCCTGGTTCCCAATCCCTTCCCACAGAAAGTGCAGGGCTCGGATTCAAATCTGGATCTGCAGACACATACAGACCAGGCCTGTGTCACAATGCCCCCCTCTTCTACATCCCCCAAACCCTTATTCATCCTGCAGTACCAAGCTCTGGGAGCCCCTCCTCCAGAGAGCCTCTCTGCTTCTCAGAATTGAGGGCTACGGTCTGACAGACCCTTTAACCCACTTTCTTGCATCCTCCCATGCCCCACAGTTCCCTCCTCTTCCTTCCTCTAAGTTCTCCTGGAATCCCAACTATTGTCCAGGCAGCTTCCTGTATGTGGCACTGGGGGTGGATGCTTGCATCTACCCAGAATTCCCAGAATTCTGCACTGCCCTCAGGTCCCCTGGTCCCCACTCAGATGGTTGGTAGATTCCCCCTCTATGGCTTCTGCTGTCCTCCTAGGGACCCCCAAACACCATCCCTGCCACAGGCCCTCTGACCCCCTTGTCCCCTAACTTCCCCTTGCTCCAATCCCCCTCCCCCTGCCCCAATCATTTCTCTGGAACTTTGTCAAGTTCCTTCCTGCCCCACAGCCTTGACTAGTGAGCAGCTCCTGCTGCTAGGGACACCCACTCTTCACTCTGAAGTTCGAGGGCAAGGTTTCTCAGCCTCAGCATCCTTGACATTTGGGGTCGGATCGTTCTCTGCGTTGGGGGGCCGTCCTGTGCACTGTAGGATGTTAGCAGCATCCCTGGCCCCCACCCTCTAGATGCCCGTAACACCTTACCCCCAGGATGTGGCAACAACAACAAAAAATGCCTCCAGACATTATCAAGTTCTCCTTTTCCCTGGGGAGGTGGGAGCAGAATCAATTCCAGTGAAAACGTCAGCTATAGAGGGCAAGTCTTGGGTCCCCCTCACTTCTGTCGGAGCCCTCACAGAATCCCTTTACAATGACTGAGTCACTTCACATTCCCTTCAATAGCCCCACCTAACAAATGAGGAAACTGAGGTCCAGAGAAGTGATTGGACTTGTTCAGGGTTTCTCAGCTGCTCAGACTATGGAATCCTCTGCTTCCAGCAGGTTCTCTCAATTGCCAGTAAGCAAGCCATTCTCACATGACCTCAGTCCATTCCCACCCACACCCAACATCCTCCACCCCAACTCCCAACTTGGGCTACTGGAATGTCCCCAAACAGCACTGCCCCACCACATCTGAGCTGTGTCTCGCTGATGGAGGGAGACAGGTTTGCCAAAGATCATGGGTTCAACCTGCTCAGTTTCTCCCTCCAAACCCCCACACAAGGGCCGGGGTATAAACTTCTCTCTTTCCAAAAAGTGCCCCTCTTCCCTGGCTGGCTGTGACCCAGCCAGGGGTTGAGAAGTCAGGACTAAGGGGTGCTACAGGTCTGGGGGGTAGGGGGTGGTCCAGCTCCAATGGGAATCTGGCAGGGACCAGCAGCTGCTGTGTGTCCCTGGCCTGAGACTTGGCCTCTCTGGGCAGTTTCTTTATGTGACGTGGGAGGCAGGGAGGGACACAGATTCTAGTTCACATTTATTACATAACTGCTGTGCTCCAGGTCCATGCCATGGCAGAGGGAAGGAGGCTTTGCGGGCTTTGCCTTTTAGGGGCTCACCCAGTCTGATGGGGGAGGCAGCCAGGAACCAAACACATAAGACATAAAACTACAGCAGAGCTGAGGAAACTGATCCAAAGCAGCCTGACTTAATGGGGAAGGGGGAGGGTTCTGGAGGAGGAGGTACTCTGGTAGACAGGGGAGAGCTGGTAAGGAAGAGTTAGCTGGGCAAAGAGAGAGGATAGGGCCCTCAGGCAGAGGGAACAACCAATGCAAAGGCCCTGGGGTAGGAATGCACTTGCCTGAAGACTGTTGAAGGCTGGAGGGAGTCGGCAGGAGGAAATGACATCAAATACTTGCTAGGGGCCTTGCAGGGGAAGGAGGAAGAGAAGGGGGAAGGATTAAGATATGGGGAAGGGTAGAGGGAAAATGGGAAGATGGTGGGGAGACAAGGGGGAAAGTAGGGTGAGCGAAGAGGAGGAGGAAGGGAGATGGCAATGGAGGAGGGCCAGGAGGAGAAGGGGGATGAGGGCCCAAGGGGAAGAGGAGGATTTGATTTGCCACAGGGAAGGGAAGCTAGGGGAAGGGGATAAGTTGGCCTAGATTCATGTTGTAAGTTTGCCCCCTGGTGGCCTAGTGGAGAACAGTCAGGGAGATGGGGACTGTCCATCCTTGCATCTACCCTCTGGCCCTCACAGCAGGTCACAAAAAGTGTGGCAGCTGGAGCCAGGCTGACTTCAGTTGCTCATGTAGCCTCGGTTTCTTCATGAACAGAGTGGGGACAATATACACCTAGACCTTCGCAGAGCATCCTCCTGTGGAAGTGAGTGCTATGTGCAGATGTGCTCATGTGATTCCCAATAAACCCAGTAGGGCAGGAGCTGCTGTCGTCTTAACTTCACAGAGAGGGAAACTGAGTCTCAGAGGACAGCACATGGGATGCAGAAGCGAGACTGGAACCCAGGACCCCCAAGTCCCGTCCTGGGCTCGAGTAGCCTGGACTTGCCCCTGGCACAGGTCCAGCCCCTCCCAACAAACTAGAAGCCACCGCCGGGCGGGGCGGAACCGTGGGTGTCCCTGGCTCCCCAAGGTGCCAATTAAATGCTCGTGGCCGTCTGGGGTTAGAGCTGTGGACGGCGGCATGGCCGAGCAGGGGCCGGAGCCGGGACGCGCATGGCGGGTGTTCGCCCTCTGCGGGGCTGCTGTATTTCTGGCAGCGGTGGCCGCCGGAGCAGCCCTCCTGGCCTGGAATCTGGCCGCCTCGGCCTCCCGGAAGCCTCTCTGCCCAGAACCAGGGACTAACACCACGGTGCCGCCTGGGGACCCGGCGCCCGAAGTCGAGGAGCTGCGGCGGCGGCTGGCAGAGGCGGCCCAGCGCGAGGAGGCCCTGACCAGGCAGCTGAACCAGGCCGAGAGTGTCCGTGGGCAGCTGGAGGAGGCCCTAAGGGCCTGTGAGGGCCGCCAGGTACGTGGGTAGGGTGGGGTGCTGGGAAATTCAGGCTTTGGGGGAAAAGGGCTTACATACATCCCCAGGGTCCCTCCCCTGGGCCTTGGTTTCCTCAGTTCTTCAACTGAGGGAGGCAAATGAGAATAGCACGGTAATTCCTTCCAACTCCTACATTGCCAGTTCATCCTTGAGTCTACCTTCTGACCAAGAAGGCTCCACTCTTCTCTGCTATTTGCCAGGTCAATGGTCGGTAGCTAGGGAAGCCCCAGACCCCTGAGCCCACCTGGGGAGGCCCTGTGCTAACCCTCCCCCCAGACACCCACTCAACACTCCTCCCCAACCCTCCACTCCCCCAGCCCCGCCAGTGTCCAGCAGCCCTATTTCAAGATAGGGACATTCAAGTCACCTGTAATTAAGAGGCTAAAGTTGGCCTCTTGGGGGAGGTACCAGCCAGGTCCTCCCTTTTCCTCTTGCCACCTCCTTCAGACTCTTTCTTAACCCTTCCCAGCCCTGGGCCTCACAGAAAAACCATCCTCAAAGTCCCAACCATTCACATTTATTGAGTAACTACTGCATACCTCTGCGTACCCCGCCCAGTAGTGGCTGGGCAGTGTGTGAATTTTAGAAACTGAAACTTGCCTCTCCTGCCTGCCTAAGTGAAGGACTTGGGGCAGCCAAGTTAAAGGCAATCTGCCCTGGGTTCAAATTCTGGCTCTGCCCCTCTATTGAAGATTCTCTGAGGAAGTCAGGCCAGTTGCTTTGCAGAATGTCTCACAGAAGTGACTAAGGATACCCCAGAAACCCAACATTGTTAAACACCAAATTGGCTTGTGTTCGTTTAAAATCCATCGGCAAGTCTACAGCTAGGATTGGAACCAGTGTCTGTCGGCAGAGCTAAACCTTTTCTACACCCCGTTGATCTGGAGTGGGGATTGGTGGACCTGGGCAGAGATCTCCTTCCAGTCAGGCACCAGTCACCACTTCGTACCCCAGACTTCAGAGACCACTTCCGTGTTTTACAATTACAGGACGCTCAAGGACATTGCAAATAAAGCTTAAGGAACATTAGTGTCGTCTCAGTCTCCCCTAGAAAGGGCGGGGCCAATTCACTCCTTCTCCCATTCCCCCTACCCGCCTCATTTCCTCTCCACTCTGCAGAGTCGGCTTCAGACCCAACTGATGACACTGAAGACTGAGATGGACGAGGCCAAGGCACAGGGGACCCAGATGGGGGCTGAGAACGGGGCGCTGACAGGTGTGTTGGGGTGCAAAGGAATGGGCAGGGTTAGAGGTGAGAGGAGCCTAGAAGGTTCCTACCTATGCAAATGACTTGCACAGGTGCAATCGCACAGGTGCAAACGTAAAGCAAATGAACACGGAAACTTGTGAAAGAAATGCACATAATATGCAAAGGTTCTGCAAATGTCACAAAACAATGCAAATGCAACAAAATACGCACACGCCATGTAAGGACTCCCCAAAGCAATGTAAACCTATGAAAAGCTATGCAAATGGCACGTGAAGGTCATGCAAACAGCACACAAGCTTAAATCAAATAAAACAAATTACGCAAATAGTTGGCCGACTATAAACTCGGAGCGGGTGTGCGCGGGGCGAGAGCCTGGTCTCCAACCTCACCGGGTTCCCTGCTCCCGCAGAAGCCCTGGCGCGCTGGGAGGCGGCGGCCACCGAGTCTGCGCAACGGCTGGACGAGGCACAGCGGCGCGCGCGCGCGGCCGTGGCCGAGGGTGAAGCCTGCGCAGCCCGGGAGGCGGCGCTGCGCGAACGCGTGTGAGTGAGGCCGGGGCCGGAAGGGGTGGGGGACTGGGCCGTGTGGGCGGGGCCTTAGGAGGGGCGAAGTTAAGGTGCTGGAGTAGAACCTGGGGGTGGTGACGCAAGGTGGGCTCTTTGGGGGCGGGAAGCCCTGGTTGAGGAGGGCACTCTGGAGGCTTGGTTTCCTGGAGTTGGGGGCATCGTGGGGGCTCCGGGGAGGGCGAGGAGTGAAGTGAGGGTGCAAGAAAAGCGAATATCGAGGGAGGGGCTTGGGGCCTGGAGGCGAGCTTCTGGGAAAAAGTTTGGGAGTCCCTGGAGAGGGGTCCTGGAAATGGCCAGGGGTGGAGCATGGGATCTCTGAGGAGTGGGGTTCCCAGGAAGGAAGAAAGAATGCTGGAGAGTCTCCAGGTGCTGACAGGTCCCTTCCCCCTTCCCGGCAGTAACGCCCTGGAAGCCCAGATGGGCCCCCAGCGCAGACTGCCACACCCACGGACCCGCTCGGGGTCCCGACCCCGGCCAAGCCCCCGCTCGCGCTCTCGCCCGGGAACATCGGGAAGCTGCCGGCGACCAGCGCGGCGCGCACGAGGGTGAGTCAGCCCCCAGCAAGACTGGGGCTCCAGGCCAGGAGGACGGACACTGGGGGCCCCGCAGGGACACATATAGAGGTGCCCACGCTGGATGAGATACCCAGTCTACACCCAGCAGCGCTCAGCTTTTGACCCAGCTGCCGCCCTGAACGGAAAGTGTTCAGAAAGAAGACCCGACCCTCTCTCCCTGACCATCTAGTGCTTGTTCTACAGACGGAAAAACTGAGGTCCATTTGGTCACAAGGTGAGACAGTGCAGAGCCAGGGCCTAAGTCCCCTCTAAGGAAAGTTTTGTCCACATCCCACAGATATAAGGACTTAGGGTCCACCCTGGCCCAGGAGTAGGCTGAAAGAATCACTTCTCTCTGGTCCTCAGTTTACCTTGTCTGTAATTGTCGGAATCATGAGAGCCAGCAGATCCTGGACACCAAAAGCTGAGAAAGATGGCACAATAGGAAAACTATAGACCCCTCTCCCTTTGAGGAGGGTACAATTCCAAATGGAATTTTAGCAGAGAATCATGTAACACATTTTTAAAATACACCTTAACATAAAGACATGTGCCTGAGATGCAGAGATGGTTCAGTATTTGGAAGTCTGTTCAGAAAGTTCACCATACTGATGGATCAAATGAGAAAAATTCTGAAGAATTTATCATAATAGCAACAATTTCATGTGAAATTATACAGTATTTGTCTTTCTCTGACTTATTTCAGTTAACATAATACCCTTCAGAAGCAACCATGTTGTTGAGAATGGCAAGACTTTTTTGTGGCTTAGTAATATTCCGTTGTATATGTATGCTACATCTTTATCCACTTGCTGGACACTTAGGTTCTAATCTCTCAACCTTAATCTGATTTTGCCAACTGTTCTGATAATGTCCTTTTTAACAAAGAAGTTATAACAAGGAGTCCTGGTTTACACATTGTATTAATCTGGAATATTCCTCAGTCTGTCTTTGCCTTTCATGATGTTGGCGTTTAAAAGCCCAGGCTGGTTATTTTGCCGTGTCTGAGTTTGGGTTTTTGTGATGATTCAACCTAATGATATTATCTGCTGTTGGTATGACTATATATAGAAAACCCAAGAGAATTAGTGGAAACTCTCCTATATCTTAACAACTCTGTAGAAAATCTTTTGGAAGAAAAGAAAGATCCATTTCAGATAGTTTTTTTAATATCCAGGAATAAACTACTTTCCTTAGTATGTAAGGATCTCTTCTAAATTAATTTCTCAAAAAATAACTCAGTAGAAAATAGGCAAAGAACATCGGCAGCCAGTTCAAAGAGACACACAAAAATGTGCCTAGTCTCGTTCCTCAAGAAGCAATGCGGACTGAAAC
This sequence comes from Camelus ferus, assembly GCF_009834535.1. NCBI lineage: Eukaryota > Metazoa > Chordata > Mammalia > Artiodactyla > Camelidae > Camelus > Camelus ferus. The sequence continues at coordinate 16,822,587 of NC_045717.1, forward strand.
TATATGGTACCACTTCCTACCCATTCACAGGGCAAAGATGAAAATAAAAACCAATTAAAAGTTTGTGAATACACTGTGTTGGCACTGCTGTGGGGAAGCAAGCAATCCCACACCGTGCTGGTGGGACTGCTCATGGGTACAACCACTTAGGAGGGCAATTTTCTAGAATGTCTCAAATTAAAAGTGCATCTACTGTTTGCCCTATCAATTCCTCTTCAAGAATTTTTCTACAGTCATATTTAAATGCATACAAAATGATGGACTAAATGCAACGGCGAATCCTGGGTTGGATCCTGGAACAGAAAAACACTTCGTGAGGAAATTAAATAAAGTCTAGAGTTTAGTCCATAGTAATATACTAAGATTAATTTCTTAGTTTTGACAAATGAACCATGCTATACAAGATGTTAACAATGAAAGTAACTGGGTGAGAGGTATTCAGAGGCTCTCTGTATTATCTCTGCAAATTTTCTGTAAATCTAAACTTATTCCAAAATAAAAAGTTTACTTTAAAAAAGGAGACAGGATTAGGGGAGAGAATGAGGGAATTCTTGGTAATTGCAAAAAAAAATGGGGCACAATCTCAATTTCCACCAGTTGGGAACTATTTAAACGAGTGTCTGTCCATCCACACCATGGAATATTATACACCTGTTAAAAAGACCAAGACAGATCTTCTCTGAGACTCATTAATGTAAAAAGCAGGAGAGCAATAATTTGTGTACATCTTTTAAAATCTGGCACTGGGGAAAACTTTTATCCAAGTATCTCTGAAAGAAACTGGACGCAGCTGTGGCCTCTGGAAAAGGAATCAGAGATCTGGGGATTGGCAGGGGAGGGAGTCTTATGTTTCTCTGTATACCTTTTTGTAAAGCTTGCATTTTAAAAATCATGTGCAGTGTATTACCTCTAAAATAATTAAAATTTGTTTTGAAAAAATTCTGAAGAGGCTGGTGTAAAGAGGGAAAGAGGAGCCCTTTGAAACTGTGATCCTGCCTCAGCCAGTCCTGCTCATTATCCCCCCACCCACCTTGGAGGTGGCTTGGAGGTGTCTGGTCAGGGCCTTTATTGGGAGAGGGTCCACCTGGAAGGAGAACTGGAGGACTTCCCCCGAACCAACAACGGAGGCAGTGAGGCTGAAGGGAGGGAAGAGTCCAGCCTCTAGTTCCACTGCCGGCCACCAGGGGTCGCCCCAGTCTGCAGACCCGGTTGCTAGGGGCTGAAGGCCCAGAGCTTCAGAGGATGGGAGAATGGGTCTGAGACTTACCCTCCCCCACCACCAACACCCTCACCCCCACCCTCGCGCCCCAACTCCGGCGTAAATCCGGAAGTGAGCAGGAAACGGCTTCTCCTTCTGGAGTCAGCTAGAGCTGGAGATTGGTCTCGCCTTGTCTGGTGCCCCAGGGACTTGAGACATCTCACTGTGCAGTTGTGGGATTTAGGGCTGAACAACGTAAAAGACTATGGGGAGGGTAGAGCTCAGTGGTAGAGTGCTTATCCTGTATGAGTTCTTGGGTTCAATCCTCAGTCCCTCTGTTAAAAATAAATAAACCTCACCTATTTTTTTAAAAGATAAAGAAACCTAATCCCCCCCCCAGAAAAAAAAAAAAACAACCGAAAAAAAAAAAAAAAAAGAAAGAAAGAAAACAGAGGGAGAGAGTATACACATAAAGGGCTGGGCTCAGGGCTGCAAATGGGACCTAAAATATCATTATTATTCACTTACTCTGCTGGCTTCACCTTAGACATACCTGCCAGGTTCCTGAAAATCAGCCCTGGGGGAAATGGGGAGCCATGGCAGGTGTGTGAGCAGGAAGAGTACGATCAGATCTGGTATCAGGCAAAGAGAGGGAAGGGTGTGGGGGTGACTGAATCCTGAGGGGAGGTTGTATGGCAGGGAATGGGTGAGAATTTGGAGCAATTTCAGGAGAACAGCTCTCAATCCCTGGCTGAGACTGAGAATCCCCTAGCTGCCCAGCCTCTCAGACTGCACCTCCCTCCCACCCCACAGGGCCAGCCCCTGGCCTGCCCTTGCTTTATTCTGCCTCCCTGTCTCCACCTGTCTCATTACCACTCAAAGCCTCTGTCTCTGCGCCTCCACCTTGTCCCCAGCACACTCTCCCAGGTCCCTCCCCTGGCCTCCCCATTCATGGTCACCCTGGAGTCCCTCTGGGGCTGTAGAAACAGGAGTGGGGGAGGGGTGGAAACAGGAATTGTGGCACAAGCTGGGTGGAGGGCATTGGGGACAGCCACAATCTGACCTTGTTGGTCCCCAGTCCCAAGTAAGAAAGTGGGTCACCTTTTTTCAGCCAGGAACACGAACCCCCAGGGAGGACAGGCTCTTCCCCTCCAAAGGGCTCTCTCTGTCTCTTCTGTCAACTCCAAAAGCAGAAAACTTAATTTCCTTTGCATTTAACCAAAAACCGAACACATTGGCATAAAGGTGGAGGGTTTTCTGAACTTTGCTGAAATTTTTCTTTGCCAGAAATATCACTTCCTCAAAAATCTTCCTGAAGTTCCGTGAGAGTTTTAAAAACCCTGTGTCTCCTTGAGAACTTCAGTGTCAGCTTTCAGAATGACACCAAGTATACTTCCCCATGGCAGTTTTCCTTTTTATGCCCAAACGATCAAATGAAACCAACGTGATTGTTTTTAATTTTTAAAAAAAAGTTTAAAATTGAAGCCAGATTTTATGATAACCCTCCAAGGGAATACAGAAAGATTCATCCACAGAATTTCCTGTGACTATGACAAATTGTTTTCAGGAAAAAACCAAATGCTCACATCATTTGATGCATTTGACCTCATGTGAATCTGAGGACCAGTTGCTCACCTCCTCCCTCTGGAATTTTTTGGCCAGGGATGCAGGCAGAACGTATTCAGAAAGTCTGTTTTTAGAAATTTTAGACACTACTGGCAGGGGTGTTAATGGAAACAACCTCTTTGGAGGACAAATTGGTGACAGCTGCCCAAATATAAAATGTTACTGCTTTAGGACCCAGCAATTTCATTTGTGGAGATTTGATATCAAGTCTTATTTTGTTCACTGAAACAACAAATTTAGAAACGGTTTGAATGCCCATTGATAATGTATGTGGTGAAAAACCTAAACAACAGTCAAAAAGAATCAACAAATCTCAGCGTCATAATGTAGAGCAAAAGAGGAAGTTCCGTCATTATCATTATCTTTTCCATTAAAAAAAAATCTAGCTTTTAAAACAAGTTATTGGAAAAAGAAACATCACAAATCAAAGTTGTGAGATCAAATTGCCAAATAGAAAGGGAATGTTATTTTTGAGCTTGATATAAAAGACATTAGTGTGTATATTTAAAACTCTTGTTCTTATACTATGACAATTGCTCAAAACTGTAGCACATCCACATCATCAGGTTTAGAGTGGCTTTTTTGGTTTCTGGGAGTTTATGGTTGCCTTTCTTTTCCCTGGACAACAGACATTATGTTCATACATACGCATATGCCACACCTTCAATATATCATGAAGGATCTTAAGTCCACACCAAGACTGTCACACCTCTTGGCATTGATCCAGGCACTGCCCCCTAGCCTGAGCTCCTCAACTGGACCCCTGTCACCCAGGCTCTTCCCCTATCATACCCCCTTTCCCCTGGTGAGCCCACGGGCCCAAGGCAACAGCACCTGGGCAGTGCCCCTCCCCTGTGTCTCAGTTCTTCAGCCCAACTTCAGAAGCTGGGCATGATCCAGCCCCTCCCACCTTAAAAAAATACCACCATTTATTAAGGCTGAGTGTGTGCCAGGCACTGTGACAAATGTTTCACAACTGGCTATGTTGCCTCCACTTTAGACAGAAAAAAATCTGGGGCTCAAGGAGAAGTCACTTGTCCCAGGTTACACAGCAGTTAGTGACACAGCCAGACGTTCACTCCAGAGGCCCTAAATTGAAACCATATATCCACTCTGCCCACATGGCCCCCCGCTGTTGAAGATGGAAGATGCCCTCCCTGCTCAGGGGACTCTGGGGGGGGGGCCTGACCAACCTAGAGAAATAGCTGGTTGGGCACTACTTGCAGCCCCCAGCCCTCCTCCCTCCCAGTAGTGGCTGGGAAGGGTCCGGAATCAGGAATTACTGGGTAGCAGCAAAGGCCAAAGGTCAGACAGGGGTTTCCTGCCCACCCCTGGGAACTTCCTCCTTCCCGACCCAACTCCCGCCTCCTGGATGAACGCCACCCTGGAGGACCCCTCCCAGCTCAACTTACCCGGGCTCCATTACCCTGGCTGTTAGGGGGCTGGGTCCCTATGCCAGCACTATCACCCTGATATGTCCCCCACAGGCAGTGGACAGCAATTTTATTGTCCCACACCCATGGTCCAGCCTACTTTCCATTTCTTCACCCTCTTCCCCTCTGCCCCTTTCCGACCCTCCTGCTCTCCTTGACCTTGTGAGGTCAGGGGCTGTGTCCCATTCTGACTCTCCAAGACTGAGGACCCCACATGGCCAGGCTTGTGACTTTTACAGGGGGCTTTGGCATCACCCAACATAGAGGATTTCCCTGGAGCTCCTGATTCTGAGGGGCTGGGCAGAAGGGCATACCCAGAATCCTTTGCTCCTTGGTCCCCAAATCCCCTCCATGCCCACCTGGGGGTGACCCACAGTGAAACTTGACCCCCATTATCTGGTTCTTCCCATTCCCCCTCTCTCGAAGCCCGAAAATGAGGTTTCCAGCAGGAAATAGTAGTGATAACAGCAACGGCAAATCCTTTCTCCCAGCCCCCTCCTGCTCCCGGACCTGGGCACCTCATCTCACAGAGGGGGAAACTGAGACCCAGGTAGGAGAAGCCCCTCCTTCCAGCTAACACCGGCCCCAAGGTCACTGCTGCTTGCGCTGCTGCCCCGGGAGCACTTGCTAAGCGCCTACGTGAGCCGGGCATCAGGTGGGATGACTGCTCGGAGAAACTGCACCATCCTCAGATCAGAACCTCCGCGAGGCCTTCACGTGCCGGTTACCGAGCACCTACTGTGTGCTGGCCCTCGGCCAAGCGCTCCTCCCAATTCAGCTCCAGTAATCGGCCCTGTCCCCTGAGGTGGGCTGTAGCCAGCCCGCCAGGAGCTAAGTCCAGCTCTGTGAACCGACAGAGTGAGACCTGGAGGCGGTCCCTTCTACTGCCCGTGCCTCAGTGTCCTCCTCCGCACTACGGGGATAATCCGCAGCAGAGAATAGCGCTGGGCACAGAGCAAGGGCAGGTGAGGAAACTGAGGCTCAGCAAGGCCAAGGCAGCCCAGTCACTTAGCTGGCGCCCCACCCAGTGTTAATCAGAGAGGCCCAGCTGTGCTTTGGTGCCCCCCTCCTCCTTCCCTTCACAGCCCGGGTGGGAGTGTTGTGATAACCCACAGCCCCCGTTTCCTCCTGGCCAGGAAGGAGCCAGGCAGAGGAAGTATTAAGAGGAGTAATATAAACACTCCCCCCGCCCCCCCGCCGGGGCAAGGTCTAGAAGGGGCAGCAGCCGCCACCCAGAGCAGACCAGCCAGCGGAGCAGTGCTGTGCAACGGGCGGCGGGCGGCAGACGCCGGGAAGAGATGGGCTTGGCGATGGAGCATGGGGGGCCCTATTCACGGGCCGGGAGCAGCCCCAGGGGATGCTGGTATTATCTCCGCTACTTTTTCCTCTTTGTCTCGCTCATCCAGTTCCTCATCATCCTGGGCCTCGTCCTCTTCATGGTCTACGGCAACGTGCATGTGGGCACGGAGTCCAACCTCCAGGCCACCGAGCGCCGGGCGGACGGCCTGTACGGCCAAGTGATGGGGCTCACGGCCTCCCAGGCCAACCTGTCCAAGGAGCTCAACCTCACTGCCAGAGCCAAGGATGCCATCATGCAGATGCTTCTGAACGCCCGGCGAGACCAGGACCGAATCAACGCCAGCTTCCGCCAGTGCCAGGCGGACCGGGTAAGGGCTGAACACTCGCCCTGGGGACCCTGGGTGGTCACCTCACCTCTCTGAGCTTCACTTTACTCATCCATGAGACAGGGACAGTCACGAACTCTACAGTTTACATGAGAAGCCCACATCACTAAGCAATGCATATTTTGTTTGTATAAGTATATCCCATGCAATATTTGGGACATACTTAGACTCAAAAAAGTAATTTGTTGTCTACCTGGAATTCAAGTTTAACTGGGCATCTGGTCTGTTCACAGGCCTGGGTTCATGACTTAGTAGGCATAAAACACCCAGAATGTGCCAGCACACACCAGCTACAAGTAAAAACTGGCTTAATAAACACTCAGAGCATTTGGTTCTTACTCTGTAATAACAAGTATGAATGGCTTAGATTTGCCTGATGCTGGGAGTCTGCTTTGGAAATGTTATCACTTCACTGAATCCTAAGAGGTAGGGAGAGTCTCTAAACCCTTCTGTGGATGGGGAGATGGAGACCTGAGAGAGGAGGCTTTCGAGGGGAGTGGGAGGGCAGACACCAGTGGCCTTGGGTCTGGTAGAGACTGCTGCCCTATCCACCCCCAGATCCCGTCAGACTCACTCAACACTGTCCCCATGTTCTCACACACGCAATTCCTTTGGGAGGTCCTGCTGCTGGGAGACACTGAGGAGAGGGGCCCCTCCTCAGGCCTTGGCTGGAACAGGGTGAAGGACGGAGAGGGCAAGGAAAGGGAAGTTTGGATGGGGGCAGTCTCGGTTTTGCCCACAGGAGGCATCTGGCCGGTTGGGGAGGGGGCAGTGGGAAGGAAAGGCATTTTCTGGGGCTTCAGACCACCCAGCCCCCGCCACCTGGCAGGAAGGGTGTGCAAGCGTCCCCTCAGACCTGCCCAGGGAAGGGAAGGATTGTGTCTCCTGCTCTTAGACCCCCAGGGTGGGGCACTTCCCTCTCAGACCCCTAGAATGGGGTGAGTCCCCTGCTCAGATCCTCAGGGAAGGGCAAGTCCCCCTTAGATCCTCAGAATGAGGTGAGTCCCCATCCAACCCCCCCAAAGGAGGCAGGTCCCCCCTCAGATCCTCAGGGTAGAAGGCCATGTACCCCCTCAAATCCCCCAAGGCTGGAGTAGGGGGGCTCAAACTTCTCAGTTTCTGGGAATTGGCCCATTTGGAGTTTTCACGACACGCACGGCCTTCCGGTCCAGGAGCCATGAGGAATGCTAGGATCATAAAGTTTGAGACACTCCCATGCGTCTTGGAATCCTGGACTCCCCCATCTTAGAATATTAGAAATCTAAGAATCTGGGTCTTTACAACTTTATAATTTGAAAATTATAGGGGTTTTTTCCCCCTCTCAAGTTGACAAATTCCTCTGGCCTGGAATCCCTCAGGGTTTTCTTCAGGAACCCCCAGGAAGGGGGTGCTGGTGCTGGGAAATAGCCCCGACCCCTGCCACCCCTGCCACCCCTGCCCCAGGCAGCCCCTGGCGTCTGATGGTAGCAAGTACGAATCTTGGTCTTTCTCCAGTCCTGGTGTTGTTATGAAACAGGATTTTTAAGTTCTCTACAAATGCAACGTCATTTCTGGCCCTGAGGCCCTGGAAGAGAAAGGGGAGATTAACTCAGTGGGGTTTTTTTTAGGGTATGTCCCACCCCTGCCTGTGTCAAGGCGCCAGCACCCCAACCTGGGGTTGCATACAGGAGAGCGAAGCAGCATTTGGGGGCCACTTTTTGTCACTTCCTCTCACTGGAAGAGAACTTCTTTCTTGCCCATCTTTGGATCCAACTCACACCTGCAGATCTTTCCCTTCTGTAGTTAAGGCTTTTGAGAGCAGAAGTCACTGAAATTTTCAGAGCTAATTCTATCTTCTCCCAACACCCAGTGGTTAGCACAGGGCCAGCTTCCGAAGAAATCAGGACGAGAAGCAACAGAAAGGCAAACCCTCTAGGCTCTTCACACCTTGACTTGCGCATTTTTTTTTAATTGAAATGTAGTTGATTTACAATGTTAGTTTCAGGTGGAAAGCAAAGTGATTCAGTTATACACATACATACTTTTTTTTTCTTTTCAGATTTTTTTCATTATATGTTATTACAAGAAATTGAATATAATTCTCTTTGTTTATTTTATATATGTAATGTATGTCTGTTAATCCCCAACCCCTAACTTATCCTCCCCGCCCTTTCCCCTTTCATAACCATAGTTTGTTCTCAATGTTCATGAGTCTGTTTTCGGTTTATAAACAGAATTTGTATTTTTTTTTTAGATTCCACATATAAGTGATATCATACATTTGTCTTTCTCTGTCTGACTTCACTCAATATGATCATCTCTAAGTCCATCTATGTTGCTGGAAATCACATCTTGACTTGTTATACTTCTGCAGCGGGTTCTGTTCCAAAGTTTGAAAGGCACAACCTTTGTTTGTAAAAACCTAATAAAACTTATAAAAAAATGCCATTCACATGCCATACAATTGGCCCATTTCAAGTGGACATAAAAATGATTTTTAGTACATTAACAGAGTTGTGCAACCACCATCACAGTTAATTTTAGAACCTTTCCATCACCCCAAAAAGAAACCCTGTGCCCGTTACTAGCCATTTCCTATCCTCCCCGCCCCCGGTCCCTGACAACCACTAATCTGCTTTCTGTTTCTACAGATTTGCTTATTCTAGATATTGAGTCTAAACGGAATCATACGTTCTGTGATCTTTGGGTCTGGATTCTCGGACGCAGCATGTTGTTTTCAAGGTTCATCCACGTTGTCCTGTGCATCAGGGTTTCATTCCTTTTTGTGGCTGAACAGTAGTCCACTCTATGGACTGTTTTATCCATTCATCTGCTGATGAAACACTTGGAGTGTTTCTACCTGTTGGCTCTGGTGACTCGTGCTGCTCTGCATGTTTGTGTGCAAGTTTTTGCGGGAACATACACTTCTGTTGCTCCTGGGTCTACACCTAGGAGTGGAATTGCTGGGTCATATTGTCATTTTATGTTCAGCTTTTTGAAAAACTGCCAGACTGTTTTCCCAAGTGGTCCCACCATTACATTCCCATCAGTACTGCCTGAGAATTCTGTTTCTCCACATCTTTCACCAATACTTTTACCATCTATTCTTATTTTTTGATAACCAATCTTTTAAAAATTTAGAAAAAATTTTTTTTCAGTGGAGGTACTGGAAATTGAACCCAGGACCTCATGCATGCTAAGCATGTGCTCTATCACTGAGCTGTACCCACTCCAAAAAATCAGTAAATTTTTTTTTAACTTAGGTTTTGGTTGTTGGTTTTTTGTTTTTTTGTTTTTTTGTTTTTTTTTTTTTGCTTTTGATAACAAATCCTTTTATTCTTATTTTTTGTTTTATTTATAGCCATCCTAAAGATCGCGAGGTAGTATCTCATGGTTTTCATTTGCATTTCCTGACGACTAAACATCGTTTGATGCGCTTCTGGACCTTCTGTATATGTTCTCGGGAGAAATGTCTCGTCAAATGTGTTTGTCCATTTTTCAATGGGGTTGTCATTTTCTTATTGATTTGAAAGAGTTTGCTTTTATATATTCTGGTTACTAGTCTCATCATCAGATACATGAGTTGCAAACATGAGCTATGTGAGGTTTTTCCCATCTATGGGTTGTTTTTTCCCTTTCTTGACGTTATCCTTTGAAGCACAGAAGTTTTTAATTTTCATGAAGTCCAATTTACCCGTTTTTTTGTCTTTTGTTGCTTGTGTTTTTGGTGTCATATCTAAGAAACCATTGCCAAATCCAAGGCCATGCAGACTGAACACTTATGTTTTCTTCTAAGGAGTTAATATAGTTTTAGCCTTTACATTTAGGTCTTAGATCCATTTAGAGCTAATTTTTGTATACGGCATGAGGTAGAGGTCCAAATTTATTCCTTAGTATGTGGCTATCCGCTATGCCAGCATCATTTGTCCAAAAGACTCTTCCCTCCCATGAAATGATCTTGGCACCTGTGTATGTTTGCTAGAGCTGCCTTCACAAAGTACCACAGATCAGGTGGCTTAGATAACAGAAATTTATTTTTGCCCATACACGAGATCAAGATGTTGGCAGAATTGTTTTGTTCCTGGGGCCATCAGGGAAGGATCTGTTCCAGGCCTCTCTCCTTGGCTTGTAGAGGGCTGTCTTCTCCTCGTGTCTTTACATCATCTTCCCTCTGTGCATGTCTGGGTGTCCAGACATCTTCTTATAAAGACACCAGTCATACTGGATTAGGGCCCACCCTAAGGACCTCATCTTAACCACCCTTTAAAGACTCTGTCTCCAAATACATTTACTTTCTGAGGTCCTGAGGGTTAGGGCTTCCACACAGGAATTTGAGGTGGGGGACACAATTCAGCCCATATCTGCATCCTTGTCAAAAGTCAGTTTTTGATTGGCTGTCAATTGGAATGTTTTCAAGGTTCATTCAGGTTGTAGCATGTAGCTTTGTTCCTTTTTATGGCCAAATAGTATTCATCGTAACAACTTTTGAAGATTGGCCCACCATCCCCTGCAAAGAAGCCATGTTCTTGTAAACTATGCCAACACAGACCACCCGGGTACCAGATCTGGGGCCCCAGCCCTAAGGGTCTGGGCAGCCCAGGGAGGCAGGAGGTCCTGCAGGTGCTGGGCACTGAGCTCTGTCCTGTGTCCCATCTGGGCAGGTGATCTACATGAACAACCAGCGGTACATGGCCGCCATCATCTTGAGTGAGAAACAATGCCAAGAACATTTCAAGGAGACTAACAAGTCCTGTGAAGGTGAGTGCTGTGGGCAGCAGAGAGCGGGATAGCAGACACCCCGCCCAGTCTCTTGGCAACTCCCGCAGCCTTCCTGAGTCTTATCGTCCTATACCCATAGCTTTGACCCTCATGCTGAACCAGAAAGCCAAGACACTGGAGATGGAGCTGGCAAAGGAGAAGGCGATATGCACTAAAGACAAGGATGGCCTGGCACTGGGCAAGCGAGTGGTGGAGGAGCAGCTGGCCGAGTGCAGCAAAGCCCAGGACCAGCAGCGGCAGGAGCGACAGCTGGCCGAGAACCAGCTGCAGCGGGTGCAGACCCTCTGCCTCCCTCTGGATAAGGAGAAGTTGGAGGCAGAGCTGTACAGACTCTGGAGGGACTCCATCATCCCACGCTCCCTTGATAACCTGGGCTACGGCATATTCCATCCCATCGGCTCAGAAGTGGCCTCCATCCGGAGAACCTGTGACCAGATGCCCGCCCTCATGAGCACCAAGGTGGAGGAGCTGGCCCGGAGCTTGCGGGCTGGCATTGATCGCGTGGCCCGAGAAAACTCGGACCTCCAGCGCCAGAAGCTGGAGGTCGAGCAGGCCCTGCGAGCCAGTCAGGAGGCCAAGGAGAAGGTGGAGAAGGAGGCCCAGGCCCGGGAGGCCAAGCTCCAGGCCGAATGTGCCCGGCAGACCCAGCTGGCCCTGGAGGAGAAGGCGACACTGCGGAAGGAGCGGGACAACCTGGCCAAAGAGCTAGAGGAGAAGAAACGAGAGGCTGAGCATCTCAAGATGCAATTGGCCGTCAGCAACTCGGCCCTGGACACCTGCATCAAGGCCAAGGTGGGCTGGCGGGCCCTGGATTCAGGTTGCACTGAGGGGGAGGTGTCTAGAGGCCAAGTTGGGTTGGTGGTGATGTTGGACTTGGGTTTGAATTTAGTGGGGAGTGTTTGTTGCTTTTTTTAAACTTGGTTTTGAGGTCGGCTTCCCAGTCTAGGTCGTGTAAGTTAGGACTCGCTCGAGACTTTCACTGACATTAAGATTGGGGAGGAGTTGAGAGTGGGGATCAACACTGAGAAAGGGTGTGGGGTTATGACTAGAGTTGAAGGTAGGGTGGCCGTTGGGTCCAGGGTTGAGTGACGGGTGAATAAAATTGCAGTTACTTTGGGAGTAGGGTGAGTTAAGGCACTGAATGTGGATTTAGAATAGATGCTAGAATCAAACACAAATGACTGGTGAGCCTCAAAATTGGCTTAGGATTTGAATTAGAGATTCATCGAGGGCTGGTTTTAGGGTTGGGATGCGTTTGAGTTGAGCTGAAGCATCGAGGGGCTCTGGGTTAGAGTTGGGAGTGACATTGGGGTTAGGGTAAAGGTTAAGGCAGATCTAGAGAAAGACTCGAAGCAGGTGCCAAATTTGTGTTTAGAACTGGGTGGACTTGAATTCTTGGCGACTCCTATATCTAGAGTTGGTTTGCGTTAAGATTAGGGGTTCCATCTAAGATTTCATTAGTCTTAGAACTGGGTTGAGTTTGGAGTTTGTATTATGAGGAAAAGCTAATAGTTGGGTCGGGGGTCGCTTGCAAGGTAGCCGTTGGGTCTAGGGTCGGGTGAGAAAGGAATCCAAAGTTTCAGTGGCTTTGGGATTGTGTTAAGTTGAGGCTCAGATGAGTGTAGGTGGCTGGTGGGTCTAGAGATGCTTGAAAGTTTGGGGCCAAGAGTAGATTCAGGATTTCATGGGCATTAGGGTTGGGATTGGCATTGACTATGTGTTAGGAGTTGAGATTGGATTGGGCTTAGGGTGGTCTGGTTGGGGGTTGAGTTGGGCTAGCTTTGGGATATATTTGAGGTGAAGGATTAGCTGACCCTGAGTTAGGAGAGGGATATACTGGGGTTCACATAAAGGTCAAGACTGGGTGTAGAGTAGAAGCTGTGTGGTTGGTAATCTTGGGCTGGAGCTGGGTTGGGGTTCCGGCTCAGGTAGAGGCTGAGTTCTAAGGCTGAGCTGGCCTTGAGCATGGTGTTGGGAAGGTATTTGTGGGTGGCCCATAGTGGGGCTGGGGGAACGGGATTGGGAATAGATTTTTCATAGTGGCCGGGTCTCGGGGGTGAGTTAGATGAAAGAAAGATGAAAGTTATGGCCAAGTCAGGTTTGTCATTGGGACCAGATTTAGGTCAGGGTTTGATTCTGAGGAAGGTTCTGTTTTCATGTTGGGAACAGATTTTAGCTGACTGAGTTCAGAACTGGCCTTGGATTTCAGGCTTAGGGGGTTTAGTTCAGGGTTGTTCAAGGATGGCATTGAGGATGGAGGTCAGGTTGGTTTACAGAACAGGTTAGCATCAGTCCAGAGGGGAGCTGGTATGGGTGAATGTACTCAGCTGGGGTCATGGATTGGAGTCAGATTGGCCCAGAGGCTGTAATGGAGACCAAGGCAGGACCCCTGCAGAGAGGGGTCCCTGAGGCACAGCCGAGGGAAGCCAGTCCCTGGAGTCCCCAGTCATTTGAGGAAGGTGGCTACAGGTGATATCACATGTGTCCTCCGTGGGTATCTGTCTGTTTCTCTGCCCTGGAGGGAACTCAGACCCAGGTCTCCAAGGGCATGGAGGGGCAGGAGCCTCCCCGGGACGCATGTTGAGGGGCCTCCACCAACCTCCTTTCACCCTTCTTTCCACAGTCGCAGCCGATACCCTTGCCAAGACCTGTGGTCCCTGTCCCCAACCCCCCGCCCATCGGTGAGTGACAGAGGGCAGAACCAGGAAAGAGGGGCAGATTCCACCTTGAATCCTGGGTTGCCAGCCCATCTCTAGCCCAGGAGCTGGAGCTACTAAGGCATTAGGTCGGAGCTGACCCCTCTCTCTTTCGGCAGACCCAGCTGGCCTGGAGGAATTCAAGAGGAGGATCCTGGAGTCCCAGCGGCCCTCTGCCGGTAGCTCCATAGCCTCATCCAGGTGAGGCTCTCGGGCAGGCTGAGACAGTTCAGTCTTAGGGCTTTGGATGAGTCTGCGTACAGGACTAGGGTGGAGCAATACTTGTCTCACACTTGTTGCTTCCTTAATTGAGCACCTGCTGTATACTAGGCCCTATGCTGGGCCCAGGGGACACAGCAGTGACCAAGACACACACAGTTCTGTTCATGAAACTCCCTGAATACTGGGCCAGAGAGACACTGAAGGAGGTAGGATAAGAAGGGTGTCCAAGAGTCTACTGTTATTGGGCGCTTACTGTGATCCTGGCACTGTCCTAAGCACCCTGCCCGACTAACTCATTAAATCTTCAGAAATCTGGAGGGAGGGTGTAGCTCAGTGGTAGAGTGTGTGCTTAGCATGCACAAAGTCCTGGGTTCAATCCCTAGTACCTCCATCAAAATTAACAAATAAACCTAGTAACTCCCCCACCCCCCCCAAAAAAAATCTTCAGAATTCAAATCAGTGGGAGAGCTACTGTTATCCCCACTTTCTGGATGAAGCAAATGAGACCCAGAGAGGGTAAGCATTGTGCCCCAGGTCACACAGTCAGGAAGTGGCAGAGCTGAGACATAAACTCAGGTGCTGACTCCAGACAGCCAAAGGAGGGCCTCAAAGAGGAAGGGGCCCTTGAGCTGGAGGTTGGACAGGAGCCAACCTGGAGAAAGGCTGAGGGAACAGCACTCGGAGTGCCATTAACAGCCAGAGCAAAGGTCTTGGGGCCAGACTAGAGTGGCAGAAGGTGACAGGAGCCAAGGCAGGAGAGAAGGGAGAGCAGAGTCGGGGAGTGACCCTGGGCCTCTCATTCCACCCTTCTGAGTCTTACTTGTTTTGTTTTTCTTCTTTTTTTTTTTTTTTTAATTTTGACTGGGGAGGTAATTAGGTTTATTTATTTACTTATTTAATGGAAGTACTGGGGATCGAACCCAGGACCTCGTGCATGCTAAGCACACACTCTAAACTGAGCTATACCCTCCCCCTGAGCCTCACTTTCCACCTCTACAAAAAGGGGGTCTCTGAAATCAAGGGCATGAAATGCTGTGCCAACTGTAAAGTGCTTTCCACAAATGGCCAGAGCAAGGGACCTGGGGTCTCTGCAGGAGCATCAAGGGTGGCTGGCACACGTTCAGGTCATAGCTCGATGCCTTTGTCCCCCTCACCTGCCTCCTGGAACCCAGTCATCCGCTGGACAACACCCTGTGCGTCACGGGGAAGGTGACTCAGGCCACGGCCACAAGAACACCCTGTGCTCCCTCCAGGGCCCTTTCGGGACCACACTGCTGACATAGGAGTCCCGGATTGGCCCTCCTGTTTGTGGATTAGGACCTGAGGCTCAAGGAGGCATCTGGGATTTTTTTCAGATCCCTTTGACCCCAAACCCTGTACCATCCAAGGTTTTGCCACCAAGCTATTGTCAAAACCTGGGTCTGTTTCAGCCTGAGGGAGCTCAACAAAGTCCTTGGGGGCAAAAAACCTTCCAGAGGTCTATCACCAACTCCCCGGTGTTCTCCACTCAGTTCTGTCTTCACTATGCCTCTTCTTACATACCCCCTCTGACAGGGAGCTCACCCCCTTACAGAACTGGTCCCTGCACTCTGGATGGCTTGGCCTGGGAGAAATCCCTTAGCCTCAGGCAGCCCCCAGAGAGGGAAGCAAGTGGGTAGAGAAAAGACCCTGCTGCAAGCAAACATAGTTTTCCTCACTCCATCTTGGCCTAAAGCCAGCAAGGCAAGGAAGGAGGTTCTATTATTATCCCCATTTCTCAGAGGAGGAAACTGAGGCCCCAGGGAAGTGATCAGCCCAGGGTCATGCGTCAGCAGGTCAGAATCAGAGCCAGGCGCCCAGCCCAGGCCTGTCCAGATCCCAGCTGAGAACCGGGGAAGCTCTTGACATTGTTTACCCCAAGTGACATCCCCCTGTGGAGGAAACAATGAGTGCTTAAGCCCAGAGCCCCTCCTGCTCCTCTCTGCAGGGTCACAGGAAGGGCCTCTGGCCTGCGGGCTCCAACCTTGATTCGTCTTCCCCTGAGAAAGGGGCTGGGATGAACAGGCTGGGGTCTTCAGCTCTGGATGAGTCCCAGCTCGGCCAGTCACACACTGGGCAGCCAGAGAACGACTAAATCATAACATGCGAATTTTAGAGGCACCCGGTAGGGGACCAGATAGGAGGCCCAGCATCCCAGCATCAAATCATTCACCCGTTGGAGGAATGGTTGATTTTTTTCCCCCACTCTTTTTCCTTCTGGGCTTCGAGAAAGTTTCCACTGGTGCTAACTCACCCTAACACCTCCCAGACCCCTGCAGCTCTCCCGTGTCCGCAGAGGGAGGGCAGACCCAGGGCCTGCACAAGTACAAGGTGTTGTTTTATTTTTTTTTTTGGCAGGGGTAGCTTTTTAATGGAGGTACTGGGGCTTGAATCCAGGACCTTGTGCATGCTAAGCACGTGCTCTACTGCTGAGCTATACCCTCCCCTCGCAAGGTCTTGCTTTTTAATTGAACGTTTATAAGTTGTTCTTTATTCATGGCAAGTGCACCAGCTTTCCTTTACTTGGTAAGACTGTCCTTTGGAGATCAGCTTATTTAAGTCAAAAAAAAAAAAAAAAAGTCATGGACACGACAAATATTAAGTGAATATTGGTTTAGGGGCTATGTGGCTTGAGGCGGCCAAAGTCACAACGTGGAAGGTTGAAGATGAGCTTTCAGCCCCGGCTCTGAGCTGGGTACACAGCGAGTGTCAATTCAGGTTCACTGATTTGTTTTTTCATTCAACCCATGTTTCTTGAGCAGCTGCTGGGTGCTGAGGACACAGGGAAGAATAAGGCACAGCAATCCAAATCCTTCCCCTTGTGCGGCTCACAGTCTAGTGAGGGAGATGGATAATAAATCAGATAAATGAGCTACTACAGGGCCCCTTGGTGATGGGTGAGACAGGAATGAGGAAGCTTGAGGAGATGGGAATATTCCATGGGGTGGGGGGGAGGGCCAGGGCAGGCTTTACCAAGGAGGTGTCATTTGGGCAGAATCCTAAAGGAGATGAGGGGATTCCGGGAAAGGTGCACCAGACCGAGCACAGCCTGCAAAGGCCCTGTGGCAGGGCTGTCTGTGCCTGGTAAGTTGGAGTGAGGAGGCTAGTGTGGCTGGAACAGAGTGATGGAGGGGAGTGGGAGGAGGTGAGGTCGGGGAGATGACAGGGGCAGATCGGGCACGGCCTGGTGGCTGTGTGAGGAGTTTGGGAGCCCGGGGAGGGCTATAAACAGCAGAGGATGGACCCAACTCAGGTATAGTCACAGGCTCATTCTGATCGCTGCTATGGGGGGGGGGGTGAAGTTGGGAACCTGGGACCAGGCTGAAGGCAACTGCCTTGGTCCAGGTAAGTGATGGGACTTAGGAGCCTCAGTCTCTGAAAATGGCCAGGGAACACCCTCCCTTGCAGGCTGGCAGGCAGGAGAGGGTAAAGAATGTCTCACTTGGAGCTGGTGAATCCTGGTAGAAGACAGAGGCTGGAGCTGAGAAAGGGGGACCAGAGCCAGCCAAGGAACGTGAGGCTGCGGGGGGTGGGGTGGGGGCCCAGGGAAGAGCCAGGGAAGGAAGGGAGGGGGCCAGCGGAAGCGGGACTTGGCTGAGGCCCCCACCTCCCCCACCAGGAAACAGCCTCTGCGCCAACCCCTGACCCCTGGGGAGAACTTTTGCCAGGCCAAGGAGGGGGAAGGGCATTCCAGACAGAGGGGTGGCTCCTGCAAAGGCAAGGGGGAGGGGTAGAAGTCAAGGAAAGGCTCTGATTAGTTTGGGGGGTACTTTGGCAGGTTTTGATTCCCTGATGGGGAGGCCGGATTAGGGGCTGAGTGAGTGGAGCCTTGAATGCCAGATATAGGTCTGGCTTTGTCCTGAGGGCACTGGGGAGCCAAAGAAGTGCAAGAGTAGGGGCAGGTTCATTAGAAAAACCCTCCTGGGGGGCAGGGTATAGCTCCGTGGTAGAGTGCCTGCTTAGCATCCACGAGGTCCTGGGTTCAATCCCCAGAACTTCCACTATATATAAATAAACCTAATTATCTTCCTCCCAAAACAAGCAAACAAAATAAACAAAAAGTCCAGCTCACAAATATAAATAAGGAAAAAAAAAAACCTGGAAAAGAAAAACCCTCCTGGGAATGAGTGAGGGGCTAGCTCTAAGTCAGTTCTTTGTAGACAAAAGAGGGAAACTGAGGCTCTGGCTGGAGGTAGGGGGGCCAGAGGCTTTGGGCAAACTCCTAGCATCCCCAGAACTTTAGGGAGCAAAAGGGAGAGTCAGACAGACTGCAGCAGAGGCCTGGAGCACAGGAGGAGGTGGCCTCTCTGAACCTCGTCTTTTCATCTGTATAGTGGAGAAGCACACATCACAGTCCACCGTCCCACAGACTCCTCCCACAGAGGTTCAACAAGTAGCAGTCTAAGGGGAGGCTGAAACCTGAAGAGGCCTTAAGGTCTTGGGAGCAAGAAGGGGTCTGGGGTAGGGAGTTTGTCCTTCCATTTGTCTGACCGACTGTTGTATTCCCACCTCCTTCCTGCCCCAGTGGCTGAGGAGGCTCCAGGCCCTGAGGACAGAGGGGTGGCCCTGACTCATCTGTCTGGAGACAAGGTGCAGCGAGATGCCCACGGCACAGGACCAAGTCATATGATCTTCAGTCCACACACCACAGTGGGCACCCTTGACCTGCGCCCTCTGCTCATCCTCCCCCACCCCACACCCACACCCCCCAATACTCTCTCACAGGTCCACACCTGCACCACACAACCCCTTACCCACAGGCACCATGATGACATCACAGACGGATGCAGTGACATCACACAGGCATGGTGGTGACATCACACCAAGACAAGGCAATGACATCACACAGATGCATGGTGAAATCACACACACACACACTTTCTGCCCAACCCTCGGCCAAAGTCATGCCCCTCCTTGCTCATGGACCAAGGCGCTCCCAGCAAGATGGTTACCTTCATCCTCCCCTGACAGTTTCCAGGCCCTCCTCAAGAGGGAGCATCTGGTCAAGGGGTGAGTATGGCCCATTGGCCCCCTCCGCGCCCCAGGAGGGCAGCTTCCTTTTCACTCCCTCCCCCTCCACACTCAGCCTTGTCTGTGGCCTGTATAATTGTTAATGGCACGAAATAAATGTTATCAAATCCCTTCAAAGACTCCGAGTCATGATTTCTGCTTTGAAAAGTTACCACCTGGCTATGAATGAGAAAAGAACTAGAAATAAAAGGAAAGCTAGAGAACACCTTCCCCAACATCCCCAGATCAGAAGACCCTTAAACCTGGAACAAACGTGGGCAGACACACCCCAAGGCATAGGCATCTCCATATGTGAAGAGAAATGGCAAAATCATAGTCAATAAGGGTTTCATGAAATGGCTAGAAACCCCTACATTGGGACAATATTATTGTCAGTTTAATGTTTCTTTAAAATAGCAGATATTTTAAAAGCAATTTCTTAAAACAAATAAATACACACATACAAATTAAATAATACAAATACACACAAATACAATAAAAACAAATAAATATTTATATATTATTCATAAATACATACATACAAATAAAATAAATAAAACATAAATAAGCTCACACGTACAAATAAAAAACAGTTTCTTAAAAAGCAACTATGTTTGCAAAGATCCCCCCAAGTACAGACAGCATTTGCTAAGGTACCAAAGCTTGTCGTGAACTGCAGGAACTCCTACTCGCCAAGATGACTCCAGAACAGTATCACGAAAGTCTCAGCCATTTGTTTTGTTTTGGGTTTTTTTTGTGGTGAGACAGGATGTTAGAAAAGGCACCAGTGTCCAGTTTGGGAGCAATTCAACTCACCAATCATTAAAGTAGCAGGAAGCCAGGGGAATTTTGCACATTAGAGGAATACAGGGAAATCACATGGCTCCCAATGGACTGGGAAAAAATGCTTAAAAGCTATAATACCTACTGCTGGTAAAGATGTAGAGAAAAGGGCATTTTTCTGCAGGACTGGTAGAAATGCACATCTCATCATGGCCCTTCTGGACATATTCAATAAAAGTAAAGACAGACATACTTTTGACTCAGCAACCCCATTCCTGGGACTTTATCCCTGAGAAGTGAAAACTCTAGGAAACAAAGCAAATGCCCACCTGTAGAAAGAAGTCCTAAAATGTGTGGTCTAGAATCTCAGCTTATCTGTCCTCGCTGCCTTGATTCCCTCCCAGCCTATCCCCTGGGACCTTGGACAGGGAGGGGATGAGTCATGAGGAGCCGGGGCTGGCAACGCCACGCTTAGAGCAGGCTAGTCAAGAGGGACAAAGGAGCGATATTTCCTGGATACGGAAACCCCGGGCGAGAGACAGGCCGCTGCAGGAAACACTCGGCTGGGGCCCCGCCAAGCCGGGGCAGAAGGGTCAGCCAGGCCGGGCCACCTAGACGGACCAGTCTGGAGGCCCCAGGGACACAGGGATGTCCCTGACCCTGAGCCTACGCCTGAGCAGCCTGGAGTCCTGGAGAGGATGCAGATACCTCCCAGTCCCAGGAGCCACAGGACACCTGAATTTGGGTTCCAGAGCCTGACATTCTTGGTTTCGAATTCTGGCTCAGTCAACATTTTCTCACCTACAAGTTAGTGTAATAATAATCATTCTAAACTCTCTGGACCCATGGACACAGGCCTCTGACCTTTGTTTGGTGTCTCCCATTCAGAGCATTCCCTGCCTGGCGCCATCTCAGTCCTCCAACACCTGGACCTCAGCCTCTGCCTCCAATATGGCCCCCAGATATAGAGGATCTTCTCATCGTGGGATCTGACTGTGTATCTCTCCTGCTCATACACCTTCCATGGCTCCTCATTACCTTGGGAACAAGGCCCAGTTCCTGGGCTCTCTTGTGCCCTGCCTCCCCGAACAAGGCAGTCTTTGCCTCCAACTGTCCTGGACATTTGATTCTTTGACTCATTGGCTCTTACCTTGTGCTGTGCCCTCAGAATAGAATGCCTTTTTCTTGCCTGCAGATTCTTCTTCCCCCAAGGCCCAGCCTTACAGATCCCTCCTCCAGGCAGCCCTCCTGGATGCCCCAGTTATAGCTCATGATCCCTCTAGGTACCTCTTTGGCCCCATCCCGCCCTCTTTCTAGCCCTGATCTTGTAGCTCTGGCTTCCCCAGGCTGGTGGCCCCCTGGGGGCCAGGTGGGGACTGAGTACCAGTCAAGGAGCAGTTGGCAGGCTCCCTCCCTGACCCTGTGATCCAGTTGCTGAGTGAGGTTCTATCTCTGGGGATTTCCTGTGACCTCTATAAATAATCCCCATGGCCGCTTCCCATAAGCCACCTCTCTTTTCTTGGAAAAAAGGGACTGTAGCCAAGGACCTCGGTCCAGCCATGTGCCAGGGACCAGGGTAGGCAGGCAGAGCCCAAGCATCCTTCCCCAAGAGTGTCTCCCTCCCCATGTAGGCCCCAATCACCCCTCCTGGGAGCCCTCCAGACCTTCCCCACTCAGAGGACATCTGGCCACCCACCCCGTCTAGCCCATTATTGCTGCTGCTGCTTTTCGTCTTTCTGCAAAATGGACATAATAGTAATAGCCATGGACTAAACTCACGGAGTGACCCTTTCCCTCCAGGATCCCGGCCCCCCATTCAAGGGGAACCCCCAGATGTTGAAGAAGGAAATAAATCAACAATTAGTGACATATTGCAATGAAGTCGTGAAGAAACAGGGTCAGAGGTTCCCTTTAATTGGGTGGTGGGCGCCTCCTGAAGCCCTGCTTCTCTGTGGGTCTTGGATACCTCTCAGCCTCTGCTCATGTGTCCCCTGGAATTGGAGAGTTTGTATCTTCAACTACTGGAGCTGGAGATCTTTTTCTGATTCTGGAAAAGAGCCTGACCCCACAAGAGACTCAGTTACCGCCTCTGGCAAGGGGACTTCACCATTTATATGCTGCCAGGTGGGTGTGGAAGCTGGGATCCCTGGGACCTTACAGGGCCGGAGCTTGGCTGGAGGACTGTAAGGCACCTTCTTTGTTAGAGCAAAGCGCCCTCTGCTGGTTCATCATAACCACAGCAGGTCTGCAGTAAGTCAAAATCAAAGGCCCAGAATCAGGCCCTTCCTCTCCTCCTGGACCTCATTTCCCTCCTCTCCAGCCCTCACTCACTCTACTCCAGCCACACTGGCCACCTCGCTCGCTGTTCCTTGAATGTATCATGAGGCTTCCACCTCAGAGCCTTTGCATGTACTGTGCCCTCTGCCTGGGATGCTCTCAACAGCCTCTTCCACCTGGTTTCCTTCTCACCATTCAGATGTCTACCCAAACATCACCTCTGCAGGGAAGCCTGCCTTCAAGTCCCTGACCAGGTCAGGTCTCATCGAAAGTTTGTCCAGCAACCATCAGACCTCACTGTAAGGGATACCTGCTTGTTCTCCTCTTGTGTTCCCAGCACCCTCCACTTGGCTTTTGCATAGAAAGCCCACAGTCAAACAGACCTGTGTGCAAATCCCAAAGCTGGGGACCTCCAGTAACTAACTACTTCTCTGAGCCCCGTTTTCTTTATCTGTAAAACTGTAACAAAATACCCACAGCGTTGTGCTGTGATGAAGGTCCAATCAAATGATGTGCATGATTCTAGTATCTGGTAGGTGATTGATCAATGTTCACTGAGTGAGTGAATGAATCAATGAATGAATGACTAAACTTAGAGAGGAAGGAGGGCTTGGGGTTTTGCAAGTCACTTTTAAGACACAAGAGGCAACGTTTCAAGATGAATCCGAAAAACGAGTGTCAGCTTGCGGAGCAATAAACACCAATTTGTGTACAAAATACAAGAAAAACATATGTTAGAGGTGCATCCTCAAGTGTGCAAACATGCAGAGAAAATTCTGGAAGGACACCAGTTAAGCCGTGACCCCAGGGAATGGGGCTGTTTAAATGTTTCTGTATCACCTGAGTTTTTTACATTCCTTTGGTATTTGCAAAATAAATGAAAAACTATGAAACAAAGAACCCTGAGATCCTCCAACTTCCATCCCAATCCTTTACTCTTACTCCCCCAGCACCAGGTGCCCAAAGGGACCTCCATTCAGCCCCACTCCAGGGCCTGAACCCCCAGAAGTCCCTGCTAGGGAATCCAGTTGGCTGTAGCTTGGTCACCACCAGCATCAGAGGCACCACTGCTTTGGGTTCAAGTTCTTCCTTGAAGGGATGAGATTTTTACTTGGCCTAAGCTGTTCCCAGATGCTTCAAGGCTTCCTGGTGTCCACTCTGCCTGCGTCCGAGCTTTGGCTGCCCCTTCACTTGCCCACGCAGAAGTCCCGGAAGATGATGTCCAGGACCTCCTCCGTGCCCCCTCCACCAGTAAGGTGGGCCAGGTGCCCTCGGGCAACCCGCAGTGCCTCGGCTGCCAGGGCTAGGTCTTTCGCCTGCTTGTAGTGGCCAAGGGCATCCAGGCAGCCCTGGAGATGGTGCTGGTGCCTCGCCCGTGTCAGAAGTGGTGGGCCTGTGGATGGGTCCCCACACCTGGAAGGGACAAAGGATGGGGTCTCTGAACATTCAAAGTAGGGATGGTCAGACCCATTTTTTCGATACGAAACTGAGCCAGCAGAGCAGGTTTGTGACCAAAGCCAGTGGCTCTGCCCCTGACCTTTGGATAGAGGGAGGCTGTGCACTGGGCAAAGTGGGTGGGGGGGCTTGCTCACAATATAGCCAGTTCCTTCTTCAGCGCTTCCAGGAGGTCGTCTAGCCCCTGGCCGGTCAGGCAGGACAGCAGTAGGTGGGGGGGCAGGTCAGGATTGGGGTCTGGGCCGTTGGAGGGCAGCAGGTCTGACTTATTCAGCACCAGCAGGAGACGCTGGCCACTCGGACTGGGGCTCCTGGCTCCCGTGGGGATGACAACAGCATCCAGGAAGTTGCAGCTGGACGGAGAGGCCAGGTCAGAAGCATCTAGCACAGCCAGAATGAGGTCAGCCTGCTCCAGCCTGGGGGAATGGGAAAACACAGCAGTGACCCCAGAGTTGAGCAATTAAGGGCCCTCGGAGGGGGCGGAGAGTGAGCCAAACTTAAAAGGCTGCCCTCCGCAAATAGCTGAGTCCCCACTTAACGGACACTTAGCAGCCTTTCCTCATTAAGGAAGAATGAAAAATAAATGCAACAGGGCGATACTACAGAGGAAGGGCCCCATTTCCCACTCCCTCTGCCCTGCTTCCCACCTGTTTTGGGCACGCCGCACGCCCTCTTGCTCCACAGGCCCCACGCCCTCCCGTAACCCCGCCGTGTCGCTCAGCAGCGTGGGGAACCCGGCCAGGTCCACGGGGGTCTCCAGCACGTCTCGGGTTGTCCCTGGCTCCGGGGACACGATGGACACAGGCTTCCGGCCTTGAGGTGGAGGGTGGGGTCAGAAGGAGGGGCAGGGGGGTGGGGAGAGAGGCGAAGGAGTCCCTCCCTCAGGCTCCAGCCCTCGGCTGGACCAAGATTTCTACCTCCCCGCCCCCTTCCCCACTCGTGAAAGCTCAGTATCCTAGCTCTTAGCCCATCTCCCTGCCCGGGCCCCGCCCCCTGCCCACTCACTGAGCAGGTTCATCAGGCTGCTCTTGCCAGCGTTGGGAGGTCCAGCAATCACTACGTGCGCCCCTGAGCGGAGCCTCTGCCCGCGCCTGGCATCTCGAAGATGTGCTCCCAGTGCCACCTCCAGCTCCCGCACTTCTCTGGTAGCTATGGATAAAGGGAAGCAGAGGAGAGGGAGTAAGAGGGCCTCTGGAGGCTGAGACAAGATATATCCCCATCTCCCACCCTCAGGGAGACCCACCTTGATCTAGGACGCCCTCCTCCAGGTTGTCATCCTCACCAAAATCGATATAGGCCTCCACGTGGGCCAGAGCCTGGGTTGGGGGGAGGTAGTGTGATCACCCAGAAACCCATTCCCCAATGTGCCCAAGTCCAGCCTGACCTACGGGGCCAGATAGAAGGCTCATAGACAGGAAGCTCTCATGCAGGGGACGGTTAGGTAGGGTCTCTGAGGCAAGATATGAGTGAACCGTGTACTTGCCTTAGTAAGAATCTCGGCCCAGCCATGGCAGAGGTGGCCCAACTCCCCATCCAGCTGCCTCAGGGCCTGCCGCCGCTGCGCCTCAGTTTCTGCATGGATCAGATCTGCCAGCCCTTCCACCTCGGTCAGGCTCAGCTTGCCATGGGCGAATGCCCTCCTGGTGAACTCCCCTGCCTCTGCCGGCCGTAACCCTGGTACACTGCCTGCGGGAAGGTCTAGGAATCCTGAGACCTTGGCCCTTACCCAGGCCCACCAGCATAGCCATACCTTAAACCCAAGGCTGCAGACTCACCCAAGGCCTGCAGGACGCCACTCACCACGGCCGGGCCTCCATGCACGTGGAACTCTGCGCAATCCTCACCCGTGAAACTCTGGGGACCTAGTGTGGTGAGGAGATGTGTCAGGAGGAGGATACAGCCTGGGTAAAAGCGGAAGGAGGAAGCTGGGTTACAGGAGCTACGCCCCTCACCTGGGAACCAAAGCACCAGCGCGCGATCCAAAGGCTCCCCAGAGCAGGGGTCGCTGAGCTGGCGCAGACAGGCTCTGCGGGCCGGGGGTAAGTCCTGGGGCGCCGTGAGGCTCCGGAGGGCGTGAGCGCTGGAGGGGCCGCTGGTTCGGATCACCGCAATGCCGCAGCGGCCTTGGCCAGAGCTCAGAGCGAAGATAGTGGACCCGGAACTGGGGGCCGGGGCGCCGCTTCCCTGGCGCGTG
The DNA here is from genome assembly GCF_009834535.1 of Camelus ferus. Lineage (NCBI taxonomy): Eukaryota > Metazoa > Chordata > Mammalia > Artiodactyla > Camelidae > Camelus > Camelus ferus. Next base: position 16,847,942 of record NC_045717.1, read on the forward strand.
CACGATCTAGGACTGGAGAGGAGAAGAGTCAGTGCATCTGAGCTCTGCCGCCAGAGTGGCAGGTGGATCGAGGGTTCGATGGCCGGAAGATGCCCCAAGTAGAAGTTCTGCAGCTAAAGGATGTATAGATTGGAGGGTCTGAGGCCAGAAGATGGCTGGATTGAGGTCTCTGAGAGCAGAAGTTGCCCCAGATGTCGGTTCTGCGGCAGAGGGATGGACAGACTGGGGTTTAGAGGAAGGCGAAAGGTGGTTCTACCGCAGGGAACTGGGTCCCCAGGTCCTAGGGAGAGGGTTTGGGGCCCAAGTAGCGCCCTACGCTGTCACACCCCCTCCCTAGGTCGCCCCACCTGCGAGGCCCACGTGCCGCGCGGGCTATCAGAGTCCACAGACCCCGCCACATGGATTTACAAGCAGCGACCTGCCCGCCTGCCCTGTCTGGAGAGTCGGCCAGACTGGGCAAAAGGCCCCGCCCACTCCGCGGCGTGATTCTTACAGTGCTCAACAACTCTCGATTACTATTGGGCCCCTTAGAAGATGGTACTGCCTACCCTCTGAAGCTCTCCTCTTCTATTGGCTGAGGCCAGGGAAAGAGGCAAAGGGGCTGCTCGCCAGGGTGCAGCGAAATGATGTTCCTCCGGCAACAATAGACAGGATTTTCAGATCCTAGAGAGACGGAGATCCTAGTCGTTGGAAATGAAGGGTAGAAGGAAGGGCTGGGCTTGGCACGGGGCCGTGGGAATTATAGAGGGGCGAGGGCTTGAGTCCCGTATTTTTCATCTTGCCATTACATAGCCTTAGGGGAAGCAAGAGCATCTCAGTAGATGGGAGGGATGATTTCCGGGGAACCCATGCACTGGCCCTGAGAAAATCTTGTCCAAACATCTGGGAAGACTCCTACTTGTTTTCCTGGAACTCTACAATTTCTCGCCCCTCCCCAGCTTTCCCTCCCGCCGTTCCCTCGGCCTCGGATACCCTTCCTCATCTGACAAACTCATCCTCAGTGCCTAGCTCCAAGGTCCCCTTCGCAAAGAAGCCTTCCTGGAACACGCAGAACAGCCCTCTCTCCCTTCTCGACTACTCTGGCCCACGTCTGCTCCTGCAGAGTTGAGTGTCCGGGCTGTCTCTGGCTCCCCGAAAGCCGGAAAGGGGAATCTGAGAGATTACTTTCAGGTTAACCCAGGACAGCGCTGGCTCGCAGAATAAAGCGCTGATGGAGGAATTCCAGGCGCTGGATGGGCGGGATCTCCGGGGGCGCTTTCGCACGGAAAATTCTCTGGTTCTTGAACAGGGCGGGCGGGCGGCGGGCCTATACTTTGGGAAGAATCGAACATTCTTTTAATCAACTCTGCGCCTCACCCTGCTCGGTTTTGTGTTTTGTTTTGTTTTGTTTGTTCTTCATTTGTAAAAGAGGGATGAAAGATGACATTCGCATTCTCCGAGTTGTTCCATCTGTTAAAATTATACATCAAGCGCCTACTGTGAGAGCAACGAGAATCAGTCTGGGTCCCTACCCTTGCTGGGCCCAGTCTAACAGAGAAGTTTACTCAGGATGGTCAGGGAGTCCGGGTGACAGGCAAAATACAGGACGCCCATTTAAATGTGAATTTCAGATAAACAATGAGCAACGTTTTAGTATAGCTATGTCCCGTGTAATATTTGAGACATACTAAAAATATATTCGTTTATCTAAAATTCACACTCAACTAGGAGGACTGTATTTTTATTTGCTAAACTTGGTAGTTCTATCGGGTCCTCTCTGAGGACGTTACATCCTGAAGGATGCAGGGGTTAACTAGACACAGACGGTGTAAAAACTGTCCTAGGCAGCTGAGCAGCATGTGCTAAGGCCCTAAGGCAGGACCTGATATAGTTATTCTCATCCCTGCTGTGGTGGTTGAAGTTATTGTTACCAGGAATCTCCTGCGCCCAGGCCTTCCCGGTCCCACGCCCATCTCAGATTCCAAACAGTTGGGGAAATCGTCTCCAAGGCGGAGAATCCAGGCCCAGGGCGGGCGGGGACGAGACCCAGAATACAGCAAGGGCGGGGACCAGGAGGAGAATGCACGTTCGGTGCGGGCGGGGACGAACACCAGATTGCGAGGTGGGCGGGCGAGAACGAAACCCAGAAAACAACACAGGCGGAGTCGAGAACGAGAGAACGACGTGCGCGGGGCCGAGAAGGAGAATCGAGGTTCGGCGCGGGCGGGGACGAGAAGCAGCGCTCGGGCACGCGAGGACGGCGGCTGGCGCGGGCGGGCGCGGCCTTTGTCTCCTCCTCTGGCGCGCTCCGCCGCTGTACCGGCCCCATGAGCCCGTGGCCCCCAGGAGCCTGGGCCGCCCGCAGCCCCTGACCTGACCTGCCCTCGCCATGACCGAAGCCGCCTCTGGCCCCGGGGGAACGTCCCTGGAGGGCGAGCGTGGCAAGAGGCCCCCGCCGGAGGGCGAGCCTGCAGCCCCGGCGTCTGGAGTTCTGGGTATGTGTGCGGCATCTGAATCTGACAGGGTTGCAGGTGCATGGGGTGTTCGCGGCGGCTGTACAGGGAAGGGGATTGAAGTCAGCAGTCCCGGGCCTGGAGTCCAGTCGAAGGGCCCGCTCCTTGGCACTGCGGCTGCAGCCGGGCGGGCGCGGCCGGGACGGTGCAGCGGGTGGTGGGTCCCAGCGCAGAGACCCGGACACGCCCCTCCTAGAGCCCCGGCCAGGGACTGAACCCAGTCACCCCTTGGGCTACCGGATCGAGGCCGGGCAGTGATGCACTTGAGAGAGCCTCTCCGCAGAGGATAAAGAATCATACAGTATTGGGTTCGAATCCTGCTCAACTGTGTGACCTTGGGCGCGTGACTTAAATGCTCTGGGCCTCAGTTGCCTCACCTGTGAAATGGGGGTAAGAACCGCACCCAACTATGAGGACGAGCTGACATAATGTGGTGAGGTGCACAGAGCTGCTAGTGAGCGTCCTATCGATTGTGGTTTTGGAGGCGGAGCTGGGCCTCAAGAATGAGTAAGATTTGTAAGGGAGGACCTGGGGGAAGGGCATTCCTAGAGAAGGGACTGGCTGGTGCAAGGACGTGAAGGGAAGGAAACAAGCCAAACCCAGAGCTCACAGGGACTTAAATGCCAGAATGAGTGCCGAGGAACCCTGGCGATTGTGAGATCAGGTGTGAGGGCTGGAGGGACCAAGACTGAAGACCAGGGTCCTGATCCGGGAATGGCCTGACCCCAGCCTGCCCTGCCTGCTTCCCAGATAAGCTTTTTGGGAAGCGGCTCCTGCAGGTGGGTCGGTATCTGGTGTCCCACAAGGCATGGATGAAGACGGTGCCCACAGAGAATTGCGACGTATTGATGACCTTCCCAGGTACCTGTGCCACCCGCCCAGGACCCAGACTGAGCTCCCCTAAGCAGGGCTCCCCTGAGTCTGTAGGAGGCCTGGGACCATTAATGGCAAGAGCCATCGGTCCCTGTGCCCCTTGGCAGACACGACCGATGATCACACTCTGCTATGGCTGCTGAACCACATCCGCGTGGGCATCCCCGAGCTCATCGTGCAAGTCCGCCACCACCGCCACACGCGTGCCTACGCCTTCTTCGTCACCGCCACGTATGAGAGGCGAGTCCCTGTCCCTGGCCTCTCGCTGACCCTGCTCCTCAGCTCCCCGCCCTTCCAAGCGCCAACTGCGAGGTCCAGCCACCCTGCATTTGTCCCAGGCGGCCACCAGGTACACCATCCCTAGTTCCAGGATGGTGAGCCAGGGTCTCCCCGTGATCCCACCTCCCCTGCCCTTCCCGCAGCCTACTCAGAGGGGCCGACGAGCTGGGTCTGCGCAAAGCAGTGAAGGCTGAGTTTGGCGGGGGCACCCGCGGATTCTCCTGCGAGGAGGACTTCATCTACGAGAATGTGGAGAGTGAGCTGCGCTTCTTCACCTCCCAGGTGCGGCCGGCTCTGGCCCCCAGCGCACATTCCTAGCCCGTGGGCAGCTGCTCCCTGTGCTCACGCCCTATCCCCTGCAGGAGCGCCAGAGCATCATCCGCTTCTGGCTGCAGAACCTACGTGCCAAGCAGGGCGAGGCACTGCACAACGTGCGCTTTCTGGAAGACCAGCCAATCAGTGAGTGAGGCGGGGCCAACCTTCCAATCATATGTGGGGTGTCGGCTGGGATCCTAAGAGGAGGTATCAAAGTAGGAAGGGCTGGAAGGCGGGGCCTATATGCAACCAATCAAGGGCTACTGAAGAGTTGGGGGGGGGGCACCTGGAGATAGATCAATGAACTGATGGGATGTGGCCTCAGCAAAGGGGTGGGGCTTGTCCCCTCAGAAGCAGGTCCCAGAGAAATTCTTTTTTGGGTCTGGGATAAGGTAGGGGCAGGACCATGGACAGCACTAGGTGTATTGTGCGGTGCTGCCGAGCCTCAGTTTCCCCTCCAGGAAACCAGCCACTGCAAGCTCACTTTCTAAAGCCAGCTTTGCACCATTCCTCAGACATTTTGAGCAAATATCTATTTAAAAACATGGTTCCCCACTAGGGCCCCACTCTTCCAGGTTTCCTGCACACTTACCCCCAGCCCCTGCACCTCCCAAATTTCCAAGGAGAACCAAATATTCCTTCCATTCAGAACTCCCCTGGGAAGAGGCTCTACAAGTTTAAGAGCAGACAAAAAGCTGTGACTTGGGTTTCAGCCAAGGAGGGGCTGGCCAAACCCAGCACAGGCAGAAGGGTGGGGTCACCCATTCTTGTCCCCCAACAGTCCCTGAACTGGCGGCCCGAGGGATCATCCAACAGGTGTTTCCAGTCCACGAGCAGCGCATCCTGAACCGCCTCATGAAGTCATGGGTGCAGGCTGTGTGTGAAAACCAGCCTCTAGGTGTGGCCCAGGCTGGGGGATGGGTGAGGGGTCCCAGGAGGCAGGCAGGGCTAACTGGGACCCCTCTATCCCTGGCAGATGAGATCTGCGACTACTTTGGAGTCAAGATTGCCATGTACTTCGCCTGGCTGGGTTTCTACACATCAGCAATGGTGTACCCAGCTGTCTTTGGCTCTGTCCTGTACACATTCACGGAGGCTGATCAGGTGCCGTGTGTGGACTGGACAGGGATTGGGGCACCCAAGATACTCCCCTACTTGTGCCAGACATTTCAGCCCTCTTCTGCTACCCTCAGACAAGCCGGGATGTATCCTGTGTGGTCTTTGCCCTCTTCAACGTGGTCTGGTCAACGCTGTTCCTGGAGGAGTGGAAACGGAGGGGGGCGGAGCTGGCCTATAAGTGGGGAACGTTGGACTCACCTGGGGAAGCCGTGGAGGAGCCACGACCCCAGTTCAGGGTCAGTTGGGGGAGGGTCTGAGAACGTCCAAAATTGGGTGAAGGGGAGAAAGCACACTGGTCGGGGGGTGGGGGTCCCTACGGGAACAAAGGGACGTATGAAATAGGGCTGCAGCATCCAAGAGGGTATGCCAAGTGGGGACTCCACATGCTCAGAGGGAGAGGGGTGGGAAATTGGGTTTGAGGGACTGGGAAGGGTGCACTAGGTGGGGAGAGACAGGGACGCTGAGTTCGAAGGACTGGGAAGGGTATGAGGCAGAGGCAGCCCCTCTGATCTCATGTTAGGCCTGGGCTCCACCCTCTGGCAGGGCGTGCGACGCATCAGCCCCGTGACTCGGGCTGAAGAATTCTACTACCCTCCCTGGAAGCGGCTGCTCTTCCAGCTGCTCGTGAGTCTCCCCCTGTGCCTCACCTGCCTGGCCTGCGTGTTCCTGCTCATGCTCGGCTGCTTCCAGCTGCAGGTGACCTCTGGCCCCTAGCCCTGGCCTTGGCCCACCCTGGCGACCACCTATCCAGGTGTACTCCAAGCCCAGCCCAGCTGCTGGGGTGATCCATGAACCCCATATCCCTGCAGGAGCTGGTGCTGAGCGTGAAGGGACTGCCCCGTCTCGCCCGCTTCCTGCCAAAAGTCATGCTAGCCCTGCTGGTCAGTGCAAGCGCAGAGGGCTACAAGAAGCTGGCTGTCTGGCTCAATGACATGGGTACGTCCCACTGCCCACCCCCCAGGAGGAAGGGCCCCACTGCCCTATGGGGTCCCAGGTGCCCAAGGCAGTCTGGGCCACCCCCTCACTCACCTCCTTGGCCCCTAGAGAATTACCGGCTGGAGAGCGCCTACGAGAAGCACCTCATTATCAAGGTTGTCCTGGTGAGTGGTGGTCAGCAGGCAGGCGGGGGCTCTGCAGGAGGCGTGTGGGGGCTTCTAGGGTCACGGCCTCAGAGTGACCACCCACCTGCCTGCTTTCAACAGTTCCAATTCGTCAACTCATACCTGAGCCTCTTCTATATTGGCTTCTACCTCAAAGACATGGAGCGCCTGAAAGAGGTGAGACCCTGGCTGGAGGCAGCGCCCTCTGTGGCACCCTAGTGGGCCAGACCTGGCCCAAGGGGTCCACGGGCTCTCCAGCCCCTCCCCTCCTCCTCCATCCTTTTCTCCTCTCTGTCCATCCGTCTGTGTGTCCTCTCTGCCTGTTGCTCCCTCCATCTGTCCGTCCACCTGTCCATCCATCCCTCCACAGCTCCTGATCGTCCTGTCCCTGTCCCAGAGCCTCGAGCGGCAGCTTTGGGCGGTGCTGGTCCCGCTCGTGGCCCTGCGGTTCCGCCTGTTCCTCCTCTCCCTCCAGGGTCTCCTGCTCGTGGCCCGGGCCAAAGTACAGGCAGATGGCGAGCCCTCGGGGCCTCGCCAGGGTGGGCAGTGTGGCTGTGCTGGAGGCCTCACGCCGAGCTGAGGGTGCATGCTCTGAGGGGACGGGGCTCAGCTGATGAGGTGCAAGTGGCGGGGGCCCCTCCAGGCCCCGGGGACCAGCTAAGCTCCCAGGTGGTGATGCAAGCATGGAGGCCTGAGGCTTCCTAGGAGTTTGGCTAGGAGCGCTGTGGCCTGCTGGGCTGTGGTTTGGGGTTGCCTCCCTGTCCAGGGTCATCCAAATTGGGTTCAGGGCGTGTGTGCAAGCGTATGCTCCAGGAGGGTGGCCTGTCTCCGCACAGCCTGTCCAAGTGCCTGGGGCACCGCCTGCCCCCCACGTGGCCTTTCTCCATCCCCTTCCTGCCCCCAGATGCTGGCCACCCTGCTGATCACCCGCCAGTTCCTCCAGAATGTTCGGGAGGTGCTGCAGCCCCATCTGTACCGGCGACTGGGCCGTGGCGAGCTTGGCCTGCGGGCCGCTTGGGAGCTGGCCCGTGCCCTACTTGGCCTGCTGAGCCTCCGGCGCCCTGCACTCCACCACCTCGAACCCCAGGCTGAAGAGGGTGGTGGTGGCAGCAGCAGTGGTGGGGGGCGCAGGTGTCTCAGCGGGGGCTGTGGGGCTCCTGAGGAGGAGGAGGAAGCCACAATGGAGCGGCGGCCCGCGGGGGAAGGTGGGGAAATAGGGGATGGGCCTCGGGGGGGCAAGGAGGAGGAGGAGGAGGACGAGGATGAGGATGAGGAAGAGGAGGATGAGGATGAGGACGAAGGTGAAGAAGACGGCCTCCTGGACTGCGGGCTCCGACTGAAGAAGGTCAGCTTTGCTGAGCGAGGGTCTGGGCGGCGTCGACCTGGCCCAAGCCCAGAGGCCCTCCTGGAGGAGGGGAGCCCTACCATGGTGGAGAAGGGGCTGGAACCAAGTGTGTTCACACTGGCTGAGGAAGATGATGAGGCCGAAGGGGCTCCCAGCAGCCCTGAGCGGGAACCCCCGGCTGTTCTGCTTCGCCGGGCCGGAGGCGAGGGCCGAGATCAGGGGCCTGATGGGGGCCCGGACCCAGAGCCAGGTTCGGGTGACTCAGCTCGGAGGCAGCGTCGGCAGAACAGGTCATCTTGGATCGACCCACCAGAGGAGGAACACTCACCCCAGCTCACCCAGGCCGAGCTGGAGAGCTGTATGAAGAAATATGAGGTGTGGAGGGCACCTGAGGGTGGAAGCAGGGCCCTCAGAGGGGCGCAGCACACAGTCTGAGGGTGGGGGTGGGGTTGGGGTGACGGGAAGGAGTCAGGGGACCCTTGTTGTGGTCAGCAACCTGCCAAAGGGGGAGCTCTGGGTCCATGCAGGATAATGTGAGGGAAGTGGGCTTGATAAGAGGAAGAAGGTCTGAGGGAAGACGTGGCCTGGTCGGAGGGAGAGCCCTAGGCCACGCCCAGGTGCCCGTCCACAGGACACGTTCCAGGACTACCAGGAGATGTTTGTGCAGTTTGGCTACGTCGTGCTCTTCTCGTCTGCCTTCCCGCTGGCCGCCCTCTGCGCTCTGGTCAACAACCTCATCGAGATCCGCAGCGACGCCCTCAAGCTGTGCACGGGGCTGCAGCGGCCCTTTGGGCAGCGGGTGGAGAGCATTGGCCAGTGGCAGGTGGGAAGTTGGGCCGAGGGCTTGGAGCGGGGGTCCACTGAGGAGGAGAATGGGCTGGGGAGGGTGGCTGGACCCCACCTGAGCCCCAGTGTTCCTCCTGCAGAAGGTGATGGAGGTCATGGGTGTCCTAGCAATCGTGGTCAACTGCTATCTCATTGGCCAGTGTGGGCAGCTGCAGCGCCTCTTCCCCTGGCTCAGCCCCGAGGCGGCCATCGTGTCTGTGGTGGTGCTTGAGGTGGGCCTGGCGGCCGGGCGGGGGAGCCAGGTGGTGGGTAGGCATCCCCGCGCCTGCAGCCTCCTTCTCTGTCACCTCAGCACTTCGCTCTGCTCCTCAAGTACCTCATCCACGTGGCCATCCCCGACATCCCAGGCTGGGTGGCTGAGGAGATGGCCAAGCTGGAGTACCAGCGCCGGGAGGCATTTAAGGTACAGGGGCTGGGAAATGCTTTCCTTCTCTGCTAAGTGGGGCTTCTCCACCCCACCTGGCTGGCAGCCAAGTCCTTAGCAGGAGGGCAGATGAGCAGAGCTCAGTGTAGTAATTGGCATTCCAAAGGGGCCCGGTCCCTTTCGGAATCCTGGTGGTATCCAGTCCAGCACCAGACTGGTGCTCATGAACTGTCATCTGCCAGCTCACCCAGCATTGCCCTGTTTGGGGCCAGGGACACAGCTGATGCTTCCTAGAAGCCCAGCCTCTGCCGCATTCCTCAGAAAGCTGCAGGGCGGGCCAAGGAGCTCGTTGGCACTGACCAGCGGAGCTATCCACGATGATGGAAGTGTTCTAGGTCTGCCCTGCCCATGTAGCCCCTCATTACAGATGGCCAATGAGTGCTTGAAATGGGGCTGGTGCAACTGAGAAACAGAATTTTTTTCTTTTCTTGTCTTGTCTTGTCTTGTCTTGTCTTGTCTTGTCTTGTCTTGTCTTTGAATGATTTTAATTGACATTGACAAAGGCACGTGCAGCCATTGGACTGGCCAGTGTGGACCCTGTTCTGACCCAGTCACAGCTCTGTCTCACCAGTTCTCCAGAAAGCAGGGAATCGTTGAAGCCCAATATTTGTTTATACTCTCCCAATTCCTAAAACAGTGTCTGGCATGTGACCAGGGACAGAGTTGGTGGCCAGTAAATGTTCATTCTCTTCTTGATTCTCAGAAAGTACTGGCATGGGTCCAGGGATGCAGTTGGTGCCCAATAAGTGTTTAGATCTCTCAGCACTTCTACAGAGCCCCAGGGTGGGTCTAGGGATGCAGCAATCACCCAGTGAGTGTTTGGATTTCTCCCCACTTTGGTAGAGAGCACTGGCATGGGCCTGGGCCTGGGTGGGCACCCACTCACATACCCCCTCTTCCCAGTCTCCATAATGGCTCTGTTCTGCCCACAGAGACATGAGCGCCAGGCCCAGCACCGCTATCAGCAGCAGCAGCGGCGGAGGCGGGAGGAGGAGGAGCGCCAGCGCCACGCGGAGCATCATGCCCGGAGGGAGCGCGACACCAGTGGACGGGAGGAGGCTCGGGCTGAGGGCTCCGGGCAGGACCCAGCTGCCCCTGAGAAGGCCTCAGCCAAGGCCAAGGGCAGTGGGGCAGGCAGTCATGGGCCAGAGCGGCCCAAGCGCCCAGGGTCCCTGCTGGCACCTAACAACGTCATGAAGCTGAAGCAGATCATCCCACTGCAGAGCAAGTTCCTGTCATCCGGGGCCGCGTCCTCACTGGCTAGCGTGGGGGCTGGCCTCACCGCCCGGCCGCCCCCTGCCCAGTCGCCCACGGGTAGCGACACCCGCCTGCCAGCTTTCCTCAGCTTCAAATTCCTCAAGTCACCTGAGACCCGGCGGGACCCTGAGCGTAGCCACTCGCCACCCAAGGCCTTCCACGCCGGCAAGCTCTTCCCCTTCGGCGGGGCCCGGGCTGAGGCCGGGTCCAACGGGGCGGGCGGGCAGGCCCGGCAGGACGGGACCCCCGGCGGTGGCAGTGGCCGGGCCCAGCGGAGTGGGCCGGCGGACGAGGCTACAGCTGAGGAGCCGGACACACCCCGGCCCGAAGAGGAAGGCTCAGGTCACAAGCTTTAACTCGGGGGTGGGGATTCCAGGCCAGGCTTTGGGGGTAGGGGTGGGGTGTCCAGGCCTGGGGAGAGGGGCTAAAGGGAAGAGAGGAGGCCCAGTCTCCAGTACCAGTTGAGGACCTGGGTATGTGGCACCTGGAGTGTCTCGGTCAAAGCCTACTCTCTTTCCGGGACCCCTGAGAGCCTGGAGCCCTGTGCCTGACCCTCCTCATCTCCAGGGAGGGATGCCAAAGTCCCCTGTCCCAGTGTCCGTCCCAGGGCGCCTGCCTGCCATGCTCTGGTGCCAGGAGAGATGAGGGAGACCCCTTCACCATCTGGCCCTGCCTCTCCTGCCCCCATGAGATCCCACAGCCAGCTCATTCTGGGGGGACTGGACCCCCCAGGCCTCTATGCAAGTCCCCAACCTGCAGCCCAGCTGTTGGAGGAGGCCTTCCTTGAAGGTGGGGCTAGGGCTGCTCACCCAGGGAGTTCAGGGCACTCAGCCACAGGCTGCACCCATATGTGTGCTGAGCAGAGCCACAGGCCTTGCTGCCACCCCTCCCACCTCATCCCAGCCTGGGGTCCAGCAGCCCATCCCAGGGAGCCCAAGAGGTGGCAGCTGTAGCACCAGGGACATAGGTCTGAAGTCAGAGGGACTTCCTCAGACTCCTCTCTCCGTGAGGGGGAGGCGACCAGTGCCCAGAGGCGGGGAATGCACCCGAAGAAGCCTATCCCTTGTCTGATCAGAAGCAATAAGGCCCTCGATGTGCCTGAAAGCCCGGGAGGGAGCGCGGGCAGGGTCCCCAGCGGCGGGGGCGGCAACTCCCCGGAACGGCCCCTCTCGCCTCCGCAGGGACAGCGCTGGCCCCCATGGGCGCCCCCGCCCTCCGCACCCGCCGCAGCCGGAGCCCTGCGCCGCCGCCACAGCCGCCGCCAACACCGCTGCCCCGGCCCCCGACGCCACCCGCCGGCTGCTGGCAGTGGGACGGGCCGTGGGGCTGCGGGGGCGAGGGCACCGCCCCCCGCCAGGCTCCGGCCACCGCCGAGTGCCCGCCCTGCGCCCTCGCCGGGCCCCCGCCCGCCCCCCAGCCCCTGCCGGGGGACGCCAGCTTCTACAGCCTCCCACCGCCGCCGCCTCCCTCCTCCGAGCCCTCAGAGCCCCCGGCGCCTTCGCCCAGCCCCAGCCCCAGCCCCAGCCCCCAGGCCGTGTGCTGGCCCAGCGGCTGGCATTAGCTCCACCCACCCTGCCTTCCTGTTTTCATATGCAATATCAACCACGGACCCGGGCGGCGGCTGCCTTCCAGAAAACGCTTCCACCCAGCCAGATGTACCCCAGTATTGGCTGTCCCCTCCTGGGACAGCCCCTCCAGGGGCCCCTCTATCTGCCGTTTCCCTTTCTACCAGGATGGGGGAAATGAAAGGAAATCCCAAAAACACAACAGAAAACACACAGAATAGGCGATTATTTATTTGTTTTTAATTTATTTTGTCATATTTTTGTAAAACGGCAGAAATGCAATAAAAAGTATATTTCGACAGTGCCCAAGGATGTAGCAGTGGAAAGGGGACTCAAGGGCCTAATGACTTGAGGTTGGTGCCAGCTCTCTGGGGGCCTGGCAGGCCCAGGGTGGGTTCCCCTCCTGTCTGTCCTGTGACCCTTGAGGAGCTCCTCCTAAGAACTAGGTCTCCAGGCCATGGATGGAAAACTCCAGACTGTGCTGCCTCTGAAACGGCCCAGATTTGAGGGCCAATTCCAGGCCCAGGGGCCCCTGGGAGGAGCTATAGAGCCTCAGGCCCTGTCTTCAACCTCCGAGAGAAAGGAAGAAATCTTAAAGTGTTGACAGGACTCAGCAGTTTGGGCCTCAGTCCTGCAGGGCTGCACTTTCTGGCACATCTACTTCCCAGGTCGCCATCTTAAGAGTCAGGGGTGGTATGGAAAAGCTGGGGTGTGGAAATCAGAAGGCACCTGGTGCCTGAGTCATGGTGTTGAGGGGATGTCATGTTTGGTGGTGGCACTGGGGAACTGCTGGATGCCCCACTGTGGGACAGCTGTCAGACCCAAGTCACTGGGACTCTTCACTGTGTGATCAGGGATAGATGTGGCCTCTTCCGCTCTTAGGCATATCCACATCCAAAGGCTAGAGCCTGATGGGCCCCACCCCAGGGCGGGGAGCCTGGGGGGAGCCAGTGTGAGGAAGGGGCACTTTGAGGGGGTGCTGTGAAAGAAGTCAGGGTTCACTGGAGGCAGGACAGCAGCCTGTGCAAAGGCACAGAGGTGTGGGAAGGCAGTTTGGTGACTGGGGGAGCAGAGTAAGGGGGGCCCCAGAGACAGAGGGGTGGGTGGAGGCCGTTTGACGGCCCTGTGCTAGGAGGCCACAGGGAGGCTGTGGGACCCCTGCCTACATTGTGGATGGCACTGGCAAGAGACAGAACCCAGCCCCTCAAAGGGGGAACTGGAGCCAGGGAGGTGTGAGTGAGTCTCCAGGAAGGACAGGCTACAGCTGGCTCCCACTCAGCCCCATGGCCTTTGAAGCTGAAGTCCTGCCCTCAACTCAGCCACCAACAAATGGTGATGCCACATGCCTGCCCAGGGTCAGGCCAAGCCCTGTGACTGGGGGATTCCAAGCCAGTCTGCGAGCCTCTAGGGACTTAGCCCTCCCAGGCACAACCACGGTCAAGCTTGCCTTTCCTGAGGACCTGCCTTGGGACCATAAGAACTGAATGGTGTAGACATGCCCAGAGCTGAGCACCCCCAGCATGGCTGGGTGGCCGACCATGGAACCTTCCACCTGGGAGGTGCTGGGCAGCTGAGGCGGGGCCTGCCCCATGGCCCAACCCCTCACCACCCCCAACACCCCAGCACTCAGCTCCAAAACTCTGGCTTGCACTCAGGCCTTGAACCTTCTGCCCAGAGCCCAAATGACCCCTATGTGTCTGGGCTCAGCCGCAAACCCAGCCCAGCTGGCGGCCCATGAGTGGCTGTAGAACCCGTGGACAACGGTGGGCATTCCGCGACGCTCCGGGTGCCTCCTCTCTGAGCCAGGGGTGCATGAGGCCGGGCCACCTGTGCGGTGTCCACAGTGGCTGGTGGGCATGCCACCCTGCTCGCCAGGGTCCTGAGCGTGGGGTCCACCACAACTCCATCCTCGGCAGCATGGACCATCTCTCTGTGGGTGCCTTGGTCCTCAGGGACACCTTGACAGGTGAGGCAGAGGGGCGGGTCCAGGCAGGTCTTGGCTCTGAGCGAGACGGCCACAGCAGGCCCACGAGAGAATCCAGCTGGTCCTGGGGCCCCAGTGCCTGGGGGGCCCCCCTTGGCTCCTCTTGGTGATGATGGGATGACTCTCAGTGGCTCCGTCCTCTGGGGCTGAGGCACGCCGAGCAAAAACGCGAGATCGGGTAGGAAAGATCCTTTTATTGGGGTGGACACGGAGCACGCACTAGTCCATGATAAAATGACTTAAGAGAAAGATCCAGAAGGGCTGACTTCTCCCCCTTACGCATGCTCAGAGCAAGGTCTGGGCACCGAATAGGTCCCGGTGGAGCTCGAGACAAGGCAAAGTCTTTAAGGCCCAGACCGGCAGGTGGGAGCCGGGAGTAAGGCCTGCTTCCACCCCCGCCACCAGGCCACAGCAGGGCCCTGGCTCTAGACCCTCGCAGACTCACTCCAGTTTTCCAGAGGAGAACTGGGGAGCAAGAGGAGGGGGACTGGAGGTGGAGAGGTGAGTAACAGGTTGTTTTTTTAAAAAGCATCTACCAACATCACACTACTACTGGGTCTGACGTCCCCTTTAACCATCGCTTGGTACATTTTACAGCATAAATAAAAACTCAGGGAAAATAAATACATCGGCTCCTATGAGGTTGGAAGTGGTGTGGACTGTGGGGCATGGGTGGGCCGGCGGCAGGAGTGGGTGGGGGCGCTTACACAAGGCGGGCGGGCGAGGAGCAGACAAGACAGGAGGCGCCTGTGGGGGAGCGGGAGTCTTAAGTGTCCTCGTGCATGTCTGGGCTGTCGGTCCGGGCGACCTTGCGGGGGGGTGCCGAGCTCTCGCCTTCGAGGTCCACTTGCTCCTGGTCTCTCTTCTTGGCGGCATTCTAGGGGTAGAGGGGAAGGAATGGGGGCAGTGAGTCTTCCTTTAAGGGAGCTCCTGAAATCTGCTCCTGGCCTTGGGGCTCTGATGCATCACAGAGCTGGGCCTGGAGTGGGGCACTGACCTAGGGCCCCTGGCTGGGCGGCCCCTTCTGCCACCTAGACCTGCCCCACTAAGCCACGATCCCCTGGAGACACCAGCCTGTGATGGGCACTTCAAGGAGTCACCAGGACTCTCAACAATTCACACACGGCCCATTTCTCAGATACCCAGAGGGCAAAGGGCACTCATGAGCCACCTGGGGAAGCCCAGGAATTAACCACAGAATAGGAAAGCTCGCTGGTTGGGGAAAATCTCCTTTCCTCACTGGTGGGAATCAAGGCTGGTGGGGTGGAGGCGGGTGGTACTAGGCCAGGAGCTTAGGTTTTCTGAGCAGTCACATCATCACGGGGTCCCCCTCCAACCTCACTCACAGCAGGTCGCTGTCCAGTGTTCAACCTTAGGGGAAATACGAACTGGCCAAGCTGCCAAACTACACATGGAGATCTTCAGTAAAGAAAAAGAAAAAATATCTAACTGTCAGAAAGGCAGCCTCTTGGGGGGATGACAGGGGTGGCTACTTTTCACTGCAGCTACACAGCCTTGTAGTGCCTGGATCTTTAATCGTATGTACATTTCACCACTGAACAAAGATTCCAAGAAACAACACTGAGGTCTACCTGCTCCCAGGTCTGGGCCTCAGTACAGCTTACCAAGTCCCTGCTCATCCCTAAGCACCAGAGCCCTGTGGCCCCTGCACAGCCATTCCTTCCTCTAGAACATTCTTCCCTCTCCTGGATTGCCTGGCAAACTCCTATTCACCCCTGAAGTCCCCACTTGAATACCCAGTCTCCCAGCCACCCATGTCCTTCCCCTAGTCAGAGCCCCATGCTGGGCACCATGTTCCCCCCTGAGTCCCAGCACCCGAACCCCTGCCTGCCTTACCTTTTTGTCCCATTGCTGATGTAGGTAGCGCAAAAGAATATTTGTTTTTTCTGTCACAATGACTGAGAAGGAAAGACAAACAAAGTTGCAGGAAGAGGCTGCAGGGAAGCTGGCTGTAGGCATCGCAGCCCCCATCCCGGCCTGCACTGTCCTCCCTGGACGAGCTTACCCTTTCCTGGCCTCTGGGCTGTGTCTACCCTGAGTGGCCCTTCTGGGACTCAAGTCGCCACCCTCAACCCAGGAGGAGATTTCAGGAAGCCAAGCACTTTCCCTCCTGAGCACATGCCACTGACCGGGGCCCAAGCCGGCTGCTCTGATGGGGTCCCTGCTGCTCAGGGAGAGGCTGATTCTTAAACCGAGTGTAGATTCCACTCTCAGGCAGGGACTGAGCCCCAGCACAACAGCTCATGGGGGTGTTTTCCCAAGCAAACAAGGAGCACAGACCTATACGGCTGTGACCCAGTGACCACAGAACGCGCCCTGCAGGGTCCAGGTGGATTCGTTCTCATGGGTAAAATGAAATATCACGACCACGACAAAACCACCTTGAGGTTGCTGTGCTCTGCAGGCTCCAGCCCATTCCCTGCAGGTCCTCCATTGAGACGCCCCCTCCTCCAACTTCCCACCCCGGGATGGGCTGGGTCCCCCACCCCACAGTACAAGTCTGGGGATCTACGACGTGGAACCAGCTGGGGATGCCTAATGTGATGGGAGGTGGAGGGGAGAGGGCCAGAGAGCAGCAGACAAGGGTCAGCTCAGGACCCTGCAGGGCCGGATATGGATGCCAGTGTGGAGAGTGGGAGGGTCCCAGGGAAAGCTGGGCTTCCCGCTGTTCCCAGGGTCTGGGAGCTGACCAGCTTCCCACAGGTCCCTCCTGCACCACCCTCTAGCCCATCCCCTGGGCAGCCAGGATGGGATGACAGAGGCCACTTACTCTGTTCGGATGGGTACTCCCGAGTGGGCAAGTAGACTGAGGGACGTCGGTTCTGTGGGAGGGTCGGGAAGGCGCGGGTTAGGAGAGCAGATGGGTCAGCCTGGGGTCCCCTCACCCCTCAACTCGGCACCCACCCTCCAAGGCAGATCAAAAGACATGCAAGGAGATCAAATGGGGCTGTGCTTGAAGCTCAGCCTTTGTCCCTGGGGACATTCCAATCTGGGGATACACATCACCCCAGCCCCTCACCCCCAGGCAGCTCATGGCCTCCATACTCACCGAGGCTTTGCATACAGAGTCGGCATGAAATCGACTAAAATTGCTTTTGTTGTAGACAGGCAGTCCTTTCAAAAAATCTGCCTAGAAGACAGGGAAAACAGGAATTGAGAAACCAGGCAGCAGGCTGGGCCACCCCTGGAGCACCTGGAGGGGCGGGCCACCAGGCAACTTCTGGTTTCCTTCTTCTGTTCCCTTGAGAATGCACGCTTGAGCTGGCTGCCTGATGTGCACACTGTCATGACCAAACCAATCTTTGGGTGAGGGTATGTTCTCCCACGGGGTTGTCACAACAGTCATGTCACTGGGTGAGAAGTGAGGAAACTGAGGCTTGGAGAGGACAGGTCACTTGTTTAAAGTCAAAAGCAAGCAGTCGGGTGGGGAGTCAGAGCCGGGCCCATCTGACTGTGGACCTGCCCTCTGTGCTGTTGATTAATCAAATTCCCGGTCTCGCCTCTATTTATGCCCTGCAATAGCAACCAGGGATGGAGAAAGACTTGTCCACCCTAAGAAACCCCAAGGACCCATGTGACAATAAATGGGGCTGGGGGAGCAGGAGTCTGGGTGAAGGGGAAAGAGCAGCTGGGATACAGGGGCTGCCAGGACATAGGACCAGGAGTCCAGGGTCAACCGAGCAATGAGTTCCAAGAAAATTCGGAAATCCAAGTTCCAATGTGTCAGTGTCAGTCTTCCAAAACTGGCTGAGCTCTATAAAACGCTGTATGGACCAGGGTCAGCTTGAGGGCAGCTCCTGGGGTCCCCACACCCAAAGGCTGCCCTGAAAGGGGGGAATGCCTCCCGAGGAGAGGACCAGAAGCCTGAAGGGAGCAGGCTGGCTCCTCCCTGCCACCTGCTGCCTGGGATAGTGGCTTGGGTGCTAGAGGTTTCAAGCCCACAAGATGCCAGGGAGCCAGGGACAGAATTCATTCACAGCCCTGACTCTTAGAAAGTCCTTTTTCCCAGACACTCTGGCATCAGCTCGGCAAGGAAGGGCAAGGGCTCTGGAAGGGTAGGACCCTAACTCTGGGTGGGGGGCAGGTCTCTGCCACAAGATGGGGGGAATAAAAGCCAACGGGAACTGAGTCTACCTCGGGAAACTGAAGCACAAGAGACTCTGGGGTGCTGAGGAGGGACGAGACTGACAGCTAGGGGCAAGAAGCGACTTCCCAGAAGAGCAGGAGGGCAACGCTGTGACACGCCTGGAGCCTGGAGCGAGACAGCTGGGGAGGGGCTCCCCATGTGGACCAGGGGCTTCCCAAGCTGGAGTCACCCCATCATCCAGATGAGGAAACAGGCAGAAAGGTCATATAACACTTGTCAGAGGTCACCTAGCCCCCAACGAGAAAACAAGGAAGCTGACTGAACCCAGAGGCCAAGCTCCTGTGACTTACCCCCTGTGAAAACAGAGGGCTCAGAGCCCCTGCAGGTTACATAAACCCTCCCTCAGGTGGTCCCTCGTCATGCCTGAGCCCAGCGTTACACCATCGGGGATGCTGCTGTTCAGGGGATCCCCAACCACCCTCCATGGGACCTACCCCTCCTCTGCAAGGCCCCAGCAAGACCTCGATGGGGTGGGCCAGCCAGGGGAGCTAGATTATGTATGGGCCTCCTGCTCCCACCCAGGACGTGGCCCTCACACCTGGGGGTCATGCCCTGGAGCCAGCTCAGAGCCCCTCAAACCTGCCTCCCTGTCCCAGGACCCTTGCTTCAGCTCAGCCCCAGACTACGGAGCCAGCTTCATCCACCCAGCAAGGTCTTCTCAGGACCTGACTACGTGGCAGAACCCATGCCAGGCACCAGGGCACCATGAGGACCCAGAGAAGACCTAGTCCGGGCCCTGGGAGCAGCCTGCACAGGGGACACAGGTGTGGCTCAAAGAGCCATTCAGTGAATGTACAGTGGCCATGAGGCCAGGGTGCCACAAAGTACCATGTGAGGCCCGTTATGGCAGGAGGTGGGGGCAGGGAACGCTGGCTGGTCTGGGGGATTGGGAAGGACTGCCCAGATGCACTGATGCAGGCCTGAGACTTGTAGGGAGAGGAGAGGTCCCAGTCCTTGTCAAACCCCTCCTGGCTCAACCTGGCCCACTCTGGCCTCCTGCCACACCTCTTCAGCC
Organism: Camelus ferus; assembly: GCF_009834535.1. NCBI lineage: Eukaryota > Metazoa > Chordata > Mammalia > Artiodactyla > Camelidae > Camelus > Camelus ferus. Next base: position 16,866,724 of record NC_045717.1, read on the forward strand.
AGTGCCACCCTCCAGGAATGCCCCTCCTTTCTCCATGTGGGAAACACCCGTCTCTCCAGCCAGCTCAAAATGCCCCCTGCCCCTTCCCTCTCCCCACACCTCGGGAGCCTCTGCCAGAGCCCTGCTCACACCCCAACGAGATCATCTGTTTACACGTCCACTTCCCTCACTGGGCTGCCCCCTCCCTGAGGCAGAGGGCAGGGCAGGGCTGGCTCAACCCGGGGCCCCTGGCAGGGCTTACATGGGGCTGGTGGGAGAGTGATGAGAAGTGTGGGAACCTCAGACCTGCACTCAATCCTGGAAGGGCCCCTTCCTGGCTGTGTGGCTGGGAGCCAGTGATCTCCCAGGCTGGCCACCCCCTCTGTGAACTGGGGGTTACAGCAGCAGCAGGGACTCCCTCCGAGGGTTGTTCTGAGTCTCAGTAAGACAACAAAGGGAAAAAGCTTTTCACAGAGCTCCCTTGAGGGCACCTGTTAGCATCAATGCATCTGTGCTGAATAAATGAATGAAGACAGGGTACGGCCAGCACTTCCTATCAGCCAAACAGGAAAACAAGGCCTCAGGTACAGGGGGAAATCTTCACCTCAGCCAGACAAATCCTAGCTACAGCTGGGCCCAGAAGCCATCCTTTGCCTCAGCAAACACTGAATACCTGTGTGCCAGTCCCTGTGCAGGCAGCCTGCCAGTGACCCAACCAAAACAAGATGAAATGGTATGCAGAGTGAGGAGAGACAGGGGGGCCTCCTGCAGTCAGGAGGGGCCCTCTGAGAAGGGAGGTGATGTTCAGAGGAGGAAGAGCACTCCAGGCACAGAGTAACAGGTGCAAAGGCCCTGGGGAGGCAGGGACTTGGAGTGTGAAGATGTGAAAACAAGGCCACTGTGGCCGGAGCTTGTGGAAGGAGGGGTGAAGAGGTGAGGAGCTGAGGTCAGAGGGAGGCAAGGACCATGGAGGCCAAGGAGCTGGGGTTGCATTGGGGTTACAAAAGGAAGTCCCTGAGTGTTTTGTAAGTTAGAAAGTGATATAACCCAATTTACATCTTTAAAGGCTCCCTCTGGTTTTGGGTGAATTACAGGCTGCCAGTGGGGTGAGATGAAGTCAAGAAGACCCGGGAGAAGGCTGGAGTAGGTGTTCAGATGGGAGATGGCAGTGCCTGGACCAGGGTGGGAGGCATGGATGGATTCAGAATCCATTCTGGAGACACAGCCAATAGAATCCTCAAATGGACTTGGCATGGGTGATGAGGTTGCAGCCAGGAATGAAGGACAATACCCAGGCTTGGGGACCCACATACTAGGAACTCACCACTTTCCCATATTCTTCCTGACAAGAGGTCTTTTGCCCAATCCCCACCACATCCCAAGGACTACGGATTGGGGGCTGAGACCCTGGGTGTGGGGACAATGGCGTTTGACTTACCCTGACTAAAGCTTCCATCACCCCTATCAGCCTTGGGGATGCCAAATAGTAGAGGATGGAAGGGGCTTCAGCCCAACTGAGGCTGTCCTACTTCACAAGTTGGGAGACTGAACTTCAAGAACCATAAGACCCAAATCCCAGGATGAATGAGTGGTCCAAGGGGGATTTTAACCTCCCAACAATCAGTTGGCATTATCCCCTCTGCGAGATGAGGAGGCAGCTGGGAGGGGATGTCACCAGCCCAGAGTCACCCAGTTCATCTGTTGAGCGTTCCCTGTTCCAAGCCCTTCACGACGTCAGTTCCTTAAATTATCACAATCCTATGAGGTCTGGACTACTGATACCCCCGTTTAACACGAAAAAGGCCTGGGAATCGGAGAGATGAAGTTGCTCCCTCTTAGAGGTGGTCGGGGCCGTAATGTCGGAGGCGGGGTCTGGGCTCTAGGGCAGCAGGGCAATTTGCGATGTCGCACTTCCTCTGGTGACAAAGCCCCGCATGTCACGATGTGAAGCCCCCTCCCCGCCCCGACGCTCAGGCCCGCCTCCCAAACCCTTCTGAACTGGAAAGGCCCAGGCCAGGCCCGCCGAGGATGAGGTCTGAGTTAGGGGTCTCGGGGGACTCCAATCCCACCCCCAGGCGATTTCCGGGGGAGCCGCGACCCGGAAATGAATGAATTGTCAAGGCCGGGAAGCCTAGATGGGGTCAGGGGTCGGAGATAGAGTCAGGGTGGGGTAAGCAAGAAGCTCACAGCAGGGTCCGGGGGTCGAAAGTCACAGGTCAGAGCGATAGGCGGGGCCGAGCCCTAGGGGGCCGGGCAGGGATGTGAGGGGCCTCGGAAATTACTGGAGGTGGGTGGGCCCGCGACGCCATTTTGTCGAGCGGAGGGGGAATATGGGCCTGGCGGCCGCCCTTACCATCTTTTGTTTTCTCCGTCGCCGCCTCAGCCACCGCCTCAGCCGCCGCCACCGCCACCGCAGCCGCCTTAGCCGCCGCCGCACAGTAACTTCCAGCCACGGCACAGCCCACACTGATGGTGCGGCCGCCCTTCCGTCATTGGCCCGCCCTCTAGCCCCGCCTCCAGGTTATGCGGTATTTGCGCGCTCCCATTGGCCAAATCCGGCTAAGTCACGCGCCCATTGGTCGTCACGCCTCCACCCTTCGTGGTCAAGTTCGGTTGAGAGAGCAAAACCCCGCCCGGGACTTGCAAGCGGTGAGGAGTAAAATCCGGAAGTGGGCGGGGGCCCCGCCCCCAAAGCCTCTTGGGATTTGTAGTCCACAACTCTCGGAGGTCCTGTAGGTCTGTTTCTAGCGTTTGCTACCCTTTTTCATATGGTAGCTTATGGGATTCTCACGGCAACCCCGGAATAATGCGGACTCACCGTAACAATACTCCCAGCCTCCTCCCTGGAGTTCCAACCTTAGGTTTCAGTGTATCTAAGCTGCTCCCTCACTAGCTTCTTGAGTATCTTTGAACTGACAGCTCAGACTCTTGTTCAAACACTTCCTGTAGCTCCCTAGTACTCCAGAGATCCAGTTCCACCTCCTCGGCCCCAAAATCTGGACCTCTCCGGCCACCCTCGACCACCTTTTATCCCTATCCCTGTCCAATCCCTCCTCCCTGTGGCCGTCCCAGATCTTACCACCTCCTCCAGGAAACCTTTCCTGGCTGCGTTCTTCCCAAGACTAAATCAGGTGCCTCCTCTAGGCTCCAGAGCCCTCACAATCCTCCGCCCAGCCCTGACTCCACTGTGTCCAAACTTCCTGGGTACGATCAAGCTTCCCACCCCCTCACCAGCCTTACAGCCTGGAGAGAACAAGGACTTATTGAGGAAGTACTCAATATGACAACGCAGTGAAAGAGAAAAGAGCACCTCATTTTATAGGAACCAAATGCACCTCAAAGAGCTAAGGTCTTGCTCAAGATCACACAGCCCATTTCCAAGGGATAGGTGATGAATTCAAACCCTTCCCACCTCACTACAAGCCTTTCTGGAACTGAGAATTATGACATTTTATAAGACAAGTAGAAATTTAAATATTTATTAGACTTTTAATGACATTAGGAATTACTGACCATTTTTCTAAGCTCTGAAAAGTTTTGCGAATATGTATTAAAGGGTCTTTATCTTGGAGAGATGCGTTCTGAAGTATTTACAGAAGAAATAACCTGATGCCTGAGATTTGCATCTCAGGAGAGGGCAGGATGTGTTGCAGGTATTGGTGGTCAGAGAGGTGTACAAGGTCACACGGGCGTTCACTGTACCATTCTGTGGACTGTTGCTTATGTTAGAAATTCTTCCTAATTCAAAAGCGTAAAAAGGCACTTGGCAAGGTCTGAGTTCCCATTCCGCCTTCCAGACCAATCCAAGATTTCTCCCCCTGGGCCACCAGAAATTTGAGGAGGATTCATGTCCGTCCGAGTCCGACTCGTCGCTGCTCTCCAGCTCCCAACAAAAACGGTGGTAGGCTAAGCGAGGAAAATGCTTTAATAGTGGCGGGGGGGGGGGGGATCCCCGCCGGCAGCGTCGCGCTCCTCAATGGCTCAATGATTTGCGGCCCTTGTGCATGCGGCGAAGAATGACCTGGACGCCAGCTGGCGTGCTCAAACGCCGTATCCAACCGTGCTTGTGCTTGCGTTTGATGTTACTCGGCTGATACTCGTTCCCGCGCGCCTTGCCCCGGGTCTGCTGCATGGCGGGGTGTCCCCAAGCGTCGGGAAGACCCAGCCAGGCCCGGGGCTGGAGCCACCTGCAGGGGTAGAGAGACGGCGAGAAAGGTCAGAGGGGGCGCTGTGTTACTTCTGCGTGGAGCTCAACCTCTTCGAGCTTCGGCTTCCCGATTCGTGCTGTGCCCGGACAGAGCCTGGCAACAAAACACGCTTCAGGAGTTCGCAAGGCATTGGCAGGTCATGTAGTCAGTAAACAGCTGGCGCCAGCCCCCGACACCGCCCTTACTCCCAGATTTGGGAATGGGTCCCCCTGAGGACTCACCTGTCACCCAGTAGCGCCGCTGACCTACTGACGGGGCCCAACAGGCGACCCACAGATCTGACAAAGAAAGCCATGTCCAACTGCGTGTCACGTTGTCCCGCGGCCACTTTTCCAAAGCCGGTAGGTTCCGCAGTGCGGAATGAGGACTTCTGGGCAACGTAGTTTCTCCTACAGCGGAGCACGCATGCCGCGGGGGCCTCCGGAAGTTGTAGTTCTACGTCTGCACTGTATACTTCAGACGAGAGCGTCTGTGCCCACAGAGGTGTGTGGACCAGCAAGTGGTAGGCGAAGGGCACCTCCTCCGCATGCGCGTGCATACTAGCTCTTATATCCTGGGGTCTGCTGGGAGTTGTAGTTCTTTCTCCTGCAGACCTGCAGAGGGCGCCCTGGGGTAACGGTGGCGCAGCTGGTGGCAGTCTCAGGAAACGGCTGGTTGAATCTCCCACGCCCAGCGGGAGTCGGGCAGATGGCACACAGCTGGCTGGCAGCTATCCTTTGGCCCCAGCCAAGTCTCCGCCCCTTGGCTGGGAGCCCAGGAGGTCTGAGTTCGAGTTGGCTGGATGTCCTTGGGGTGGTCATTCAATTTCTCAGTCTGCAAAACTCAAGGTTTGCAGGCTTGTCCTTGGCAGTGCCTCCATTCAGGCCCTAGAAGAATTTTTCTAATTCTCCTATCTGAGCCCTTTCCCTTCTCACACACCCTCTATGGCTCCCTATTGCCCCAAGGAAAATATCCAGCTCCTCTGGCAGGCATTTGAAACCCACTCTTAACATACGCACACACCCTAAATTTCAGCTACACCCTCCTTTGCCTGGTACACCCCTATTCATCTTTTAAAAATCCTCCTCAGATGCTCTCCCTTCCACCAGTCCTCTGGCCCATCACTGCTCTCCCCAGACTCTCCTGAAGCCCAGGGGGGCCGTCAAGGGCCAGGCTTGCAGCTGAGTCCCTGCAGGCACCCCAGCATCTCCCAGTTTGGGGAGGGAGGGAGATTTTTCTGCATGAATAAACTGTAGTCTCCTGGGAGCACCCTGAGTGGGCAAGAGTGGGTGACTGGACCTAATCCAGCTCTGGCAGCAAATTCCAGGGGATGGGAGTGGGCAAGAAATGGTTAACCCCTTGTCCTCTGAAGCCTGTCCTACCTGCATCATCATTTGGCAAACCACTACAATACTACATCGGTACAATAATGCCAATAATGTATCGAATACTTTCCCTGCTGAGTGTTTTACCTGCATGGCAAATTCATGAGGGAATTACTTCATAGGGAAATAAATGAAGTCTCTGGACAGAGACTTGCTCAAGGTCACATATCAGCAAAGGGCAGAGACTGAATTTGAACCCTGGGCTCTCTGACTCCAGCTGAGACCACAGAGTCACCATTTAAATTGGCCAATGGTTAAACTCTATCTATCTGTGAAACTCTAAATCCCTAATTACCCATAGCTCCAAGACGTCCGTTTACTGGTTAAATAACAATTTCTGGGACTTGCAATCACACAATCGTGGTTCCAAGTCCCATCTCTGTGCCTCCCCCGCCCCTCCTCAGTTTGCTTGGAGGCCCTTTATGAGCCTCAGTTTCCCCTGCCTGAAATTACAAAGATCTGGGAGACTGTAGAACAGAAAGGTCAGCACAGAGAGAGGGACATAGGGGCTCAGTTTGGAGGGACAGGGCAGTTCGGAGGCAGAGGCTGGCCAAGGAGATCCTATTTGCGGTGAGGAGGATTCAGCTGCCGCCTCACAGGAGCCCCGCCGACCTCAGGTTGAGACCCCTTCTCTGCCCTGGACTAGGCCCAATCTCTCCCTCCACCTCTGTAAGATCCCTGAGGGAGGCGGGGCCGTTGCACCCAGATCCCGCCCCCATCCAGAAGCTTCCGCCCCTGATTGGTAGTCTAACTAGGCCAGGTCATTCCGCAGTTGCTATTGGCCAAGGCGCCAGTCCGTCGGCGCGCGGTCCCGCCTCCCCCGGGGAGAGACTTAAAGGGCTGGCCCGCTCCGCGGCAGCGGGATGTCCCCGCGCTGACCGCCCCGGGCCCGTGCCCACCCATGTGGATGCGCCCGGTCCGACCCCGCGCCACCATGTAAACGGCGCCCTCAGACGGACGCTGGCTTCACCGCCTGGGACCCCTCTGCCCTGCCCCGGGCCTCGGGGCCCTCAATGAGGTAAGCAGGGAGGGGGCCCTGTGAGAGGGACATCGAGGCCCCCGGGTCTTCCACTTCGGAGCGGGGTGTCCACAAAGCCCATGCTAGAGCTCTTAGGAAGCCGCGGAGCCACTGTGGCCTCGACCCCGCCGCAAGGCTGTAGGGCACCCGGGAGGCGGGAGACTGGCTCTGTGGAGGGGAGCTGGCATGGCGCATCTGCGCCCCCCTCCGCAATCCCGGGCTGGAACCCTGCCGGAGGTGGGGGGCGCGGCCTGCTCCCCTTCCTCCATCAGTAAGTACGGGCCACCGCAGGCGCGGCCTTTGGCATTCATTTATCCCCGTGGCGCCCAGGATAGGGACGGCGAGGGGTTGGTCCCATCCCCAGGGCTTAAACAATGGGGGTGCACTGCACGAGTATCCCCTTCGAGTTATGTAACTGCCTGCGGTTGCCATGGACACGGTTGGGGGGGTGCCCAGAGAGCAGGATGGAGGCCTGGAGGCCCCCAGGTTCTCCATCCTCATCTTCACCACTGGAGGCTGTGTGTCAGGTCCTCAGAACCCAGAGTACTGATCAGTGGGAACAGAACAGTTTCTCCCAGAGTGTCTGGGCCTCAGCTTGTTGGTCTGTGAAACAGACCCACTGCACTGTGGTCTTGGGGAGCTGGGCAAGGCCTTCTGGAGCTCAATTTTGAAATCCCTCTCCCAGAGCCTTGCTTTTCAGGAGCCAGGTGTAGACACCTGGTATCAGGGCTCATTGGGATCTGGGCTGTTTAGGTGCCTTTGGAGCCCTCAGAATGTGCTGGTTTAGTGAAAGTGAGTTAATGAAACAGTGCATGAATGAATGGATGGATGGATGGTTGAATGGGTTTAGTAAGACGTGACTACAATAAATCTGAGCTGGAGGGTCCTCGGGGGTTGGGCCATATTTGCCACAATGTCCTCTCCTCTGGGAAGCCTGCCCTGATTCCACCACCTTCTCTATGGATGCCTTTTAGTGTCACCCATAGCCATGTCCTTTGCTCTAGGATAGACTATGCTGGGCCAGGAAGGTGGCCAACCTCATGCAGGTACTGACCAGACAAAACATCTTAGTGCTTGGTTGGCTTTGGCCCTCCCCAAACTGGAGCCTAGATGGGGCCTCCCAGTGCAACACATCTGACACGGGTGTGGGGAGTGGGTGCTGTGGGAGTGGAGGAATCCCTGTTTAAACGGCCTTTGAGCTGGCTGTCTCCCCCAGTCACAGGACACACCATGCTGACCGGGGTGACCGATGGGATCTTCTGTTGTCTGCTGGGTGCACCACCCAATGCCGTGGGGCCGCTGGAAAGCGTCGAGTCCAGTGATGGCTACACCTTTGTGGAGGTCAAGCCTGGTCGTGTGCTGCGGGTGAAGCATGCTGGACCAGCTCCGGCCCCAACCCCACCTCCACCACTGCCGGATACCGCCCATGGGGACCAGTCCGGCTTGGTCCACTGCCAGCGCAGAATCACCGTGTACCGCAATGGGCGGTTACTGGTGGAGAACCTGGGCCAGGCACCGCGAGCTGACCTCTTGCATGGGCAGAATGGCTCTGGGGAGCCACCAGCCGCCCTAGAGGTAGAGCTGGTGGACCCAGCGGGCAGTGATGGCCGCTCAGGCCCGGGCAGTGCTGGCAGTGGTGGGCGACGGCGGCGAGCCCGACGCCCCAAGCGGACCATCCACATTGACTGTGAGAAGCGTATCACCAGCTGCAAGGGCGCCCAGGCCGACGTGGTGCTCTTTTTCATCCACGGTGTCGGCGGCTCCCTGGCCATCTGGAAGGAGCAGCTGGACTTCTTTGTGCGCCTGGGCTATGAGGTGGTGGCACCCGACCTGGCTGGCCACGGGGCCAGCTCAGCCCCCCAGGTGGCTGCAGCCTACACCTTCTATGCGCTGGCAGAGGACATGCGCGCCATCTTCAAGCGCTATGCCAAGAAGCGAAACGTGCTCATTGGGCATTCCTATGGGTGAGCCAATGCTGGGGTGGGGATGAGGGTAAGGGGTGGGGGCTGGCAGGAACTGGACACCCACATACAAAACGCTAATTTCCCTTCTTGAAAAAATCCCATTAACATCTGCCACAGAACAGGGATTCCTGCCACCAATGCTATTGTTTCACATTGTTCTAAAGCAGTGTCTCAACCTCCAAATTATTGACATTTTGGATCAAGTAATTCTTTTCTGTGAGGGGCTTTCCTGTGCACCGTAGGATGTTTAGCAGCATCCCTGACCTCTGCGCATTAGATGCCACTAGTGCAATGGTCTAGTGATGATCATGGCAATCAGAAATGCCTTCAGATGTTGCCAAAGGTCCTCTGGTGGGCAGAATCACCCCTGGCTGAGACGCACTGTCTTCGACGAAGTTCAAAAATTGGTTGCTCTGAAGACCCCAAGGGCTCCAAGGAAGGACTAATTGGAATTCCATACATTTTGTTTATAAGGGCTCAGGTTGCTGTAATTCACTATCCCTTAAATGAGTGATGGATAATACCACCTTTCTTTTGATGAGGGGGGAGGTAATTAGGTTTAATTGTTTGTTTGTTTGTTTGTTTGTTTATCTAATGGAGGTACTGGGGATTGAACCCGGCACCTTATGTATGCTAAGCACTCACTCTTACCACTGAGCTATAACCTCCCCACTCCATCTAGCATTTAAATTAGAGTCCACTCTATGGAAGGCTCTGGGTTGGGGTGACTGATCACTGCCAAGTGGTACCATTTGGTCCTTTACTCAGGAAGAAAGGCAGGATCTGATCAGCCAGCCAGGTTGAGAACCACTGTTTCAGCAGTTGCAGCCCATGCAATTAGCCAAGAAAACGAAATGTTATATAAGTTTCCAAAAGAAAGGAAGACAGACTGGAAAGTAACCTAGCTCCTATTTGTTTATATGAAAACATCCCCCAAAATGGATGGTTATGCTAAATAATTCCTCCAGTTAAATGACCACCCATCTGTGGAAATACCTCTTACCCCTTAACTATGCTATGAAGTCAGCACAGTTACTATGTGACAGATTTGGAGATGGAAGTTCAGAGAGGTTAAGCAGTTTGCCCAAGTGCACCAGTGAGTCACTGGCACAGTCAAGTCCACCCAACTTCTGCTTGTATCCTGTCCCTCTTTTCAGCAGGAGTTGGCAAATTTTTTTTTGAAGGGCCAAATATTACATATTTTAGATTCACAAGCCATACTGTTGGTCTCTGTTGGAACTTCACAAGACTACTCCAGGAAAACAGTCATAATTGTAAACACATGGGCATGGCTTTGTTCCAATAAATCTTTATTTACAAAATATCTGACATATTTACAAAATTGTAAACTTAGTTGACAAAAACAAGTAGCTAGCCCACAGGCCATAGTTTGCCAAATGAACCCTGCTTTAGGGGGAATGAGGCCTGGACTGTGGGGGCTCCTCAGGCTGCACCCTTCCACCTTGCATAAGGCCGGCAGATGTGCGATGCCCAGAGGCCGATGAGAGAAGATCCTGAAAGGGAAGGGATATGCAGGAAACAGTCACCTTCTCTGAGAAGCCAAAGGATTTGTTCAATCAAATAGTTTTCCTGATACTTGGAAATTAATAATTCTTACCTCTTTGGGGGTCATGGTGACTTTGAGGATTTGATGAAAGGTCTGGATTTGGATCCTCTCCAAAAGAAAACAAAAATCCATGTTCAACACACACACACACAGACACACAATCTCACAATACCAGGGCATTTGAGGTGCCCCCCCCATCCCTCACCCCCCCCCCATCTGGTGTCCATGGATCCCAGGGGAAGAATCTTGGCCTTCAAGGACCTGCCTCTGGGTGAGGGGAGGGCATTAACCCCCTCCCTGCTTGTATCCTGCTGACCACTGCCCTTCAACCCTCCCCACCATCCACCTATGGGGCAGGGTCTCCTTCTGCACGTTCCTGGCGCACGAGTACCCAGACCTGGTGCACAAGGTGATCATGATCAACGGAGGGGGCCCCACAGCACTGGAGCCCAGCTTCTGCTCCATCTTCAACATGCCCACGTGTGTCCTGCACTGCCTGTCACCCTGCCTGGCTTGGAGCTTCCTCAAGTGAGTGACCCTGGCCCTGCCCTGGCATCTCCCCGAATCGGATGGGAGGGGAGGTTGTAATGCTGGGGCTGGAATGGGGGACACCCCTGGTGGGCGAGCTGGCACAAGGGCTCCAGCGGTGCCTCCCAAACCCCAGGGCCGGCTTCGCCCACCAAGGAGCCAAAGAGAAGCAGCTGCTGAAGGAGGGCAATGCGTTCAACGTGTCGTCCTTTGTGCTTCGGGCCATGATGAGTGGCCAGTATTGGCCCGAGGGCGATGAGGTCTACCATGCCGAGCTCACCGTGCCTGTCCTGCTTGTCCACGGCATGCATGACAAGTTTGTGCCGGTGGAGGAAGACCAGCGCATGGCCGAGGTAGGGGCATGACACCCCGGCCACCACACCCCACCACACCCCCCTTGCACAGCCTAAGGGGACCCTGACACAAGTGCTCCAGCCCCAAGGAAGTCAGAGCTTAGATCAAAAGTCAAAGGTGGAATCCAGGAAGTGGGGCTCCTTGGACAGGTGGTGGGATGTTTGTGCTGCCCCACTGCACATAAAAAGGCACTCTTCACAGCTGGGATTTGTGATGGGTTACATAATTCTGAGAGAGGGCTTTAAATTAGAAAGGGTCTTTAAATTAGAGTCAGAGATCTTTAGTGCTTAGACTAGCTCTGGATCAGTGGTTCTTAACCAGGGATAATTCTGTCCTCCAGGGGACATGTGGAAGTGTCTGCAGACTTTTTGGTTGTTACGACTGTGCAAGAGGGAGGTGCTACTGGTGGCTTCTGGTGTGTGGAGACCAGGGATGCTGCGCTGCCCAACACCCTAGAATGAGCAGGCCTCACTGCAGAAAAAGATCCGGCTCCAAAAGTCTCAGTAGAGTGGAGACTGAGATACCCTACCTTAGTGTGAGAGACCTTGTCTGCGTCTCTCAGTGATTTCTCACCCAGGTGACTTTGCCCCCTAGAGACATTGCCCCCTAAAGACATTTGGCAATGTCTGGAGACATTTTAAATTGTCACACTGTGGGGGGTGGCAGGGAGTGGGATGCGATTACTGGCATCTAGTGATGCTCGAGGCCAGGGATGCGGCTGAGTATCATACAGTGCATGAACAGTCCCTATCCCAGAGTATGATCCTGCCCCAAATGTCACTAGTGCCCAGGTTGAGAAATCATGCTCTGGACATACTGTAGGCACTTAATAAATGTGGAATGAGTGAATACCGAGTTGGGCTCCAGCAAGGTGACAGGTCACCCTCCAGCTCCCCCTTGGGTGGAAATGGGGGAATATAGGATAGACTGCAAGAGAGACATCCTGATAGATAGCTAGGGAGTCTCAGGGCAGCCTGGCCCCGAGGTCCGCCATCCTGCCTCTACCCATCTTGAGCCTGCGTCCTCCGCAGATCCTGCTCCTGGCCTTCCTGAAGCTCATCGACGAAGGCAGCCACATGGTGATGCTGGAGTGCCCGGAGACGGTAAACACGCTGCTCCACGAATTTCTGCTCTGGGAGCCAGAGCCCTCGCCCAAGGCCCTGCCCGAGCCCCTGCCTGCGCCCCCAGAGGAGAAGAAGTAGCGACTGAGCTGGCCGGGTATCACTTAGTGAGCGCAGGAGCAAGAGGAGGAGGCAGGAGCCGGGTCGGGTCTGCAGCGTGGATCACCTGGGCGGGCCCTCCGCTCCGGTGGGCGGGATCAGGTCAAGGAGACGCCCCCAGGCCGGCTGGGCAGGACGTGGCATTCGTGGGAGCCAGGTGCGCACAGTGCTCTCTGCTTCAGTCCTGCGGTGACCATCGGTGTTTCGGGTCCATAGCCGGGCCCCCCGCAGAGGATGACCTTGTACAGAAGCCCTCTCCTCCACAACGCCAGGGCCGAGGCAGGCCCCCACCCGCTCTCTGTCTTCCGTGTCAGCCATGCTTGATCCTGGGACTCACGAGCCCCCAGGGACCCTCGGGGCCCCTCCCCAATGCCCGAGACCCCTTACCACCCCCACCCCATTCCTCGGCGCTGGGAGCTATTGTTGCCCAAGGTGGGGAGGGTTTGGGAGGGGGCTAGCGCCACCGAACCTGCACATCTCAACTTGTAACTCAATAAAAAGTGACAATCCAAGTCTCCGGACCAGTGCTGGATGACTTCAGGACGGGGTCGCCCTGAGCTTGTTTTCCCATGTGCGGGCTGGACTTATGGTGCCTCCCACTCGGGGCATCTAATTAGAGTAGCCATAATTGATGCCAGCTCCATGCAAGGCCCTGTGCTGGGTATCTTAAACCCAGAGGTTCGTCAATGCACACTACACAGCAAACTGGTACCTCTTACTGTCCTGTTTTTATCTTACAACTTGATCACTTTTGTCATAAAGATGGTTTTTATTTTGAATCTTTTTTTGCCTGGTGGAAGGATTTCCCTGCTCAGTGGCCTCTGTATCTTTTTTCTTTTTAAGGAAAAAAAACTTTTAAGACGGGAGGTAATTATTTTATTTGCTCATTTTTAATGGAGGTACTGGGGATTGAACCCAGGACCCTGTGCATGCTAAGCACACATTCTATCACTGAGCTATACCCTCCACCCCTCTCTATTGTATTCTAATGTATATATATCTAGATTTATCTGTGGTTTGTGTGGACGGTGGGAGGAGAGATTGGTCTCCTCAGCTGCTGCACCTTTGGTCCTTTCCCCGCTGGTTTGTGACCCCACATTTAATTTAAAGCAGGGGTTCATACAAGGACACTGTCGTACTTTGGCAAATTCAGGAGACATTTTTGATTGCCACAACTGGGAGTGGCGGAGGTGGGGGTGGTGAGGGAAGTGCTCCTGGCGTCTGGTAGGTGGGGCCCAGGAATGCTGCCTGACACCCTACAATACACAGGACAGCCCCCACCGCAAGGAGTAACCTGACCTCAAAGTCAGTAAGGCAGAGGTGGGGAAACCCTGTTAGACAAATACCATCTCTTCTGGGCCTTTTGGGGTGGGGGGCGTCTGGATTCTTTCTATTTGCGTATTCTTGGGAGATGGCACGCAGTTTCGATTGTTATCGCTTTATCAAGCAACTACTTGGTGTCTGGGAGAATTCCGTGTCTTACAAATGAGCAAACAGAAGCTCGGAGAGTAGTTTCTTCAGCTCAGTTAAAATGGTAGCACCCAGGCACCCTCCATGGGCAGGGACCCTAATTATCCACAGAGTACTCAGGGGCTTAGCAGTGGAGGCAGTGGAGGAATGGAGGCCGGTAGCACCTTGGCCTGCCCCCTGCAAGCCCTGGTTCGCTGAGCTGCAAGACGGACAGGTGTTGAATCCAATGAGGCAGCAGATCTCACCAAGTCCAGAAACCCTCTAGACTGTTTTGAAGAAACAACTTTTGGAAAATTTAAATGATCCCATCAACACTATCCCAATAGTGGCTTGGCATTTACTGAAGCTCTTTGCATAAAGTCGGGGTTACTGATCTCATTTTACAGTGGAAGGAACAGGTTCAGAGAAGCAACGCCACGAGGCTCCAGTCACACAGGGATCCCTAGGAGTGCTGCTGTCTCACACTAGCACCGGGAAGATCTCCCCAGCCCTGCCCACCCCTCACCACACACAATCGGCCCCTCGAGAACATTCCAGAACCCTCCCCCCTTCCCTCAGAGACTTTCCACCTGGGCTGCAGAGCTGCCTCTGGCTCAGTAGGGCTCTAAGCAAACACTATCCCATGACTTCATTTAATCTGATCCCCACAATGACCCCCTGAGGTAGCACCTCGCACTTTCCCCAGGCTCAGAGAGAAATTACTGCTCCGAGGTCCCATAGCTGGAAGCAGCATAACCCCGTACTTGAGCTGGGCAGATTCCCTTCGTGTAACGGATTGGAAGCCCCTGGCCCAGCCCACACTGTGGGTCTTCTGTGTCTGGGAGATAAAAAATGGATTCTTTGCACAGACAGGACCAAACTGCCAAAGCATTGGCATGTTTCAAAGCACCAGAATGTTCCAAAGACCCATCTGGTCTACTTGTTCTCCTCTCACATCCCCTTAGTCTCCTCCCATGACAGGGAGCTCACTACCTCTCCAGCAGTTCCATCTGTAATAAAGTCCTCCCTCAGTCTACAAGGGAGACCTGCCTGGCTGTTCCCCAACTAGCCCTCTGGAGCTAGAGATGCGGGGCTGCTCTCACAGGGCAGCTGGAACATTCAAACACTCTGCTCTCTACCTAAGCTGAATGGCCAACTCCCCAGGGTTCAGCCACGGGCCTGGATGTCCTGGGGCCGCAGCTCTCGCTCACCCTCAGCCAGGAAGACAAGGAGGGCACGGTGCAGCAGATGTACCCCTAAGCGGCGGCGCCGGTGCAGTGGCCAGCCTGCCACCACTCCATAGCAGTGTCCTTGCTTCTGGTTGGTCAAGGTCTGGATCCCTGAGGAGATTGGGGGTTAGGTCACAAAGGCAGCCTCCAGGAACCCCTGGCAGAAGTATATGCCAGTGAATGCACTGGGTATTGCCCTCGAGCAGGAGTAAACCAATGGAGCAAAATATGTACATGTGCAGATACACAATTGGTGCTCAATAACTGCTCACTGAACAAATGAACAGCCCTGATGGAGGAAGGGGTGAGGAAATCAGCAGATCTAGTGCCCTTCATGTGACAACCCCCACCACCAACACACACACAAGCCAGGCACCCACCTAGAGCATCCACAAGACATGCCTCTCGAGTGTAAGCCTCCACGGCAACCACATGCTGGAAGCAATGTAGGGAGACAACTCCGCTGACCACTGGCCCAAATGTCCAAGATCTGGCGCACCTTGGGACAGGCCTAGGGAGGGGGGCCAAGGCAAGGGGTTAGGAGTCCGCCCCCCAGTTCCCTCCTTCTTCTGCCTGCCTGCAGCTGGGCTGCTGCTGCCATGACCCTTGTCCTTATCCTCACACCTGTTTTCCTGGCCGCCCACGGTGACTGAGGGCCTCCCAGAGGTGGACATCTGGCCGGGCCCGTGTTCCCTTGCCCACATAGAAGATGGCATGTACAAAAATCCGAAGGCATTCAGCCAGGGTCAGTGAGAAGGCCCGGGTTGGCAGGTCCTGAGTCTCCCTAGATGAAGCAGACGGCTCAGAGAAAAAAAAGTGATGAGAGTCACCCCAGAGACAGTCTCTGAAGTCACAGAGCAAACTGAACCCACATCCAGTGACTCCCGTTACGTAAAAGGCAGTGGCGGGGGTGGGAACTGTTCCCCCAAGGACACTCAGCAGCTTCAATTGGATCCAACTGTCTTTTTTTCTTTTAATAAATTTTTTTTTAAAAATTGAATGAAAGATTCTTTAAATTCTACAGTGCTTCACAGTTTTCAAAAGTTTCACACACATGATTTCATATAATCCAAAAATAACTTTTTAAATTCTCCTATATCGCCCCTCCCCCATCCCCTCTCCACACTGGTAATCACTAGTTTGTTTTCTATATCTGTGAGTCTGCTCCTTTTTTGTTTTATTCACTAGTTTGTTGTATTTTTAAGATTCCACATATAAGTGATATTGTACAGTATTTGTCTGTCTCTTTCTGACTTCTTTCACTTAGCATAATGCCCTCCAAGTCCATCCATGTTGCTGCACATGGCAAAATTTCATTCTTTTTATGGCTGAGTAGTAGTCCATTGTGTGTGTGTATACATCAATTATATATAAGACATATGTCACAATTATATATATATAATTATATATATATCACACCAATTGCCTTTTGTAAATAAAGAAGCTGATGACCAGAGAAGGCCAGTTTCCTTCTTAAGGACACACAGAATATAAGAACCAATCCCAGAATTTCCGGGTCCCACTTCCAGGTGACTTCTGCTCCAAGTACCTGGGGTCCAGGAGCAGATAAGTGAAGCTGGACTTCACAACTCCCTCCCGCCACCTTCTGGAGGGATCCGGCCGCTTAAACTGCTGGGCAAGAACATCCTCATCTGCCTGGGCATCTGGGATGCGGCCTGTCCGCAGGGCCTCGGCCAACTCTGGGCTGTGCCCTGAAAATTCTGGGCCTGGGAGGGGAAACTGGGTCAAGAGAGACAAAGGAAGGGGTGGTTCCCAGAGATGGAGGGAGAAGTAGGTTGCACTGAGAGCCAGGGGGTCTCCAGGGACTCCTGGAGGTTCCTTGTACTCTGGATGCCCAGAAGGGACTAACCTGGAGCAGCCTGGGCTTCTTCCAGCCGTCGGAGGTAGTGTGGCCGGCTGAAGGGCGTGATGGGGACAGGGCTCTCACCAAGCGCCCGGAGTGCTTGCAGCAGCTCCAGGTCAGATATGGTGGGGTCCAGTGGGCATTGGCAAGAGGGGACGGGGTCTCTGCTCCCCATGGAGCTCGCCTCATCCTCTGTCAGCCAGAGGGCAGCCACATCACTGTCAAGGGACTGGTCATCTTTCTGGAAGTGGAATTCACAGGGTCCAGACGGTGGTTCCCAAGGGGGCCTATTGGCTGGGCTCCTGTCTGGGAAGGACTTAGGGGAGGGGGAAGCATCTGGCAAGGTCAGAGTCAGGGCTTGCAGGCGGGCATTTAGTTCTGTCTCTCTGCTCTCCATGAGGGCTTGATGCTCCAGCTGTGGGGTACCCGAAGATCTTGGCACCCTCTGGGAGGGTTGGACACCAGTCCAGGGGTATGTGTCGGGGCATGGATCCTCAGCTCCAGAGGCCTCAACCGCGGTGACAAAGGAGGCAACTGAGCTGCAGTCCCAGCGCCCTAGGGGGGACCCCGAGATGCCATCTGTGTCAGCAATGTTAGGGTGGGCAAGAAGGCTGGGGGGTCCAGGGCTAGCCTTCAGGTTCATGTCCTTGCTGTCACCTCTGTCCAGTGCTGTGGAGTCCAGCATCACACTGGGAGGTCCAGGGGGGCTGATACCCAGCCCCTTTTCCCAAAGGCCTGGGCCTGGAGCAGGGGATAAGAGTGAGTGTCAGAGAGGAGGGAGGAGGAAGTAAGAGACAAAGACGGAAGTCAGATCAGACAGAAAGAAGCGGCTGCAATCACGAGGAGAAGGGAGCGAGTCGGAGGCAGAGAGACTGACTGGAGATCCTGGACATAAAACTCAAACAGGGGGAGAGAGTGGACATCAGAGACAGAGATTTGCAAAGCTAGATCAGATGCTAAGCATCCCCAGCCGCGCAGGCTCCACTCACCACCAGGCTGGGGCTCTGGGTCCTGGGTGACTGCCCGGGTCCGGGTCGGGGTCCTGGTCTGGGTCTCCAGCTCCCGCAGGATACGCACACAGTTCTGATGCCCCTGCTGCTCCGCCAAGTCCAGCGGCCGGAGTCCATCCTGCAGCGGCTCGGTCAGCAGGGGGCGCCCGAGGCCCTCTCCTCCCTCCCTCCCTCCCTCCCTCCCTCAGGGTTGGCCCTGCTACAGCCAACGCAGGGGACCCCACCTGGTCGCGCAGCGCGGGGTCCGCTCCCTGGCTCAGCAGCAGCTCCAGGCCGCGGCGACAGCCCCAGGCAGCAGCCACGTGCAGCGGCGTCAGCGCCTCGGCCGATCTGGGGCAGAGGCGAAGGAGGGGATCAGTGGAGGAGAGAACTCGATCTCCGCCCCGGGTCCCGGAGCCTTGGCTCTCAGCCCCCTATCTCCGTTCTCTAGCCTGAGATACCACCCTTGGAATCTAGATCCTGCGCCCTCGGGCCGGAATTCAAACCTCTGCTCTCTGACTCTAGAAACCATCAGATGCGAAACTTTGATTCCTCACTTTGGCCCCAGCGAAACCTCATGCCCCACTATAGGTCTAGTACCCTAGCCTCTGCCGCCCTTGAACCCTCAAGATCCCTTCCCAGGTTCCCCAAGTTCCGCCCCCGGGTCCCCATCCTTGGATCTTGGGACGCCCTCTCCAAGGCTCCCAGGTCTCACCCTCGGACTCGGGAGACACCTCCTCTGCGCGGCATACCTGCCCCAAGCCTAGACCTCCTCTCACCGTGCGTTGGGGTCTCCGCCACGGCGAAGCAGGGCCTCAAGGCAACTCAGACTCCGCGGGTGCCGGGCTCTGGCCGCCAGGTGCATGGCCGCCGCGCCATCCTCCAATACCAGGTTGGGGTCGGCACCGCGGCGGAGCAGCTCCTCCACGACCCTACGGTCAAAGGGTCAGAGTGGACCGCGACACACGCCCCCCACTCCCGCCCCGCCCCCCCGGGCCCCGCCCTCACCGCAACTCCTCCTCCCGCAAGGCCACCCGCAGCCGCCGAGCCAAGCCAGCCGCAGCGCCCATGCCCCGGGGGCCGCCCAGGCCCGCGGCCAGGCGGGCTGATTTCCAACTTCCCGCGGCGCCCTTGTGCGCACGCGCCGTCCCGCCCACCGGCTGGGTTCCCCGCGCGGAAGCGCAGTGAAGGGTCTCCAACCAGGCAGACCCACGCCGCATTGTCGTCCACATCGAGGTTCGGAAGCTTTAGCGCTGGCCCGACCCCGCGACACCAAGTGGCGTCCAGACAGGGCTTGGGGCTGCAGATAAGGGCCTGGAAGGGTGGAGGTCGCCGTCTGTGCCATTATCTCTCAAAATGGTGTAAACACGAACGCACCCTGCTGGAGGGGGTGGAGCTACGATCCGGGCACTAAGTCTCAGGGCATTAAGTCTCCCGGAATCCTCTGCTCAGGCGGCCTCCATTAGCACACACATCCCTGATGGTATATAAGTCTTCAGTTAATAGCTCCCGCCTGCAGAAGCTATGCGTCTCCCGTTTTCAGTCCTGCAGGGTCGGGAGCCCATTACTTAGGAGATCCGGGACTCTTAGGGCTTTAGTTTCCCCATATGCAAAATGGGAGAATAACCCCAGGCGGCTTTGAAGTTGATCGAGGGGCCTGGCACACAGATGCCCAATAAATGCTCATGGGAAAGAAAAGCTGTTTCCCCATAAAACTATTTTTTTATGGAACTGAGAAAATCTAGCTGGTAAACTTTTTTCACAATTTCTCATTATCCAGGAAGACAATTGAATAGTGGACCTGTTATAAGTGTCTCCTTTCTCCCTTCCTCTGGGGAGCACCCACACTATTTCCTAATGGAACTATAAACCTCCCTTCCCAGAGAGGCTTGACAGAGACCTGGCCAATCAGAGCATTCCACAGCTATGGCCCATGACTGGCCCAAAGCAAGGTTATATGACCCAGGCAAGGCCAGTCATATGGGCGAGCTGGGAGAGCCCTCACATCATCTGGGTTGGGATCTGGGGAGTGGTCACAGCCATCTCACCCCTTTCCACGGGTTGGGAAGAAAACAGGGCACACTGAATACCAACCATTCAGGGTATTTCACCCTTCCCCAGTGGCAACATCAGTGCACTTGGATACAGCCATGCCTGAAGCTGCCTAAGGCTTCCTATCCACAAGAACCAAGCCATTCTCCTTTCTGCTCAGGGGATGGGTCTTCTGTCACTTGGAACCAAAAAGATCCCAATTAACACAAGTTGATTGTTGTGGACCTGGGTTAGGGAGTCTCCGATTTTTATTTTGATGACAAAAATCACACAGGTAACAACAAAAATTACAACTGAAAAACTGGGAGTGGGATGTGGGCTGGAAAACATGGGGAATGGCTGCCTAGAGTCCTTGGGATGCTTCCCGGAACCCTGGGTTTCTTTCCAGGGTTCCCCAGGTGCCTGGGGTGCCTCCTGTGACCTACTCTGGGGGTCCTACAGAGCCCAGTTTGAGAACCAGTATTCTAGGCCACAGGTTTCTTTGCACAAGAAGGTTGGATGTACAGGGATGGTTCAGACAGTGGCCTCAACCTCGGTGGCTTCATCGTCCTCCTCCAGCAGGCTGTAGGAGGCATGGCTTTGGCAGGGCCGCTGCAGTGGATGAGCCAACAGCTTGGCCATACAGTTGTGAAGCTCAAGGGCTGGCCCAGCCAGTGCCACTTCATACTTATAGCTGGTCCCCTTGGTGTCCAGGCTGCCCATGAAGGCAAACATGTCCTGTGGGGTCAATGAAGGGCTGTTCAGACAGAGGTTCCCCTGACAGGCCCTCCCTGTCCGGAGGGCTTCCCAGGAGGGGCCTCAGGGATGGGTTCTGAAGGGTAAAGAGGAATTTGCCAGGCAGAAAACATTCCCTTATTCAGCAAACATTTCATGCCACCCACCTAGTGCTAGAACCCCAAAAGGTCTCAGTGCTGGAGCCCCTGGTCTGGAGAGGCATGGCTGGATACAATGATCTCCAGCCCCCATGCTGATCTTCCTTGAGGAGCAGGGAAGGCTTCCCAGAGTAGGGACTTCTAATTTGGGTATTGAAGTATAAATAGGAGCTGGGCTCAACTCCTCTGGCTCACAGCTGGGTAAACTGATGCTCAAAGAGATAAGTGCCTGACTCCATGTACCACAGTTAGTTCAGGGCTGGGATGTAAAGAACCAGCAGAACCTCACAAGGCAAGAAGGCAGCAGGCACAGAGAAAGTAATAGCAACAAGAGAGGGAAGCAATGAGGAAGTGGACAGGACCCTACATGCTCCTGGGCCACTGTCCCAACAGCCCCATTAATTCACTGCAGAAATGTGGGGAATGGTTGCTGAGTGACCATGATCCAGCAGGGCCAGGGCTGCAAAATGGAGATGTGCCCCCCACCCCCTACACTAGGGCAGGTGGATTCTGAGACATCCCATCTACACCTATACCCTCTTGCCACCCACACTCACAGCAGTCTCTCACCTTCCAGCTCATCTCCTCCTCCTTCTCATCGGTGCCATTGTGGATGTAAACAACATCAAAGAAGAAATAAGGGCACTGGAACATTTTCTGCAGGGGGAGGAAAGCCAGCCTTTGGGACTTGGGTCACTCCAGGCCCCCAAGACCACAATCCCCCGGCTTCTGCCTTAGGCTCTGGGAACTGGTCTCAAGGCACCCCAGCTCCTATGATCAGGAAGTCCCTCCTGGGATCTAACCACCATCCTGCTGGCTGTAGGCATCCCTCCCTCTCCCAGGCCTTGCTCACCTTCATGGGTTCTGTCAGGGAGAACTGAGGCTGGCAGGGTGGACGGCTATAGACAAGGATGGTGCGGACCACGTATGGTGGTGGAATTGTCTGCACATTCTCCGTGACTGGCAGCTCAGTCTTCTGTTGGCTACACAGGGGGAAGGAGGGAGGACGGGTCAGAGCACACTTTGATAGCCCACTCCTCTCATCACCCTTGAAGGCCCCACCTGACCCCTCCCAAGTTCACTGTTGCCTCTGAGCTTTCCCACATGCTGTTCCCTGTGCCCCAGCACCTCCCTAGCTTGGCCTTTCTGCCTGGCCTCTCCTGCTCCATTAGAGGCTTTGTTGACCCCAAAGCTAGAGCCTGCTCCGGCTATCCTCAGCACCCTGAGCATCCCCCATCACTGCGTTGAGTTGGACCTGCCCTACCAGGCCAGGAGACTCTTAGGGAGGGACCACATCTTATTTTTTTTTTATCCCTGCATGGGACCACATCTTATATGTTAAGTCAGCACACAGTTCCCCACTCAGCCACAGGTGGATCTCATGTTGAGCAGAGGACACTAGGCAGACAAAGGGCTAATACCCTTAATATGTAAAAAGCAAATCTGATCAACAAAAACAAAGCCAACAGCCTCCTAGAAAAATAGGTAAAGGGGACGAATAGACAAATTACTGAAAGAATAATGAATGGCTTTAAAATGAGTGAAAAGAAAAGCACAGCAAAGCAAGATGTGGCCTCTTCCCACCTATCAGATGGGCAGAACATTCAGCAGTGTGGTCAACCCTGGTGTTGGGGGAGATAAACAGGGTTAATTTCCTGGGAAAGTACTTTGGCAAAGTCTAGCAAAATTAAAAACACACACCACCTTGTTTTTGCATGTCTTTCATTGGGAATTTATCCCATAGATTCACTTGCAAACTCTGCCGAGATGGTTGTACCAGGATAATCATGGCAAACAAGGCAAAACACACTCCACAACCACCATCAGGGGGCTGACAAAAACAGGGCTTGGACTCCTTGGGCCCACAAGCTGAGATTTTTTTTTTTTTTTTTCATTTTTAAACTGTTGGGAAGAAAGAAATTCAAAGGGAGACTATTTTGCCACATGTAGAAATGATGTGAAATTCAAATTTGTGTCTGTGAATAAAGTTTTATTGGCTTATAGCCACACCCACTTGCAGGCATCTGGTCTGTGGTTACTTTTAGATTACAGAGTCTAGTTGCTACAACAGAGACCATGTGGCCAACAAAGCCAAAAATATTTACTGTCTGGCCCTTTAAAGAAAAAGTTTGCTGCTGCTGCCGCCGGAGAACCACTGGGCCGTTACAGAGTAAAGGAGGGCAAGACTTGAGAAAGAACCTCTTTTGCAAAACTGCTTCCAGACAGGTAAGTGAGCAGTTGTTCCCAGAAGAAAGGGTGGGAAAGGAAGACTTCAGACCTCCCTAAAGGTCTATTTCTGGGCTGTCTGGAGCTTTTACCCAGAAGGGGTGGTGAACAATAAGTTCCCCCGGGGGGACTTACATGAGGCTGAAGAGACCTTCCAGATCTGGTGGGAACGCTAAGGAGAAGACCGGTGGCAGCAATGCGCGGGTGAGCAGGGAGAGGGGGCTTTCCTCCTCCTGATGCCAGGAGAGCGCAGATGCCTGAGCCTATTGCCAGGAGACATGCTGTGTAACCCTGGCCTGGTTGCTTGCCCTCTCTGAGCCTGTTATTCCCTCAATACAGAACATGAACTAGAGGGCCAGCATCAAATGTCCTGAAGACCCTTAGTGACTGAAAGCCCCCTTTCCCACGGGGCTGGAGCCATCCTCCTCTCATGAAAGAGCCATGGGTGTCCCTGTCCCCTTCTTCCCAACACATTGTTTTCTTTGTAACTCACTGGAATCATATTATATCGAAGTTCTGGACTGCAGTGAGCCTTTAATATTCAGGTTAAAGGGGCAGAAGCAGTGATTGCGACTTTTCAGTCACATATGGCCATTTATTGTGCACCGATTGTGTACTTGGCCCTTCCTGAACTATTCCCTGTGTGGATGCACTGTTGATCTCTGGAATCCAAATCAGCAGTTTTTGCTTCTGTACTCTGACTTTATCTTCCCAGTGACCCTGTGGGGTAGGGGGTTCAGGCCTCCCATTTTACAGATGAAGAAACTGAGGCTTAGAAGGGTGACTGGCTCAAGCCTGATGTGGCAGAACTGGGATCGGGACCTGAGCTGGGGGAGCCAGGCCCCCCACCCGCCACCGCTGCTCCTGGAGCCCTCTGCATGGAAGGATACTGAAGGTGGAGCAGGACGCCGTCTCCAGGTCGTAGAGGCAGCTGCAAAGCTCTCGGGGGTCAGAGGTCAGGCCGGACAGCTGCCAGGAAGCACAAGACTCAGCGAGGGGTGCCCTTGATCCCCAGGGGACCCCAGGGAACCCAGCCGTGCCCCAGCCTCACCCAGGCGGTGTCATCGTTCACCACCACCAGCGCGAACTCATGGCTCTTGTCGATCTTGTGTTTTGTCCGCACGAACATCTCGATCATTTTCTGGGAGACGTTGAGGGCATTGGTTTTGGAGCTGGGGGTGGCCAGAGAGTGAGGGGGTGCTTAAGCCCCAGGTAATGCAGCAGGAGGGTGGCAGAGCCCTGGTGCAAACCCATCCCAGCTGACCCTCTCCTCATGGGTCCCTGGGGCCAGCCTGGGTCTCACATCTGATCCTTGGGAGAACCCCCACCTTGGTTCAGCCATGGGTCATCAGGAGTGCCAAGGAGGGGAAGGGGGGCTCATCCTCAGCATCTCCCAGAGCTCCTTAGGCTGCTTCCAGGCCCTGCTGCCTGACCCCAAAGAGACCTTGCTGCTCAGGGCAAGGGCTTTGGGGTCAGCCAGACCTTGGTCTGAGTTTGGCTCTGCCCACTGGCTGTGAGGCCTGGGCCCAGTCACTTTGTTTCTCAGAGTTTTCATTCATTGCTGTGATACACAGCATGTGACAGCTCTTGGAACAGAGCTCCAGTGGGCCACAGTCGTATCATTACCCATTCTCACTGCTACTTGCCGACATCGCCAGGCCCCAGAGCAGGCCATTTAGGGGTGTCTCAGAGAGAGAGAGCCCTGAGTTTTGGGGGCTGGGCCCCTCCCAGCCATGGCTGCACATTTAAGTACCCAGCGGCCCTCTCACCCATTGAATGACTCCAGCTTTGGCAGCGACATTTCCTCCGACAGGTCCAGGCAGATGATCTGTCATGAAGTTGGAGTGTGGTGAGGGCTGTGTCCAGCAGCACCTGGAGACTGGACATTAACACTGGCCCCCACACCATCCTGCTGGCCCTCTCCAGGCAGCCCCATCTAAAAAGGCTGTATGATGACCTCCAATCCCCAACCAAGCCATCCACTTTGGTAGGAGGTAGCTCAGGGAACAGAGCACTGGACTAGGAGTCCTGGTTGATGAGTGAATAAATAACCCAGAGAACATTTAACACAGAAAGAAGAAAACAGAGTGGGTTGAACCATGGCCCTCCAAAAGATAGATCTACCAAAAGCATCAGAATGTGAATTTACTTGGAATTAAGATCTTTGCAGATGCAACCAAGGGAAAGATCTTGATATAAGATCATGCTGATTTAGTGAGAAGTGTCCTTATAAAAGAAAAGAGGAGACTTGGAGACATAAAGGGGAAGGCTAGGTGCAGAGACAGAGACGGCAGTGATGCGGCCACAAGCCAAGGAACAACTGGAGTCCCCAGAAGGCTCCTCCCCTGGGGCCTCCAGAGGGAAATGACATCTTGATTTTAGACTTCTGGCCTCTAGAACTGTGAGAGAATACATTTCTGTTGTTTTAAGTCACTTAATTTGCAGTCATATTTCGTGACAGCCTTAAGAGTCTAACACTAAAGGACTGTTTATAAGTGAATCCTGAAAGATGAGAATGTTTAACCCAAGGTTCCCTAACGCCTCAAGGCCACAGACCAAGCCATCACTTACCACTTTCTCTGGACAGTTGACCCTTGGCGTCCGCACTTGGACCTCTGGGGCTGGCGGAGGCACCTGCCATGGCTTGGGGCCAGCTCCTGGAGGGTTGGGGGTCCCGTCCTCAGCACTGGCAGCTTCACCCTCACCCTCGCTACGGCTGCCCACACTGGCCTGGGCCCCCACCGCCCGGTCCTCAGCCCCCTCAGGGTTGGAGCGGGTGCGGGGCCTGGGCTCCGTTGACTGTTCCTCTTCCTCCTCTTCCTCCTCCTCCTCTGTGGGACTGCTGGGCTCTGCCACCTCCATGGCTCCTGGGTGGCAGGATGGAGCAGGAACGGAGGAAGCCAGGATCTTTTCCTTAGGGGTTTTAAAAGCATTTGGTTATTGGGCAGAACAGGCATGAGCCTCTTACTGACTGTAAGAGTTGCTCCTCTCAGGAACTCAGTTTCTTCATCTGTAGAATAGGTGCCTTTTACACTTATCAGCCCAGCATCCACTCTGACTTAAGGTAACAGTCTCCCATTTTTTTCTGTAGGGCTAACTCTATTCCTTCCCCTCTTAGCTAGTGAGCACATCTGGCCACTGTGAATGGCTCAGAGATGGGGACATGACTCAACACAGGCCAGTGAGGGGTAGCTCTGGGACTTCGAATAGTTCTGTTAGAGAAGAGTGACTCGTTAGAATCGCAGAGCTGGGAGGTTACAAGTCGAGAGCTACTAGGAGCCTCTTTGCCTCCAAGAGGGGAAAGACAGCCTGCCTGAAGTGATGCTCCCCCAGAAAACAGCAGATAAGACGTCAGAGCCCCTGGATCCAGCTATGCCTAACTTCCCTTTCCTACTGAAGCCAGACTGAGTTGGGTTTTCTGTTACCTGAAACTGAAAATGGCTTGGTAAAGAGAGGAATAATAACTTCTAGGATTCTCCCCAGTGGGCGCTGGCTGCCGAGTGGGTGTCTGCACAAGGGAGGGGAGCAGATCTGAGTGCTACAAGTTCCTTTGAGAAAGACCAGGACGCCAGTGGAACAGTTCGCCTATCTGGGGCTGTCGGGGGTGGTCTCTGAGCGCCTTGCATCTCCCATAACTTCCAAGGAAAACAAGGCTTAGCTGTAGCAAGAGGGATGGAGGCTAGACTGCAGGAGAAACCAGAGCTGAAGGCGGAAACCCTAGGGCAGGCGAGGGACTGAATTTTTAGGGTAAGGGAAGCTAGGGCCTCTAGGAACGGATCCCGCGCGCTTTCACCACCCAACTGCTCACCGTAGACTGAGCCTCCCTCCAACTCGGCTGCCGAACCCCTAGGAAGCCGCCATCTTTAGCAGCCGGAAGTGGTGCGGCGCGGCCGCCACGCCCCCTGGGAAATGCAGTTCGACAGGCCGTAAGAGATGAATGGGACGAGGCTGGAGAGCCTTGGAACCTGATAGGCTGGGACTTTGCTAGAAGGCGGGGTTTGGATTGTGTCAGACTGGAGTGGAGTTAAGTGGGGCGGGATCTGGAATGTGATTGGCTAAAGTGAGATTAAGGCATAGCTTTTCTGTTTCAGGCCGATTCACACTGCGCTGGTCATCGCTTCTACCGTCTTAGGCTGGGGAACGGCTGAGTAGAGTGAGGCTTTTAATGGAATAGGCTCAGAAGAATGGAGAAGGCCTAGTCTGCCTTGTGACGGCCGGAGTGGGACTTAGTTGGGCGGGATTTAGAAGAGGCGGGGCTGATTGGTGATTGGTAGAGTCGACCAGGTTCCAAGGTCCCGCCCAGCTATTTAATTCTGCTCCTTCTTTTACATATATTTGCAAAAATTAAAAAATACTAAACCAGAACTCTTTCAAACCACCCTTCTTTCTTCATGCACACGTCTCCTTTCAGCCCCATAACCATTTAAAAACTGACCCTTAGCTTCTTTATTTGTAAAAGAGTCAATTAAGCCTACCCACATCAGGCAGGCTCAGGTTCGGTCACGGCCCGGAGGAGTTGTGTAAAATGAGCCTGGAAGGATGGAGAATTTGCTAGAAAAAACGAGAGGGGGAAGCTCATTCCTGGCAGAAGGAACCACTGGGCAATGTTCTGGAGGCTTTGAAGAGCTTTGGAGTGGTGAAGCCTCTCACAGGTTAACATGGCTGGAGCACAAGCTAAGAGAATTTCCATGCCTCTGGGTACCTCAAAGTCAGAGAATTGCAATTTCTCTCTCTACTACCTCTGCGGACATAGAAGCGAGACGATATGGCTTCACAGGGTCTGTCTGTCAGTGGGACCAGGAAGATTCACGCCGGGCTCTACACTGTTTAAGCCAAGTGCAAAAGGAAGGAAAGGGTGTTTAGGGCAGAGGTTACAGCATGGCCAAAGGCCCCAGGGTGTGAGAGAAATGAGAACCTTCAGCTGTTCATTGAGGAAGTCATTGTGACTAGAGCATGGAGTACACATTGGTGCCAGCAGCAGGCATCATTTTTTTTTTTAACGACCTTGAATGCCAGGTTAAAGAGCTTAAAATGTTTCCCAAGGGCAATGGGGAGCCATGCAGGGTGTATGAGCAGGGGAGGTGAACAATGAGATCTCTGCCTCTGAGGTCTGGGTGGGGCAGGGAGTGGAAGGGTGGCTGGGGAGCCCAGAGAGGGAGCTGGGCTGGCATCCAGGTTAGTGGGGAGAGGCTTGGGCTGGAACTATCAATAGAGACAAGGAGGAGGCCCTTTAGAGGAGGATGCAGGAAAAATGAGCAGGATGTAGGGACCATCTGGGCTCTGAGGAATCCAGCATTGATGGAGGAGAAACAGCAGCTGGCAGAGGAAGCAGAGATGGGGCAGTCAGAGAGGTCATAGGGAACAAGAAGGGTGCATTATGATTCAGTTCCCGGATTGGTGCCGGGCATGTGCAAATTGCTTGTTAAAACTCCATGACCCTGGGTAGGAAGATAAGAAAATTGAGGCTCATCATAGACCATCACTTGCTCAAGTTTACCAATCCCAAATCTATCTGTGACTGAAACAGAATGAGAACTCTGACCCTGACACTGAAGGTATGAGCAGAGAAAAGAAGTTCACAAGGGTGTCAGATGAAGAGCATCGGCCCAGGGGAACATTCTGGCTTTTGAGAAATAAAATCCAAGGGTCAGAGTTGGAGGAGCCATGGGGTTGCTTGGAAGCAGAGGTGAGGAGGGACTGACATCTCAAGAGCTGGACATGTGTCCTCCTGCTGGGGCTGGAGGAAGCCGCTGTCCTTGAAGAGGAAACTGCATGCACAATAACAAGTCACATGGCCAGGGGAGGGGGCTTCCTGTTTCCCGGCCCCTCCCAGGCTGGCCTTGGCCAGCCCAAGGCCTGAGCGGGCAGTGGCCAGAGTGACCCCAAGAGTGTCCAGGGACTCGGTCCTCTGACCAAGATGCCCCCAGAAGAACAGAGCAGTTGAATGCGCTGAGGGGACAAAACCCCAGGATTGGGAACTCTGGCTCAGGAGAGCCCTGGAGAGGAGAGGGGACTGTTAAACTCTTGGTCCCAGGCCCAGATAGGAGAGGGAGGGGAGCAAAGAGGTAGTGAAAAAATAAAGGAGGCAGAGGAGAAGGAAGCGGTCAGGGCAACCTTGAGAAGTAGTGAGCTGCCTGTCAAGGGAGGCATTCAAATGTGCCAAATCCACATTGATAATTCCGGATCCTTTTGGAGAAGGGAAATCAATGCCCATTTCACAGAAGAGGAAATTGAGGCTGTAATTTGCTTTAAGCTGAGATCAGGCTGTGGTTTTGGTGGGTGAGGAAGGAGAAGGAGTCAGAGGACACCGATTTCTGGATAATGAGTGCCAGGGCCACAAGGCCCAGAAGCCGGCGAGGGAGGCACGCTCTGCCCGTAAGTGTCCCCTCTCCCTGCCACATCTAGCTCTGAGAGACCCCAGGACCCAGACCTGCCAGGCTCAGAGCTCAGTCCTAGGGATTATTTGCAGGGTGAGCTGGACCCTGTGGCAGAGAGTTCAGAGGAGGCTGAGGCAGCCAGCAGGAGCTCTGAGCTGGGCCCAGTGCCATCTCAGGATAGCTGCAAGCCAGAGTTGCTGGGCCCTGAGGCAGAGGCCAAAGGGCAGAGCCTGGAGAGCAGGTAAGGTCTGATTGGTCCATTTCCCCCACTACGGACCGGGCACATCTTTCCGACCTATAGATCTTTTATGACCCTCCCATGTGTCCCACTGCCCTAAGCCTGACTTTTAAGACCCTGCATAATGCAGTCCTATCCTCATTACAAAGCCCCTGGATGCCAGCCACCCCTAGATGACCCCATTTCCAGAACTTTCCATCTCTCACCTCTTCACAGGACTGACAAAGAAGTTGATGGGGACTCTAGCAGGGGACCAGCCCTAGTCCCCGAGGGGCCCCATGAGCCTGTTGAGGAAGCCCACCAGGCCCCAGGGGCAGCCCCACGAGATGGGGAGACTCTCCTCTCTGGATTTGGAGCCCCCGATGTGTTTCAGACTCTCCAGCAGGCTCTGAGCTCCCTGGAGGCAGCCGCTGCTGCCTGGCGCCGCCGGCCCCCAAGCTGTCCTGGGCCAACGGAGGCAAAGGACAGAAGCGAGGGGGAACCGAGGCCCTGCTTGGAGAAGGAGGGGGCTGGGGGTTGCCAGCGGGAGGCAGCCCGGTTGGCTGAAAGGAATGCCTGGCTGCGTTTGGCCCTGGGCAGCCGGGAGGACGAGCTGAACCGCACACAGTCTTCACTGAAGGTCATTCAGGCTGAGAAGAAGATGCTGCAGAGAGAGGTGAGTGGTGCAGGCCTGCCTCCCAGGGATCCCTGAGTGAGGAAGGAGGCAGGCCTGGCATAGGACACATTCAATCATTTGTTCATTTGTAAAACTTTATGGAGCCTTGGCTGCTAAACCCCAAACGAAGGTTCCTTGCAGCCTTAGTTAAAGTGATCAGGGAGGCCCACTTGAATGAAGACCACAGAAGGCAAGGGAGGAGCCATGCAAGGATCCGCAGGAAGAAAGTTCCAGGGAAAGGGAACAGCATGTGCAATGAATCTGAGGTTCGAGTGTGATTGGTGTGTTAAGAGAAGAGTGGGGAGGCCAGTGTGGAGCTGAGTGGGAGGAGACATGGTTATGGAGGTGACAGGGCCTTGTGGCCGCAGGGAGGATTTGAGCTTTTGCTCTGAGTGAAGTGGGAGCCACAGAGGGTTCTGAGCAAGCAAGGGTACAGACTTGATGCAAGCGCCCTCTGGTGGCTATGAAAGGAACAGCTAGTGGAGGAAAAGGGTGGAGGCACTGGTCCAGAGATGTAGTAGTGAAAGTTGTGGAGGTAGAGAGAAGTGGGCAGATTCTGGGTGATGTTGAAGGTAGAGCTGGCAGGTGTGGGTGTGGAAACTAGAGGGGGGCTGAAGATGAGTTGGGAACCTGGGAGACCGGGAGAAAGACATCGGGAAGCTGCGGGAGGGGCATGTTTGGTGAAGGGGAAACCAGAGCTCTTTGGACCCTGATGAGCTCGAGATGCCCTGAGCCATCCACATTGGGGCCACTAAAGGGACAGTTCTATGTCTGAGTCCAGAGCTCAGGGATGTCAGGGTGAGAAGGACACAAGTGGTGAGACTTGGGGCTATAGGAGCCCAGCACAAGGATTGGGGCCCATTTCCTGGCCTGGAAAGATTAAGTCTTTTTTTTTTAAACACATCCCATACCCCATGCCTCTGGCAACCACCAATCTGTTCCCTGTATCTGTGAGTTCAATTTTTAAATTTTGTTTTATTTTAGACTCTATATATAAGTGATACTATATAGTATTTGTCTTTATCTGGCTGATTTATTTCACTTAGCATAGTGCCTTCAAGGACCATCTATGTTGTCACAAATGGCAAGATCCCTTATTTGTTATGGCTGAATAATATTTCATTATATATATATCCATTCATGAATATATACATATATTTATATATATGGATGGATCCACCAATCCATCAAGGGACACTTGGTTGCTTCCATGTCTTGGCTATTGTAAATACTGCTGCAATGAACGTGGCAGTGCAGAAGTCTTTTCAAGTTAGTATTTTGGTTTCCTTCAGATAAATGGAATCTTTGGGATTCCCTGATGAAGCTAGAGCCCTTCCCTGCTCCCTCCTGTGACCAGGCACACTGCTCAGGCAGTGGTTCCAGAAATGGAATTGCTGGATCTTATGGTAGTTCTCTTTCTCATTTTTTGAGAAACCACCATACTGCTTTCTGTAGTGTCTGCACCCATTTACAATCCCACCAACAGTGCACGAGGGTTCACTTTTCTCCACACCCTCAATAACACTTGTTACCTCTTGTCTTTTGGATGCTGACCATTCTAAGTGATGTAAGGTAGTATCTCATTGTGGTTTTGAGTTGTGTTTCCCTGATGATTAGTGATGTTGAGCATCTTTTCATGTACCTGTTGGCCATCTGTATGTTTAAGGAAAGAGAAATCTCTGAGTGGCTGAGTGACTTGCCCAAGGTTGTATGGTGAGGGATTTGGCAGGATGCATATCTCAGGGTCCAGCCTTCAAGCTGAGGCTCTTGCCACTGCCCCAGGATAAGTCCTAGGGAAAGATGGTTGGAGCCCCTAGACCCCACATTCCCCCACAGGTCCAGGAGCTTCAGGATTCCCTGATGAGGCTGGAGCCCTTCCCTTCTCCCTCCTGTGACCAAGCACGCGGCTCAGGCAGTGGTTCCAGCAGCTCTGGGGTGGACGGAGAGACCTGGGGCACTCAGGTGAGTGTGGAAAGCTAAAAACCCTGATCTTAAGATCCTTACGGTTTGGGGAAGTAAGACTCAAATCACTGATCATGTGATCCAATAGCTTCTGGGTCAGAAAAGGCCTACACCCATGATGCTGGGCTCTCAGTGACAATCTGGGTGAATCAGTTCGCCTCCTTCTGGCAGGATCCCTTCTCCCTGGCTCACCCCCTACTCCGGCGCCTCCAGAGTGATTCCAGCACCCAGATACTCGGGCCTCTCCCCACCCAGCCCCTTGCTCCTGAGATGCACATCATAGAAACCCAGATGGGGCAGCTCCGGGGGTAAGAGCCACAAATGCTGAGCTCATAAGGGCACTGGTGCCTCCCAGCTGGGATAGAAAGGCAGGAGTCTGGAACTGGAGTGGGTTGGGGGTGGGGGAGGGTGGAAATCAATTGAGTCCTAACTGCCCTTCAAGGCCTCGCACACTCCCTCTTTCCCACCTCCGGAGGCAGGAACATTGAGAAGCTCAAATGCTTCAACCGTCTGCTGTCGGCTGTGCTCCAGGAATACAAGGGCCGATGTGAGGGCCTCAGCATGCAGCTGGGCCAGCGGGAGGCTGAGGCCACTGCTCTGCGTCTGGCCTTGCAGTATAGGTCAGTGCACTTCGCCCATGATAATATCACTGACTGGGAAGCATCCTCAGAGGATGGCCCCAGTCTGCAGAGGGAGACAGGGCCCTTGCAGGAAAGTGCTTTCCCTCACCATGGAAACTGACTTAAAGCAATTTTAGTCGAAAAGCACTGAAGGAGTTTACAAACACCCTGTGGTGGAGGTGAGGGGAGAAGTGAGGGGCCCTGGAACAAGTGGGGATGTCACCTCCCCAGCAAGATGGGTGTCCTGGAGTGCTCAGAACTGCTGTCCCACAGTGAACACTGTGAGGAGGCATATGGGGCCCTCCTCACTCTGCGGGAGGCAGACTCAAGAGCAGGAGAAGATGCCTTCATGGGTGACTTGGAGGTGGCTGAGAAGGAAGCTCAGAGGCTGCTAGTGCAAGAGAAGGCTGCCATGGACGGAGGGACACTGCAGGATCCACATCCAAGGTACCCCTGGGAACCCTGGGAACTGGGAGGGCCAGTGAGTGGGGCTCTGATTGGAGATTGGGCTCTCAGAACTGGTCCCATGTTAGGGGTTGGCATGGCTCCTGTAGTTGGCATGAGGCCTGCTGGTGTTGGCTGGTTGCTACTCAACAAAATTGGCATGGTGGTGACAGCCATTGGGCTTGGTGTAAGATCCAGCAGGGTTGGCATGAAGATGGACAATGGTGCCCACTGATTAAGGGGGTTGGCATGATGCTGCCTAACAGTGTTGGCAAGTTGAGTGATGGTGCCCATTGGGTTGGCGTGATGGCACCCACCATGATGGCATAAGTGATGGTGTGCATTGGCATTATTCATCACTTTTGGGTGATGTTGCCCATTAGGGTTTACATTATGGTGCCCCCCATGTTGTTTTGACTGTGCCCACCATAGATGGCATAGGAAGGACGCATCATGGTCAATAAGACAGAAGAGGATGGAGCCCACCAGGTCTGGCATGGAGGTAGCACAACCAGGCCTGCCCGTGTTGACATAGGCCCCTCTTCTGTTTCCCATAGCCCCGAGGGCAGCAGCGTGGATAGGCCCACACCACAGGAGGTAGCTGCCCAGCTCCAGGGCTATGTCCAGCGTCTCCAGGAGCGCCGTGCTCTAGTGAAGATTACCCCAGAGCCTGGTCCCCCATTGGCACCTATATCCACTGTGCCCCATGCGGAAGCCATGGTGCAGGCCATTCTGGGGACCCAGCCTGGCCCAGCCCTGCCCCGGCTGGAGAAGATGCAGATCCAGCAGGACCTGGCGGCCACACGGGTACACATGGGCTGTGGTCAATGTGCCAGTCTTTCCTGGTGGGACCAAGCCATTTGTTGAGTCTGAGAGAGATGTGATTGCAGGACCAAATGTAAGGGAGAGTTTTGCTTGTCTGCAGGCAAGCTTCCTGAAGGGAG
This sequence comes from Camelus ferus, assembly GCF_009834535.1. Taxonomy (NCBI): domain Eukaryota; kingdom Metazoa; phylum Chordata; class Mammalia; order Artiodactyla; family Camelidae; genus Camelus; species Camelus ferus. The sequence continues at coordinate 16,900,847 of NC_045717.1, forward strand.
GCAAATGGGAGCCATGGTTCTGAGGGATGAATAGGAATTTGTCCTCTGGAATTCAGTTTCTTGTAAGACTCCAAATCTGGCTTTCCAAAATGCCTCTCCTATGGAAAAGAGATAGGGGCAGGGCCATAATCTAGGGTATGTAGCCTGGCATGAAAGAGCTGAGGTTCTGAATTTGGAGAAACTCCAGACACTCCCCCTGAGCTGCTACTTGACCTTGTCTAAGATACTTGCTCTCTCTGAACTGCCATTTCTACAGTTGTTGTTTTTATGAGAGAGTATTTCCCATCAAGCTAGATCATAGTGAGGGTTTGCATTCTTGCCTGACCAGCCCTCTGGGGGTGCTTCCTAGAGCCTCAGTTTCCCCAGCAGTTGACCCAAGAGGCACAAATTCTCTGCCCGCTTCTTAATCTCTCAGGAGACCCTGGCAGACCTGATGCTGCGGCTACAGCTGGTGCGGCGAGAAAAGCGGGCTCTGGAGCTGCGGGAGGCTGCCCTCCGAGCCCAGGGTCCAGCCCATGTGCTCCTGCTGGAGCAGCTGCAGTGGGAGAAGGCACAGCTCCAGACTGGTGGGGCCAACAGCAGTGGCGGAGACAGCAGTGGAGGTGGGAGCAGTGGGGACGAGGAGGAATGGTCCCAGGTGAGTGGCTCTGCCTGGATCTGGTAGGGATAGCAGTATACTACTGGTGATGTGGTCCTGGTTAATCATAGCCTCCCTGGAGCCTCAGTTTCCATTTTTTTTTTGCACAAAGAACAGAGTTGAATGTTTAAGTTGCTTGTCAGAGTTCACGCCTGTACTTTGGGCTTTTCTTCCTTGAGGGGATTGAGCCCAGTAAGTCCCAAGGGATTTCATGTCTTCCACTCAAACCTGTGCCTCCTTCTTCCCACCCCCAGGCTTATTCATACTCCCCTCTCTCCCTTCAACAGCATTCATCCACACTTCATCTCTTCCCAAATTTTGGCTCCAGCTTCCTCCCTGAGGCTCTCCTTTTTGCCACTTAGTGTCTAATAATATCTATACTCAGCTTAAAGCCTTAGCAGCTTCTGGAACCCTATTTTGAATCATCTCTTCTACCTAAGTCCTTGACATCCTGTAGGTCGAAGCTCAGATGTCACCTCTTCTGGGAAGTCCTCCTGGACTGCCTTAAAATGAGATCCTCTATTATTTACTTTCCTTTTTAGGGAGTAATTGTACCCCTATTGGGGTATCTCACCAGACTGGCAGCTCTGTGAGGGCAGGGGCTGTGGCTACTACAGTCCAGGTGATTTCAATGTCCAGCTTGGGCTGAGCACACACACAACCTAGATCAATGTCACTACCATCCCTTCTGCCTCCCACAGGGCCCTCCTGCTGTCCCTGGTGGCAGCAGGGGTACTGATGGAAGCCAAGGGGGAAAAGTGCAGGACCCAGGGGACCTGGCCCAGGAACTATCAGCGTCACTCACCCGGTATGTGTCAGAGTCCTGGGCTGGGAGATATGCAGCCTGGGTAAGGGGAATAGGTGAGAGCCTGCGGGTGTGTTTTATACAGTGGAGGGCTGGGTGTACACTTGTGTACAGTTGCGTTCACATAGGAGCATCTTGGGCAGGTGGGTGAGAGGAGGGAATGAAGACAGGATTTGCTCTGCCTGTGAGCCCCTCTCCATCCCTGTACCAGGGCTCTGAGCCTGCGGGAGCAGCTGCAGTCCCTGCGGGAAGAACTAGAAGAGGTGGCTCAGAAGGGGCGAGCCAGACGTGCTCAGAGTACTGAACTGAACAGTGATTTATGCAGAGCTCACAGGTGGGTCCCCATGTAACCTCAGAAGAATCTCTGGCTCTCTCTGAGCCCCTGTGTGTGACAGGTTCAATACATTTCACACCTCCCCTGTTGCCTGATGTGTATCAGCCCCTGCTGAGTGATGCTGGGATCCCAGGAAAACCCAATCTCAAAGAGCTCCCATCTGGGACTGGGAGTACATAGGCCCTGTCTTGGGCAGAATGGAGGGTGGCTATTTTCTGGCTCAACCTCTTACCCACCCAGTGCCCTGGTCATGGCATTCCGAGGTGCCCACCGGAAGCAGGAAGAGCAACGGCGGAAGATGGAGCAGCAGGTGGCACTAATGGAAGCCCGACAGGCAGAGGAGCTGGCAGTGCTAGAAGCCACAGCAAGGGCCCTGGGGAGGCCCAGACTGCCCTGCCGACCTCCCCGGCCAGGGGAGACCTTTCTGTAGGCCCTGCTCTGGCCGTGTCTGGACAAGCCAGATAGCTCTGGCAGGTCATGTCATAAACTGTCCTGGAGTAATGTTATGTTATATGGCATGACTTTGCATGTTGAGATGTGTTCAGTGTGATGGGGGCTGGTGTGCCTGGGTGTCTGGGGCCTGATGGGGGCTAGCCAGGCATTTGAGAAAGACTTGGTATCTTTGGCCTGACACCATGTGGCATGTGAAGACATGTCAGCAGGGTCATGCTGGAAGTGCTTGGGCTGTGGGGACAGGATCCCCAGGGCTGGCTGGGGGAATTCAGGGTTCAGTGAGGTGACTAGCCAGAGCTGAAATTCCAGCCCTCATCTGTCTTCAGAAGCCCAGGGCAGAGTCCTCTGGGGTAGGGCACATCTTCCCTGCCCAGCACCTTCCCAGGGAGATGCTGGGTTTGGCATGGCAGATGCTCCCAAGAGGAAGATACCCATTACCCAGAAGGAAGACTGAGGCCTGAACGGTTCAGGGTGTGGAACATTAGCTGGAAGAGCATCACTCCCTCAGTGGAGGTGGGGGAGGAGGAATCAGAGGTGGCTTTGGAACTTGCATTCTAAGAATGTGGACTTAAGATAAAGGGCTCCTGGGTGGCGATCATAGCAAAGGGAAAAAAACCCAACAAGCAGGAACTCAGAGAGGTGCTAATGGTGGGCAAGGAGGCACGCTGCGGCCCTCGAGGGCCTGGATGGCCCCTGGCTAGGCTGAGAATTTGCTTTCACCTGCCAGAGATGGGAGCTACGGGAGGTGTTAATATCAGATTAACAGCAGGCAGCTGATTAGCATGTCATTTGCATATGCCACACCCCTCACCCTTCCACTCGGGTCTGGCAGGGTTGGAAAGGGGGGCTGGGCACGATCCAGTCACCCCGGATTAGTGGCCAGCTGTCCCCTCCTGGGCGGTAGCTGAAACCCAAGACGGGGATTAGAAAGATTTTCATTCCCAGCCTGGTGGCGGCGGCGGTGGTGGTGTTTCCAGGCGGCACCTGTGCAGGTGTGTGTGGCGCTGCTGCCTCTCGCAGCGGAGGGCAAGGCTGGCCTGAGGTCGGCGCTAGTCAGCCGCCCAGAGTCAGCCTGGTCCTCCTGACCCATAGACGACTCGGGAAGCGCTGGGGCTGGTGACCTTCGAACAGCACCGAGGCTGGCTTTGAAGAAAGCAGGAAAAGTCAGGCGGGCAAGGTCGCCCGGGGTGGAGCAGAAGAGCCGACTTTGCCCACCTTTGGTCCCTCTTCTGCCCCAGGGATCCAAGAGTGACCTTAGCAGCGAGTCCCCTCAGGCTCCCCGTGGAGGAGGCGGGGGCCCAAGAGGAGACAAGGTCACCTGTTGGAAGGTGGAGAAGGAGTTCGCGCTGGAGGTGGGGGCGGGAGCTGAGGCCGCTGTTGGGGAGCGGGCGCCGGTTCCCAGGCCGCCGGGAGCTGGGTCTTGCGGTTCCCACGGGTGCTCCCGCGGCAGATGGGCCCAGGCCTCTTTGTCCCCGGTCCGCGGCCGCTGCAAGGTCAAAAGTCACCTCGGGGCCGCGGGCAGGGGTCAGGAGGGCGGGGCCGGACCTCGACCGCCCTACCAGGGCCCCAGGGGATGCGGCGACGGTGGAGCTACTGGGAGGGGGCGGGGCGGCCGCTGAGGGGTTGGATCAATCCAAGGTTCTGGAATCTACGGCAGACCTTCTCCCCAGATCACTGTTTAGGAGCCCTCCTCCCTCAGACTTGTGTCCCTCAAACCTCAGTTCCCTGCCCTCTTCCTTCTCCAGCCTCCCTCTAACCATCCCCCGAGCCTTCTCTCCTCTACAAGTCTCCCTCTGTCATCTCTTCTCTGAGACCCCCCCCCCACAAATCCCCCAACCAAGGATCCTGGAAAGTCCAGACCAGAGACCTATGGCTCCTGTCCTCACCCTAAATATCCAGCTAACGCCCCCATATTCCCAGGCAGCCCCAGAAACAAAGGGCTCTCTCTAACCATCCAGGCCCTTTCCCCCCAGAGTGGCTTACAGGCCAGAGAACTATAGTCAGACCCATGGAAAGTCCGTGCTTATGTCTAACCCTAGTCCTTCTTGCTTTCCATACTTGCTAAAACCTCCCCTACTTCATACCCAGCCAGACCTTCCCTGCGAGAGCCAGAGGCCCCAGGGCTGGGCGTGCATTGACTGGCTTCTCTAGAACCTTGATATCCTCAAGTGCTGCATGATCTCCAAGCATCTCCTGCCCTCACCAAGGAGGGTTCCCGCTCAGATGTCTTCTAGAAAGGGAATGCCTTTTCCCAAGGATGCTCCCTGAGAAAAGAAGGTGTAGGAGCCCATGGGGGCAGAGGGCACCGCTCCTCTTCAGGCAGCCCTCAAAGGCCCAGGCACGTGTCCTCGTGTCCAGCTTAACCCAGGGCAGGGTGGGAGATAAGGCAGGGTGCCTGGCCCTGCAGGACTCCAAGGTGAAAGGTCACTGCAGGAAGGGCTTTTCCAGCGGGTTAAAAGTTAACAGGCTCAGAAACAGAGGCTAAGGTTTCCTTGCTCAGGGCGGCTAGGGGGCATGCAAAGGGTGCTTAATAAACACTGGCCGCCCCTGCCCAGGCTCTTGGGGGTGAGGCCCAGGGTCTTGGGGGTGACTTGGCAGCTGGGAGTCTCTGGGGGAGCCTGGAAGAGACATCTGTAGTCCGGACGGCCGCCAGGCCAAGCCCTTTCTGTAAAGCACAGAAAGAAAAGGAAATTAAAGGGGAATGGGGGCAGGCCCCAGCAGGGGTGGTGGGCATTCCTGTCGCCTCCAGCCTGGCTGGGCGGGTGGGCGCCCTGCCCCCAGAGGCCTGAAATTCTGGCGAGGGGCCCCCTGACCTCGCGCCCCCGCCGGCCACAGACCACAACATCCCTTCCCCCCGGAGATTCCGAGCACCAGGTGTTAGCCTAAGCAGAGAATAGGTGGGGTGGGGGTCGGACGCAGCGACTTTCTGGAAGAGGAAGCAAACACAATCCATCATGCAACTGTGCAAAGAAATGCCCCAGGGTGTGCGTGTGTGTGTGTGTGTGTGTGTGTGTGTGTTGCGCAGGGGCGTGCCCCCCGTTGCAACTGGCCCCCCATTATTGCTTCTGCCGGGAATGCAAGGGGTGGTGCCGAGGGGCGCCTCGAGGGCGGTTGAACGACACAACGTCCAAGGCCGGAGGTGGAGGGGAGGGCCTTAGAGAGACATCTTGGCGAGGCTGCGGAAGGGCAGAGGGCAGCAGTGGCCCAGGCTCCCGCCGCGGCCCGGCAGGGGTTAAGGCTGGAGCGGGCCGAGGGCGGGGGTGGGAGGGTGGGGGAAGGGGGAGGGGAAAGAGGGAGGGTCAGGGCTAGCGGCCCCGCGCTCCGCCCTCGCCCCTCCCGCCGGCCCGGGCGCCGGGCGCCGCGCACGGCCACCCATGTCCTTATAAGGGCGGCCGTCGCCGGGGCAACGAGCGCCCGCCCCCAGCCCGCGGCGCGCGCCCCTGCCCCCGCCCCCGCCCCCCGCCCGCCCCGCGAATGGAACGTTGTGTGTCAAACCGGCCGCAGCGCGAGGCCGGCGCGCGGGGTCGGCGGCAGCGGCGAGAACGAGGCTCGGGCCCAGGCGCAGGCCCAGGCCGGGCGGGCGCGGCCGCAGCGGGGGCGGCAGCTCGGGAAGCGCCGGCCCGCCGCCCTGCAGGCCTGGAGCGGCCGCCGGGGGCCCGGGGGACTCGGGGGGCGCGGTGACCAGCCCCGGCGCGCGCCCGCTGCCCCTCCCCCCCGCCGCGGGCGGCCGCGCAACTTGCGGCCAAACTTTCCCCCCGGCCTCCCGCGCTCGGATGGCAACCCGCTAAGTTGGCCGCAGCCCTCGGCGGAGCGGCGGCCAGGCCAGAGGGCGCCCCTAGCGCAGCCTGGGCCGGGCCATGGCCCATGCTCCCCCGCCGGGGCCCCAGGGCGGCGGGACGCGAGTCCCCAGGGCCCCCGGCCCGCACCTCTAGCGCGCCCCCCTGGCCCCGGGCCCGGCCCCGCGCACGCGTGGGAAAGTTGGCCTGGAACCGGCCCGACCAGTTCCGCCCGGGCGCGCGGACCGGCCGCAGGAAGTTGCTGCAAAACTTTTTTGGGGGGTGCAGCCGGGTGCCCCCCGCGCACCGGGGCCTGATGCGCCCCGGGTAGGGTCCCCCGGGCCGAGAGGGGTGCCCCGAGGGAAGAGCACGGAGGGGGCGCCCCGGCCCCGCTGCCCTGGGGCTATGGCCATGGTGACCGGCGGCTGGGGCGGCTCTGGCGGCGGCGGCGACACGAACGGCGTGGACAAGGCAGGCGGCTACCCGCGTGCCGCGGAAGAAGACTCGGCCTCACCACCCGGCGCCGCCAGCGACGCTGAGCCTGGCGACGAGGAGCGGCCGGGGCTGCAGGTGGACTGCGTGGTGTGCGGGGACAAGTCGAGCGGCAAGCACTACGGCGTCTTCACCTGCGAAGGCTGCAAGAGCTTCTTCAAGCGGAGCATCCGCCGCAACCTCAGCTACACCTGCCGGTGAGCCCCCTATCAGCTCAGGGCCGCCGGGCATCCGGCCCCGGCCTGGGCCGGGCCTCTGACCGCCTCGGTCACCTTGGGCCTGGCACTGACCTTCCCTGGGTCTCTACTCCCCCGGGTCTCTACTCCCCCTCTGAGATAGGGGCACAGCCCCCTCTTCCCCCTTTCCATTGCATTCCATTCCTGGATTGTGTATACAGTCGGCGCTGTATCGATGCAGGTCCCCCCCATCAGGTGGTCCCTTGTGGCTTCCGTCCCAGTTACTTGCTTCTCCTCCCTCCCTTTTCCCTGGAGAGGGGTCAACTCCGCGGAGGGAGAGGTCGGGGTTCTGTCAAGGGTGGGACCCTAACTCCAGGGCATTCCTTCTCTTCGGAATCTCGGCGTGCGGGGGACCCCGCGGGAATCGAACGTGGAACTTGGACTGTGGAGCTCGCGGCGTCCAGGGGCCATTGTCTGCGGCCGCGCGGATCGATACGGCGCGCCCTTGGGGTCAAATATCACTTCCAAAGTCGCTCTGGCCACTGAGGCGGCCGCGGGAGCGAAACTGGGGTGGCACACGGCGGCCTTCTCATGGGTGCCCCTGCTGTGGGAGTAGTTGGGCCTGCCCATGGGGGGAACCCCTCCTGAGCTCAAGCTGGGCCTTGGGTCACCGGAAACTGCTGCTCGAGGTCCGGGAGGGATGGCTGGATGGGACCGCATCTTGGCAGCTCCACCCCTCCTCCCAGCCAGGAGTGGGTGCGGACCTGGGCTCCTGGAAAATCCCTGAAACTTTCGTCGGCTGTGAGGCAGGGTGGGGGTGAATGTTTCCAAGAAAGAGCCCTGGGCTGTCCTAGGTTGGAGTCCCCACTGACAGGGCGTGGCCTTATTAGCTTCTCTGGTTGGTGCTGGGGCATTGAGTCTGGGGGAGAAGGCGCTGGCCTTGGGTTTCCAGCCCAGGGCCCCCTTTCCCACCACTCTTTGATGAGCATCCTTTCGTTCCATTGACAAGCCCCTACTTCCCATTCCGGATGAACCTGCGTGGGCTCTGCAGAACCAGTAGGGAGAGTCCCATTTTCCAGAAAAGGCAAAACTGAGGTCTAGAAAGGTCCTGGTGCCTGCTCTGGGTCACCTAGAAAGAGACCTAGCCCCATTTGGGATTTAGCTAGGGGAACTGTGTGGTTGGGAAGGAGGGTGCCTTTGAGTCTGGGTCAGGATGTTTCCAGGGAGAGCTGCTGATGGAGTGCTTGTTGACAAGGCCACTGGGCGGGGCCCTGGGCACCTGAGGCAGGAGTTTGGCCCCAGGTCCAGCGTCAGGGCCTGTCTGGGGTGGCTGTGTGTGGAGGGGAGCTGGCTTACTCCCTCCTGCACTGCTAACTGGGCCATCAGACTTTGGCCTCATTCTTGCTGCTAGAATAACTGCCTGCTCTCTGACCAGGTCTTCAGGGAGGGCAGGGGAGGGGCTTAGGTCGTCTGGGGGTCCCAGAGGCTCCCTGAGAGCGGGGGCAGGGAGCACTAGGAGAGGTGGGGCATGGGGAGGGGGACATTGTTTGGGGCTGGCAGGCTTTTCAGAAGGTCTGTGCTGTGGGACCTAGTGAAGTCACCGCTTCTCTCTGAGCTTCAGATTAATTCAGCAAAGTCCTCTCAGGGCTGAGCTTGGGTGGTTTGAGGATGGCCCCCTGGAGAGACCCCAGCTCCAAGCCCAGCCTTCATCCAGTTTGAAGGAGACACAGTGAGACACAGATGTCCGTAGCCTGTGGGGTCTGGGCTGGGCCAGAGGGAGGGATGATCTGGGTTCCCAGGAAGGAGCAAGGAACTCTGTCTGAGGGTCAGAGAGGGCTGCCTGGTGGAAGGCCACGGGAGTTAGACCTTGAAGCTTGAGGGGTTTGGCAGGTAGAAGAGGCAAAGGGCTGTCTTGCAGAGTGTTGCTTTAGCAAACACTCAGGTTTGGGGAGCAGTGTTGTTAGATGAGACCACCCAGGCTTGGGAGAAGTTAGAGCTGAGTGGGCCTGAAATGCTGGACTGAGGGTGATGGTGAGCCATGGCTGGTGTGGGAGCAAGGAAGGGCTAAGATCAAATTGGACCAGAAGCCAGAAACCCTGAAAGAAGGCCAAGCTGAGCTGTGTGGTTGGGCCAAGCATGTGCTCTTTAGGTGGGATAACAGGTAGGACTTACTGTTTCCTCATCTGGAGGGACAGAGGATCTGTCCTGACCCTGCAACTGGGGAAGTTGAGGCAGAAGATTTAGGGCCTCCCCTGAGGTCAGAGGATTCTGAGTCCAGCCTCTGCCTGGCTGCCTGGCTGCCTCAGGCCTGGCCGTTTCCACCCGGCTGCCCAGGACCCTCCCACTGCCTGCCTGCTGAGCTTTGTTCTGGTTCTGCCTGAGCTCCCTCTGCCTTAGCAGGGCCTCTTCCTGGGGGCTTGGGCTGGGTGGTGGGCAGAGGCCTGGGCTCAGAGGCTGGCGCTGTGGGACACAGGCACTCAGAGGCCCTCCAGAGCCTCAGCTCTCCTAAACCTGCCATTAGGACCTGCCAGCTGAGGCCTGGGTCTTGACATCCTCTCCTCCTCTCCTCTCTCCTTATTTCTCTAGAATGAGTGCATCCCATATGGAGGTGGTCTCTGGCCTCCCATTTCCAGATGAGGAAACCAAGGCTCACTGTAGAAGTCAGATATGTTTGATTTTTAACTTCAAGTGTTCGTTTTACTCTGTGACTGTCTCTGGGTACCCTCTTGGTACCTGGCTGGGACTCTAGGCTGTCTACCCCTGGCCTGGGCCTCAAAAGGCCTGGGGCCCAGGGTGGAAAGAGAGAGGGAGCAGGGGCCAAGGGGAAAGGTGCTGGGGACATTTGAAGAACAAGGGCCTGAACCTTCCTGCTTGGGACTGACCTTGGACGTGAGCTCACTGCCTCACAGGGTGGGGCCACCTGTCTCAACCCTGGAAGAAGCAACAACAATCCCCAAGGGCTGCCCAGAGGAAGCTTCCTGGGCTCAATTAGGAAGTTGGAAGTTCTTTCCAGAGGAGGGGTTTGGGATCTTAAAGGGGGATACAGGATTTCATTCATTCATTCATTTATTCATTCAATGGCAGTGGCCATGTGCAGGGTGATAATGCTGGGTCCCCACAGAGGACTGGCCCTGGCCTGGCCCCTTAGCTCACAAAGCCCTGCTCCCTGACCACATTCTTTCTCTACTCTCACATTGCCCTTGGGACAAAGACCCTGTCCCTTGGCCTGACAATGACCAAGTCAAATGAGCCCATCTAGGCCTCCATATTTTGGCATTTCCAACCTTTTGTTGTCATTACACTCTCTGCCTGGAACTGCCTCTCCATTCACCTGGGGAACTTCTATTCATCCTTCAAAACCCAGTTCCAGCCTACCCTCCCTGGTTTTGTTGCTAATCTACTTTGCCACAGACTGCTCTTCATCTGTCACCGTTCACCCAAGTTGTCTTTTCCTCTTTGCACACTTGCCACTTTGGAGCCACCTGCTGAGTGTGGGTTGGGTGGGGCATTGGTGGTCCTCAGGTGCAGCCTTTAAAGAGAGCTTACAAGGTGGCTCCAGGAGCAGGATGTGGGTGTCACCTTATGGTGGCCTCTGCATGCCTGCAGGTCCAACCGTGACTGCCAGATCGACCAGCACCACCGGAACCAGTGCCAATACTGCCGCCTCAAGAAGTGCTTCCGGGTGGGCATGAGGAAGGAGGGTGAGTACATGCGGGGGGTGGAGTGGGCAGGCAGTGAACAAATGACCTGCCCTCCACTCCCTCTCGGGGTCTGGGAGCTGTGGAGGGCGGGCTCTGGCGCCTGCTAACCTCATTACCACCGATCTTGACATCCCGTGGGCCTGGGCCTGGGTCTGACCCTGGGCTGGAGGAATCCAATTATCCACGGCTGCCTGGTGGCTGTGGCAGAGCTGGGAATGTAAGAGACTCCCTGACTCCACCCCACATTAGAACTGTTCTCCTCCCTGCCCCGCCCCAGTTCCTCCCCAAGCCACTTGGACTGGGGTGGCCCTGACACCCCGGTGAACCCCTGCCCTCTAGCCTGGACACCACTTTTTCTGAACAAGGATGTAGGTTTTTATTTGATTTGCTTTTCCTCCACCCTCCCCCCTCCACCCCCTGCCTTATGTTTGCCCAAGGCAGGAACTCACCCGATTAAGGCAAAGGGCAGCTTACCCTTCTGCCTGACCTGGGTCACGGGGAGCCAGAGGGAGGCCCAGCTTCTTGTCCCTGCCCCAGGGACTTGGGTGGACACATGTGGGGCAGCTGAGTCTAGAACTACACCAAACACTCTAGAATTCAAGTAGGACCCAGAGACTTCCACACAGAGCCGTTGAGAGCAGAATGTGGCCCACTGAATGAGCCCGTGCTAGACTTCATGCCTGGACTCTCATGGGCCAGGCTGGCAGTTCTTCCCTGCATCTACCCTGAATCTCTTCTGCTCTAAAGTTGGTTTCTTCTCTGCTGGGTCACTGGAAGAATCTGGGAATAGATGCTCAGAGTCTTTCTCTTAAGATTGTCTGATCACTCCCTTTAGCAATTTTAAGTTTGGGGGTGATTCTTTCCCACCCCGCAACCTGCATTTTGCCTCCACTTGTTGATTTGAAAATCCTGATGTATGTCAAATCAGGGTCACAGCTCTCCATAATATCTGGGTGGAAATAATAATCTCAGCTCATGCCCCAAGCACAGCCCTATCTCAGGGTCTTTGCACAGGCTGTTCCCTCTGCCTGGAATGCTCTTCCCCCAGATAACCTGCATGGCTTCCTCCCTCACCTCCTTTAAGATTTGCTCAAACAACACCTCCTCAGAGAAGCCCTCCTGATTACTCTTCACTTTCGCCCCTTTATTTCTTGCCATCTGTCTTGCTGTATAACTTACCTACTCCTCCATCAGGATATCTGCTCCTCAAGGTCAGAGACTTCTGTCTGACATATCTCCAGTGCTCAGATCAGGTCCCGGAACACAGAAGGGCCTTAATAAATGTTTCTTAGCTTGAATTACTGTCCATTTAGCTCTTATGTGCCAAGTGCATTTCTAACCCAGTTAGATACATGCTCATTTAACTCAGTGGTTGGTTTCATCATCATTATTATCAACTGCATTTTATAGGTGGGGAAACTGAGTAGAGACCAGAGAGGTGAGACCATTTGCCAGTGTCAGAGGGCAGTAGAATGGTGGTTGGGAATTTGAACCCAGGCAGTCTGGGCTGAATGAGGCAGAAGAGCTGGGGATGGGGCTCTCAGAAAGCAAGAACAGCAAGTGCGAAGGCCCTGAGGTGGAAACCTGACTTGGTGATGGAGGAATGGTGAGGGTAGGGTTTAGAACTAAATGGGTCAGGGGTTGACTGGTGGGATTCATTCTTGGGCCTCATCCAGCTACACCCATTTGATAGCTGATCCTGAGACTTGGAAGTCACATGGAGCAAGGCTTGAACCCAAGCCCCTGGTTCCCCGATTAGCTCCACTGGCCCCTGGCTCCCACTTGCACCCCCCTCCTCATCTGCTTCATGGTGGTTTGACCGGGAGTTCATGGAGGTGATGAGACAGGGCACACTGCCTCATTAAAGCTCATTAATTAGTCTCTGTCTGGCACCCAGCCCAGTCAGCCCCTCTACCCCGCCTACTGTGGCACAGGCCAGGCTGGCATAAGGCCAGCCCTCTTCCTCTTGGTGCCTCAGCTTCCCTCTTCCCACCTGCCTCATCACAGGGGACACTGGCCAGGGCGAGTAATTGGCCCTACTTCCACTCATACGCAAGGCTGCTGATGGAATCATGTGTTTATTGAGCACCTACTACTGGCCAGAACTCTACTCCAAGCGCTGGGGTCACTGCAGAGACCAAGATGAGACCTGCTTTTGGGAACTGGGACCTGCAGGCTGGGGCTGGGAGGTAGAGAAGTATCGCACCTCCATAGAAAGCTCAGTGCGCAGCCCGCAGTGATCACATGTTTTAGAGGTAGGCTGGCCATGGGCCTGGAGTCCCAGGAAGGTGCTCCCTCCCTGGTCTCATGCTCAGTTCTTGAACCCCTGTGATTGACAGATGAGGGCATGACTGCCTCCCTAGCTGCCAGGGGAGCTCACTCAGTCCAGTAGGAGGGGTCCAGGTATGAATCAAATTAGCCCTCACCTAGTGGTCCCATTCCCACCTGGGAAGGTCCCCCCAAACCCCCTTCTCTGCAGGAAGTAAGAGTCAGGTGGTAGCAGGACATGCACTCAGGTTGAGGGCACAGGGCAGAGCAGGGTGGGGCCTGCAAGACCTTGGCCTCTGTCCTCCCAACAAGCTTTGCACCCATGAGGTGGGGGTGGGGGGCTTGGAGGAGAGGGGGCTGAATGACCCTCTGATAACTTTATCTCCTCCCTTTATTCCTCCCTACGCACCCCCCATGACTCTCTCTGGGTACCCACTTTCCCCCTCATTCCTTCCTCCCTCTTCCTCACACCCCATTCTCCCCTCTCTGGTCGCCTCATGTTCCTCAATCCCCTTGTCCCATTTTCATCATTCCCTCTCTCCCATTTCCTGACTCCCCTCATCCCCTCGCCCCTCCTCCATCCCCTCCCCTCCTCCTCCCCGTCCCCATTTCCCGCTGGGGGTGACTACCTCCCTTACCCCCCACCCCCATATGCATCTTCCCCTCGCAGCGGTGCAGCGCGGCCGCATCCCGCACTCGCTGCCTGGCACCGTGGCAGCCTCCTCTGGCAGCCCCCCGGGCTCGGCGCTGGTGGCGGCCAGCGGAGACCTCTTCCCGGGACAGCCTGTGTCGGAACTGATCGTGCAGCTACTGCGCGCCGAGCCCTACCCGGCGGCGGCCGGGCGCTTCGGCGCGGGCGCGGCGGGAGCATTCGGCACAGGGAGCGGCGCGGCGGGCGCGGTGCTGGGCATCGACAACGTGTGCGAGCTGGCGGCGCGGCTGCTCTTCAGTACTGTGGAGTGGGCGCGCCACGCGCCCTTCTTCCCCGAGCTGCCGGTGGCCGACCAGGTGGCGCTGCTGCGCCTCAGCTGGAGCGAGCTCTTCGTGCTGAACGCGGCGCAGGCGGCGCTGCCCCTGCACACGGCGCCACTGCTGGCCGCCGCCGGCCTGCACGCCGCGCCCATGGCCGCCGAGCGCGCCGTGGCCTTCATGGACCAGGTGCGTGCCTTCCAGGAGCAGGTGGACAAGCTGGGCCGCCTGCAGGTCGACTCGGCCGAATACGGTTGCCTCAAGGCCATCGCGCTCTTCACGCCCGGTGAGATGTGCTGGATGGGGGAGTGGGACGGTTCTGCGGCCTTGGGGAGGAGGGAGTGACCTAGATCTTGACCTGGCCCCCTTAGCTCTCCACTCCTTGACCCACAGTTAGCCAGACTGCACGTGCCTTGAGTGCTGATGGGGGACAGTGGAGGAGGTGATGCAGGCAGTGTGACACCTTGATGGCCCCACCCCCTGATCCTAGGTCTCCTCAAGAACTTTTTGATCCAGGTCTGGACCTGTGACTCAGGTCCCCACGGCCACTCTTCCTGATTCCCAGGCTCCCTGAGACCCCCACCATTCACCCCTCATCAAGATGCTCTTCATGCTCATGGGCACTGACAGCAGAACGACAGGTGGGGGGATGCGGGAGGGGAGGTCCCCCACCTGGTTCTGGTCCTCACTCTCTGATCTGTCCTCCTTAGACCCTCTGACCCTCTTCTGCCAAATTAAGGTGCTCTTTCTGTTACTGACCACTTATGGAGAGCTGCCAGGCAGGGTGCTCTGCCACCTGGTTCTGGGCTTCCCTGGGCTCTCCACTCTGCTGGGCACCCAGACCTGATCAGACTCCCACTCTGCCCCCTGGACAGCCCCCATGGCATGCCCCGCCCCTCCAGATGAGCTGGATTGGGCTTGAGTGTGGCTCGGAGGTTCCTCCCACCGAGAGGCGGGACTTGGGGCGGGGCCGCTCGAATTTCTTCCTTGCTGTTAGTAACCATCCAACATCCAAAGCCCTACTTTATTCAAGGGACTGGTGGAGTAGCTGGCTCTAGACTCTGGAAGGCTCCAGGTCCCACTAGGTGTCTCCTGGGGCCAGATATGCAGGAACCAGACCCAGGCTACTCTGGGAGGTGGCTTTCATCCAATAAATATGGCTTTGCCCTCCTTATTTCCGCAGACTTTCGCTGCACCCCCACATTCATGGGCCTCCATTCAGATGCTTTCACATTCACTCAAGTTGCTGGCTTCTCTGGGGTGTCTGAATACCCACTCTAGGCTTTGCTTTCCTCCCCAAGTCCCCTCCCCAGCCCCCAGCCCCCTCTTCCCCTTGAGCTTGATTAGAACTTGCCTCCCTGCTAACTCCCTTAGTTGGGGCCCTTCAAGCCTTGAAACATCATTGTCTGTGCCCCTGTGTCATCATCTTCGGATGAGGCTGCCTTAATCTCTCTCCAGGATTAGCACTGCCTTACATAGCCCCATTTGTGTCCTGGGCCCCCACCTCCCACCTCCTGAGTGCCCTCCTTCTGTACCAACAGCCCTGAGTGGTGCCCCCCAGTCAGCCCTGGGCTCTTGTGTCCTCTCACCACCTCCTCTTCTGACCTTTCCCTTGTCCCCCCAGATGCCTGTGGCCTCTCAGACCCAGCACATGTGGAGAGCCTGCAGGAGAAGGCACAGGTGGCCCTCACTGAGTACGTGCGGGCCCAGTACCCATCCCAGCCCCAGCGCTTTGGGCGCCTGCTGCTGCGGCTCCCTGCCCTGCGTGCCGTCCCCGCCTCCCTCATCTCCCAGCTGTTCTTCATGCGCCTGGTGGGCAAGACGCCCATCGAGACATTGATCCGAGACATGCTGCTGTCAGGAAGTACCTTCAACTGGCCCTACGGCTCAGGCCAGTGACTGGACAGGGCCGGGTCTGCAGACCTCAAGGGACACAGATGCTCAGGCCTCCAGTAGGGGGCCCTGGGCAAAGGACCCTGGCTTCCCTCCTCAGACTCCTATTTTTTAAAGACTGTGAAATGTTTGTCTTTTCTGTTTTCTAAATGATCATAAAACCAAAAAGAGACTGATTGTCTAGGCTCCAGCCAAGTCTTCCCCAGAACCCTTGGTCAAGATGAGGGGCAGGACTGAGGGTCCAATCCCAGGACAGCCTTGTCCCTCAGTGCCCCAGGCATGAACTCATGGTGGGGTTGGCTTCTCTGGTGTGATGGACAAAGTCCTGGCGTCTGGACTGGAGGGGCAGCCGCAGCCGGGCAGGGGTAGCGAGTGCCAGGCATATCCTCTGGACACGTAATCCACGTTGGACACTACATGATGAATGAATCAAGGCCAATAATAAAGAAGTTTCCTACCTGCACAGCTGCAATCATCTTTGTGAGGGGAGGGTGGGATGGAGGGTCCCCTACCCACTCCCAGCCATCTGAAACACCCATAACCTAATAATAGCCCTACTTGCTATTTCTGTTGGACAGTTCTGTGGGGAAACTGAGGCTGGGAGCAGGAGGAGATGGGAGGAGGCTGAGGGGGTACAGAGGATAGCTGGTGAGTCTGCAGGAGGTGAGCCCAGCAGATGGACAAGCCCTGGACCAAACACTTTATTGTTTTCTTTAATTAGCTCTTAATCATGATGTCTGAGCCCCAGTGTCCTCAGGAGAAAGATCTGGGGCTAGTTCACATGATCTCAGCCTAGGCAGAGCCCTCCATTCCCCTGGCCACAGAGATTGCTTTAGGGAGGGCACATGGCCCAGAGCTGATCAATGAGAGTCAATGACAGGATTTGGCACTAGAAGGGTATAAAGCAAAGCAGAGCCAAAAGAAGATCAAATTTCCTAGGATGCTTTTGGAGCCCCTGGATCAAGCCATACCTGAAACCCTTGAGTGTTTCAGTTCCATGAGCCCAGAATTCCCCTTCTGTGCCTGAACCAGTTTGAGTTTGGTTTCTTCTCACATGTAACTTAAAAACAAAACAAAAAACAAACAAACAAAAAAACTCCTGTTTTGGAGATTGGCATTTGGAAGGTGGGGACCTCTCAGGGCAGACTTTGAAATGTGGACTTAATTGAGTTGATGTAGGGTAGGGTGATGCAGGGTACCAGGGAGTTTGCCATCCTGGCCTCAGAAGTTTGTGGCCCAGCTCAGTGGTGGAAAAGGCACCTATGGAATTTAGTGCCAGGACTGTGGCTCTAGAGGGTGGGTAGAAAGGGCCCAGATGATTGTGGTGGGTGGCACCTAAGCCCTGACTAAGATCTTATCAGGCAGAAACAAGCCCTTTATCAAAGATGCCCTTTGAAAACAATGAGGGAAGAACTCAGGTCTCATGCTGCAGATTGGGCCAGTGTTCAGCCCTAAGGCAGTCCCAATCCTCCAAAATGCTCCCCATTAGCACCCCAGTCTCCCCCATGTTCTGTCTCAGAGGTCTGGAAAGATGGGGAGGAATGAATGAGGATCTCTTATGTATGCCCTGTCCCCGAGAGGGAATTGGGATGGGAATGGGATGGAGAGGCTACCGGGCTTTCCCACTGGCGGCTGGGCTGGTTTCTGCCCTAGGTTGGCGTTTTCTGAGATGAGATGTCCTGGGCATGTGAATGTACGTCCACCCTAGTTAGGCTGGACAGCAATGCCCCATTTCTCAGATTCATAGGACATCTGAAGACCGAGCAAGACCATGGTGCCTGCCCTGCTTCCAAACGGCCAGTGACTTGGATGCCTGTCCAGGCCTAACTGTTGACTCCCACTTCTCCCACAAAACCCTACTCATGGCCTCTCCTGCAGGAAGACACATTGAGCCTCCCTAGTTGTTAAGACTGCTGTCCAGCTTTCCGTTATTGCTCTACCCCACGGGGCTCTTTTCCCTGAGGACGGGGGTTCCTTGAGAACTGATCCTAGGACTGAGGCCTCTGTGACCACTGGGCTGGCCCAGCCTTCCCTGCCTGCACTCTGCCTGACTGTTCCTGTCCCCTGTGGTTTCCCTGGGAGGCCAAGAGGCAAAGAAAGTAGCTGCTGGGCCACAATCACAGGGCCCCAGCGGAAGCCTGGTCTTACCTGTGCCCCACTAACTCTACCCAGGGCCTGACGGTGAGGGACATCAGAGGACCCTCCCCCAGGACTAGGTGCATGAAACGTACTCACACAGAGCCCGGTGTCAATCACTGTTCAGCCTGCAGTGCTTGGGGAGAAGTGGAGAATGAAGGGACCCATTATTTATCTGGGTCAATGTTGTGCCTCCTGCAGGACTCCTGGGCTGCGTCCGCCCCCTTCAGGCGGTTGGCAGCATTGCACCACATGAATTCTCCAGGACACTGCCCCTAGGGTCCTGGGCTGGTCTTGCCTCCATTACCCAAGCTGTGGAAACCCTTGACCCCTGGGGCTCCCCTGTCTCAAGCCTGGCCAAGAAGGTGATGCTGGGTGTCTGCCCCTGAGCTTCCCACTGGAAGGCCACATAAGGCTCTTGGAGGAGAGGAAGCCCCCTGGACAGACTAGGGTTCACAGCCTGCTCAGAGGCCCTGGACAAATCCCTCTCTTGGAACCTTCATTTTTTTTAACTCTGGAAGATGGAAGAACAACTTTTTCGTGATTACAGGTGAAACCAGGAGTTTTAAGCAGCTGTACACAGTAGGTATTTAATAAGTGTTTATTCTGCTGAGATGGAAGCAGGACCTGCTTCCAGTGGGTGGGCTGAGATCTTGGGTCCCCATGGGGTCCCAGAAGAGGTTCTGGAAAGCCTTCCTTGAGGAGGGCCATCAGATCTGGGCCTCAAAGGCGGAGGCATTTGAAATTAGGGAAGGCTACCCCAGGTAGGGGAGCGGGAAGAGCTAACACCACGAGGTAAGAAGAGGAGTGTGGGCAGGGTGGGACCCCCACCTCGATGTTTCCCCCTGCCTGTGTCAGGATACTCAGAAGTACACAGAGCTCTCGCTGTCTCCTTGGTCATCGAACTTCTGGATCTGTGTCTTGAGGTGCCTTAGTTTGCCCTTCAGGTAGTGGCAGCGAGCCTGCTTATCCAGGAAGCTGGGGTCCTGAGCAGGGCGAGAGTCAGGGAAGTCCTGTAGCAGTCTGATTTACGGCTCTCAGGCTGCTTGACACTTTGCTTTTTTCTCTCCAAGCCTCAGTTTTCCTTCCTTGAATCTGGGCACAAGCATCCCAGCCTCATGGGAGTGTGTGTGTGCGCGCACATGTGCGCTCGTAATGTGGTGCAAAGGCCAGGCTGTAGGACTCAGGAGGCATGACTTACCATCTGCTTCTTCTCAAATTCCCTCCAGACACGGGCGGCAACATGGGCCTCCTTCTGTAGGGGGAAAGGAAGTGGGTGTTCAGGGAGCACAGAACCCAAGGAGGGATGGGAAAACTGAAGCTGAGATAGACAAAGTGGATTTCAAGGGCTGACCTTGGCCTATGTGCTGTGGTGCCCGCCCAGCCTGGAGGAGGAAGAGGCCCAGGGATCTGGACCCAGTGGGAGGGCTGGGGTTGGGCCACCTGGACAGGCTGTAGGGTGGGGGTTTCCACCTGGGTGCTGACCTGGCTTCGGGGTGGGGGTAGTGAGTTCAGCAAGGCCTCCAGCTGCTGGAGCTTTGCCTGTGCAGAGCCCACCTCCTGCTGGAGCTCCAAGAACTCCGTGTACTGGTCCTGGAACACTGCAGCATAGCGGCTCCGATCCTTCTCACTGTTCACTGTTGGGTACTTACTACCGGGTTGAAAGAGGGTCGGAGTATGAGTGTGAAGGATCCCTCTCTCTCCCCCAATCAGTGTAATTTGGTTTTTTTTTTTTTTTTTTGTCCATGTTGGGCTCCTTGCCCAAAATGCCCCTTTTCTCTTTTTACTATTTGGTAAACTCTTACTCACTTGTCACTTGTCAAAGTCCCAGCCTCAGTGCCCCTCCCCTGTTCCCAGGCATCAAGAACCACACGAAAGACACTCACAGTTCATAGTCAGGCACGGTATGGGGATGGGGCCTAGGGATATGCCCCCCTGGGTCGGCTCCAATAGACTTCTTGGTACCCAGCAGAGGCAGGGAGGGAAGCTCGTCCTCAAATACAATCTTCTTGGGCCTTGCCCTGTGCGCTCCGGACTGGGCCTGGCACAGTGGGCGGGGCGCGCTGGACGTGAGGCCTCGAGGCACCAGTCGCTGCAGAAGCCGCAGGAATCATGCTTTGGAGTTAACAAGGGTATCGGAAAGGCGGGACCCCTTAAACGGGGGGAATGAATCCTTTGCCCAGGCTTGGCCTGACAGCACTCAGACTCACCGGGGGACCAGGGTCAGGTGGGCGGGCCTGTAGGTCCCCCCGGGAGCCGCGCGTCTGGCGCGGCTCCCGGGTGGGCATTGGCTTCGGGGCGGCGCCGCTCGGGCGTCCCCGGGCCGGTGGGCGGGTCCTGCGGGGGGAGTCGTGGCCCGCGCGTGGCGGGGGCGGTCGACGGGCGGCCTATGGACACGGGAGGAGGACGCGCATGGAGGCGGGTATAGTGCGAAGACGCAGGGAGGCGAATCGCGGAGCGGCCAGCTCTCCACCCGCGGGAGGGTTTTCCAGCTCCGCCCTTATTTGCCTAGACGTACGCCATTGGCCTTCAAAGAACCCCAGACCCCGCCGCCGAGTGCGTAACCCGGAAGAGCGCTATGCAAATAACCCGTTACGTCACCGCGCAGTCCAGGATTGGCTCATGTTAACCCCCGCGCTGCCACAACCTGTCCCGCAGGGGTGTGTGGCTCTGAAGGACACTGCCCCCGAGAAGACCCCCAGGATCTCCGGCCTGGCAGCGGGCCGCACGAACCACTCCAGCCCGGCGTCACCTGTCCCAGCTTCCGGGGCTCCGATTCTGGGTCCGCTCCCGAAAAGGCGCTTGAGCCCGTGTTGTGCATTAACTACAGGCTGGAATCTACTGGCTGGGTCGCTCCGCAGGGCGCCGGCAGGGCCTGGCGGTATGGGGCGGGGTTGACGGTGAGGGGGCGGGGCCTGGCGAACCGGAAGTGGACCCACACCCTTGAAGCGCAGAGTCCAGCAGGGACCGCTGCCTGGTCTGTATTTGGGGCCGCTGACTTACCCTCTCTGACCCTCAGTTTGTCTGAAAAACTAGTGGTTTTGGAGAACTTGCATGTATCCATTTTCTCGTCGGTTATATTTTTGAAATATTTCTTTAATCACTGGAGGCATGTTTAGAGAATCCAAATAGAAAAGAGTTTTAGGGCAAAGTGAATTTCTCACTCAGCCTTGTCCCCAAGAGACAGCTTAATTGTGTCTCCTTCCGGAGATATTCTACTTCAGTGACAGTTTCCTCACTACAGACAATACTAGAGAAAGAACATTCAAGTGCGCATTGGCCAATTGTGGAGGATTATGGTAGGATAAATCCCTATAAGTGTAATTGCCCAGAATTGCCCGGGCAAAGGGATCTGTGTATTTTAATTTGGAAAAGATTCTGCCAGGCTGTCCTTCAGTGAGGT
Source organism: Camelus ferus (assembly GCF_009834535.1). Taxonomy (NCBI): domain Eukaryota; kingdom Metazoa; phylum Chordata; class Mammalia; order Artiodactyla; family Camelidae; genus Camelus; species Camelus ferus. The sequence continues at coordinate 16,921,890 of NC_045717.1, forward strand.
TGTGCCACTGATGCTCTAATTAGCTGGTTTCCCCACAACCTTTGCAACCTCAATGTATCGTTTCTTGAAAATGTATTTTCAAAGTTTTAAATCTTGCCTAATCTGGTAAGTGAAAAAATTCAGAAACCATTTGTATTTCTTTTCCTGTTTATTTCCTGCAAATATTCTTTTTTCTTGTTGATTTTTAGGAGCTTTCCATATATCAAGGATGTTAGTTTAACCAGGCAGTTATGTTTTCTGTTACTGTCATAAATGGGATCTTCTAATATATTTTGCAGCTTTTTGTTTTTGGCACATAGGAAACTAATATTCATTAAGTCCCTTGCTGGTTTACTAAATTCTCTAATTGAAATAGCTTTTTAGTTACATTCCTTGGGTCTTTTATACAGACAGTTGTATCGTCTAAAAGTAATTTTACCTTTTTTCTCACCTTTCAGTCTCATTTCTTTTTCTTGTCTAGTTGTGTTGACTAGCACCTCCGGACAATATTAAGTTATTGGAGGAGGTGGGTGTACTATGGGCATCCACCCCACCTCACTTTCTTCACTTTGATGGTAGAGCTTCCATTATTTGCCTATTAAACTCAATATTGCCTTTGGCTTGGGATTTTTTTCAGTTAAGTGAGGAAAATATCCATCAATTACTTATTTCTAATTAAGAGGCTATGAGTAACTGATGCTGTGAACAGTACAAGGTACCGTTTAACCCTATGATTTTGTTTCCTGCTGCATTAATGTGGCTATTAAAAGGCTTCCTAATACTCAGCCATCCCTGAGTCACAAGCATGATGAGCCTCCTTATGATCTATATTTAAAAAGTTGCCACTAGATTTTCAAAAGGTTTTAAAAGCTGCCACTGGAGTTTTAAAAAGCTCTTCCTGGTGTTTCACACCCATACTGATGGGGGGGGGGTGCAGTCCACGTGGGCAACTCTATGCATGTCCCACAGTTCTGGGAGTGGGGGCAAGCAGAACTCAGGACCTACAATCCCCTTGGACTCCTACTCCATGATCACTTCCAGGGTCCCAACTCCAATGCCAACCCAGTTCTTACCTGAAATGATCAGACTATGATGTGGGCAGGGAAGGGTCTCCATGATTCTCATGTGTTTGCTGAATGACTGTATGAAGCATCTACAATGTCCTGAGGTCTTAGGCTGTGGTGGTGGCTAGGCTAAATCCTGTCCCTGAATTATCACCTTCAGTCTCAAGAAAGGCCCACCAATGACACCCTTCCTCCAGGCTGACCTCCAGGCCTGGCCCTCCTCCTCCTCCACCCTCCAGGCCTTACCCTGGCTCCACAGTAATGTGTTTGGCTGTGACTGTATCACTTTAGGAGCTCCTACGGCCTCTAGGAGCCCTGCCTTGTCCAGTGTGGGGTGGGTATCGGGGGAATGGGAGACAGGTTTGCTGACTTACTGCCCCTACCCCTGCCCACTCTCTGCCTCCTCAGGCTGACCTCCTTCCTCCCTTGCTCATGTACTCTCTGTGGCTCTCCAGGGGCTCCAAGGGCCTTTCCATCTTGTTGCCCACTCCAAAGGGTACCCCCAGACAGGGTGGAGGGCAGAGAGGGGACAGGTGAGATGGATCAGGCCAGGTCTTTATTTGAGTTTGGGCATGATACGGATGAAGAGGATCATGCTGATGAATATGAAGCAGACAATAATAAGCATGGCCCAGAGCAGCCAGTTGACTGACTTCTGTGTATGTTGCTCCAACCTCTCAGATTCTGTCTTCAGCTTCTCCAGGTTCTGGTCAGCCATCTTGAGTGAGTGTGACAGGGTCTATGGGTGAGGTGGGGAGAGTGTCAATAGGACCAGGTCCAAGTGTGGCTTCTCCCTACTGCCCTGGGGGCAAATCTACACCTCTTGGCCCTTGCTGGGAATGCCATTTTTGCCTTCTACCAGACTCCTACTCATCTTGCTAAGCGCCAGCCATAATGCCCTTCTGCTGGGAAGCCTTCTCTGATGCCCCAGGGCAGAGGCTTTAGTGTTCCCATAGTCCTCATACCTGGTTGTCCTTCTTGATGACACTCTGGGCAGCCAGTGTGTTGGTCTTGAGGCTCCGGGCCAGGCCTAGCATCTCCTCCGCCAGCTTCTCCTGGAGGTTCTGGTGTCGCTGCAGGACGAGGTCTAGCTCGGCTGCTGACTGCTTCTCATCCCCTGGCCTGGGCCCTGCCACCCCACTGACCCCACAGATGGGTGGACAGCGGGGTATGAGATGGGGAGGAGGAAGGAAGAGACTGACATGTTCTCCAGGAAACCAGAGGTTATGGTTCCAGCCACTGCCCTGTTTGGGGCTATTTCCCCTTTTTTGCTTTGGCTTCTGGGAAGCACATCCTCAGAAATGGCTTTTGATTGGTGGTTTAGATGCTTGTGGTGGCACCTCAGTGGCCCAAGATTTGTCTAGCCCCCTGCTCTCTAATGCTGCCCCAGCCTGAAGATACTCACGTTCTCTTCCTCACGTCCAGTTCAGGCTCTGGAAGCAAAACAGGCCAAGCAGGAAGAAGGAGAGAGTTGCGTTTGCTGTTTTCCAGCTTCCTGACTATTGCCTGTGATGTGTCTGTTACTCAGAATGCCGTTTCCCATCTTGTCTGCTGCCCGGTGGGCTCCTGATCATACTTCAAAGCATTCTTTTCTAGGAAATGTTCCTCATCTGGGCACCCCTAGGCCCCAGGTCCTTCCCTCTAGCCAGACTTGGCCCCTTGGGCTGGGAGTGTCCAGCTTGGTTTCCTCTGGGGGAACCCTCCTCTGTCCTGGCACAACCCCCCACCCCCGCCCAGGCCTAACTCGGTAATGCCCCTGGGACACTCTTCCTTGGGCTGTGGAAGACCCTGGGGGAGTTAGGTTAGGCATGAGGGAGGTGGGGCTAAAAGGACACATGTCTGTACCAGGCCTGGAGTCCTGTTTGGCTCAGGCTGACTCACCTCCAGTAGAGTCCTGTGGGAAAAAAGGGAGAAGCACGAAGTCACCTACCTTGCCATGCCCCCAGACCTGTCCTTTCTGCTCTCAGAAACTCCCCATCCTCAGTCAGGGCCCTGGGCAAGTCTCGTGATCTCTGGGACTCAGTTTCCTAATCTATAAACTGCTAACAACAGCTCACATTTTGAAGGATTTAGCTGAGCCACATAAAGTGCTGATAAAGGTATTTGTCATCCTGTTTTTACCGATGAAAATCTACATGTGACAAGGCAGGAGCCAAACTTTGCTCTAGGTCAGCTCTGGAGCTTAACTGGAGATGTGACATTTTTGTCCCATACCAAGCTCTTATTTATCTAGCAAAGCCTTGGCCACAAGTCCTCTCTGTTGGGAAGCCTTGTAAGATGGTCCAGGGAAGAGACTGTTGGGCCCCATAGGATCCCTGCACCTGACAGAATTTGTTGTTCTAACTACCCCAGGCTCTGAGTGCCTGTCCCTGATCGAAGCATCCCAGGGACCAGGGAGGGAGCCCTACCGTGCCTAGCAGCTCACTCCGCATCTCACTGGTGTACCGTGCCCGTGACTGTAGATGCAATGTCTTTGTGGCAGGCACCCGTTCCTTGGCTGTGGTTGGCACACGGCCAGGGGCCAGGAACTGGTTGGCTAGTGCCTTCTCTGAGGAGGAGGTCTGCAAAAGAGGGTAGAGGGGTCACCTGAGGGTCAGATCCCAGGTGAGCCTGATGAAGGCTGAGGAGGCAGAGGTGCCCCTGCTTACCAGCTTCTCTGCCTGCAACATCCCCTTCAGAAAATCTACCTTGCGAGAATATTCATTGATCACCTCTGAGGCCGGTTTGCTGGAAGGGGAGAAGAGGAAAAGGAAAACCTGCCCACTGTCCCCAGTTCAGGGAAGGGTCTTAGCAGGGAACGGAGACCAGGGATCCCCCAAGGGATGCTGGCTGCCTGGACTCTACTTCTCTGCCCCAGATTTGAACCACCTGTGGCCGCTGGCACTCACCTCGCCTGGGCTTTCAGGGCCTGCAACATATCCTCGAGGGCTCCCACGTACTGGGGATGAAAAGTGGGGTGTTACCCTAGTCCACACCCTTCCCACGCCGGTCCCACTCAGATAGGTCAGAGCCAACAAGGGGCGGGGCCATGACTAGGACAGGGCTGCAAATGGGAGGAGTCAAGTGTCAAGGAGGCGGGACCAGCTGAGCCCCAAGGAGGAGGCGGGGGAGCGTCAGGTGGACGTGGTTGAGCTAACCGGAAGGGGCGTGGCCACGGTGGTAAGCCGTGGGGAATAGGGCCTGATGGCGGCTAGATTCGGGCATCGCCGTCCGGGATGCCGGCTCTACGCGGAAGGGCGGGCTTTCCTCACCTTTTCCAGACGCCACTCGTCCGGGTCCCGCCTCTCCGCTGCCATCGCCTCGCACCGGCACAGCAGCCGCACCAGGTTCAGCTCCAACCGCGACGCTGCCATCACCACCCAGAGGTACTCCGCCCCTTCCGCCGGCGCCATCTTAAGAGGTGGCGGAAGTGCCTTCTGTTGGCCTCCTTCCGGGCGGAAGTGCACTGCTCGTTTGCTGTTCCATCCTTGTTTGGGGCGGCGGAAGTAATGTCTTGTTTTAAAGAGAGGCGCCATTCCGTCCTTATTTACTCAGGGCTGAGTCGCTCGCTCATCCTCACGAACATCTTCCGGATTGAAAGGACCGAGTCCTTCGGTGTCAGGCCCACGTGCAACGCAGGACATGCTTGTTACTTTCCCCCTGCTCAAAATTCTCCCCGGTCCAGCCTGGGTTCTTCCCACACCGAACTCTTACGTATCCAGGCACTCTTCCCTGGATTCTCCCGGAGGAGAGGCCCTGATTTGGGACTTCGGAATCTAAGACTTAGAAGCCACTGCAAACTTCTGCAACTATGATTTCCGCTCCCAGCCTTGACTGACTCCACCTCCCACTGTGGACTTAGGCGAGTTTAACATTTTCTGGGTCTGTTTCCTCCCTTGGGAAACAGGCAGTGTGGCAGTGACACGGGCTAGCCCTGGGAGCAAGAGGTGGGGCCGGGTCACCCCTAATGCCCAGGACCCTGTGGACAGAACCCCACGTGGGTCCCCAGGAAGCCAAGGCCCCTTGTACGAGCCCCCCGTCCTGGAGTGGACAGGGTGAGGACGGGGATTTCACAGAGACTGAAGTCTAGCATGCAGCCCTCAACCATCTTCCCATCTGTGTGTCAGGATCACACTGGTGGGCCTGGTACCCGTAAAGTACCACGGAGGAGACTAAACTCAAGAGTATTGATAAAGGGGGACTCTAGAGGCCAAGATAGGGCAGGGTCTGAATCCCAGCCCTGCCCCATCCCAGCTGTGTGGCCTTGGACAAGCCTGCCAACTCCTCAGCATGTGCCATCTAAACTCAGGTTTTTTTGGAGTCTCCAACTCTCCTGCCCCCAAGGGCTCCACCTGCCAGCCAGTTGCCACAACTGCCCATCTGACTGCAACCTGCGAGCTCCTCTGCTGGGGGTGGTGGTAGTAGTGGTTCTGATTCTAGTATGTCCACCAGGAACTGACTACCCACCCCTCTTCCCCGCAGATGGCTTCATCAGCTGACATTTAAGCCCCTGCTGGGGAGAGGCTAGGTGTGACAGGAGGCAGCTCCCAGGATCAATAAACAAGCCCTTATAGCAAAGCCCACCTCCCTTGTGTGAAGAGTATGTGTGAAATTCCAACAGCAAAGTCTGCTGGAGGAACAAGGGAGGTCCTCCTAGGCAAGGAACCCAATCCCCTGCCTGCACCCCGCTTGGCTGAGGCCATGATGGGGCTGACCCCCACCCGCTATTCCCACCCAGAGCCGATCTGAGTAGGAACTGCAGGCAGACACCTCTCAGGCACTTTTTCTTTATTTCATGTGGCCTCTGGGTGCCTCTGGTCCCAGACCTGTGGCCATGTGTTCAGGTGTCTGGAGAGTGGGCTGAGCCTCAGAGGGGAGCCCCACTCCAGAGATGCCAGAGGCCTAGGCTGTCACTGTTGACTTGTAGGGACGTACAACCCCAGGCCTTGCCCTCCCCACCCATGAGTGGTCCTGAACTTCGGGCTCCTGTTCTGCCACACTGGGCGGACAGTGCCAAGGGCGGCCTCCTCTGGCTTCCTGGGTCCAGGTCACAGTAGACAGAGAAGTGATGGCCACATTCGATTCGAGTCGAGTCTCCCTAGGATGTGAGGTCTATGGTACCTGGATGGAGGCTGCCTACCACCTCAGGTCCTGGCTCCAGCCAACAGTCATCATCACGGAAGGCTCCACTGCTCCCTTGAATGCACATTGGCCAGGTGGCCACTGGCTGGACCAGAGTACGAGTCCAAGACAGACTTGGGGTAGTAAGGTGCCCCAAGTGTCCAAACAATTCATGCAGAGTCCTGGCCCTCAGACTGCCCTCCAAGCTATCCCTCAGCGTGGGTCTGAGCTTATGAAGCTTGATGGCTGTGTGGGCTTTGCTCTGAAGACTCATGTCCAGGTTATAAAGGAGATGCAGGGCATTAATAAAAAGTTTGTACGTACACATATAAAAAAACAATTTGGTCTTCTGTTAAGGCTGTTACAGTTTAACGTTATGTAAACCACGCACAAAGAAAAAGTTACCGTAAAAACATACAAAAGGGGAGTTGGGAGATGCCAGGCTGCCCGCCATGATTCAGTGCTCTGGGCGGGCGCCTCTGTGCGACATGGGGGCTCAGCAAGGGATGGCTGGGCTTCCGCCAGCCTTTCCCTGCCTGGACTCACTTGGAGCCAGTGCCCACCTCGCGTCGCTCTTGGAGCTTTTCATTCCGGATCCTTCTCAGACCACTGAATGCTGACTCTGGAGCGCTGGTGCCTAGCTCTGGCACCAGGCCATCCTTGGACGTGTGGACTCCAGCAGCTGTGGGCCCTCAGCCATTGGCTTGGCCCGAGGCTGGGGGCAGGCAGTAGGTCGGGGGGTCTGAGTACCTCCGCTTGGCCCCAGGTGGCCGGTCATCCTTGTCCAGAGGCTCCTGAGTGCCCTGAGCGTGCAGGTGAGCACTGGGTGTGATATACACAGAGTGTACCTGGTCCGGGCGGCGGGCAGGCGGCTCTCGGCGCCTCACTAGGGCAGCAGCTTCCTGGGCACCCGGCACCCGGCCAGGGAGATAGGAGGGCAGGCCGGGCGGGAGCTTGATGTTGGTCGTGGGCATGATGGGGGTCCGCCGGGGGGTCTTCACTCTGACCGTCAAGAAGGACGACGGCCTTCGTCGAGGAGGGGTGGCCGCCTCAGGGAGGGGGCTCGGGGTGGGCGCGCCAGGGCAGGGGAGAGCAGGCGCGGGGGGCCCTTTTGAGAGACAGATGGCAGGGTTACTGCAGCCTCAGGGCCAGCAGATGGACCCTCGCCCTGGGGCCTTCTGGGTGTGGATACGGGAAGGAAAAAAGCTGACGCTACCTTAATACTGACCTTCCGAGGCCCCCCGCCCGGCCCGATCTTCCAACAGGCTCTCGGTGCTGGCTGATGTCTCTGAGTCCAGATTCTCCTCATCGGAGCCCCGAGGGTCCAGCTCCGGCAGCCGGTATGTGATGTCCTCCCTGGGGATGGGGGGGGGGTGTCACAATGTCCAAGGCTGTTCCCATAATGAATGATCACCCCATGGAAAAGTGCCAGGCCAGTAGGGGACAGAGTAGATCATCCTGGTCCTGGATGGGACCCCAAACCTGAACCCAAAAGCACACTGGGCCCCAAATGCCCTCAGCTCATGTGAGGAAGGTGTCAGGCTGCCGAGGGAAGCCAGGCACCTGGCCTAGTACTGAGCTAGTGAAGAGCTCTTGCCTCACGACCTTTGCACATGTCACTCCCTCTGCCTGAAATACCCTACTCTAGTCCTAAGACTTGGATGCCCAGGTGGCCCGAATTACACCTGTTCTCCTGGCATAATTTTTTAACAGCATCTTCCTTCATACTTCCATCTTGACCAGACAACAAAGTAGGGGGTTGCCCTATCTAAGGCCAACTTTAAGACAAAGTTCAGGCATCACCTCTCCATTGCCCTTCTCTCCCTATGGGCCACCATGGTTCCCTGTGGTCAAGCAGGGGTTTTAAACAGAGCCCTAGGCTGTGTTTTAGGACAGCAGCACCCCATGAGGTGGGCACTGGACCATGGGACTGAGTCTAGTCTGTCAGCCTCCTAACAGCCAGATACCCAATAGTGGAAGGGCCAGACACGGCGGCCAAGGGTGGCAAGGGGTCAGAGAGACACTTGCTTCTCCTCCTTGATGGATTGGATCCGCTCGATGAGGATCTCCTTCTCCCGATCCTCATCACCACCAGCCACTTCCTCCTCCGGCAGCACCCCCAGCTCCTCCAGGCCACCACTGCTGCTCCCTCGGGTCTTAGGGCTCTTGATCTGCAAAGAGAAGCGGCAGGTCTGGCCAGCCCCTCTGGTGGGTGTGGGTCAGTGCTCACAGGAAGAGAGGGTGGTCGGAGCAGCTCTGGGAAGGTTAGTTCTGACGTGGACAGCTAGGCTTGGTGAGGCTCTCCGGGGATCATGCAGGGACCGGGTGGCTGGCACTTGGCTGATTAGTCATTCTCAGCACAGGCAGTCAGCAGGCAACGGGCCTCCCCCAGCATGCACTTCCGGAAGGTTAGGACATGCTTGGTCTATCCTACAAGGACCCTAGGGGGCCTGAGGGGAACCTCAGCATGCACTGCACTGGGAGACATGTGAGGAGGACCCCCATACATGTACATACCAGGACCCCCTCATAGGGAGACGAAAACCCCAGTTTGAGAGGCCATGGCTGGGGGAGAGATGAAGAGAGGGTGACCACAGGGCCATGACCAGGACATAGGCACTAGTCATGGGCACAGAGCCACATCTGATTGCAGGGACAAGGACAGGGTCCTCCTACAGGAGCCCAGGACTGGCTCCTTATGCCTCCACCCCCAAGTGTGAGGCCTCTTCTGGTGTGGGAACATTTCCTTGTGGGCGGGACCCAAGTCAGCAAGGGACGTGGCTGGAGGATGGCCAGAACCACCACCAAGTGGGTGACAGACCCCCCACTCCTGAGAGGGGCAGCTGGCCTCAGGCGAACTAGGACGGTGGTCATTTGCCCAAGGTGAGGAATCGGCCCCAGTTCAGGCTGCCTGTGGCCAAGCGTGTGCTGGGAGTATGCACTGGGCGGAGAAGCGAGACCACGCCCAACACCCAAGCCCCGCCCACTGGCCACTCCCACCGATGCCCCGCCCTGCGTTGCTCACAGCGTTTTGTCGCAGGAGAGAGAGCCTTCGGAAGGCGATGCTCTCAGCAGCCTCCAGCTGGTTGATCTCCTCCATCTTCACCTTGTACTTCCTCATCTGTTCTTTGATGAGCATCTCTACGCACCTGTGGAGAAGGCGACTCAGCTACTGCCCCGGGGAGGGCCCACGTGGGGGGCCTGGCGCCTAGGGAGGTGCTGGCCAAAGACTGGGGCTTGATGGCTGAGCCAAGAGACCCAGAGACCAGGCAGGGCTACGGACAAGGCGGTGGCTCCCACTGCAGCCCCAGCTCACTCACTGTGTGACCTCGTGCAGTTCACTCCACCTCTCTGCGCCTGAGTCCCTCTCTTAATAACAAGCCTCCTTGTTTGAAGGAGGAAGCACAGTACCATGGATCACAGTGAACTGACCCCTCAGGAGCCCTGCAGGGTGGGGCTTGCCCCACCTCACACAGTACAAGGTGCTGGGAGGCTGGGAGATTTGTCCCAGGGGCTGCAGGCAGCTGGCCCCAAGGGCTCTGGAAGTGTGCTGGGACCCAGGCACACCTGCTCAGTGGTCAGGGCCAGCCTGAGTAGTCAGTACTGGGGAAGACTCAGCCTGGAGTGGTCAGTACCCAGGAGGACCCAGCCAGGAGTGGGACTCAACCAGGAATGGTCAGTCCGGGGTGGGGAGGGTGTAGTGGGACAGGACGGACTCAGCCTGGATGGAGAGGCCGTCTGGTTCAGGTTTCATATGACCACATAAGAAAAAAAGGACCAAAGAAGTACTGGAAGAGACTGGAAGCAAATCTGTCCCCACCACCTCGCTTCCCAGGTAGTGTGGGGGCCACACTGGGCTCCTCTCCTTTCTGCCTGACAGCTGCTGTTTGTGAATCTCGAAGGGCATGGTCTGGGGTACATGGCTTGCTGTCCTGTTGTCAGGCATAGCTCTCAGGCCTTCCCGTGTTTCCCTCGTGAAACCACCTAGGGCGACACGTTTTATTTTTATAAATCGCAGCCTGAACAATGCCGCCTTAGTGACTGATGTCTGATGACCTCCTCCTCAGTTCTTTTGAAGAACTTTTGAAGATCGTTTACGGGGAAAAAGCACCTTGAGACAATTGCTTCTGTTGGCTGCTGGCTTCACTGTCTGCTCCTCACCCTCAAAAGAACTGGGAAGTAACATTCTTGCTGCCTGAGGAGAGATGCTGACATGTCTCCACCTGGGTCTGGGTGCGTGTGCCCCACGATGCGGCCATAAGGCTGGGCTGCCTCTTGTCCCTCATCTGTCAGAAGAGTCCCGCTTGCCGCTGGGACTCTGGACTTTGCTAGAAGTTCTGTTTTAGTACAAAAGTCACGATGCTCATTAGAAAAGAAAACTAGAGAGACCAAATGAAGTCCACTTAGGACCCCAGTGCTCAGGACACCTGCTCGGGCCGTTGTGACCTGGTTTGTTCTTCCAGACTTTTGTCTGCAGGCACACTGACACACTACTGAGGCTAAGCCGTCCTAGGATTCTGGAGCAGGCTCTCCTGTTTAGTTGTGGGGTCCCTGGCGGGGCTGCCCTGAGCACATGGTGGGGGCGGGGGGCCCACTGGTCCTGGTACTCACGTGGTGATCTTGAGGACGTCCTTCATGCTGGTCAGGGGGTCCGAGTTGTCAGGGCAGCGCAGGAGGCAGGGTGCGAAGATGATGGCTAGTGCACTGGGTGACATGCGGTTCACGTCCTCGAGCAGGGCCACCCTGTGCAGCAGGTGTTAGTCAGGGGGTGAAAAGGGAGCCCCAAGACCAGAGTCCAGAGCCCAGGGGTTACTGTAGCCGGGAGGTAAGAAATGCTCGCTTCTGCAGGACGGAGAGGTGCCACAAAGAAGCTGGGGCCCCCTCCTGGAACCCCCCCAAAACGGACTCATGCCCTGGTGTGGAGCCACCAGAGAACACCAGCCTAGAGAATGTGGTGGTGGGGCTCCCTCTGGGACGCCAGCCCCCCACAGAGAGTAGGCAGCAGCGGGGCAGGCACTTGCTTGACCAGGTGGAAGATGAGCCGTTCCAGGGAGTTATGGTTGGCCTCTGGCAGGTGCTCCAGGACAGCGTAGATGGCGGCCAGCTGCTCCTGCTTCTCTGGCAGCTCTAGGAGGGCCCAGGGTGTCAGCTCCCCGCAGGCCCCACCTCGACGGGCCTCAGGACACTGAGGAACCTCCCATGGTGTGGGGCAAGAATGCAAGGCCACAGAGGGGTCCTGGCCCCAGCCCGGGGCTCAATTTCTCAGCTGTGACCAGGATCCCTCCTCCCCGACTGGCCACAGCAAATGCATGAGGCTCTGATCCCCAACCGCTGCCTCACGCCACCCTTGCCACAGCTGTGGGACTCACCAACAGCGCGGAGGAAGTCTCCGTACTGGGCAAAGGTCATGAGGGGCTCGGGCAGCTCCCGCAGCCACTGCTTGAGCACCCCGGTGATAGCGTGGATGGGAAAGTTCTCCAGTTTGACTGCTGTGGGGTCTGTCGGGAGGGCGGGGGCCCAGTGAGCACAGTGAAGGCAGGAGGGCTGAGCTTTGAGCCCTACGCGGTGTCCACTGGCCCTTTGCACCTACCCGTTCACAGCCCCTATGTCCCACAGCACCCACCCGTCTGCAGCGCCTGCCGGAGCTCCCTCGTGCGGTTGGCGGCCCCTGACTTGCGGTAGAGGCCCTCAGTGTACAAGCCGTGCATCTCCACGTGTTCTAGGAGCTTCTCCAGCACGATGGGCACCGAGACTTTGTCGCTGGTCAGGCTATCCACGCAGACGCCAAAGTGGCCTGGCTCAGTGCCTGGCTCGATCTGCAATGACGGGGATCCAGGTAGGGGTCAGGCCTGGGCTGGCTGTCCTCCCTGTCACCCCCCAGGCCTCCTCTGTGGCCTCTGTCCCTCTCTGGCACAGCTGCCAGGGGTGCCAAGCTGTGGAGGTTGCTTGATGGCCACTGGCAGTGGGTCCCTACGTGAAGACCCACAGCTCCCTTGGAGCAGCGAAACCCGGCTCATGCTGCAGCCTGTGCACTCAGAACCCCACTTCCCTGATGTGCAGGGTTGGGGGGCTTCCCTCCACTTGGAGGAGGGAGGAGCAGGGCCAGGGTCTGAGGTGCACACACAAGCCTGGCCCCTGCCCTGGGGGGCCTCTTAGAGCTCTGACAGGATGGGGGTATGCTCTGCTGCGGGACCAGTCCCTCCTGCCAGCTCCCTGTTCCCACCTGACACCTAGCTTTGGCTTTGTACCCAGCACACTCTCTTCCAAGTCTCTCAGAATGGCCTCCCCCAGGGGTTCTGGAAAGTTCCTAGCCTCAGCGGGCTCACCTTCTTCCCACTTGTGTAAGAGCAGTAGGTCTGAATCTTGTGCACACACTTCTTGTGGCAGGTCATCTTGCACACTAGGAAATCACGGTTGAGAGGGGAAGAGGGTGGTCACCAGCAGCACATCAGGGACCCCAGGTTCCAGTGGCTGCCTGTCCCTCTGTCTCAGGACAGTGACAACTGCCTGGGTAGTTATGATGGATGTGACATGGCGGGCTGCTCCTCACAGCCCGCCAAGGGGAGAGGAGGTTACTCTGGCCTGATAAAAAAAAGAGTCAGCCCTGACTAGTCCTGGCAGGAAAACAGATGGGCCAGAGGCCTGCTTGACCCAGCCTGGGCCTCTGGGGGCTGCTGGTTCCCATCTGAGTTTGGCCACCTCCTGGCTGCCTGACTGTGGGCCAGTTGGGTCATCATGGGCTGCACCTGCCTCTTGAGGTCCCTGTGGGGACTGACTGGCCTTGCCTGGCACATGGGGCAGGGGCCGGCAGTTCAGGTTGCAGGAGCAGTGTGAACAAAGGCTGGGACGTAGGACACAGGGTGACCTTCCCAGGGATGCGTGTAGAACGGAGGCTGCAGAGTTGGGTGAGGGCCTCAGGGTTAGTTGAAAACCCAGCCCTGCCCCAAGATGACTGTGCGAGATTTGAGTGAGTAGGGCAGTATTCTGGAAAGATCTGCCCTTAGCTGGGGTGAAGGCCCCAGTGCATGATGAGGAGCTGGGGACATGGTGGGGGGTCAGGGAGTGTGGGGTGGGAGTCAGGGCTGGGGGTAGGAGGGATCAGAGAGTGCAGTGGGGAGTTGGGGGCATGGTGGGTTAGGTTTGGTGGAAGATCAGAAGTCACAGTAGGGAGTGGAGGCGTTGCTGAAGGCTCGGGGGGTGGGGAGATCGGGGGCATGGTGGGTGATCAGGGGTCGGGGAGGGGCACTCACCACTGCACAGCAGGGCCTTGTCCATGAGCCAGATGTAGGAGAGACACTGCTCGCACGACTGCGGGATGCTCACCTGGTAGCTGGCGAACACATGCCCGTTGTGCTGCTGGACCTGGAGCAGTGGAGGAGGGAGCCAAGTGGGGAAGGTGGACCCCCAGTGGGGTGGCCCAGGGGCCACTCAGGGCCTGCGGCATCTCAGGACCAGGGGCCACTCACTCATGACAGGCTGGGCAGGAAAACACGCTCACCCACATGCACGTGCACACACACACACACACGCTCATACCTGTGTGCACACACATGTGCGCACACATACTCACAGCGCGTTCCTGCTTTCGTTTCTTCTTCTGCGCTTTGCTCTGCTGTGAGGGAGCAAAAACGCCAGGTCTGTGCGGGCCCCTAGGAACGCCCCCACCCCAGCAACGCCCTGGTGCTAGGACCCTTGCCTGGAGTGGCAACACCTACCTTGGGAGGCTCGAAGTCGTTCTTGGTGTGCCCGCGGGTGAACTCGTCCAGCAGCGACTGGAAGAGGTTGAGGACCAGGTTGGGGTCCTTCTCACCGCGCTCGGCCGCCAGGTTGCTCACGACGATCTGGTAGTTCTCCATCAGGTCCTTGTAGCCGACATGGATCTTCCCATTCTGTAGGAAGGCAGGGTGTGACCCCCAAGGGACAGACAGAAGCGCGGGGGAGGTGCCCAGGGGAGGGCATGGGGGTCGCCGTGGAGACCCTCCCTGTGGCTGGGGGCTCCACGTACAGGGACGGAGTACATGGTCTTGAGGTTGCTCCTGAACTTCTCGGTGGCTTCGATGAACAAGCTCTCGATGGCAGACTTCTGGGAACGCAGGTCGTTTATCTGGAAAGGGAGGGAGAGGCGCTGACCCCATATTGCCTTGGGCTGGGCATCTGGGTGGTCACCGCTCTGCCCTGTCCCGAGTCCCTCCCTGGCTGTCCTGGGCCTTCAGGGAAACATTTGGGCTCCCTTGCCAACCCTGGTCTCTCTGCGTCACTTACTGTGGGTGCTGAGCAGCACCCCTGACCTCCACACACCAGATGCTGGTGGCGCTCCAAAAAGTCTGCAGATGTTGCCAAGTGTCCCCTGGGGGCAGGCTCACCCATCGTTGAGAACCACTGGTTTAACTGGGGCCCTTCCTGCTGTCCCTCACAGGTGCTCGACACCTGGCTGCACCCCAGGACTGGGGCTGCCTCAAATGGCCTGATCATTTCGTCACATTTCTACCCTCTGAAGGGTGTCCTAACCCTTACTGTCCCTGTCAGCCTGCCACTGTCCCCCTCTGAAGCTCTCAAATGCCGCTCTGTTTGCTGTGGGGCTGCCTGCCGCCAGGACTGCGAATACCCTGAGTGCAGGCCACAGCTGCAGTTAAGTGCTCCATCACTGCCTTGAACAGAATGTATCCTGTAAAAGTGTATTCTAAATAAAAGAATTTGTTTTGGGTCAGCCATGGCTGAGGGGCAGCCTGGGGGCAGGCGGGTGTGTCCGGCGCCCTGCTGGGAGGGTTATTCTGGATGCCAGTGTTTCCTCACTGTGGAGAAAGTGAGCAGCCGCCCAGAGGGGTGCTGAGAGACGGCACACTGAGTGCGTTCAACAGCACAACTCAAACTTCCTGGGAAGGAACCGCCGGATAAAATGCTTCTGCTGCGAGGAGAGTGTAGCTCAGTGGTAGAGTGTGTGCTTAGCATGCACGAGGTCCTGGGTTCAATCCCCATCCCCAGTGTACCTCCATTCAAAAAAAAAAAAGAACAATAAAAAAAGTTAAAATAAATAAAGCAAAAACCTCTAAAAAATGCGTCTGCTGGGCGCCCAACCCACGTGTGACTTGTTGGCATGCGCTAGACAAGTCCGATGGGGCAAGTCCCAACTTCGGCTGGGACAGTCTCACATGTTCTGTGCAGCCCCCGTGATAAGACACACATTCTGCAGTGAAATAGAAGTATCCTCACCAAGCAAGATTAATGTCGGCTACAAGTGATCATGAACCCTGGCCGGGTTTTGCAGAAAGCCAGCTGATGCCAAACTTAGGAACCAGCATCTCGATATTCCCAGAACTTGCCACATGTGCCAACTGTGGACCTGGACTTTCTGTTCCCGCCAGGTAAGGATTTTGGTGTGACGGTTGGGAAAGCCCTGCCAGGTTGTGATGGCCCTCTGGGAGGGCCTCGGGGCTGCTCTGCCTGAGCCCTGCCCCCCCAGCACCCAGGCCCGGCCCGGGCGGCCCACCTTGTTGAGCAGGAACTCGTCGAGGTACTTGAGCTCGTTGGCGTTGGTGATCTGGCGGAACACCGACTCCCGCCACTTCTCTGACACCGTGATTTTACCGATCTTGAGGTTTCGGTTCTTCTTCCCTTTGCCTCCTGGCTCCTTGGTGTGCTTCTCGCCCAAGGTGTGGCGGTGCTGGTAGCCGGAGGGGGCTGTTGGGGGGAAGGAGAGGCTGGTAAGAGCTGGTTCCTGGGGAGGATGTGGGTTGGCCTCTGGGGCGTGGGCTGGGCCCCGCCACACATAGAGATCAGTGGCCAGAAAGTACCTCTGGGGGTGGGGACTAGCCCTGAAGCCTGTGACTGGGGCTGGGCCCACAGCTACTGACTTAAGGCTGCATCTGGGGATGGTCCTCAGGGGCCCCGGTGGCTCTGCTGTCTGTCCCTGAGGCTGCGGGCGACCCACCTTCTAGGTTCTTCTTCATGGTGGTGGCTTCCAGCACGACGTGCGCAGGTGCTGTGTTCTCCATCTCCTCTGCGCCCTCCAGGCTGTATTTCTTATCCTTGTTCTTATGCAGGAAAAGTCTCTTAAATGTGGATCTGTAGGAGAAAGTAAGCCTTAAGCCTCAGGAAATGAAAGCAGACGTGAGGCCAAAGGAAGGGTCAACTTACTGTAAAGAGAAATGGCCCCTTTGTTGGTTATCGGGATAGGGTGCTACTGCAAAGAAGGTGGAGCTGGAGTCACATGAAGGGGCAAGAGGCTGGGCAGATGTCAGGCAGAACCCCATTCTCATATATCTAAAAAAATTACTCCCTGCCCCCCCCAAAGTTTTCCCCCCTTAACAGAGGAACTGGGGATTGAACCCAGGACCTTCATGCACATCGAGCATGTGCTCTACCACTAAGCTATACCCGCCACCCCGCTCCCCGCGAGATGTTTTTATGGGCACAAGGTTAGGGGAAAAAACCCAGGAAGAATAAACACCAAATCGTGTGCTGTGGATACTGGGTATGTAGTGGGGTGCATGGTGGTCCCCCAGAAGAGATGTCTGTGTTGAGCCTCAGGGCCTATGAGCGTGATCTTATTTGGGAAAAGGGTCTTTGGAGATATGACTAAATGCTACGGACTGAATGTGTGTGTCTGCCCCAAATTGGTATGCTGAAGCCTAACCCCCAACGTGATGGTATCAGGATGTGGGGCTTTGGGGAGGTGATTAGGTCATGGGGGTGGAGCCCCCAGGGATGGGATTGGTGCCCTTATAAAAAGAGACCCCAGAGAGTTCTCTCGCCCCTTCCACCATGTGAGGACACAGCAAGAAGGTGTCTATGAACCAGACACCTCATCTGCTGGCAACTTGATCTTGGACTTCCAGCCTCTAGTTCAGTCGGTGGTATTGTGTTACAGCAGCTTGAATGGACTAAGACACTGAGTGAAGGATCTCAAGATTCTCAATCATCCTGGATGGGCTCTAAGTCCAATGACAAGTATCTTTATAAGAGACAGAAAAAGAGAAGACACAGAGGAGAGAAGAACGCCATGTGAAGACAGAGGCTGAGACTGGGAGGATGTGGCCACATGCCAAGGAACACCTGGAACCTCCAAGAGCCTCTAGAGGGAGACACGGCCCTGCCTATACCTTGATCTCACACCGCTGGCCTCCAGAACTGTGAGAGTCAATCTATATTGTTTGAAGCCACCTCGTTTGCCTCTCACCACAGCCTGTTCATCACATTCCTCAGGCTGCTGTCCCATGTTTGAGTCACAGCTCCCCTGTCCCATGGCCTCACCTCTCTGCTCTGTGAACCGTCCAGAGCACTTTGGCAGGGGCTTTCTGGGGACAGAGCCTTGGCACAGATTTTGCTACGTAAGGACCCAGGAGGGGTTCCCAGGTCTGTGGACTGAGAGGAGGTGACCCAGGCTGTCTCAAGGCTTCAGTGGGAATCATTTCACCCTGATGCGGCCACAACCCGGGCTCTGGGTTTCTCTTCACGGAACTGTTGAGCAAACGCCTGCCCGACTGAGCTTGGTAAATGCCACTGGCTTAGGAGATCAGACTGTTCTGGGACTGGAGGACCTGGACACCCTGGGTGTCCTCTGGAGGCCCAAGCCCAACCACAAAGCCCACACCTACTTAGAGTCAGCAGAGACTGGGGACAGCCCTGCATCTGGGCCGGAGGATGCATCGCCTGACTTCTTCTTCTGGATGGCTGGCTTCTTGGTGCCTGGCTCCCCGTCCACGGTTTCGGCTGAAGGCTGTAGGAGAGCAGGGCTGGGTGAGCAAGGGCAGGTGGCCTCACTAGAGGGAAAGCGGGGGTCCCGGTGCCACTGTGTATTCTATCCACTGTTCCCTTCTGGTGGCACCAGGGCAGTGGAGGCGGAAGTGGACTTGGACCTTCAGGGGTGAGCGCTGCAGCCTGAACGTTTACCTGAGTCTTGGTCTGGGATGGGGACTGGAGGAGCTTGGAGACGTCACTCGTGGATAAGGAAATGCGCCTCTCCCTGCGAGATCACAGAAATGTGGCTTTTACTGATGAGGGTGGTAGGAGACATTTTGGGTTGTCGGGACTGCACTTGGGGGAGGGAGGTGCTATGGGCATCTGGTGGGAGGAAATCAGGGATGCTGCTCTGCACCCCACAGAGCCCAGGACGGCCTCTACCACAGAGGATAAGCCGGCCCCGCGGGTCTGCCGTGCTGAGGCTGAGAAAGCCTGCCCTAGCAGAAGGCCTGCATCTTTTCCAATTCTTCTTTCCTTTGGACAAGCAGGCCCCTGGGACAGATAAGGGGCTAGGGATTCAGAGTCACTGATATTTAGCTAACTAGGGCTTAGGCAAAGTGTGTCGAGAGCTGCTACTTCAACCTGGGTGAGTGCTGTCACCCCAACTTACTGATGAGGAAACTGAGGCCCAGGCAGGCTGGGGAGGGGAGGGCCTCAACCTGAGGGCCCACCTCCCACCAGGCTGGAGGCTTTTTGTGTGAACAGGGCTTGTTTTGGCCTCACCTTCCCCAAAACCTCCCCCTACCCCACCTCCTGTCTTCCTTCTTTGGGGCTCCTGCACACCTGTGGTCAGCTCTCAGGCACCGAGCTACTTAGGTGCTTACGGGATGCACGGTGCTGCCCTGGTCCTGCTGCCAGTCTTTGGCTGTGCGTCCCTGCAACCTGTCCGCCCACCCCAGCCCTCAGACAAAGTCGCGTGCGGGGCTTACTCTGTGGGTGTGAGGGCAGGCCCGATGGCCCGGTGCCGCTCACTGAGGTCCAGGGACTGGCTCAGCATGGCGCTAGGGCCAGCGGTCATCAGTTTCTTGCCCCGCCACAGCTCCACAGCGTTGGCCAGCCGCTCGGCATCTGAGTCTCGGTACCGCTGGATCTGGGTGGCACCTCCAGGGCTCTCAGGCCTGTCCTGGGCTCTCGGGCTGACCCCCAGCTTGCCTTTGTCCTTGGGAGTCTCTGGGGTGGCACTGGGGACCAGCATGCTGACCCTGCTGTCCAGAGCCAGGCTGGTGGGCCGTTCCAGGTGGCCGGGCCCGGGGCTCCTGCCCTGGGCTTCCTCCAAGACCTGGCTGCCTGGCATGGCTTGTGGGGGCCCTGTGGGCTGCTTTTTAGGAGAAGCGATCTCGGTCTCCGTCCCTGCTTCTGGAGGGGTTTCATCTTCTCTGCTCTCCTTTCTGTTTTCTGGGTGGCTTTCCTCGTGCTCTGGGGCAGCCCTCCTGGAAGGTTCTCGGAGGGCGTGCTCTTCCTTGTAGGACTGGATGTGTTTGTTCTGGAGCTTAACGTGCTCCAGCCCCCTCTGACGCCTCGACTCGCGCTTTTCCCGGCTGCTGGGCACTTTCTCGTGACTTTCGGCTGCGCTCCTCTGGGGTGGAAGCAGCTTCTCTGGGCTCGGGACCTCCTTCTCCGAGCTTGGGGCCTCCTTCTCCGGGCTCGGGATCTTCTCGGATTGGAAGCTCTCCCCCAGGGTCCCATCGCTGGGCCATGCCTCGGGCTCCGGAACCACCGGCTTGCGGTCCTCCGACATTTCTGGGCCCTGCGCCACCGGCTCGCGGTCCTCTGACAGTTCTGGGCCCTGCGCCACCGGCTCACGGTCCTCCGACAGTTCTGGGCCCTGCGCGGGCTCCTGCCTGACTGCCTGGCCCAGCCCGGCCTCGGCGGTCTTCTCCCTCGCTGCGGCTTGCTGGGTCTCCCTCTCCTTCTCTGCAGCCTTCTGCTTCTCCGCCACCATCTGGCTGAAGCTGGCATAAGGAAAGCAGAAGGGGTGGGTTCAGGAACAAAAGTGCGCGCCTCCGCCAGAATCCACCTAGGGTGTTGGGGACCCCTGTGCCATCTGCGGGGGGCGGGGGTGAGGAAAGGCTCCACCTCTGCCAAGAGGCGAGACCCCAGCCCTCAGAGATGCTTCTGGAAAGGCGACACCTCCTCAGCCAGGGCTGGGGGATACAGGGAGGGGCCTCCTGTTGTCAGAGCCACCTCTGCCGGGCTGGTTTATTGGGTCTGTTGTGGGAGGGATCTGTTAAGAAACCCCTGAATTCCTTTGGAGTTCCTTGTATGGTGGTTGCCTGAGCTTCATGTGTGAGTGTGGGGTGAGGGGAGCCCGCTGAGGGCTGGTCCCATTGGCCAGAGTCCTCCAGCTCTGAATCCAGGTGCTCCACCAACTGGCCCAGGGTGGGCAGGTGTAGTGGGGCGGCAGGGGGTGGTAATGTCCCTGGCAAAGACTGAGTGACACCGATGGCGACTTGGGGTTTTGGCAGTAGGTGCCGCCTACTGGCCCTGATCGTCTTTCTAGGGTCCCATGCACCCAGATGGTGAGATGTCTGCCTGGCCCATGCTCAGCCTCCCTGCGTCCAGAGTGACATCCTGACAGCTCCACTGGCTGGATGGTATCTCGGGCAGCTCTCAGGTGGGGGCAGTGTTCTGGGGGGCAGGGAGTTCAGCCCTGTTCTGCTCACCTCTTGCGCTGCAGGTGACCCCGGCAGAGGCTCTGCAGGCGGATGATGCTCTGTCTCTGGCGCCGGTAGGCTACTCGCTGCTGGTAGCCCCTCCACGCGGCCTGGAGGTACACTGCCGCCTGCGTCCTCTCCAGTGCCCGGCGGACGCGGTAGGACCGCCAGCAGGCCTGAGAGTGGAGCGGGCATTCAGGGGCCGGGCACGTGTGACCCTAGCCACCTCCAGCCCTGGCCCCTTGGGGCCCTCCCTGTACCTGGATGGTGACAGCTGCCCGCCTCATCTGCAGGAAGTGCCTGCGCTCCAGCACCATCCGGAACCAGCTCTGCAGGAGCAGGATCTTGCGCACTACCTCCCGGTGCAGTGTCTCCTGCAGGGCCTGCCGCTCTGTCTCCTTCAGGAAAACCTGGTGGCAGCGTGCAGGCAGGTCAGCATGGCCCCAGGACCCCTGTACTCAGGAGGTCTGCCCAGCCCGCCCTGGGCGCGAGTGAGGCCAAGCTGGCGTGCTGACTGGCCTGACCAAGGGGAGCTTTTTTTTTTTTTTTTTAAATATATATATATTTAGATATAATTCCCATAACCTAAAATTAACCGTTTAAAGTGAACAATTCAGTGGCATTTAGTGCAGTCACAACATTGTGAAACCATTACCTCTACCTAGCTCTGGTACGTTTCCATCACTCCAAGGGAAACTCTGAATCTACTAGCAGTCACTTCCTAATCCCCATCTCCCAACCCCTGGCAACCCCTAATCTGCTTTCTGTCTCTATGGATTTCCCCGCTCTGGACATTTCATTTAGATGGGATCACACACTAGGTGCCCTTTGGGTATGGCTTCTTTCACTCAGCGTAATGTTTTCAAGGTTCATCCACATAAACATGTATCAGGGCTGAGTAATGTTCCATCATGTGAATGGCCCACATTTTGTTTATCCGTCATCTGCTGACGGATACGTGGGTGGTTTCTACCTTTTGGCAATTGTGACTAGTGCCGCTATGAATGTACATGTTTGCACCTGTTTTCAAAGTTCTTTTGGGGCGATACCTAGGCGTGGAATTGCTAGGTCACATGGTAACTCATGATTAACTTGTTGAGGGGCTGTGAGGGGACTTTTCCTATCAGGTAAAGCCCTGGTGCGGAGCTCCAAAGACTGCAATGGTTACTGACTGGCCCCTGAACACCCCGTGCTATGGTGTGATCGTCCCTTCTACATGCGAGAAAACGAGAAATAGGCCTGATGCCCGAGCCCCTCACACCTCAGGTGTGCTCCTCTGCCTTCCAGGAAGAAAGAACATGCCCCAGGAAAGGCAATTCCCCAGCAGAACCACTTATTTTTCAGCGAGTGGCTTGGGCCATGGGTGCAGTGGAAGGTGGGGTCCAAGTTGGCAGCCACCCTGAGGGGCCCGAGTGCTGACCTTGGTCTTGCCGATCTGGTAGCTCCTCTTGTCTATGTCCATCTTCTCCAGCAGGGCAGAGATGACCTCCCTGCAGGGCTGGGCGTTCTTGGGCAGCAGCACCTGGAACTGCTCTGTGAAATCCTGGGTGATTTTGGCCGAGAAAGGAGAATCCGAGTGAGTGTTTCTGCCACCAACAAGGAGACGGGGCTCAAGCAACTCCCTGGTCAAGCTGTTTCTAAAGCCAAAACTTCGTTTGCTGGGAATGGTACTGACAAATCCTGGACTTTCTGAAACAGTCTAAAGCTTAAGAAAGACTGTCGCAGACACAGAGTTCTAGATCTTTTAGTCAGTCAGGGAGTGACCATCGAGGGCCTGCTGGGTGCTGGTGTTGCTGGGGTGCAGCCAGGAGATGGAGATGCTCTTGGGGGCCAGGGGCTGTGAACTGTCGGAGGGCTGAACCACAGCTGGAGGCACGCCATTTTTAAGTAAAGAATTATGCAGATTTTTAAGAGCCAAACATTAGTGAAATAGACCAGTATTTCCCCCTTTTCGGTCATTTGCTTTTCCTATTTACACAGGATCAGAAAGGTGGTATTTCCATTCTGGGGATGAGAAAAGGGAAGCATGCCACAATGAAGCCATGGCCCTGAGGCCATGTGGGTAAAGCCTGAATGGGGACCAGGTGCTGCCACCTCTGGGTTCAGGCCCAGTGCTCACTTGAGCACCACACGGCTGGGGCCAGCTCCTGGCACAAGCCAGGGGTTCTTGACCTGGGCCGTGCTGATCCCTGGGGACGTTTGGTGATACGTGGAGACATCTTGGGTTGTCATAACTCGGGGAAACAGTGTCCCTGGCATCTTGTGGGTGGAGGCTGGGGATGCTGCTCAACACCCCATGGTGTGTAGGGCGGCCCTCACCACAGAGAATGACCCAGTCTCAAGTGTCAACGGTAACTGCTGTAATTTGGTCTTTACCAATTTGAGGTTATGAATGGTCCTCTGTGTTTCTAGAAAGCCCAGGGAGCCATCTCTGAGGTCATCACCTCCTTGGGCCTCAGTTTCCACACTGGGAAAATAGGAACCAGGGCCCCCCTGCTACTGGTTGGTAGAATAAAAGAGCTGGGTATAAAAGCGTCTACTAAAGAAGATGTGCGATAAAGGGCAGAGAGGCACAGGGATTGGCTTGTGCAGTTCCCTCTTCCCTGCTTGGTGTCACACACGTCTTAAGAGGAATCAGGCCCCCCACCATGAGAAAGAATGATCTGGTGCAAACGCCAACAGTGCCAGGATGGAGAAACCCTGGCGGAAAGTAACCTGCTGGGCTCATGCTCCAGAGAGGTGCTCTCTCTGGAGGTGGTCAGCATCCCGAGCAGCCATGAGTGTGCATGAGTGCATCCTACCTGGAACGTGTACTTGGCACTGTAGCCCGACCTCCGGATCCGCACGGTCTCCAGCATGCCTGTGTAGCGCAGCTGCTGCAGCACCAGCTCGTCATTGAAGCACAGCTCTTTCTGAAACAGGATTGAACGATCAGGGCAGATGCCTGCAGGTGGCTGGGGATGGGGAGCCCTGGCGGGAGGTACTGATTCCCAAGTGACTGCGGTCCCTTGGGATTCCAGGTATGGAGGCAGTCAGGGCACACACGGGGGCCCCGGGCTTCTCTGGGAACATCCCAGCATGGGTCGCCAGCATGGCAGCCATGGGCACCTGGAGGATCTGTTTTTTTTCCCCTTGCTCCAGACATTCTTTTTGGAAGAAAGGTGGGGCCACTCAGCAGTCATGCCTAAGGCATTAATCTCTTCAAGAAAACTTGGTGTCTGATCTGCTCTATTCCCTGGTGCCCAGAAGACAGATGCCACTTCCTACTACCTAACTTAGGATAATATGCTGCAAAGACTTATCTTCTAAAGGCTCCGACCCAAACCTGTGCTGAACTCACGCTCTGCACCAGGTTATCAGAGTAAGTACTAGGGATTCAGCAGAGAGAACATACTACCAGGCCGCCGTGGGAGGGGGTCACAGGAGAGGGGACCCTGGACTAGATCTGAGGGCTGAGGAGAGGCTGGCAAGGGGAGGAGGGTGGGGAGCAGCCAAGTGAATGCCCAGAAGAGGGAAGGGGAAGCTGAGGGGTGGGCAGGGACGCAGGGAGATGCTTGCTGCTGGAGGCGTAGGGGCAAGGGGGAGGAGGGGCTGAAATGAGGCTGACTCAAGGCTTCGACTCCAGAGCTCAGGAGCCTGGACTCCACACTGGCAGCTGTTATTTTAAGTGGATGGAGGGGAGGGAATGGCATGAGGGGAGGGTTGTCACGATGGGGCGGGGTGGGATGCTTCTGGCATCTGGTGGGCTCTTGGAGACCAAGGATGCTACTCGATACTCTAAAAAGCATAGGACAGCCTCCCCAGAGCAAAGAACGATCTGCAGGCGTGGCCCCTGCTCAAAGCAGGTGTCGATGGAGTGTTCCTGAGCTGCCCAAAGCTGAAGTAAGAATCCTAACGGGAGAAGGGGGCCTGATTCTGCTGTGGGAGGAAGGTGCGGGATGACAGACACCTTCTCTGAGACACCGCTGGGGGGACCAGGAACGGGAAGGGAGAGGAGGAGATAGCACAAGTCCAGGTCCTCACCCGGGAGGACGGAAGCCATGAACCTGGCAGGGACGAGCCGGGCTTGGCATGTTAGCAGTGTGTCCTGGGAGCAGGGACAAGCCAGGGAAACAGGAAGAGTAGAGACAGAGCGTGAGTGAACAGCGTCTCCAGGAGGCTCGTGCCCAGAGATCCACTTTTGCCCAGGAGGGAGCCCAGATTCCAAATGGCCCCCAACAAAGTCCCGGAGGAGATGGAATGGCTGGTGGACCCCTGGGGTGAAGCAAGCCTGGCAGTAAGGGCTGAGAGGCGCTGGGGCCCCCCACTGGGGGTCCATGAGTCTTTCCAGAAACTTAAGGATGAGCAGCAGGCTCTGTGCTCTTGTTGCCCGATGTCAGCCTCTTCCTTCCAGTCCTCTCTCTGCACTGGCTGCTTCTGAGATGTATCTAAAGAGCATCCCCAACCTGCTCTTCCTTGAGCAAACTTTCTCTGGGGCCTCTCCATGTTCCAGATGATGTCCCTGCCCTTGGCTGGTCACCAGGCCACCCTTGCTGCCTCCTATTGACCCTCCTCCACTCCTAGCTGGCAACAGATGTTTAGTTCCCGAAACCTGTGTGAATACTTGGCTCCTTGAGGACTCTCCTGACCAACCCTCCCCCCTTTGCACTAAGACACACAGGAACACCCAGCACTAAGTCACCAGATCCCAGCTTGGTGTTCACCCCTCAGGAGATGTGGGAGCCTCTCACCTTCTCAGCGTTGGAGCGGATGCAGCGGATGAAGAAGGGCTCCGCCTTCCCCAGTGCCTCCAGGAGCTTATTAAGGGATGTCTGGGGAAAGAGAGGGAAGGTGCTGAGCTGGGACCCCCAGGGGCACACCCCTCAGTGGGAGGGGACCCAGGTCATCCGCCTGCATCGGCGGTGGGGGCGTCTATGTCGATGTGGGACATGGGAGGTTGCAACTGGACCTTCCGACCAGAGGCTGTGTCACCCCAGGGTCCCTGTGGCTGAGAGCTGCCATCCTCCCAGGTCACCCAGCTCTCCTTTCTGTTTTAAGTGAAAGGTGAGGAGAAGGTGGTGGAACCAGATAAATTCTTTCTAGGGACTTAAAACATGTGTCAGCCTCAGAAGGGGCCACAGAATCAATGATTTTGGTCTTTGGCCTGCTGTTTCCAAAAAGGATCTGTGGGAGTTCCTACATGAGGTAATGACAAAAAAGCTGAAGTGGAAACAGAAGACGCAGATTGAGGAAAATGGGAAAGAACAAAAAAGAAAAAATGGTGAGGATCAGCAGCCATCGGACCCCCCCTGAAAAAGTAGGAAAAAAGTGTCCCTGAGCTTCCTGGCAACCAGGGTAAAAGGGGAAATACGACCTAAGGACACAGTTCAGTGGTCACATTAACTCACATGCTTAACTCGAGTTTCTTTTAACATGGTGGTTCTCAACCAAGGGCGATTCTGTTCCCCCAGGGGCATTTGGCAATGTCTGGAGACTTTTTGGTTGTCACCACTGGAGAATGCTACTGGCATCTCGTAGGTGAAGGCCAGGGATGCTGTTCAACACCCCACAACACATAGGAAGGCCCCCACCATGGAGGATAACCCAACCCCAAATGTCAAGCAGTGCCAAGGTCAGGAACCCCGGTGCTGGGTTTGTTTTGGCTGAGCCACGCGAGCGTCAGGCTGGGTTAAGTGCCGCCTCCTGCCCCTGCTGGACCGCCTACCTGGAACTGGGCGCTGATGCTGGGTGGTTTCTTCTTCTTGTGCAGGTGCAGCAGGGACTTAGTGGTGCGGTCGTGCAGGGTCATACTGATGATGAGCTTCAGGGATTTGGAGTCCAGCAGGTTCTAGAACAGACACTCAGGGTCTGGCCTGCCCTCCCAAAGCCCCAGAGGGCACCGGGAGACATTGCAGACATCCCCAGAGCCAGGACAAGGCCCCCCGCGGTGGCAGCTCTTAGGATCAGTCTTGGGACTGTGCTGTCAGAGAGGAGGTAGGGGCAGGTGGGTCTGGGGGGCAGCCAGGGTAACTGGAGGACTGAGCCTGGGCTGTGACCTGTGGATGGTGCTGCTTCCAGGAGGGCTGATTACAGCCTCTTGTGGTCTGAGTGCCCAGAAGCCAAGAGCTACAGAGTGCTGCCTTCATTCCACACAGCTCAAGGGGTGCCAAGAGCCCCGTGTTTCCACATGCACTCATCCGGCCCATCCTCCCACATGCGCCAACCCTTACTATCGCTGATGAGCGGGACTAGGGCTGTCTCATCTGTTGGCCAGACGGAGGGGTTGCCCTTACGCTTTTGCTAACTTTATAATCCGTCTGCACGCTGTACATGGAGACTAGCCAGTGTCTGGGTGCACTTGACCCAAGGCTGGCAGCTGGGGTCTTGGCTGCCAGTGATGCCCAGCTGTCCCCTTTCTGGCAGAACCACCCTGGCTGAAGGGCCACCTCTCCCTGGATGCCCAGAAGGTGCTGCATCCCATCCCGCCCTCTGGAGGTGGTTCGCAGCTAAAGATCTCCTATGTAGGGGTATGACAGGGTCCCATTGCCTCTTGACAAGATAAGCTCTGTGGTGCAGTTAACACTCCTGGGCTCCGTGGGGAATCAGGCTGAGCCCACCTCCCCTCAACCCTGTCTCAGGTTTCTCCTGGGAGCTCCCCACTACACACCACTTGTGCCAAGTTCCCCATCACAGCCCTGCTTTCTAGGAAACCCAAAGAGACTTCCAAATCATTTCAATAGGAGACACATTTTTTTAAGAGAGGAAGGGGGAGATGGTGAGAAAGAGAAGGAACAAAAGAAGCCAGAGAAGTTAAAAGCCTCCCCCCCACCCGTTTTCCAAAAGGGTTAAAAAAAAAAAAAGACTTGAGCCAGGTGCCCGCAAGGCAGTGTTAGACGGTGACGCGCGTGTTTACCTTTGGAATGATCTGCTTTTGTTTGATACCTTTACTTTTCCTGTCAAAATATTAAAAACGGTTTTGTGAACACAAGGGACACGCAGTCTGGATCTGGGTTAGTTCAGCAAGCCACGCCTTGCGGGTTAGATGGAGCCAGAAGAGAGAGAGTAGGGACTCTAGGGGCACAAGTGCAACGAGGCCGCCGCCTTGCCAAGGACCTGGTGGGCTCCCTGTGCGTGTAGGGGGTGCTCCTGTGACTGTGCGCAGTGGCCTTGCTGGGCCAGCGGCTGCCCCGGGGTGGCAGGAGCACCTGGCGTGGGGGCTGGCTGCTAACAGGGCACAGCGTGCATCTGCGCAGGGCCGCTCTGGGAGAGCTGACGGAAATCACAAAGGGATGGTGGGATGCCCCAAACGGGGCTTCGAGGGCTCCCGCGTGGCCCTGACGCCTACGGGTGTCCCAGCTCTATTTGCTGTATGTTGGCAAACGCCAAGCAGGCCCACAGCAACCCTTCTAGACCCCCCCGAAGCAGGGCAAGGGTCTACCTCCTAGAGATCTGAGATGGGGCCTGGATAGGGGTGCCTTCTGGACTTGAACTAGTGGAAGGTTAAAAATGAAAGCTGATCTTCTGGCCAAGGGAGGGGGGACGACCCCCATATTCTCAGACACTTTAGGAATCTTGTGGGAAGAGAAAGGTTTTATAAAAAGCTGCAGCTTGGCCTGTTTTAAAGACCCGCTGAGGAAATGGTGCCCCACAGACCTGCGAGACGCTCAGCCGGGAGTTCTTTGTGTGTCAGGTTTCATCTTAAACCCCGTGGGGTGGAATAAGGCATAATAAAAATGACTTTGCAAACGGGCCCCACTGCAGGCACGAGCTTCACTCTCGGCCGGCCTGAGCCCTGTGTGGCCGCCTGCCTGGTATGAAAATCATCACTCCTGCTTTGTAGACACGGGCCAAATGCTCAGAGCACTCAGGTCACGCAGTGAGTTAGCGGGAGGTCCAAACCCTATCTGCGTGGTTTCTGGCCCTTACTACCACGTCATGCCCACGATGCAGGGTCACGGGCCGCAAAATTGCACACCCTGCTACTGACGGCTGCTGTGTAAACTTGCAGTGGCAAAGGTGGTGGGGGTGGGAGGGGAAGCAAGCCTTGCTCTGCACGTTTTGGGGGCAGAAAATCAGATGCTTCATGGGAGGAGTGTTCCTGTGAAGCTATGCTGGGCAATGGGGAGCTGGCAAGGATATGGGTCACAGCGCAGACACAGGGGCGGGAGGATTACGAGGACCACTTAGCGGCGCCTGGCGTGAGAACGGAACCACAAAGCAGCACAGCATTTAAAGCGGCTGATTCAGCGTTACAGGAACAGGGAGCGGGGAGGCAGTCGTTGCACTTGTGGGAGAAGGGGGTGCCCGCAGCCTGGGGGGACTCACTGGATGAAGGTGCGGGGTTTCTGGAGCCGACTGAGGGACTGGAGAAGCCTACGGGGATCCTCACCCTGCCAGGGCAATCCTTTGATGGTCTTGATGATTTGGTCATGCAAATCGCTGGGGGGTGTGGGGAGGGGGGTGCAGTGACAGAGAGAAGACTGAGTTAGAGCAGCGGCCCGCCACCTGGGGGTCCCTGGCGCAGTCGGGACCGTCCCTAGGCCACTGGAGCCAAAACATGCAGCCCGGAGCCTGCACGCTGCTGCCACTCCCTCCTCCACAAAGAAGGGAGGTTCGGACAGGAGTGGCTGCCCACATCCAGAAGGCTCCTTCCTCCTCTGTAGTGGGGTGCGAAGTGTGGCTAGGCCACTTTGAGCTAAACAGAGATTGCAACATGGCATCTCGGATTGTTGGAAAAGGCTTCATGTTTAACAGCCGTTTGCAGACCGTAAAAAAGCATCAAGGGGCTACTGAAAACAGAAGATCGGGAGGTCTCTGTGGGAGGCAGCACTTCAGTTTCTCTTGGCATTTCTGTGGCCACATGTCAGCCTCTAAGAAATGCCTTGGGAGGAATGAATTGGAATTCACACAGGGGTTATCGAATGGGGCGATGCTGGCCCTTCCCCTGCCACCTCCCCCAGGGGATGCTTGGTTGTCCCAACTGGGAGAGGGGGCGCTACTAGCACCTGCTGGGAGAGGGCCAGGGATGCTGCTCAGTTCCCTACAATGCACAGGACATCCCACCAGAGTGACCCCGCAGAGGGCCGAGGGTGAGAAACCTTAGTTGAATTCAACCTTATCAGCTTTATTTCATTTGATCTCCATGAGTTCGGGGCTGAGCATACATCTTGGGTGTGAGAATAAGAATGGCTTTGAGAAAACGGAATGCTCTGAAAAATGGACGGTCGTGAAAAATGTCTAGATCATAAATGTTTTGGACAGTAAGTACTTCTGGAAATGAGGTAGCAATGACTACAGGATGAGCCGGAAGGTTTTTTGTTTTTTGCTTTTATCTTTTTTAATTCCTCATTTCAGTTATTTTAAATACATGTTTAAGCTCCGGGCAGTTGGCCTGGGAAGACCCCGATCAGCAGCCCCTTGTCTGTGTTCCATGCACCATGCCCTGGGTCCGGATGGCTGCACTTACCTCTGCTCCCTTGCCCTCCAGGGAGGCACAGAGCAAAGACAACAGAGGGGTCACATTTCACCTCTGCCCCTTGAGCGGTCAGTGCAGCAGCCAGAGCACCCACCAAGGCCCATGGCTTCAGCCCACACCCCCCTGACCAGGCCAAATCTGGCGAGAGTGGCCCCCAGCGTGTCGATGCCCTCTCTTTTGGCTCTGGATGCTGAGCTGAGCACCTCAGGACAATAGCTCCTCTTGGCATGCCTCCCTGGTCTCAGGTTCGAAGGCCCTTGTTTCTACTTACTTCTTGCTTTCATAGAAAGCAATGATGTCCTCAAAAGCGTTAATATCGAACTCCTCAGAGCCGTCAAATGAGAAATCTAGCATTGAACAGCTGAAAGGGAGAATCTGTATAAACTAAATGCGCTCTTGGGGTGGGACTCGCAGCCCCAGGGGCCAGGCCCTAGGGAGACCAGGTCGGTCAGGGGCCACTTTCAAATAGGGGAAAGTGGTTTTTTGTTTTTGTTTTTCCTCTTCTCTCCTTTTGGCTGATTTAAAAGCGCACCTTTTTAAAAGCAGGAAAATGACATTGCGCTTTCAGACAAATGGCGCATGGTCGCTTACCGAGGTGCTAGTTCTACCTCCACACATGTGCCTTTATGAATCTCTTGGAGCAGTTTTTATTACAAAGTACTCAAAAATAAAATGACTCTTTCGGGTCTGAAAATTTAGTGACTTGCTCCTTGGGAATCCGTGAGTCTTGAGGAAGAAGTTGGGGACTCAGCTGCCCCAGGGCTTTTGCACACCCTGCCTGCTTTGTCTGGCCCAACTGGCCCCTTCTCAATGCAGCCTGCCTGGCTCCCTCAGGCTGCCAGAGGCTTCCCTCCTCTGGCTTTGTCATGGCCTCAGGTGACTGTCCAGTGTGGCTTTTTCCGCCCCACCTTCCTGGAAGCACAGGCCCACTCACTTTTACACTCAGTACTAACTGGGGTACATGGAGGACCCCTGGTCTTTGCTAGGTGGTCAAAAGACACCCAGTGTCATCTCACGTGCAATGATGAGTCTGTGTTTCTGACTGAGAGTGAAGTAACTTAGCAAATCTGCTTTCGGGACACCCCGGTCAGGCTAAGGGAGGAAATACTCTTAATTTAAGAGACCACAGCCCTTTGGCCCCACCCGCCAATGGTCATGACCAGTCATGAAAAGGATCCTTTGTAAACTGAGCTGCCCACACCTCCCCAGAGCGGATGATGCACGAGGCCTGCCTCTGTGCGCAGAAACGCAGCAACCAGATGCCATTACTTCTGAGTCTTTCTGGTTCAAGTGGCCTCTGGGTTCCTTATTCAGGTCAACCTCGACCTGCGTTTCAGAGTGTCGGATTTCTGGCGCTGTTTTAAACAATGCTGCTGTCTACCGGCTAAGGATGGGACAAATCAAGGGCTCGCTCACCGGTATAGTTTTTCTGACGGGGTGCTGGCTCCTCTGTGCAGCTCTCCCAGGTGACTTCGGGCACCAGAGCTGCCCAGACCTGCTGGGGACACAGAGTGTATGGAGTTTGTTGGGTGGTGGTGGGGTCACCTGGGGCCTGAAGGGCTTTGGAACTTTTCCATGGAGACTGTGATCCTGACTTAAATCCGTTAAAAAAAAAAAAAAAAAAAAAAGCCTGACACTTAAACCTGGGCAGAACAGGGAACCAAGAAGCATTCCATTCCCCCCCAAAACAGTACCGCATCTATTTTCTACTCAGAAAGGCTTTAACCTTTTGGTCTTCCTTTTAATCGACACCTTTCCTAAAACGGAACGCTGGCTGTGGCTGGTATCTGGAGCTGAGTCACCCCGAGAGAGCCACTCAGCCCTTCTGGGTCTCAGGCTGTCCTTACAGAAAAATTATGATACACACCTTGATGCCTTGTGATGACAAGGAGGTTAAATTATACACCCTGCTACAAAATTTCCCGTTGGCATGAGAAAAGAATTTGGGAGCTAGATAGAGGTGCTAGTAGTACAACGTTGGGAACATGGTAAATGCCACGAAAATTTACACTTTAAAATGGACTATGAGCAGGGGTTGGGGGTATAGCTCAGTGGTAGAGCATGTGCTTAGCATGCTTGAGGTCCTGCATTCAATCCCTAATACCTCCACTAACAAAAAAAAAGACAAAAAAAAAAAAAAAAAAAAAAAAGGACTATGAGCGTCCCCCTCTCGACAGTGACATGAGTGGGGACCCCTCCTACCTGCAGCCTTCTCAGCCCTCTCAGCCCGAAGGCGCCCAGCCTCCCGGAGCACAGCCATGGCCTGGATGGCGGCCCGGAGCACCGCCCAGCGGAACACGGCTACCGGGTCCATGCCGATGAGCTCCCGCACGTAGGAGCTGTCGCTGCCCCGCAGGAGGGCCACAATGTCCGGCCGCATGTAGTCCATGTTCTTCTCCCGGAAGTCCTGGAGGGGGAACGTTCGCGGGTAGTCATTTGCCAGTGCTGGCCGAGGCCCCAGGGGCCAGCACGGGAGGAAGGGCTGGCAGTGGGGCGGGGCCCATCTCAACGAGAGAGAGGCAGTTCCTGCCTGTGAGGCCCTGGACAGTAGAGCCCGAGGTTTGACGCTGGGTCTGAGCGCCCTGGAACCTCGGCCAGCAAAACCGATCAAGAAGAGGGACGGAGCAAGTGCCGGAGGGAAGGGGCCCCCAGGGCACCCACATGGTCCCCTTCCCGCCTCCCAGACAGAGCGTGACTTGACTGACAATGGAGACAGACAGATGCCTACCTTGATCTGATATTTCACCTTCCCTGCGAAGTGCTGGATGATGAACGCCGGCTCCATGACGGGCGTGCCGAGGAAATACCTGTTGTCCTCGTGCTGCTGTTTGAACTTGGCCAGCAGGGTCTGGCTCGTGGCGTGGGGAAAGCTGGGATGAAGATTGGAGACCTTTAATGGCAGGGACAGCGGCTGGGCACCCGCTCTGCAATCCAGGTTGTGGACCCTCCACGGATGAGGTGGGCAGGTGCTCAAGCTGCTCTGGGTTGAGCACGTGGCCGAGGGTGGGGAACCTCTGCTTGGTTTGCAGAGGCCCAGGGCAAAGGGATGCACTCAGGGCTGTGGAGCGAACTTGGAACTGGTAGAGCAGCCCAGTGCCCAGGGCGGGTGGCCCATGAGAACGTTCGGTTCCAGGCAAGACTGCGACCTGGGCCCATCATGGTGCAGCTCCTGGAATTATCCCGGGCCTGGGTGACTTCTGGTTGCAGGTGGGTCTGTACCTGGATGCTTAGAGTGGGTCTTGCCTGTGCTCCCTTATTAGAGGGAGGGGCCGGGGGCAGAATAAGGGAGCCGTTGTACCTGGCTGTTTCGGCCTCCCAGGAAGAAAATGCCACTGTTGGCTTTGGTAATGCCCTGCCTGTGCCTGGCCTCACCACAAACACAGGCAGCGGAATGTGCCTCCAAATCCCCAATGCCCAGCTTCATGACTTCATGGGGGGCACGGGTGAGATTCTTTAGCTATGAGGCACATCTTTTCCAGCGCCAGGGTGTGGAGAGAGAGACACCCGTTCACTCAGTTGTGGAAATAAGTAACATTTCAACATACTATTTTAGGAAATCCCATTCAATGCACACATACAAAAAAAAAAAATCCATGATGGACTGAAATAGCAAGATTTTAAACAAAGACAGATCTGACCCTGCTCAGCTGGGCCCTGCCTCACATGCCTTCCCCAGATCCGTCTCTGGGAATTTCCTGGGAGTGACGACTCAGCCCATTCTAGCACCTTGACCCCAAGCTGAACATTCTCTCCCCAGATCCCTGCCTAGAATGGGTGTGTCTCTCCTGTCCCGGGTGGGACTTGGTCTGAGGCAGGAGGTGAGCCTGATTTACCCCAGCCCTGAGGGGCCTGATAAGGTTGTTGATAAAAAGACGTGTCCTCGTCCTGACCCCTCAGAACCTGTGTATGTGACCCTGTTGCGAAACAGGTCTTTGCAGATATAATCAACTTAAGATGAGGTCATTAGGGTGGGCAGTAATTCAATACCACTGGAGTCTCTATAAGAGGAGATGAGATGGAGAGAAGGTGCTGTGGCTAGTAAGGCAGAGACTAGAGTGATGCAGCCACAAGCCAAGAACACCTGGAGCCCCGGAGGCTGGAAGATGCAAAGAAGGATCCTCCCCTAGAGCCTTGGGAGGGAGCATGGCCCTGCTCACATCTTGACTTTGGCCCATCACTACTGATTCTGGACTTCTAGTCTCCAGAACTGCCAGAGAATAGATCTGTTGTTTTAGGCTGTCTGCTCTGTGGCCATTTTCTATAGCAGCCACAGGAAGTAAGTTCAGCTAGTGAATTTTAGTGACTGTGATTTCAGGAACTCCGGCTGGGTGACTGAGCACGAAGCACCTTAAAGATACCCTGTCCAGGCTTCATTGTGTCCTCAGGGGAGAGTCTGGCATCTGGGCCCCTGATACTATGCATTGCCCTTTGTTTGCAAGGAGGCACCGACCCTGTGCTCAGCGTCTAGATTCAGGTTCCATGATCTTCCCCCGAGAACTCCCAGGTGGGTGTGTTTCTGAGTTCACAGTGATTGAGAGCGTTAATAGTTCTGTGGTGAAATATTCTGCAAACGTGAGATCACGATTTCTGGTCATGTGAGTATGAGCAACTCAGCCGTTCTCAGGATGGTGTGGACTCAGGGTGAGGCTCTGGGGTTGTGGAACAGGACTGAGTGCCCAGATCTGCGGACACATGGGGCGGTGGATACTTACTTGCTCTCTTCGTCCAGCAGATAGAAGAGGCCGGTGGGCTTCTTGCTGATAAGATGGATGCAGCCAACATTGTCTGTGTAGTCGATGTTGTGCCACGAGATCCCTTCGCTCTGGTACTCCTCCTGTGGGGTCCGAGGGGCATCCGGTTAGCTCATCAGTTCACAGACACATTAATACTGACGGAGCACACGCCGTATGTAAACAAAGTGTATTTACATATGCACGCACATGTTTATATAAAACATAACATTTATATTTAATGTAGTTATTTCCATATTAAATTAATATATATTAACTGTAATATAACATATAGTTAATATATATTAAATACATTTAATGTAAAAAATAAAATGTATTTAATATATGTTAAATATATTTAATAAGTTAATAAGCATATAAATATGTGTGAATAACATAGAATGTGTATTAAAATGCCAATAGGAATACATTAATATGTAAAATTATTAGATAAATTAACAATTACCTACAGGAAATAGAACATACATTTTCTAAGGTCTATCACAGCAAAGTGCTTAGAATTCCACTTAAAATCACTCAGGGGTCGGCAAACTTCCTTTGTAAAGGACCAGACGGTAAATATATTAGGCTTCACGAGCTCGGGGGTGTCTGCATGATTACTCGGCTTTGCTGTTGTAGCCAGAGAGCGGCCACAGAGGCTACGTGAACAAATGGGCGTGGCCACGTGCCGGTACCTTTCACCTGCCCGGCTCTGGAATCACAATGTCCAATAGCCGTATAATGTGAGTGCCCTGTATCACTTCAAATTTTCTAACAGCCACATTAAAAAATGTAAAAAGAAACAGGTGAGGCTAACGTTTAACAACAGACTTAACTTAATCCAACACATCAAAGGTGTATGATTATGTCAACATGTAACTGATATAAAAATTATCGATGAGACATTTTACATTCTCCTCCCACTCTGAATCCCACACTACGTCTTTGCAATACACTGTGTATTTTGCTCTTCTTGCACAAATCCATTTGGACCAGCCATGTTTCAAGTGAGAAACGTTGAGTTTTGGCCAGAAGGCATGATAGTAAAATTAGCCAACTATCTATATAAATCAATCAGTTTTCTTTCCGTGTCGGAATCAATCATGTGGAGGATGATACTTGGGTAAAGACGGCTGGCTATTTAGCAGTGAAAAGACATGTAAGAAAGGCTATTATTTCGCTGATAAAAGCAAATCCTTACAGCGCAACTCAGTTTCTCTCCCACTGAAAGGACTTTAACGTTTGAGCAGAGAAAAGGTACAAAATTGGCCCCAAATATCCCTGACATTTGCCTCATCCTGGGCTGGGGGGTTGGGGAAGGGAGCAGGATTTTTCCCGGACTCTCCCTTTTTTGCAGAGAAGAATTCTGGGGCAGTTTTGCTGACAAACCAGGCCCCAAGGGAGATCCCGGTTCTGGCTCATTCCGCTCCCCCTTGGGCTGGATGGCCCAGGAGCTGGTATTTCCTTACCTGCTCCAGTTTAAAAATGTGCTGGTTGAAGTAATACTGGAGCTGCTCGTTGGCGTAGTTGATGCAGAATTGCTCAAAACTGTTCCTCTCGAAGTCTTCAAACCCAAAGATGTCGAGGACCCCGATGGACAAGCACTGGGGGAGGCGGAGGAAGCGGTTATTACTGGTAGATCCTCCTGTGGGAGCAATCTGTTTGGTGGTGAGGGCCTGCTCTGCTGTTGCTGCCTAGGACCCCATAATACGAAACAAGGAGCCCTGTGTTCTCATTCTGAGCTGGGCCCCAAGAATTGCATCCCATCCCGTTCCCTGGGAGGAATCTGCCTCTCGCCCGATGATGCTAAGTGTGGCCGCCTTGGCTCCCGATGTCACCAGTCTCCGGCGGAGGGTGTGTGGCACTCACTGAGACGGACTCTTCCATGTCCTTCTTGTTAAGGAGGGCGTGGTTGATCCGTAGCACGATCCAGTCGAATAGGGCGCTGTACAGTGACTTGGCCATGGAGTCACGGGCGGTGATGGCCTGTGGGGCACAGAGGGGGAGTCACACCTTGGCAGAGAGGGCCCCAAGGTCTGCACACGTTGGGAGATGGAGGTGGTGACCTTCCACACTCAGCTCATCCAACGCACCCCCTCTCACCTTACATGCCATCCCGTCAGCTTGGACGCCCTTGCACACCCACGAGTGAAGCGTGAAGCCCTGACCCAGCGGCCTGTGGTTTGGCCAAGTCTTTCTCTCTCCTTGGAACTCCTAAGTCTCTCTCCCTCCTCGGAGCTGAGGTGGGAACGCCGGCTCAAGGAAGGCGCCGTGGGAGAACTAACCATGAGGCTGAGCTAGGTTCAAAGCCAGGCCCCCTGCAGTTCTGGGAGGCCCATGAGGCCGCCTCTGGGGGCCTAAAAGCAGTGATGGCTTTTACAGTTTTTTTTAAAAAGGCTTGTTTGAGGTCAAATTTACACATAAGAAATTCCTTTTTTGTATGTTCTCAGATCTAAGTCGTGACAAGACTTCTTCGGCTGCTATCAAGATCTAGAACAAGTCCCTCTGGTTTTCAGGAAATGGGGTCAGGAGGGACGCAGCCCCAGTGCCTGAAGTTTTTCCGTTCAGCTCAACACCTCTGGGGGGCAGCCGTGCTGCGGTCTCAGGTGACCTGCAGCCACTTTCTTGTACCACGGCTGGGTGCCTTTACCCACTCGAGCTCTGCCTGCCCAAACAGCTTCCACCATCAGCTAAAAACCTCCCCACCCCCGTGGCTAGGTACTTTCCTGCTGCTCTCCACGCTGCAAAGTCACATTGCTCTTGAGGTGTAAAAACGCAAGAAAAACTCGCCCCAGAGAAAACATCCAGGCTTGGGCAAAGGCCATAGAGAGGTACCTTATCAAGACTGAGGGGCCCATGCGATGCTTCTAAAGGTCATACTCAAGCCCTGGGGTTGACAAACTTTTTCTGGCAAGGGCCAGTCAGCCTCTGTTGAACTACTCAGCTCTGTCACTGCGGCAGGAGAGCAGCGTGTCAATGAACGGGTGTGGCCACGTGCCAATAAAGCTTTATTGACAGAAGCAAGTGGTGGGCCAGGTCTGGCCCCGCGTGCCCACCAAGCAGCTAGAAACACAGAGACCAACATACATGGCCCTAGCTCTGGCCCTCGAGCTGTCTGAGCTGGTTTGTACCCCACCTGACCTTACATGAGAACCATAGGTGGCTGCAGGGTTCTCCTCCATCACTTTAGGGGCAGGCAAAAGACCACCCATACTAGCTGTTCCTGGAGGACCACCCCTTCGTCCTGCACTCATACTTTGGGGGGCTGGCACCCAACGAGAGCCCAGAGCAGCGCTCACCTCACTGAGACTATAGGGAAGGATGAGCTTGTCGTTGGAGGTCACTGTTTTTCTTTTGGTCAGAACTTCCACCAAGATTTCTCGTTTCACCTGTTTCAAGGTCAAGGAGAAAGAGAGGCGGGGAGAGATAAATTAGGAGATCTGGGGTTAACAGACACACACTATATATACAAAACAGATAAACAACAAGGTCCTACTGTATAGCACAGGGAACTATATTCAATATCTTGTAATAACTTATAATAATAGAAAAGAATCTGAAAAAGAATATGTATGTAACTGAATCACTGTGCTGTACACCTGAAACTAACACAATGTTGTAAACCAACAATACTTCAATTAAAAAAAAATAAAAAAATTTTTTTAAAAAGGGAAGGGGAGAGGAGTTGGAGAGCTTGTTGACTGGATCCTTCTGCCACTGAGGCAAGGCCTGAGGAGGGTGGGAGAAGGACCCCAGCAGCCAGGCCGGGAAGTGGGCCCAGAGCTCACCCTCAGGGCTACCAACCCACAGTGTGTGCTGCACTCAGCGTGTCGCAGAATGATCACACCCACAGGCTTGCTCAATGGCCCTGAGAGTGTGGTCACACGGGCCTGGGTGTCACTGCAGGCCTTGGGCTCAGGTGCTGCCTGGCGACCTGCGTTTACAGCTGTTGCTGTTGGAGGCGGGTTCCTGGCGTGGGTGTGGGGGCTGAGCGAGGGGCTGAGCCCTCCCTGACTGCCAAACCCTGTCCATGAGTGGGTGGCAGTCAAGAGATGGGGTGGATGTGAAGGGGAGGGCTGTCCCAATCTGCTGGCAGACATGCTCAGTCACCCCCAGGAATACGACAGGAGCTGGGGCTTCTACATGCAGGCACACCATTGGGGGGGGGGGAGGATTCGGTTTGTTTGTTTGTTTGTTTATTTAATAGAGGTACTCTACCACTAAGCTATACCCTCCCCAGCCAGGCACACCTTCTTAAAGAGCCACAGATGGCATGCATGCTTAGAAAACAGCCCTGGCACCACAGGCATTTGGGAATAGGTCAGTCTTTGCTGTGGGCGACTGTCCTGTGCATTACATCATGTCAAACAGCATTCCTGGCCTCCATCCACCAGATGACAGTAGTACCCCTGCCCAAAAAGATTCCAGACATGGCCCTATGCTTCCAGGGTTGAGGACCAGTGGATAAGAGGATGGATGGATGGATGGTCCAATGAGAAAATGACCTCATAAATCAAATGATTTTTTTAAAATTAAAGTACAGTAAATTTACAATATTGTGTTAATTTCAGGTATACAGTAAACTGGTTCAGTTATATATAATATATATAAACGATGATACTAAAGAGCCTTTCAAGTGAGGGGCTGAGGTGGGAAGTGGCCCTTCCCAGAAGGGAGTCCTTCAGAAATGAGGACAGGGTGGATGTTGAAGCCGCTACGCTAAGTGAAATGAATCAGACAGAGGAAGACAAATACTGTATGATCTCACTTACATGTGGAATCTTAAAAAACAAAAAACCCCAACCCCCCTAAGCTCATCAGCATAGAGAACAGATTAGTAGTTGCCAGAGGTAGTGGGTGGGCAAAATGTGTGAAGGGGTCAAGAGGCATAAACTTCCAGTTACAACATAAGTCATGGGATGCAGTGCACTGCGCAGTGAGGATCATTAATAACACAGTATTGCATAATTGAAAACCACTAAGAGAATAGATCTGAAAAGTCCTCATCACAAGAGAAAACAATTCTGTAGCTATGTATGTTGACAAATGTTAACTAGACTTATTGTAATGATCATTTTGCAACATATACAACTACCAAATCATTATACTGTACAGCTGAAACTAAACAAATGTTGTGTATCAGTTACACTTCCATTTAAAAAGATCTCTCGCTACATGGAGGCAACTATGATAGTCAGCTGGGATGTTTTCATCATTTTCAGAGATTATGCATTCTTTCTGAATACTTAAAAAATTTTAAAAAAATTTTTTGAGGGAGGTAATTAGGTATTATTGTTCTT
The DNA here is from genome assembly GCF_009834535.1 of Camelus ferus. Classification (NCBI taxonomy): domain Eukaryota; kingdom Metazoa; phylum Chordata; class Mammalia; order Artiodactyla; family Camelidae; genus Camelus; species Camelus ferus. The sequence goes on from NC_045717.1 coordinate 16,961,910, forward strand.
TTTATTGTTATTGTTATTATTATTATCATCTCAATAGAGGTACCAGGGATTGAACCCAGGACCTTGTGCATGCTAAGCATGCACTCTACCACTGAGCTATACCCTCCCCTCTCCTTTATGAATACTTTTGTATTTCTTTTGCTGCTTGCAAACATGCATTTCCAAACTTGAAATACAGGTGTGAACAATGTGTACCAAAAAAAAAAAAAAAAAAAAAAGAAGAAAGAAAGAAATGAGGAAGGGACACTGCAGAGATGGCGCAGGAGGAAGCAGGCAGACAGGCCTCACTTTACAGAAGTGCAGCCATTGCAGGAGGTTCTGGGTCTCAGCGGCCACCGTGGCTGGGGACAGGGAGCAGTACCTTCAGGAGCTGCTGACAGCGTGTCCAGCACCTCGGGGGGCCCAACCTCCAGGCCTTCGTCTCGGCCCGTGGCTCTCTTCTTGTAAGTGACGTTGCCCAGATACAGGATGGCCGAGAGGATGGAAAAAATCCTGTGGGGGAAGAGGAGCCTAGGTTGGGGCAGATTCCCCAAGAGTAAGACCACAGAGGCTTCCAGGGAACTGGGCTGAAGCTTCCCGTGAACTGGGCTAAATTCGTAAAGCCAAGTCTGAAAAACGTCCAGTCCTCTGTGAGGGACTCTATGGAATGGGACTTTGGGTGCATCTATCTCTACTGTTTTTGGCAGTAATGGTGGTGATGGAGTTGGTGGGGGCTTAAAATTTTTTTTTATGGAGGTGTAACATGCACACAAAATAAAGTATACAATTTCCCAAGTGTAGTTTGATGAAATGTCACAAAATGTACAGACCTGTAACTAGCACTCAGACCAGGGAACAGAACATTCTAGGCCCTGGAACCACCCTAACTGGCCCCCGGAGAAGAACCTGCAGTCCTGGCATCTAACATCGTCTGTGAATTTGACATCTATGAAATCACATGTACTTGTACCTGGCCTGTCACTGAAAAAGTGTGAGGTGGAGGTGCCATGCACGTTACTGCACTGAAGCATCGTTTGTTCTTTTTTTTTCTTTTCTTTTAAATAATAAGCTCAAATTTACTTCTAGGGCACAATCCGGTTAGAAAATAATTTCCATGTTTTTCATAGCATTGTTCATTCTTAATGCTGCTGACCAGCACTTCTCAGCCTCGGCACTGCTGACACCCAGCCCCTGTGCAGTGTGACACTCAGAATGTCTCTAGACAAGGCCAAGTGGCTCCTGCGAGCAGAACTGGGCCCCCAGTGAGAACCACTGCTGTGCATGGAGTAGTCCAGGGGTCAGCAAACTAGGGTCTGTTTTTGCACAGCCTACGAGCTGAGAACGGTTCTTTTTTATTTTTTTGAATTTTTTGGGGGGTTCCCCCCCAAATTAGGTTTACTTATTTATTTGTTTATTTTTAGTGGAGGTACTGGGGATTGAACCCTGGACCTCATGCAGGCTAAACGTGTGCTCTACCACTGAGCTATAATCTCCCCCGGTTCTTAAGTTTTCAAAGGGTCATTAAGAAACAAAACCAAACAGAAAGAACAGGTAACAGAGACTGCTTTGCCCTTGAAGCTTAAAATACGTATTATCTGCCCCTCTCCAGAGAGTTTGCCGACCCCTGTGTGGATATATCGCAATGTGTTTATTCATTTAATCTTCTTTGGGTGGGCATTTGGAGGGGGTTTCCCGGGCTGGGGGCTGTTATAAAATGAGGCTGCTGCTTGTGTGTGTGTGTGTGTGTGTCTCTGGGTGAGCAAACGTATGCTTTTGGTTGTCACACATCTGCAGGGGAGACAGTTTTCTGCAGTGGTTGGCCCCATTTGTGCCCTCCCAGCAGCGTGCTGGGCAGTGTTCCCTCTGGGTATCCTAGATGCCTGGGCAGGTGTGGAGAATACCCTGTGTGGTTTCAAAGAATTGAAAAAATATTTAATTGTGGTAGAATACACATCATGTAAAATTTGCCTTCTTGACCATTTTTAAGTGTATAGCTCAGTGGTATGAAGTACATCCACATTGCTGGGCAAAAGCCCTGTGAGTATTTTTTTTTTAATGTATTTATTTATGAGAGGGGGAGGTAATCAGGTTTGTCTGTTTGTTTGTTTATTTAATGGAGGTACTAGGGATTGAACCCAGGTCTTTTTGCATGTTAAACACACACTCTACCACTGAGCTATACCCTCCCCCCCAAACATAATGTTGAGATTATATTTTATTTTGTGGGGGGAGGTAATTAGGTTTGGTTATTTATATTAATTTTTTAACAGAGGTACTGGGGATTGAACTCAGGGCCTCGTGCACGCTAAACACGCACTCTACCGCTGAGCTACGCCTTCCTGCCCCAAAAGGCCTGCAGTTTTAATTAGCATTTCCCTGTGGCTAATGACAAGAGCCCCCTTCCATGTGCTCACTGTCACTGGGCTACTCTCCTTGGTGAGGCCTCAAGGAGGGTGTGGGTCAGATCTCAGAGTGACTGGTAAGCCCGGGGGCACCCATGCAGGAGGGGGGGCGGACAGCTGGGCCCACCCACTTACTGCTTCTTGGTGGCAGGGAGGAAGCCCACCATCTCCATGGCCTGCTTGAGTCTTTCAAAGTCGTGCTTCAGGTCCTCCCCATCTTCGATCTTCAAGTTATGCTGAAAAACAACGTCGGCGGCGCTCTGGGTATTTCAGGGCTGGTGAGGGTGGCGTGCAGGAATGATTTTGGCTGGAACCGATGGGGCAGGGCCCAGGACATGGGGAATGAATGGGCTCCTTTATGCTGCCCCACTCTGGGCCTCCTTGGAGCCGGTTAGGGGGCCGGAGAGGGCCAAGGCGGATGGCCTCTGACCTCCTGGCAGTGCGTAAACAGCCCGTGGGGAACAGAGGCTGTGTTTGTGGCCGAGGCTCGGGGCTGTTTACCTGGTTGAGGTAGAAATAATCTTCAGGCTGCTTGAGCTGAAATTCCTGACGCTCTTCCTCGCTGACGCCAAGTAACAAATAATAAAACACGTGGTAGTTCCTGTAGGTCAAAATTAGGAGAAAAAAGTTGTTTTTGGAAGCTGAGCAACAGCTACTCTTCAAACCGCTACTAATATTGCTTTGGAGATCACACCAGGGAGGAAAAAGCACCTCGAGTATGTACAAATTTGAGACAGTAAGTTGATTCTTATTATGTCAAAACAAAACAAAACAAAACAAAAAAATAAACCAAAACCCAAGCCATGAGTTTCTCCAGTGAGTAGATGCCTCAAGGGGTGGGCCTGTCTCGCTCACTGGTGGAGCAGAGATGCTTCTAATTTACCCACCTTTTGGCAGATATCTGAACACCTACTCCAGGTAAAAAGCCTTGGGCAGGCAGAAAAATAAGCATGAGAAGGTGGCAAAGCTCATGCTCCTAGGAGATCTGCCCTGGCCTCCAGCAGATTTCCGCAACCTCGGGACATCTGCTTCTTCCCTTTGTCGGGAAGGAGGCAGATGTGGTGGCTCACCAAGGAAATCTCCTCCTACCTCTCATCCTTCTCCTGAGAGACCAGGCGAGACTTTTCAAGCAGGTATTTTTCAACAACAGCTCTGTCATTAAGAGGACAAAGAAGAACAAATTAATTAACAAATTAATACTGTTTCCTCGGAGAAGAGGAGTGATTTGTTAACTGTGGCGAAGCCAGCTGTGGATTAACTTCCTTGGACTCGAGGTAAACACAGGTACCTAAAGGCAATCACCTTAAGTGTTGTAAGTATCATCTCACCCTAAAGGGAAAAGCAGTCACCCTAAAGGTGCCTTGCCCTGCTACTACCATCTATAAAATAAGGAACCTGGGTTGGCCGTTTCTGCTCCCTGGATTGGATTCGGGCTGACGGCTGTATGGAAGCCCAACCTGGCATCATGTAGGACCCCTGTCCCCACCCTCCAAGGTGGTGGGAACTGAAGCACTTGTACCCACGTGTTCACAAATAACACCGGAGGGGTCCAACCCTGCTCCCACTATGTCTCTGGTGATTAAATCTTTCTCCAATTAAAAATCTAAATGTAAGATACTGGATTCACTTTTCTATTCTTTTTAGAATAGCTTTGTTAATTATTAATATACGATACACTGTGTGTGCTCAAAAGTGCAAAACGAGATAAGTTTTGATGGTGTCCTTTAGAATCTATGCAATTTTCAATAACGGCTTCATTAGGTATAATTGATGTACAATAAACTTAAAATGTGTGACTGGATGATTCGTGACACATGCAAACACCTGTGATCCACCACCATGAACAAGACAGTGAACACATCCATCAGCTTGAAAAGTCTCCTTGGGCCCTTTGCCTCCCTGCCACCCACCCCCGAGCAGCCACTGACCAACCCCACTAAAGATTAGATTGGATTTTCTAGAATTAAAAAAAAAATAAAAAAGAATCATTTAGTACGTACAGCTGACCCTTGAACAATGTGGATTTGAACTGTGGGTCTACTTATATTCAGATCTTTTTTTTTAGTTTTCTTTTTTCTAGGGGGGTGGCAGTAATTAGGTTTTTATTTATTTGTTTAAATGGAGGTACTGGGGATTGAACCCAGGACCTTGTGCATGCCAAGCATGTGCTCTACCACTGAGCTATACCCCCTTTGGGTTTTTTTCCTACGTGATCTGAGGTTCGTTGAATCCATGGATGTGGAACCACAGATATGTAGGAATTGTGGATGTGGAGGAACCACAGATACACGGGGCTGACTATAAGTTATACTTGGACTTTCAACTAACTCCCGTGTTGTTCATGGGTCAAATGGATATTGTATCTGCCTTCTTTCACTCAGCCCAATGCTGAGATTCAGCTGCCTTGTAGCATGTATCAGACCTTCATTCTTTTTCATGGCTGAATAATACTCTACACATATAGACACACCACATTTTGTTTATTCACTCATCAGTTGATCGACAGCTGACGGACATGAGTCCATGAGGCTGTGTGGGGGCTGGGCCAGGGACAGGGCACCTGGGCAGCCACACCCTCCATGCTAACAGAGACATCACACATTCCTCGGAGATCTATGAGTCTCTGGGCACAGCTTTAATTTAATGCCATGGATTTAAATGTCCCCTGGGATGGGCATGACGGTTCCCATAGATGGATGAGGTGCTAAAAATTGGGAGGGGCCACATGCTGCCCCACAGAGGGAAGGTTGCCTGGCGAGGACCCACTATCACCAAGGATGTGAGATGTACGGGTCTGCAGGCCACCCTCATCCGAACCCATCCTATTATACAGAAGGGGTAGCCGGTGCCTGCGGGTGGTAGGGTTGGCTCCTGGTGCAGGGCTTGCTGGATGCTGCCTGCCTCTCTCTCTAGGAAGGCAGTCTTCTGTCTGCAGCCTTCTCAGATGCCTGCACACACAACCTGCATGCAGGGGTTCCCAAGGGTTCAGCCTGTGTTGTCTCCTCGAAACCCATATTTTCTTCCATTCCTTCCCCCAGCCAGTAACTTGGAGTTATAAGCAGTTTGTTTTCCTGGGAAGGGAGGTGGAATCTGGTTCTAGACTCATGTTTCAGTCTCAATCTAGCTGATTCCCTGTGCTGTGTTGGCCCATGGGCAAGGACAGCGACCCCGTGGGCACTGAGCTGGCATTTGACCGGCCACAGACCTTTCCCTTTGCTGATCATTCTGGAAGCCTACAGGGGTCTTGTTGGAAGCCAGGAATTCCCTGGCACTGAACCCTGAGCCCACAGGAAGACGAAGCTTTGCAAATTGGGGAACTGGGGGAAGGCCTGGACTGCCCCTGACCCTTGGCCTCAGCGGAAAAGCGGCAGCGAGAAGTGTCACCTGCCCCAAAGCAGAACCGAGTCTAGGCCTACTCCTGGCGAGCTGGCTGCAGCCACTGCCTGGACAGGAAGTGCACCCTCCTCTTTGGAGTGTGGGCAGGTCAGAGTCAAGGGCCAAAGCAGGACTTCCTTTCCTGACGCCAAGGCCACCGATACAACTCTTAGAAGCTGGTCTGTGAGATCCAGCCACCCGGGGCCTCTGGTCCTGAGCCTGATGGGAGCCAAGGCAGATAGGGCAGGCCAGACACTTAGCTTAGAGCCAGTCCTGCTGGTGAGCTGGGGTGAACGGTGGCCCCCAGAAATGTCCACCTGGGACCCATGACTGTGATTGTGAAAAAAGGTCTTTGCAGATCCAATAAAGTGAAGGATCTGGAGATGAGAACCTCCTTCATGATCCAGACAGGCCCTAAATCCAAGGACACATGTCCTAAAAGACAGAAGAGATGATCACAGAGAGACACAGGGGAGAAGGCCATGTGAAGACAGAGGCAGAGACTGGGTGAAGCGTCCACAATCAAGGATGCCTGGGGCCACCAGAAGCTGGAAGAGACCAGGAGGGATCCTCCCTTGGAGCCTCTGGAGGGAGCGCAGCCCTGCCCATACCTCGATCTTGGACTTCTGGCCTCCAGAACTGTAGAGGAATAAGCTCCCATTGTTTGGAGCCAGTTGGTTTGTGGTACCTTGCTTCAGCAGCCATAGGACATGAAACAGAGACCATGTGAAGGACAGAGCTAGGCAAAGGTGTCTGGGGGAAACAGGGCCTGCTGGTAGCAAAAGCTCTGGCTTCTGGCCTGAGGTCTGCAGGGCCAGCGTGGGACTCAGGGAAACAAAAGGCAGCCTTTTGGTGTCTCTGCTCCTGCCAAAGGAGCCCCTGTTTCTGAATTACAGCAACAGTTTATTTTTGTGTGTCTGCCTGGTAACATACTCTGGGCATTGCCTGCTGGACGGAGGCTTTGCAACGTGGCAGACACCATGTGTAAAATATGGACCTGTGGGAGAAAAACACATTTAAATTAAGGAGAGAGGGTCTTTGTGGAGAAAAGGCTGAGACCTGCGGGGCAGGTGGGGTCAGGCGGGTGGCTCTGGGCCCAGGAGGACTCAGGAAGGCACCACCTGATGGCCCATGGTGGCGCCGAGGCCATGGAGAGAACTGTCCGCTTCCAAGTGTCCCTGAGAGCTAAAGAGCAGGCGCAGCAGTTATCAAGAGTCTCTCCCACACCACTGCCTGTCCAAGCCTGGGTAGCAGGAAAAAGGAAGGAAGCCAGAGGCTGAAGGATTCAGGAAAACAACATTCCTGTTCATGTCTTGAATGTGCATCATCAAGTCAAACGATCATCAGGTCTAGATGGACCAATCAGGTTTAGACGGACCGAAAAACCTGGAAACTTTAAAATCAATCCCCTAGAGGACCTCTCCCTTCCTGCAACACCAGTGCCTTCTCGCAGCCTCCAGGGGCCTGTTGCTCAGGTCTCCCCACTTTAGGGCTTCTCACCCTGCTGCTCAGACCATCACCTGGGGCCTTTGCAAATCCCACTGCCACTGCAGACCCTCATACCAGAATGTGGAGGAAGGAGGGTGCCTTGGAGCAACTAGGCAATGGACTGCGCCAAAATGCCTTTTCTCCCCACAACTTCGAAATAGTTTTATTGGCTCATGAGACTTCTACATACTGAAAAAAAAAAAAAAATCCAAAACATTAAGCAGTATTAAATCACAACTACATTTTTTTAACTAATTGAAACTACTCAAAATATACATTTTTTAAAGAAAAAAAGTCCTACAGAACTGAATTCTGAAATGACTTTATGACTTAAATAGATAATTCCTTGTAACATTAATTCATTGTATAAAGCTGCCAGACATCTTCATTAGCATAACTATTGCACAGAGTGCAAGTGAACACAACTTCAACGCTACACGTTTAGTTGGAAGTAACTGTGCCACCACCTAAAGAACTCACATTTCTGGCACAAAATGTTGATCTGTTTTAACTTTCACCAGGCAGCCAACTTCACAATCCAGTTACCACGTATAGACTCACCCACCTATTCATCCATGTATCTATCTAAATTCATCAATCTACCCACCCATCCTCTCATAAATCTACCATCTACCAAAGAATCCACGAATCCATCCATCCATCCACCCATCCATGAATCCACCCATCCATCCATTCGTCCATCCATAAATCTCCCATCAAGCCATCCTTAAATGTACCCATCCATCCTTTTGTTGTTTTTTTTATATATAAATGTTTTTTATTGAGTTATAGTCATTTTACAATGTTGTGCCAAATTCCAGTGTAGAGCACAACTTTTCAGTTATACATGAACATAAGTACATTCATTGTCACATTCTCTTTCGCTGTGAGCCACCACAAGATCCTGTATATATTTCTCTGTGCTACACAGTACAATCTTGTTTATCTATTCTACATTTTGAAATCCCAGTCCCTTCCCACCCCCTGTACCCATTCATCCTTGAATCCATCCATCAACCATCATCCATCCATCCATTTATCCACCCATGAATCCATCCATCCATGAATCTCTCCATCCATCCATCAATCCATCCATCAATGAATCCAACTATCCATCCATCCACCCATGAATACATCCATCCATCAATCTACCCTCCATCCCTGCATTCTACCCACTCCTTCCGTGAACAGCTGCCTCACTTTGCTACCTAGCACCATGTCTCTTTTTGGCTAAAGGGGCATGTCTGGCAAGTGTCAGAGTCTATGTCAACTCTCTGTGGCATCCCTAGACCCACTAAACTAGACACATCAAGACCAGGAAATAGATTGGTGTGCCCTTGCCAGTTCTTGGCAAACCCCATCACACTAGGACCTCCAGCTCATTGTACTTACTCCATGGGAGCCTAGGCCCATGCTTGACACCCCAGAGGATGATCCGGGGATGGCAGGATTGGTTATGGTGCCACCCCTCCCCCACCTATGCCTCCCACCTCGACCCACTGCTCAGACTTTCACATCGGTGACTTAAAATCATGCTTGCTTCCCTGTACAATTCACAAGTGCCTGGAAGGCCAGCATTTCAGCACCCAGCTCCCTGCTGGCTCAGGCCTGGCTCTCCACTGCAGGGAAGCCCAGGACCCCAGACCCAGGCTGGAGTGCACAGCGTGGGCAGCTGCCAACTCACCCTCTCACGATGCCACTCTCCAGGTAGTTGACCTGGATGAATTTCCCAAATCGGCTGGAATTGTTGTTGTGGGCTGTTTTAGCATTCCCAAAAGCCTGCAAGGAAAACAAAAGCAGGTTTTTAGGTTGTGAGCACAAACTTTCTACAGGCTGCAGCCTGGGAGCCTGGGAGCTCCCTCTGTGTGCTGTGGACCCTGGCTCGCTGGAGGTCACTCAGTGACTCCAGGTGAGATCTGGAAAACACGAGGGTAGGTGGCCCTAGGGCATCCTAAGGGCTTCCACTTTATCTCTATGTCTGGGTTGCGGGAGGGGCTCAAGTTTTAAGTCCCGGATGTTAGAAATGCCAATTGTCGGAATTCTTTTTCGTAATAATTGTTCACGTAGCAAAATTGTTCACTGTGGGCCAGACCCAGTCCACTGCCTGTTTTTTGTACTGCCTGTGAAGCCAGGGGTGGTTTTTACATTTGTAAATGGTTTAAAAAAAGAAAGAAAAAGAAAAACAACCCCAAGAAGAGTAATATTTCCTGCCATGTGAAAATTCTATTCACGTTTCAGGGTCCATAAAATGAAGTGTGTTGGCCCATGGCCAGGCCTGTTCATTTACTGATTGTCCACAACTGCTTTTGTGTTGTGACCACAGGGGAGCTGCGACAGAGACCATCTGGCCTTCAAAGCCAAAAATATTTACTATCCAGAATATTTACTTTCCAAAAGGAGTTTGCTAGGCCGTGGGCTGATATGGGCTTCAGGTTGTAGGCTGAGCACCAGCCTGGGTGTGAGGGAGCAGAAGTGAGGACAGGTCCCATCCTGGAGGGGTCCTGCAATTCTCTGGGATGGCAGGCAAGCAGGTTCACAGTAAGTTTTTTAAAAATTGGGGTAAAATTGGCATAACATAAAACTGAGTGTTTTATTTTAATTTTTTAAAATTGTTTTATGGAGGTACTGGGGATTGAACCCAGGACCTCGTGCATGCTAAGTAACCACTGAGCTCTACCCCCACCCCCCAAAACTAAGTATTTTAAAGTGAACAATTCAGTGGCATTTAGTATAGTCACAATATTGTGCAACCATCACCTCTATCTAGTTCTAGAACTTTCCCATCACCCCAAAAGGAAATCCATCCCCATGAGCAGTCTCTCCCCATTCTCCCTCCCCCAGCCCCTGGCAACCACGAATCTGTTTTCTGTCTCTATGAATTTGCCTGTGCTGGACATTTCATGTAAATGGGGTCATGCACTATGGTGGCTTTTTGTGTCTGGCTTCTTTTACTCAGCATGTTTTCAGGGTTCATCCATGTGGTATGAATCAGGGCTTCATTCCCAATATGCAGAGGAAAGTGGGCACAGAGTACAGAGCCTGCGGCTTGGTGGGGTCCCCCCTAGGGTCTCCCATATGACCACCATCCAGATTACGACAGAGAACACCCTCTGTCCCTCAGCCAGGCTCCTGGGGTACCTGTTTCCTATGCAGTACCCAAACAGGGAGAACAGACAGGGAGAAGGTGTGATGGAGCCTTGGGGGAAATCAGGGCAGGGAAGATGCCTGGGGAGTGGGGTTCCTTGTTTCAGGGAATGAGAGGCCAGTAGAAGTGGGGACAGTGAGGCTGGGCCGAAGAGGGGAGAGAGGCAGAGATGGCATGGGGGAGCTGTGACATCCCAAAGTCACATGCAGAAAGGGAAGCTTGGCAGCAGCAAAAATGCTGTCAGGCTCGCGCTGTTTCCAATGTTCCCATTTGAGGAGGCTGGCCGTGCGGGAAGGGTGGGAGGCAGGGAGGCCACAGCTGTGAGGAGGTGGCAAGGCCACTGCCAAGGTCTGCTGCGGGGTGTGTCTATGTCTGCAGGTCTAGTAGGGTGGGGGACAAGGGCAGGGTGGAGAGAGGTGGCCAGGCCCTCCAGGGGAGTCAGGAACAGGGAGACACCAAGAGGAGATGTGATTTTCTTGAAGCCCTCATGCTGCAGGGCAGATGGATGCAGTTGATCATTGATCAGAGCTTCTGGTGTGACCGCCTGAAGCCAGGAGCCCCATAAAAAAGTGTCCACTGGAAAGCCTGGGATACTTCCTTGGAAAATGGCTCATTCAGCAGAGCTTAAGATCAGGGCCCCGCTTGGGCCCATGTGCCGGTCACTCTCCTGGCTGATCGGGTCACAGTATGAGTGACTTCCTGCCCTGATGCCCCAGGGGCTCCAGACCTGAAACAGGCCTCGCTGTAAAGCCTGAACCAACCGCCAAGCTGCCAAGCCGGGGAGTAAGAGTGGAGGAAACGGCCCTGGAGAGGCACCCCGGCCCCGACTGCAAAATCGGGGGTACCTTCAGGGTGGGAACAGGGGCTGGGCACTTCATTGGGGAGCAGTCTCCACATGGCCTTGCAGAGGAGGAGCACAGCCTGAGGAGGCGCCTTCCGGAGTCAGACAGCGGCCACAGAGCCCACCCTCTCCTCTTCTTTACAAGGTCTTGACGTATATGCCTGAGCTACTGGCCAGCTGCTGGGGGCCGGGCCTCAGTCGACCCTGCTCTCCTGCATATTTACAGAACCCAGTGCAGGGTCCCCACTCTCGGCACAGCTGAGACTTGGGGGCTGGACCATTCTCTGCAGGGGGAGGCCATTATGCGCACTGTAGGGTGCTGGGCAGCCAGTAGCACCTAGGACCACCAAACATGTCCCCAGAGAAAGCCGAATTGCTCGGGCTGAGAAGCACTGCTAGGTACCGAGGGAGGGAAGAGGGGTTTGCAGGGCAGGGTCGTCGAAGCTCCTCCTGTAATAAGGGCCCCATGTGGGCTGCAGGCCCTGATGGGTCCTCTAGGGAAGAAAACTCTCTTTCCAGGTTTCATCTCCTCCAAGTTCAACCTTCATTTGAGGGTAAAGCCCACAGGCTCCTGAGCCACCGCTCTGGGAAAAGCAGACAGCAGATCTGTCTCCTCCTTTACTTCCAGACCCTGCGGGGTGGTGTCTGAGCTGGGGACAGGCCGGCTCTGTGAGAAAATGAGCTCCCACAAGCAAGCACACGAAGTCCTGCCTGTCCCAACTACGAACAGATGGTGAAGGGGCACTTGAATCCCGCATGGGCTCCCTCCCAGGGCCAGTCCTGGGTCCCCGCAGTGCCTGGTTTCAGGGCCTGCCACAGTCCCCCTTGAGATGCACATTCACATCCGGAAGAGCCACAGCGGTCCCTTCTGAACTCGGAACAAGTCTCTGCGGCGATTTCTAAGGAAACAGCCAGGCCTGGCGTCCTGGGGACAGGAGGGAATGTCTTCGGGATGTGAGGGCCCACCAGCTCTCTGGTTCTGCGATTACCAGCGCGGGGGGCCCGGTGACCTCATGTGTCTGGTATGCGGTCTCAACACACTGCGACTTTTCAGAGCTGATCTAAAAATATCCGGTTGGTGCTATTATACGTCCCGTCGGAGGAGGAGGAAATACTAGCCTGGCACTCGAAGTGAGGGGAGCTATTGTGTAGCTGTCCCGGGGCTGGCCAGGGGTGTGCGTGGTCTCCAAGCACAAGGGTGGCTGGTGTACCGGGTGGATGGTGTGGGGCTGGGGATGGACGGGAGAAAGGAGGAGGGACCGGGTGCCGGCTCTGATGCGATGTACTCTGGCACTGGGGTCAGGGAGGCCATGCGCTCCTGCTGTCTTCCCACTGGGCCAGAAAATCCACAGCCCTGGCAAAATGCTTCTAGGGAAAGGCCTCTACTTTCTTAGGAATGCTTTTTTTCCCCCTTTTTCAGAATATCAAAGACATGTTTCTAATATAAGTTGTACGCTTTGAAAAAAAGATACAGAATCTTGCTGAAAATTTATCCAACAAAAGAGAAAAAAAGCCCATAAAGTGATGAGTCTATAATTCAACCTCACTCCCTGTCGGTTGCTAGGTAAAATGAACAAAGAGGCAGCGCACATCAGGTGGCCCCAACCCTGCCAGGGATGCTGAGAGCTGGGGGGTGTCCAGCCGTCTTCCAACTGCCTTTGTCTTCGAGGTTCTTCTTTTGGGAGCTTGAAAAAGGCTTTTTAAATCAAAGACATCCAGCGTTGAGCAGCCTACTTAGCCAGAAATTTCCAGAAGGTGCATTTTCTATCTAAACAGGACGGCTCTTTACTCTGTTGGAATGCACGGTAAACATTCTAGGAAAGACAGTGATATGACATCAAAGCATAACCTGTGGTGTGTGCCAGCCCCACGCCAGGTGTGCTATGGGCTTCTGACTCTTGTCGAACTTCTCTAAGGGACAAATTGGCCTTCCCCATTTCAGATGAGGGAACTGAGGCTCAGAGAGGTCAGCTGATCACTCTGAAGCTGAGAGTGGGTGGTTGACACAGCCCTGGGTTGGAACCCAGTGCCCCTACTCCCAGCCCACGTCCCTTCCATCACCCCTCAATCCCTGGGCCAGACTGGTCCTCAGCACCTGGAGCCAGGCAAGCGGGTCTGGGACTTCTTGGGGTGTCTTCCTGCCCTGGCTGGAGGCAGCTCACCCAGGGCCTGGCAGCCGAGCAGGCAGATTCCCGAGCCCTGAGTTCACACCTGGCCTCTTGGGTATTCCACGTGAAAAACAGATAAGCCCCGAGAGGGACTGCGTTAAGCAAACTGTTTTGCTTTCAGATTTCAAAACCCAAAAGTCCCATGGAATGAACTCACAAAGGCAAGAGCATTTGCCCATCTCCTGTGTTGACAGGTGAGCCCCAACTCGGGGTTCCCCTGGAGAGAAGTCCCCCAGCCTCACCTTGCAGGGTGGTAGTCCTTCCGGCCAGGCAGAGGTGGCCTGAACCAGGATCTAACTCCATCGTGCCCAGATACACCTGCGGCCATCCTTCCTCTGAGACAAGTTCTAGGTTGCTGTCGTGGCTTGGTCTTGATCGGGGGGTTGGCCTTCTCTGTTTTCCGGATCTAGCCACAGGGACCTCCCTTCCCAAGTGTTCATGGTGCTTTTGTACATGTGGTTTCATTCATTCACTTAACAACAATTTACTGCTGTGTGCCTGGCACTGTTCTAGCCTCAGAGAGCCCCCTCCCTGATGGGCACCCCCCACAGGTCCAACTTGGCTGTGGCTCCAATGTCACTACCTCCGAAGTCTCCCCAACCCTCCCAGGCACTGTGGGTTGCCTGCTGCCACTCGTGATCTTGACACCGCCCTTCCCCCTGCAATGCCACGTCTGGGTAGAGCCTCTGCCCCCCACCCAGAGACCATGAGCCACACATCCAGGACTTCCAAATCTCTCATATCCATTCAAGGCTGGGAACTAGGACAGAGGAGTGACTGGTGTTTCCAGGAGAGACTGCAACTTGTAAAAGAACACTAGCAAACACGAGGCCACGGTGAAGCTGAAAGACAGGGCGGAAAGGGAGACTGTGTCCCACTCGCTAGCCAGCAGGAGCCCTCTTGTTTGAGTTATTTTTTGAGCCAAGTGTTCTCCAAGTTCCAGGCATATCTTTCAATGTGAAACAGTACTCAGCCCAGGCTGTGTCTATCTGGGGACAGAGGTGACTGCTGGCACCACAGGGGTTGGCCTGCGAGGCACGCCATGGCCCCTGGAGCCCAGGAGCCCTGCTCTGCTATGTCTGCTGAGCAAACAGCCCCGGGGATGTGCAGTCAAGCTGGGACTTTCCTGTGTGGAAATGCCGGGGAAAATAACCCCGAGGGGGTGCACGGGGTGGGGGGCTATTTCTGGTGAGGTGCCCAGGAGAACAGCTCTGCTTCCGCAGGGGTTTCCAGTGGGTCCCTGTGGCCCACGGAGGGGGGCTGTGCCAATCGGGGCAAATGAGTTGGCTGCTCTTGGGTTTCAAGTTCCTCTCCTGTAAAATGAGGGGGCAAACCCTTGCCTTCTCAGGTTGTATGAGAATGAAACGAGACTGCTTGTGTGGACCAGGGGCCAGCAGGCTTACCCTGTGAACGGCCAGGTAATATTCTGGGTTCTGCTGCGACGACTCAGTTCTGCTGTGAGAGCGTGAAGCAGGCACAGATGACCTGTACGTGAAGGGACGTGGCCATGGGGAGGACACCTTCCCAATGCCTGGGGAGGGCAGGGGGTGGTGGCGGGTGGGGGGATGGGGGTGGGAGGACATGGTGGGGAGAGGAAGGCTTAGACACTGACCTCTGCCGGGGTCAGTAAATTATGGCCAGCCACCTGTTTCTGTATGGTCTGTGAGCTAAGAACAGCTGTCACATTTCCAAGTACTTGAAAAGAAATCAAAAGAGTATTTCACCACACACAAAAGTGATATGAACTTCAACTTTCAGTGTCCACGAATAGTTTTGTTGGCGCATGGCCATGTCTGTTTATGGATGGTCTGTGTCTGCTTTTGGACCATGGCGGGGCTGAGTTGTGGTGATGGAGTTTTGCCCAACAAAGCTGAAAATACCAACCCTCCGGCCCTTCACAGGAAAGGTGTGCCGGCTACCATTCTAGGGGCTCTCAGTTACATGTCCCCTTCTCCCAAATGGGACCAGGGCAGTGCTGGGACGGGGAGAAGACTCTGATACTCAGACGTGCAATGTGTGAGCAAGAGAGGGCATTGAGTGTTGCCTGGGCTGACTGTGGTCTCTGCCCAAGGCACAGCAGGGACACAGAGAAGCAGGACCAGGAAGCATGGAGGGCAGAATGGGCCAGCATATTCACAGGCCCAGAGGGGCTGAGTGGAGAGACAGAGAAGCCTGCTTCCCTGGAGCTGGGGAAGGGAGAAGCCCGGCTGATGCGGTTTCCACAGAGCTGCTGCGCAGGGAACGGATGGAGGCAGCCAAGGCTGGCAGAGGGTGGCTGGATGTGGGGAGGATGAGGACAATGGGAATGGGGTGGCAATGATGGCAGTGAGGGGCAGTAGCTGTGGGGTGGAAGATTAGACCCCCACTCCCCTGCCAGCCCACGCAGGTGACCGCTGAGGGCTCACTGGGCTTGTGGGTACAGTGCAGGAAGTGAACAAATTACCCCCAACTTCATGGCTCCCCGAGTCACAGATGAGGAAGTGGTCTTTCCAGGGCCCAGCTGACACCCAGCCTCGGCCCGGGTTCTGTTCTCTTCCTGTTGCCCACGGGGCTTGGGACACCCAGCAGGCTCTCTCTAGCCAGCTGCTGGATGGATAGACGGACAGGCGGATGGAGGCACGTACAGAGAGCCAAGTGCTGACAGGACGTGACACTCACCCCCTCTCCATGACCCCCATTCATAACAGGCTCTGTCCTTCCTGGTCTATGATCTCAAACTTGTATCTAGTTATTATGTCTAGTCTTTAATTTTTTTTTGGCAGGGGGAGGTAATTAGATTTATTTATTTATTTTTAGAGGAGGTACTGGGAATTGAACCCAGGACCTCGTACATGCTAAGCATGCACTCTATCACTAGAGCTATACCCTTCTGCCCAGGCTCTGGCCCTCTTATCCATAACAGCACTGACTGTCAGCCACAGATGTGGAAAGAAACACTGAAAACACAGCACGGGCTCCTGGGGCCAGGATGAGGCTTTTTGAAACAGATTCCTACCAAGGGCGAACTGTGCTGGGGAGAGGGTGGTGGGGAGTTGGGGGTGGAAGATGGAATCTTAGGGAAAAAAAGAAAAAGAAGCCAAGTATGAAACAAGTTATTGTATCTCCTATTTCACTACATTTTGGTTTAGGTTATAAATGAAACCACGTGCTAGATCACAGAAAGAATAAAGAACAGATTAAGCTTTGATGGGGGAGGGTCTGGCTTGCTTCTTCCTGCACCAAAAATATTTGAGGAATTCATCAAGATCCCTGAGGGGTCGTTTTACCCATTTGATTCCCAAATCATTCTCTTTGGGGTTTTACTTCGTTCTTTTTCTCAGGTTTTTGAGTTGGGAAATTAACGCACTTGCTTTCATTTTTTCATATTCATTCATGGCTACGAGTTGTCCTCTCATTACTGCCTTAAATGTATACCATGGGTTCTGATAATATACAGTTTTGATCACTGATTTTTAAAAAGTCTGTAATTTTGGTTTATAGATACCTCTTCATCCAAGAGTTAACAGAAGGTTAGCTTTTCTTTTAAAAAAAAATTCCATATGGAAGGGCATTTAAAAGAATCAATTTCTCATTTTACTGCATTAAGAGTGTTGACCATAATATTTCTACTTTTGGAAATTCTAGATGCTTTCTTGGTGACCTAATATATGGATGAGTTTTGTGAACGTTCCATGAATACTTAAGATTTATTCTCATATTGGAGTGAAGGGTTTGCAATATGGCCACAATCTGTCTAAATGTGTACTTTGGGCATCTTACATCCTTGGTGTTTGCTGTTCACTCAACTAGTCTTGTGTTATGTGTTTGTATCTATTTCTCCTAGGACTTTTATAATTTCTACTTTGCAAAAGCAGCTGTTGTGTTGTGGGGTGCATAGATACTTAACTATTATACCCTGATGGTAAATTGAGGATTTTGGCATTATGATGAATTTTCTTCATCACATATAATGTTCAGGGGCCTGAGCTCTACCTTTTACACACTGGAATTGCGGCTGTGTTCTATCCTGTTTCTGCCTGCCACATTTGTGCCTATCCTTTTATTTTTAGCTTCCCGAACCACTTTGGGTTAGGTGTGTCTTATTCATAAAACATGGATTTGAAATTTGCTTTGTGAGGCAAGCTGAAAACTCTCTCCCTTTAGGTAGATTGCGCCCATTTAAATTTAGCAGCATGATGCACTCATCCCCTCATTAGCTCTCCTCCCATCTGCTGCTTGTGGGTGTGGCTGAGTGACTAGAGGTCAGAACAATTCTCCAACTCACTTCTGATGACTTCCTGAAATCCTGCACCTTTTGTAAAGATTTTCCAGCCTCACTTTGCAACTGATCTGTTTTTAATTTGTGTGGTGGGATGCATCTGGGGAAAGGAGCCACCAGGCCTAGTGGACTGGATGGAGTCATATTTAGGCTGAGCCGAGTGGGGAGTACGAGCGGAGGGCTTGTTCTGTAAGCGGGTGGCTCACTATGGAAGGGTTCATCTTGGGATGACTTTGCTTCCCTATAAAACTTTCAAACTGCAAGCTGTTGATGACAAGAACTGCAAGGACTTCTGATACTTTCTTTGCAGCAAAACTAAGCATTTGCACTTGTGGGGAAAGGTGCGCTCCCAGGGGTGGGCTGGAGGGAGCGTCGGTGGTCTCCAGATCATCCCTCTACTCTCCCTGCAGACGCTTGAGCCTGTCTCTACACCCTCAAATGGGGCTGCCCCTTGGGGCTCCAGGCTCCCCTTGGGCCCACCCTCCATACCCAGGGAGAGGAAACCTGTCATCCAGGGGCTCCCCTGGTTATAGCAGTGAGGATGGAGAGTCAGAGCTGTCAAGATTTCAGTTCTCAACCCCAATCCCCACCTGCCCCGTGAGTCACCACTACCTTACTGCTCTGGTAGCTTGAGGGGAGGGAGAGAAAAGGCTGAGCATCCAAATATGGGCTGTGGGGGTCTGTTAAAGACACAGAGTCTCGGGCCCCATCCCAGACTTGCAAAATTTCTGGAAAGGCTAAGGAATCTAAATTCTTAAACCAGAGCCCAAGGGTGTTCTTCTGATTCCTGGAAGGGTTAGAACTGCTGCTCTAGGGTTTATTATGGGAATGAAGTATCTCTAGGAAGAAATAAAGCAAGAGGATGTCTACTTATACCCCTCCCTCTTTCTTGAACATTTGGAATAGGGATCTAGATAGTCAAGAGCGGGACAGGGAAAGAACTTTGTGCTGGGTACACCTAGTTTAATCAGACCGCTCTCCTAATGCTTAGTGCCAAGAGACTGGAAACTTTCATACTCAGGGTTTCACGGAGATCAGCCACTACCCGCTTGCACCCCACCCCCAGGTGGGTCCTATTCCCATCCTGCCTGCCACTCGATGGCCTTGTTCAGCCAGGCCCAGCAAGCTGGAGGGGGCATGGAGGAGAAACTAGGTCCCTGTGGCGATGTTGGAATAGGCACAGGAGAAGAAATCATTGTTGAGAGCCACCTCCCAGCTTTGCTTCCTTATAGCCCTGAGAGGCAAGGGATCATCTGGGAAACTGAGTTTGGTGGCTTGGCCCAAGTCCTGGCAAGGGGCTCTGCTTTGTCCTGACGTAGGTCCGGCTGGGAAGCCGGTACTCTGCACACCAACCCGGCTGCTGGACACTGTCACCTACCCACACCAGTGGGGCCATCATGGCTGAAGCTCAGGTAGTGGTGGGAAACATTTCAGAGGAAGAGATGACAGGATATGGTGACAGCGAGTGCGCAGGCAATGGAGGAAAGCACCCAAGACCAATGGTGATGGTGCAGGCGACTGAAATGGGGAAGTGGGAGAGGGCGGAGATGCGGGAGGTCGAAGTTCAGTCTGCCATGCCCTGACCTGAGATTTGCTTTGCCCGTCTCACACCTGGTGGGAGCTTGTCTGCGTGAGGGGGGTGGGGGCAGCTCAGGGTCTACAGACTAGTCCCCAGGCCACATCTGGCTTGATAAGCCTTTTTTCCCCTTAATACCCTTTTAATTTTAGAATAGTTTTAGATTTACAGGAAAATTCTAAGACTATTACAGAGAATTCCCAAGTGCCGCACGCTCAACTTCCCCTACTGTTAACATGATGGTGGTAGGTTCACCACAACAAATGAACCAATACTGACTGATACATTATTATTAACTGAGTTTGCATTTCATTCGGATGTCCTCATTTCCCATACCCCCCCAACCCTGGCCATGTCCCTTTTCTGTCCCAGGATCCCACATTATATGGAGTTGGCACATCTCCTTGGCATTTCCATGCCAAGTTTCTCAGCCTTTCCTTGCTTTTGAGACCTTGACAGTTTTAAGGTGGGCTGGCTCAATACCTTGTATAATTTCCTTCAATTCGGGTCTATCTGATGCTTCTCTCCCACGGCCTGTGTTTTGTTTTATTGGCAAATGGCCCCACTCATTCATTTCCTGATTGCCTGGCTACTTTTGCTCTACCACGTGGAGTGAGTACTGCGTGGCCCCCAAATCTGGAAATGCTAATTACATGGCCCTTTTACAGAAACAGGGTGCAGATCCCTGGCATAAACTACTATGTCAGGGTAGTTTAATCCAGGATACACTCCACAGGAGCAGCCACCGCAAACCCGCTCTGGCCAATTTTATCATCACTCAACACCAGGGGAGTTTGATCAATTAGCATAATGAATGTTCGAAGTGGACTTCTATGGATGATAAGTGGTGATTCTCAAGACATTTTTGAGGCACTTTCCACACTTGTTTGAGAATTTCCACCCAAGGGGCCTGTTCCTTAGGGACAGGGACTCAGGTCTGACCTCAAGCCAGTCCCATACCCAGCTGCTGGATCAGGGGCTCATGTGGGGCCCCAGGAGACGGAGCTCAGGCGCACCTGGAGCCACCAAAGAGGTCAGAGCCGACAAAACCAGCTCTAGGACAGCTATTTTAAGATGGGAAGGAATCTGAGAGGTGGGTGGGGCAGGACCTGACAGGGAGCATTCCGGATGGGTAAAGCCCGCTCTGCATTTGTTTTATTAATTGTGCTAAAATTCAATAAACAAGGTTCCACTGCACAGCACAGGGAACTATATTCGATAACTGGTAATAATCTATGATGAAAAAGAATATAAAAAATGTATAACTGAATCACTATGCTGTACACTAGTAATTAACACATTGTAAATCAACTATACTTCAATTAAAAATAAATAAAATTAAATTCATGTAACAAAATACACCGTTTTAACCACTTTAACGTACAATTCAGTGGCATGCGGCATGTTCACTACGTCATGCAACTATCAGCTCTATCAAGTTCCAGAACATTTCATCACCCCAAAAGGAAACCCTGTACCCATGAGCAGTCACTCCCCATCCCCCTGGTCCCAGCCCCTGGCAACCACTAATCTGCTTCCTGTCTCCCTGGATCTGCGCGTTCTGGACATTTCATGTAGATGGGATCATAAGTATGTGGCCTTTTGTGTCTGGCTTCTTTCACTTGGCTTGAAGTTTTTGAGGTTCACCCACACTGTCTTGGGTGTCATTCCTTATCCTGGCTGAGTAATCTCTGTTGTATTTACTCAGCTTTGAAAAGGGGCCATAAGAGCAGCAGCCAGGCCTGCCTTGGTGGGTGGCTCCATCTTCCTTGGGTCTGGGGAAGCCATGGCTGGTGCTGACCACCGGATCCAAAGGCCATTAGACACCCTCAATGCTCGGGTGTAACGAGCTTCCAGCCACCTCTTTTTTCAGGTGGAAGCGAGCGTCCCTTTTGACCTCCCATCACAGGCTGCTCCAGCCTTCACTTCTCTCTTAGGGGCCCCTCTTCCTTATGGGGCAGCTCTGGAACAGGTGCAGAAGGCAGCCCACGCACCGAAGGGCTGTCCTAGCCTCCCCATGAGATTTGTCCCTGAGCTCAGCATCGCTGTGACCTCATCCCAATGCTCCCTCACTCCCTGCTCTTCCACAGCTGAAACCTGGGGCTGCTGAGCTAGATTAGCTGCTGTGGGAAACAAATGGGCCCTGAACACCAAAAGGTCCCTCAGAGCCTCAGGGTGTGGGCCAGGGAGCCCCACAGTGCTGGCTCTGTCCTAGGACTCTGCTGTCCCCCTGACCTTCTGGATCTCTCCTCCATCTCTCCCTGCAGGCCTCAGGGTGCACTTAGCTAGGTGATGGTGCAGGAGGATACAGCATGTGCAAAGGCCCCGGGGCAGGAGTGATCAGGAGGTGGAATGGAGAGGTCGACCTGCTGTAGATTGCACAGCGGAGCTGGGCTTCCTGGCAGAGACAGCTCTTGGCCCTGAAGACCTGGAGGTGGTAAATTCCAAGGGGAAGGGTGCAGTCACATGCCTTGAGGGGAGAGAACTGGTCCAGGCATTCTGGCAGAACTGGAGAAGTTCCCTCAGGAGCTGCACATCCTTGCCATCTTCTCTCTCCCCCTCCCCACAATCTCATCAATAGTCACACCTCCAACCAGCAGCTCTGTCCAGGCGGGCGCTCCTAGATCCACGTGGATCCCTGCAGACTCTGTCCAGAGCCCCAGGCCTGATTTTTAACTGCACATCCTAGAGGCCCCTAAACCAGAGTGGGATTCCTGGTCTCAGTGCTACTGGCATTTGGGGTCGGTCGCATAGTCTTTGCAGAGGGGGCTGTTCTGTGCACTGAAGGATGCTGAGCATCAGCCCTGGCCAACCAAAAAACATCTTCAGACATTGTCAAATGTCCCTAGGGGGCAGAATTACCCCCTGAGAACTGAGTCTTAGTTAAAAAATTGGCTGCCCTGGAGATCCCTGGGTTCTCAGGAAGAGCCAAGTGGAACTGTGTAAATTCTCACAGGTTGCTGTGTATTACTCTTCCTTCAAGGGGAGATGATACGATCCAGCATTTCCTGACACCTCACACCACAGAAGGCTTTGGGCCCAGGCCCCTGACCACTGCCAGGAGGTGCCATTTCCCCCTCCACTCAGGAAGAGCTTGTCAGCAGCCTTGAGCTGGGATCACAGGGCTGGTCAGCGGCTAGGTAGCCAACCGAGAGCCTTGGGCTAGACCCCCTGGCCTTTCCAAAAGGCAGGTCACTTCCAAGGGTCAGGTAACTGAATTCTCATCAGGCCTGGCCTTGGGAGCTGGCTGTGGCCAGTGGTGGCTAAGCAACTCAGAGGGCGGCTCCCCAGTGATGTTGGGGACAGGGCCCCAAAGCCGCTCCATCCTAGATAATCGCTAAGAAATAAATCTGCTGCCAGGCCCTGTGGTTACTTGATGCCCAGCCGCATCCCAGCCTAGGCAGATGTGCTGATGGACAGCCCCACCCCCCACCCAGCCCTGGAGCAGCAAAGTGCCCAGAGCATGTGGAAAGGGCGGCGGCCGTGGCAGGGGTGTCCCGGGCCTGGAGCTAAGTTTGCCTTTTAATCAACTCTCTCTACCAATTCCAAGGAAGCCTTTCTGGGTGCTTAAAATACACCCATAATTTCACTCTTCCCTTAGACACAGTGTTCCCAAAAATATAACTTCCACTTTTGTCTAAAATAGCCTGAGATTACTGCAATGCGTCAGGGCTCTGTACTTCTAGGCAGCAGGCCAGAAAGGCACCCTTGCACGTCTGCAGGGCACGGGAGGGGCAGAGAGTGTCATGGGCCATACCTTCCAGGTGGCCAGCCCCTTCCTAATGCTTCCAGGGGCCCCTTGATCAGAGGCCTAGGCATTCACGGCTGTAGGGCACCCTGATCCTCTCCATACCCCCAAAGACAATCTCTCACCTTTCTGTATCCCTCTCTTGCTCTGGTGGGGCCCCACATCTCAGCTGGGTAGTCTCTGGGTTGTCGGTCACTCTGCCTCCGTTCCATCTTTCTGATCCGGGTGGCTACTTGCAGCGGCTCCCTCCATTTTCTCCATTATGTGACGTCCCCGTGGTGAGCTGGGAACTCCCATGCCTGCTAGTCTGAACCTAGCACCAGGGCTGGGAACACAGCCACCCCAACCCCGGGCCACGAGCAGCTCATCCTTATGCTCATCCCTCTAGCTGAACTGTCCCCTTGCCGTGAGCTCCAGTGCATCCTCCTGGGCACACATCTGGCACCCCAGATGCGAGCTTCCTCCAGGGGTGCTGTGGCCCTGAGTATGCACCTCTGGCCTGGCCCCATCAGCCCCAGGGAGTTCATGCTGCCTTTCCTGGCAGCTTGAGGGGGATCCAGGGGTTGTTGGGGGGAGGGTGGGTCTGGGAGGCACTGGGGGTCTTGCTTGGTGTCCTCAGGGCCTGGGATGCTGGGAACCCTCTGAGGCCCCTCTGTGAAATGCAATACCAGGAGGGGGCCCTACAAAGCCCCTACCACCCTCAGCCAGAGCTCACACACCCTTGCCGCACAAGCGCTCCCAGTTACCTGTGGGACACAGAGCGCGTGATCAGGAGAGTGAGAGCAGCAAAGTGAACTTATGAGACGAACCTCTGGGACATCCACGTCCAAGTCCTTCTTTTCTGACCCCTCCCCCACGAGACTGATTTAAGACACCCCTGTGGGTAAATGTATGTTTATGAATATATAAATACATATGGCACAGACCAATGCAGAAAGATTTGAGTTGGTGATAGGAGTCATTTGGACAAATAAGGGGACCTGGTTTCCTTATGTTTGGGAGGAGAGAGCAGAGCAGAAGTCAGAAGTGTGCACAAGGGAAGTAACTGGAATGTTCTGGAATGTTCTACATGCACACAAAGGTCAATGGGTCAAGCAAACCTTTCCTATCCAGGGCCAGGTGTTAAATATTTTTTTGGCCCTGTGGGCCATATGGTGTCTCTGTCACAACTGCCCCACTCTGCTTAGTAGTGTGAAAGCCACTACAGATGGTATGCAAATGAGCAGGCTTGGCTGTGTGCCAATAAAACTTTACGTATAGAAACAAGCCAGTAGTCTGCTGTAGTCTGCTGATCCCTGGTACACACAGAAAAGAATTATACCTCAAATAAGGAAAAAGATCTTTTTAAAAAAGATTAAAAAAAAAAGAAGCAGTATATGAAAAAATGCAAAGCTATAATAAAATGCGTCACAATTTTGCCAGAGTGGGGTGGATAACCACGCATGCTCCCCGGCAGTAAAAATTACCACGGCAGCCCTGGTTTGTTTCCTGTTGGGGAGACACTTAAAGGAGAAGAGAGAAAAGTTGAACCACAGTCAACATCTGGAGTTAGGTTCAGAAAGTCACCAGTCATGCCCCCAGGAGGACAAGGTGGAGGGTGACAAAATTCTGTGCAGAGGATCCAGCACTAACTGCATCAGAGGACAGCTAAAGCTCTTTCATTATGTTTGCCTGCAGGGAGCGTGTGACTTCTCAGCTCAGTGTGGAGTGTCACCAAATGGGTGACTGCATTTTTTTTGCATTGACAAGCAGCTTTTAAAATAACATTTTAAGACTTAGCTCAAAGTGTGTCTGGAAGACCAAACTTGGGTGGAAAATCCAACCCTTGCAGCTGAGGGTGCTTTGTCATTGGTGACAAAGACGTTCAGAGATTTCTGGTGCTGGGTGGGCACTGACAGTTCTCTTGGCTCTGGCTGGCCGCGGGGCGGGAAGCAGCGGCACCAGCCACTGATTCCTGGGAATGAATCAGATCGCCAGCCAGAAACGGCATCCCCGCTGGCCAGCCACCCCTCGTTGAGACGACGAGACAGACTGTGAGACAGAACTGAATACAGCTGGCTTGATGCGTAACTACAACAGCACGATGTTACCAAAAAAAAAATCTGAAACTATTTAGGCATAGAACATCTGTAGCATTGAAATCACTCTTTGCCTGCAGTCGGCTTGAAACTTCTTCTCAACTGGGGTGATTCTGCCCCTCAGGAGACACTAGGTGACATCTGGGGACATTTTTGATTGTCCTGATGGGGTAGGAGGTGCTACTGTCACCTGGTGGGCGGAGGCCAAGGATGCTGCTCAGCACCTTACAATGCATGGGATGGCCCCCCACCCCGGAGAAGGATCTGGTCTCAGATGCCAGTGGTGTGGGAGCATAGCCTCGGTCCTCGTGTGCTTCTGTCTGCAAGGTCTGAAGCTAACCCCATGTGGGGGCTTATTTGCCCTCTCATCCTCTGAGACCTGCCCTACTGCTGTCCCCCTCCCACTCTGGGTTCTGGCCTCAGCTCCTACCTTCCCTCGGGCTGCTCTGTCAACCCGGGGCCCCCCAACTACTTCCCCAAACATCCTGGGGAAGCCACATCAGGGACAGAAGCAGCCAGAGATTCTATTCCCCGCTCCTTGCAGCTGCCCGGGTGGGCCTCCCTCACAGGCTTTGCCTCCAGGCCCCACGGCATCCACTCCTCCACTCTTGCCTGTCTTCCTATAACACCCATTCCCCCAGGAGTGCACCCTGACTCTCCCTTCCTTCTCCCATGTAGATTGTTGACCCCAATGTTCACACCTTTGACCTGCCAGCCACCCGGCCTAGAGGACAGCCTAAGGCCAGCAGAACCTGGACCACTGGCTGGGGGTTGAGGCATCACTCTCTGGAGCACCCCCGTTGCTGCCCCAGACTCTCCCAAGCCTAATTCCCACCCCTACCCCTCACCTCCCGTCAGCTGCCTATTGACATCTGACTTTCCTATCAACAGATTAGGGAAACAAGCTGGTTCAGGGACTCTCACCCCCAAATGTCTTTGCATTCACATAAAGTAGACACAACCCAGGCCTCTGGGGCCTTAGGACTCGGGAGACAGACAGGCATCAGATAAAGGCTCCCAGCCCAGACATCCGTCTTGCTGCGAATGCCCTGGCCCTCTTTTGTGGGTGGGCAACACCAGTGACTTCCCTCCTCCCGTCCCCATCCTAAGCCACCTCCCTGCTATGGCCCACGCCCTGAAAATGGTCCCCAGAGGCCTGCCCATGGCCACATGCCCCTTTCTCAACATTTGCTCCTCCTGGCAAATACACCTCCTCCTGTATCTAACAAGCAAGGCTGGGAGGTGTCCCAGCATGCTGCTTGGCCCCTGGACAACCTCTAAAGCCTAACAAGTGCAGGGGTCCAGGGGGTCTCTGTGCTACTGGCACTCACCTGCCCCTTCGAT
Organism: Camelus ferus; assembly: GCF_009834535.1. Taxonomy (NCBI): domain Eukaryota; kingdom Metazoa; phylum Chordata; class Mammalia; order Artiodactyla; family Camelidae; genus Camelus; species Camelus ferus. Next base: position 16,988,312 of record NC_045717.1, read on the forward strand.
GAAGCACTGCAGACCACAGTCCACACCAGCGTCCCAGGAGCAGGTGCCTGCAGCCATCTCTGATCCTGCCTCCCCCTTCCCTTGGACTCTCTGCTCTGACCTGATACCTTGGCTCGGGGAGCTTGGTCTGCTTTTTGAGGCCCCAGGTGGCTTGCCCCACTGCCCGCTACTCCTGAACTCCAGACGCCTACTGGCCACCAGCCTCTTAGCAAGTGTGGCAGGCACCTGCAGATGGGTGGCACAGACAGACGAACCTAGGTGTGTCTGCCTGCCCCGCCCAGCGCCTGGCGGGCCAGGGCGGGCCCGCACACCTGGAGCAGGCTGCGGGCCAGGGCTCTGCTCTCCTGCCTGGCTCTGCTCAGTCAACCCTGATAGTCTCCAGTGAGATCACTTCTATGTCTTCCAGGCACTCTCGACTCTCCTGTTATGGCTGGAGGGGGACACTGATGGGGGTAATTCTGGCCTGGCTGGGCAGTGAGGGGGCCAGAATGCAGGAGGAAACTCAACCGGAGACTCAGCCATGCATTTAGTGCTGAAATCACTGGTGAAAGATACACAAAATGTGGTCTTATCCATACAGCGGACTATTCCTTAGCCAGAAGAAGGAATAAAGCACCAACACACACTACGGCGTGGACGAACTTTGAAAAAACAAGGCTGAGTGGAAGATACAAAAGGCCATGTCTTGTATGATCCCATGAAATGTCCAGAACCAGCAAATCTAGAGGCAGAAAGCAGATCGGTGGTTGTCAGGGGCTGGGAGGTGGGGCTGTGGGGGGAAGTGACTGCTCATGGGGTTTCCTTTGGGGGTTATGAAAATGTTCTGGCACTACATAGAGGTGAAGGTTGCACAATACTGTGAATCTGCTAAAAAATAATGAATTGTTCACTTGAAGTAGGTAAATTACATCTCAATAAAGCTCTTTAACAGAAACCCAAACTTCAGAGGCAGGCGCCTGGTTCTGGAACCTTCTGTCACTTCTGTCACTCAGGCTCTGCCTGTGTGTTCCCCATGCTTGCCCTGTGGGAGGGAAGGACATGGTCTGGGCAGGTGTCCCTGCAGGTAAAGGCCAAGGCAGATGATGCCATGTTCAGGGTGACCTGACCGGGCAGGACGGCCGGTGCTGACAGAAGGTAGTGGGAACAGACCTGGCTGGGTCTGATGGGTGAAGGGGAGCTTGGGGAGTCTGGGGTCATGTGAGACTGGGTCTGGGGGACCCTAAGAGGGTGCTGGTGCTCGGGACTGAGGCTAGCACAGATCCCAATCCCAGGCTCCTTTGGGGCCCCCAAAGGTGGGTCAGGGACAGGCAGGGAGCTCTAGGATCCTCTCGGTCCCATGCCTCGCTGTCCTGGTCACCCACCTCCCGTGGGTGTGCCCAGCGGCTCGGGCATCAGGTCTCCCAGTCTTCTCTCTCTGTGTGGGCCAGGCTGCCGTGGCTACACCAAGGCCCCGAAACCCCAGCCTCTGGCCACTTGGGAAAATGGTGCAGCAAGGCAAGGATCCTTGTTTCATTTCTGCTTTCGAAATTAAAACCCCATGAGTGTTGGTGAATGTCAGTGGCATCTGTTACAGTTTAGGAAGGACAAAGAGGACCCCTGCCTTCAGCGCCCCCCACCCTCAGCCCTGATGCTGAGGGAGAGGAGGATGTGCTGGGTGGCTTTGTGGCCAGCCGGGTGGCCGATGCCAGGGCTGCTGCATCATGGAGTCGCCAGGTTCTCTGAGGAGGCCCAGAAGGCACAGTGGACCTCAGAGAGCAGGGAGGAGGACCTGTGGCCGCTCCATGCCCTGGTGAGCCTGCCTTCTGCACCTTCAGTATTTCTGAGCTAAGACAACAGTCCTCCACAAAAGACAGGTTTCTGGGGGCGGTTCAGAAGGCCAGCTGCAGTGCACAGCCCAGCAACATCGTGTGAAACGGTGACAGTAACAGGTAACTTGCAGCAGGCGGGCAGATCAGCTGATTGGAACCGGCTTTCCACAGTGCCCCCTTCCTGTTTTCTGGTCAGAATTGCACAGCAAGGCTGCAACCCGCACCCGGGGGGGGGGGCGCCCAGTGACACCCAAACCTCAAAACATCTCAACTTCTCCTTTTGAGGAGCTGAGAAAAAGTCCCGATCGGCTTTCTGAGGCCCCAGCAGAGCTGAGAGAGGAAATCTTCCACGAACACGAAGAAGGAATACTGTGAACTCAGGCCTAGGCTGGGTTCTGGCTGTGGCTGCCTGCAGCGTGTCCCAGGGAACTCAGACCGTAGTGGGTTAACCTGTGTCCCTTAAAAAGATATGTCCAAGTCCTGATTCCTGGAACCTGTGAATGGGACCTTACTTGGAAATAGGGTCTTTATAGATGCAACTAAGGTAAGGATCTTGAGGTGAGACCACTGCCCCAAATCCAATGATGGTGTCTTGACAAGAGAAAGAAGATCACAGAGACAGAGACAGATGGAGAGAAGGCCATATGGAGACAGAGCCTGGAGTGAAGCAGGCACAAGCCAAGGAATGCCATACGGCAGCCACCAGAAACCAGGAGAGAGACTGGGGAGGACTCTTCCTCAGGGCCTCCAGAAGGAGCCAACCCTGCTCACACCTTGATTTCAGACTTCTGGCCTCCAGAACTGCGAGAGAATAAATTCCTGTTGCTTTAAGTCCCCTGCTTCCACCCCCTCCCGCTTATAGCACTTTGAGATGGCTGCTCCAGGACACTTGCACACAGGGCACCTCTCCAAGGCTGTTTCCTCACTCATCTTTAAAATGAGCAGAGCTGTTGTGAGTCCTCAGAGGGATGACAGGTGAAAACTTGGGCACTCGAAGCCAGACACCCAGTGGGCCCAAAGGCACAATAACTAATCATTCCTGTTATTAGAAAGTGACTCTCAGGTTAGCTCAGAATGGTTGGAACTTACAGACAATTTCTAAACCATAAGCACCGGAAAGAAATGGTGATTGGGTCTCGTGGGATCGCAAGCTGTTGACTAAGGCAGCTGTTCTCACCCAGGGGAGATTCTGCTCCCGGGGGACACTCGGTTGTGTCTGGGGACATATTTTGGTTGTCACTATTGGTGGGGAGGAGACACTACTGGCATGGGGGTCCCGCAGCACACAGGACAGACCCCCACACAGAGGATGTCCGCCCCGGACGTCAGTGGTGCTCTGGCTGAAGGGCCCAGCTCTAAACTAACACAACCTTCTCCCTTTCCAAACGGTGGCCTCAGGAAGCACATTTACGGTCATGACGTGGATCTGGCTCAAGCCTGGTTTGGAAGCTGGCATGGGCCCCGCCTGCCGGCAGCTCCCACCCCTGGGGAAACTCGGCCTTGCCGGCTCACACGGCCAAGGCGCGAGGGAGGCAGCCAGGCCAGGTCAGAGGCATGTGACTCACGGGGTGCAGACACCCGTCGTGGAGGGTGACTAACGGCCCTCGAAGAAAGCGCCAGAATCCCTCAAGGCAACTGCAGGGGAGGAGCGTGGAGGCCAACAGGAGGAACGATGGGGTCCTCCAGGATCACTGCTGAGCCCTCGCAGAAATCCTGGGGAAGAAGGCACTGACAGCTGTCACTTGGCGGGGGCTGCTGTGGGCTGACTTGTGTCCCCCTCCACCGCCCAAAAGGCTCGTCTACATTGTCCTGGCACTGCAACCCGTGAACGTGGCCTTATTTGGAAACCGGTCATTGTTGACGTAATTAGTTACGATGAGGTCACCCTGGATTAGGGTGGGCCCTGAATCTGATGACTAGTGTCTTTATGAGACGAGAAGATGATGTGATAACAGAGGCAGGAATTGGACAGATGCGGCTACGAGCCCAGGAGTGCCTGGAGCCCCAGGAGCTGGAAGAGGCGAGAAGCATCCTCCCCGAGAGCACTCGGAGGGAGCATGGCCCTGCCCCAGCCTGGATCTCAGACTTCAGGCCTCTGGAACCGTGAGAGAGTAAACTCCTGTTGTTTTATGCACCCTCTTCTGTGGGTACTTTCTTCCGGCAGCCCCAGGGACCTCATGCAGTTGCCCTGGAGGGTCCTCGGCTAGAAAAGGAAGCCGCATGGTGCCGATCCTGCCTCCTCACCGCATCGAGTTGAGACCTTGGGGCTTGGTGCGCTCACTAAGGTCTTTGAGGGGTGAGCGGCCCACACCCGACTCTGTAAATGCTCGGCCCCCCACTTGTTCACATCCTTAATTTCTAAAGTCATCAACTGCCTGCACCATTTTACCTTGAACTGCGTGCCAGGCTCCAGTGCTTTGGCCTGGAGTGCCTATGGTGGCCCTTAGCTATGGCTGGGAGGACAGTGGGGCCATTGGTGGCTTTGAGGCAGCTGAGTTCCACAGCTGGGATGGAGCCAGATGGAAATGGGGGCACCCTCCGGAGCTCCATCACACAGGACCCACCCCTTGGCCCACGAGGCCCTGAATGATTTGCCTGTCACATTTCTGTCCCCACTGCCTCCTGCTCTGCTCCTTGTTCGCCCCACTCAAGCCCTTTCCCGCACTCTCCAGGGCCCTGGCTTTCCTCCAACATGCTATGTGTGGTCCAGCCTCCTGGCCTTTGCACTGGCCATGCCTTCCTCCCAGACACTCCACTGCTCATCCCACTCCCTCCAGGGCCCAGCCTGGCATCACCTTCTCACCTCTTGCCCCCTCACCCCTTCCTCAAGCCTGCTTGCCATTCTTACTGGCTCCTAGCTTGTCTAAGAGGCTCGCTGTTTTATCTTGCTGCCTGCTCCCTTGTCACTGGGCGGCAACTTCCCGGGGACAGGCCTTTGTGTCTTTCGGCCACTGCTTAGCCCAGTGCCTAGAGCTGTGCCTGCACATGGAATATTTGCAGAATGAATGTATGGTTACGTCAGAGGAGGGAATGCATGCGGGATACGCAGCATTAAAGAGAAAATGTCCGCTCTGTGGCCAGATCACTGAGTTGGTTTTAAAAACATCTGTGCAAAAAATGACAACCTTTATGTTACGCGCGGAGGAAAAGACAGAAATTGGCCGTGCGTGCTGGCTCGGGGCCAGGCTGTACAGTCCTAACTAATTTCTTGCTGATGATCTCAGAGATCATCAGGGAGGAAGAGGAACTGAAGTATATTCAGCAGGCACAGCCGGGATGGGATTTCAGTGAATTCACAAGCAGCCCTCTGAGGTGGCTGCATTAGGTAGCTTGGAGGAATCAGTAAAAAGCCCAAGGTCAATGTTCCAGGGTGGGTGGGACCCCTGGACTTCCCTCCCCGGCCCGCCACTCCTCAGGAGGGAAGGGCTGGGGTCCTGTGGCCAGACAGACGGCGGCACATCCAGGGAGTGATACTCAGCAATGTGAAGATACGAGGTCTCAAGCTGAGAAAAGACACAGAGGAAGCTTATATGCATATTACTAAGAGAAAAAGCCCATCTGATAAGGCTACAGACGGTGTGATTCCAGCTACATGGCATCCTGGAAAAGGCAAAATTACGGAGACAGTGAAAGGATGAGTGGTTGCCAGGGACTCGAGGGAGGGAGGGAGGGAGGAACAAGCAGAACACAGGAGATTTTTAGGGCAGTGGAACTATTCTGTGCGATACTCGTGGTGAATAGGTGACGCTGTGCATTTGTTCAAACCCGCAGAATGTACAACACTAAAGGTGAATCTGAATGTAAACTGGAGACTTTACTTACTAATAATGTGTCAATATTGGCTCATCAATTGTTAAGAAAGGCACCACACTAAGACAACAGGTTAATGACGGGAAAGTGAAGGGGGTGGGGGAGGATATGGGAACTCTGTATTATCTGCTCAGTATTTCCATAAACCTAAAGCTGCTCTAAGAAACAGAATCATTTATGTCATTATAGTGAATAAAATTTAACTATTTAAGACTATTAAAATTACTTACTCAAAATTATTTAATCCTTGTAAAATGTTATTAAAAACAGAAAGAAAGCAGAATCTTTGATCTGAAACCCAGAGGCGCAGACCCCTCGGTGTATCTGCTGCCCCGTCCTCACCAGGGGATGACAGTTAAGCTGAGATGTGGACACTTCTTGTCCTAAGACCCTGAGAGTGATCACTTCCACTGCTCCAGTGTCCTGAAGGCTCACCCACAGCGACACATCATGGGAACACTAGAGAGGGCACAGGAGGCTGGGGCATTTCCTTCCCTGCTGCCTTTGATGCTACCAGGCGGTCCCCTCCTCTCATCTCACTGTCCCCAGCCCCCAGGCCTGTACCACACCTTGCTGGCTTCCCTCTGCCCCACAGCCACCCCTGCCAGAAACACCCTGCCACGAACTATTCAGTTTGGACATGCCATCTTTTTCTTTCTGGGACCCAGAGTGCAGAATGCCGCCCCTCTGGACGTTAAGAGCACTTTAATCACGCCTGGTTATTTTCTACATCCTGATGCTCTGACATTCGGGGCCTGGACGACCCTGGAGGGACTGCCCCATAGAAAACGATTCTCCTGCGAGGACACCTTCCAAATACAAACCAACCATTCCAGAGTCCACACCCCCACCACCTCTGTTACCACGGCCTCACACTCAGGACTACTTTCCCCCTGGCCTGATCACTCCAGGCCCACGTACCAGACAACCAGGACAGCCCTTACGCCCCAGGGCTCTGAAATTATTCAAACTAGCCAACCCTAAGCCCACTTATCCTGCCTTCTCCGACCCATCCTATGAAACCCACGACAGAGACTCTTGTCCAAACTCCCCAGCACTTGCTGCCTCCTGACGGACCCTGGCCTCCCCATGTGGCCCTGCATGGTATGCTGCGCCTCCTGTTTCTAGGGGACTGTAAATCTGTCTTCTTGATGGCCGGCGCCTCCCCGTATCTGAACAATAACCAAAAACACACATTAAAGCCCCTCCCACCGACTAGCCCCCACTCACCTCCAGCACTGGGCCAGCGCCGAGGATGGTCCTCTCGACGCCGCTGGCGTAGCCCTTCTGGCTCAGGGCGGTGAGGCAGTGGATCAGGAAGTTGGTGCTCTGCGTCTTGCCGGAGCCGCTTTCGCCCGAGATGACAATGCACTGGTTGACGTGCTTGCGGAGCATGGCGTAGTAGGCGACGTCGGCCAGTGCGAACACGTGCGGCTCCAGCTTGCCCAGCTGCTGGTTCTCGTACATCTTCACGTACTTGGGGTTGTAGATGGGGAGGAATTTGAAGGGGTTGACGGCCACAAGGATGCTCCCGGCATACGTGTAGATCTTCTGCTGCAGGAAGCGGTGCTTGAGGTTCTTCAGGAGGTTCTCCTCGGTCAGCTCGGGTAGGTTGCACAGATCGTCAAAGTCTGCCTGCGGCCGGGGCAGGAGGCCGCGCTCCACCAGGCGACGGGCGGCCGTGGCCTGGGACACCAGCTGCATGTGCACGTACTTGATGGTCCCATCTGCGTTGCGCTCCTGCAGCAGGAAGTAGTAGCCGTCCTCTTGGGGGTGCTCGTCCTGCGCCCGCCGTGGCCACAGCAGCACGCGGTGCACGGGCGAGTCGTTGGCGTCCAGCACCCACTCCTCCCCGCCCGTCTCCTTGACCTCCACCAGCACGTAGCGCTTGGTGCCGTCCAGCCGCAGGCTGGCGATGGCGTCCTGGATGACATCGGACGTGGTGCTGTCCTTGGTGGCTGTCACGCGGCACGAGGCCTGGCAGGAGGCCTGGTTCTCGCTGGTGGCCAGCTGCGGGTAGATGTGCAGGTGGTAGGCCGCCTGCCCCAGGCGGCCGGAGCTGCCTGCCTCGTTCACACTCATCCTGCCTGCGGCCTGGCCTCAGCATGCCTCCCGGGCTCAGGGCGCGCCTCCTGGAGCTGGAAGGGAGGAGGTGGCATGATTAGAGTGGTGGAGGGGGTCAGAGTGGTGGGGGCACACTGATGTCCACCCCCAGAGAGACAGCTTCAGACCCATGACCTGAATCTGCGGGCTCTCCTATAAAGCCAGAAAGGCAGAAGGGCCTCACCTGCCCTTCAATGTGATCCTCAGCTAGGGTCTGCGGCTATGGCAAAGCGACATCACCAGGTCCCTCCCCCAAAATCAAACCCTTCCCCTGGAGTCTGCTCCACCCCAAGCCCCGTCCCTCCCCTCCCAGAGTCAGCCTGTTACCCTCAAGTCCAATGGCCACAACCATCTCAGCTCAGTCCTTCCTGGCATCTTCTCTCTGACAAAACCTCCCGTGGCAGCTCCCTAAGTGGACAAAGACTCGGCCCCATGGGCCTTGGTTACATCCCCCAAAACACATGAGGGACAGAGAGAAGTGTGTTGGGACAACCAAGACCAAACCTGCCCTGAAACTCAGGGACCCTGAAACCCCAGGGAAGCAGAAACCTCACCAAGAAGGACAAAGTCAGGGAGAGCCTCCCAAAAACTCGCTTGAGAGAACTGCTCAGAGTGCATTTACTTCTAGAACCCACAACCCCATTCTAACCATGAAAAGAACATCAAACAGACCCAGGTGGAGGGTATCCTGCAGGACGCCCAGCAGTCTTCCCCAAGACTGTAAAGGTCCTGAGCAACAAGGAAAGACCAAGGAGCCGTCCCAGCCAGAGGAGTCTGGGGAGACGCAGTGACTTAATGTAACAGGGTTTCCTGGATGGGGTCCTCAACCAGAGAGAGGACACAGTGGGAGACCTGGTGACATCCGAATATCGTCAGGTGGTTAGTTAACAGCAGTGCATTCATCTGGATTTCTTAGTGGTACAAATGCGCCCTGATAACGTAAGATGTTCACATTTGGGGAATGTGGGTGAGGGGTATAGGGGACTCCCTGTTAGGTCTCTGCCACTTTTCTGTAAATTTAAAATGACTCCGGCAGAAGCAGCTTACTTCACAAAGACCTACTATATAGCACAGAAAACTACATTCAATTTCTTGTAATAAACTGTAAAGGAAAATAAACTGAAAAAAAAAAGTATATGTGTGTGTATGTGTGTGTGTGTGTGTGTGTATATATATATATATATATATCACTTTGCTGTACACCTGAAACTAACACTGTAAACTGACTACACTTTAATAAAAAATAAGAATTAAAAAAAAAGTAGTAGTTTATTTTAAAAACTGCATTTACTTCTGAAGACACTTTTGCTTCAAGAAAGAGAGAAAACATAGCCAATGCTGGCAACTGTGCCTTGGAGTAAGAGGCTTAAATGCAGTGTGGGTCACGCGCCGGCTGCCACCCAAGTATGGCCAAAGATACAAAGATGAACCAGACCTTGGTTCAAAGCCCAGTGGGAGAAGCTGATATGCAAACACATGTGAGAGAATATATCAACCATGAGCGTGAGAAGCTATTGCCCCCGAGAGCCAGAGAAGGCTTTCGGGGAGTGGCAACACCTAAGGGGGCTCTGAAGGGAAGAGGAGTTCGTTTAACAAGAAGGCAAAAGGAAGGAGGAGAGTGTGGTGGCTCACGGCTTGTTTTTGTAAACAAGGTTTCACTGGACTGAAGCTGTGCCCATTCATGCCCATATTGTCCATGGCTGCCTTTGTTACATGAACATAACTGAAGAGTTGGGACAGAAACCTTGAGGCCTGGAAAATTGAATGTACTTATTTTCCAGTCTTTATAGAAACAGTATGCCAACCTCTGCTGCCCTGGACAGAAGCATGACTCAGCCCGGTGGGCGTGAGGGGCCACCAGAGGCTGAGATGATCTGGGCTCTGGGAAACGGAAGCCTATAACAGTGTTAGGAGGGTGGGGGACCGGTGAGCTAGGGAGTGGCAACAGGTAGGAAGGCTGCGGGGGAGATGTGAATACCACATTTTTTAAACTTTCCTCCCAAATTATTAAGAGTTGTGGTCGTTCAAGGGTCAACTGAATATATTTCTAGCAAATGCAAGCTAATCTATAGACAGAAAGCTGATCACTGGCTGCCCTGGGGAGGAGGGTGGGGCTGGAGGACAAAGGAGCCGGGGCGACTTTTCCAGTGATGGATGTGTCCACTATCACGATCGTGGTCATGGGCTCACAGGTGTTTGTGTGTGTCACAACTCATCTGATGACGCACTTCAAAGAAGTGCAGTTTATAGTGTATCAACGACACTCAAGCTGTTTTAAAAAGTATATAGATTATGAAAGGACCCAGTTCCCCAGGAGGGCAACTTTTTAAAGATTAAAAAAATTTTTTCTTTTTAAATGGAGGTACTGGGGATTGAACCCAGGACCTTGTGTTTGCTAAGCACATGCTCTACCACTGAGCTCTACCCTCCCCCAGGAGTGCAACTTTTTAAAACTTCTTGCCTTCTTTTCAAAATATCCAATCTTTAAGTTCCGTCACTGAGTTCCTCTGATGTCACCGCAAGGAAGTGGCTGGGAACCTGTGAGCGTGTCTGTGTTCAGAGATGCCAGGTGGCACCACCCACCTGACACATCCCCTGACCCACTGAGAGCTAATCATGGGACATTCACAGGCAGCACACACGGCCATGGAAGATGGATAGTTTATGTGTTTCTGAGCCAGGAGCCCAAATTGTAGATCTGCACTTAATCACAGCCACATGAATGCACAAGCGTGCTTGTGAGACTACAACACCCACAAAGGTGTGAGCACATAACATGTGCAGACATGGACAGACGTGCACAAACACATTTTCTCAGTACAACCATGCTCACACATGTGCACAAATGGACACACATGCATGAATACAGTTTCACGTGAACATAATCACATGCAGACACATATGTCTTCACAAGCACAGACAAGCAGGGACACACTGCGTGCACAGCCCCTGCATACGAACACACATGTACACACATGTGCAGACCCAGGGCTTCAGGCAGAGCCCACCCCTCTGGGACGTGCTCTTGTGGGGAGACTGCTGACTTGCACCACAACTGCAATTCAGCTCAAGGACCGGGGGCTTTAGACTGTCTCATGCCAAAGCTGCCCGGATGCAAGTGGCAAGAAGGTCACAGGTCACATGGATGTGCCTGCTTTGTCCTCCTGGCAGACACCAAGCCGAGAGAGAGGTCATCAGGGCCCAACCATGTGATCTTGTGCTTACTCCCAGGGTCTGGCCAACTCCATGACACCCCACATCCTCCAGGGCCAACAGTTCATAAGGCACCCTCGGAGCCCCAAGGGGGTCTTTTATAGCTCTGGGTCCCTTGGTGGGAGGGGCAGGAGACCCCACCCTCAGAGACTAGGGGCCCTGGGGGCGGTCACAGGTCCAGGCAATGCCGGCCCCGCTCCCAGGCCAGGAGGAAGTAGATAAGGCTTGCTCAAGGCCCCTGCTGATCGCTGGGGCTGCAGGAAGGGGTCTGGCCAAAGAGAAGGGGTGGGGCAGGGAAGACACCAGCTGGGACCCCTTGGAGGAGTCCCTGTAGGGCCCACTTGCCCTGTCCTGTGGCCACTGTCCCTCCAACCATTGCGGCTCACCCAGACCCACCACAGCTGCAACCTGGGAAACTCTTCCACTCTGGACCTGCCTGTGGGGCCCTCCCTGCCCAGTCAGCCTCACCTGGCCCTGCTTCCCAGGGAGCCCGCCGTTTCCTCCCTGAGCAAGGGCTCCCTTCCTCTCCTTCCCAGGGGGAGGACCTTCCCATTGAAATAGCTCAAATGCCTTAAAACCAGAGACACTAGCAAAGCCTTCTCCAGCCCAGGATAGTGTTCCCTCCTTACTTTCATGCAGCCTGGAGCCTGCCCTTCCTGCTCCAATCTGCCACTCGGAGCACTGCCCCTCCCCACTGCTCCCTTCCCCGCAGATGCCACCAAGCTCCTGCCAGTCACACCTGCTGACCAGTGGCCTCTTGCTCTGCAGCCCCGAGGACCACGGCATGGCCTCGACCTGTCTCTGTCTAGGGACCCCTCCTACCCTGATCCCCAGGCTCTGCCCTGGAGCCAGTCCACTCTGCTGCACCCCCTCAAGGGCCAAGCTCATGCTCAAGGACACCCACCCCACCTCCAGCCCCAAGCATTCAGGGTGTTCGTTCCCTGCTCCTCCCACTGACCACATCCTGTCTGCTGTCATCGTGTCCCCAAACAGACTTTTCTTCTCACCAGGTCAGGAGGGCCCCTGATAGACCCCTGCCTCTATCCTCTGGGCCACAGCAGAGGAGCACCTGGAAGCACTGGTCTAGATGTGGGTGTCCCAGCTCAGAGCCTCTCAGGCTCTCCCACCCCAGCCAGCGCTCAGGCCCTGGCCGTCAAGCCCCATTCAGCACAGCCCCCACCTTGGTAGACCTGCTGCCTACCAAGCATATCTTGAATACACTCTGGCTGCTCCCCACCCAGCCAGGCCCAGGCTTGCATGCCAGATCTTGCAGGACTCCTCCAGCCCAATCATGGAGAAGCTGCCCAAAGTCCCCAACTCACAGTGGGAAGTCTGGTTCCTCCCACCTGGGCTGCATCCCCACTAACCAGGCCATCCCCACAGGCCAGGCACTCTGCCCTCCCCTGCATCTCAGATGGGGGCCGGCCCCACCCTGCTGCCTCCTTCCAGATGCTGGCCCCTGTCCTTGTCCTCAGCCTGGAATGCCCCTTGAACCCCTCTGCAAAACCTCAGGACAGACCATCAGACCCAGAGTCTCTTCAGTTCACAGGTGGCACCATTTGAACCTAGACACCAGGCCAATCTGACCCCCTCCACACCCTCACTATGGAAGCCCCTGACCAGTTCTGCCAAAGTGACTTCTGGAGAGGCCGACCCAAGTGAGAGGTCCGCCTGGAGGATGCTGCCTCAAAGCATCTTCACTGGCTCTGAAGATCATAATATTTTTCTCAATCCATGGCCATCAGTGGGCACAAAAGAGCATTTGCTCACTTATAATCCTCTGGTTGCCAGTCAGGGTTTTTTGAAAGTTAAGTGTATTCCATAACTTTTTTTTCTGTTTCTGGAAGTTGTCTATGCCAGTTGCCCGTTTTTCCCCACCAAACCACTTAGCTTATTGTTTCAGAGGAACTCTTTGTATAGGAAGGGTATTAACTCTTGGCCATGTCTGATGGTGAACTGAATTCATACCAATTCAGTTTTACGTATGGAGTTTCTGGATACAGACACTGCACTTCCCAGGCAGTCAGAGCCATGGGTCATTTCTTTCATGATGTCTGTTGTCCATTCCTCTCCCAGATCAGATGAACGTGGAACTACACTCTGTATTCCTCTCCTTCCCTGGATTTACTCTTTACATTTAAGCCTTTATCTATCTGATAGTTATTTTGGAGGGTTGTTAAGAGTTTCCTAGGGCTGCTGTGATAAAGCACTGTAAACCAGGCGGCTTAAAAAAGAGAAATGTACTGTCTCGTGCTTTGGGATGAGTCCAAAATCAAGGGGTGGGCAGGGCTGGCTCCTTCAGGAGGCTCCGAGGGAAAAACTGTCATTCCCATGGCTCTCCTGGCTTCCGGTGACCCTTGCTGCCCCTTGGCTCGTAGGTTCATCATGCTGATTTTCTTCTGCAACATCACGTGGTAGCCTTCTCTGTCTCCATGTTCTCGCCTCTTCTTATAAAACGCACCAGGTACTGGATTCAGGATGACGTCACCTTGAGGTCTTTAATTACATCTGCAAAGACCTCATTTCCAATCAAGGTCACGTTTGGAGGTGCTGGGTGGACATGAATTTCAGGGGACATTAGTCAACCCAGTACAGTGTGGGAAGTCAAAGGAGGATCCAGCTGGACTCCAAAGAGTGGAGCAATTGCTTTAATGCCTTCTATTAAGGAATCCGTCTCTCCCTAGACCAGGGAGCCTCCTTTGATAAAGAGCATACATTAAGTTCTGTTACACACATGGGTCTGCCTCTGGGTCATTGACACCTGCATGGCGCCAAGTTGTTTTGATGATCACAACTTCAGGGGATGCCCTTAAACGGTGGCAGCTCTCTTGGAGGGGCTCAGCTGTTTCCTCTGGCTTCCAAACTTGCCTTCCTCACCGAGCCTGAGACCGGAAGCCAGTCATGTTGTGGCCACAAGTGGATGTGAAACCCACACCCCAAGAATCCCCAGTCTGTGCCTGGAATGAAAGGAAGCAGGTCTGGGGCTGAGGAACCGGGGCCTCGGATCCCCATGAAATAGTAACTGTAGGCTGAGGCCGTGTGTCAGGGGCAGTGCTTCCTGAAAACCTGTGTGTCCATCCTTGAGCCAAACTGCCCCTCTAAATGCTCCGAAGTTAAAAATGCCTGTTCTGTCTTCTGATTAATGCCCTGGAAGCATACACAATGTGAACACAAAGCAAAAGCCCTCCTTAAACTGATAGGGTTTGTTTACCCAGAACTTGTCTGAGAACCATGCCCTCATCACTAAATGGAAATCAAACTGGAGGACTGTAAAATTCCTGGATAAAAGAGCCAAAAAGGTGGAAGTGAAGTGCCCATCAAAGGCTGAAATAAATAAAATGTGGTCCATCCACCCAGTGGAATATTACTCGGCCATAAAAAGGAAGAAAGCCCTGACACATGCTACAATGTGGATGAATCTCCAAAAACACCATGCTGATTGAAATCATTCCAGACACAAAGTATGATGCCATCTATGTGAAATGTCCAAAATAGGCAAATCCATAGTGACAGAAGGCAGATTAGGGGTTACCAGGGGCAGGGGATGGGGTGGGGAGTGACTGTTAATGGGGATGGGGTTTCCTTTTGGGTTGATGGAAATGCTTTGGATAGAGGTGGCAGTGGCACAATATTGCGAATCTACGCAGTGTCACTAATGGCAAATCTTCTGTGCACAATAAAAAGAACTGCAGATGCAAAACCTGAATGGTGATAAATTAAAAGGCTTTTGCCAGCGCCACAGTGGTGTCCTTTCTGCACTCTGAGGACACGTGAACCTCAGTTCAGGGCCTTTCTCTCATGCTCTCAGGGAAAGGAGGCACAGGGGAGATGAGGCAACCCAAAATTTGACCCTGGGGGCGAGTGGACAAATGTGAACGAGCTGCTGCCAAGGCACAACCAAGGCCTCATGCATGAAAAGGCCAGGTTCTGCCTATCAGCTTGGCAAATGATTCGCAATTGACTGGAAAATTAGGCGGACGGGGGCCTCCAGAAAGTGTAGCATAGCTGCTTCGTTTATATAAGGCCATAATTTGAAGCCACATGTTTATTGGATGAAATCATCCTCAAACTAAAAGGAGAAGGCCGGCGTTACAGCAGAATCGGTTAGTAAACATCATTTAGAAGTCAGCGTGGGTCCACTTTTCCATGCATGTTTCCTGGAGCCCTCTGGGATCTTTTAAGAAGACATGATCGTATGAAATGATTGGAAAAGACGGACAGGCTGAGAAACAGCTACAACAGTCATGGTAGCTCAGAGCTGGAGGACAATTTAGGGTTGGCGGGATGCGGCCCCAGGCCATGAAATGCCCGGAGCTCCCAGAAGCTGGACAAGGAAGGGTCTCCCTGGAGCCTTTGGGGAGAGTCACGGCTCTACAGATGCCTTGGTTTTGGACTTCGGCCTCCAGCGCTGAGAGGGAATCAATTTCTATTGTTTAAGCTGCTCAGTTTGTGGTACCAATTTACAGCAGCCCCAGCACTCAAATCCAGTGTCCAATGCAGAAGATACTGGGTGCTCCAAGTGAGGCCGTCGCCAGGAAGGACCATTACCTCTCTTCTGCTTTATTTTTAAATATCCCCAGAGAAGCCCATCCCCAACACCCTCATTAGTCCCCCTAGGCCTTCTAGTCTGGCCCAACCGGTCTGAGTCCTGGAGAAAGCCCCTCCTCCAGGCATGTGCTCAGACAGCTCAGTCCCTTCATCTGCCCCTGAGGCTGACCCTTCTCCCTGGAGTCTGTGGCCACATCCCCAACAAGGCTGTCTTCTTTCAACGTCCGTCCGTCCAGTCAACAAATGTTTCTCCACTGCCTACCCCAGGTCTGGCCAGGCCAGTGGCCAGCAAAATAGACAGTGAGAGTGTGGAGGTCTCTGGCCTTCAGGGAACTTGACAAATCAACCCACCAGCAAAGAGGCATTTCCAACAGCAACAGTGCTTGGGAAAGGAAAAGTGCAGTGTGTTAGAGCAGCAGCTCCCAAGCCTGGGAGTGATGCCGCTACACCCCAGGGGACACTTGGCAACGGCTGGAGACATTTTTGGTTGTCACCACTGGCGGGAGGGGAGGTACTTCTGGTATCTGGTGGGTGGAGGCCAAGGAGGCTGCTCAACACCTTACAATGCGCAGGATGGCCCCTAGCAGAGAATGACCTGGCTCCAGACGTTAGTGGTGCCGCCGTGGGGTCAGAAACTGACCTGAGCAGGGCAGTCCTTTTGGATAACCTGGGAGGCAGGGAAGTGCTCAGAGGAGATAGTTGCTGAGGCTGTGCAGTGAGAGGGGATGGATGGGCTGAGCCTGGTGATGGCGGCCCAGGCGAGGGCGGTAAGCGCCAAGGGCAGGGGCAGCCGGGGCTGGCCTCGGAACAAGGGGCCCAGTGTGGCCGGCAGGGCTGAGGCGGGAGGGGGGAGGGGCCGAGGTCAGGAAGGTCAGATCCCACAGGGCCTTGTGAATGTGGGAAGGAGTCTGGATTTTCATGCAAGTCTGATGGGGAGCCCTGGCTGGCTGGAGACAGGGAGTACCAAGACATGAGTGCCCTTAGGAACACATCAGCCAGGCCTAGCATGCCAGGCAGATTCGGGGGAGGGACAGATGGTACTCAGTGGTTTCTGCAGGAGTGTGTCAGGGGGCCTGATGGTGGCTTGGGTCGGGCTCATGGGACACAGGTGGGTTCTGCTTACAAGGGGAAGGCAGACCTGCAAGGCTCTGTGTGGGGCTGGGCTTTGGATCCTTCCCGGTTGATTAGCAGGCACATAAAGACATGGAAAGCCACCTGGGAAGCGGGTCTGGGTGGTCAGAGGAGAACCCTTTGAGAGCACCCCCAATCACACAGTCCACCTGTCACCATGTCCAGGTGGAAATCTACCTAGAGAACCTAATGTGGGCAGAGCCACAGTGACAACACACAGAAGTCCTGCTTGAGACTAGACTGAGCAGTCCTCGGAGAACAAGGGAACCCCACTCTGCTTTGAAAAGCAGTTCAGATCCTTGTGGACCCCAGGTAGGGCTCTGGGAGCCTCTGCACCAGGCCGGTCATGGGGCCTGAGGGTGACTCTTCTCCCAGGGGACACCCGGCAACATTCTTGGTTATCACAACTTGGGGGAGGGGGTGAGTGGAAGCTACTGGCACCTGGGGGGTGGGGGCCAGGGATGCTGCTCAGCACCCTGCAGTGACAGGACGCCCCCCCTCTGCCCACAGAGCACCATGCAGTTCCAGACGTCACCAATGCCAAGGCTGAGAAACCATGCTTTAAATACATAAGGAAAAACAACGTTTGCACACTTCAGGGTCTCCCGAGGGCCTCAGAGGCTCATGAGATGTTAATATGATTCCAAGTCCATGTCCATCTGACTATACAATGTTTAGAACGAGGGAGCGAGGGAGGAAACCAGCCTTGCGGGGTGACTGCCCCTGCTGCACGGGCCTAAAGACACCTGCCTCCATTCAGGCCACTTTCCCCCCTCCAGACACCCTCGGGACCAGGAGGCAAGGGACCAGCTCAGCTGAGGGTTGATGGGCCAAGCTACTCTACTACACTTTCTTTGTGTCACCTGTTCAGATAGACAGCATATGATGGCCGAGGACTCTGGCGATCTTCCCAGGCAGTGGCCTGGGACCCTGGTACACTTGCCAGGAAATGAAAGCCCCAGGTGCGTCCCGAGGACTGGAGAAGCAAAATCTCAAAGTCTGCCCCTCAGCTTCCCGGGTTCTGCCTGCCTTAGAATGGGATGGAGAGGCTCTGAGAGATGAGCTGGAAGATCCTGGCAAAGCCCCGTATGGTCCTGATGCTGACGCTGTTCTGATTTCAGTTGTGAGGAAGCAGCGGCAGCAGCCTGGGAGGGCGGTGACCACACCAGGGCTCTCAGGCCTTCCTCTTCCTCCATCAGCCATCTCAACCCCGGCCCAGGCTGCCGTGGTGCCGGGCACTTCACGGCCCTCACCGGGCTGGTGATCTGACTTCCACGGGTGTGACCGTTGGCAGGACACCTGTGCTCCGGGCAGAGACGAGGGCTATTTCTGCTCCCTCAGTATCCCTGAGAGCC
The DNA here is from genome assembly GCF_009834535.1 of Camelus ferus. Taxonomy (NCBI): domain Eukaryota; kingdom Metazoa; phylum Chordata; class Mammalia; order Artiodactyla; family Camelidae; genus Camelus; species Camelus ferus. Next base: position 17,006,280 of record NC_045717.1, read on the forward strand.
AACTCTACACCTGGCTTCTTAACACTTTTTGCAGAATGATTTTCAGATCTTCCAGGAACTTCTTTCGTCTTATCCCCTGTGGCAGCAGCCAGTTCCAAAGTCACTTTTTTCCGTGAATGGAGTTGTTTTGGGCCCCCCCCTCCTCCTGACCCTGACAATACTGAGGACAGGGACCCTCGAATGCCCGTGATAAAACTTGACTGGCCCCTGGGCGGGCACACATGGCCTCCCAGGCCTGGCTCTAAATACACCCCTTGTAAAGTCCCACGAGATCTGCTCCCACCTGAGTCATGTTCTTGCCTCTCTATAGTCACCCCAAGTGTAAGGACATGTGTGAGATCTGGAAAATTCCCTAACAGGGCACTTCCAAAGCTGACGTGGCCAACCTGCCCACCTTCCCTAAAATGTTTTTTTAAATGAATGTGACAAAATGAAACAAACTTACTCTCTATCAGTACAATTATTTATCCAAAATTCCCTCATTAAAGAAAAATGAAATCTGTCTCTTACCCAGTTTTATGGCCTGAATTGTGTCACCCTCTACAATTCATTATATCTAAGTCCAACTTCCAGGGACCTCAGGATGTGAGAATATTTGGAGATGGGGCCTTTAAAGAGGTGATTAAGTTAAAATGAGGTCATTAGGCTGGGCCCTGATCCAAGAGGACAATTGGACACGGACCCCACATAGAAGAAAGACGAGGTGAAGACACAGGGAGAAAGTGGCAGTTGACAAGCCAAGGAAAGAGGCCTGAACACATCTTTCCCTTGTGGTGGCCCTCAGAAGGAACCAACCTGTCCACACCCTGATTTGGATGTCTGGCCCCCAGATCCATGAGACAATACATTTTCACTGCTTAAGCCATGCAGCCTGTGGTACTATGCCATAGTGGTTCCAGGAAACTTGCACACCCGGTGGTGACAGTCATGAAATGCTTGTAGCTGGGTTCCCTCTCACACACACAACCCCGAGAAACAGGACCAAGCTGGGATGTAAACGAATGAGTCACACAACGACAGCTTATTCATTGCTCCGACTAACCCACAGGCTGAACCCTTGAATCACTACTTTATTTATCATCGGGCTCAGGCTCAGAGTCTCGATGAGGAAATGAGTAGAACCCGAACTCATCGGCTGCGTTTCTGAGACATGCCTCATCTCTGAGGCCCTTTCTGGGCTGGAATGAAAACTAAAGAGAGGTGAAGAGAGGGGCTCTGCATGGTGGCCGGCAGCGGGCTGGCTCACTGGGGGCCCGGCGGCGCTCAGACAGAGCCCTTTGTTTTGTCCCTCAGTCTCTGGGACGAAGGCAAAGAGAAGGGCCTGTCTTGCTCCGCGGGGAGGCCGAGCAGGGGCTGCCTGGCACAGCTGGTTGGGGACGCTGGGTGCACAAAGGGCCGGTGGATGGAGACTAGTGGGGAGGGCAGCATCCAGGAGAGGGTTGGACGGCCCCAGAACGTGCCGTTTCTTCCGCTGGAGTTAAAGCACCAATGTCACGGTCAGGAAACAAGCAGAGGAGGATGTGTGAAGAGCAAAAGTTAGATGGTCCATGCTGTAGGGTGGGCCGGCATCTGAAGCCAAGCAGGCAAGTGGGAGAAGATAACGCAGCTTCAAGAGCTGCCCTGATCTGGGGCTACCTCCACAGTAGCTCTTCAGAAGAAGATCTAATACCTCTAATCTCGGAAGAAAAGCAACAATTTGTCCCGAGACAAGGACGGTGCCCGCAGAAATCCAGGTCAGCCGTAAGACAAAAGAAGAGAAAGACAATGGCTTCTGCTGTGCCAGCGAGTGATGCGAGTGATGACAGCCCCAGGTCACCTCCTACTCCTCCTCCGCTGAATGTTCTCGGGGCCGCTGCCTAACTCCCCCTCCGTCCGTTCCCAGTGGTGTCTCCTTTTTATCAGGATTCCAGATTAAGAACTGAGCGCATGGCAGAATTCAGTTGCTGGCCTGTCTTCCCCACGCCTGCCCTTGGCAGTGGTTAGCTGGGAACTCAACAAACACCAAAGACTCAACAAACACCAAAGAGGCAATGGTCGGCCCGGCTAGGAACCAAATTTTACTACAGAGCAGTGGTTCCTGTCCCCCAGGAGATGCACAGCCATGTATGGAGATGCCTTTGGTTGTCACCACCTGGGGTGAGTGTCTACTATTGGCATCTCGTGTGTGAAGGCCAGGGATGCTGCTCGACATCCTCTGATGATCAGGGTGGCCCCTGCAGCAAAGAACGACCTGGTCCCAGATGTTGGTGATGCCGCAATTGAGAAACTGCTCTAGCAACTTGGTCTTTACCAAACTGAGGTTACTAATGATCCTTTGTGTTTCTAGAAAGCGCAGGGAGCCCTCTCTGAAGTCGTCACCTGCCTGAGCCTCAGTTTCCGTATCGAGAAAATAGGAATGAGGACTCCCTTGCTGCTGGCTGGCAGAATAAAAGAATTGGGTATAAAAACCTATCACAGGTAAAACTCAATAAAAGGCAGAGCTGCATAGGGACGTGCTTATGTGGTTCCCCTTTCCAGCTTGGTTTCACACCTCCGGATCCTTCAGGCCTTGGCTTGGGGCCAGCTACCTCTTCCGAGGAAACTTGCCGGAATCCCCCAGGCCCTGAAGCTTGTAGTGATCGTTCCTAATTCTGTCCCCACAACTGCTTGTGTCACCTCTGCTGCTGCACTGACCCACCACTCTGGACTCCATTATCCCTGTGGGGGAGGGTGGCCCATAGAATGTCCTTCCTTGAGGGCATATCTCTGTCCCCAGGACCCAGCCCCTAGCCCCTGGCACCATCAGGCCTTGCTTTACTGAACTCTGGGCTCACCCAAGACACAGGGAGATGAGGAAAGGGAAGCGGCAAGTTAACAAGCCCCCCTTGGGGACAGAAAATGAATCCTACGGTGAAACAGAAAGGGGAGATTCCCAAGTCCCCACTTGCCTCTCCAAGTTACAATCCTGGACCCAAGGGAGGGTCTCACCCAGGGATTTCCAACTGGAAGGAACCAGAAGGATACAGCCGAAACTTTGGAAACAGGTCCAATGCGTGAAAGAAAGCATGTTCGGCATCGCAATTTTCTATGTGGAAGATAAGGAGGCAGTAAGATAATCACTTTTGGATTCAACTGTAGAATGCAAAGCCAAACAAAAACGGGATCACTGCAGTGGGGATTCACCTGTCAGCGGCTGCACAGAATGAGAGGGGGCTGTGTGCTGGAGATGCTAAGACTATCAAGAAGGGTAGTTGGGTTTCAAAACTGAGAAACACTGATTGAGGCCAATCCATTCATTTTGCTGGTGAAGAAACAAAGAGACCTGACCAAAGTTATGACCCCCAATAAACGACCCTCCACAGGAGCATGCCTGGCCACGTTCCTGGTATAGGGAGGAGACAAGAGCAGGGCTCTGAAACCAGAAGATTCTGGTCTTGTTCATGGCGGGGAGTGGGGAGCAGGGAGTGTACTCGCCAGGGCAAGCCCACACTCAAAACCTGTAAGAGGAATGACTGTGGGCTCTAATCATGTTCTGGGGCAAGTGAGGCTGAGAGCCACCTTCCATAAGGGCCAGAACATTCTGGAAGTGAAGGGGGTGTTTATCTTTCTGTGACCCTCTTTACATTCAAGTTACCCAGATTCATGCTCTGAATGTGCTGTAAACCCAGGCTCTATGGCCCTTTAGCAGATCCCAGACAAGGATCCCCAGGGTCGGGGAGAAGAGAAATTAATGCTGATCAAAACTGCGCGGTGCAAGTCCCCTGGCAGAGCCAGGCCCATCAGACAACAACTTTACAGCTGCCCATGTCAACTCCCACTGCTCCTTAAGAGTCTGGAGCCACCAAGACCAGAACACACCTCAGGAAGGCAGGTGCTGGTACCCTCCAACTGTAAGGCACAATGTCCCCACCAGCTCCCACTTTAGACAAAGAGGTATGGGAAAGGCTTTCCCTTAAAGACCCCTGGCCTACAGGGTGCCCACTGGCTGCCGTGTCTCTCCCAGGCTGAGCTCACACCCGCCGGGGGACAGATTTCCTGTATGTCGTTTTACCCATTTAAGTCCAAGGATGCAACTCAGAGGAGGTGGTGACAGCCTAGCACATGTGGGTGTGTGCACACCCACCCCCTCCTTCTAAAACCCAGTTCCGGCCCCATAGTAGGGGCACAAGAGCTCCTTCCTTGCTCCCTAGAACCCCCAGGCTTCAGCCTGCCCTGTCTTAGAAGAAGAGTGTTGGGTTTTCTTTCAAGTGCTGAATATCACCCAGAAGGCGCTGGGACTAGCCTGGGTCACACAGCAGTTGGGGCTGAAGTCAGGAATAAGATGAATCAAGAGGAGAAGGTGGGCCCCAATTTCCATAGGATGCACCCCAGCGTAGGAACGGGGCCACTCTAACCCCTTCTTTTCTTCCCATCCTCCCCAGGCTCTCCCTGGACCAGATTTCAGTTCTTGCCATGGTCTCTACCCGCTTTCTGCCTCCCCTCCCATCCCCCATTTCCCCTCTTAACAATTCGGCCCGCCGCCGCCACCAGTGGGTTCAGGGTGCTCCACATTTATTGAGGACGCACCGAGTCCCAGGCGCTGCCCTCCCTCAGGTACCATTCCTCTGCCTCTTTACCCGTACGCAGAAGCCCCCAGGCCGTCCTGCACCCCTTCCCCCGAATCGCACCTTGGCTGTTCCCCCACCAGTCTTGCTCCTCTCAACCCTCAGCCTGGGCCTCTCAACCCCGCCTCCTTGCTTCTCCCCCTCCCAGCCTCGTTTCCTGCGACCCCTCAACTACCACTTAAGCCACGTCTTCCTCGGAGAAACTGCTCAAAGCCGCAAGACCTGCCTCCACACCCTCCCGAAAACTCCCTCACTGGGCCCATCACATCAACTTTCTTCTTCATCGTCCAGTTCCCACTCCGCCTCCTGCAAACCCTCCAAGACCCCCAAACTCGTTCCCGCCCCCTCGACCCCTGCCTTCGCGCCACCCACCCCCTCACTATCCCTCAACTCCGTTCCCCTACAAAGCAACCCACCGATACGAGCTTCGAGATCGAACACCCAACCTGCGACCGCCCGACACTCACCTGGGCCTCGGCCACCGCGCGCCGCCGGTCCCGGCCCGGGTCCCCGCCCGGCCGCCAGCCCGCTGCTAGTCCGGCCGCTCCGCCCCGCCGCGCCCGCGGCTCCCCCGCGCGCTCCCGCTTCCGGGTTCCGGAGGGGCGGGTCCAGGGGCGTGACGCCAGCGCGCCAGGGGGGCGGAGCACCACGAAGCCCCGCCCGCCTTTCCTTCTCGGCCCCGGCCACCGCCCCCCGCCGCTGGTGGGCGAAACCAAGTGTGAGGGGAGGACAGAAAGGCGCGCGCGCAGGAGTCGCCCGCTCCACCACATCCACGCTCTCCATAGCCCACGGCCACCCCTCCTGCGCCGCCGCAATATGGCCTGGTCGGGGCAAGGGCGGGGTGCGGGGACTTGAAGCGCCTGCCTTTGAGTTGAAGGCGGGAAAATGGCGGATACTTCGGGGCGCGGTGCTGGGTGAGTTGGAGCGCCTCGGGTCTGAATTTGTAGGTGCCAGCTGGACGGCCACGGCCGAGGGCTGGGGACTGAAGGGCGCAAAGCTGGGGAGCGAGGGCCCTCGGGGTGAGTCCGGATCTGACCCAAGAATCACGGAGGTGGGAGGTGGGATTCAGCCTCTGCGCATGCTCATGAGCGTGGGCGCAGGACCAGAAGTAGAGTTCAAGGCCTTAGTCTACCATTTCAGTTCTGGGCGATCTTAGCAAGTGGCTTAATCTCTCCGTGCCTCGATTTTCCCCGCCGCAAGACCGAGGTGACGCTGCCGCCACTCAACCTTGTAGGCCTCGTGTGAGGCTTAAAAGCGTTTAGAACTGTGCCTGGCCCCTAAATGTGATCTGTCGCTAGGCAATTAGGGACTGAATGTTTGCGTCATCCCTCACGCCTTCCTCAAACTCATAGCCCTAACCCCCTGCGTGGCTGTATTGGTAAATGTGACCTCTAAGGAAGTTAAGGTCAAATGAGGTCGTAAAGTGGGGCCCTCATCCGATAGGACTGGCGTCCAGATGAGAAGAGAGTCTGGAGGGCTTCCACGCTGGCTCTCTCCTCTCGGATACAAAGATGTCACCCTAGTACACAGTGAGAAGGCGACCACCTGCCTTTCCTGCACCTTCATCTTGGACTCCAGCCTCCAGAGCCATGAGAAATTAATGTCTGTTGTTTAAGCCGTCCATTCTCACGATTTGCAGTGGCAGCGCAAGCAGATGAATCCACAGGTGCTAGGGAACAGGGAGAAGCAGACCTGGACCCTGTCCTTCTAGAACCTTAGAGGCTGTCTTCCTCCTGACCGCCTTGGTCTTCATGAAATATGACTCTGACAGGGTCCATCTCCTCCCACCTGTCGCAGGGCTCCATCAACAAGACCCAGATGCCCCCTTTTTGCATGACTCAGCTAGCTAAGAATGGTGTATACATTTTTAAATGGTTATTCAAAAAAAATCAAAAGATGAAGACTATTTCATGACACTTGAAAATTGTAGGAAATTCCCATGTCACTGCGAATAAAGTTTAACTGGAATGTGAGCACACCCATCTCATGCATCATCCATGGCTGCTCCGTGCTGGGATGGAAAGGTGGAGTAGCTGTAAATTTAAGCCTATGGCCTACAGAGATGAAAATACTTACTGTCTAGCCCTTTACAGAGAGGGATTACCAACCCCTGGGCTCTGGGAACAGTCCGAGCTCTCAAGTGAATTCAGAACTCTGTCAGCCTGGCGCAGTGTTCTGTCCTCCCAGATCCCAGCTCCCTGTTGGTCTTCTCTAGCTAAGCCCCAGGGCTGATCAGTTCCAATTTCTGCATCATTCTTCTCTGCCCGCGTGCCCTTGGCCTTGTTGATCCCTCTCTGAGAATGTCGTTCCTCACATACCTGAGCCAGTGTGCTTGGTCACTCATCCCCCAGCCCCCACCCCTTTTCCTGTCTGGAATGCTCCCCCTTCATGCTTGCCTGATTGCAAGATGCTAGTCATCCCTCTCTGGAAAGGAGGTCCGACTCTCATTCACTGCGTATCCCCATCGGCACACAGTAGGCACACAAACGCCCGATGAATGAACGAATCCGTAACTTACGTTGAGATCTTTGAGGCTTGGCAAAAATCCTGGCACTCCTCACTCTGGGCCCTTCTCCACTCAGGTGGCGGGCTGCACTGTGTTGCCCCCAGGTGACAGGGCTGGGCCTCCATGTCCCCCTTCCTATGGAGGTGGCCCTAACCTGGCAGAGATTGACATTGACGGGGGGCCAGGAGGTGCTGGGACTGGGCCATCCCAAGGAACCCTGAGCTCCTTGCTGGCTTCCTTGAGCATTTTATCCAACTCAATTAACAAGACCCCCATCTCCCTCTTTCAGGAAGCCTTCATCAGGGGGTCCCAGTACTCCTAGTGGTGCTAAGATAAAAGGAAGAAGAATACAAGGTAAGCAAAATTGGAATCTATCCCACCATCCAGTGAAATAAAAAGTGATTTCATTCCCTCCACTCAGTAAGTGCTTTTGAGGAAGGGAAATAAAAACAGGCCAGGGGAGGGAAGCTGGGGCTTTACTTCTAGTCACACCTCTGGGGACCCCAAGTCTGGTCACCCAGCCCTGCAGCCAGGGGTGCAGCAGGAGCTGGTGGGGGTCACTTAGGGCAGTGGACCCTTCCGGCCACGAGGGTCGAGGGTCATTCTCAGGACTCGTCACTTGGAAGTGTGGGTGAGGAGAGTAAGTGAAATCGTTATCAGATATCAAAGTCTGCTTCTTCTCAGTAACGCGTCAGTCCCTCACAGGTACCCACATGTCCAATATCCACCTGTGAGTCCAGGGTCATGGTCCACAGCCCCTCCTTGACTCTTGGCAGTGACCAGTTTGGGTGGTAGACTCAAGGATCTCCCACAATGGAACTCCCACCTCTGTTACAATGAACTGTTTTCTTAGGCTGTGGGCCAGTGCACATCTCAAGTCCCAGCAGAATTCTAGTTCCGAAAGACAGGAGGTTTATACATTACAGCATGGCTTGATGATCTTGTCTGTAACATCTGTCATATTTACCCGTGGTCTAGACCTGGGACACAAGTTATATCCTTCCTGGTAACATTGCTTCTGTGGAAAAGCCACCACTGTTTAAACAAACAGGTGCATTCCGGTTTTCCGGAAGCTTGAAACTGCATTTCAACTGTGCGAGGAACCCAGAGCCTCGGATCCTCCCTTGATGAGGAAAATCCTGTGTTGACAGTATTAGAAAGACCCAACGCAGGATGCTCTCCCCCCGCTTGGGGATATCCTTCGCCCCAATCCCTTACTGGATGTCCAGTGGTGGACCCTCACTGTGGCTTGATTCTCTCCCCTGGACCCTGCCTGGTCCTGGCCTTTAGGTGCCTCCTGCTCGATTACCTGAGCCCACTCTCCCGGCAGCCCACTCTTCCCTACCCGGGGCATGCCCGGGGCGACCACTGGCTCCACGTCTAGCTCCAGGCTCCCCGTTCACTGTGATTGTGCCTCCTTTCCACTGAAGCTTGCGGATCCTGGCAAGAAGTACGGTTGAAATCCCAGTCTCGCTCAGCTGAACTGTCGACCTATGTGACGTTGACCACATCACTCTCCCTGGTAAAAAGGGAGACCCCTAAGCTCTGGAGGCACCTAGGAAAAGTGCAGAATCATGCATTTGATGTCTTGCTGAGCACCTGCTCCCTGTGGGGTGGTGCAACGGAGAAGCAAGCAAAACAGACGGGAGTTCCTGCCCTCAGGGTGGTTCGCTGTCCCAGGACATGGGCAGTCCAGCAAATGGAGGTGTAAGAAGACACAGGGTGTGCTGGACAATGATGGTTGCTATGGATAAAACAGCAGGATGGGGCTAGTTTCTGATCCAAGGGAGGGGCTGGACCCAGCAGAGCCGTGAAGGCAGCAGGGGCGGCCTGTGCCCGCTGTCTGAAGGATCAGGTGATGTAGGACCTGCACTGTGCCTGGAAGCACTCAGCTCCACCAGCTAATGGGCCCGCAAGATGGCCTGTTGCAGCTGCCCAAGGGGCAGCCAGCCTAGAGGACACTGTTTCAAGGAGGAGGGTGCAAGGGAGCATGGTGACTGGTGCCACTGCTGGCTCAGGACGAGGACTGAGGATGGTCTGGTGGGCTTCGGAGCCGGGGCATCTTGGTGGTCTGGCCAAAAGAAGTTTGGGGCATGTAGTGCTGTGGTGACCAGGAGAGCCAGGCTGGGAAGTGGGGGAGATTCGAGGAAAGGAGGCTGGAGAGGAAGAAGAGCAAGCATTGTAAAGGGGAGCAGAGAAGGAGGGGCAGAAGGGATGGGTGAGGGGAGAATGAAGAATGAACATTGTGACCACTGGAGAGAGGAAGTGGAGGGGTGCAGGGTGAGGTGAGGGGAGAGGGGTTGCCAGGCAGTTTCCTAACAGGGTGAGGCCAGGGCTTTAGCACCCAGTTGGAGGTTTGCTTTACCCCAAGGCACAGAGGTCCCTGCACGTGAAGGAGGGGCCCAGGATAATGGCCCTGACGTTGGAAGGCAGCCAGATGCCCAGGCGGGATGGTCTCCTGCGGCTGAATGTATCTTCCCAGTGAAATAGGAAACAGGACACCAGCCGACCAGAGGGATGGGCCTGGTGTAGGAGGTGAGAGAGGGTGGAGGATCACAACAGAGGACTGCAGGTGATCACGGGGCTGCAACAGAGCCCCTGGAGATTACGGGGACAGGTGGATTTCTTGCATCCACCTTCAGTGCCCCAAGGACAGGCAGGGAAGGGGATCTGGGACTGGGCTGTCACCAAGGGATCCAGCTGTGTCTGAGAAAGGCCGTGATGCCAAGCGTGTGTCAGGGGAGCGGTCCTGAGCTAGGTTAAGGGGGTTGGGGGATGTGAAAAGCAGTACCATGAGTGGGTCACAGACAGACCTGGGGGAGAGAGAAGTGCGGTTGGGGTCATAACCACAGGGAACGAGTTGTGGGAGGAGGAGGAGGCAAGCAGGTGGCCATCTGTGGAAGATCTTTTTTCCTTCCTCTGCCCTGCCCTTGAGTCCACTTTCTGAGTTGACCTTAGGCACGTATTCCTGATCATCCTTGAGCATAGCTCCTGTGGCTGGCTATTGCTCTGCCTCTGGCCAGGTGCTTGTATACAGCAGGTGTCCCCTACTTGTTCTTGCATATAGTATATTCTCATACATATTCTTGGATACAGTAGATGTCCCATAAATGTTCTTACATACAGTAGGTGTCCCATATATGCTCAAGGATGAGCAGGGAGGACTGATAACACCCAGCTCTTGGGGTGAGGGGGTCCTTACACTCCACTGTCATAGTTTTATTCTAAACCAAGGGTGTCCCCCACAGGTGGAAGAGTGGTTGAGTCCCGGTATTTACAGTATGAGAAGAAAACCACCAAAAAGGTAATGCACATCATCTGTTTGAAACGGTTCTGAACAGTCGTGGCGAACTCGAAATTCTGAGACAAGTCACAAAAGCCGGGCCCAGCCTGGTCCTGACGGAAGCATTTTGGGGACTTTGCCCAGTTGAGTGTCTTGCCCTTCCTGCCAAGGCATGACTCTGTCATGAATAGCAGAATACTTTGAGAATCCCTTTTGAACAGCCATGATCTCTAGTGAATCATAAAATTATTCCTGCCTCTCAACTCAGTAATTCCTTTCTGGAGTCTTGTCCTGAAGCAATTCTGTCTAATGCCTGGCACGTGGTCCCTGACTTTGGCTGGTATTTTAAAAATACCTGTAGGGTTTTAGAGAAAGACAATGGGGAAAAAACACGTGCCAGAATCGCCCAGCGTTAGAGGAAGAGTTTAGTGAACTGCCTCTAGCCACACCATGAACATGATGAAACAATTGAAAATGACGTTTTGAAACACTCAGCGACTTGAGAACCTGCCTTGTGTGATGTTAAATGAAAACAATCATAAGATTAGCCACTTACATCTTGTGTTTCAGTGTGTGCGTACTGATGGTGTGGTGAAGGGTGAGTTATCCCATTTTCCAAATCTTTGTTTATGATAAAGTTTAGTTAAATATTCATTTTTGCTACCTGTCTCTTACTCTGGTAGAGTAATGTGACTTAAGATCTGGCTTGAAGAAAAAAGATACCATTACGCAAACCAATAGGCTTCTTGGACTGTTTTTTGTTTGTTTGTTTTTTTAATGGACTTAATTTTTTTTATAGCAATTTTAGGTTCAAAGCAAAACTGAATGGAAGATACAGAGATTTCCCACATACCTGTCCCCCTGTCCCCTACATGCCATGGCTTTCCTGTTGTCAACATCCTGCACCAGGGTGGGGCATAATCGATGAACCTACATTGACACATCCTCACCCAGAGTCCATGGCTTACAGTATTGAAGTGATTTTTCAACAAAGGATAACAGTCCACACTTCATAATTTTCATGTTGCCTGACAAACTTGGTTACAGCACCCCCATGTGTCTGCATGCTATAGTATTGTAGATCTTTAAGAGCTTCTCCGTTTTCTTTTATTTCATCTTTTTTTTTCTTTTTTAATGGAGGTGTGGGGGGTTGAACCCAGGACGTTGTGCATGCTAAGCATGCGCTCTACCACTGAGCTATACAGCCCACATCTTTTAAATTACTGTGTAATTTACATAGAGTGTCACTCTTTTCAGCACACTTACCAGTTCTGTGAGTTTTAACAAACAGATCTGGTCATAGACACACCACAAAGTAGAGAACAGTCTGTCACCGCCCCCCTCCCCAATCCCCTTGTACTCTACGCCCCAGGCAACCATAATCTGTGTTTTGTCCCTGTAGCTTTTCCTTTCCACAAGGTCATTTAAACGGTACCACATAGGACGCAGCTTCTTGCATTATGCCTTCTTTCACATAAAGGTCCCTCCCTGTCGTTGCCTGTTATACTTAATGTGGGTTCCTTCGGATGGCTGAAGAATATTCCGCTGTACGGATGGACCACAGTGTGCTCAGCCATTCCCCGGCAAAGGACATTTGGTTTATTTCCTGGTTTTGGCAATTAGGGAGAAAGCCACCTTAAACATTCCAGTGCAGGATTCCATTAAGATGTGTCCTCATTTCTCCCAGGAAGAGAATTAATTGTAGGGTAAATATATGTTTGACTTTGTAAGAAACTGCCCAACTGTTATCCAAAGTGTCTGCACTTTTTTACATTCCCATGAGCCACAGAAGAGAATTCTGGTCAGTACTTTAAGATTAACACCATTCTCATGGTTTTAAATTGCATTTCCATAACAACTGATGATATTAAGCATTTTTTCACGTGCTTTGGCCATTCCTATAACTTTAGTGATTTGTCCTTTCAAATCTTTTGCCCATTAAAAAAAATGGGTTATTTGTTTTCTCATTATTGAGTTTGGAGAGCTTGTTCTATATTCTGGGTCCCGATCCTTTATTGGTGATTTGCAGTTATTTTCTCCCAGTGTGTGACTTGGCTTTCCATTCTCTTAAATATCTTGGGAGCTGCAGAAGTTCTTGATTTTGATGAAATCCAGTTTATCAATTTCTGCTGTTATGGAATGTGTTTTTGGTGTCATATCTAAGAAATATTTGCCTAACCGAAGATCACAAAGATTTTCTCCCAGGTTTTCTTCCATGAGTTTTGTAGTTTTAGGTTTTACGTTTAGGTCTGTAATCCATTCTGAATTAGTTTTTATGTCTGGCGTGATAATGGAACATCATTTTCACTCCTAACAAGGTTTTTTTCTGCTTTATATTATTATTGTTGTTTATTATTATTATTATTATTATTATTATTATTATTATTATTATTATTATTATATTATAATGGCTTGTTAGCTCCATGCGGTGCTTGCTTTTTGGTAAGTTTTAAAGATTATTATCTGTACAAAAACTTTGTTTTGTCTGATGACCAAAGTAATATGTTCTCTCTAAAAAACTGGCCAATACTAAAATGTATACAGAAAAATCATCATCTGTAATCTGCCATGTCAGAGGTCATCACTGGCAAACATTTTGCTGGTTTCCTATGAAGGTATCCTTTTTGACAAAATTAGTTCGTTCTGTATATATGCAATTAAATGTCAGAACTCCTTAAGTCTATCCCCTGCCTCAAAGTAAGAGCAGATGCAGGCTTTGCAGACTGCAGAGGGGCCCTTTCTTGTGAAAGGAAGGTGCCTTGTTCCCTGACTGTCACGTATTCCCCTAACAGGCTCCTGCAACAGATGCATTAAAGACCAGTGGGAAGATGCCGGAAGGTGGACGGAAGCCCAACCCACTCCAGAAAAGCAAAGGTGCGTACAGATGGAAGGAGGGTGTGAAACAGCTCTGAAGGTAAATTTTGTTTTGTTTTTCAGATGTTCCATACATCTATTTATTTATTTGTATGTTTATTTATACAGACGTTATAGGTTAAAATTCCCTTTCCTTTCTGGGAAGCATGAGGAAAAGGAACTAGGCAGAGAGTTTCAGTGCACAGGCAGATTTGGGGCAGGTGGAGAGGTGAAGGGGGATGACAGCGGGATGGGGGGAGGGAGCCACTTCCTTCCTACGTGGCCCCAGAGAACCATTTGTTTTCTGTATCTGTGAGTCTGTTTCTGTGACCGCCACACATTTGTATTTTTATTTTTTATTTTGTTTTGGTTTTTTCTCTCTTTTTGTGGCACACAGTTTTGTTTGTGGGGCCTTTTTTGTTTTGTTTTGTTTTTTGTTTGTCTTGGGAGGTGGTAATTAGGTTTACTCATTTAGTTAGTTATTTTAATGGGGGGACTGGGGATTGAACCCAGGACCTCATGCATGCTAAGCATGTGCTGTACCACTGAGCTATACCTGCCCCCCTGGCACACATTTTTAAATAGGGGCTAAAGCATGAAGAGAACTCCCAGGGAAGATGAACAGTCAGAGGCTACAGGAGAAAGAAGGGAAAAGAGCAGAGGGCAGGACAAGTGCACGGCATGTTGTCAGACTCTCACACCCTGAACACAGCGTCTTTTATTTAAACGAAGCAGGAAGGCTTATTCATCTCTTTTGGTTATTAAGAATCCCTTCCCTTTCTGTATTACTTTAAAATATATTCAAGTTGTGGAAGAAGGTATAAGCTTAGTGATAGAGCATGTGCTTAGCATGCATTAGGTCCTGGGTTCAACCCCCAGTACCTCCACTTAAAAATAAGAATAAATAAACAAACCAACCTCATCACCTCCCCCCTACCAAATAAAATAAAATAAAGTGAAATAAAGTAAAATGAATTCAAGCTGATAGCTAGGAATTTCCAAAGGTTTTCCAGCCTTATCTGCTGCTACCTCACAAGAAGCTGAGTTTTCGGAAGTAGATGTGCAGAAGAGTTGCCTCTTCCGCAGTTTACGTGTAGCGCATCTTGCTGACTGTGCTGACTTCCAGGGATTCTCATTGGGCCCACAGATAGCAGTGGAGTCGGCAAAGGCGACCTGCAGTCCACCTTGCTGGAAGGGCACGGCACCGCCCCGCCTGACCTGGATCTCTCGGCCATCAATGGTACATCACTCACTTTACTCATCCTTCCCCTGGCTGGGGGGTCGCGGTGTGTCTCTGAGGGCTTCCCAAATCTGCTCTTCTCACCTTAAACATGCTTTTCTTGATCTTAGACAAAAGTGTGGTCCGAAAGACTCCACAATTAGAAAAAACAATGTCCAAGAAAGCTGAGTCTTCGTCATTTTCTGCCTGTACGAAAAAGAGCCCCGTAAGTGTCTTAAAGCAAGAGGGCGGACGCTATAGTGAGCTGGACAAATCTGATTTAGCTCCTGTCCTGTGCCAGGTGCCCCGCAAGGTGCCCCAGGGCTCCAAGAGCAAACAAGCCAGCTGTGGTTTTTAGGACAAAAACCGCACGTGTTCTTGCAGGATTTATAGTTTCCATTTCCCCCATACTCACGCAGGAGGAGGTATAAATGCAGGAGCATGTGACAAATGAGACTGGGGCCCTGTTTGCCGGCGGCACGCTAGAGACGGTGCTCTGTCAAGCCCTGTCCCCAGCAGGGAGGATGGCCGGGCTGTGATCTCACCTGGGTGGAAACCCCAAGTCCTGGTTCTGGCGGGTCACTAGGTTCCGGTGGGGCCTCCAGCTGATGCTTGACTGCCCAGCCACCAGGAAGAGGGGCCAGGCCATCCTCATCCTTTTCACAGAGGGCCCGAGAGACTGAGAAAACAGAAACAGCACATCAATACACAGTCGAGAGTTACTGAATTACTGATTGAAAGAAAGTACACATAGGTTAGGATCGTGCCCCTTCTGGGGGAGACAGCTGGATTTATACCAGTTCACGGGGAACCAGGAGTGTCTTTTTCTTGTCCTTGAGGATCTCTCCGAAGCGATGGAAATGATGGAATCCCAGACGCTCCTCTTGACTCTGCTGACCACGAAGGTGAGGATGGAGCCTCTTTCACATGTGACGTTGGCAGAGGGCAGCCTCTGTCCCGTGGAGGTGAGGTCCCCTCGGGTCCGAGCTTTTGTTTTGCACTTAACAGATGGAGAACGGTCTCGCTGCGTTTGAAGAAAAGGCAGAAAGGAATTTATTAATAATGTGCCAAGAGAAGGAGACGCTGCAGAAAAAGGCGCATGAGCTGAAGTGCAAACTTCTCCTTGGTCAGAAGAAGCGGGAGCTGGCGGAAGTCCTCGACACACAGGTCAGCGGTGACCACGGTCTCCGGGCTGCACATCTCGGCAGCATTGTCCCATCTAGGGGTTTGGAGGGAGCCTTGATAGTAGGTGTTGCCCCTCACCTGGCTCTAACCCTCTGCTAGGCTTTTGGCACCACTGGGTATTGGAATGTGACAGTTTATCAGAGGATGAGGCTGTAATGTGAGAACCAACCAGCAGGAGGGCCCTGTCCCTTCAACAGACACGGGCAAGTATTCAGGCACCCAAGACTTGTGCCCAGTGACACGGAGACACACTCACAGCCATGCGTGTGCCGTCCATGAAACTTCTGAGGTGGTGAGTGCAGGGCCTCATCTCACAGGCCCCTCCTCCTCCTTCCTGCAGATCGAGATGCTCAGCCCGTACGAGGCTGTGGCTGGCCGCTTTAAGGAGCAGTACAAGACGTTTGCGACAGCCTTGGACACCACGAGGCATGAGCTGCCAGTGAGATCGGTCCACCTGGACGGAGATGGGCAGCAGTTCTTAGGTAGGAAACAGGGAGGCTACCGGGCGAGGGGTAGGATGAACCACCCAGTGCATGTGGGCATCTCCTGTTTGCCGGGCACCTTAATTCCTTTGTGTCATGTCACAGGTCCCCTCCCAGGTAGATGGTGCGTCCCCCATCAAATGGCAGAGGACTCAGGGTTCGGCAAGGCTGTGGTTTGTCCAGGGTCATGCCCTGAGTAAGGACCATGCTGGGATTTGAACCCAGGTCCCTGGGACTCCCCAGTGATTTCTGGTCCTGCTGAAGGGCATTCCTGGGGAGCCCTACAGAGGTGCTTCTGTGGCTGGCGAACAACAGTGCTGCGACCCTCCCAACCCCCACCCCATCCTGCCTTCTAGGCAGAACTGAGACGGTATCTTTCCTATATAGCGTTCCCACTTGAAGTTGGCAAGTGTGAAGAGTGCCTATCCTTGATCCTAAAATTCTCTTTAGAACAAGTATCTTCCCAGAGCAAGTTTGCAGCTGCCCTAGAGTTCGGTTATTTCTCAGCAGAGCTCTCACAAGCCATCTAAATACGTTTTGCTTGAAGCTGATGTAAAATCAGACCTCTTCCAATGTGAAATAGTTTACGTATGACATGGGACCTTGAAAAATGAGCCTTATTAAACCATCATCTGTGTCTGAGTTGCCAGTTTTATAGTTGTAGCAGTCAGCTCCGCACCTGTGACTCTTGGTCTCCATCTCTGATAAATCCCTTAGGTAGTCGCCAGGAGTTGGGAAAGGGGACCCTCTGAGTTTCCTTGTGCTTGTAAAGCAAAGTACCACAAACGAGGTGGCTTAAAACAGCAAATTTATTCCCTTGCAGTTCAGGGGACCAGAAGTCTGAAATCAAAGTGTCAGCAGAGCTGGATCCTTCCGGAGGCTCTAGGGGAGAGTGTGTCCCAGGCATCTCATGTTTCCCTGAGCGCCTCTGTATCTAAACTTCCCTCTTATTAGAAGGACATCAGTTACTGCGTTAGGCCCCGCCCTAGTGCCCTCATTCTAACTCAGTTACCTCTATAAAGACCTCATTTCCAGGAAGGTCACATTCACAGGTATTTGAGATTAGAACCTGAACATGTCTTTTTGGGAGGGCATGATTCAGTTCCCTAGCAAAGGAGATGTGTGTCTGTAGGAACCCTTATAAGGTCCCCCTGATGTTATATGTACAGTTTGATGGGTACAGATGCATGTGTACCCAAGGTGGAGAGATGCTGGTTTTCTTAGAGCAGGTGGGACCCAGGGCAGGTGCACGTGGCTCTCTGCTTGGGGGAGTCGGGAGGCAGTGCTAGGAACAGGGAGTGGGAACCACGGGTTTGTTTTTAAGTTACTCCTAGCACAGATCGTCTCTGCCTTTTGGATTTGTCCCTGTTGAGGATGCGGGTGTGGGACTCCAGGTGTGTTCCAATGACTGCCTGGACGACAGAGGCACCTGACCCACCATCTCACACTCCTGTGATCTCAGGCAAAGGGGCACAGAGGCGGTCCCCAGGCACGAGTGCCTTCCTTCCCGACCTTTCTGCCTTTGAGCTCTTCACGATTCCAGCATATGACAAGAGCATTCTAGCAAAAAGAGAAGAATATAGTCAGCCACCCAGCTTACGCGTCTATTGCTTGGGGACACCTTGAAACCCACAGCTGAAGAGCCCTCTTCCCTTCCAGATGAGTTGCAGCGGGAATTGACGACCACCTGCCATCTGCTGGGGGAACTTGGCATTGGCAACTCGGAAGAAAACGAGAAAGCGTTGGACCTGCTGAGTGAACTCAGGGAAATGACCCAAAGGAAGGATCTGGAGCTCCGAAGGTATTGCAGGAAATAGTTTTAAGAAAAAGCTAGCCCTACACCCCCCATCAGGCAGAGACAGGCTGTTGGCGGCCACCCTGGAGGGTGCGCTGGGCTCTGGAGGGTGGGCAGCCCTGGCGTTTGCAGCGTACAAAAGTCCAGGAAAGCAGAGGGAGGGAAGTGGGCAAGATGCCTTCAACCCAACCAGAACCCCCAGGTGTGTTCTTGAGCAGTCAAATTAGAAAGACAGGGGCGAGAGTGTCGGCCCTCAGAGTAACACAGCAGATCTGGGACTTTGGACTGGTCTGTTTATGCTTTAAATATTTTTCAGGGTAGGGACTTTGGGAGATTTTGGAAATTCTTATCAATATATAAATAAATACATGTAGAAAAGGTGCAGATCGTATCGGCACAGCTTGAGTGCTTTCATGACTGGGCGCCCTCGTGTCAACAGCGCCCAGGTCCGACAGCCAGCTCCCCAAAGCCTCCCAGCCCGCTTCTCTCATTCTCCTCCAGGATGTTTCTAACTGTGGGGTAGCAAAGCCTCCCTATCTTCCAAAAAAAAAGAATCTAGTTTTTTCTCCTTCACAATGCCAAACATAATTCCCGAGGTGCCCAAAAGTTTGAATGGTACTCACGGTAAACACGACCTGCTGTGGCATTTCCTTCATGTCTGTATGCCCGGGACGAAATCAGGACCCACCGAAGGGTTCTAGATCACCAGGGTCACGGCTGCGAATGGGTAAACATGCTCGTTTTGTGCTGATTTCCTCGCTGCCGTTGACATTGCATGAGCATCAGGGGCAGGTCCCAGTTCACGGCTCTGTCTCCACTCTTAGGATGGTTCCCAGCATGATGTTGATGCTCCCTAGATATTTGCAGAGTAAACTCTTTTCTTTCCCATCTGCCTGGTCCTCTTCTTGGGGCTTCCGTGCTTTAGTTTTATTTAGATAAAGCATTTTTGTTTTTCCCTTAATTGAGGCACTGGGAATTGAACCCAGGACCTCGTGCATACCAAGCACACGCTCTACCACTGAGCTCTGCGCCCCAGATAAAGCTTATTTACCGCTGCTTCCCTACGGGCCCGAGGAGGGTTGCCCCGAACCTGTCTTCCCCAACGTGGCAGCCGTGAAGGCCAAGGCACTCGGGCACAGAGGGTGAAAAGATGTCATTGTCCTGTCGTTTCCACAGGAGCTTTGCCCTTGTTCTGGAACTCTCCGCCGAGGCAAGTAAAGAGGCAGCCTTAGTCAACCAGGAGGTCTGGGAAGAGGCCCAGGGTGCTGAGGCCCCCAGCCGGTGGTATTTCAATCCAGAAGAGGCTACTTGTAGGGAAACTCGGGGAGAACTCCGGAGCCGACTCTTCCGGGGAGACGACCAGCCGTGAATCCATGCGCATATGGTGTCCCAAACCCACATGGAGGCCTTCCTGCAAGCCGTCAGGCTGAAAACATGTCGGTGCCCCTTGTTTGGGGGGAGATCTGCAGTGACCCCCACGTGAGGTTCTGGAAACTTAAGCACTTTATACACTTAGTCTAGCAGTAGAACTATTTTTGTATGATTACCTTGTTTGATATTAAAAAAAATAAAACTGTTTTGCAATTGAACCTTGGTTTCTGCATGAGGGGGGCAATAGAAGGCATGTGTTGTCCTAATTTATTCCAAACAGCTGGTCCTGAGCCTCGGGACCTTCAAGACATTATGCGCGGTTGAGTTTTAAACAACGTGGCTTTGAACTGTGGGTCCACTTACACGTGGATCTTTTTCAATAGTAAAGTGAACACACGACCTGCGGTTGGTTGAATCCACCATTCGGAATTGTGGATACAGAGGGCGGACTGTAAGTTTTATGCAGATTTTCAACTGCACAGATGGTCAGGACCCCTAACCCCAAGTTACTCAAGGGTCAACTGGGTTTCACTTTCAAGATGATTTTGTGTCCTTCAGTCACAGGGGCAGTTCTGTTTAATGACTGACAGCAAGTTAGGAGTTGGCCCTCAAATGGAAATGCTCCATCTGGTCCAGAGTCCCAGTCGCTGTCCCTGGGGAGCACCTACAGGGTTTTGCAACAGTTGTGGTCTACACCGCACATGGGGCCATGGCACAGAGCACTGGTCCAGCCAGCGCTCCAGCATCCATCACCACGTGGGCTCTGGCAGGCTTCCTGGTTCCCATGTAGTGTGGCTCTGTTCACATTTACCAGTTCCCATCTACAGGCCTTCTGTGTTGGGAGACTAGGGAGGGGGAGACTTCCCTTTGAGATTCTGTATCCATCCTCATAATGCCTTCAGGTAAAAGAGATGTGGCCATTTTACCCAAAGCCTGTGCCAACAGCCATGCTTTTAGCTGACTTTCATCTTCATCCCATCAACACTTCCGTTTCTCACCGGGGCCCCCCAGGGACTCAGCAGGGTGTGGATTTACAATTGTAGGCAGGGGTACAGGTGTCCCCAGTCAGATGTAGCAGCCATTCCTACAAAATACACACATCAAGGAGACACAACCTCTTCCCGGCAAGATGGTTTAAACTTTCTCATTTCCATCCACACTCCCAGCCCTCCCATTTCTGTATTCTCCAAGCCCATTGGAAACCCTCATCAGGGATTCCTGTGGAGCTCCTGTATCAGAGTCCCAGAAACTTCTCTTCTCCACCCCCGACCTATTTTCTCCCCCATTTGTGTGCGAAGAGCTTTGAGTCCACAGAAGGGACATCTCGGAACCCTGGTCCTGTGGTCAGCCATTAGCTTCAGGACCAGCCCAATTACTGCCCCAAGTGATTCCAGATCAGGTTTCTCATTATAATCTTTGCCTTCTATCTTTTAAAATTGCTCCAAAACTGGGGTAAAAACAGCAGACTTGTATGGGACCCCCTTGAGTGGGTCCCTTCACCAACCCACCCTCCCAGAGTGCTGTATTGAGACCTTGGCTTCAACCTGGTCAAGATCATCCCATTTTTAAAACAAGCATCTAAAGATGTCTACCCTCCCATTTGCTCGTTACTTCATCTACTGTTTTACCATCTGTAAGACCCTTAGGGAAAGATGAGAGGCAAATCCATCAGGCTTCTGGTGCTGTGGGGTGATTTTGCAGCAGTAAGGTTCATGGGGTACCCATGCAAAAGGGCCCCCGATACACACCTTTTACCATGATGTGCGAAACGGGCATATTCAGTGGGCGAGTATCTCAGTCATTGTAAAGCCAGCTCCACATGGCTTGCTCATGAAGCGTATTAGCTGACTCATCTAGGGTGTCCCACTCGGCACTTAGCGGGGGGAGTCTGGATAAATAGACCTTACAGTGGTTTTGATGTGGCCCACCCAGCTGGCGGCTCTCGGGAATAACCTCCTGTGTATGCATCACACGTAATCATCTGCGACACAGGGACCTGTGGGTCCTGTGTTGACCCAAACATGCTCTTCTACTCTGAAGTATCTAAACCAAAAATTCTGCCCCCCAAATTCATTCTCACAATTATTAAAGTTTCTGCAGGAAGTTGATGATACAAATGCAGAAAACACAATTTTTGACACTATACACCCCCCATCAGTAGTTTGTTGGTTTGCCCTACCCCATGTCCTGTGGGTGACCTTTCTGGTAACCCAAGGCCTAAAAGGTACTCTGTTGCCCCAGCAAAACTTACCCTTTCGGGGGAAGCTCTGAGGCTGGTGGCCAAAGCTCAGACTGACAAGAACCAGACCGTGCTCTGGCAGAGATGTCACCCAGCCTCTTTACCTTCATTCTGGCTGTTACTCAGGACAACAGCCAGAGATTAGAGACTTCACTTCCTTTTTTCTTGTTTGCATTTCCCTCAGTGGAGTTGGATCCAGCTGTAAATTTCCTTGGTAAATTTCATCTTTAACTGATGGCAGCTGGCTGCCGTGCACCCAAGAAGCAAAGGTTCCTCATCCGCCACACTTTCATCCTTTCTCTTCCCAGCCCATGTTTCCATGAGCCAGGGCCATTCTATCTCTGACCTTGGTCTTACGGTGTTTTCTGACTCAGTATTTAATGGGGACAGAATCTCAGTTTTGCAAGATGCAAAAGCCAGTAGCTGAACTGTGAAGATGGCTGCACACCAGTGTGAATGTACTTAACACCAGCGAGCTGTAGGCTTAGAAATTATTAACATGGTAAATGATACAGGTTTCTTGAGCACAATAAAAATTCAAACAATGGAGGGAGAGTAATTATTTACACTCCAGGAAGATAGGAGAGAAAACAACAGTAGGAGAACTCTTCAAGACATGTGTATAGTAGAGAGTGAACCTTGCCCAAGAGAAATTGGACCTTTGCTCTCAACTCTTATGAGGTGACCTCTAGGCTCCTAGAATGTTCTGCCCCATAGGAGTGCTTGTGTGCATGAGGGCTTTTGGGCCTCAGGGCTTGAGTACTGTCTCTGGAAGAGACTGAAGAATAAAGGTGAGCCTTGTGGCTGTATATGACCGCACCCCAGCGAAAACTGAGCACTCAGGCTTGGGTGAGATTCCCTAGTTAGCAATATTGGTGCGTGTTGTCACACAATGGCTGGGAGGAGTAAGTGACGTCTGTGAGTCTCCAAGGAGAAGGCAACTGGAGGCCCCATGTTTGGACCCCTCCTGGATCTTGCCCCATGCAACTTTTCCTTGGGTTGGTTTTAATCTGTATCTTTTCACTGTAATAAACTGTAACCGTGAGTATAACAGCTTCCAGTGAGTTCTGTGTGTCCTTCTAGTGGATTATTGAACCTGAGATGATTTGAGGAATACTTTAACTTGCAACAGGTGTCAGAAGCAAGGGTAATGGTCCTAACTCTTTGGAAAACAATGTGATAGTTCCTCAAAAAGTTAAACAGAATTACCACGTGACTCAGCTATTCCACTACTAGGGTATGGACACCAAAGAATTGAAAAGAGACTCAAATAGATATTTCGGTACCAATTCATATAGCAGCACTATTCACAATTGCCAAAAGGTGGAAACAACCCAAATGTCCATCAGTGGGTGAATGAATGAACAGAATGTGGTGTATCCATGCAGTGGAATATTACACATTCATAAAAAGGACTGAAACTGTGATACATCTACCATGTGGACGAACTCGGAAATCGTTATGCTGAGTGAAAGAAGCCAGTCATAAAAGGCCATGTATTGTATGATTTGATTTATGTGAAATGTCCTGACTAGGTAAATCCATAGAGAAAGAAAGCAGATTAATGGTTGCCAGGGGCTGGGAGGAGAGGGGAATGTGAGTGACTGCTCATTGGCATGGGATTTCCTGTGAGGTGATGAAATATTCTGGAGCTAGATAGAGGTGAGTGTTGGACAACTCTGTGAAGATACTAAAAACTACTTGTAGTGGGTCAAACTGTGCTCCTTCTCAGAAGATACATCCATCTGGAATTTCAGAATGAGATCTAATCTGGAATAAGGATCTTTGCAGATGTAATTAACACAAGGATTTCAAGGTGAGGTCATCTTGGATTGGCAGTGGGTCCCAAATCCAGTAACAGGTGACCTTATAAGAAAAGATCAGGGGAAACAGACACAAGGCACAGAGAAAGGATGAGATGACAGAGGCAGAGGTTGGAGCGATGGAGCCACAAGCCAAAGAAGGCCAAGGATGACCAGTAGCCACTTGAAGCCAGAAGAGAGGCCTGGAAAGGATTCTTCCTCTGACCTTGAGAAGGAAGCAACCCTGCCAACGCCTTGATTTTAGTTTTCTGGCCCCTAGAATGGTGAGAATCAATTTCTGTTGTTTTAAGCCTCCCAGTTTGTGTTAATTTGTTATGACAGCCCAAAGGATCAGTACACCACTGAATGGTACACTTAACAAAGGTAAGCACACACCCACACACACACACAACCCACCCCTTCTGCCGCCTTCCCCATCCCCACCAACAACAATCCGAACCTCTAGCACTCAGCCCAAACCCTCCTGTTGCCCTGTGTTCAGGATGAGTCCGATAGTCCACCGTATGCTTGTTTTCCCCTCTGCTCTTTTTCCTTCTTTCTCAGCTTTTAGACTATCCGTCTTCTCTGTAGTTCCCTTCATCTTTTGGCCTCTATTAACAATTGTGAAATGATGCCACCCACCGTCTAAAACAGGCAGTGGTGTACCACATGCTTCAGTTAAGTGAGGGCTCCAGAGGACTGCAGAATGAACAGACGGTATGTAAAATATACTCTGTCCTGTTGGGAACTAAACTGAAAACTATTTAAGGAACAACTAGGCGCTGTGAAAACGAATCACATGGAAAGATCGCCATGATTTTTTTAATGAAAAGAGAAGGACCCAAATAATGTGTAAGGTGAGGAACAATTTGTGTTAAAATTTTGAAAAACTTGGAAAGATACACAAAGATGTGTTGAGAGAAGCTATATCCAGGGTGGGGGCACTGGGGACCCCGAGGTTGGAGGAATGCTTGTTTGTTGCATTTTTGCATTCCTTTAACATTTCGGTCAAGCATTTCATCGTATGGATCACATTTCCACAAGAAACTCATGCAACAGAACTCAAGGAAACAGGCTTTCTAAATTGTCATGCTTCTGCTTACGCTGCGGTGCCTCAACCGCAGCCCTGTTGATGCTTGGAGCCAGATCTTTCTCTGCAGTAGGGGCCATCCTGCACATTGAGGGATGCTGAGCAGCACCCCTGACCTCCACCCACGAGATGGCAGTAGCACTCCCCCAACCAAAAATCTGTCTGAACATTGCCCAGTGACCCCGAGGGTGGGAACTGCTCTGTGTGATAACCTCTATGATGCGACAGGCCCATTCCCTGTGCCCACCCTTCTGTCAGCCATACCATCTTTCTGTTTCATTCATTGACCTCATTCATTCATTGCAGAAGAAAAATCTAGAAGGCAGTTCTGTGTGACTGCTTCTCAACCACGACTGGGCTGAGAATTAGCACAAATTTTGGCAAAAATCTAGACCAGGATTGGCAAACTACAGACTACCCCCCCCCCCCCAACAAAGGGACAGTGACAGCTGCTTCTGAGGAAGTTGGGTTCTATGTAGGAGCTCCCAGTTTATTTTTGGTTTCCTTTGACTTTAATGAATGCAGTGTTTTAGACTCTACACGTAACACAGTATTTATCATTTTTGCTGTTTGTAAGTGTGCAATTATGGCATTAAATGCATTCACCAGGTTGTGTGACCGTCACTATCTACACCCAAAAGTTTTTTCATCAGCCACGGTATAAACTCTCTGCTCGTTAAACACTAACTCCCTTTGCCTTCCGCTCCCACCCCACCCAACCCCACCCCACCCCACCCTGCCCCCGGGGCCCTGGTAATCTCTATTCTACTTTCTGTCTCTACGGATTTGCCTGTTCTGGGAACCTGATCTAAGTGGAATCCTGCAGTATTTGTCCTTCTCTGTCTGGCTTACTGAAATGCAGCTTCTTAATGATCAAATTAACTATTAACTCTAAAGGGTGGTGTTGCCAGATCCTGTGGCCTGGCAGCCCCCTGCCAAACAGGGAGACCCCACTGACCACAATGCCTGGGTTCCTTCCCTTCGTCCTCTGGATGGGGCTGATGACTGTGCCTGTTTTCACGAGGTAGCCCCTGGACCAGGCCTCCTCTCCTGCCGAGAAGCCCTTTCACCCCGGCTCCATCCACAGCCCACATTCCTGCCTTTTTGGTTAATTGGAACTGATTGGGTTCCAGGCAGTTCCGGAAGCGCCCCCTCAGCGACTGCAAAGACCCCTGATGTCCTGAGGATTAGCTCAGTGAACCGCCGACCCTGAGCAATTAGAGCATTTGCTGGGACTGTGAGCACGGCCGCTGTGGACCCAGAATTCAGGCCAGGACGCCCAGGTTGGGTTTGGCTTGTGCTCAGCGAATCCCAGCGTCCAGTTAATCCCCATCACAGGGAACCCAGGCCGGTGTTCATCCCTCCTCTTCCTTTGGGGTTTGCTTTCCTTCTCCCTGTGCTGAGTTGGAATGTTTGGATTCATATCGTGGGAGAGATTCATTTAATTTTCCTCTCACTTTTAACGTTTTAGAAATAAGACTCTTCAAGAACGCTGTCTTCTCCCTCCAGGAATCTCCCTGTAGGCATCACAGGCACTCTTCTGATGAGCAGGTGGCGGGCATGTTACTCCAGGAAACAGTTTATTCACAGCAGGGAGCCTGTGATGTCTCCTGACTCCAGCGGGTTAGCTCACCTGGCCAGAGGCTGCTGGGAGGTAGGGAAGAGAGCTGAGCATCTCCCCAGCATCCGCGGCGACAGGATGAGAGTCCACGTGGCAGGCCCGACAGACAGACAGACACCTATCACCCCTTGCTGCCCTGTGAAGAGGACACAGTATCTGTTACGGGTTGAATCATGTCCCCTAAAAAAATGGCATGTTGGAATCGTAAGTCCCAGTACTTTGCAATGTAGCCTTTTTTGGAAATAGGGTCTTTGCAGAGTTAAGCAGGTTAAGATGAGGTCATTAGGCTGGGCCCTAATCTAACATGACTGGTGTCCTTATGAGAAGGGAAATTTTGGACATAGAGACAGGCATAGAGGGAAGACTGTGAAGATATGGAAGAGGGAAGCCGTCTGAAGATGGAGGCAGATATTGGAGTGATGCGGCCACAAGCCAACGACACCTGGAGCCCACTGAAGCCGGAAGAAGCAAGGAAGGATCTTCCCCTACAGCCTCTTGAGGGAGTGCAGCCCTGCCCACATTTGATTTCAGACTTCAGGCCTCCAGAACCATAAGAGGAGAAATTCCTGTTTAATGCCACCAGTTTGTGGTCTTTTGCTATGGCAACCCCAGGACACTCATCCAGCAGGTAAAAGCCAAGTGCACCTGAAGTAGCTGAACTTTTATGTCCCTCTGTGCAGCCCCCTCCTATCTGGGGGTGCAACCCCGACTCTGGCAAAGTTTGAAATATTGCAAGAATTACCAACATGTGACAGAGACATGAAGTGAGCAAGCACTGTTGGAAAAATGGCACCCATAGACTGGCTCGATGCAGAGCTGCCAGAGACCTTCAATTTGTTAAAAATGCAATATCTTTGAAACACAATAAAATGATGTATGCTTACACAATTGTTCCTCAGTGTCCACAGGGGATTGGTTCCAGGACCCCCCTGCAGATACCAAAATCTGCAGATGCTCAAGTCTCTTATATAAAATGGCATAGTATATTAAGAATTGGTGGGTTCTGCATCCTCAGATGCAGAGGACAGACTCTATTACGAAAAAGGAGAAAAAACTGGGAAGGGTAAGAGGGTGAGGAGATTGAGGTGTCAGAACAGCAGTTGCATGTCTTAGTGAGGAGGTAGTGAGTTTTGCCATGAGAGTATCTGGGTGAAGTGTTTTACAAGCAGAGGGAACAGCCAGTGCGAAGGCCCTGGGCCAAGAGTGCCCTGGCCAGACTGAGAGCTTTCAGGGGGTTTGGAGCAGAAGTGAGCACTCTGACATTTGTTTGCATTGTTTGGTGTGATATGACCCAGAGTTGGCAAACTACAGCCCTGGCAGCCAAATCCAGCCTACAGCCTGTTTTTATAAATAAAGTTTAATTTGTCCTCGCCATGCTCATTCATTTACATATTGTCCATAGCTACTTTGATTCTCCAATGGCAGAACTGAGTTGTTGTGAATATCCTGTATGAAACCCCTTTCTGTGAAAAGAGCGCAAGTGGCTTCTGTTTACCACCTTGATCCCTGACTGATACACGGTTATGACACAAAAAAATTGTTACACCATAAAACCAGACACAATTTCAGCCACCCTCAAGAAGGAATGTGGTTGGCTGAATAATATCCCCCCACCTTCGAAAGCTATTTGTCCTATTCCTCAGAACCTGTAAATATTAAGTTTATGACAAAAGGGGCTTTGCAGATGTGATTATGTTAAGGATCTTGACATGATGACAAAATTATTCTGCATTTGTAGGTGCGTCCTAAATATGATCACAAGGGAGTGTCCCTTATGAGAGGGAAGCAAAGGGCAGTTCATACAGAAACAGGAGATAGTGGTGACAGAGGCATGAGGTTGGAGTGGTCCAGGGAGGGTCACGTGATTAGGAGGCAGCCTTAGATGACCAGAAAGTCAGGGACAAGGATTTTTCCCTTGAGCCTCCAGAAGGAACCTACCCTGCCAACACCTTGATTTGACCTGGTGACCCTGGCTTAAGACTTCTGGCTTCCAGAACTATAAGAGAATAAGTTTGTGGGGTTTTAATAATTAAAAAAAATTTTTTTTAATTGAAGTGTAGTTGGTTTACAATGTTGTGTTAGTTTCTGATGTACAGCGTAATGTTTCAGTCATATGTATACCTACATACATTCGTTTTCATATTCTTTGTTTTTATAGGTTACTACAAGATATTGAATGTATTTCCCTGTGCTATACAGAAGAAACTTGTTTATCTATTTTTATATACAGTAGTTAGTATCTGCAAATCTCAAACTTCCAATTTATCCCTTCCCACCCTCTTTCCCCTCTGGTAACCATAAGTTTGTTTTCAATGTCTGTGAGTCTTTGATTTTGTAAATAAGTTCATTTGTGTCTTTTTTTTTTAGATTCCACATATGAGTGATATCATATAGTATTTTTCTTTCTCTTTCTGACTTATTTCACTTAGAATGACAATCTCCAGGTCCATCCATGTTGCTGCAAATGGCATTATTTTATTCTTTTTATGGCTGAGTAGTATTCCATTGTGTAAATATACCACAGCTTCTTTATCCAGTCATCTGTCAATGGATATTTAGGTTGTTTCCATGTCTTATCTATTGTAAATAGTGCTGCTGTGAACATTGGGGTGCATGTATCTTTTTGAATTAGAGTTCCCTCCAAATAGAGGTAGCACCTCGCACCAGTCAGAACGGCCATCATTAAAAAAGTCCACAAATGATAAATGCTGGAGAGGCTGTGGAGAAAAGGGAACCTTCCTATGTCGTTGGTGGGACTGTAGTTTGGTGCAGCTATTGCAGAAAATAATATGGAGATTCCTCAAAAAACTAACAGTAGACCTACCGTATGATACATATAAATAATTTTCCATTTTAGGTTACTACCAGCTGTTGAATATAGTTCCCTGTGCTACTCAGTAGGACCTTGTTGTTTATCTATTCTGTATACAGTCATTTGTAGCAGGCTGGTTGTCACTTGTTATAGCAGCTGTAGGTAACAAATACAGATTGTTTTATAGGTTGTCCTCTCATTGAACAATATGTCATAGATCTTCCACTTGCGCATACATAGCTCTCTTCTTCTTTTTATCAGCTCCCTGCTATCTCATTGGGCCGAGGTGACCTTCTTTACTTAGCCGTTCTCTCTCCTGATGGACATTTAAGTCGCCTCCAAGGTCTTGCTGTTGCCTGTCCGACTTCTGAAAGTTTCATTCACAGCGTGGTACGCGAGCATTCATTAACTGCATTTGGTCTCTTTTCCTCTTCTTGACTGATTAAAAATGACTCATGTGTGTTCCTGATGAAAAGGGCCCTGGAGATTATCTGCCGCCCCCACCCACCACCCCCACCCCACACTCCGCTCCCTCCACGACCTTGGCCTGGGACCAGTTCCCAAACAGCTCACTCAGCAGATGTTTGATGATTTCAGAAAGTGAAAGGATCGTGGGTCATGTCCGTCAACTCTCTGCAGAGCCCCCTAGGACCACGCCCGCGGCGATGCCCATCAAAGCCGAGTCGGGAGCCTTGACCACATCGTGACCACAAGGCTTTCCATCCTTATTAGACCTTCAATCACTTCCACAGTGGATTAGCTCAACTTACAAACCAAACAAATGTTTTCCTGTCGGCACCATACTCTCCCCCAGAGACTGAGAAGCTTCTGGCCTCCCAGTCCAGAACTGACCTGGCTGCAGGCCAGCAATTTGTGCAGTCACCCAGCGGTGTCTGCACCAGCCTCCCAGAGCTGCCTTGAGAGGCCCGGGAACATGAGGTCTTTAGAATCAGCGTCCGCAGATTTGGCGTCAGGGATGGTCAGGGTGGGGGGCCGACCTAGGGCATTCCAAGGGGGCCCCAGGCAGTGGCTGAGCCAAAGCCATTTGCAGTTATTCTGCAATCACAAAGCAGAATAAGACATGTCTTGAAGAGTTCTGAAGATACACTATGCAAAATGACTTGTGAAATGACATGGTGTCCCTGGAATAGAGAGATAAACTTTATTTTTAATAGAAGCGCATTCAGTTTACAATGTGTCAATTTCTGGTGTATAGCATAATGTTTCAGTCATACATATACATACATATATTTGTTTTCATACTCTTTTTTATTATAGGATACTAGAAGGTATTGAATATAATTCCCTGTGCTATACAGTAGGACCTTGTTATTTATCTATTTTATACATGGTAGTTAGTATCTTCAAATCTCTAACTCCCAATTTATCCCTTCACACCCACTTCCTCTCTAGTAACCATACGTTTGTTTTCTATGTCTGTGAGTTGGTTTCTGTTTTGTAAATAAGTTTATTTGTGTGTGTGTGTGTGTGTTTTTTAGATTTCACATATGAGTGATATTACATGGTATTTTTCTTTCTCTTTCTGGCTTACTTCACTTAGAATGACGATCTCCAGGTCCATCCACGTTGCAGCAAATGGCATTATTTTATTCGTTTTTTTTATGGCCGAGTAGTATTCCATTGTATAAATATGCCACAGCTTCTTTATCCAGTCATCTGTCAATGGACATTTAGGTTGTTTCCATGTCTTCAGCCTGGTCCGTCTTTGGGCACCTGGTTCACTGGCTTGGTGGGCAGTGTCCATAGGGTTGATGAGAGAAAGAAAGAAGGGGAAGAAGCAGTCACCTCATCTGGGGGCTGTCTACACCTGCCCAGGTCACCTGGGGACTCTCTGTACCTGTCTACACCTGCTCACCTCACCCAGGGGCCCATGGGTCAGACATGCCGTTGGCCCAGTGGCCATCTCAGGCTCTCCCACTCCAGACCTAGTCTCCTGCAGAGCCTGGTGAGTCTATCCACAGGAGCAGAGGGTGCATGGAGCTGCTGGTGGCCTGGTGACTCTTTAGTTCCCTCCTGGCCCAGGGTGTGTCCAGAACATTCCTGGCACTGAGCTGGCATCTTCCCCAGGACAGAAACAGCCTGACCGCCGGAGCCGGAGCACTCACTGTG
Organism: Camelus ferus; assembly: GCF_009834535.1. Lineage (NCBI taxonomy): Eukaryota > Metazoa > Chordata > Mammalia > Artiodactyla > Camelidae > Camelus > Camelus ferus. The sequence continues at coordinate 17,037,251 of NC_045717.1, forward strand.
GCACTTTTCTTTCCAGCCTGTTTGCCCAGAAAGTAGAACCAGCCAGGATGCCCATTTGGGGCTGAATTGTCTGGCCCTCAGTTTTCTCCTCCATCAAACCTCAGAGATGGCATGCCATCTGAGGCTGGTTCCTGCTCTCACCTCTCGGGAGCCCCTAAGAACAAATGGTTGGGCCCGGATCAAGGCCCAAGGGGCAGACAAAGGTGCCATCCCACCAGACGCCAGTGCCTGGAGGGGTCTGACTCTGAGTCATGCTGAGGGCTCTGGTGTTGGTATCCTCAACTCCTCCCAGGACAGATGCACACGCCATGGCATGGTACTCTTCCAGGAGGTGCATGGCCTCAGGTGAGGTGTAGACAGCCCCCGGGGGAAGAGGTGCAGACAGCACACATTACGGGGACTCACTGGAGGCACAGTCACCCAGCTAAGGGAGCCTCCCAGGAGGGGCTTCACGACGATGTAGCACCTGGACAGGACCTTAAGCCTGAGAAGGAGCCACGCGGGTACAGAGGGCATATCAGAGAGTGGCCACTCGAGGGTGACCTGCGGAGGCATGTCAGGGGTCTGCCCCATGATGATGTGGCTGCATCGGGTCCCCAAGGGAGGCAGGCTGACAGTCCATTTGGGGTCTGATGATCACGGAGGGTGCGTCTTTTGCCCTTAAGGTGAAAATCTGGCAAACTGCGGTTTTAAGGATTTGATTTTGAGGATATCCGAGCAGATGTTTCCGTTGTCAAGTCTGGAAGAGTGAGGCTGGTGCATGTTCTCAGAAGCACAGGCAGGGCCCCTGCAGGGCCCCAAGGCCGCCCTGATGCTGCCCCAGGGTCCACAGCTGACCTGAGAAATGACAGTCTGGACACGACCCACCTGGGGACCGCCTGCCTATCACTGCCTTCGCTGGGCCTGTGTGCACTCACAGCCCCAAGGATACCAGATGGTCTCAGTGGGCCAGGAGAGGAGCTTGGCTTGATCTCTGGGTACCCCTCACCCCAAGATGCCCACAGCAGCTGGACTTGACCCTCTCTGCTTCCCCATGCCACTGAGAGCAGGCATGAGCTCCTCCTGTCAGGGCGGGGTGTGCTCAAAGTAGCATCAGGGGACAGCTTCTCCCAAACCCAGGGCAGGCAGAGTCCAAGAGCTGGCCTCAGACCCATTTGTCCCACCCAGCAGAGCTCTCAGCTGCCTCCCCCTCCTTAGAAAGTCTTGGCCTATATCCCATTTTCCTGCATCTCTGCTTTTATATTTTTTTAAATGAAGTCTAGTCAGTTTACAATGCTGAGTCAATTTCTGGTGTACAGCATAATGCTTCAGTCATACATATATAATACAGATGTTCCTTTTCATATTCTTTTTTCATTATAGGTTACTACAAGATATTGAATATAGTTCCCTGTGCTCTACAGAAGAACCTTGTTGTTTATCTATTTTATATATAGTAATATCTGCAAATCTCAAACTCCCGATTTATCCCTTCCCACCCCCTTTACCCCCTAGTAACCATGAGTTTGTCCTCTATGTATGTGAGTCTGTTCTGTTTTGTAAATAAGTTCATTTATGTCTTTTCTTTTTTAAATTCCACATATAAGAGATATGAATTTCTGTTTTTTAAAAATGTATGTTTCTGTTTTTATAAACAAATTTTTGAGGTATAGCTGACATAAAATACACTGCACAGATGTGAAGTATTCAGCTAGCTAAGTTTTGACACATGGACCCTCCTGGGAAACCATCACCACAATCAAGATAGTGGACACAACCATCACCCCCTCCAAGTCCCTCGGGACCTGAAAGAAAACTGTTTGCTGTACGCTACTCACAGCACTTCTGACACCAAATGTGTGGGTTTTCATACCAAGTAATTCTGACACTAACTTCCCAGAGTTAACGCAAACCCCGAAAGTGAAGCCCTCAGTGCCATAAGACTGTACCCACGTGGGATGCCAGAAATTGAATATAGTTCCTTGTGCTATACAGGAGGTCTTTGTTATTTATCTATTTTATATATAGTAGTGTGAATCTGTTAATCTCAAACTCTCAATTTATCCCTCTCCTCCCCTCAAAAGATTCCACTTTTCACAGGTCACATAGCTGGGAAAGGCGAGAATCAGAATTTGAACTTATGTCTGGCTCCAAAATTCACTTGCTCCCCTGGACCCCTGGACGGCTGCCCTGTGCTGGGGTCCCTCTGAGATCCTGGCCACCCTGGGTGTGCTGGGTTCCTTAGCAGCAAGAAGCATTTTTTCTTTTTCTTTTTTTTCCTTTTTCTTTTCTTGAGGTGAATTCACATACCATGAAAGTAACCATTTGAAAGCAAAAAACAGTTCAGTGGCATTTAGTATATTCAAGTTGTTGTGCAACTATCACCTCTGTTTAGTTCTACAACATTTTTTCATCTCCCAAGAGAAACCCTGTACCCATTAGCAGTTATTCCCCTTGAATCCAGAAAGCAGCCAGCGGTCAAATTTTCCAATCTGACCCCCCTGTATCTGTCCCTGTTGCAAAGACCAAGGTGTCCCTGCCAATGCTGGCAGGGTGTCCCTCGGTTGGGGTGGGAAAAGGTGACCAGGCTCTTTAAGTGGAGGTCTCCCAGCTCCTGCTCCATGAATGATCCCAGATAAAGAGGAAATCCCAGCTCCTGCCCTGGGGTTTCCACTTCCGAGAGGTCCAGGGTGTCTGCGGGGCCGCACTGGCTGGGAGCCAGCTCTCCTGCTCTGCACAGACCAGCACCGTCCCCTGTAGCCTGTCCAGGTTCCTATGATGCTGAACATCTCAGCACATTTCCCAGCCAAGCAGAGCCTGTCACTCCTGGAACAGCCTGACTGAGGAAAACCTTGGCATTCTGGGGGGGCGGGGACGGGGGCGGAGTTCTGGGAGTTGGGGGAGCGCTTCCAAGCACAGGGACCCGATGCCAGGACGGACTTGCTAGATCCAAATTTCCAAAGCAAATTCACCAGCTCCCTTTTGGGCTTCAGGTTGCTGCCCAAGAGGCACGTAGAGCCTGGGCGTGGCCAGCAGTACCAGACTGCCCAAGAGCCATGCCTGGGGCTTCTTTTTCTTGAAAAACAGCTTTAGTGAGATATTTTTCATATCATACAGCCCCCCCACTTTATTTTACTTCTCTGTGATTTTTAAAAATTCTTTTTTAAAATTTATTCTTTATTCCTGGTTTATTTATTTATGGGGGGAGTAATTTGTTTGCTTTTAGTGGTAGTACTGGGGATTGAACCCAGGACCCCATAGCATGCTAAGCACACACTCTGCCACTGAGCTATGCCTTCCCCCCACCCATTTTAAAGTGCCCAAGTGGTTTTTAGTATATCCCCAGAGTTGGGCAACCTCCATCACAGTCCATTTTAGAACATTTCCATCACCTCAGAAAGAAACCCATTCCCATGAGCAGTCACCCTGCATTCCTTCCCCCAGTCCCTAGCAACCACTAATCTACTTTCTGTCTCTGTGGACGTGTCTGTTCTTGATATTTCATATAAATGGAATCACACACTGTCTGTCTGTGTGTGTCTGGCTTCTTTCTCTCAGCCTGATGTTTTTAGAGTTCATCACGTAATAGCGTGTGTCAGTGCTTCATTCCTTTGTATGATTGAGTAATATTCTGTCATATGGATGGACCACCTTTTGTTTATCCATTCATCCATGGACAGACATTTGGGTTGTTTCCACCTTTTGGCGATTGTGACTAGTGCTGCTGTGGACGTGCGTGTGCAAGGATATGTTTGAGTCTCTGTTTGCAAATCTCTCACGCATATGCCTATGGGTCGAATTGCAGGATCGTATGGTGTTGCTATGTTTATCGTATTGAGGAATTGCTGTACTGTTTTCCACAGTGACCACACCATCTTACATCCCCACCAGCAGTGCACAAAGGTTCCAGTTTCTCCACATCTTCACCAACACTTGTTAGTTTCTGTAGTTTTGATAGTAGCCATCCTGCTGGGTGAGAGGTGGTATCTCACTGTGGTTCTGATTTGCATTTCCCTGCTGACTAATGGTATTGAACAACTGCTCATATGTTCATCTGCCATTTGTACATCTTCTTTGGAGAAATGTCTATTCAAGTCCTTTGCATTTTTTAAAGGTAAAATTAAATTTGAAATTTAGTCCTGAGAAGAGTGTCTTTGTTTATTTTACCTGGAGCCTTGGGCCACACCGAACAGTCTAATTTATGATGGGGGCCTCAGGCCATGTGGTCTCAGCTTGACTTCCAGAAGGTCTGGAGACTAAAGGTCAGCTACACGGGCAGTTGACTATGGAGACTCCCAAAAAACACGCTGGATGTTGAGTCTTGGGTGAGTGTCCCTGGCTGGCAGTACACCATGTGTGTTGTCACACATCACTGCCAGCAAAGTAACTTTCCTGACTGCACTGGTGTGGGGGGACTTCTGGAAGCCCATGCCTGGATTTCTTCTAGACTCTGCCCCATGCGCCTCTTCTCTTGGCTGATTTTAATCTGTATCCTTTCACTGTCATAAACTGTGACTGTAAGTATAACAATTTTCAGTGAGTTCTGTGAGTCCTTCTAAAAAATTGAACCTGAGGGTGCTCTTTGGACTCCTAAACTTGTACTCAGTGTCAGAAGTGAGGGCCGTCTTGTGCCTCCATTTCACTCCTTGACACCAGGGTCTTCATCATGAGGCTCTGATTTCCCTTTTGTCACTGGTAGGTATTTTGCAAGCAGATCCTTTGTATCGACACCAGTCATCTCTTCCTTCCACTCCTTCCATCATCAGCCTTAGAATCTATCACGATCCAGCCTGAACCAGCCGCCTCTGTGGGCGCTGACAAAGGGCACTTCTTTATTCCCATGTCTCCGTTTATTTGTTGATATTCTATATTGTTGGCTCTCCTAGTGACTGACAGCCAATAAAAATGGGCTGTGACTCATTACTTGCTAGAACCCATGGTGTGATGGCATCTTTCTAAACATGGCTTTCTTGTGGGGTGGGGATTGTGTGCAAAAAATCCAAGGATTTGGTTTGCAAAGTGAAAAGGTTGGGATCCTCTAAACCAGTGGTTCTCAACCGGGGGTGATTTTACTGGCTACTACTGGGTCTGCTCAGCATCCCGCAAAGCACAGACAGCAACCCCTTTCCCCGCCCACGGCAAAGAATGACCTGGCCCCAAATGTCAGCAGTGCTGGGGCAGAGAAACTCTGGAACAAAGTCTTAAAGCTGTCCTTACTGGTTTCCTACGATTAGATCTATTCTCTTGTGAGTCTGAGTGGGAGCGCTGAAGAGTTTGTTGACCAGCACTGAGATGCTGTGCCTGGACCACTGTTCTCCTCAGGAGCCAGCTCTCCATCCTTTGCTGGCTTTGAAGGAGCAGGTGGCTTGCCACCGAAGCCATCTTCTAACAATGGGTTGCCCACCAACTGTGGGCTGGACATTGTCACACTGTGTTGTCTCATCCAATCTCCTCAACAAACTATGTGAGGTCAGGCATGGAATCTGACCTCTAGGATGGCCCAGGAACTTGCCCCTCTGGTCACCCAGCTGGTGAGTGGCAGGAAGTCCAGACAGATCAGGCTTGTCCTTCTCCCTGGCTTCCTGAATGTCCCACCAAAGCCTGGCCGGACTCCAGGTGCATTTGGAGAGATGTAGAATGCTGCACAGTCCTGTGTTGGTTGGTCTCTCTGCTCTCTCTCTTGATTCTCAAAGGTTCTTCCTCTTTTCTGAGCCACAAGTGTCTCTTAAAACCACAACCAGATGATCACATCCCTGCTTGCCACTCCCCTTACCTCCTCATCCCTCTTTAGATAAAATCCCACTCCTCCATCTGAAAAGAGGCTCAACATCACTAGTTATCAGGGAAATGCAAATCAACAGCACAATGAGATACCTCTTCACATCTACCAGGATGGCCAGAATCAAAAAGTTAGACATCAACAAGTGTTGGTAGGGAAATGGGGAAATCGGAATCCTTATGCACTGTTGGCAGGAATGTAATTTGGTGCAGCTGCTGTGGAAAACAGTTTGGTAGTTTCTCAAAAAGTGAAACAGAATTACCCCATGACCCAGCAATTCCACTCCTAGGTATAGACCTAAAGGATCGAAAATGGGCATTCAAAAAAAACTTGCACAGGAGTGTTCATAACCAAACAATGAACATTCACAGTTACCAAAAGGTGGAAACAACCCAAAATATCCAGTAACCAGTGAATGGATAAACAAACTGCAGCATATCCATACAGTGGAATATTACTCAGCCATAAAAAGAAACAAAACCTTGATTCATGCTACAGCATGGATGAATCTTAAAGACATTATTCTGAATGAAAGAAGCTAGACATAAAAGACCACAGAGTGTATGATTCCATTCATATGAAATGTCCAGAACAGGTATATCCACAGAAATGGAAAAGCAGATTAGGGGTTGTCAGAGACTGGGGGAGAGGGGAATAGGCAGTGACTGCTTAATGTTCACAGGGTCTCTTTTTGGAGTGATAAACTCTTTTGCAACTAGGTAGAGATGGTGGTTGTATAATTAGTTAAGATGAGGTCATACTAGGTTTGGGTGGGCCCTCAATCCAATAGGACAGGTGTTCTTATAAGAGAAGGGAAATTTGGACACACACACACACACACACACACACACACACACACACACACACACACACACAGGAGAGAAAGCCCTGTGACAGTGAAGGCAGAGATTGGAGCAATGTATCAGCAAGCCAAGGTACGCCAAAGATTGCCAGCACCCACTAAAAGCTGGAAAAGAGGCATGGAATAGATTCTCCCTCATGGTCTTCAGAAGGAACCAACCATGCTAACATCTTGATTTTGGATTTCAGGCTCCCAGAACCATGAAAGAATAAATTCTGTGGTTTTAAGCCACTCCCTGTGGTTTTATGTTATAGCAGATATAGGGCACTAATACAGACCTCAGAAATGATTATTGCATCTACAGCAGCATTCACTCTGCAGTGGACTAAAACTGAAAATAACAAGAAAGCCCTCCGCCCACATGTGTCTGCCCTCTGCACTGCTGTGAAATTGCTTGGACATTTTCCCCACGCAAAAGAGCAGGACACACCATACATAGAAGCAGCATCGGGTGGAGCTGGATTTGGGGAATCTGCATGTCAGAGATCACATTCTTAGCATCTGCCTTGACCTCTGCTGAACCCTGGGCTGAGCACCTCCGGATGAGGTGTATGAAATCCACTTTCTCATTACTGATCTTTACTATTTCAACTGCAAAGTGGGATTGAGCTGTTTGGGACTTCTGTGAGATGCTGGAAATACAGAGCTGGAGATGGAGGGAGAAAAACGAAACAAAGATCTACCAATCTGGGCATTCCCAAAGCACACTGTTTGCTTGTTCAAAAATATGTATGCAAGCAAGTGTATTTGTATATATTTCCATATGCCATTTTTGCTATATTGAGGTATCACTGACATACCATCAAATTTACTTGTTTTCAGCACACAAGTCAATAATTCTTTTTTGTTTTGTTTTGCTGGGTTTATTTTGGGGGGTGGTAATTGGGTTTATTTACTTTTTTTTAATGGAAGTACTGGGGATTGAACCCAGGATAATATCACTGTACTATCACAGGTGTGAAGTGGTATCTCACTATGGTTTTGGTTTGCATTTCCCTATTGATTAGTGACATTGAGCATCTTTTCATGCACTTGGCCATTTGTATATCTTCTTTGGAGAAATATCTGTTTAGATTCTTTGCCTTTTTTTGAATTAGGTTATTTGCTTTTTGTTGTTGAGCTATAGGTGCTCTTTATATATTCTGGATATTAATCCCTCATCAGATATATGATTTGCAAATATTTTCTCCCATTCTAAAGTTTTGTGGCCTAAATTCTTGTAGCTTAAGCCACCCAGTTTCTAGTCATTTATTAGGTGCTCTTCTGCCCACACCTCTGCCAGACCAGGAATTTGTATATGACATGTACATGTGTACACACACACACACACACACACACACACCATTTTGCTTGTTGTTGGGGAAGGTGAATGCTGCCCCTGCTCACCCCCAGTCCATGCCAGCCCCTGCACAGCCCCCTCAACCATCTGCTACAGCAGGCCCTGTCTGTCCTGAAGTCCCCACTGCCTGCCCAGGGCTTAGCACTCACGGACTGGCCAGGGCTTGCCCCAAACTCTGTGGAGAGGGCTGATGGAATATGTTGCCTGGAGGACTCATGGTATCTGGGAGCAGGGAGGGTGCAAGGGAAGTTTCTGGAAGGAGCAGTTCAGCAGGCAAAAGAGGAGGGCAGAGTTTGAGCAACGGCAGGCAGTAGGGGTTGGCACAGAGCATCTAGGAATTAGGGGGAGGCAGGAGCCATCAGGGCAGCCCAAGTTTGGACTTAATCTCGAAAAACAGAGAGCCGTCAGGATTTGAGACAGGAGGACTGGGTGGTCCACTCTACAGTTTTAGATGTTAGGCCCTGGTACCTGGGGGTGGGTCTCCTCACTAGAGGGACCACCTGGGCCAGCTGGGAAGGAATTTTGAAGAGGGACAGGATTTGGACATGACATAAAAAAGAGGTCTCACCCCCTGCAGAGGGACTTACCGCAGCAGGGCCATCGCTGAGTTGGGCACCCTGGGAGGGGCAGGAGGAGGCACCCCGCTCTCAGAGAAGGAAGGGAGCTAGCTCTCCCTTGCTATTTGCCAGAGGGTAAAGGGAGGCTCAGAGATGGAGGGGCCTGGCCTAGGGGATCTGTGGATGGCGAGGGTAGGGAGAGGGAAGTGAGGACTGGCAGTCAGGCGCCTGGGAGCAGCTGCGGGTGTGGAAGTTTCGCCTCCTGGCCAGCCTCATTTTCCCCAAAGGGCTCAGCTCCTCAAACCACGTGCACTGTATAGGTTGCTGGGTCCAGGCTGGGGCAGCGGTTGTGGGGACGGGGGCGCCCTGCCGGGTGTGGGGTGAAGACGGCCCGGAGACACAGCGCGGCCCAGGGTGGGGCGGGCGGGGCTGGTCCATGAAGGGAGGGAGTGCGAGGGGAGGCGGCCAAGCAGGGCGGTTGGAGGGGGGCAGTCCAGGGAGGAGGCGGGTTCAGAGAGAGCGCTGGGTCAGATTGTGGGGGTGAAGAGGGGTACAGGTTGTGTCGGAGGAGGCGGAGGGGGATGGGCCGGGTCCCGGGATGCGTCCAGGCAGAAGGCGGGGCGGGTCCCAGGAGGGAGTGGAGGAGAGTCCGCGGAGGGAATGAGTCCAGGGAAGGGAGCGGGGGCGGGGCAGGGTCCGCAGAGGGGGCGGGGCAGGAGGCCGGGGAGGGCGCGGCCGGGAGTGGGTGAGCGGGGCGGGTTCGGGCGGGGCGGGCCCGGGGACAAGGCGGGTCCGGGGAGGGGGCTGCTCCCCGGCTGCCCCAGCCTGGCCGGGCGCGGAGCGGGGCGCATGGCGCCGGGCTCACGGCGCGGGGGCTGCGAACAAAGGGCCCCCGGCGGCGCAGTGGCGACGGCCGCGCTCGGACCCCGGCCCTGGCTTGGCCCCGGCCCGGCCCCCTCCCGGGGCGCGGCGCCCCACCAGAGCCGGAAAATGTGGGGCGCCCTGCTCGGGCCGCTGCTCCGGCTCCTGCTGCTGCTGCTGCTGCTGTCGCCGCGGGACGGCGTGCGCGCTGCGCAGCCCCAGGCCCCGTGAGTAGCCCCGGGGCGACCGAAGAGGCTGGCTGCCTCCGCGGGGTGGGGGTCGCGGGGACTGACTCAGAGAGATTCAACGACCTGTCCAAGGCCACACAGCCTCCGAGCTGGGCGGCGCTAGAGCCTTGACCCCGCAATCCCCGTGGGTCAGACTGGGAAGGGGGAATCCTGAGGCTTCAGAAGTGGCCCCGTTGAGGTGCAGGGACTCCTCAGCGCTAAGGCTGCGGGGCCACCCCACCCCGCCTCGCCCAAGGCTGTCTTCTTGGGTGGCAATTTCTAGTTGTCCGTGGCATGAAGGTAAGAGGTGCGTGTCTTGGCTGAGAACTGAAAGGAGAGACCTACCGTTCCGTTTAACTTGAGAGGGCGTGGTGGTGATGGGGGGAGGGGGGAGGGAATGCTTGTTTTGCTTACACATTTTTCTTGAAGTTTGCTTACACAGCTTCTGGTGGGTCGACACAGCGAGGAGGTGAATTAACTGGCTGCTAAGGAGAATTTCCCATGAGTTGGCTTCCTAGGGAATACTCCCAGACCTGCCAAGTTTGGGTGAGCCCTTCGGGGTTGTGGGGCTCAGGAGCCCTGCCTCCGGCTTCCCCAGCTTAGCCGCTGGGTCCAACCCCGCCGATATGAGCCTTGTTCAAGCAGCCCTTGTATAGGAGTTCCCAGAAAGCAGGTCAGCAGTAAGACTAGGTGGGCGGAGGCATCTCCAGCGCTGCTCCTTTGGATTGCAGTTTGAAAAGTTGGGACACCATGCTGCCATTCCAGCCATGGGATTTACCTCCCTGGACCTTGTGAAACTGAAATGGCCAATTTTTGTCCTGATGCTTTCCAAGCTGGCATTCTGTTAGAATAGCAGTTCTAAGCCAAGGGGCGATTTTTGTCTCCCTGGGGTCATTCAGCAACGTTTGGAGGCATTTTTGGTTGTCATGTCTAGAGGGAGGCAATGCTGCTGGAATCTACTGGGTGGAGGTCAGGGATGCTGTTAAACATCCTGCCATGCCCAGGATGGCCCCTTACCACAAAGCATGATCCTGCCTGCAGTGAGAGACCATGCCTGATAAGGACCAAGTTCAGAGTCCCTGTGTTGCAGTGTTTTAAGCAGTTCTCAGGAATGTTTGTCTCTGACTAAAGTTGCCCTGGGATCTTACCTACTGTTGAGTGAAATAGAATCCCCAGTGATGGGAGACACACAATGATCAACCCAGGGTTCCAGATTAGCTGGCCTCTAAGCCAGAGCTGTGGCCCACCAGCCTGTAGGATCCTGTTTTAGGAATAGCCCTGCATACCCACTTCTCTGATCCATGTGATTTTTATGTGAGGACTCCCTGGTGCCAGAAAGTCCCGTGGCTTTTGCATACTGTTTTAAGACCAATACTGCCTACACTTTACCAAACACCATCTTTCCCAGGATGGGACCTCCCAAGACCAAAGGAGAAGCCAGTGTCAGCCCAGATGCCAGGGGGTGCATCAGGTAGACAGTGATCGGCTGGTGAGCGCTCCAGCGGCTGCAGTTCCTGAGCTGCAAGGAAAGTTAATTTGGTCCCGTCAGGTTCTCTGGGCCTTTGGGTGGACGCACTGACTCGGTTCTGTTAAGGGCTTTAAAAGTGCCCAAGGAAAAGGCAAACCAGTTTAGTGTATTTCCTCCCAATGTTCTTCCACGCTCAGCAGGTGCTATGTGGGAGGCCCTAAGGGTCAGCTGGGAGCCAGATGGAAAGATTCTGTCCTGAAGGTGGCCATATTTCAGTGCTGTGGTGGGACAGGACACACGGGAACTTGGGGTCATTGCCCGTGCAGGGCAGCGTTGGAGTCAGATAGTGCATAACATGTGCCTGGGGTGGTTGCGTGCTCCGGACAGTACAGTTACGTACCCAGGATCATTGCACGCCCTGTGCACTGCTGAGGCTAGACACTGCACGGAGGACCCTAGGGGCGTTGCCCCCTCTGATCAGTGCTGGAGCTGGTGCTGCACATCATGTATGAAGCATGGGTGTCCCCACATGTTTTCCCTTTCTCCTGTTCCCTTCTGGGGCCTGTAGTTCTGCACCGTTGGAATCATGCTGCCTTTTCTGCCAGGCCCTGGGCATCTGCCATTGCATTGTGAGCAGGTCACGTGGTTCTGGATGAACCTTTGTGATTTTCCACTGGAGGCTGCAGAATAACAGGAGGCAAGTCAGGTGGGGAGGACCTAGGCCTCCAGGTTAGGTACCTTAAGGGGACCCCGGGGCCCTCTCATACCTAGTTGTGTCATCTGGTGCATGTTTCTTCTCCCTTTGCAAGGTCAGCTTTCCCACCTGGAAAGTGGGATAATGACACCACTCTTTCAGAAATGTCTTCACAGTCAAGCTGAGGATTTTCAGAAAGAGTGGGCTGTTTTGATTCCATTGTACGTGGTGCTTTTCCTGTTTCAAGCCATTTAGTTTGTTTTCAGGGTCTTGGTCTTAAAATTAATACTGCAGGAAGCTCCTTGCTTCTTTCTACTGGGTTCCAGAGTCTAGCTGCCTGGGTTTATATCCTAGTCTCTTACTGACTCAGACACATGACTTGGCTTTTTTGGGGCTTCCTTTCTGACTCATAAGTGAGAGATGTTAGCCTTTCTCACAGGGTGTCTTTGAGGATGAAGGGGGATCCTATCAGTTACTCAGCCTACAGGGGAGTGTTTTAGTTTGTGGGTGTGGCATGTGCAAAGGTCCCGTGGCAGAAGGAGCTGAGAAAAGAGACCAGAGGCCATAATACAGAGATCGAAGTGGGGTTTGGTGTTGGGTAGATCCAGAGAAGCCAGATTCTTATGGGGGTCTTCCGAGGTAAACAGCCTCAAGGACACACAAAGTGGCAGTGCTGTCAGTGTGATTGGGCATAGGTGGGAGTCCACCCAGGGTGCACCCTGATTCAGCCAGGTGATAGTGAGGCTAGGGGTGGGTCAGACAGCCTTTGGCCTTCACTGTGGTTCTCCTCTCTTGCAGGGGCTATTTGATCGCCGCACCCTCTGTCTTCCGCTCAGGAGTGGAGGAAGTCATCAGTGTGACCATCTTTAACTCCCCAAGGGAAGTCATGGTCCAGGCTCAGCTGGTGGCCCAGGGCGAGGCGGTGGCGCAGACCCAGGGAGCCATCCTGGGTAGGTCCCTGGGGTGCCTGACCAGGGCTTCCTCTCCCTTTGCAAAGTGGTTTTTAAGGCTCAGGCAGTGTTGGAATTGCTTTGCTTCCTCCCCACCCAACATCCAGAACCTTGGCAGGGGTCAGAGGGCGGGTTGCATTCTCCCCACTTTGTTGGTGGAGAGAGTAAGGCCCAGGAGGGACAGCCACCTGCCCAGTCTAGGAAATCAGAGTGCACTGTTAGCAGCTCAGGTTCAGTGGGCGCAGATCTGGGCACCCTTTCACATCAGCTTTGGCTGGAGGTGGGAAGGGGGCCCAGAGGGAATCTTGTGACCTTCCCAGACCTTTCGTTGAGCTTCTAGCACTCCTGTGGTGTTAGACCCAGATCTGGGCTCACCGCCAGCCTGCCACTGAGTTGAGGTCAGGCGCTGAGCCAGCCTCTCCCCATCCCCTCCGTAAACTTCAGATAACAACAGCGCTGGCCTCCTGGACAAAAGTGCCAAGAGCAGGCCCCTGCCTCAGGGCCTGTAATCTAGCAGGGCAGGTAAATCATGCTTCGTGCAGAGTGTGGTGTGGCCACAAGAGGTGCCGAGAGAAGATGTCAGGCCTTCAAGGCTTACAAGGCAGCCGTTGTCCCCTGGGGATACGTCGGTGAGACCAGCTTGAAGGGAAACTAGAACGACTTAGGTACAGGAGGAGTGTAGGCAGTCTCGACTCCCCGGGCCAGTCCTGAAACCCAAATCAGTTTGGCTTCAGCAACAGAGAGTTTATGGGCTCTCATAATTAGAAGACTCGACTGGCATAACTGGCCGAGTCTCCCAGCTCCACTTCTGGGTGGGCCTCTGTCTCCTCAAAGCTCTGAGGGAGTCGCAGTTGTGGGACCTCTGGGGAAAGTTCCAGGATTCCTTCTGATTGGCCCCGGTTGGGGCATGTGCTCAACCCTGAACCAATCCCTGTAACCAAGGGGAAGGCCTGTGCTGATTGGCCCATTTTGGATCACGTGCTTGACTCTGACCCAATCACTAAGGCTAGGGGCAAGGTCTGTGTAGGTCTGCACGGAGTCCCAAGAGAGATGAGCAGAGCCCCACCAAGACTCATGAATTGGGAGCTGGGCAGGTGGCTCCTCCAAGGAAATTGGCTTATGTTAGCAGGAAATGGGGAATAGACACAGGGAGGCAAAAATAGTGGATTCGTAATCAAGTCCTGGAGGCCAAAGAGCCCGGACAGGTGTCAGAACAACAAATGACTCAGTTTGGGTAGACTAAAAGGTTGATGGGAGACGAGTTAGATCCACTGGAGTGAGGTCCACTGGGGACCTCAGTCTCCTCTTCTTTCTCTCCACCCTCCTCCTTGTTCTTCACCCCCGGAGTTTTCTCTTTGCTCCCCTCACAGCTTACCTTGGACAGGGGCCAGGGGTGAAGTGAATTAAGTATGCAGGCTGGCCAACTTTCCCCTGAATAGCTCGGCTTTGTCCATCCTCTCTGGTCTTCAGTCCTGGCCAGCTTGGAGGAAACCTCTCACTTCTGCCAATCCCAACCCAGCCCAGGCCAGACCAGCACGACCTAGGGTGTGTGTTTGTCCACAGAAAATCCTTCTGGCTTAAGAAAGCCCCAATTAGTAAGGCTGCAGCTCATGGAGGCAGGAAAACACAGCTCCTAATTTAACTGTTCTTGTTTTGTTTTCATTTTTTAGATAAAGGGACAATTAAACTCAAGGTAAGCTATGAATTTTTAAAATCAGAAACTCTACCTTGGAAGTAAAGAATTGAATTGGAATGGAACAAGAGAAGTTGCATGTGTTGCGAGAAAAATCAATAATGGTGATGTAAAAAAAAATGAAGAAAAACTTTAGAAAAGGGGAAAACTCACCCATAATCTCATCGCTCATAATTTTCACTTTTTCATGTTTCCCATAAATCCTTGTCTGCGTAAAGACATTTTCTTTCTTAGTTGCAATTAATGAGTATATTGTGGTCTTTCCTGGGATTTTCTCGTAACACATTGCAAGTATTTATATACTTCCATGTGTCCAAGTCTCTATATTGTAATTTGCATCTTATTGTAAGAAGCATCCTACTGCATCTTTTTTATATACAAATTTACTAACAACCCTCCCACCCCACCACACACACATCACTTGTACACAATTAGATTTTTGTTTTCAGGGTTTTGATAATGTAATCCAAAAGTTGACAGCATCTTTGTGCGTAAAGCTGTATTAGCATTCTGGATACCTGCCTCAGGCTGAACACCCTGAAAGAGGAACTACCAGGTCAGGATCCAATCCTCTTGCTGGGTCCTGTTTTGTCGTAGAAGACACAGCATGGCACCACCGGCTGTCCATTAGAAACCAAATTTCCCACAGCCTCGTTGGCATTGAATATTATTACTTGAAAATTATTTTACATCCCAGACTGCATGTAGGTAATTCTATGACATGGGTTTTTAAACTGGAATCCTTGGATTTCAAGGCGGTCGTAAGCCCTTAAATTGTCTGTATTTTCTGGGTTAGCTAGTCCTTAACGTTTACCAGATGCGCAAAGGAGTCCCTGCAATGATGGGCTAAATGGACAATCATTTAAAATTATAATGTGTCCTACCCTGGTAATCAGACTGAAGTCTGAGGCGGTTCCTCTTCCACCAAATGGGATGTTTCATTAGTGGCTAATTGCTGTAGGGTGGCGGTCTTCCTGCCCTCTTGTCAATGTTAGAATTCTTTCTCTGGAACTCCCTCCCAGAGGTGGTTTTTACTGTGTCTGGAGACATTTTTGTTTGTCATAACTTGGGAGGGTGGGGGTGGGGGTTGCTACTGGCTTCTGGTGGATGGAAACCAGAGATGCACCTACAGTGCACAGGACGGCCCCTCCCCATCCAGCTCCAGATGTCAACAGTTGGGAAACCTGGGGTAAACAGGCTAGAGACACCCTTGCCGGCTTCCTATGAACAAGTCTGTTTTCTTGTGACTCAGAAAGCAGGGCTGCCCCAGACAGGAGTTAAGATTATGCTCTATCTGGGGCCACGGCACATGAGGGGGAACTCTCTACAGGATAGATGCTGTGGATTTGTGTAAGAAACCAATGAGGGGCCGTATAACTCTGGGAGAGGGGTCAGGGGATCTTAACACTAGACTAGAGATTCTGTAAAGGGTCTTGGGATCCTCAGCGTTTAGAATAGCTCTGGTTAAGCCTATCTCAGTGCTGGGGGTGGGGTGGGGAGGGATTCTAACCCCCGCCCCCAGGGGCCACTGGCAGGATCTGGAGACATTTCTGATTGCTGTGACTGGGGGTGAGGGTGCCACTGGCATCTGGTGGGTGGAGGCCAGGGATGCTGCTCAGCACCCTGCAGTGACAGGACGCCCCCCTCCCCCACCACTGCAAAGGATGATCCAGTCTGTTTAACATCAGTCGTGCCAAGGTTGAGAAACTGCTTGTGGAACCATGGTGTGGGCATCAGACGAGAAGCTGCTCTTGTGGATGTCGGACCCCCCCCCACCAACCCATTGCCTCCCCCTGACTCCCCAGACCTACCTGCCTTGGGGACCTGAGCACTTCTGAGTACACATTCTGGAGGCCCGTGCCGTGGGGACCCAGTGTTGGCTGCCACGGGTGGTCCACGTCTAGTCTGTGCCTCACCCTTATTATCTCTGCAGCGAAGATGGTGGGTAGAGGCCCATGGTGGGACTTTCAAGAAAGCCTAACTAAAACCTCGCAGGGTTTGTTTTATTCAGATTTTTTTCAGACTTACCTGTGCATCTTGGTAACAAATGTCTTGAGCATCTATTAAGTCCCAAGCACGAAGTCATACACGTTCCCTGCTCTCAGCCACCAGCCTTACTGGTGACAGGCAAAGGGTGGGTCAGACCATAAACCCCCGATTATGTGAATATGATCCCCTCAGAGAGTAGTAAGTGTTCTATTTTATTTTAAAATATGTTGGAGAAAGCGAGTGCTGAGGAGGGCAGGTAGAGCCACATTTTATACAGCAGGAGGGCCCCCTCTGAGCTGAAACCAGGAGGAATAGACATGCAGGGATCTGGCGGAAGGGCATTCTAGGCAGAGGGAACAGCCAGTGCAAAATTCCTGTGATAGGAAAGTGGCAACAAGAGACAGCCAGTGGCCTGGAGTGGAGTCAGCCAGGAGCCATCATAAGTGATGGGAGGGAGAGTTCCAGGGTGTGGGGTCAGCCCTCACCTGAATTCCTCTGCTTTGGGTGGTCTCTATTTCTGAGAGAAATCATACCATTCCCACCATCCATGGGTGTCTGTTGCAGACCATGCCTTTAAGGTCACAATCACCCACCTGCACAATAATGTGTTGGAAGCTCAGAAGGTCCCGTGAGTCTGGTGGCTCCTCTCTCGGGTATACTTGGATGCCCACGGAGTCCAGTAGTCTGGGACCCACACCCAGAGCCCCAGGGGCCTTCCTGGCCTGGAGGGGCTGGGTGCTGAGCGTCCATCTGGGTGGTGGACAGGCCTGTGGTGGCACTGGCCCCACCACACGGCCTTTCCCAGAGGGCAGCTGGCCCCAGGGAGCCTCTTGCTTTAGCTGGGCCCCCCCACCCAACCTTTTGCTCTGAGCTCCCAGAGACGCCAACTTTGCTGGGTCATCTCCCCAAGGGATCTTGGTCCCCGAGCCCTTGGCTGTCACTGGTGCTAATGGAGTGAACATGAATCACTGTGATCGGGGGTAGGGGTGGGATCAGCTCAGGCTAGAACATTCCGGAAAGACCTGTAGGAGCTGGCAGGTGCAGGACCGGGTAGGACTGCCACTTTGCACTAAGGAGACTTGATTAGAAATGGCGGCTTCGCCGCTTTTCAGACCTGGGGCAAGTCACTTCATGTTCCCAAAGGTCACATCTGATCCTTCCGGTTCTCAGGGGCAGCCTCTTGTCCCCCAGCACCCTGCCCCCCAGAACACGGCCCCCATGGCCCCCGCCAGCTCCCTCCTACCTGCCCATGCCCCTTTCCTCTCAGTGGCCTGAGACTTTTTCCTCCTTGAATGAAGGTCTTTGGCCGATGCTGAGAGGTTTCCAAAAATAGGGGCAGATAAGGATTTTTTTTTTTTTTTTTATCAGAGTAAGGGGTTTATCCTCCGGTTGGTCCTGAAGGTTAACTGTAGTTAGGAGGGACCCCACAGGCCTGAGAAGTCCCATCCTGAAGGTGGCAGGGGGCAGGCAGGGTCTCTCTGATGTTGTTCAGAGCAGACAGGAGGGGACAACCAGAGAGAGGCGCTACAGGGATGGAGGGTCCAGGCACACCCCAACCTCATCCATAAAATGGGCACGTGGGTGTGAGGACGGGTCAGATAAGTCAGCAGAACACTTAGCATGGTTGTTCACTGTGATGGTGACCAGGGCCTTTTCACCTCTTGGGGAACTGCATGGGTGGATGCTGACAGACGACTGGAAGAGGAACACCCCACATTTGGATGGTCTTAGGAGCTGGGGGCACATGTAGCTCCCATGTGAACTGTCGACCACATAATGTCCACCTGCCAGGCTTCCAGGGATGACCTCGAGCATCACATTGGTGGCAGGTGTTCACATCTGGGGAGCTATGAGTTTTGTCTGCTTTAATCCCAAAAGGAGCTGCTGTAGGTTATGACTCACACACGGATGTTCTGCTCACCACCTAAAAAAAATAAATAAATAAAGGAGGGGAAGTTATAGCTCAGTGGTAGAGCACATGCTTAGCATGCTTAGAATGCACAGGGTCCTGGGTTCGATTCCTAGTACCTCTATCAAAAATTAAATAAAATAAAATAAAGCTAGTCGCCCCCCTCCCCCCTCAAAAAAGAAAAACTAATAAGGTGGTATTATATAGGGGAGCTTCCATCTCCTGAATGTCAGAAACTTTGCCCTAGAAGCATCTGAACTCTGGGGAGAATCCTTAAGACTGCAGTGGGGTTTCTTTTTGGTTTTTTTCCATCTCTGTGGCAAAAAAAAAAAAAAAATTTACTACTTTAACTATTTTTAAAGTGGACAATTCAGTGGCGTTTAGTACTTTCACCATGTTATGCAACCACTACCCTTATTTAGTTCCAGAATATTTTCATCACCCCATCCCGGTGAGTGGTCACTCCCCATGCTCCATCCCCCTCCAGCCCCTCACAACCACTAACCTGCTTTCTGTCTCTAAGGATTTGCCTGCTCTGGACATTTTGTAGAAGTGGGATTGTGTAATGTGTATGCAGTGTTTACAGGGGGACAAAGCACAGAGGCATGTATATCTATGTATGATGTATACACACATGCACGTACTCATATGTCTGTATGTATGTGAAGGAGCTGGGGTCTCCATCGCTGCCAGCTCCCCAGCTGTGGCTGCATTTGGGTAAGACGGGAGATGGTTCTCGTAGCTCTGCAGTGGTGAGAACATCTTTGCAAGCTTGCAGTGTCAGGCTCTGTCATGTTAGGCTAGACCAGGTTTCTCTGTCTCGGTGTTGCTGACACTTGGGGCCAGATCATTCTTTGCTGTGGGGCTGCCCTGTGCCTCTCAAGGTGTTGAACATCATCTCTGGTCTCCACCCACCAGATGCTGGGAGCACTTGCTCCCTGCAGCCATAACACCGTAAAACATTTCCAGAAACTGCCAAGTATCCCCTGGTGGGGGGATGCAGTCGCCCCCAGGTGTGCACCCCTGTCCTCGACCTCCATGCTGCCTTCACACCCCCTGGGTCCCTTCCAGGGTGACACCTGCTTCCCAAAGCTCTGTGCTCTGCCTGCAGGTGCCTACCGGCCTCCGGGGCCAGGCACTCCTGAAGGTGTGGGGCCACGGCCTGCGGGCGGAGGAGGGCCCCCTCTTCCACAACCAGACTTCGGTGACCGTGGACAGTCGGGGCGCCTCTGTG
Source organism: Camelus ferus (assembly GCF_009834535.1). Classification (NCBI taxonomy): domain Eukaryota; kingdom Metazoa; phylum Chordata; class Mammalia; order Artiodactyla; family Camelidae; genus Camelus; species Camelus ferus. Next base: position 17,056,792 of record NC_045717.1, read on the forward strand.
TTCATCCAGACTGACAAGCCGGTGTACAGGCCCCAGCACCGAGGTGGGCGGCCGGTGCGGGCCGGGGGGAGGGCCAGTCACGGCCTGGAGCTGCCACACGCCTCTCTCCTTTCTTCCAGTGCTAATCAGCATCCTCACCGTCACCCCAGACCTGAGGCCCATCAACGAGAAGGTGAGATCAGCTTCTAAAACTGGGTGCCTGAAACTCACACACCTGGGTCTGCCTGGCCAGGGCCACCATCAGAAACTGGCCTCTCTCCCCTGCCTCTTCCAATTTCTACTTTTATTCCTAGTTTCTTTCTGGGGCTCCATGTTCCCTGGGGGGGACCCAGGTTGGGGGGCATCTTTGTGACAGAGAAAGGCAAGAGTGGTTGTGCTTCCACAAGGGGTACCAGTGGCCCCTGCCAGTGGTCAGCACCCCTCCGTGCCCCGCCATGGCCCCTGATTTGAAATCCTAATAGCCTTGCATTTATTTAATGTTTATTAGAAAGATACTATATAATCACTACTTCAATTGGCAGTAATTTCAAATGTACAGAAAAGTTGGAGGAACAGTACAGATAGCTTCCTGTAGACCCTTCATGGAGTCCAGGGGTCGGCAAACTTCCTGTCAAAGTCCAGGTAGTAAATATATTCGGGCTTGCAGGCCAGAGGGATTCTGGTGCAACTTGAAACTACTCAGCTACAGACAATTCGTGAATGAATAGGCTGGGCTAGGTGCCAATAAAACTTTATTTACACAAGCAGGCAGAGGGCTGGATTTAGCCCAAGGGCCATACTTGGCCAAGTCTTGACCTGAAGCCGTGGTTCTTAAACTGGAGGGGGCAGCAGAGTCACCTGCAGGGCTTGTTCACACACAGATTATTGGGGTCTCCCCAGAATTTTTAATTCAGGAGCTTCGGGGAAGGGGCCCAAGGATCTGTTCAGGTGGAGTCTTCCCTGTTTCTTCCCCAAAAAGTCATTGTTTCCCCTTGGTAATCAGTGAGTAATCTGTGGGGGACGCTCGAGACTGTGGGCACCCTGTTACCAGTCAACGGGCTCATTTGCTACTCTCAGCATCCACAGATGAGTCCAAAATTACGTGAATCAAAACTTGCTCTGATGGTTGCAAAGTGGTGATTTTTCCAACTCTGTGGCTTCTTCTGTATTTATTAGTTGGCATTCTGCTTCAAAGAGGTGCTTTCAGAAGTTGTTGACTGTAAAGGAAGAGATTTAAGTAAACTATACATTTACATAGCAAAGATGGGAGCGTGGTCTGGGACGACTTCAGTTGAGGGAACCGCGATGGGCCACGTGTACGGTGCTTAACCGTGTGCCAGACACGAGCACGCTCTGGCACTTGGGGAACATGACTGAGCAGAGCAGGCTCGGACCCCACCCCCAGAGGGCCCGTATCCTGGAAAATAATCCTGCAAAGTTCCCTGGTGGGTCCCAGCCTAGAGCACAGTTCCGATGGGTACTGTCTCGCTTTTATCATCCCAAGTTTCTGCGCTACTTTTTCATTGCATATTTTAATGCCCGTGTTTTTGATGCATCCTTGCAAACTCCCCTTGGTGCCCATCTTCCTTCTGTCCAAGGAATGCTTCGTACCCAGCCACCCCCTCCTGGTGGATGTTTGCTTGTTTCCAGGTTTTGGCCATTGTCAGGGATGCTGCCCTGACTGTCTTTATGCTCGAACCTTCTTTTCCACTGGCCTGTCCTTCCTCAGGCTCAGTTGGACCCCAGGAGTGGGATACTGGGATCCACGGCCCTGACAGTGTTGAGGTCCTGAATGTGTGTGTTTTTGAGTGGATGGTGCCTGGATGTTGGAGGGGGCTGCCTGCCCACAGCCCTCCCCAGGGAGGGGGGGTTGAGGCTCAGTCACTGGACATCACCCCCTGCCCAGTGTCCAATTTTTGCCAGAAAGGGCTTCACGCAAACGATGGGAGGAAAGGGACCTGGATCTGTATGTGCAGCTGCTTATTTTCCTCTGGAGGTTGGTTGAGGGCCCAAGAAGGCTAAATCTCAGGATGCTGAATTTAAAGTGCAGAGCTTCCTTTGGGCTCAGCATGGACACCCTTGGATGCACAGGGACCGTTGAGCTGATGGGTTGGATCCCATGTTTACAGGGTTAGCCGTGCGTGAGGGCACAATGCTGGGATCAGGAGGCACAGTTGTGCAAAGTAGACTCCACTGGAGAGTTCTGCATCTCGGAATCAGTGTTGACTCTTCACTTCACTTTGTTGATGTTCACTGGGTAGAAGCCAGGCTCTAGGCAGGTGCTGGGAGTTTGGGGAGGAACAGGTGCGTTCCAGGCCTCCTGGAACCTGGCGTGCGCCACCTGCCGAAACAATGCGGTGGCAACCTGGGTGGTCTGCCTGGAGGAGTTGTCCTTAGTTGGGGTGCCGGGGAGTCTGGAAGGGAGGGCAGGGCTGTGATGGGGAGCAAGGAACACAGAGGCCCCAGGTGGGACTCAGCCAGCCTCATTGTCAGTGGCAACTGTATGAGTTTGCTGGCTGATTTAAAGGACAGAAATGTATTCTCCCCCAGTTCTGGAGGCCAGAGGTCTAAGATCAAGGTCTGGGCAGGGCTGGTTCCTTACATGAGCCAGGAGCAGAGGATCTGCTCCAGGTCTCCCTCCTTGGCTTGTCACTGGCCGTCTTCTTCCTTCTGTGTGAGTCTGTGTCCAAATTTCTCTTTCTCATGACACCAGTCCTGATGGATTGGGACCTACGCTAGTGACCTAGTTATTTTAACTAATCACTGCTATAAAGACCCTTCTATACGGTCACATTCTGAGGCACTGAGGGTGAGGATGTCAACATATGAATTTGTGGAGGAGGGGGACGCTGTTCAACCTCTGACAGCACCTGTCCCAAGGGATGAACAGTCAGTGCGCATGGAGGGCTCAGGACTCATGGGAAGGTTTGCTGACCACCTCTGTCTCTGTTGCAGCTGGAAGCCTACGTCCTGGTGAGTGGCCTCCCCCTCCACAGCCTTGGCTCGGGGATAGTTAGCTTGCTGTCTGCAAGATCTGGTCTGTCTTTGCCCACCACCCACTCTCTGGGTTAATCCCTGCTGGCCCCTTCGCCCTACAAGTCTGCGACTGGGTTGAACCCTGGGACAGACCGAACACATGTCTGTCCATCTCTTTGTAGATTTGCACACAGCTCCCTAAACCAGGAGGCAGGTCTGCCCCTCTGTCCCCTTGTCCTCAGACAAGTCCCTTCTACGCCCTGAGCTTCCGTTTGCTCTGTATAAATAGCTGATTTTGGGGTCTGCCCTAGAGAGAGGGCTTGGAAGGTCCCCATGCACGTGGGGCACACATGGGCTGCCCTGAGTTTACGGTGGGTCTGTCCCGCTGCAGGATCCCAGGGGCTCACGGATGATGGAGTGGAGACATTTAGAGCCCTTGTGCTGCGGTAAGTCTCTTTTCCAGTCCTTTCTCCTAATTCCTTCTGCGCTTTGAGGGCTGTACCTTTGGGTGGCAGATGCGAAAAACTTCCTGGGAGAATTGCACGTGCTGTCTGGGCACCTGCAGCTCCTTCACGGCAGCCTTGGACTCTCTGCCACGTTTCTCTGTGCCTAGGATCCAGCTGGGGCTTCTCCCGTAACTCAAGACCTTTCTGGAATATCAGGACTTTGTTTGTTGGCACCCCGACCTTCCTCCCACTGCAGAACTTCCTCCTCCTCCGCCCAGCCTGAGACATTTCTTTTCCAGCGAGGAGTCAGAAGGCTTTGCTTTGGCTGAGAAGCTGGCTTTTTTTCTATCTCTATGACAGTAAGGGCCGTGTAATTGACATCCTTCTGTGCTTTGGCCCTAAAGGAAGCGGAGCCCCATGAGAGGGGAGGTATAGGGGCGATCTGGGGAGACTGAGGACAGCTGTGCACCCTCAACCTGGGAAATGCACAAACATGACAGACCCTGAGTCCTGCCTGGGGGCTCCTGGACCCCGCATGCCTCTGTGAACCAGGGGCCAAGTAGGGGGTCTCTGGCCCATACGTGGGCCATGGTGGATTGTGCCGTGTCACCCATGCCTCTGGGTCCCCTGGCCTGGACTTGATCCTTCCCCATGTCCGCTTACCTCTTCCCAATTCTGAGATCCCTGAGGAGGGCTGCCAAACTGGATCAGGGTTCGTGCAATTCTCCAGCACTGAAGGAATGACTAGCTGGGGAGCGGAGTGGATGAGCTGGGTGGCCCGTCTCCCTGTCTCATCCAGCTCACCACCTGCACCTGGCCTTGGCCTCAGGGCTCCCCCAGGAACTCAAGGTGCAGTCTCTCCCAGCTTCCCCGCCTCAGCCTACGGGAGTGCTGCTTCTGCGCAGACCCCCACCAGCCTGTGGTCTCTGGCTTCCCCGAGAGGCTGCACAGGGCAGGGGGAGGCACAGGGTCCCCGGGGCACCTCTGCCCTGACCTCACCGCCCAATGCCGGGCTCTCTGCACATGCACCTGCCCCAGGATGAGTGGGGCGTCTTTCTTCACCCAGGCATCACCAACATGACCTTCCCCTTGTCCGACCAGCCGGTACTGGGAGAATGGTTCATTTTTGTCGAAATGCAAGGCCATGTGTACAACAAGTCCTTCGAAGTTCAGAAGTATGGTAAGTCGGAGAATCTCAGGTTCTAGATTTTCAGATAGAGGCAGACCACAGCCTCAGTGATGACACGGATGACACGGGGGGAAATGACAGACACCTTATTCACTGAGGGCTCAGTAGGGCCAGGCACCTTGTGGAGGGCTGGGCTTTTGTCATGTCCTTAAAAAAAAAATTGTGATAAAACAGATGACCTTATATGAGTAGAATCATACAGCTTCTGTCTTTTTGTGAGTAGCTTATTTCACTGAGTGTAATGTCTTCAAGATTCATCCCTGTTGCAGCAAGTGTTAGAATGATCTTTCTTTTTAAGGCTGTCATTTTTTTATTCTTTAATCCTCATCCTGAGCCGATGAAGTATCTCCTTTTACAGATGGGGAAACTGAGGCTGAGAGAGCTGTTAAGGAAATTGCTCAAGTAACAAGAGCTGGGGGGTGACCCTGGGCCAGAGCTACGTACTCTGCTTCTGTGCTGAAATTCTCCCTCATGGGGTCAAGGGTTTCTCCCTCTTTGAAGAGGAAGGCCCTGGAAGGACAAGCCGTAGAAGTCAGGGTTATGGGCTGCAAGCACCGGAAGCCTGGTGCAGACTGAGCGGACAAGAGGAAAGGGATTTATAGGCTCGTGCTGTAAGCGCTCAGGACCAGGGTCTTCACGTTTCCTCCATTCTGCTCCCTGGTGTCCATCCCGGGCTGTGCAGGGTGACGAGATGGCTAGACTCGCCCAGGACAGCAGAGAGTGACCCCCTCCAGCCACAGCACCCTCAGAATGCCCCTAGAGGGTCCAGGAACCTGACCACTTGTGCACCCCTGGGATGGGCTGGAATTGGCTGCGCTCAAAGCAGGTGGCCTACGATGAGACATGGCCCCCTGAGGAAAACGGGGTGCTGGTCCCCCAAAGATAGGAAACAGATCTGGTGGGCAAAATCCCCAGAGAGCCGCCTGTGCTCAGCAAAGGGTGATGTGGATTCTCATTGTGTCAGCAGCACAGAGGTCCTGGACTTGACTTTGTGGTCCTCCCTCCCACACCTCTGGTACCTTCTGAGGCCACCCCAGTGATGGAAGTCACCCCACCTCCCTCTTCTCTGCTCTCTCCCTTCAGTGTTGCCAAAGTTTGAGCTGCTTATTGACCCACCGCGGTATATCCAGGACCTGGACACATGTGAGACTGGCACTGTGCAGGCCAGGTGAGACAGAGGCGGCTACTGTGGGAGAGCCCTCCATACCCTCCGTGGGCATGCCCCTCCCCTAGGGCACACTCTCAGGGATGCCCCTCCCTGGACATGCCCCTCCCAGGCTATGCCCCTTCCCTAGGACATGTCCCCCCAAGACATGCCCCTCTCCTAGGACACACCCCCAGGCCATGCCTCTTCCAGGCAGGCTCCCAGCTCCACCCAACTCCCGCCACAGGTTGCACCCACAGTTAGTGGGCTGACCCGAGAGGGATTTCTTGAGGGAGTTGCTCACCTAATGACCAGGCTCTTGACTGAGCCCGACATGACGGTCGACCGGAGGGTGCCAAGAGGTGCTGTCCCTTTCTGGGGCCCCTGGGAGAGCCCTAAGGGGCTCGAGTTCCCCTCCTCCAGCTCTGCCACCTGCCGCAGATTCTGGGGGAGACGTTCTCTAGCAGGTGTCTCCTCCAGCTGTGTTTTAAAATCCAAGGATGTGCTGGATACACACATGGGTTAGTCTAGAAAGTACTATCAAAATTCCAGCCATTATTGTTTTATTCACTGTGGTCTCCCATTTTGCTCCTGTGTCTCAGGTGTAAGGAGGTGTCCGCTCTGCATCAAGCCTGACATACACACATTTAAGTTTCGCCAACATGGTTTTAGTCCCATTCTCCGGGTGAGGAAACTGAGGCTCAGAGAAGTCATATCCCTGGTTCAAAGTTGAAATCCCTGGGCACTTAGTTCCAGGCCTCCCTGGTGTCCACAGTTGCTCCATCCTTTGTGCTGCCCTGCTCTATCCTGTGGCCAGCCCCAGTGGTTGTCTCACATATCCTGCTGTTTCGGATCCAGAGTTCCTCTCTGACCCTTGGTCTCTTTTTCTTTCTTTCTTTTTAAGATTCCTTTTTTAAAAAAAAAATTGAAGTATAGTTGATTTATCATGTTGTGTTAGTTTCAGGTGCTCAATACAGCGATTCAGTTATACACACACACACACACATATAAGTCTGTTCTTTTTCAGATTCTTTTCCCTTATAGGTTATTACAAGATATTGATTGTAGTTCCCTGTGCTATGTAGTAGGCCCTTGGTTTTTTAATCTATTTTACATATAGTAGTGTATATCTGTTAATCTCAAACTCCTAATTTATTTCTCCCTCCCTTTCCCCTTTGGTAACCATAAGTTTGTTTTCTATGTCTGTGAGTTTATTTCTGTTTTGCAGATAAGTTCATTTGTGTCATTTTTTTCAGATTCCACATATGAGCAATATATGTGATATTTGTCTTTCTCTTTCTAACTTACTTCACTTAGTATGATAATCTCTAGGTCCATCCATGTTGTTGCAAATGGCATTATTTCATTCCTTTTATGGCTGAGTAACATTCCATTTGTATATGTATATACCATGTCTTCTTTATCTAGTCACCTGTTTATGGACATTTAGGTTGCTTCCATGTCTTGGCTATTGTAAATAGTGCTGCTATGAACGTTGGGGTGCATGTATCTTCCAATTAGAGTTTCCTCTGGATGTATGCCCAGGAGCGGGATTGCTGGATCATATGGTAATTCTATTTTTAGTTTTTTAAGGAGCCTCTTTAGTGTTTTCCATAGTGGCTGCACCAATTTACATTCCCCTCAACAGTGTAGGAGGGGTCCTTTTTCTCCATACCCTCTTCAGTGTTTATTATTTGTAGACTTTTTAATGGTGGCCATTCTGACCAGCGTGAGGTAATACCTCATTGTACTTTTGATTTGCGTTTCTCTAATAATTAGTGATGTTGAGCATCTTTTCATGTACCTGTTGGCCATATGTATTTCTTTGGAGAAATGTTTATTTAGGTCTTCTGCCCATTTTTTGATTGGGTTGTTTGTTTTTTGATATTGAGCTGTATGAGCTGTTTGTATATTTAGGGAATTAAGTCCTTGTCAGGTGCATCGTTTGCAAATATTTTCTCCCATTCTGTGGGTTGCCTTTTTGTTTATCGTTTCCTTTGCTGTGCAAAAGTTTAATTAGGTCCCATGTGTTTATTTTTGTTTTTATTTCCATTCCTCTCAGAGATGGATCCAAAAAGATATTGCTGCAATTTATGTCCAAGAGTGTTCTGCCTATGCTTTGCTCTAGGAGTTTCAGAGTATCCAGTCTTACATTTAGGTCTTTAATCCATTTTGAGTAGATGGATTTTTCATTTTTGTAGATGGTGTTAGAAAGTGTACTAATTTCAGTCTTTTACATGCAGCCACCCATTTTAGTTTTCCCAGTGCCATTTATAAAAGAGACTGTCCTTGGGTCTCTTTTTCTGTCCAGCATGAGGCTTGGTGGATGATCTGTCCTCTCTCAGGGCTGCAGGGAGGGCTGTAAGGGTGGAATGTGGCATGGGAAGTGTTCCTGTATTAGCCGTTCTGCCAGTGACCACATCCTAGGGGACTTTTGTGAGACTGACCCCTCCCCCGCTGTCCCATGGGGCTCTCCTGCTTGTGAAACTTACTCCCCTCTGTCCTTTTGTTCCAGGTATACCTTTGGGAAACCTGTCTCAGGGACCTTAATGATCAACATGACTGTAAATGGCGTGGGGTACTACAGCCAGGAGGTGGGGCGCCCTGCCCTCAGGACCACCAAGGTGAGGAGCAGGAACCCAAGCTGTCACCTGGTAGGTCCCTTCCCACAGGGCCTGCCCCCACCTTCAGCTCTGTAACGATGATAAAATTCCTGCGGGTCAAACCTAGAGACTTTAGAAAATATAAAAAAAGAAGAAATAAAAGTGATTTCTCCTCCAACAGGCAGACACAACCTCTGTTGATATTTTGCTGTGTTTCTTCCTAGCACAGTGCATGTAAAGTTTAAAAAAAATGCCATACAATTCAAATACCCATATTGAGTGTATGATTCAATAGTTTTTAGAATATTCACAAAGTTGTGCAACCACCACCACCACCATCCAATTATAGAGTATTTCCTCTGTCTCCACAAAATCTCTTATCTTCTTTTGAAATTAATCCTTGTTTCCATCCCCAGCCCCTGACAACCACTTACACAGCTTACGCCTCTATGGATTTCTGGACATTTCATATAAATGCAATCATGCACCATGTGGCCCTTTGTGTCTGGCTTCCTTCCCTCAGCATGAAGATCTCAATGTTTGTCCACCTTGTAGCATGTATCAATGCTTCCTCTCTTTTTACGACTGAGTAATGTTCCATTGTGTGGATGGACCACATTTTGTCTATCCACTCATCAGCTGGTGAACATTTGAGTTGCCTCTACTTTTTGGCTGTTACGGATAATGCTATGAAATTCATGTACAAGTTTTTGTGTGGCCAGATATCTTCACTTCTCTTGGATATGGAATTCCTGTGTTATGTGGTGTGCATTTAAATGAAAATCACCAGAATAAGAATGAGCAAAGGCCATGTGTTCAGAGCTTGCTGTAGCAGGGGAGTCAGCTGCCATCGTTTGTGTTTGGCTGGGACTCAGAGGCAGGTGGAGAAGTGGAAAAGCTTTATAGTCAAAGAAAAGGAAGGCTCCAGGTGTGCTGTGATGGGACGCTTTTGGCGTGGGGCTATCATGGGCGGGTGACTAGAAGCAGGCGTCCAATGTGATTGGTGAAGGGTGCATATTTGGCTTTTCCCAGTTGGTCCAAAGATGGAAGTGGGTGCAAAAATCAGGGAAACTGTTAGTTATTAATCAAGTCCTGGCCATTTGGGGCTGGTTGTTATGGAGATTACTGTTTGGTTGCTATAGAGATAGGGGTATGACTTCCTACAAGTCTGAGTTGTAGATAAAGTCAGCCCTCCGTGTCTGCAGGTTCCGCTTCTGTAGATTCAATTATTCGATTTGCAGTTGGTTGAATCCGTGGATAGGGAACCCGTGGATTGGAACCCGCAGATACGAAGGGCCAGCTGTACGCATTGGCTTCTTTTGCTGGTGACTGTGGACGGGTCCGAATCCTCTTTTTCCGTATTATCTGGCCCTTGTCCGTTTGTGTATTCAGTCTCTCAGTGGTGACCATGGGTTGAGTTGTTTGAGGAACTCACAGATTATTTTCCAAAGCGGCTGCATGATTTTGCATTCCCGTGTGTGTAAAGTTTGATCACCTGGTTTTTGTTTTTCTTCTTCAACTTAACGTTACCTTGTGAGTGGCCTACGATGTAACGTGTGCACACGAGTCCTGGAGATTCTGCGCCTCTGTAGGGCCTCCAACACTGAACCTTGTCAGCACCACCTCCCTCCTGCCTCCACCCGAAGCTGCTTCCTCATCCCTTTGCTGCCTGGGATGTGTCCTTCCTCTCTGTCCTCGCGACTTCTCTTCTGTGGAGTGGACACCCTGGCCCCTCACCTCTTCCGAGGCTGGTGCTGGCGTCCTTGGTGTCCCAGCCGTTCTCCCTGGAGGCTATGCCTGGTGGCCCTTGTCTTAATTTTCTCCTTTATGGAATAATTCACTTCACAGCTGTTTGTGGACTTGGATCATTTGCTAATTATGCAGATAGGGGATATATGGGAGGGTTCCATGCCCCGGGCGCGGGAGGGGAGCCAGTGCTCCAGAGTTCAAATCCCGGCCTCACTATCTGGCCCATGGGGTTGCCTCACCTTCTGCTCAAGGAGCCACCCCTCCTCTTCCTAGGACATGGTCTATGTCCAGCGAGCCATCCAGTCCCAAAGCAGTGACCTATGGCGTAGGTCGGGTGGGTCACTGAGTGTCCCCCTGGCCCTCTAAGCAGCCAGAGAGGCACCTACTCGAGCCCAGTGTTTGAGACTGTCCTTCAGAGCCACTCCATCTCCAGGTGGGCACGACCGTGTGTTTCCTGCCCCCAGATCCACGGCTCCCAGGACTTCAACATCTGCGTGAAGGACATGATCCCGGCCGACGTCCCCGAACACTTCCGGGGCACAGTCAGCATCTGGGCCATGGTGACCAGTGCGGATGGGAGCCAACAGGTGGCCTTTGACGACTCCACACCTGTCCAGAAGCAGCTGGTGGACGTCCGATACTCCAAGGACACCAGGAAGCAGTTTAAGCCGGGTCTGTCCTATGTGGGGAAGGTAAGCCCGGGGCCTGATGCCCAGCGGGGACTGTTGAAATCACTGCCTCCCACCCCAGCTCCCGCCTGAGGACCACTGAAACCACTGCAGTGCATGCCATGGCTCGGCTGCAGACCGCGTGCTTTGCGCCTGCATAACTTTTGCCCTCTTGACACCAAGGGGCTGCTTTGCTGAGCGTGGTGAGAGCTGCTACCCGGGGTGAGAGGCACCGAACGTTCTGCTCCACCTAAAAGCCTGGTTTACTTTATTCCGTATGGTTAGACATTCCGGTACCTAGAGCATTAAACCAAGATGCTCTGTATCCGTTTACTAAATCAGTTCCTCGAAAACAGTGCCTCATTTAATTGGGTTGATTTATCTCTGGATGACCTAACATCCAAGTCCCTAGAAACAGATCCCTGTCTCTAAGACAGACTGATTCAGATCCTCCTTGGGGAGGAGTATTTTGAACAAGCCCCTGCTTCCCTCCCATTCACCCCATCATTTTTGTATACAGTAAAGTTTGAGCTGACCAGAAATCTGAGATCTTTATCTTAATTACTAAACTGGGGCCTCTGGGTTTTAATTGAAATTGTAGGGTGCAAGGCCAGTGGAGCCGACTATCACCCTGGGGGACTCTGGCCATGCCCTCTGACCCCTGCCTCCACCCTGCACCCACACCCTGTGCCCACTTGCCTTCCATGGGTCACCCACAGGATCCTGGTGGTCTGTCCTCATGCTGTGTCCTGGGACTTCCCTTCTCTCCTCCGTGCTGAGGTCTCAGTGGGACTGCCCTCACTGTCCCATGTACAGAGACACAGCTTGTGTGCCCCTGGCTTTGAGGGTCCCAGTTTGAGTAGCAGCTAAGGCTCCGTGTGTCAGAACATGTATGAAGGAGGGGCTCCAGGCTGTCCATTCAGTGAAAGGGGAGTGTTTCACCTACAGCTGAGAAATGATCCACTACCTGCGTTGAAGAATGGAGCTGAAGCTGGTCACACCATTCCCAAATACCTGCACAGTTGAGGGGTGCTCCAGGGTTCTTAAGGAACCACTGACCATATTTCTTTCACAACATCCCCATCTTCTGAACCCCTCACGCTGACCACTTTTCTTACTGCCTGAGCAAGTGAGGTCTAAGAGTCACATGGAACCATCTCTAACACTTCCCACCCCATTCCTACCCTAGGATGCACCAGGCAAATGGCAGCATCTGGTGATTTGTACCTTGTGACTTCTTGGCCAAGTCTAAGGTCATAAAAGTTGCCCACTCTGTTTTCTTCCAAGTGTTTTATAGTTCTAGCCGTTACCTTTAGGTCTCTGATCTGTTTTGAGTTAATTTTGGTATGTGGTGTGAGGTAGGGGTCCTGCTTCATTCTTTGGCATGTGGAGGTCCAGTTGTCCCAGAACCATTTGTTGAAGGAATTATTTTTTCCCCACTGAATGGTCTTGGCAACCTTGTCAAAAATCAATTGACTATAGATGTGTGGGTTTATTTCTGGACTCAATTTGATCCCCTTGGCCTCCATGTCTATCCTTATGCCAATATCACACTGTCTTGATTACTGTTCCTTTGTAGTAAGTTTTGAAATTGGAATGTATGGGTTCTTGGTTCTTCTTTCTCAGGATTGGCTTTTCAGGGCACCTCACAATTCCCTCTGAATTTTAGCCTCAGATTGTTGATTGCTGCAAAGAAGGTGGCTGGGATTCCCGTGGGGCATTGGGTTGGGTCTGTAGATCAGTTTGGGGAGTGTTGCTACCCTCAACTCATTGAATCTTTGGTGACCCCTTCCAGGTGGAGCTGTCCTACCCAGATGGCAGCCCGGCTGAGGGGGTGACAGTCCAGATCAGGGCAGAGCTAACGCCGAAGGACAATATCTACACCACTGAATCTGTTTCCCTTGGTGGGCTGGTGGGGTTTGAAATCCCCTCCATCCCTATGTCAGCTCAGCACGTGTGGCTGGAGGTGGGTGAGTTGCCTAGACCCTTGTGATTCAACCAGCAGGTGGGGACTTGGTGCCTCCCCCAGGCCCGCCCTTGCCATAGGGAGTTCACAGTCTGATGGAGGAAGCTGATTGGGGATCAGATAACCCAGCAATCCTAGAGTGAAGGGGAGCTGAGAAGAGGTGAGGGGATCTGGCTCCTCAAAAGGGATCTTCCAAGTGGACTCCTGACGAGGGGGAGGTTCAGCCAGGCTGCTTCCAGGAAAATGGAACAGCATGTGCAAAGACCCGGAGGTCCACAACCAAGGACACTTGTGGTCACAGTGCTCCCTGTGGGCAACATGTCCTTAAAGATTTTTAATAACCAGAGATCTCCAGGCCACCCAGACTTTTTATCAACTGGCTACAAATTTGAGGGTTCCCACTACCCTACTACCTTACAATTAAAGATTTTTTTTAATGATTGAAAGACATCCCTTAATTTCCATGGTCTTTTAGTGACAACAAACTCCCCAAATGACTACCACTACCAGAATTAGCTGAATAATTTTGTCTTTCATAGATAGCTGACTAAAAATCAGCATTTTCCAAAAATGTTACTTTGATGGAAAGACAGTCGATTTCAGTTACCAAATACTGCTTAGAAAAAGGTTTTTAATTTTTTTTTAAAGATGAACCAACTTTAAACTTTATTTTTAAATTTATGTATATAATTAACATGTAACATTATATTCATTTTGGGTGTTTAGTGTGATGAGTCAGTGTATATATTGTGAAATGATCACCACAAGATGTCCAGTTAGCATCCATAGTTACCATTTTTGTTTCTTGTGATGAGAACCTGTAAGATCTATTCTCTTAGCAACTTTCTCAAATGTACGATGCAACAATGTTAACTATAGTCACCATGTAGCACCGTGACATCCCCAGGACTGAGTTTATAACTGGAAGTTTATATCTTTTGCAGTTACAGTTTTATTATAGCAAAATAATGCAAATTGGAACCAACCAAAGAGAGAGAGATGCATACATAGGGTGAGAGCTGGGAGGGGCCCAAATCTGAAGCTTCCTGTGCTGTCTCTGAGGAGTCGGGACCCATCACCCTCCTGACAATACACACAGAGAACTGCCAGTGGGGATGCTCACTCATGCTTTGGGGTCCCCAGTTTTTATTGGAGTTTCACTGCATAGGCTTGATTGATGAATCATTGGCCCCATTGACAGAACTCAGTCTCCAGCCACCTCCCCTCCCTTGAGGTCAGGTTGCTATCACATCACGTGGCCTCACAGCCCCAACCCTCTAATCCCATGGTTGGTCTTTCTGGCATGGCTGTCCCCATCCTGAATCATCTTGTTAGTACATATTATCAGGACCCACTGTGAATAGCAAAGCCATTCCCATCACTCAGGAGATTCTAGGGGTCTACAGGCTACCAAACATGGGCCAGCTGCTTTATTCTTTATCACACAGAGGTCTTAGCTACCCCATCCCTGCTTTTGGTGTCTCCCTTGTGTTAACCACACTTTTCCAGCAGCAAATGAAGGCAACAGATTCGAACTCCCAAAGGAGTAAGATTAATATAACCACCAGTCCCTAGGGGTTGCAGGGGTTGGTTGGAGAGTTCCAGGTGGAGCTGCATCCAAAGCCTCAGGGATGCTGTTCAGCACAGCTACTCCCTCTCCAGACTGCCATCTCCTCTGAGTTTACATTCTAGGCAGGTTGTTCCCTCCCAGAAGCCACCGGGGCTGCCGGCAAGCCCAAGACATGGGGTTACCTAACATGCTCGTGATGGAACTGTTTTTCAGCGGCCATGTGGGCCACCTGTCCCTGCCTGAGCCAACCCCCAATTCTCTGTGGCCAGTCTTGGACACTTGCTTCCCGTGGAGCTGGAGAGCAATGAACTAGTCACACTGGACCCCATTCTCTGAGAACTGGGGAGGGGGTTCCACAAAGGGAAACTGGAGCACGGGAGGGTCTTGCTGCAGGGCAGGGCAGACAGAAGCACCCAAGAGACCCCCTTCCTACACCAAGCGCCTAGGCCTTGACCAGGTTCTCTGTCTTCTTCAGACCAAGGTGACGGCCCTCAGCGGAAAGCCCGTGGGGAGCCAGTACCTGCCCAGCTATCTCTCCCTCAGCAGCTGGTACTCCCCCAGCCAGTGCTACCTGCAGCTGCAGCCGCCCTCCCGCCCCCTGCAGGTAAGACTTCCAGGTGTGCCCTTCCTCGGCAGGACGGGGTCCAGGAAGCAGCAAGCAGCACGCACGTGCCGCCAGGAGACCTGCACGGGCCCCAGCGGGGCTGATGCTGATGCTGGACGCTGGGCTCCCATCCCTCCAGCAAAGGGGGTATTCAGCAGATTGAATGCCCATGACTTATTTACAATGACCGTTTAGGCCTTGGCCCATGTGATAAACATCACAACTGCCCTCAGGGTGCCATCACTCCCACACCTGAGATAGGACCCCGGCTGTTGGCCCTGGTTCCCCACTGTTTCGAGCTTCTTATGCGAAGGCATCAGAGTCACCCACCAGACACTTGCAGACACCCTGGGTGCAAAGATGAGATGAACTGAGAGCCGGGTCTCCTCTTAGTTCCTCCCGAGTCTTTTACTCCATGATCCTGATTTAAGTAAGATGCGCAGAGATGTGTGTAGAAATATGGATCTGTAAATGCTGCGCAGAAAGTACAGAGAGTTCCCACGTACTCACCTCCCCTGCACACCGTTTCCCTGGTTATTAGCATCTGTTAAAATTGAGGAGCCGTGATCAACACGTGATTATGAACTAAAGTCCACAGTGTTCATCAGGGTTCACCTTGGTGGTGCCCATTTTATGACAGGTGCACAGTGTCACGTTCCCACCATTGCACTGTCATCCAGAATAGTGTCACTTCCCCCCAAATCCTCTGTGCACCACCTTTTCCTCCCTCCACCCACCCCCGACCCCTGGTGACCGCTGAGCTTTTCACCATCTTTATACTTTTGCCATTTCCAGAATATCATAGAGTCAGTGTCGTACAGTGTGTGGCCTTTTCAGACTGACTTCTTTCGCTTAGCAATTTGCATCGAATTTCTCCTCTGTGTCTTTTCATGACTTGAGAGCTCCTTTCATTTTCGTGGTGAATAATACTGCATTGGATGCTTTGGAGAAACTGTGGTTTGTTTGCTCGCCTGTTGGACAGTATATATATATATATATATATGTATGTTTTATAAAAAGCAATCCATTAACCCTCCTTATTGACAGTGCGGAGGGTTGAGCCTGGCGGCCATGGGTGGTGACAGGCTTGCCAGCATTGCTTCTAATGGAAACCACTTGCTGGGGTCTCCCAGGCCCTACCCGCCCCATAAATCTTAGATACTCCCTCTCTGAGAGCGCTGCCCAGACCCGAGGCCACGAGGGGCCCCCGGGATGCAGCTCAGAGGAACTGAGGCGCCAGGCTGCCTGTCCCCGAGTCTTAGTGGCCCTCCGTGGGGGTTATGTGAATGAGAAACTCCGAGATCATGCCCAGCTTGGCTGAACATGCTGTTCTTGTTTTAATGCTGTTCACCAGTGGTGCAGCGTGGGGATGCTGGCATTGGCCGCCTTCCCATGGGAGCAGGAAGGAGTCCTGTGTCCCAGCTGCCAGCTGCAGTTCCCAGGAGGTGAGGACTTGGCTGGGCCACTCAGACTTTCCTCTCGGAGAGACACCTCCATCCTGCTTGAGTCAGGTCAGCAGGCTCCAGCTCCCCGACCCCCTGCCCCAGACTGTCATCGAGGGGCCCAAGGTGTGACCTCAGGGCATTGAGACAAGAGTGGCTTGGTCTACTCCAGGCTCTGTGTTGGGGCCTTCTCCTCTTCCTCCAGCACCAAAAGACATGAAGGGAGGAGTTGCTCTGTAAATGGAGGCTGTCACCCCAATTTTTAGGGTTGCTCTAATGCTACAAGGTAGTTCATGAGAAGAAGAAAAAGGTTGGTACTCTTTCCTTCTTTCTTCCAACATCTCAGACAGAAGGGGACTTTTGTTTGGATGTTGTTATGAGGAGGATATTTACAAATTTAGAGAGAAATGAAAATAGTATGATAAATAACCACATGCCTTTCATCTAGATTTATGAATTAATATTTTGCCTTCATCTCTATACCCACCCAGTCATCCATCTACCTATCCACCCACCCATCCACCCATCCTCCACCCACCCATCCACCCATCCACTTACCCACCCATCCATCCATTCATCCACTCACCTATTCTTCCATCCATTTCTCTCCATTTTTTTTGATTGCAACATTTGAAAGTAAGTTACAGATACCATGATGCTTCACTTTTAAATATTTGAGCATAATATGTCTTAAAAATAAGGACATTCTTCAACATGACCTCAAGGTCATTGTTACATCTAAGAAAATTGTATTCACTCAATCATATTGTTTAACTCACAGGCAATATTCAGATTTTCAAAGGTCTCCTCAAGATAGTTTGTATATTGTGTGTACACACCTGCACAGTCATGTGCACACGTGTGAGTGTGCATGTGTATGCATATCTTGCATATGCATGTTTATGCATGTGCATATGTGTGTGCTCACCTGTGTGTGCATGTGTGCGTGTTTCACTCGGAATCAATTTTTGAGTTGCATTTGGCTCTTCTGTGTGTGTAATTGCTCTTGATCTGAAACAGTCCTTGTTCCTTGTCATAATCATGACCTTTGTCAAGAATCCAAGCCTGTGGTCTTGTAGATGATCCCACATCTCACTGATGTTGGGACGGGACCAAGCCCCAGTTTCTCCCTCTGAAAACTTGGGGATTATGATAAAACCCAACTCACTGACTATACATTCAATGAGAAAGTCCAGCACACCGCTGGCACTGGCATCTACGAAGTTAGGGAATAGTCCCCAAGACCATCTTCCAGCCTGACACCAGTTGCAGAGTTTGGGGTCACCAAACCACTCTTAGTTTCTTTCATCTCTAGAGGGATTCACAGAATCGCTGGAAGCTGTCATACTCACAGTTACAGTTTAATACAGTGAAAGATACAGATTAAATTCAGCCAAGGCAAGAGAATCATAAGGCAGGGTCCAGGCGACTTGTCCTCTTTTTCACATAGTCAAGGACAGTTTTACTTTGCCAGCAACAATGTATGACTACATACATGGTGTACTGCCAATCAGGGATGCTCACCTGAGCCTCAATGTCAGCATTGCTTCTAATAGAAACCACTTGCCGATGGGTCTCTCCGGTTTTTATTGAGGGTCAGTCACAGACATGGCTAACCACCTGCCTGGCTGACCTCAGTCTCAGCCCCTCCAGAAGTCAAACTGACACAGTGTGGCCCAAGTCCCCACCATAAATTATACTGTTAGTATCTAGTGTGGCCCCAGACCCCAGATAAACAAAGACTCATTAGGCAAGACATTTCAAGGCTTTAGCGATCACCTCCCAGGAGCAGGGGGAGAAGGCCAGACCTCTCCTTGGACGAAGTTCAGTTCTTTACAACACCTCGCTGAGAGTTTCCATACCCTTATCACATTTCAGCCACATCACAGCCCCATTTACAGAGCATCAGCTGAGGCTGCCATGGGGATATGGCCACAGCCGGGACCACATGCTGGGCACTCTGCTCTGAGGTCGGCGCTCGTCCCTCAGCTGTCCTGGTTTCCCTGTGGCCCCAGAGTGGCCTTTTCCCCAGGACAGGCTGTGGTATTGGTGCCGGGCTGTGGGTGCCAGGCAGGGCTCCCCATGCTGCCTATCTCTCACAGGTTGGGGAGGACGCCCATTTCCCTGTGAAGTCCACTTGTCCCTGCAACTTCACTCTGTACTATGAGGTGGCTGCGAGGGGCAACATCGTGCTCTCAGGCCAGCAACCTGCCCACATCACCCAGCAGAGAAGCAAGCGGGCAGCCCCGGAGAAACCTATTCGCTTAATGCACCTTTCCGAGACAGGTGAGCCAGACCACAGGCTGGAGGTGGGCATCTCAGCAGGGAGGGATGAGCAGGGCGCAGCCAGGTGGGGAGACTGCCTCCAGGTGGAGGGCACATATCCCAGAAAAGATGGGGCTAGGGCCAGGAGGGTGGGCAGTGACCAGCAGCTGGAGGCAGCCCCTCTTTTTCTTTAATGTTTATTTTAAAATATTTATTTTTTATTTTTTGGAGGGTGAGGTCATTAGGTATTTATTTATTTTAATGGAGGTACTGGGGATTGAATTCAGGACCTTGTGCACACCAAGCACACGCTCTACCACTGAGCGATACCCTCCCATCCCTGGAGGCAGCTCCTCTTGAGACCCTCCTCACTGCCTCTCTGCACGGGATGGAGCAGTCCAGCCATGGCTAGGCCCCTACACGGGCCCACAATGTACCATGTTGCCATCTGCCAGCCCCGCTTTCTGCCTTTGCTCAGACTGATTCCCCAGCTGGGAGTCCTTCCCCTCCCTCTCCTTGACTCCACGTGCTACTCACAAGACCCACCTCCTCCCCTGGGTCTTTCCAGCCCCTTCCTCTTCACAGCCCCCCTGCCTAAAGCAGGAAGGTGAGGACTCTGGACACTTGAGAGCAAGATATTCTTTGTGGTGGGGGCTGTCCTGTACACTGTAGGGTGCTGAGCAACATCCCTGATCTCCACCCACTAGATGTCAGGGGCCACCCACACACACACAGAATGATGACCTGAAATGTCTCCAGATATCGCCAGTGTCTCTAGGGAGAAAGGCGACCCCTGGGTGAGAATCACTGAGATAGGCAGAGAAATAGATGAATAAATAGATACATTCGTGGAATCATTAATAGATACATTGATAGGTGATGGATTGATAGAGGCATGAATGGATGGATAGATAGATAGATTCACAGATAGATTCATCAGTAGATAAATTGATGGATGGGTCAGTGGATGGGTGGATGGATGGATAAAGTCACAAATGGATGGATTGATAGATAAATAAATTCACAGATAGAATCATCAGTATATAGATGGATGGATGGATGGATAGATTCATAGACGAATCATCAATGGATAAATTGGTCGGTGAATGGACAGAGTCATGGATGGATGGATAGATAGATGATAGATGGGAAGGCAGGCAGACAGGAAGCCAGACAAGGTCTTTCTTGTTCTAAGTCACTTTCTCACCCTCAGCACTCCTCATGTTTGGGCTGGATTTTTCTGCCATTGTGCACTGTAGGGTGTTGAATAGAATCCCTGCCCCCACCTATTAGATGCTGTTAACACCCCCACATTGTGACAACCAAAATTATCCAGGGTCCCCTGGGGAGCAGCATGGCCCTGACTGAGGACCACTGACCTGAATGGTGCTTTGGACATCATTGTGTACCCACGTCCTCTTGGGTTTATCTTTCCTTCCAGGTGAAGTAGTAGAGGATGTGAGTATCCATGGAGCACTTGCCTTGGGCCAGCCCCGGGTTGGCACCTCCTCGTGCTACATCCCATGAACCCCCGGGGCGGCTTGGGGCATTGGTGGTCCCTATGTGGGATGCGGAGTTTTCATGTCTTTCCCCACCTTTGACTTGTCCTAGAGCCCCCTCCAGCCCCAGCAGCCGAGGTCAGTGTGTGTGTGACCTCTCTCCGGCTGGCCGTGACCCCCAGCATGGTCCCCCTCAGCCGCCTGCTGGTCTTCTACGTCAGGGAGAATGGAGAAGGGGTGGCTGACAGCCTCCAGTTTGCTGTTGAGACCTTCTTTGAAAACAAGGTAGCGCATCGGGAACCAGCACGGGAGGGAGGGGGGACGGGCAAGCACCACTGAGGCTTGGGGCTCCAGGGTGCCCAGGCTGGCACGGGCTGTGCACAGCTGTAAGTCAGACTCCACATGCTGTAACAGGCAGGACTTGTAAGGGCCGCCCTACCTTCAGGAATAATTGGAACCTAAGTTGTATCTTCACTGGAGATCCTCTAGAAGTCACCCAAATGGGAATTGCATTCATCTCACACAGGGAAAGCAGTCAGCTGTTCTCTGTCCTTGCTGGGCTCCAGACCTAAGGGACACTGCTGATGTCCCCAGAAGTGGGGCTCAGCCTCCCACACCCTCCCCCTGCACCCTCCAAAACTGGCTGCAACATGTCCTCTGCTGCCACCCGTCTCCCCGTCTCTCCCTCCCCTCCCATCTTCTGCATGGAGTGTTCCAGTTGCACCAGCCTACTTCCTGTTACTTTGCCTCCCACCCTTGTCCTCACCTGGACACCAAGGCCAGGGTCCCAGCTGAGCTGGCGAGGACCGACTCTCATCGGAAGGCGGGGAGGTGGGTGGGTGGGTCTGGAGAATTTAGCCAGGCTCCCAATCTCTCTGTTATATATTTGGGTCCAGGTTTCACTGACATATTCAGCAAATGAGACCCAACCTGGGGAAGTCATCGACCTGCGGGTCAGGGCTGCAAGGGGCAGCTGCGTGTGTGTCGCTGCGGTTGACAAGAGCGTCTACCTGCTCAGATCTGGCTTTCGGCTGACTCCCGCCCAGGTGAGCAGGGCCCTTGGGCGCTGGGGTCCGGCATCTATGTGGTGGCCTTTTCCTTTACAATAACGGAAAAGCCCTGTGTAAATGCAGATTCTCTCCCTCCATTGGGCTCATTCTCAGTGAACTCCATCCTGTCGCTGCTTTGGTGCAGTTGAAAGATCTCTTGTTATCAAACCCATCAGACCCTTGCAAGGTGTTGTTGTCCAGGTCCCACCTCTCCTTTCCCCAGTCTGCCCATCTTTGAAATGAGTTAATGCCCCTGATGCCCATCTCCTAAGATTGGCTCCAAATGATAGACATGAAGGGAGGTTGAGATGGGAGCATGCCAGATCCACAACGGCCAGTTTGGGTTGAAAAGAAACCCTCAGTTGAACATCCCTGCTCCCCTTTGCCTGTAGGTTTTCCGAGAATTGGAGGATTATGATGTTTCCGATGCCTTTGGGGTGTCCAGGGAAGATGGACCCTTCTGGTGGGCTGGGCTGACAGCCCGACGACGCCGGCGCTCCTCCATCTTCCCATGGCCGTGGGGCGTCACCAAGGACTCCGGGTTTGCCTTCGCCGTAAGGAGTGATGGTCTTGGACCCCGCTGTGCCCTTCTGAGCATTTCTTATTTTGAAACAAGGGGTCTCGGGGTACAGAGATGGGTCAGAGGGGAAGTTTTCAAACTTCAGTGCTGCAGAAGTCTTCTTTGGTTCTCCCCAATGAAAGCTCATGGAGGACCCTCTGGAGTTGCAAAACAGAGGAGAGCAGAAGGAGTGTCCACTGATAACTTGAACTTCTGCAGCAATGACTTTGAAGGTGCTTTGCTGGAAGGAAAATCCCCATATTGGGTGCAGGTGGCCGTGTTCTCAGGTGGCAGCCTCACCCTTGCTGACATAGCTCACATCTGTCCCCTTCCTTCCTGGCTCCAGGGGTCAGGGGGACGCCGGGGGTGGGGACAACATACACAAGCATCATTCTAGCCCACATTAGCATGCTGGTGGTCTCCACTCGGAGGCATGTCCCCTCTGAGGGCACTTTTCATCTCAGATTCAAAATAATTTAAAAGGCGTCCTTTTTCTCCCATTTTGATTATGGAATATTTTCAAACATACAGAAAAGTTGAACAAATTAGTGAACATCTGTAGATCCACCACCTAGATCCCACAATTAACATTTTGCTGTGTCAAATATTTATACACACACGCATATATGTAATAACAGTAATAATTTGCAGCTCACAGTCGTTGGCCCTTGATCTGAATTAGGCACTGCTGATTTTTTTTTTTTTTTGATGGAGGTGCTGGGGATCGAACCCAGGACCTCCTGCATGCTAAGCACGCGCTTTACCACTGAGCTATACCCTGCCCCCGATTTTTTTTGATTGAGATGAGAGTCACATAACAGAGAATTAACCCATTTTAAAGTGAACAATTTAGTGGCATTTAGTACATTCACAGTGTTGTGCAAACCAGCACCTCTATCTAGTTCCAGAATATTCTCATCACCCCAAAGGGAGAACCTGTTCCCTTTAGCAGTCACTCCCCATTCTCCTCCCCCAGCCCCTGGCCATCACTAATCTGCTTTCTGTATCTGTGGATATGCCTATTTGGGACATTTCATATAAATGGAATCATACAAGATGTAGTCTTTTGTGCCTAGACCACAAATGGACTGGCCTCTCCCTCTGCCTGCCCTGGATGGGCACTGGGTCCCCTGACCCCCTAAGCCTTCGTCACCAAGCCAGGAGCAGAGGACTGATCCCCCAAGGCCTACGCAGCAGCAGTGTTGGGCCAGTGACCTTAGGGTGATAAGGACTGTTATTCCTTCCTATTTGTCTCTGGGACCACCACATCCACTTCCCTACTGTGGGTCTGGGTGTTGTCTGTTGCCTAGGAAACAGGACTGGTGGTGATGACAGACCTGGTGAGCCTAAACCACCGGCAGGATGGTGGCCTGTACACCGATGAGGCTGTCCCCGCCTTCCAGCCCCACACAGGGAGCCTGATGGCAGCGGCACCCTCCAGACAACCCCCCAGGTAATTGCTGCTGCCTTGAGGAAGTTTGTCTTAACTCCATACTGTTGGCATTTGGAGCTGGATTATTTTCTGCGGTTGGGCCATGCCATGCCTTGTAGGGCGTTGAGTGGCATCCCTGGTCTCCACCAACCAGATGCCAATAAGACCCTTCCCCCAGCTGTGACAACCAAAAATGTCTACAGACATTGCCCAGTGTCCCTTTGGGGCCAGAGTCACCACTGGCCTGCTAGGCTGGGGCACTGAGCACTTTGGCCCTGCTCCCCCCAGTTCTTGGCCCCACCCAAATGCACAGGGATGGGAGTGCAGAAGAGAGAGGAGGGTGTATCAGGGGAGCAGATCTACCTGGGGACAGAGGAATTGGCAGTGGGGTGGGAAACTGGAGCTTGATCTTCTCACTCCCAGAGACTCTGCCTAGAAAATTCTATTACCCTTTCTCCTTCCTCCCACCATTCTTTCCTTCCTTCTCTTCCTCTCTCTTCTCCCTGTCTATCCAACACTTTACCTTTTGGAGTTAGACACCAAGTAACTACTTTTCAGTCTTTCTTATTTTAACTCAAACATTTAAGCCTTTTGAAGGTTATGCATTTCCCTCAGAGTGCTACTTTGGCTGCACCCAAGTTGTGCTGTGAAGTGTTTCCATTATTGCTCAGTCCCAAATAGGTTCTGACTTGTGGAACAATTACCTTCTTGAGCTGTGGCTTGCCCAGACATGTTTTACATTTTCAAGTTATTTTAAAATGATTTTAAAAAATGTGTTTTGTAAATTTGTGTCAGATGTGCATCGTGGCCAATGAACATGGTCTGTATGATATCCATAGTAGGCAACAGATGTGGTTTGTATGATATCCATTGTCTGGTTTTTATTTTGGAGCCTGACTATATGGTCAGTTTTTATAAATATTTATGTCTACTTGAAAAGAATGCCCCAGTGCCCGTCATTGGATATAGAAGTCTCTGTGTGTACTTTTGGTCAAGGCTTTTGATGGTGGTGCTCCTGCCCTCCATGTTCTTGCTAGTTTTTGCTTGTTTGTTTGCTAACTTTTCAATTAATGAGAGAGAGAGGAGTTCACATATCTCTCTTAGATTTGTAGCTTTGTCCCCTGGAGTCAAGGAAATCTTTGTTTCACAGGAGGTAATTTTTCTTCCTCTCTTCCTTTGTCCCTTTGTGTCTGCTCCCCCATCACTCACCTCTCTTCTTTCCCATCCCCTTCATTCTCTGCCTCTCCCACTAGCTCCTCAACTTCAGGTCTTAGCCAACCAGGGAAGGGGGAGGGTGTTTTGAAGATCTTGCCTCCTTACTGTCTCAGGGTTTAGGGCTATATAGGCTGGGAAAGGAGAGGCAGGCATTGGATGTAAGGTCTCTTGCCAAATCGTCCAGTGGGAGGCACAGAACAAGTGGGCCAGGGACGAGGTCAGTGTGGTCAGCAGTGCCTCAGCATCTAGGCCTCTCTGGAGACCTTGAGGGTGGCACCCAGACTCCTCAGCCCTTGTTCTGAGCCAGAGGGTCTCCTGCCTAGTGGGCCTGTCCGTGAAAACCTTCTTCTTTCAAGTCCTCCCTGCCAGACTGGGAGCCTTCCCAATCCCCCCAGCCCTTTCTGCAGTGGTTTCTGGGTACCTGGATCCGTCTGGGATACACATTTGGCAGAAATGGGTCCTAGTTTCCAAACTCCAAATCAGGGTATGGGCACACCAGGCTCCCTTTGTGGTACTTTGGATGCACATGAAGACATTTCCAAGATGTAGTTGGGTGAGGGAGGTGGAATACTGGCCCCTGTCTCTCAGCCAGACACCAACCTGGGAGCCCTGCTCCTCCCATGCTCATGCCTTCTGAGAGTTTCGCCTGGAGTAGGTATGCAGCCCTTAAACCCCATACCACAAAGGCAGTTGGAAATCCCAATGCAGGAAGGCAGAATAAAAGCCTAAAAAGCAAGTGTTCATGCCTTTTTGTAATTGGATAATGCATCCTTTTCCTGAAATCAAGAAATTTTTCTTAACCATAGGCATGTGGTTAAAATTTTTTTTCAAACAGTATAAAAGTGTATATAATGAAGTGGAAGTTTCCCTCCCGCCTCAAGATCCTCTATTCCCTTTTCAGAGGCAGTAATGGTCAATAATTCCTTAGATATCATTCTAAAATTTTTCTTTATATACCCAGGGATTTAAAAAAGAACACAACAGGGGAATACTATAATATTGCTCTGTACCTTCCTTGTTTAAGTCAACAATAAGTCTTAGAGACCATTTCATATCAGTATGTATATGCATACCTTACTCTTCTTTTTCACTGATGTGTAATATTCCACTGAGTGAATGTACTGTCATTTGATTAACCTGATGCCCTATTGATGGAGATTTTGGTTGTTTATTAATTCTCACGGTGCTGTGGTGACTCATGCCCTCTGTCTGTCTTTGCACATGTGTCTGTGGTTAATTTCAGGGTTCATTCCTAGGAGAGGTATCTCCAGGGTGCAAGGGGTGTGAGCATTTTTAATTTTGAGAAGTTTTGCTAAATTTCAAGTAGGGCTTAATTTTTTTTCTTTTTAAAGAATAGGACAGTCCTGGAGGAAGGTGGGCTATGAGGCTTCTGAGGATGAACCAAGAATGAAAGGCACTCTTTAGAAACAGAGGAAGGGGGTTGGGGGAAAGGTCATGTGATGATGTGGAAAACCATGGCAAACCCAGGGAGGGAAATTAGCAAAGGGGAGGACATGGGGTGGTCCCTGTGGCCCCCTCTTACCTTCTAAATTCAGGATCTGAGGCACCACTGTCAGTTTAAGGAGACTCTGCCAAGCCTTTGATGCCTCGCTTTTACTAATCCTCATCAAGTAGAATATTAACCTTGCCAGGTGAAAGAATTAATACGTTATGTCCTAATCGAGTAGAATGCTAACCTTTCCAGGTAAGAGAATTAAAACGTGTAGAATGTTAACCTACTATGTAAGAGAATTAACACGTATATCCTAATCAAGTAGACTGTTAACCTGCCTGGTAACAGAAGTTACATTCATGAAACTTTAGTCACTTCTCTCTTTCTCTCTCTTTCTCTCTTTCTTTCTTTCTCTCTCTCTTTCTATCTTCCTTCCTTCCTTCCTTTCTCTCTTTCCTTCCTTCTTTCCTTCTCTCTTTCCTTCTCTCTCTCTTTCTTTCCTTCTCTCTTTTTCTTTCTTTCTTTCTTTCTTTCTTTCTTTCTTTCTTTCTTTCTTTCTTTCTTTCTTTCATTTGCAGAGCAGAGAAGAGGAAAAGGACCTTTTTCCCTGAAACATGGATTTGGCATTGTCTCAACATCAGGTACAGTAAGATTTCTTTCCTTCCTTGCCTTTGTGGGCTGACTCACCAGTACTCATGAAAGTCCAGATTGTTCCCAGTGGGTTTGTCTGGAGATCTGACACCAACATCTGAGTAAGACCTCGGGCATCCTTTTCTAACGCATAAAACTCAAAGCTATGAAGTCAGCTTCAAATCCCACTGCAGCCCCGGACATCTGCCCATGAAATATGAAATTCAAGGGCTCTGTGCCTCTTACAACTCTCTCTTGGGGTAACTCGATCTGGTCTGTTTACATAACGAGCTCATTAAAATGATTACAGTTCCCTGGAACATGAACTCAGTTCCACCCACCCACCCTCCTCCTTGCTCCTCAGGGGCCTGGAGCTCCTGCCCGCAAAGCAGGCTGCTTTTCTCAGCACATTTCCTTTCTACATTGTTTTCTCTTTTCAGTTAGCCTTGAGGCAGCAGCTCTGTGCCAAGTTCTTGCCAGATGCAATTGGCTTTTTTCTTTCAAGGCTTGATGTCAGAACACCAGGGGGACTAGTAGAAGGTAGCGGTGGCTGCCCTGGGAAACCAGTTAGGCATGAAAGTTCAGACCCCTGGGGCCAGCAGGTGGGCCAGTGGGTGGACTCGGCACAAGACGTCACAGTGTTTGTGGACAGAGAGATTCCCATAGCGCTCGCTTGAGTGGGGAGCCTTCAACCAGGTAGCCGGTTGGAACAGCTCCTGCACTCGATTGGGCCAAGGGGTCTTTTTTTGGGTTGTTGTTAGAAATTTATGTATTTTATTTTATATCAAAGGCAACTTTTCTAGTTTTTCTTTTCTTTTTTCTTCCTTAACGGAGGCACTGGGGATTGAACCCAGGACCTCATGCATGCCAAGCACGCGCTCTACCACTGAACTACCCTCCCCCCTCCAGGGGTCTTTTATTGGAAGGTTCTGCTGCCATTATCTCCATTCCAGTGGTGCCTGTCACCTTCTCTTACGGGCTTTTTGCTCCCGTGGAGCTCAGCCCTAAAACAGAAACTTCGGTGGGAGAAACAGAACAAAGAAAGAGATACTGGGGTATGTCCTTGGGATTGACACCACGGTTGTCAGACACAACACATCCTGTTCTAGGACCTTGGAACCAAGGAGCCAGCTGCAGGATAGGAGAAAACATCCTGTTTTTCAAACAGCCTGGTGTTTTCTTCCCCAGTACCTCCATTAAAGATAAATTTAAGAACCTAATTACCAACCCGCAACCAAGAAATAAATAAATAAATAAATGGAGGGAGTGAGGACTGAAGCCAGGACCTCGTGCATGCTAAGCATGTGCTCTACCACTGAGCTCTACCCTCCCCACTTCTTGAGTGTTTCTTGAGCAGCGCTGTCCCATAGAAATATAATGTGTGCCACATATGTCATTTCAGAGAAACAGATGGAGTTCATCTGAATCAGATTTTTTATTTAACCAAACACAGATCCCGAATATTATTGTTTCAATACATGATCAATATAAAAATATTGATGAGACATTTTATTTTATTGGTACTGTATTAGTTGCCAGTGGCTGCAGTCATGACCATAAAGTAGGGGGGGCTTAAAATAACAGAAAGAGGAGGACCTTCCTCGCCTATTTCAGTTTCTGGGGGCTCCAGGGCTTGTGGGCACATCACCCCAGTCCCTGCCTCCATCTTCGCCTGGCCTTCTTCTCTCTGTGTCTGAATTTCCCTCTTCTTATGAGGACACCTGTCATTGGACTACCCCAATATGATTTCATCTTAGCTAATTACATCTGCAAAGACCATATTTCCAAACAAGGTCACATTCACGGGTCACCGGGCATTAGGACTTGGACATACCTTTCTGGAGACACAGTCATCAGTGACCAGCCCCCTCAATTCAGTGTCTTTCTCCTCTGACCTGGGCAGAGCACACACTGTCAAAATTTGCCTCTCTGAACCCATGTTTTGGATGGTCCTGTGTTCACAGTGGTCCTAAGAGATGCTCGTATTTTTGATTATGGCAAGTCAGGGCCAAGGGATGACTTTCTCCTGTCCCACGCTGTACGGTGCCTTAAATGCTTATTTCCAAGCTGTGTATGTGGAGGGGGCATCTCTCTGGGCCCCAAGGCAATGTCCTCCATCCCCACCTGGCCGCTGCAGTATGGCCCTGGGGAAGGGCCCACGCTTGTCCATTTTTCTGCAGTGACCCATCCGGTGAGGAGACGCTCAGCGTGCAGGTCCCCGACTCCATCACCAGCTGGGTGGGCGAAGCAGTGGGTCTGTCCGCCGAGAGGGGCCTGGGCATCGCCGAGCCCACTCTGCTGAAGACCTTCAAGCCCTTCTTTGTAGATTTCACCCTGCCTCACCACGTGGTCCGCGGGGAGCAGGCCAAGATCCCACTCAACGTCTACAACTACATGGACGCCTGTGCCGAGGTACCGAACCCGCCCTCCGTATACAGCCTTTCCCGTTCCCTGGGGAAGATGCTGGTGCCCAGGACGGGGAGTCCGCCTGCGCTTAACCTGTTGCTCTAGTGCTTCTAACTCGGCTTTCTTGGGCACACGTCCCTGTGGCCAGTGCTGGGTTGATGACTTTACCTGCATCATTATCAAGTGCCCACAAGAGCCAAGGAAGGGGAGGCTGTGATGGAATTGTCCCGCATGGGAAACTCAGAGAAGCATTGTCATATGTTTGAGGTCCCATACAGGGTGAGTGACCTGCATTAGAATTAGATGTCTGTAGGGTAAGGGGGGCAGGAAGGGCAGGTATAGCTCAGTGGTAGAGCACATGCTTAGCATGCACAGGTCCTGGGTGCAATCCCCAGTGCCTCCATTAAAAAAAATAAGGTAAAAAAAAAAAGAATTAGGTGTCTACAGGGAGCCAAGGAACCCTGGGAAGGGGGCAGCTTCTCTGAACTTGAGTCTTCAGGCGTTGTTTGAACTGGGCACTAGACCTGGAAGGGTGTTCTTGGAGAGCGAACAGCACACATAGGTGACAGAACCAAGAGGCAGCTTGATCGGTCCCAGGAACTGCCTGTAACACAATCTGGCTGGGCTTCAGGGTCTGGCTGGGAAGGCTGGAGAATAGGAGAGGGTTTGTGCAGTAGTCTGAGTGAGAGCCACTGTGGCGGGAACTATGGCAGTGGCCACGGGGCAGCCTGGAGGGGGCCAAGGAGGACATGTGAGGGACAAGCTCAGGACATTAGCCAGGAGCAGTGCCCCAAATCCCAGAACCTTTATCATCCGTCCATTTTGTGTAGTTCATAAAACTGGGAGCAATAGGATCCCACTTTCAAAAAGCCAGAATAAGTGTAGACCTGGTCCCTAATCACAGGATGGCCCCTGAGGGAGGGTCCCTCCTGAATCTGCAGGCAGGACCCCCAGGTCCCCATTTCAGCTCTGAACACACGCTGGTGGCTGGCTTCTCGGGTGAGAAGAAGGCAGCCATTTTGGGAGCAGGTGTGTCTAGGGATGGCCACACGCCAGTTTTAGGAACATCTCTGCCCCATGTGCCCATCCCAAGGTTCCAGGAAAACAGGCCTATCCAGACCCCTCCACGTGGACAGCTGGTTCTACTCAGGACCTGGAAAATGTGTCTCACTGACACAGCGCTTGAGTTTCTTCTTTCCTCACTGAAAGAACTTTCTGGAAGAATGCTGTCTTAAGGAGGATGGAGAAGCCCCGGAGGCAGCCTGCACCAGCCATTCTCATTGGAGTCTGGCTGGGCCTGCCCTTGGACAGGATTCAGATACTGCATCACTCTTGCCACTGTAGGTCTTCGTTGTACACACCTATGTGTGTGTTTGACTTAGGTGTGTCGACCCTCTGAGGCCCAGGGATCACTCATGTCTTGTTCAGATTTGTTTCTTTAGCTCTTATCAGGGCACCAGAACACATTAGGTGCTTCATATGCGGGTTGGACAAATGAAAATGTGGAGCAAAGAACCTGTTGTAGATTAAGGGTATAAAACACACTTGCACACACACACGCACATGGAGACAGCATGCACGTGCACGCACATGTACACAGCTGTGCTCACACATGTGCACATGCCGTGCCTGCACACATGCACATAGGTGTGCACATAGAGATGCATGTGTGCACAGGACACACATGCACACACATGTGCACACAAAGCTCTGTTGTGACACGGTGGACCTCAGTCGTTGGAGAGGATCAGAGGAAGTGCTCTGCGGGGCCTGCATGTGGAGTGGTCCCTCCTATTCCAGACAGGGCTGGAGAGATAGCCCTTGAATCAACCTTGGTCCCAAGGGGTACCTGTGAGGATGCAGTGGGCTGAGGGAAGGAAGGGGTTCCCGGGTCAACAGTGAGTAGTTTGTGCTGATCAGAAATGGAAAGGGGGCCTCCCAAGGAGTGTGGCTTTGGGGGAAGGCTGCCAGGGTGGGCGGAGTGCAGCGGGCAGTGGGGTGTGCTGGGAGGGTGCACAGATTCCGGGGTATCGTGGACACTTGCCACCCTCCCCAGGTGTACGCGAAGATCTCAGTTCCCAAGGGCATCCGATTTGTCGGCCATCCTGGCAAACGCCATCTGACTAAGAAGACGTGTGTGGCCCCTGGGGAGACCGAGCCCACCTGGGTGGTTCTGTCTTTCAGCGACCTGGGGCTCAGCAACATCACAGGTGAGAGCCACGTGCTTCTTCCAGCATCTCCCCTCTCCAGGCCACCCAGGGCTCCAGGCACTGAAGCCAGGCACAGGTGAGGGGTCAGTGGGGCAGAAGGCGAGGTTGAGGAATGGGACAGCCACTGGGGAAACAGTTGAGAGGGAATGATCAGGAGGTAGGGGGCTTCATCTGGGGGAAACTGGGCTCTTAAGGTGCGAAACCAGTGTTGTACACACATGCATGCACACGTGCACGCGTATGCATGCACGCACACAGAATAGTGCTGGGGGAACCTGTTCTGAGAGTCAGCACTGAGTACTCAAATCTCCACAGCCAAAGCCCTGGCTTACAGAGAAACAAGCTGCTGCCGGGATGGGAAGTCCGTCAGATCCCCAGAGGAGAATTACACCGACAGAAGGATTCCCATTGGGAGGGATCACGTCCGGCGCAGTGTGGTGGTGGAGGTAAGCCTGTGTCCTCACCTGAGGCACTTGGCCAGGGCCTGACTCCCTCAGCGGTGAAGTGGGGGCTGGAGTGTGTGGTCCCTGTCCAAGCCAGGACCAGGGCAGCCCCCACGGGCCCTGCTCTGGGGCTTGGGGCAGGCGATGAGGCTTCCCCTTTGGAGGACTGTGACATCCAGCACCTCTCCCAGGAGCAGAGCAGGCTTTGATGGAGCGGCCTGGGACTCGCAAGGGCTGCAGGGAAGTGCCCTCCTGACCCCCAGATTGACCACCTTGGAGAGTGGCGTTCCTCTGTCTCTGGAGTCCCCGTTTGTCATAGGCAATTGTAGGGACTGTGACCCGGCATTTGGAGGTTGTCCCTATGCAGGAAGTTGGCAGAGCCTCCAGCAGAGAAGCCCAGACCACACACACCCCGCCCCCACCCCCGTGCTGTGTATCTGGGGTCTGCCATTCGTGCACGGGGCTCAGCGAGTGTCTTGTTATTCCAACCCTGGTTCGTAAGACAGGGGTTCTCACGCTCACCCCACAACGTGGGGAGGACCAGAGAACACACGGCATCTCACAGTGCTGGGCTTTTAATAGCAAAGGTGCCCTCTCTTTCTGGGGCTGCTCAGATGCATCTGAGCCCAGAGCTCTGGTAAGACTCCCGTTCAGGGCTGCATGGAGAGCACGCAGCAGCCCCCTCCGTGATCTCCTCACAGTGGCTCTGAGCATCTGCCCCTCCCCAGCGGCCCAGCTGCAAACAGCTGCGCTCGCTCCCAGTGTGGTCCTGGCATTGCTGAACACAAATGGTTTCCATCAGCGCCTGGAGTCACACACTCGCTGGGTGGATCTCCTGGAGGTGTATGGGTCATCGCTGCTGCTTTGTTGACATGACGTGATAGAGTCCTCCGGGACAAGTGTGTCATCGAATGAGGCATGCGATCTCCGTGAGCCAGCAGGATGGGATGCGCAACAGGAAATGCAGAGACCCCTGATGACCCTTTGCTCAGCGTGAGCACACACCCTGGGCCACAGCCTGCCCTCCCTTGGCCCGAGGAGGAGGCAGCAAGCCCCTGGAGCGGTCAGCCCAGTCGGGAGGCCTGGAGCTCCTGCCTCCTTCCTCTTCAGGAGGAATGTCTAAATGTGCAGAGAGGAATTCTCCTGTCCCCAAGCCTTTCCTCCAGTTCACACTGCTCCGCAGTGTCCTACGTCTGCAGCACCCGCTGGTCCAGCTTTGTGCAGACAGCTCTGGGAGACAGGTGGTATGATTGAGGCATCAGAAGACTTGACATATCAATACTGAAAAATGGAGCATGGATTAGAAAAATGGATTTATGGAACAAGAGGCATTGGTTGTGTGGTTTGATAAAGCAGCCAAACATTCCTCCCACCTCGTCCCGCTGCAGAACTCTGGGTACGTGGTTTGCTCGCTCCATCAGTTATTCCGTGGACCCTCCTGAGACGCCGCACGCCCCCTGCTGGTCAGGAGGCTGAATACACCAGAAAAGCCACTCCTGAGAGACACTTGGCAGGGAAGCAGGTGACCAGTGAGCCATCGCGGGTGCTGTATCAGGCAGAGGAGAGATCAACACCATTCCATCCGGCTCACCTGCTATCCCAGGGGGCTGTGACCTTCTGCACTTCCACTGGAAGGCTAAGAGCCTTCGATCACCCCAGCGTGTCTCAGTGAATTTCACAGGAGTGAGGAGGAGGCCAACATAGTTCAGACCTGTGAGAAGAGCCTGGTGGGCACCACAAGAGTGAGGGGAGGTCTGGCTTCTTGGCTGGAGGTGGGCTCTGGAGCCCTGGGTTCAAACAGGGACTGCTGGATGGTTAGATGAGAGTGTGCATGGAAGGCATCTCCTCAGTGCCTGGCCAAAGTGCTAACAAAATGGGACCTGTGGTCATCCAGGCATTTATAACAGTCAACTGGGGGATCCTGGGTATAAGCCAGGGATACTCTTTCCATTTTAGGAAGTGTCCACCAGCAGATAAATAGATAAATGTGATACAGGGGGATACAGCTCCCTAGTACTGTGGAATATTACTCAGCCCTAAAAAGGAGTGAAGCACTGACACACGCTACAGCTTGGATGAACCTTGAAAACATCATGCTAAGTGAAAGAAGCCAGACTCAAAAGGTCACATTGCGTGATCTCATTTATACGAAACGTCCAGAACAGGCAAATCCATAGAACAGACAGGAATGAAGCACTGGTATGGGCTACGAGGTTGCAGAAAAGTCCTTGCTGAGGGAGTAATAATGGCATCACATAGGGACCATGTTCTGGGACCTGGCCAGGAACCAGCTTGAGCACAGAGGTGAAGGAGTTAGAACCTGGGATCAGCTAAAACCCAGGGCAGCGTGAAGGAGAGAGCTGGCACTAGGGCCCCCTGTAAACTGAGCCTGAGGAGGAGACAGGGTTGAGCAGCCACAAGCAGCCCCATTGGCTGCTTCGGAGGCCATGCTGAGGCTAGGGGTGTGTCCAGGAGGTCCTGATTGGTCAGTCAGAGCCAGGGGGCCTGCTTACTGCCCGAAGGAGGGCTCAGATTCTGTCTCTATGGATTTGCCTGCTCTGGACATTTCTTATAAATGGAATCATACACTGTGTGGCCTTTCCTGGCTGGCTTCTTTCACGTAGCCTGATGTTTTGGGGGTCCATTTACGTTGTAGCATGTATCAATGCTTCATTCTTTTTTGAGATTGTGTAATACTCCATCATCTGGGTGTACCACATTTTGCTTGTCTGTTCATCCATTGACAGATATCTGAGTTATGAATCATTTTTATGATTGATAGCTATCAAAAGCCACCATGGACTTCCAGTGGCCAAGCCCTAGCCCATGACCCAAACCCTTTTCCAAAGAGGGGCTGAGCTGGTAGGTCAGTGGGGGCCAGTGCTGAGCCCCATGCAAAGCCTCGGGGACTCACCCTGGAGCCCGTGGCTGAGCGAGTGGCTTGTGGGCTCCACATCAGGCCTGCTGGGCACGAGATGATATCACGGCTGATGGAACTCAGTATCATCGGGAAGGGTGTGCTTGGCCTCTCAGTGCCAATCATGGCCAATTTTGCTAAAGGTCTGCCAGTGAGGTGCCCAGTGTGGGTGTCAGGTGGCTTGTGTGGGTGAGGCGGGACCCTGGTGCAGGCCCCCGGGCGGGGCAGTGGATTGATAGCAGGAAGTGGACATGATCCAGACAGGTGCCTCTTGGACTCATCAGTACGAACCCAGGGTGGACAATGCCCTTCTTCGCAGCTTCAACAGAGGACAAGGGGGCTGGAGGGCATGGGAGAAAGGGGATGAGAAAATATAACAAAAGCTGACTGTTCAGTAGCACTGAGAAGACGCCAGGCCCTGTCTGAAGTATACCAGAGGTTGGTGCCTTCACCACCCTCGTCTTAGAGATGATGAACAGAGGCCCAGAGAGGTTAAGTGAGTGGCCCTGGATCATCCAGCAAAGGGTGACTGTACGCATCAGAATTCTCCAGAGAAACAGCCAATAGGACATACCTCTGTCTCTAGGAAGAGATGTATTGTAAGGAATTGGCTTCCTTGATCATGAAGGCTGAGAAGTCCCGCAGTCTGCTGTTTGCAAACTAGAAACCCAGGAAAGCTGGCAGTGTCATTTGAAGGCCCAAGAGCCAGGAGCACTGAGGGCAGAGAAGATTGGTGTCCCAGCTCAAACAGTCCGGCAGAGAGAGAATTCAGCCTTCCTCCACCTTTTGTTCAGGCCCTCAGTGGAGTGGATGGGACCCTTCCACACTGGGGATGGTCACCTGCATCACTGTTCAAATGCTGACCTCTGTTGAAGATGCCCTCACAGGCACACCCAGAAGTAACATTTGATCAGGTATCTGGGCAACCAGTGGTTCACTCATGTTTTACAGATAGAATGAACCATCACAGTGGGGGAAGTGGGGACCCTAGGAGGCTGCCTGGCTGCTGGGACCAGGCATTAACCCTTTCGGGTGTTACTTCAGGACAGGTAGTCCCAGCTCACCAGTTTGTTGCTGCTGCTAAAGGAGGCCTGGAAAAGCGAGAGCCCCACAGGGGCTTGCTGTTCAGATGAACCCCAAAAGGTGTATGGGGTTAAATTCTGGGTGCCCCCTTTTGAGAGAACAAGCCAGCTACCTTCTGTTATTTGGAGGATGTCGTGGAAGGGGCAGAAGCAAGCGCATGATGGGCAGGAGACAAGGGATGCGTCAGAGAGTGGGACACAGGCCCCATCCTTGGCAGACACTGGTGCCCCCTTCTCAGTGTTCTTGGACACGTCATGGTGTTCGCTGCCCAGAGGGAGAAGCCAGATTGGGAGCTGGGAGGAAGAGGTAGCCAGGAGGGCAGTATGGGGGTGTAGGAAGCATGATAAATTTAGGAGCAGTTGGTGAGTTTGGCTAGAGCCCGGGGGAGGGGAATGAGCCTTTGTTTCCCTCCCTGGGCTCAGGACGTAGGTGACCTGGTCCATCTTTGTGTACCTGTGCTCTTGGCATCACCTTGCAGGGTCCAAACTCAGAGCTGCTGCTGTGGGAGGATGGCCACCCTTTTGTGCTCACTGTCTGCCCCCCCAGCACTCGGTTCTCCCCGTTCCTCTGTTTCAGCCTGAAGGAGCCCCCCGATCGTACACATACAGCGCTTTCTTCTGTCCCAATGGTGAGTCCCTGTGCCTGCCCTGCCGAAGACTTTGGCCCTTACCCTTGCACTGTTGAAGCTCTCTTGCTGCTAAATGAGCACTCGCCTTCCCTGGGGGCTGAGGACACAGCAGCAAAGCACTGAGATATCCCAGCTGGGGACAACCGTAAGACAGAGTGAGGACCGGGCATTTGCAGGAAGTAAGCATAAATGATGGTAGACCACAGGCGCCAATGAGAAAGGAAACCGTAGTTAGGGGTAGGGCTGTCCTTCAGGCCCCAGGTGAGGAGCCCAGGGTCTGGGGAAGGGAGATCTTAGAGTCATATCAGGGGAAAGCTGTGGGAATGAGGATGACCCAGAACCTGGGGGCAGCAGAGGAGGATGTGGGAAATTAAGGTGGGTTCTGGAAAGTGT
The DNA here is from genome assembly GCF_009834535.1 of Camelus ferus. Classification (NCBI taxonomy): domain Eukaryota; kingdom Metazoa; phylum Chordata; class Mammalia; order Artiodactyla; family Camelidae; genus Camelus; species Camelus ferus. Next base: position 17,093,310 of record NC_045717.1, read on the forward strand.
GAGATCTGGGATCCATCTTGATCCCCTGAAATCAACATTATACCTTCATCATCTGTGAACAGGAAATGAGTACAGAGAGTGCCCAGTGGGAGGAGTGGTCAGATAAGGGCCCATCCATGCCTCCGACTTGGTGCGGTCAGGGCAGTGCTGGGTGGAACACGAGCCTCAGCTGCCTGTGGGAGGGTCTGCCCCTCTCTTATCCAGCCCCTCCCCAAGGAACCCTTCAGCTTGGAGCTTGGGCTGTGCCTGGCATTGGGCAGTCATGTGGCAGGTTTTGCCAAGAGGCAGAGCTGAAGATGTGAGCTGGAGTCCCAGGGTGATGTTGACCCCCCCAGGTGTACCACCTCCCTGTTCTCAAGGCATTCAGCATTGCAGGTCCCCTGACCCATAGCACACACTGGACTCAGGCTCCCTCTTGACATCCCCTGCCCCTGTTTCAGTAAATAGCTCACATATATGCTGAAATGATTTTTGACGACGGTGCACAAGCAGTTCAGTGGAGGACAGAGAACCTTTTCAGCAAATGATGCTGGAGCAATTGGACAACCATTGGCAAAAACATGAAATTTGACCTAAAGATCACACCTTATACAAAAATTAACTCAACATCAAGCATGAACTTATGTGTAAAACTGTAAAACTTCTATGGAAAAAATATGGGAGAAATCTTTGGAGTCTAGGGCTAAGTAAAGAATTCTTAGACATGATACCAAAAGTATTTACTGAACCATAGAAGGAGACGTTGATAAATGGACCTCATCAAAACAAAAAATGTTTGCTTTGTGAAAGATGCTCTTAAGGGGAGGAAATGTTTCCGAATCCAGCTCTAACAAGGGACTGGTATCTAGAATATATAAAGAGCTCTCAAAATTCAACAGTAAATAAAACAATCCAGTCAGAAAATGAGCAAAAGAAATAAACAGTTCACCAAAGAAGATGTAGAAAATAGTCAGAATCATAGAGACAGAAAGTAGAATGGTGATTGTCAGGCGCTGGGAAGAGGGGGCAATGGAGATTTATTATTTAATGGGTATAAAACTTACTTCAGTTCTAGAAGATGAAAATAGCTCCTGAGATGGATGGTGGTGATGTTTATTTACACAATGTGAATATATTTAATGCCACCAAACTGTACACTTAAAGATGGCTAAGAGGGCAAATTTTGTGTTATGTGTATTTTACCACAATTTTAAAAATTGAGAAAAAGGGAATATCTATGTATGAGAGAAAATTTAGAAGGATAGAAAGAAGAAAACTTTCTCTTCTGGTTCTTATCCAAAGATGACCTCTTTTGACATTGTGCTGTATTTGCTTTTGTAGGACTCATTATTGTTTGTTTAGCATACCCGTGACTCCTGAGCTATATAATTTTATATCCTGCCTTTTTCACTTAACACATCATGAGCACTTTTCTTTGTTATTGTGAAGTCTTTACAAATTGCATTTCAAAATAGCTTCAGTATGTTCCATCACATCACTGTTCCGTAATTCGATTATTATGGAACATTTTGAAACATTATTAGACATCTATTTGTTGTTTGCGTTTTTTATATCATAGTCAAGAGTAGGCTGAATAAATTTGTATTCAAAGTGAGGTCAATAACATCACTGAGATACAACTGACATACAATAAATTGGACATATTTTAAGTGTAGTTTGATAAGCATTGATACACGCGTACATCTGTGAAGCCATCACCACAATTAAGATAATAGAGATGACATTAACCCTACAGTCACATGCCTTTGAAATTCCTTACCCTTGTTCACTTTTGTCGCTAAGGAACCGCTGATCTGCTTTCTGTCTCTATAAATTATTTTTGCATTTTCTAGAATTTTGTATAAATGGAATCATACAGAATATTTTCTCTTTGGCTTCTTCCACTCAGCATAATAATTACGAGATTCAGCCATATTGTGTGTATCAGTAACTTAGTCATTTTAAGAGCTGAGTAGGATTCCACTGGATGGATGTATCACACTTTGTTTATCCATTCACCTGTCGATGAACATTCGAGTTATTTCCAATTTGGGGTTATTTCAGATAAATTTTCTATGAATATTTGTGCACAAGTCTTTGTATGGGTAATATGTTTTCCTTTCTCTTGAGTTAATCCCTAGGAATGGAATTGCTAGCTCATATAGGAGGTATGTGTTTAACTCTTTAAGAAACTGTCAAATTGTTTCCCAAAGTGGTAGTACCATTTTGCATTCCCACCAACATTGGATGAGAGTCAGTTCTGCCTCAGCCTTACCAGCACTTAGTATTGTCTGTTTAATTTTAGTCATCCTAGTAGGCGTCCAGTGGTATCTCATTGTGGTTTTAATTTGCATTTCCATCACGACTAATGATGTTAGGCATCTTTTTATATGCTTATCTTTTATTAGTATGTCTTTTTGGTGAAGTGTCTGATCTTTTAATCTTTTTAAAAATTAAGTTGTTTGTTTGGAATGAGTTTTGAGAGTTTAAAAAAATTATATTCTGGATACAATTCCTTTATCAGATAAATGCTTTGCAAAGGCATCTCTCCTAGTCTGTGGCTTGTCTTGTCATTCACTTAATAGTGTCTTTCAAAGAGCAGAAGTTTTTCATTTTAATGAAGCCCAGCTTATCACCTTTTTCTTTTATGGATTATTTTTTGTTGTTATATCTCAGAAATCTTTGCCACACCCTATGTTTTCTTTGCAAAGTTTTATAGTTTTAGGGTTAACATTTATGAAATGGCTATGATCCATTTTGAGTTAATTCCTGAAGCCCATGCAAGGTATGGATTAGAGCTCCTTTTTCTGCACCTGGAGACCCAGTTGTTCCTGCCATTTTTGAAAAGACTTTCCTTTTCCTATCGAATTGCCTTTGCACCTTTGTTGAAAATCAGTTGCTCATACTATTTGAACTAGGTCCATTTCCGGACTCCCTGTTCTGTTCCATTGAGCAATTTATCTATGTTGGCACCAATGCTACACTCTCATGATTGCTATAGCTTTAGAGTAAGTCTCAGTGTCAGATGGTGTGAGTCCTTCAACTTGGTTTTTCTTTATCAAAGTTGTTTTGGTTCTTCTAGGTCCTTTGAGATTTTATGTAAATCAGCTTTACAGTTTCTTCAAAAGACCCTGCTGGGATTTTGAATGGAATAGCATCAAATCTATAGATCACTTTGGGGCATAATGAACATCTTTACGATACTGTCTTCTGACCCACAAACACGGTCTCACTCTCCATTGATTGGAGTCTTTAGTTTCAGCAGTGTTTTGCAGTTTCCAGAGTATAGGTCTTGCAGATCTTTTGCAGGACTTTTCCCTGGGAGCGGGTCATCTTTTGCATGCTGTTGGCAAAGGTGTCATTAAGCCAGCTCCGTCCCACCATGCCTCCCACAGCTGCATGCGGAGCTACTGTGAGACCAGCCCCCTGAGATCTCACGCTCAGCTCTGGGCACGGGCAGTGTGAAGTGGGATGCCTCAGTGTCCCCTCAACACCTCTTCTCCTTCCCTCCATCCAGAGAGAGTCCACATCTCCACACCCAACAAGTACGAGTTCCAGTATGTGCAGCGGCCACTGCGCCTCACCCGTTTTGACGTGGCCGTGCGAGCCCACAACGACGCCCGCGTGGCCTTGTCCCCGGGGCCCCAGGACACGGCGGGCATGATCGAGATCGTTCTGGGGGGGCACCAGAACACCAGGTCCTGGATCTCCACCAGCAAGATGGGTGAGCCCGTGGCCAGCACACACACAGCCAAGATCCTCTCCTGGGATGAATTCAGAACATTCTGGATCAGCTGGCACAGCGGGCTCATCCAGGCATGGCTGGGCTGGCCTGGGGTGGGCACGGGAACCTGCTGGTCTTCTGGCATTTGCTGCTTCCTGCTCTGTGTCTGCCAGTGATGTGATGGGGGTGGGGAGGACGGGGGGAAACATAAACCCCCCCCTTAATTTGCTCACAGTCTGCTTAGAGTCACATTAAAAAAAAAAAAAAGTAGTAAGATCTGTGGCAGAGGAAGTGCCCAGGGATCCGGGAGCTGAAGGGTGGTGAGAGGTCGGGAGAAACTGGGTATGAGCAGGTAGAATGGGGGCTGTGGACACTTTCTGAATCAAGTAAAGGGGACAGAAAAGAAGCAGCTGGCACAGCTTCCCAGAGGAGGACACAGCCAAATGGGGTTTTGAAGTAGGAGTAGGAGTTCATACATTCATTCAGGCAAAATGAAGCAGAGGATGTTTCAGGCAGAGGGAACTGCACATGCAAATATCCAAAGGTTTCATGGGGCCCAGAGACTAGAGCCTACAGATACCCTGCTTGTGTCTCTGCTGGGTGTTTAATGAACAGTGTGGTCTCTAGTTTCTCTCATCTCTGACTCCCTGGGAACCCCACCCCATCCCATGAGCATAGCCAAGGCCTCCGATCATGTCTGAGCACAGCTTCATGCTTCCTGCCAGCGCCCAGCAACCTTGGCCTCTTTCTCCAGGTTGGCCATGGTCCAGAGCCATCCAATGAGTCTGTCATCATGGCCTGGACCCTCCCCAGGCCACCAGAAGTCCAATTCATCGGTTTCTCCACTGGCTGGGGTTCTGTGGGCGAGTTCCGTATCTGGAGGAAGGTGGAGGCAGATGAGAGCTACAGCGAAGCCTTCACCCTGGGTGTCCCGCACAGCGCCATTCCTGGGTCTGAGCGTGCGGCCGCTTCCATCATAGGTGCGTCTGCCTCGCAGCCTAACTTGGGGAGAATGGGAGCAAGAGCCCAGGCCGAGGAGCAAGTGTCCATTCCAGACTTTGCTGGGGATCTGTGCTGCTGGGGCCTCCAGCTACACATCTACTCACCTGACAAGCAGCTTCTAGTCCTTCTCTGTGCTGGGTGCTGGGGCCAGACTCAGATGACCTCAAACTTGCCCTTGAGGGGCTCCTAGTCCAGCTGAGAAGGCAGGTCCTTGCCCTTATGTGGGGCGACCCTGAGGGGTGGGGGTGGACTCTATGAGGGCAGTGGGTCTGGGGTGATGTGCATGAAGGCAGAAAGATCAGGTGAAGTTAGCTAGGTATAGAGTGGAGGGAGGGAGTCTTGGGGGTCCAGGTGAGAGGGGCAGCACTTAGAGCATTTGCAGAAGCAAAGGCAAGAGGCTGTGACCGTGGTTCTCGTGGGCTGTGGATTGTCTTCTGCAGCCCAGACGTGGGAGTGAAAAGTGGGGAGTGTGTGATCCATCTAGTGCTGGGAATTGGGAGGATGGGGAGAGGGTGAGAAGCCAGGGGGAGACAGACAGATCTGAATGAGGGGGTCTTGGGTCTCTCTGGGGCCTAGTCAGGTTGTTGGTGACCAGATCAGAGGATGCTGGAGTTTATGGTTTCTGAGGAATGAGATCAAGTCCAATGTGGCCTTGGGGGCGAGTGGCACAAATGGAGGTGAGGGGCATAGGGGAGAAGGCAGATGGACGGAGATGGAGAGGAGGTACAGGCAGGGACCCATGTGCTAGTCAATGCCTTCAGCACAGTGGGATGGAAAGGTGGAGAAGCTGGAAAACCCAGGGGAGGGTGATGAGAAAGTAGCCAGTTAGGCCCCATCACGGGAGGAAGCTTCAGGAGCAGTGGCAGCCTCAGTGGGGCAGGAGGAAGGCCAAGGAAGGAAGGGAGGGGCAATCAGGGAGCAACAGGGATTCCAGAGGGCCCATTGGCAATGCCCGTTGGGGCAGAGAAGCCAAGGAGAGGGAGACAGTTCTGAAGGGATGAGAGCACAATAGAACAGAAATAAGAGGGGAAAAAAAGGAAGTTAAAAAAAGGTACCAATGCCACACATCTATGAAAACTTTTATTAAAAATCTAAATACTCATGGTTAAAGAGAAAATCACATTTCATATTGCAAGTTAGAAAAAATACTTAGAATGGAACCACATGGCTGGATTGACATCTTATCATTTGTGGAATGCAGCCAAAGGTGTACTAGGAGGGGAAATGAATAGCCTTAATCACACCTGTTTAAAAAACCAGAAAGGAAAAAGCATTTAACAGAATGAAAAGATAGAGGAGGAACACCCGAGTTAAAACTAGAGAACACAGAGGGAGGCTTGTAGGAGAGGGCCAGCAGGTATCCACCAAAGCCAGGAGATCAGGCAGGCTGGGGGTGCAAGGGTGCAGCCCAGTCTCAAAGGCAGCACCCAGCAGTCAGAGGGCGATGGGTTGGTGTTAGGCCACAGGTGGGCTCCCACCTCCGAGGCAGGCTGTCCCTAGGATAGCCAGGGCACTGGAAAGGGCCAGCCCCCAGCCCAGGGTTCTTTTCCTTCCCACCAGGAGATGTCATGGGGCCAACCCTGAACCACCTCAGCAACCTCCTGAGGCTGCCCTTTGGTTGCGGAGAGCAAAACATGATCCACTTTGCACCCAACGTCTTTGTCCTGAAGTATCTTCAGAAAACCCGACAGCTCAGCCCTGAAGTGGAGAGAGAGACCACTGATTATCTGGTACAAGGTACTGGGGGGAACTGCCTGGGTGGAGGATGTGGGGAGACAGGCAGCCTTGACTGGGCTGGGGGCAGCCCACGTGCCAGAGGTGGTGGATGGGGAAGAAGGAAGGAAGTGGGTGACAGAGGCCACTCTGGGTGGATCTGTCACTGTCAGCAGGAGCCTGGCATCTGTCCCTGTTAGGAAAACACTCTGAGTGCTGGTAATCAGCCATGGAGAGAGGAACAGCATCTTTTAAAAACATAGATTTTTTTTTTCTTTGGAACGACAAGAGCAATATAATAGCATTATTTAAAAAAAAAAAAAAAAACTTCGAAAAGAAAAAAATTTCCGGTAAGTTCCCTGTCATTGCTGGCTCTGGGTTTCCTCTGCTGCCCTCCAAGAGCACAGATTAGCTTTGCCATCCTTGGTGTCTAACAGCATAGCATCCTATGGCATGCCCTGTGTGTATAAGATGTGTCCACCGGGCTGTAGGGAGCTGTGGTCCATTCACCTCCATTGCTGTGTGGAGGGACCACAGTCAGCGTGTCTGCTGATGGGTTTTAGGTCAGTTTCAATTCAGGGCTTTTAGAACGGTGTTGCCGTTAATTGTCTTGTTTGTGTACTTGGTGAAAACGTCCAAATTTCTGTGGGGTGAATTTGCTGGGTCTCAGGAGGTATTCAGTTCATAATCACTTTTGGGGCCACACTGGCCATCATACACATCAATGGAGCACAACATATTGAACTCTCCTCTTGGATGTCTTGGGGTGTTTCTAGTTCTCTTTTCCCTAAGTAATGCAGCACTGAACAGCTTTAGAAATAAATAACACAGTACTGAACATCTTTGGAAATAAATAACACAGCACTGAACGTCTTCTGTTGCCATGAATCAGGTCCCTAGGGTAGGAGACAGCCCTGTGTTGGGTGACAGAGCCCTGAGTGCCCTGGCCCACCCCTTCTGCACATCTAGGCCCCAGAGGGAGGGGGAAAGGCGGGGAAGCTGGAGGTGGAGCTTCATCTCTGTCTCAATTCCCACTCTGTGTCCCCGGGTAGGGCCTGCTCTACTCAGCACCTTGGTTTCCTATCTGTGTAACAAGGGCATTAAGTCAGTCGATCTCAAGGTCCTGGGGTCTCCTGGGGTCTCCTTCTAGCCTTGGGCCGGAGCTGAAGTGAAAGGGAAGCATTGAGGGGGCAGGACCTGGCTCTGAAGCTGGCATCCGCCTCATGCCAGGCACGTGCAGCTCTCCCAAGGCCGTCCCAGCAGCCCCCACACTAATGGTCCTCATCTCCCAGATGAGCAAGTGAGGCTCCTAGGAGTGAATAGGCCCAGGACCACAGAGGGGCAAGAGATGGGGGCATCTCAGACCCCAGGGTCCCCTGGGTTGGAGCATGAGGGGCAGCCTGAGCACTTAACCCAGCCAGAGGGAGATGATCTTGGAGATTTCTGCCATTGAGAAGGACCCGCAGGTACCTGGCTCAGATGATGCTGGGCCCCTCTCCGATGGGGAAACTGAGGCAGATGAGCACCTCGATTCCTGAGGGGAATGTGGGGTCCTTTCCCCCTGACCCATTAAGGTTCCTATAGTTAATATGCTCCAGAGGTAGTCCTGCTGATCTAGTACCATCCATCCTCATGGATGAGAAAAGGGTAAAACTCATGATGAGGAATGTATGACTCTCAGGTGGGGAAGGGGGAGGGTATAGCTCAGTGGTAGAGTGCCTGCCTAGCACGCACAAGGTCCTGGGTTCAATCCCCAGTACCTCCATTAAATAAAGAAATAAATGAACCTAATTACTCCCCCCACAAAAAAAAAACACACGCACACAAACAAAACGAAAAAAGGAACATACAGTGCTTAGATGGAAAGTCAGGGGTTGCCACAGGCTGGAGATCTGGCTTCAGGAAGGCTGACCACCAACTGCTGGGAACCCCAAGTTCACATGGTGGGGGTGGGGTAGGAGTAGGGGCAGGGTGGGACTCAGGTTGGTGTGTTGTGAGGGTCCGGGGTTGTCCGGGGCCAGGCACACCTCGGTGAACCCCTCTGGGTTCAGATCCTTAAATGCCACCCAGAGTGTAATGACCTATACTGGTGAGCGGCAGCCGCCCCCACTCCCTGACAGCCAGACCTCGTGTCCATCAGCCAGTTGACATTTCACACCCAACAAACCCCCAGTCAACCCTCACCTCCTCGTTTCCCGCCAAACCTGCTGGCATTAGTGTCCTGGGGCTGTAACAAGGTGCCATGAACTGGGTGGCTTAGAACAGCAGGAATTCATCCCCTCACTGTTCCGGAGGCTGGAGTTCCGAAGTCACATGTCAGCATGGCTGAGTCCGTCTGGAGGCTCTGAAGCAGAATCTGTCCTGGTGGAATTCTTGTGGCTCTGGGTGGGTTTTTTGGTTTGTTTTTGGGTTTTTGGCTGTGGACAGATCACCACACTCTGCCACCATCTTCAAAAGCCGTTTTGTGTCTGTGTGTTTCCCCTTCTGTTCTCTGAGGACACCAGTCGTTGGATTTAGGGGCCAGCCTAACCCAGGAATATAATTCCATCTGCAAAAACCCTGACTCCCAATAAGGTCACATTTAAAATTTTGTTTCTCTTTTTTAAATATATGTTTACGTGTATTTTTATTTTGTTTACTTATTTTTTAATTTTTCCCTTTAACGGAGGCACTGGGGATTGAACCCAGGACCTTGTGCATGCCAGGCACACGCTTTACCACTGAGCTATCCCCACATGCCTCTAATAGGGTCACATTTTGAGGTTCCAGGTGGACATGAATTTGGGAGGACGCTGTCTACCCAGTTCGGTTCCTGCCTCTCCCCACCTCCACGGGTGCAGCTCTGTCCTTCCAGCGGATCGGGTGTCAAACCTTGGTGCCCTCTACATCCTTCTTTCTTTCCTTTGCATCTTGTTCGGATAAGGCAGCTCTGCCTGCAGAACCCCTCCCCGCTGGTCACCGCCACCCAGTCCAAGCCCGTCATCATGCTCACTGAGACTGTCCCCACCTCCCCAATTTCTCTGCTTCCTCTCTGGACCCTACAGTCCATCCACTACATATGTCCCCTCACACCCCTCCCCTGCTCCCCTCACCCCTGACTCATACCTCCTTCTGTCCTCACTGGAAGACCAACCACCCCATCCAGCCTTGGTAGCCCACCTGGCCTCCCTCCCTCTCGTCCCCTTCCTTGCTCCCCTGCCCCAGCCACTCTGGCACCTTCTGTGTTCCGAGCACACCAAGCTCTGGCACCAGCGGATGGAGCAACACCCCCTCCCAACCCCAGCCCCGGGGGGGCAGAGTGCACTCCCTGGAGATGGTACATTTCATTGGCCCCCCCACCCCACCCCCTAGGGATTACTGAGGGCCAGCGTGTGACCAGGAGTCACGTAGGGGCAATATCAAGAAACAAGAGGGGGAATAAAGTAGAGGTTTCAGTCACCCCAAATGTGGGTGTGGGGCAGTTTCAAGGAACCCAGAGGGGGTGTTGTTACCAAGTCCAAGTTCATACTGCTCACCACACGACAGGCCAGTAAATCAAGGGACAAGTTGTGGGGGCAAGGAATAGTGACTTTACTTGGAAAGCTAGCAGATGGAGATGGTGGCCCAAGGAGCCACCTTGCCTGAGTTAGAATTCAGGCTTCTTTTATACTAAAAGGCGGGGGGGAGTCAAACATTCCCTGGTTCCAGACGGGATGTGTTAATTTTTTCCTTCCTACAGTCATTCCCAGGTGAGCCTGGTTAGGATATTTTCTGTGAGCTAAATGAAGGTATTTTAGCTTAACGCTCATTATCTGGGAGGCAAGGTTCCCAGCGATGGGCCATTATATATAATTTAAGCTTATAGGCAACATCCCTTTTGTGATTAACTTGTAGCTAAAGCAATAGAACACAAAGGTTAAAGTAAAAGAAATAGATTCAATATGGAGTCAGATTTGTTCTTTGCTACTACAGTGAGAGGCAGTTTCAAGGGCTTCAGATGTGAATGTGGGGCAGTTTCACGGTCCCTGAGTGGGTGGGGGTCAGTTTAGGGTCCCCAGGTGGGTGTGGGGCAGTTTCACGGACCCCAGATGTGGGTGGAGACAGTTTCAGGAACCCCCAGTGTGGATGTGGCATTGTTTGGGGATCCCAGGGGATGACGTTGTCAGGCTAGTCATTCACCAGGGTGCTGTCCCCTCTATTTGAACCACAGGCTACCAGCGACAGTTGACCTACAAGCACCAGGACGGCTCCTATAGTGCATTTGGGGAGCGGGACGCGTCGGGAAGCATGTGGTGAGTCCCCATGTCCCAGGCGCGGCTACTGAGGTCCCCCACCCAAGGCCACAGCCTCAGGTGCAGCACAGTGTAGCCAGGACACATGGGGCCCAATCCCCAGGGCGACTAGGAGCCTGCGTGGGAAATGGAGTCAGCGTGGTTCTAGCTCCTGGGTTTAGATGACTGGATGTGGGGGGCACTCTGCCTGGCCTGGGTGTGGTGGGGCTGGCGGCGACAGTTACTATTACTCCTTCTGCTGTTGTTGTTGCCGCAGCAGCCGGGAACCAAACCCCTGCTCTGCAGCCCCTTGGGAATGGGACCTGGGTGCTCTGGGGTCCAGTTTCCCTTGTGAGTGGCTCCCTCTGGCTTTCAGGGTCAACTAGGGCAGGGAGGGCCTGGATGGATCTGCTCATTCCTTGGGATCCTTGGACCATAGCAGTTCTTGGCATCATCAGGGATTTGTCCACTTTGGGGCTTACTGAGAAAACGGGGTGCCCCCAGCTCCTGTCCCTAATGGGGCTTCCTTCTCAGAGCAGCACCCTGATGGCACCTGCAGCAGCTGTGGGCATGGGACGTGCCCGGTCCTCCAGGCGGCAGTGTCCACTGCACAGCGGCAGTGCTGGGGCTGGGGGACAGGGATGTGCCTGAGTGAGCCCCAGTGTCACTTCCTTGGCTCCAGAGAGGCCCAGCCTGGTGACCTGTTCAGCACCCTGGCCCCCAGTCCTGGTCCCAGGACCCTGCCTTGCTGACAGCCCATGAGGCAAGGTCATCATCACGCCCTAGCAAGCAGAGGCCCCCACCCACCCGCAGGGATGGCCAAAGCCACTGAGTCACTCTCTGAAAGCTGTCCAAGTCCCAGCAACTCCCAGAGGTCTCCACCAGTCAGAACTAGAGAGCTGTGACCTGTTGTACACTCTCCCACGGTGCACGCACGCGCACACACACAGCACGAGCAAGAAAAGACCAATTTCCACTGTGGTGGCGGAAATGTGACACCCAGCATCTTTGCCTTGTGAAACCCCTCTATGGCACAAAGCTGCAGGAACCACAGGCCGGTGACAACAGCATCCACCCTGGAGCTGGGCAAACCCAGGCTCTATCTTGTGTGAGCTGTGTGGCCTTAGACCAGATGTTCAACTTCTCTGAGCCTGTTTTCCTCACCACACATCTCTCTAAAGACTGGGATTCAGGAGGCAGTGGGATAAGGGCGCAGGTATGCTCATTGCAGTGCTGGGTACCCACTGGGATGGATGCTTTGTTAGCAGCTCTCCTTAAATACTTGGCTGGGAGGTCCAGGATCCAGCCTGACAGTCTTGAAACTTAGAATCTGTTATAGGTAGGTTCCTGTGCACACGGGCAGCTGAGTTCTATCTTTGCCCCATGTCCACAGTGTTTGGAATTTCCCTCTGGCTGCTGCGTGCAGAGTGGGCTGTGGGGCAGGGACGGGCCCAGGGGCAGAAGCGGTGGGGTGGCCTGGCTGATGCAGGGGCCGTGGGGGTCAAGGGAAGAGGATGGATTTGAGGTATCTGGGTGGGAGAGTGGCCAGGACGAGCTGAATCCTGGGCTTTGGGTCTCTTTTAAGGTTAGTGTTTCAGGTTTGGGGGATTCATATAAACAGCTGGGAGCCATTTTCTTTTCTTTGCTTTCTATCTTTTTTATTTTTTTAAAAATTGTGTTGAAATACACATGATACAGATGAGGAGGAGGGTGCAGCTCAGTGGTAGAGCACATGCTTAGCATGCACAAGGTCCTGGGTTCAGTTCCTAGTACCTCCATTAAAAGAAAGAGTATTCATGCTATAAACTTTACCCACTTTTTTTCTTTTTGGTTTAACAAATAAATAAATAAATAATAAATGAATTTATTTATTTATTTAAATGGCAATACTGGGGATTGAACCCAGGACCTCATGCATGCTAAGCACACGCTCTGCCACTGAGCTATACCCTCCACCACCAACCTAACCATTTTTAGTGTACAGTTCAGTGATATTAAATACAATCGTATTGTTGAGCAGCCATCATCACCATCCATCCCCATAACTCTTTTCATCTGGTAAATCTGAAACTGTGCCCATTAAACACTAACTCCCCATTCTCCCCTCGCCCGGCCTCTGGCAACCATCCTCCTACTTTCTGTCTCTGTGATTCTGATTACTCCAAATGCCTCATATAAGTGGAATTGCACAGTGTCTGTCTTTGTGTGACTGGCTTATTCCACTAATTATAATAGCTTCAAGGTTCATTCATGTTGTAGCCTTTTGCAGAATTTCCTTCCTTTTCAAGGCCAAATAATATTCCATTGTGTGGATACACTGCATCTGACTTGTCCTTTTCTCTGTCAGTGGACACCGGGTTGCTTCCATGGTTTGGCTATTGTGTATAATGCTGCTACAAACATGGGTGTGCAAAAAACTCTTTGAGACCTCACTTTCATTTCTTTTGGGGATATATACGCAGAAGCAGACTTGCTGGATCATGTGATAATTCTGTGTTTAATTTTTTAGGAACTGCCGTGTTGTTTTCTACAGGGCAGCACCATTTTACATTCTCACTAGCTGTGCACAAGGGCTGTACTTTCTTCACATTCTCACCACTTGTTGTTTTCATTTTTTTTTTAATTAGTAGCCATCCTGATGGATGTGAGGTGGGGGAGCCACTTGATTTTGAAGAGGATGGATTACTCTCTCATCCTGAGTTGGGGCCTCCCCTGCCAATAGTTCTGCTGTTCGTCCCATCCCTCTTTGTTCCCTGGTTTCCATCCGGTAGTTCTCCTCAATGTTCATTCGTTCATTCATTCCCAGCCCCACCACCTCTCACTCAGGGTGCACCGTAACTCTAGCAACAGTTGGGCTGGGGGATGGTGTGGACAAGGGACAGGCTGCAGAGCTATGGACAGACAACAGTGACACAGAAGCAGGGCTGCTGAGGGTCCAGAGGCAGCATTTCCATCCCAGAGTGGGGGTGTCTGGGAGGCTTCCTCTGGGGAGAGACCTCGGGTCTGAACATTGAGAGACAAGTAGAGCTTCTTCATCCTGTAAAGAAGGGAGGTAGGAGTCACTAGTGGGTTGGTGGGATATTTTCAGCTTCAAGCAGTAGAAAACTGGCTGAAAAAGCAATTCTGAACATCATCCCACACCACCGGGTTGGGGAGACCCCAGAATTGGCCAGTCTGGCAGCCCCACAATGCATAGGGGTCCATGGTTCTTTCCCTTGGTCCCTATGGACTTCCTCAGCTCAACAACTGATCTCCTCTTGGTGGCAAGATGGCTGTAGCTGCTCCCATGATCACTTCATGTGCCCATTCCCAAGCTATTACAGGCCTGGGGCCCGGAATGCCCATGACTGTGGCTGGCTAGGGTTACAGAGGGGTCCAAACATCCAAAGTACCTTTTTGCCCATTCCCCTTGGAATCTCTCAACAAGACAGGATCTCTCAGGGAGTGGTTATGGAGGGGCAACAAGCAAGGTCTTCTGCACATGGCAGAGGTTGGGTGGGACTGAAACAGCTCACAAAAGGGCCTTGAGTGCCAGGCAAAGAGCAGACCTGGATGCTTCCAGGGTGAGAGGGAGCAAACGGGGAGGCTGAGCTCTGTCATCAGGCCCTGTCGGGTGCCCACAGACTTCCACTGAGTGCTCACAACAGGCTGCGGGGGCAGATTGGACCCTCCTGTCTCACAGAGGAGAACACAGAATCTCGGGTGATGTGAGGAACCAGCCACAGTCCCTCGGTGGGGGCAGGGGGACACATGGGAGGTGACTCCGTTTTGCAACTCCCCAGCCGACGGCCCTCCCAGTCCCCACCTCCTCCTATTTCAGGCTCACAGCCTTTGTCCTAAAGTCCTTCGCCCAGGCTCGCAGTTTCATCTTCATCGACCCTCGGGAGCTGGCAGCTGCCAAGGGCTGGATTGTCCAGCAGCAGCGGGCAGACGGTTCGTTCCCGGCAGTGGGCAGGATTCTGAACAAGGACATCCAGGTCGGCAGCCTCACAGGCCTCCTTCCGGGGTCTTGACCTTGCTCCCTGGTGGCATCTGGGGCTGGTGGAGTTGGGGAGCTGTCCCCTCTGGCTTCGGGTGAGGCCTGCATGTCCTCTTCCAGGGTGGGATCCATGGCACTGTCCCACTGACAGCCTACGTGGTGGCCGCGCTCCTGGAGATGGACCCGGCCTCAGAGGTGAGCACGGGGGAGCCCGAAAGACGCAGAGTGGAGGAGCGAGCGGGCGCTTTGCCCCCTGCAAGCCAGGCTAGCCCCTTCTTCTGACCAATTTCAGCCTCTGTTTTTCTGCCCTTTCTGCTCATTAATGAGGCTTTTTCAGGCTTTTAACAGTCATAGGACATCCAACTTCTTGTGGCCCGATCCCCAATCAGAAGAGTGAGAGATCCCAGTGGTAATCGTGGGGGGCATGGGTGTGTTGGGGGGGTGTACCCAGAGTATGAGCCCTCCCAGGACTGTCCGCAGCCCCCAGGCCCCATTCAGAGAATCATCTGGGGCTCAGGTTCCTGGCCGCTGACCCGTGGGCTGGCCTCAGGGAACTCTATTTAGAATATTGGACTCATGACTGCTTTTGGAGGGTCTAGAACTTTCAGGGACAGTTACTGGACCCAGACAGGACTTAGGTGTCCCAAGGAACTCAGGGCCATCATCACTGCTATGAGGCTGTCCCAAGTGTGAGCGGCATATCCCCCTATGGTGAGAATTCCCACGATAGACGAATCTCAGTCCTTAGGGGAGGGACTCCGCCGTTCTTACAATTCCAAATCATCTGATAATGAATCGTGAGTTGGGTGCTTCTCAGGATTTTCAGGCTCACCATCCGCATCTAACTGCTGTGTCTCGAGTTGGCTATGACCGCAGACCCTCCACATCCTGCACGCTTTGCCCAGAGGGCGCCTTGCTTGCTCTGTGTTTGAGGGCTGAATTGGGTCTGCCCCCAAATTCATATCCTGAAATCCTAACCCCCATCTTAGTTAACTCGGGCTGCCATGGCAAAATACTGCAGACTAGGGGCTTAAATAGTAGACATTTATTTCTCATCATTTTAGAGATTGGAAAATCTATGGTCAAGATTCTGGATGAGTCAGTTCTTAACGAGGGCTCTCTTCCTGGCGTGTAGGCAGCCATCTTCTCTCTGTGGCTTCACATGGCCTTTCCTGGGAGTGTGACCACAGAGAGAGGTGGGTGGGGTTGGCGGGGGAGAAAAAGAGAAAGCTGTGGTGTCTCTTTGTCTCCTTATAAGCAGCCTCATTGATTATAGGGAGTCCACCCTCTGCACCTCATCTAAACCTAATAACCTCCCAAAGGCCCCCCCACCTTAAAACCATCACTTTGAGGGATTAGGGCTTCAACACATGAATTTGTCAGGGAGATACAGACAGCCCCAAGACTGCAGAATGTGATTGTATTTGGAGACAAGGCCTTTAAAGAGGTAATCATGTTAAAATGAGGCCATTGGGGTAGGTCCTAATCCATTATGACTGGCATCCTTGTAAAGGGGGGAAATTAGGATACAGAGACGGGGAAAGAGGGAATATGATGTGAAGATACAGGAAGAAGACAGCTAGCTACAAGCCAAGAGTATGGCCCGAACAGAGCCTTTTCTCTTGGCCCTCAGAAAGAATCAACCCTGCTGACACCTTGATCTTGGACTTCTGGCCTCCAGATCGATGCAACGATAAATGTCTATTTTTTTAAGCCACCTGGTTTATGGTTCTTTGTTACACAGCCCCAGCGGACTCAGACACCCGCCTGCAGGGTGACCAGCTGTTCTGGTTGGCCTGGGATGGAGGGATTCCCAGGATGCAGGTCCAGTGGGGCCTCTCCTCCATCCTCTGGTTCTGGTTTTTGTTTTGGTTAAATTGACATTTAGGTCATTCTGACCATATTATACTTTTCTAGAACTGAGCCACGTGTTTCTTCATTAACTCTAGAATGTAAAGGCCCCTGGCTGAATAATGGTCCCTGGGCTAGTGTCCTGTGGCTGTTGTAATAAAATACCACAAGCAGTGGCTTCAAACTATTGGAGTTTATTCCCTCCCAGTTCTGGAGGCCAGAGGTCTGAAGTCAGGTGTCAGCAGGGCCGTGGCTCCCTCTCAAGGTCTAAGGGAGGATGCTTCATTGCCTCCTTCAGCTTCTGAGGGCTCCAGTGCCGTTGGCT
The DNA here is from genome assembly GCF_009834535.1 of Camelus ferus. Classification (NCBI taxonomy): domain Eukaryota; kingdom Metazoa; phylum Chordata; class Mammalia; order Artiodactyla; family Camelidae; genus Camelus; species Camelus ferus. The sequence continues at coordinate 17,110,133 of NC_045717.1, forward strand.
TATGGCCACATCACTCCATCCTCTGCCTGTCTTCACATGGCCTTCTCTCTGTGTCTCTGTGTTCTCTCTTCTTGTAAGGACACCAATCCTACCTCTGCGATAGTGTGCAACCACTCCCACCCTGACCCCAGGCTCTGGGCTTGCGTGGCCCAGGCTTGGGGTCTGGGTAATCTGCTCTGTCATCCCTGGCACATGCCCCAGGAGGGAGATGGTACATCTGGACTACAAGCTGTAGGGGAGGTTCCTGTGCTTTTTCCTGATCTAAAGATGGAAAACTTTGGGAGAGCATTCTTTTTGTAATCTTAACAACCACTAAGGAGAGGTAGCTTAACTCCATAGCTCCACTGGGGCCCGCCCGCAGGAGCACTGTTGCTCATTTGCTAAATTCATTGATGCTTTGAATCACTTATTTTTCCATTTAACTAATATTATTGGTCAAGCTTCTTTGAACCAAGCCCATTACTGGACAGTGGACTTCGTTTATGTCCTCCAGCCACTCACACTGTGGGGCAGGAGCATGATCAGGACTGGTGGGCTTTCTGGAGGAGGCGACAATTGAGTCGAGGCTAAGAGGATGAGGAGGGCCTTACCTGGCAGTTTTAGAAGCCAGCCTGGTGATGGGGTGGGTTGCAGCGGGCAACCAGGTTTCTGTCTGCTTCCCCTAGATCACCTCTGGGTTGATCTGTTGTGCTCGAACTTCATTTGAAACAGATTGGCACCAACATAGAAGAAAGGGGATGGAATTTTGAAAGCTGGGGCTGCAGGCAACGGGGCCCCAGAAGGATGTGAGCTGTCCAGTGCTTTCCCCAGGCATGCTCCAAGAACCTTTGGGAGGGTGGTGGGTGGAGTGAGGACAGAGCAGCCTCCACTTCCCACCTCACCCCGCAGGAGGAGAGGGGAGCCATTGCCAAAGCAAAGCACTTCTTGGAGTCCAGCGCACCCCTGACTGCAGACCCCTACAGCAGCGCCCTGATCGCCTACGCGCTGACCCTACTCCGCAGCCCCACAGCCCCCGCGGCGCTCCGAAAGCTCCGCAGCCTGGCCATCACCCAGGGTAGGTGTCCCCTGCCCGCCACCCCAGTTGACGCAGTGTGGGGCTGGCTCACCGCGGGCCCTAGTGAACAGCTCATGAACACATACATGGAACGAAGGAGGCGTCCTTTGCTCACTCTGTTTTGTTTATTAGATTATTCATTCATTATCGCATCTCCCAGTGGCTTCATTTGATGAAGTGTCTTGAGCCTGAGCATCATTTTCTTTCCTTATGAAATAAAGGATGCCAGGGAGGGAGGGCAGCGCTCAGGGGTCATAGGGAGTGGATCCCCCAGGCTTCTTAGAAGCCATCCCCGGGCAGGGAGCTGGGAAGCTGGGAGGGCTGTGGCCGGCCCCCATCCTGCCCCCATTGCTGAGTGAGCCTTAGAAAGCCATTTCCACCTTTGGGGTGTCAGTCTCCCCTGCCACCTAATGACTCCCCACTGTGTTTGGGGGGCCCCAGTCACCGAGCTGTGACTTCTCAGAATGCCCCCAAACTCAGTCCCCATCCCTCCCACCCGGGCCTTCCCCAGCAGCTGCTCTGGGATTCCATCCAACCTCTCTGCTTAAGATGTCACCTGAAGAATTGCTTTCACTGATTAAGAAGAAAAAAAAAACTTTAAAAGTAAAATTTTGAAACAACCTAATTGGATGACGGTGTCCATTTAGGACTAAACGCTCAAGATCTGAGACAGGGAGGTCTGAGTTCTCTATGATTTGAGGGCCTTTTATACCTCACATGAGCTCAGAATCCTTGGAGCCTTTGCAAGTAGGGATTGGTTTCCTGGGCCCTGAGTGGGGACGACTGGGGCCTCCATTCGGGCCCTAGCTAGGAGGGAAAGCATTGATTATTGATGTCTGCCAGGAGTGTAGAAAAGCATCCATTGATTAGGGATGTCTGTCAGGGGTGCAGGACAGGGCTGGATTTGTTGCTCTAGTTGCAGATCTGAGACACAGCCCCAAGGTCCTTCCTGTCCCAGCCATCTAACCCTGGTGCCCTCTTCCATTGGGGTCCAGTCCCCTGATGTCTTTTCTTGAGACCACATACACTGACACTCAGCACAGGTCACCAGGCTGAGTGCTGAGAGGAGTTGTGATCCCTGACCTGTGCTGGCCTTGCAGATGGGGTCACCCACTGGAGCCTGACAGGTTCTCGGGATGTGGACAAGGATGCATTCCTGAGCTTCAGTGATGGGGTCTATCAGTCAGGTACTGGCCACCTCAACCCCCAGTGCCTGCTTTGGGCACAGGGTCCTGGGTCCCAGTGTCCAAAGGGCCCCAGCTGGCCTCTTCCGTTGCAGTGGTCTCAGCCGAGGTGGAAATGACAGCCTACGCCCTGCTGACGTACACCCTCCTGGGAGATGTGGCCACCGCCCTGCCCGTGGTGAAGTGGCTGTCCCAGCAGCGGAATGCTCTCGGGGGATTCTCCTCCACTCAGGTGAGCCAGGCAGGCTAAAGGGAGGGGCTCAGGTCTGGGCAGGGGCACAGAGCCAGCTAGGAAGCCATCGAGTGCTTCAAGTCTCAGGATGGCTCCTTGCCCGCAGCCCCTCTGGGACAGGGACCCAGCCCTTGCCCCCGTGGAGTTGCCCACCCAGCTATCTGGGGCCCCCAGCTCTGTGGGTGTCTGCTCTCCGTTGCAGCTGCATGGGTCCATGGTCTCCAGAGAGGGTCTGTGATACCCCCAATTTGAGCCGGACCTCCCAGGATGGGGCAGAGGGACGGCTGGCCATTCCATGCCTGGGGCTGACCATGGCCTCTCGCTCTGTCCCCAGGATACCTGCGTGGCTCTGCAGGCCTTGGCAGAATATGCCATCTTGTCCTATGCGGGCGGTGTCAACCTCACTGTCTCCCTGGCCTCCACCAACTTGGACTACCAGGAGACCTTCGAGCTGCACAGGGCCAACCAGAAGCTTCTGCAGACGGCGGCGGTGCGTGTTCCAGGGACCAGGGCTGGGAGGGCAGTAACAGCGGCCCCTCTCTGTTGCCTGTCTGCCCGTGTGTGTCCGCGGGGGAAACCACGGCGTCTTCTCTCCCCAGATCCCCAGCCTCCCCACAGGGCTGTTTGTGAGCGCCAAGGGCGAAGGCTGCTGCCTGATGCAGGTGAGGCTGTGGGGGGAGGGGGCGCTCACAGAGGGACCCCTTGAGGGGCGGGGTGGGGGAGCTGAGCGTCCGACCAGACTGAGTGGGATGGTGTGTGAGAGAGACCCCAGGGCAGACTGTCAGCCCCCTGAAGTGTCCCCCACTCTGCCCAAGGGCAGATGCCAATGTGTCTCCTTGGGCTTAGGGTCCCCCCGGGAAATCTGTTTCACCCTCATTCTTGTGGTCTCTGACCATCAGATCTCCCTTGGTCCTCCCACTGTGGGACTTGCCCAGTGGCTCCAGGTTACTCTTCCTGTCAGGGCCTGAATGGGGACACCCAGCCTGGACTCAGCCTGGTGCTTCCCGGAGCCCCTTGGTCACCAGGCTCAGGATATAGTCACTCTCTGGGCAGGGGCAGGCTGGCCTCGTGGGCTCTGGCCAGCAGTCAGAGGGCTAAGTCTGCCTGGAGACCCCTGCAGCCTCAGCTTCTCCATCTTGAAAACTGGAGCCCAGACAACCCAGTGGATAGGAGGGGAAGCCCTGGTGGCCGCAGACCTGGACTTGAGACTTGGAAAAATGGAATGATGGTCGTACCTACACCATCAGGGCTAAATTGAATGCCCATAGTCCCCGGAACAGTTGCCAATGTCACTGTCATCATGGTTCTAGCTGTCCCCACCTTCCCCTGCCCTTTTCTTCCCCATGTCTCCTAAGCCTCTGTCCTCCCACACCCACCCACTCCTAGATTGATGTCACCTATAACGTGCCAGACCCGGTGGCCAAGCCGTCCTTCCAGCTGCTTGTGAATCTCCAGGAGCCCGAGGCTGAGCAGCAGCGACCTCCCGCGCCCGCCCCCTCTGCTGATGATGACGACCCAGCAGCTGACCAGCATCACCAGGAGTACCAGGTGACTCTGGAGGTGTGCACCAGGTAAGGCTTCCTGCCCTGCGGGCTGGCACCCCCGCCCTGGCGGCGTTCTGTATCAGTCACAGCTAATCCATAGTGATGCTAGGCTAGGAATGCCTGGGGCTTGTACAACTTGTGGGAGCCCCCACAGACATTCCCCTGGCCAGAGTCAAAGCTGTGGCTGGACCAGCCCCTGTGGTTCTTATTATGATTATAAGACGCACCTCAGCAACAACCATAAGGGAACTTTGAAGAGCAAGATTTCTTACTCATGGGTCCCGGAGGGTACGTGACCCTCCCAAGGGCCACACAGCGAGGTCACAGGTAGAGAGAAAGAAGGCACGAACCTGAGTTTCTGCCTTTATTGAGGTCTGAGGGTGGAGTGCCTAGGGTTTTGCAGATTCACTTTTTATTGGCAAATTTCAAATGTAATGACAGGAATTAGGGCGCGGGAAAGGGAAAGGCAGGGCCGTTCTCACGCAGCCAGTTATCTAGTTGCCCAGGGCTTTCTAAAAGAGGGATCTTCATGGCGGGGAAGCCTGGTGTCTTATCTGGTTGATTATCTAGGAGCTTGGATGTCTTGGAATGGATGCCTTTGCAATCAAAAGCTTAACATCAGGCACTTACACCACAGAGGACTTTTGAAATGAGTGAGGGAAATGGAAGTCCTTCTTACTGTATGCAACAGACCCCAGTGACAAGCCCCTGTGTGACCCACCAGTTCCAGGTCTCTCAGTTTCCCAAAGGGTGATCCTGAGACCAGGCCACAGAGGGTCCTCAGGGCAGGTGCATGCAGCTGCCCTTAAAAGATGCTTGTCACCATGACAATCATGGGGGATCCCAAAGATGGGTGGGAGCTATGGTACCTGAAGCCCATTGGAGCCGCCCGGGCATCTTTCTCAACTTTGACCTTCAGCCCTCTCATGTCCAAGGCCCCATCTTAGGAAGTTTGGAAAAACAAGCTCAATTTGGCCCAAGCCCCTCCTGGGCCAAGGGGCTCCCTGAACCTCCAGCTGTGTTTCCAGCTCCACGGTGAGACTCAGGATGGTGACACTCAGCATGGCCGTGACCACTGTCTTGTCGGGTGAGGGAGCAAGATGCAGGTGGACTGGCCCAACTGTCTGGCCCCAGCAGGCCTGCTGGAGACATCTCTATTCCCCTCTTTGATGTGTTAGGGGGAACCCACCCTGTGCCACATGGATATGGGCTCTCTCAGGCCTTACCCTGGCAGAAAGCCTCCTCCACCCATCTCAAGGACGCTGGCCACCCTGTCTCCTTGGGCCCACAGTCTGCAGGTTCCTCTCTGAATATCAGCTTCCCTCTCTGTCACCAGCACCCAGCACATGGAGGGCCTGGCATGTAGCAGTCCTCAGGGGACAACTTACCCTCCAGCTCCCTGCCGCATGTCACAGAAGGGGAGATGGAGGGCTGGCACTGGCGAGTGACAGGGTCTCCTCCAGTGGCCTGGGCTCCCTGGACCGCATGGAGCTACTTTCCATACTTGGGTCACAGCATGAGGTTCGGAGCAAAACATAGCCCAGAGTTGACAGACCTGACTCAAGCCCAGAAGCCTTGGCAAGGGCTCTTCCATATGGTCTCGGTGTCTTAGTTGTGATACGGGCTGACCAATGACCCAGCTAAGGTTTTTTGTGCAGAGGGGCTGCCAGCCAGGCCCGGATCAGGCTCGGGGGTTGTGGGGACAGAGGGGGCCATGAATTCCACTGTGGGGCCTGAGTTCAAGGACCTTTCTCTCTCTCCTCTCATTGGAAGATGGCTGCATGCAGGGTCCTCCAACATGGCAGTCCTGGAGGTCCCCCTGCTGTCAGGGTTCCGGGTGGACGTTGAGAGTCTGGAGCAGGTGAGGTGGTGCTGGTGGGCCGGGGCCAGCAAATTCCAGGTTGAAAATTCCCAGCTCTTCATTAAATGGGTTTTTGTTTTTGTTTTTGCCTTTCTGGGCAAAGTTGGTGCTTTGGGGCTGGCCACTTGCTAAGGGGCAGGTGGGGAGGGGTGGGGGCTCTCTTGCTAGGTGTCACCCACTGGACCACCTGTGCTGTTATCCACGGGGCAGAAGAGGGCTTCCGCAAATCTGCATGCCCCCTGGGGACGATGTAGGGATGGCAGGGAGTGCCCCCAGCCCAGGTTCTCCAGATACTGGTCTCTACCCTCAACTTAAAGAGAGACCAGTCCACTCTCGTGGGGGTGGGGGGAGAGGCTCGGAAGGGGGTCACAAAGAGGGGGTGCTGCCTTGCCCAAGGAGGTCTGCAGGGTGGGGAGGATGGAGCATAAAAGTGGGGGCTCTTCTGGGGGGGTGGTTGACTGGTGCAGGGGAGGCAGGAGCAGGTGGCAGGGCCAGCTGGGCACCTGGGGGGCCACAGGGAGGCCTAGGGCTGGGGCGGGATTGGGGGAGACTGCAGGGAGGAGAGGGGAGGCAGGTGCTCGGGACAGTGGTAACCAGCCTTGAATGCCCTCTCCTGGGTGCTGACCGCCAGCCCCTGGCCCAGCCCATGGGGACTTGCTGGACGACTGTAAGCAAACCCTCAAGAACCCACCTGGGGCCCTTGGAGATGAGGGAGGAAGAGCGCATTGGGGGCAGAGGGGCTGGGAGGGTCTTGACCTCTGGCTTCTTCTCCAGCTGCTCCTTGACAAGTACATCACACTGAAGAGGTACGAGGTGGCTGGACGCAGAGTGCTGTTCTACTTTGATGAGGTACTGCCGGCCAGGGGCAGTGGGCGGAGGCCTCCACAGCAGCTATGTTGGCGAGGGCACGGCCATCTTGGCGCAGTGTGGTTCCTGCAATGATCTCATACCCAGAAAAAGAAACTGGGAGAGTAAATCCAGGAGGAGTTGGCGCGGCTGCTGGCTCTGTGCCCCAGCCAGCTGGCTTTGGTGGAAAAAGTTGGGAGGGGTGGGGAATAGTATTCAGGCATCAAAAGCAATGAAGCACTGATGCACTGAACCTCCCAAGACATGCTGAGTGAAAGAAGCCAAACACAGAAGGCTGCATAGTGCATGAGCCCATTCATGGGAAGTGTCCTGAACAGGCAGATGCAGAGACAGAAAGTAGACTGGTGGTTGCCAGAGGTTGAGGGATGGGGAGTGACTGCTAATGGGGGTGGGTTTCCATTTGAGGTGATGAAAATGTTCTGCAGATAGATGGTGGTTGCACAAGACTGTGAATGTACTCAGTGACACACACACACACGCAAAGGGAAGGGAGAGCACCTGCCATGGGGGAGTCAGGGGTGAAAGGCCAGCTGAGATCCTTTCCCCAGGTGGGATGACAGGACCCAGAGAATTGACATGGGATCAGGTTTCTGTGTTTCATGCCTCCTGGGCACCCCAAAATCTGCCAGTTCTGGGCCTACATTTTGGGGCGTCACAGAACATAGAGGCGGGAGCTCAGTGCCTGACCCTAGTGGCCCCAGCTAAGCTTGAGCCCGCCTGCTGCCCCCGCAGATCTCCAGCCGGTGTCTGACGTGCGTGCGGTTCCGGGCGATCCGTGAGCACGTCGTGGGCAGGACGTCCGCTCTGCCCATCTCCGTGTATGACTACTACGAGCCTGGTAAGCCCGCGCCCGCCGCCCGCCACCCCAGCTCCGTCCCTTACCCTGTCACCCATCACTTGGTCACCATTCTCCCCTCGTCCCGCAGCCTTCGAGGCCACGCGCTTCTACAATGTCAGCGCGCGCAGCCCTCTTGCCCGGGAGCTGTGCGCAGGGCCTGCTTGCAACGAGGTGGAGCGCGCCCTGGCCCAGGGCCCCGGTGAGTGCGCGCGGCCGCTGCCCCTTCCGACCACCCGCCACCCCGACCCCACCCGCGGGCTTGGGGGAAGGCGGTTGTCTTGGAGGGGAGTCGCCAGGCCGAGAACGGTACCAAGTGTTAGAGGCGGGGAGGACCCGGCACGGCCTAGGGCGCGCGGCCGGAGCGGAGGGGCGGGGCTGAGCAGAGAGTAGGCAAGCCGTGAGGAGGAGGCGGGGCTTAGCTGGGCGGGGGGGAGCAGTGGGGAGGGGGCGGAGCCGAGCGGAGTGGGAGGGGGGCCGCGTTGTAGAAGTTGGAGGCCCAGAGGAGTGCCCTAGCCTCCCCTGTCCCACAAGCCAGAGAGTGTGGGGACACCGGGGTCCAAGCCATGAGCGCCGAGTGACTGCAGCGAAGGGAGGGGCTGGGGATCCCTCAGGGCCCTTTCCTTTATTTTACAAACTTCTTGAAATGGGTTTAGATTGCTTTTAACTTAAAAGTTTTCTTTAAAATTGTTTGCATAAATATTAGGCAATTTCTTGCCTGAAATTCCAACAGGTCAGCTCTCAGGGCTTCCCAGGAACTGTCTCCGGTTGGGGCGTGGTCCCAGCCCTCAGGGACTTCTCCACCCGAGGCCCAGTGGGAGGCAAGGGTCAAGTGGTGGGGTGGGGTTCCCGCGGCGCTGCCGACTTTTTCGCCTCGCCCCCCCCCCCAGGCTGGTCCCCCGGCGAACGAGGTCTCGTGGCCGTCCCAGAGGAGGGAGCGACAATCACGCGCTGTGGCTGCGCCCGCGACTGCGGCACCAGCGAGGACCCGGTGTGCGGTTCCAATGGCATCGTCTACGCCAGCGCCTGCCGCCTGCAGGAGGCCGCTTGCCGCGAACGCGTGAAATTGGAACCCGCGCCCCCTGGCCGCTGCGCCCTTGGTGAGGACCCAACCCGTGCCTGGCCTCCGGGACCCGACCTCGCTTCGGAGTGCATCGCCCCATCTTCTCCAACACGCTGTCTCCTCTCCATCACCTCTTTGAGTCTGGGTCCTTCTGCATCTCCTCAGTCTTGTTAAATCTCTCCCCAGACCCATCCCACCCTTGTGCTTTTCTGCTTCTCCCCATCTCTGACCTCAGTGTCTGTCGCTCCGGGCTGTTGGTATTCCAGATCCTCTCCCTGCAGTGCCTTCCCTACCGACTCAGTCCTCCTTCCTTCCAGAGCAGCCGACATCGGCCTCTGCCTTGTACAACTATGACTATGACCTGGACCCCCTGGACGTGGGGCACCTGGCAGTCAGCCATGAAGCAGTGGACTTGGACGGGGAGGCAGAGGACAGGTGAGAGCTGGGCCCGCCCCCAACCTCCATCCACTGGCCCTGGAACCTGGCCAGGAGTGGGAGTGACAGAGGGGTCAGCCTGCAGGGTTTTGGGGGATGAGGTGGAAGATCCCTTCTCCCTCAACCCACCCCCCTGTTCACCCAACACACATCGAAGAGCAGCTTGTATGTGCAGGGTGAGCTGAGTGAACCCTCCCAAGGACTCGACCTCAGGACAGACTTGTCCCTGAGACTCACTGGGGCCTGCAACCCCTGATAAAGAAGAAATTATTCATGATGCAAGGAATATTTTATTCAAGGGGGGGGTGCTATCAAGATAGAGGGAATCTTGCAGTGGGGGTAGAGGTCATACCCAACTCCTAACATAAAAAAATAAAAGTGGGAATTTATATCCAAGGAGCGGAGTGGGGGGCAGTGGTTGGAAAATTACTAAGAGGAAATGTCAGGGGTGAAGGAGGGATATTTTAGCCAAAGCGACCGAAACTGATTGTTGCTGAAGGCAGGCCAGGGTGATAAGACCACACGAGGTGGGGAGTGGTGGAGAATGAGAAACCCCATCAGATATCAAGAGTGATCAGTAAGGAGGATAGGGGATTCTGGCTAAATTGATATATTAGCAAGATTCTTGCCATAATCAGACAGTGCTGAGATGGACGTGGAAGCCTTAAACTTGAGACCAAGATGAAAAAGAGCTCAGAGGAGCTTGAGTGGTGTTTGGTCAGGGAGAGAATCTTTGTCCCCCCGAGGGAAGGATGGAGGAAATGGTCAGGGGTAAGGCTGGGAGACTTCCTGGAGGAGGCAGATCTTTCAGGCTGAGCAAACTCAACTCAAAGGCTTTTCATGACAGGTTGATCTATCAGCTAAGGTAAGTGCCAGGTTCTGGAGACTGGCTGCGATGTTAGATCTCAGAGCCCTGCCTTCCTGGGTGGTGAGGGTTTCTCTATCCCATGCAAGTGCCAAAGACTGGTTTGTATCCCCACCCAGCAAACCCAGTAGGAGAGATTTTCCACCAGCACCCACCAAAGTCCCAGAGATTTAACAGTGCGTCATCTGGCACCAGGCACGGGGTTTGGTCCACATGCATGAAATAGAATTATTGATAGATCTGGGTTCAGGGCTACTGTTGCGATTTTTTGTTTGTTTGTTTTGTCCCCCACCCCCTGGTGTTTCTCCTTCCATGCCCTCTTGACTTAATTGACTGTTCTTTAGAATTCTGTTTTGATTCAACTGTTGTCGTTTTAGTATTATTTTTTTAGCAGTGGCTCTGGGGATAACATCCTTAAACTTTTCAGTCTACTTGGTGGAAATATTGTACCACTTCACCAAAACATAGCAACTTTGAAGGCATTTATGTCCATGTGCTGTCCTCTCCCACCCCTCACACTATAAATACCATGTATATAGCTTTAAACTCTCCCAAGTGTTGCCCACCCTGTCCAGTATGTGCCAGCTAAGCTGTCTCTAGTGCCTTCGGAGAGAAGTCTACTTTTGTCTTTGTTTTGGAGGGGAGGATTTTTTGAAAATCAGACTTCTAAATTTGAGATAACCATAGGTTCACATGCAATTGTGAGAAATAACAGAAAAATCTTAAGCGCCCTTCACCCGGTTCCCCCAGTAGGCACATCTCTCAGAACTCAAGGACCGTGTCACACCAGGAAATTGACATCAGCACAGCCTACCCATCTTACTATTTTGCTACTTTTACATGCACTCTTTTGCAACTGAGTCCGCAGTTTCCCCCAACGTGCAGATTTGTGTAGTCATGACCACAATCGAGACACAGAGTAGCCCAATGTCTCAAGGATCCCTTGAGCTGCTGTATTGTAGCCACACCCACCCCCCTTCCCCCACTCCCACCTCCACCCCTGCTAACCATTCATCCGTCTCCACTACTCTGCAATTTTGTCATTTCAGGGATGCCTTGTAAACAGAATTGTGGAGTCCATGCCCTTCTGAGATTGCCTTTTTTTCCTTTTTCTTTCCATTCAGCAGAGCTCGCTCGCTGTCCGTCCGTGGTGCTGTGTGTATCAGCAGTTCCTTTCTTTTTACAGCTGGCTGAGCTCCACAGATAGGGTTTTGATTTTGTTGGTGGCCCGGTGCAAGCTGCGCCCGTTCTTACCAGAACTGAAGCCCCCTCCCATCACTGTGGCCCAGCGAGGGCTGGCATAGGTCCTGAGGGGCCTGGCTGGACCATTACCCCCCACACACCCCTGCCCCCAGAGGGGTGCTCCTGCCTCAGTAGGCAGAGGCAGCCAAGCTGAGCTACTTGGAGGCAGGATCCGGGAGGGGACACAGCCCCGCCCCCAAGGCGTGGCAGCCCACAGGCATTTTCCCCCTTCTCTCCCCATCAGTCAGAGTGGCTTCTCTTCCTAAAGCTCCAAGCAGGAAGACATCATCTGGCTGTGTATCCCTTTTCACCCTGCCGGAAGGGGGCCACTGACGGGAGACTTGACCGGGGGCTGGCGGACCCCACCCCAGGTGACCCCTGCTTCCAAATGCACCTGATAAATGGATCGGCAGAGACTTGTCCTAACGGATGGTGGGCTTCCTGGGGGCCCAGCCCCTGCTTCAACAGGAAGGATGGCCAGCGGGGTGGCTGGAAGCCCCCTTTCCCCCCACCTCCCTGGCTGCAACTGGAGCTCCAGGTGCCCCACCCCCCAAACCTAGGACTGGGCGACCAGAGCAGCTCCGACAGCCTGACCTTCTGCTCCCCAGAGAAGGGATGTTTCTGGGACGAACTCATGGCAAAAAGCTTGTTTCTGAGAGGATATGACTGGCCAAATCAAGGACCTAGCGTCCACCCCCTCGTCAGTGAAGCGAAATGGGCAGCCTTTCTCGAAAATGTAAAAGTCCCGGCCTCTCTTTGGGCCACCCAGGCTGCTGAGGCCCTGACCCAAACCCCCAGTTGTCCCAGAATCATCTCGCCCCAGGGTCCCTGAATGTCTGGTCTTGACAGCATCGGGCTCTGCGGGGAAAGTTCTGGGCTCCAGGCAGATGCACCTTCACCTTTCTGCTTCCGGGCCTCGCCCCCTGAACCCCTGATCTCCCAGCGCCCCACCTGGAATATTGGCCCCCTCATAGTCGCCTGGGAGGTTATCCCAGCTCTGGGCCAACCAAAGCCTGCCCCCATCTCTGGACTCTTCCAGCTGTCTCTTTCCCCTCTTGCATTCGCCTGTCTTCTCCCTCCACGGTGGTATTTATTTCAGCCAACCCTGCTCATCTCGGGACAGCACGGAGACCCTGAGGGGGTGCCCAGCCTGTGGGTCCCCGTCATGCAGCACCAGCCACTTTCTGAGCCCCTGATCCCCCCACCCTCCACCACCAGTCTATGAGGTACAGTTCCCTCGGCCAAGGCCCTGTTTCCCGCTTGTCATAGAGGCTGCTGGTGTAATAAAAGCTCATTTCTATTGAGTCACACACAGGCTTGGGCCTCCTGCGGGCAGGGGAGCCTGGGGGGCAGCTCCAAGGCCTGGAGCCCAGCTCCCATCTGGCCCTTCACCTCCATTCCTTCATCCACAGCCAGCCTTTCAGAGCAGGGTGGGGAAGAGGCTTTCGAACACCTGCACCTCAAGATAATCAGATTCCTGTGCATCTGTAAGAAATTAGACCAATACAGAGAGGTCCCAGGCACCCTTCACCCAGCTTCCCCCAGTGGTAACTCCTTGTGAAACTCTAGTGCATCCTCACACCAGGCTATTGACATGACGGCTTCGCTCACTGTTCATATGGCCCCAATTCATGTTCTTGTGTGACCTTGGACACACGGGAAGTGGCTGGGCCCAGGAACCTGCATTTAACCCCATCTTAGTTTCCTGGGGCTGCTGTAACCACGTACCACAAACTACATGACTTAAAACAACAGACATTTATTCTCTAACAGTCCTGGAGGCTGGAAGTCTGAGGTCAAGGGGTGGGTGGGGTTGGCTCCTTCTAGGGGCTGTGAAGAGAACTCTGCCCCAGGCTGCTCTCCCAGCTTCTTCTGGTGGCTGCCAGCAGCCTATGGCATCCTTTGGCTTGTGGCCGCATCACACCATCTCTGCCTCCATGGTCACATGGCCTTCTTCCCCTGTGTGTGTCTCTGTGTCCTCTTATAAGGACACTAGTCATGGGATTTAGGGCTCACCCTACTCTAATGTGACCTCATCTTACTTACACCTGCAAAGACATTATTCCCAAACAATGTTTGGAGGTTCCCGGTGGACATGAGCTGGGAGGGGACCCTATTCAACCCAGTCCAACTCCCTTCCCGTCTGCTCTGCCTGTGGAGGGACTGTCTCACACCAGCGAGGAGGACCGGGTGCCCATCCCTGGGCTGCCCCCGTCCTTGGAAGCTGTCGCATTGCCAGGCGTCCGGCAGAGCAGCCCCTCCTGCACCTTGCCCCTGAACTCAGCTGACACATAGTAATAGATGAAGGGGTCTAGGCAGCTGTTGAGGGTGCTGAGCGCCAGGCTGGGCACGTAGGCGGCGTACAGGTTCCCCCAGGCGTCTGGGCCTGGGTTTGAGTAATGCAGCAGCAGCAGCACATTGCTGGGCACGAAGAAGGCCACGGCCGAGGCCAGCACCAGGGCAGTCAGCTTCAGCGCGTGGCCGTAGCGCCGGCCACCGGCCGCCAGCGTGCACAGGGTGGCCCCGTAGCTCAGCAGCATGGCCAGCAGCGGCAGGAAGCAGCCGAGCACGGCCAGGCAGATGAAGGCCGGACGCCAGTAGGAGGTCTGGGCGCTGACGGGCAGCGCGTCATGGCAGAGCACGTGGTCTGAAAGCGCCAGTCGGAATGTCTGCGGCTGCAGCGCCAGGGGCAGCGCCAGGGTGGCCGCCACCAGCCAGGCTGCAGCACAGAGCCCGATGGCCAGGGCCTGGCCTCGCAGGGCACGGGCCTGCAGCGGGTGCACCACGGCCAGGTAGCGGTCCAGGCTGATGGCGGCCAGCAGCAGCACAGAGCCGTACATGTGGCCGTAGAGCATGGCTGTGTCCAGGCGGCAGGCAGCCTCGCCAAAGGGCCAGCGCTGGCCCCGCAGGTGGTAGGCCACGCGAGGCGGCAGAGCCAGGACCAGCAGCAGGTCAGCGGCCGCCAAGTTCATCAGCAGCACCGTGGAGGGCAGTCGTGGCACCCGAGTGGCCAGCACCCACAGTGCCAGGCCATTGGCGGGCAGCCCCACCGCCAGGGCCAGTCCGTAGAGCGCGGGCACCAGCCTCGTGGGCACCCAGCCCAGCAGCAGTGCCCGAGAGCTGACCAGGAGCTCCAGAGTGTTGCTGTCATTGGCAGAGGGCTGGCCCGGGAAGCTGCGTGGGCGGGGCCCTATGATGCCGTCTGGGGGAGAGAGACCTAGAGGGAAGGGGGCGCTGAGAGCCCAAGTGTCGATGCCGCCTCTCAGCCGTTTCCCCCTACCCCGCTGGATGGTGCTACCCCCGAGAAAGTGCAGTCTGGGCCCCAGCTCTCACAAGTTCCCAGGCTCGTGGGACAGAGCTGAACACAGACTCCATCAGTCCTGTAGACTCAGGGTAGGGGTGGAGGGTCCTCTCCAGTTCCCTGTGCCCCCATCACTGGCTCTAGGGCCCCCTAGTCCCAAGACAGGGCCCGAGTTCACTCACCATCGCCTCCTCCCATGGACTCCACCTCGTAGTAGGCAGCAGGGGTCAGAGTGACATCCTCTGGGCTGAGCCCCCGCACCAGGGGCCACAGCAGCAAGAGCACCCACATGCTGCCAGGGCTGGGGGTCAGCTGCTCTGGGCTGTGGCCGGCTGACTTCAGGCTTCCTGCCTGGCTGGACGCCCACCCCCAGCTTCCTGAGCACCGGCGGAGGATTGGACAGGACCCAGTGAGATAAACCAGCCCCTGCCCCCACTAGCCCGTGGGAGGTCCATAGCCTGGCCGATGGAGGCAGGGCAGCTGGGGTTACTCTGTTTCACAGAGGTGGCTCTCAGGCTTGAGGCGCTGGACCAGCAAGATAGGGGAGGAGGTGCCAGGCTGCAGCCCCCACTCCTGACCCCTGTCCAGCCCAGGAAGCCTCTGTGAGCCAAGTGGCTACTTCTTGCTGGCCAGTCACATCTCGGCTCCATCCTCATGACAGCCCAGCCCTCCGCACCACGCCCCCATCAGGAGCTCTTGGCTCTTCCTGAAATCTTCCCCCCTACCCCCACAGACCAGAGGAGAGTCCTGCTTCCTCAGGTCAGAGGTCAGAGGCCCTCTGTGGGGACTGCCCCACCTTATTGCGGCCTCACCCAGAGCCCTGATGCTGACCATGTGCTGTCCTGGGAGGTGCCTCTTTCTGGTTCTCAAAGCCTCTTCTGCTCTGGACCTAGCCTCACCGTCAGCCTGGGACCCCAGGTGTGACCAGGGCAAGGGACTGTCACAGCTATATCTGAGCCAGAGGGAGGCCAGGCCAGGCCAGCTCAGAGGGTTCCCTGAGCCACCTTCTTGTAGGGGGTTCCTTCCCCCTTTGACCCCTCCATGTCCCATCCAGAGGGGAGGGTCTCATCTGCACACAATGCCCCCGATACCTCTCTTCAGGGAGGCTTCACCGCCCCACCCTGGCAGGTCCCCGCACTGGGGGTTCTTGGCCTCTGTGTGGTCAGGGCTGGGCCACAGTGGGGAGGTCTGGGAGCAGAAGGACCCAGAGGGGGCAGTAGGGGGGCAGGGAAGAAGAAGTTAACTAGGGGTGGGGGAGGGGGTCAGATGCAGCTGTGTCCTAGAGTGGCAAGCCCTAATCTAGACACACACTTGGGAAATGGGGACCAGCCAGGAAGTGACAAAGCAGCCCTGGACAGAGTCAGTGCAGCTAGAGGCTGAGATGCTAAGATCCCTGCCCCCAGTCCCAGAGTTGGGGGTACTGAGGCCTGGAGAGCTCCAACTGGGGCAGGGGTCTCAGCCAGGAGCCTCTCATCCATTTCTGAGCAGTTTCCACCAGCATCAATGACAGATTCAGGCCCCTGCCTACGTGTCACAGCTCCTGTGACAGATGATGGCCTCAGTGTACAGGAAAACCGGGATGTAGACCTCCTGCCGCTCTCCAGGAGAGAGCAGGAAACCTGTGCAGGGGAAGCTGGGGCTGGCTGCTCTTTGCTTTCGGGGCAGGGAGGACTGGAGCCCAAGAAGGGTGGTTTGACTCAGAAGTTCCATGTCTAGGAATTTATGCCAGAGACCCTCGTGTAGGAAGACATCTGTACAGGGAAATTCCCACTAACAACCGCCGCCCCACCGTCCCTGCCATGGAAACAGCCCTGTGCCAGCAGGAAGGCCGCCCCCTAGACACAGCACGTGGAGGTGCAGGGCCACTGTCCCAATCTGGAGGCAAGCCATGTGGGGACACCTCCTAGGGGACACTGGGAGCAGCTGCGTTTGGAGAGAGGGACTTGGGCACCTACTTTTCTCTGTGTGCTTTTTTTGTGCTGTTGGAATTTTCTGTACCATGTGTCACTTTCCATAAAAACTCATGTTTAAAAAAAAGTATAATAATAGCTTTAAAAAGGAAGGAAATTCTGACACAGGCTACAATGTGGATGACCCTGGAGGATATCATTGTAAGTGAAACAAGCCCGTCACAA
Source organism: Camelus ferus (assembly GCF_009834535.1). Taxonomy (NCBI): domain Eukaryota; kingdom Metazoa; phylum Chordata; class Mammalia; order Artiodactyla; family Camelidae; genus Camelus; species Camelus ferus. Next base: position 17,126,751 of record NC_045717.1, read on the forward strand.
AAGGACAAACACTGCATGATGACATGATGTCCCTAGAGTGGCCAAATTCATAGTGACAGAAAGAAGTAGAAGTGTGGGTGCCAGGGGCTAGGGGACGGGGAACGGGCAACTAGTGTTTAAGGAGGACAGAGTTTCAGTTTGGGAAGATGAACAAGCCCCGGAGACGGATGCTGGGGATGGTTGTACAGTCATGTCAATGTACTTTATGTCACTGAACTAGGCACTAAAAGTATGGTCAACATGGTCAACTACGTTATGTGTATTTTACCACAAATTCAAAGAGTGGAAAAAACGGCAAACAGACCTAAGCCAGCAGCTAGTTCTCAGCTTGCTTTTTAGAACAGTCTCGTCCTCCGCCAGGACATCAGGTACAATGTGCTAGTTCTATTTTGCAAATAGCCAGCAAGACAGACACCTCGCTAGTCACAGAATGAATGTTCCACTTAACTCCCACTGCCCAGCGGGAGGCCCTCCCTCTAGTCTCTTATCCAGGAACCTCATTCCAGGCACAGGCCCCACCTGCTCAAGGGCCAGCACAGGTGTCCCCTGGGGCAGGAATCCTGGGGCCACCTTAGAGTTCTGCCCACCACAGATGTCTCCTGGGACTGGGCGCCCCTCCTGGGAGTTGCAGCCGCCACCACTTGCACTCCAGGACTCCCCGCCCAGTGCTTCCAACAGAGGAAATCCAGTCTGGGGGCACAGAGGGGGCCCTGGGCACCCCTGGACGTAAGCTTGAGGCAGGAGGAATCTGGAGTAGCACCAAGCCTCTCTGGGAGCCCTGACCCTCTGGGAAGTTGAACACTGCCAGGGGCATGTGTGGGGGTGCACATGGGTGGAGGGGGTCCCTGGGATGCACCAACAGCCCCTTGGGGAAGTCGGGGACAACTCCTGGGAGAGGACTGGCCAGGTGGCCAGGGCAGGCTAATGGGTGAGGCCTGGTGGCAGGCACTGCGTGGGGATGAGGAGAGGGGCCAGCCTGTTGTGCTGTGGGAGCCTCAGGGGGTAAAAGCTAAGAGAACCCTAAGCAGAGCTGAGGGCTCCCACTGACCTGGAAGCAGGTGCAGGGCTGGAAGGAGGGGGTCCTGGAGGTGTTCAGGGGACACAGGTGAGAGGAAGGGTGGCAGCAGGGGGCAGCTGGGAGGGGGGACCAGCGAGCCTGGAGGATGGTTTTGTGGGACTGAGGAGGGAGAGATGCCACGTCCCGCGGCATCTGCAGGCTTTTGGACCTAGTGTCAGAAGCAGGTGGGCAGGTGCATAAAGCTCACAGAAAACACCACAGTCTTCAAATTAGGTTTTGCACGTGCAGCACTCCAAGGAATACTTCTCATTTCTACCGAATATAAAAACTCAGTTGGTAATGAACATAGAAAACACTCTGGGGGCGGGGCCACACCCTAGAGGAAACAGGACCCCGCTACCCTGCTGCGCAGGCCCAGGGAAGTCATAGTAGGAGTGGTTACCCACGTGGGGCTTGAGAACTTCCAGGTGCACACACGTAGACACTCCCTTCGGGCACCAAGTTGCCCGGCAGCAAGAGGTCACCTCCGGATGGCTCGCAAGAAATGACTGACTGAACCTCACAGCTCTAAGTCAATATTTAATTTTTAACTTTAATGTGCAAATAAATAGAAAAGGAAAACTACATTCAAAACAGCTGCAAAGGAAGTACAAGCCCCAGAACAGAAATTCTTCAAAAACAGAAGAGATGCTCCCTAGAAGCATGCAGGGTGGGGGCTTGGTGGGGTCTGGCCCGCAGCCCAGGCCCAGTGGAGGCACATAAGGGGCTGCGGGCTCCCAAGGACGGCTGCCGGGAGGGTCTGGTTTAGGAACTCTGGTAAGTTTCCTTCTTATAAAACAAGGATGCGTACAAAGTGCATGGATTACACTTGAGAAAACATGGGCCAGGAGACACCCGGGCGGACACACTGGCCTTGGAATCACCCAGGCCTGGAGTCAAAGGCTTTGCAAACCTCGAGTTCCACAGGTAACTTCTAGAAACATGTTTCCATTTCCCAGAACCTTGGGTTTGGCACAGCTCAGCTGCGGGAGGGTGAGGGCTGCGGCTGGGCGGAGGCAAAGGGATTCTGCCAGGTCCACCTATCGGTTGAGCCCACTCTCAGTCTGATGGCGCGAGGGGCCTGGCCAGAGCTTCTCATGGGGCAGGAAGTTTAAAGAGCTGGTCCCCAGCCCAAATAGCCTGGCATTCTTGGCACAGAAAGCCTTTGCCCCTCACACCCAGCCCCGCCCCGGGTGGTGGCTACAGAAATGGAGGCGTCAGGGCAGGTGTGTGGAATTCCGTGAAGAGGGCTCTTAGCCCCAGAGAAGCCGTGGGACTTGGCCGTTGTGGAAGTCACAACCACTAAGAGAGCATAAAGGAATAAATATGTGTGCATATACATACTTCTAGAATGTCCATCTTAGGTACACAACTGCACCCCAGGGCCCTCCCAGGGTGGGGTCCCTCGAGCTCCGTGGGTGCGGCAGGCCGGGCCCCCTCCCCTCACAGGCCTAGAGTCCAGCTGCTGGATCAACATGGGGTTTGGCATCTCTTTTTCCAGAACAGGGTCTCCCCGGCAGTTCCGGTACCGCCCGCCCACCCCGTGTCTGGATGTCAAAGCGTTTGGGTGACAGGGCGCTTCTCACTTTCAAAGTGACCAAGGAGCCCGGGCACCGGCTGGGTCAAGCTGATGCCGAACCGTCAGATGTAGGTGTCACCCAGCTTGGGAAGTGTTTCCAGAAGCTCTCAGAACTGCCTGGAAAGGACGTGCTTTTCAAGCAGGTCCACCCGGGCCCAACTCCTTTGATGTCAGGGTCTCCCAAACGCTGACCACCCTCCCGAAAGTGAGCCCTCGGGCAGCTCTTCAGGACCAGCGGTGCCCCTGCCTGGGGGTTTGGCACGCGTGACGGGAGTGGCCCAGCAGGCGTGTGAATACAATCACCTGTGCCCTGGCTGGTGTGCTGGCCCCTCCCTCTAGTGGGGACTAAGCCCCCAGAGTTCAAGTGCAGTGGGGTTCAGGTTTGGCACAGGATGGGCCCAAAGGAAGCGGGGAAGCCGAGAGGGACGGCAGCATCGGGCTGCAAGCCAACACAACCTGCCTTTCCCCGGAGCTCACAGCCCGTAGCAGCAAGGCTGGGGGACGCTCTGCTCCCCTCACGTTCATGAAAACGCCCAATGGACACAAAGGCCAAGGAAGCGACCGCGCCAAGCTGTGTGTGGTGGTGCCTGTGCAGGCACGTCAGGGCGAGGCCGGGCGGCGGCTGTACTGCACTCGGTAGCGGGTCACTGGCAGGCCGTGCACGTGCACTGTCTCGCAGAGTGTCTTGCAGGGCACCATGTCCTCGTCCTCCTCGCCCATCAGCCAGTCCTGCACCAGGCCAGCTGCCTCCACTGTCACATTGTCCTCCAGCCAGCGGCTGTGCCACTCCTCAAAGTGCTGGTGGTGGCGCAGCAGGACCAGGGGCTGCACCTGCAGGGGGGAGTAGGGAGGGGAGTCAGGGTGGCCCAGTCCCCCCAGGTGGCCATGGCTGGCTCTCAGGGCCCCAAGCACCCCAAATGGCTGTGGGCCGGAGCCCAGGTTCCCAGGTTGCGGGCAGGGAGGGGCACCTGCTTGGCCCGGCAGAGGGTCCCGCGGCGGTACATGTAGTCCTCAGAGTTGACGATGAACATCATCTTGTGGCTGCTGAGCTTGAAGCGGCAGTCCACGTTGCAGGCACTCTCCACCCCGACCAGCCGCTTCCAGGAGCTCTTGGCCTCACCGCGCAGGGCGCGCACCTGCTCGCACTGCCACCTGCGGAACTTCTTGAGGTTCCTGGGGGTGAGAGGAGGATTTGCAGACTAAGGAGTCCTCATGGCCCAGAAACACTGGGAAGATGGCTGACTTCCCAGGGTCAGAGAAATGCAAATTGAAGCAATGGAAACCACCACCCAACCCCTTCAACCCAGGGAGAACTAAAACCCAGTCATGCTGGGTGCTGGCAACAGTGGGGGAGACCTCCCTGGGCCCACAGGAAGGAACTGCGCTGTGGGTCCTCTCACCTCTGCAGGAACACAGGCTTCAGGAGGAAGCCCTCAGTGGGCGAGCTGGACGCGCCCTCGGTCCCCACGTACTGCTCCACGTATCGAGCCAGGTGCTGGAGAGACAGGGAGACATGGCCCATGTCATCAAGGGTTCCTGTGGACTTGGTCCCCACTCCTCCCCAAGTGTTAGGAGGACGGCAGCTACTGAGGACCCAGATGCATGATGGAAACCAGCAGACTGCAGCTTCCTATGAAGGGCCCAGCCAGAGCAGGACATGAACATCCAGACCACGATTTCAACTATCTATGCCAGTTTGTGCTTGGGTGGACAAATCCCTGCTATGTGACAATTCTGCTGTATCCATCGCGTTGTAAGTTCACACTGGGAATGGGAGGCTTCTGACAGGGAGGGGAGTGGGGTCCAGGGCATGAACAGACAGGAATGGACATCAGGACATGAACAGCGGGTAGGAAGAGAGAAAGCCAGGTAGGGGTTGGGGGTGAGTAAAAGGTGGGGCTCCAAGGGGCCACCCAGGGGCATAGCTTATACCATCCAAGCAACCCTTCATCCACTTACTGTCCTGTTTGAGCAGGAGGCTCCTCCAGACTCAAGCTTAACAAAACCACATTTGCTGGAAACTTCTGCAAAGGACAGAGTGTGCAGGCCTCCACCCTCGTTTGTCTTAGAAATCACTTCCAGTGAAGTGGGCAGGGGAGAACACTGCGAGGGGAGCCCCCGTGGCTGTGGTGGGTGGTGCCCCTCACTCTGTGAAGGTGGCTTGGGACTTACGGGCCCTGCTCCCAGTGGCTTGTGGGCACCAAATGGAATGTGCACCTCAGAGTTTGGGCCAGGGAGGTTTTCTCCTGGTACCTGGGGCATCCAGAGCTCTGAGCTTCTGAATCTGAGTGATTGGGCTGGTCATGGGCACCATGAGGATGGCAGCAGGTGGCAGGGCCAGGGTTTGTGGGGAAAGCTGGCCTGGCTTCCACAGGGCCCTCCTGCCCTAGGACACACACTGGCTCCTGAAAGATCACCTATAATTCTCACCTCCTTCTGGGGTTCCAAGGAGGGCATTCAGCCTACACAGAGGCTTCTCTGGTGGACATTCTGTGGCCTGTGCTTGGCCAGCGTGTGCACGGGCTCCCGGGATGGGAGCCTCACGATGCTGCCCGCGATGGTGCCCTTAAGGCGCACACACAGGGCTGCGGTCCTCACCTGGACCTCCACAGGGTCCTCCGTCTGTGCCTCCTCGGTGTCCAGGAGCTCTATAGTCATGATCACCTGCCCTTTGCGCTGGAGGAACATCACCTGGGGAAGGAGGCGGATGGATAGGTTGAAGCCAGGTTGAAGCCCCAGGAGAAGCCCAGGTTGACAGAGGACGAGGTCTAAAGGTCATCAACGACCCCCTTCCACCAGCCTCCAAGCCCCATCTTTCCTCCAGGGACCACAGGTGGGGCGCCTGCTGGGGCCGGGGCCAGCATCCAGAGGCCCAGTGGAAGGAGCACACACAACTGGCCAGCCCTCCCCTGCCGTGGGCAAGCCCCTGTGCACCCCAGCCTTGTGTGGGGCTGCGCAGGCCTGGCCTCACCTTGAAGCAGTTCTCATCAGCCATGCACCGCTCGGCTTTCCACTGGTAGCTGGTCTCCCTGGCGGCACGGACACAGCGGGAGGACAGGTTCCCGCCGGCGGCACCCCGCTTCTTCTCATTCAGGTAGAGCTCCACCACCTTCAGACAGACGTCGTCGCTCACGAGGTGGTGCAGCTGCCGGGGAGGGTGAGCCAGTGGGTGCCTGGTGTGTGTGCCCCCAGCAGGGGTGAGACATGCCCCAGCCCCACACAGTGGGGGTGGAGGCCAGGATCCAACCTCCATGCTGGGTGTGGGCCAGGCCAGACCAGACCAAAGGAGACCAGATTATGGCAAACCAGAGCAAATTGTATCAGACCACAGCAGACCAGACCAGACCAGAGCAGACCAAACCAGACCAGATGAGAGCAGAGCAGAGCAGCAACCTTGCCTGGGTGAGAAACACCCAAAAAAAATACACAAGAAAATGTACCAAAATGGGGGTGGTAATAACCTAAAAACAGTGCCATGGCAGATGGTTATTTCCTCCTAAATGTTCAGCTATAAACACAATTAATTTCTTTAATTTTTAAAAATACATTTAAAACCTTTAGGTTTGGGAAGAGACAGGTATTGGAAACAGCCGAGGCTGCAGGGTTAGACTGAGCTGGTGGGAGTCGGCCCCTCCGTGCACAAGCCGTGGCCCCGACAGGCTGCAACAGACTCAGGGCCTCGGGCTTTTCTCTGTGGGTCTCTTTGCTGAGTGAACGCCGTGACGTGGACACACGTGGGCCTCATACGGTGCCTGGCACACAGCATGTTTCCAGTCAACACTAGCTGCTGTTACTGAAAATGAGAAACGCTGATTAAAAAAATACACAAAAAGGCATAAGGAGTGTGGACACGACCCTGCAGGTGAGAGCCGTCACGTGGAGGGGCCCTGGGAGCCCTCACTGTGGCTCCAGCTACACAAACCCACTTCCATCGCTGTCTCTTTTTAACAGGTTTGTATTTACAAGAGACATTAGTGAAGATAGGCAGCTTCTCTTTAAAAAAAAATTGCATGAATCAAAGTATCTGGTCCAACCCCTCTGGTGCTACAGATGGAGCCTCTGTCCTGGGTGGTGGCCTGCTGAGGGGCTGACTCCCTCAGCCCAGGAGACAGATGAGAGAGATCACCTACTGGGCAAGAAGGGCAAGATGCAGAACGCGCGAAGAACCTGGAAACTGCCCCCAAAGCTGGCTGTGCCAGCCTGAGTACCCCTCCAACCTGGGGGAGAGGAGGAAATGCACACAGGTGGCCCACGGTGGATGCACAGCACTGCTCCAAGGGCCCAAACGGGAGCTCGTCCCTGGACTCCCAGGCAGATGATGAAGGAGCCACGGGCATCACAACAGAGAGGAATCTCACAGAATCACGCTGCCTGGATGCAGCCAGATGCTGCCTTTACACACAGCTTCAAAACCACGACTCTTTTCTCAGCGTCAGAAATTGGCCGTGGGTGTCCATGAGTGGGAGTGGCTGGGAGGGGGCACGGGTGGGACATCTGTGACGACCCACCGAGCTGCATGCTCACCATTCAGCACGCTTCTGTATGTGTTTTATTGACATCAATAAGAAATCTTTAAAACCTGGACGGAAATGCCACTTTTAGAATGTTTCCAGTGACCGTATCTGGCTGGGAGAGTAATGACGTTATTCTTTCCTTGGCGTCTTTTCCAGTTTACAGTGAGCAGCCTTACTTGATAATCAAGAAATGAAACTCACACTGAACAACAATTCCAGTGGTCACCAAGCGGGACCCATGTCCCGGAACCACCTCTGACTTATCTGGGCTCTGCTGTTTATGTTTATACGACCAACTTCCTCTTGCTGACCTTCAGCTGTAGGCGATGCTGAGGAACGTCACCAATACTCCCCCTCCAGAAGTGGGCTGAGGCTCTTCACATGTTGCCCAATCACCCTCACGGAAGGTTTGTCAACAGGAGCTCAAACACGCACATCCACACGCACATCCCTGCACACGAACATCCACAGCAGCACTAGCCATCGCCAAAAGATGGAAGCAACCCAAGTGTCCATCAGCGGATGCGTGGAATAACAAAGTGCGGTCTATCCACACAGTGGAATATTATTTAGCCGAAAAAAGGAATGACGTACTGACATGTGCTACAATGTGGAGGAATCCTGAAAACATGATGCTGAGCGAGAGAAACCACCGAAGTCCATGTGTTGTATGATTCCACCTACGTGAAATGTCCAGAACAGGTAAGTCCACAGAGGCAGAAAAGGGCTAGGGGAGAAGTGACTGCTAATGGGGATGGGGTTTCTTCTTGGGATGATGGAAATGTTCTAGAACTAGACAGAGATGATGGTTGCACAACACTGTAAATGTACTAAATTCCACTGAATTGTTCACTTTAAAGTGGTGAATTTCACACTACATGAACTTTACCTTAATTGAAAAAAAAAAAGGAAAGGTGCCAACCATGGGGCCAACCACAGGCATAGGAGCGAAGGAAAGGCTGGTTTACAACCCAGGGACTGGCAGGGACTTGCAGGGAGGTCCCGCCCAGCCCATAGTTCCAGCCTCCTGCCACCTGCTCGCTCACCCCTTGCCCACTCACCTGCCGGGCAATGCTCTGCACCAGCTTGTCCATGGTGAAGCCCACGTAGGCGTGGATGGTGAACATCTCTCGGAGGGTGTCCTCGTACTGTGTGGGGTCGATGCTGCCCTCCAGGAGGCTCCGCACCATGTCCAGGAAGGCCGGGTAGTACTCCTCCAGCTCCACCTCACCTGGAGGGGTGGGGACCGCGGTTGCCGAGGGCCCAGCACGCACAAGCCCACACCCAGAAGGACCTGGAGTCTTCACTGAACACGTCCACATCTCCCGCCACAGGCTTCCTAACGGCTCACCTGGCCCATCTCCCCTCCCGGCTCCCAGAGGCGAGCCTGGTGGTGGCACCCTGGGGCCCAGGGCTTACTCGGCTGCTTCAGCCGCAGCTCCATGGCGGGGTCATTGCCCTTCTCCCGGCGGCCTTCACAGAGCAGCTTCTCCCTCTCCTTCTCTGTCCGATACTCCAGGAGCTGCTTCTGCGCCTGGCGGTAGATCTTCAGGAGCCTGGAGCACAGGGTCTGATGGAGGCGCAGGAAGAAGTACCAGTTGTTGTTGGCGAAGAAGAGGCTGTAGACATCGTCCAGGGGCTTGTGCTGTGGCGGTGGCTGCTCGGTAGCCGGCGCTTCGCCCGCAGCCCCCTTCTCCTCTGGGGGGCTGCTCTGCGGCCCCGGAACTGGCTTCTTCCGGTCGCCGGGGTCTGTGCTCTGCCCCTGGGGGCTCCCCCGGCCCTCGTCGGCGGAGTCCTCGGATGCCCCCAGGTCCAGCTGCTGGGAGAAGAAGAGGCTGGGCACGAACTGGTGCACCAGCTGGTGGATAGTGCCCTGGTCCTCCTTCTGGATGGCCGGCTGCCGCTTCACATAGTAGCTGATGAGGGCGGCCGCATCCTCCAGGATCTGCCTGTCCTCGTACACGAAGATGAGGTGCGGCTCGCTGGAGGGGGCGCTGCGGCCCTCCGAGTGCTGCTCCTGGTGCTGGGGAGACGGGCGGCTGTTAGGCGGGAAGCGACCTGCTGGGAGAACTCCAAGTCGGGGGCCCAGGGCTATGGGACTCTAAGGGCATCATACCCTGGTCTGGGGCCCACCCCAGCTCTGGGACCAGAATGGCGCCAATCTCACTACCAAGGCCTGCAGCAGTGCCTCGAGGCTGGGGAAAACAAAGGGAGCAGCACCCCGATTACCGATTCCAGCTGACCCAGGCTGCCCAGTCCAAGCTCTCCCTGAGGATGAGGAAGACTTAGGGAGGACCACAGGCCCCTCTGCCCACCATCATTCACTTACAGACACTCAGCCAGACCCCAGAAGACCTGTGACTGCTCACACTTAGCCCCTCCCTGCCAGATCTGCACACCTGACACATCACCACCCACTAGTGTCCCCTGCCTCTGTCCTATCCCCACCTGCCTCCAGCCCCTCCATGGTCCTACTGCCACTTGGGCCAGCACAAGTCTCCCACCTGCCAGCTCTTGTTCTCCAGCCCATTCCAACCACTCTACTCCCTGAGCCCAGAGCCATTTGGCCCACAGGAGCACGGTCAGCCCCAGTCACCCCTCCAGGCCTGCCCAGGCTGCGCGGGAGAAGGACCTAGACCCTGGCACACAACCCTACTCTCCTCTGATGCCGTGGGGGTGCTGAGCTTGTCCTGCTGTGCACAGGACCCTTGCGTGCGCCCATCTGCTTTTCCTCCCTGGAAAACCGCATCCTTGGACTCACCCCTCCCCTCCATCTTTATCCAATGACTCTTCTTCCTGCAAACCTGAAGATAAATACTACTTCCTCCAGACTGCCTTGAGCCGCCTGCCGATGTCAGCCCCACACAGCGCTCTCTCCTGGTCTCCCGGCACCAGGCACAGAGGCAGACGCACCCAGGTCCTGGGGAGAAGTGTGTGGTCACCGTCCCTATAGGCAGGGAGCTCCCGAGGGCAGGACCAGGTCTCCCTGTTGCTCTCAATGACCAGCCCAGGGTGCAACACCGAGGGGCCTCAGATACCCACAGAATGAGTGACCAGCGGGAAATGGCCAGGGCCTCCCAGGCTGTCTGCCTGGCCAGGGCCTCGGCTTCCCGGGGTCAGTAACTCATGTTTCCTTCCATCAGAGGTCACGCTCCTTTATTAACTGTGGAATCTGCAGCAGCCAGAGATCTGTCCTTCTCACTGGCGGGGAAGGGCAGAGTCTGGGGGGTCCGGGCGGGGAGAGGTGGGGCATGGACGCTGCAGCTCAGCCCTGCTCCTGGTTCTTCAGTGTGATCTTAGTCCTACTGCTTCCTGAGTCCCCTTCTCATTCACACCCTTCAAAAACTCCTTTTTTGGAGCAAGTTCTGGTGCACATAACACAGACTGTCCTCTGCTAACCACACGACAGTGAGGGTCTCACTTCCCAGAGCATAAAGGACCATGCAGGCAGAGCTCACTAGGCCACCAGGCCACTCTACTGTCCCCTTTTCCTCAGACCCCAGGGAAGGACCTGCGGGACTCAGTGGTGGCAGTGGCGGGTTGATGCTGACCACAGATTCCGTGGGGGTCTTAGGCCTCGAGGACCCACTGGAGGACTAGAGCAAGGAGGCCAGACCATGGAGTGGAGCTTGGGGCTGAGAGGTGGGCACTGCCTGGGGGAGGGAGGCAGGAGGGAAGGGGGTCTTGAGGCTGCCGCCTTAGGTGGTCTCCACAGCCATGTGGAGGAACACGAGCTCTGGGCAGGACGGGCCCTCGGCTGTGTCGCCCCAGAGCCCGGAGGCCTTGGCCAGCGGCCTGGCTCCTCTTCCTCCAATTTCCTCAATGTAAGAGGAGGCACGACTGCTGACTGTGCAGGGCTCTGGGAGGAAGTGGGGGTAGTGAGTGACCCTACCAGGTGGGCACGTGGTCAGTGATGCTGTCCCATCTGTGACCTGGGCTCTGCCCAGGAAGTAGTGACCCCTCCTTCCCTGACAGCCACATCCAGCAGCCACTGCCTCCCTGCCAGGCTTCCCACCTTGGTCTCCCACAACCCTGCATGTATTTTTTAAAGCCCAAATCCTCAAGCCCGAGAGCCTGGCCAGCCTCAGTTCAGGCCATGAGCCAGATCACGCCGAAGCTGGGAAGAAGGCAGTGTGGCAGCTGGAGGCAGCGCCCCAGGGGTTGGAGTGGCCACGTTTTGTGCCACAGTCCCCGCATTGCCACAGAAGCAGCCATCCTCACCCGCACGCAGCCCTGCGAGGACAACAGACACAGAGGGCTGGCCGTCTGCCCGAGGCGGGGAGCCTCACCTCGTCGTACACGCTCTCTATCTCGTTGAGTAAGCTCTTGGAGCGAAGGGCCTTGGTGTCGTTCTGCTTGAAGTTCACGGCCTGGTGGTCCAGGGACTTGAGGTATGCCTTCTCATACTGCTCCCGCCAGATCTTGTTGAAGCCCTGCTGGGCCTCCCGCCACTCCTCCTCTTTGGCCTTGAGCCTGCAGGGTCAGAGGGGCTCAGCACAGGGACAGCCCGGGCGCCCACCCGACTCATCCCTGCCCACACCAGCCTGTCTTTCACCCACAGACCCGCCGAAAGCGTTCTAAACTCGGGCCTGCCAGCTCCTGGCCTATGCAGAGGGTTCTGTGCTGGCTGGAGGGAGGGGAGCAAGGGCCCTTAGAACCCACACAGACAGTTTAAGAGCTTCTCAAATAGCGCTGTCCTGGGACCTCCTCCCTGTCCTGGCCCACAACACAGACTGCACTCCGTGCAGCTGTTGGCTAGACCGCTGGGCTCCCTGCTCGACTTTTGAACCCCATGAGGAAAGGGACTACATTGGGCTTGTTCAGCTCTGCAGCCCCAGGGCTGGGCACAGCCCCTGGCCGAGGGCAGACACTTAGTATCTGTTAACCAGCACAGTAAGGTTCCCAAAATGTATGATTAGATAAAACCATGATATAGAACGGTCCCATTTGTGCCTTAAAATGGTTACTTTTCACGTTTAGATATGGTTATGTGCATGGCAGAAAGTTCTAGAAGGACACGAACAATCGTAACAGTTGTGCTTTCCTCTCGGGAAAGGAACAGGGAGGTGAAGGAAGACTAGAATACACAGCAAAGCAGGCTGAGACCCCCGGGACCCCCTCACATTACACCTGTGACAAACAGCACCAAGGAGCTCCTGGGGAGCTCCCTGTGGTGGGCAGGGTGGTCAGAAGCGTGAGGACACCTTTTTAGGACAACAGGGACAGCGGTGACAGGGTTCTTCTTAAGGCTCTCGATGATCTCTGGAGCCTTGTCGCCATAAATGCGGTGGATGGCGCGGCGTTGGATCACCTCCGATGTGCCCCCCAGACAGTCGTCCAGCCGGAACTTCTCCTGGTCTTCCGGCGCCATCCGGGACAGCTTCTTCTGCACGCTTTCCAGCACTCGGATAGTGGCCAGGTTGGTCTCCAGGACAACGTCTAACTATGGAAAAGAAGGCAGAAAGGGGTCAGCTGTCAGGGGGTCAGTGTGGCCCTGGGGACAGGCCTGGGCCGGCAGAAGGCATGGGCAGACAGAGCTGAGGAGAGGATGATGGACATCAGGATGTGGTGGCCCTGACGCGGGTCCGGGGATCCAGAGCGAGCACAGCTGGTTCCAGGGGTGTGGTCCGGACCTGGGCAATGGCACAGCCAGTAGAGGTGACGCAGGACTCGGCACCCACAGACTTGAGACCCATGGGCCGCTCGTCACTAGTGGACCCATCTGAGGGGTACACTTCCTGGGCTGACACTCTTCACAGGCTTCAAAAGCACGTTACACTCAGCAATAAAGAAGGGACGCATGGTACACACAGCCCCTGGGGTGACTCTCCAGAATACGTGCTGAGGGGAGCCAATCCCCCAGTTACATCCCACATGACTGATTCCATTTAGGACAAAGTGAATGAGGTGGAGGACAGGTCAGTGGTTCCTGGGAACTGGGGAGGCAGGAGAGTAGGGCTGTAAAGGGACAGCACAAGGGATCCTAGCCGTGGGGAAACTATTCACTCAGTGTCTTGCCTGTGGTGCTGGATACACAAAGGATACGCGTGCACACACTTATGCACAATACTCCCACCTCCACCAGGAGTACAAGTCCAACTGGGGAGATGTGAATATTACAGGCTGGGTCAATGTCAACCTCCTGGCTGTGACACCGGGCCAGAGATCCACAAGCTGTTACCACAGGGGAAGGGATACTGGGATCGCTGTTATTCTTCACGCTGCATGTGAATCTACAATGACCTTAGTACAAGTTTTTATTAAAAAATTAACTTAAGCGAACCTAATTTTAATGAACGAAACAGACACACACACTCACACATACTGAACAAGCAGAAAGAGAAAGCAGCGTGACCTAGAAAGCCCGGCGGCCGGTGAGGTGGGAAAGGGCCGCTCTCAGGAGCTGCCCCTGCTGGAGAGCACTGGGATCCCCGATACTCTGAAGGGGGCTAGAGGGGTGAAGGACCGTCAGGATACGTCCCCGGGTGCAGAAGTGGGGCCGGCTGGGAGGGCCCCGCAGCACCCACACACGCACCTCGAAACGCTCGTCCTCACAGCGGTGCAGCTGCTCCTCGTAGGGCGTCTTCTTGGAGCTGACAAAGGTGGAGTCCTCTGACCAGGAGGGGAAGGACACCCAGGTGTCGTTCAGCACCTGCGCCAAGAGGAAACGCCATCACCGGCGTGCCAGGGCCCTGCAGCCACGATGGTTTACAGGGTGGTCCCGTGTAGAAGATATAAGGATAAGTAACAACCCCTAATTTTACAGGAAGTTACCTTATCATACAAATAAAATTAAGTTTAAAGTGGTTTTAAGAGAAAACACGACTTTGGTCAAATGAACAGATCATACTATTTCAGAGTCGGCAAACTTTCTTTGTAAAGGGCCAGGTAATAAATCTTTTAGGCTTTGCAGGTCATCTGGTCTGTCAGGTCTACAGGGATGCCTCATTTTATTCAGCTTCACAGATTCGGCTTTTTAAAAAATAACATGGAGGTCTGTGGCAACTCTCATGGAGTAAGACTATAGGTGCCATTTTTCCAAAAGCATTTGCTCACTTTGTCTCTGTGGCACATTTTGGTAATTCTCACAATATTTCAGACTCTTTCATTATTTTTGTTAGTTATAGGGATCTGTGATCAGTGACTTGCTGAAGGCTCAGATTATGGTCAGCATATCTCAGCAATAAAGTATTTAAAATTTTTTTGTGGGGGGGGTAATTAAGTTTTTTCTCTCTTTCTTTTTTAGTCTTTAATAGAGGTACTGGGGATTGAATCCAGGACCGTGTTTATGCTAGGCATGTGCTCTACCTCTGAGCACCCTCCCCCAGCACTACAGTATTTTAAATTCAGGTAGGTATATAAGGTGTTTTTAGACATAATGGTATCGCACACTTAATAGACTACAGTATAGTGTAAATGTAACTTTTACATGCACTGGGAAACCAAAATATGTGTGGCTGGCTTTACTGTAATATCTGCTTTTTTGCAGTGGTTTGGAACTGAAGCCACGATATCTCCAAAGTACGCCTGTACTCAACTCTGCTTTTGTCCTGGTAGAGCAGCCACAGGCGGTGTGTAAATGAATGGGCATGTCTGTGTGCCAATAAAACTTTATTTACAAACACAGGCAGTGCGCCGGATTGGCTCATAGGCCATAGTCTTCTGACTCCTAGATGACATATCCTAGAATCCAGCAGGCACTCTTGAATTCTGGCAATGCAGTAACAGCCTATCTACTAACTTTGAAAAAGGGTTCACTGGTCAAGCTTAACAGAAACTGCTGAGGGCAGCGAGCCACGGCAGAAATAACTCTAAGTCTACACGATGGAGGAATGAGCCAACTCCTACGCTGGCGCCGTGTGCTCTGGGGCTGGCAGGAACCACCAGGAGAGTAAGAAACCACCACCTCTGGTCAGGCATTTTGTTTCGCCACATCCCCACACTATCCATTATTCAATGTCTGGGGGATCAACATTCAGTCTTCCATCCAGAACACTGGGTGCGGGAGGCGTGGGGTGAGGCACACGCACCACATAAGCTGACATGAGCCCCTGGGGAGTGCTACCTCCTTGCAGATGGCTGTCCTCCCGCTGCACTTGGGCTGCTGGTAGGTTTTGGGGAGTGCCCGGTAGCTGGATCCGATGCGCTTGCACGAAGCGTAGTCGATTTCCCGGCTTATTCCGTCCCCGGATCTGTCACTCATGGGGGGCGCGAAGGACAGCTCTTTCACCCCCAGGAAGGACTTGAACTGTGCAAAGAGTTCTGGAAATTTCCTTTGGAAATAAAAACAAATGGTTAAGTCGGCATCTAGAGATTTCAGAATGGCTTCATGTAGCCGGTTAAAGGTGGTCAGAATTCAACATCGGGGAGGAGGAGGGAGAGGCAGAACGAACATCAGATGTGTGTAAAGCCACTATGTGTGTGAACCTGCCCTGACCCCGTTGTCAATGACCAGGCCCCACCACTTGCAGAAGGTCCTTGAAACACGCCAGAGAAGATGACCAAGACTGGCAGAAGCTGGGGTAGTGATGTTCCTTGACTGAAAGAGGCTGGACATTAGGCCAGGGGTCAGTAAGCTATGGTCAACACACACACATCTGTCTGCAAATGAAGTTTTATTGATGCACAGTCACGCCCATACACTTGGTACTGCCTGTGGCTACCTGTGCACAACACCAGGAGCTGGGTAGCAGTGACCCTTGGCCATGACAGATAAAGTCTGCCATCCCTGCTCCAGAGCCCTCCTCTCTCGTGAGGGAGACTCCTCCCCAGAAAATCCTCCGTGGACAAATTCTCAGGAGTCATAGTGTAATGGTTGTGCCTGTCGACGGGAAGATTTTAATGCAACTGACCCCCAACGTCACCTGGATTTACATTTAAATAAATATCAATCCTACGAAAAGGGGGCAGGTGTTTGGACAGCTGCGGTGGTGATCTTGCCGTGACTAAGCCAGGTAGTCTGCCTTCATTAACTACATGCCCTCGAGGTGGCTGTCTGCTGCAGCCTGCCTGCAAGGACCCCATGCCAACCCAGCTCACAAGGAAAACTCACAAGCCAACAGAAATGCAGGGAGGGAAGCCATCAACAAAATCAGTGCAGAGGACGCCCAAGGTTACACTCTGAAGGGGAGGCTTACCCTGCAGTCCCTCTCCAGCCCCAACTCCAGCCATGCCGTCACCAGGTGGCAGCTCTCTGGGCCACTGTGCTAAGCCTCCCGTAGGTGTGCAAACCCAGAAAGAAACACACATGTGCAAAGAGGGAGCACCAGACTCTGAGCTCCAGAGACAAACTTCAATATGAGCTCGTGTCCAAATCCATGTAAAAAGCCAGCCACGTTTTAGCCAAGACTGTGTGATGCCGCCATCCTGCTCTGGGTGATTTTTCAGTGTTTACAGATTTTTAGCAGCCCCAGGAAGTTAGTCCAAGTGAAAAGATCACCCTGACCCATGTACACCCTCAGGACCACCAAGAAGCACTTCCTGATGACCCTGACTCAACCGCTGACGATCCCAGCACAACGGGCAGGAGCTCAGCAGTGATGACAGGGAGAGACTGGAGACAAACATCATTACAGAGCCTGCTGAGAAAACCGCGCTACACGCAAGTCAGGCAGTGCTGTGCGGGCGCTAAAAACGGTCACGTGGGTCTAAGAAATGCTGGGTCAGCGGCGGAGGGTGTAGCTCAGTGGTAGAGTGAGTGCTTAGCATGCATGAGGTCCTGGATTCAATCCCCAGTATCTCCATTATAAATTAATAAATAAAAGCCTCCCCCCCAAAAATGAACTTGCCCGTTACCACGCAAAGCTGTCTTACGAGAGCTTATCCCGGGGAAAGTGAGAGGCATTCAGTATCTTTCAGCTTTAAAATGTACTGAGACACATAGAATGTATTTAAGTCCATGAGTTCATACAATGCCCCAAAATTCGTCCTGATGAGACAAAAAAGCGACTTTTTACCCTGACACTGTAATTAAGGGAGAAATCAAGCATCTACCCTGGGCCACTGAAAGGTGAGAAATATTGCTGAGATGCTCTTCTGCAACCCCCAGTGGATGAAGACAAATGAATGCGCCACAAAGAACTCAGAGAATATTGCCTCCTGACGGACAGAAGGATGTGGGGGACCGTGGAGATGCAGTCAGCAAAGTGCTCCTTCACTGGGGAGGCGCCAACACAGAAACAGTCAGGAGTAAGTTCAGAGGGGGAACCCAGAGATGAAGAGGGACTTAGAGATATAATACAAAACAAAGCCCAGACGACAAGGGGAGACTGGGCTGTGTATCTGGTGGTGTCCGCCTGGGTGGCTACACCATAACTGGTGCAGGGAGGTCGCTCCCTAGCTGAGGGAGGGAGCATGACTGGGATGGCGCGTGGAGGGGCGACTGGGATGGCGTGTGGAGGGGCTCCTGGGGACCGGCAAAGGTCCATTTGTGACCTGGGTGGTGGGTGCAGCGGGGTTTGCCTAATAATGACTCACCAAGCCATTCTTCTGTTATGTGGTTTCCCAGATCTGTGTTTTATTTTACATTAAAAAAAAAAAGTTTAAAAAGTGTTCTTAATTAATAGAAAGGGGCTCGGATAGCACCTGCCTCTGGGGTTTTCTTGGGGGCTACACAGGATGCCGCACACAGTCATGAATAAAGTGAGCTCATGATGTTCGAGATGTTATTTTAAGGGTCTTGCACACAGAGCCCACCTGGAGCTTTCTGAAACCCTGTGTAGGTATGTTTATGACCCCCGTTTGATGGCATGGAAACTGAGGCTCAGACTGGCTAAGGAACTTGCTCGGCGTGACAGAGCTGGTGAGTGGGAAGCATACTGGAAGCCAGCAGACTCGCCTTCCCAAAGAACAGGTGCGGGAGCTGTGCACGCACTGCCACCTCCGGGGGCGGCCCCCACGGGGCGGCGGGCCAGGCTGGGAGCGGGCGGCTGAGCTGCTGATGGGGCTTTCACTCGAGCAGCAGGGATGCCGAGCGCTCATGTCACCCTTCCTGGCAATTTCTCATTGTTAGAATTTTAAAAACCATAACGAATGTCCAGGGAATTATGCTGGGTGAAGAGAGCTGACCCTGAAAGGTGACATACTGTATGATTCCATTTACATAATCCTTTCGCTCTGTGTGCTTTAGAGATGTAGCACAGGTTAGTGGCTGCCAGGGGCTTGGGGCTCAAAAAGGATGTGGGTGTGGATATCAAAGGCCAACATAAAGATCCTTGTAGTTCTGAAGCTGCTCGGTATCCGGACTGTGGTGGACATATGAGCCTTCACAGGTGACAGAGTTGTACAAACACACACATGCACAAGTAAAACAGAAAACCTGAGAAGATGGGTGGGTTGTGTGAATGTCAATGTCCTGGCTGTGATGCTGACTACACACATGTCACTGTGGGGGGGACGCTTCCCAGGGCCTCTCTGTGTCCTTTCCTACAACTGCAGGAGAACCTGTGTGACCTCCATAACAATTTCCACTAAAACATAAAATCGAAAAACCACATATACCATTTTCCAAAAACAATAGCAAAAGAAGGGTGAAAGGAGTTTACAGAAACAAAACCCACGTGGGGAGCCCAGGGAAGTGTCACTCACCCTAGAAACGGGCTGACCAGCTGCAGGAGCTCGGAGCCAGACACGAGTTCTTGGTTGAAGAGTGCGATGCAGCGGAGAAAGTTCTCATAGACCTCCTGGCTCTTCAGCACCCTGCGCACCTGCGGGGACAGTGAGCGAATCAGGGGGCCCCTGCCAGGCCCAAGCCCCACTCCTGAGCCAGCTCAATTAGGTGCACAGAGCCACCAACACAGGCATGCTCTAAAGGGACCGGCTGTGGTCTGCAGGGGACCGCTCTTGGTGCGGCAATTCCCGGCTCAGCACGTGCACAGGGCCATCTGGCTGGCTCTGCCCGCTGACTCCGGGCAGGACCCCCAGGACCATCCCTGCTTTAGGAAAGCCACACAGCTTCCAAGTGACTGACGTATTCTCAAACTTGGCATGGGCTTTGAGCTCTTCCTTTCCCACCTGTTTGCTACCTCCCGCCTGCTGGCTGCCACTGGCCACCTGCCACCTGCTCCCACCCCACCTGCTCAGATGTGAGCTGGGTGAGGCCAGCCTGGACGGGAGCAGGCCCAGAGGTCATCGGCCCTGCCGCTCACCTTGTCAAAGAAGGAGAACTCCTGCAGGGTCCCGTACTTCCCCACGGCAGCGATGGACAAGTCTTTGGTACCACGGAGTTTCATTTTCTTCTGTGGAGAGAAATGCTGCGCCATAGATGCTCTGCGCACCCGGCGTCCATCTCTGTTAGAGTTACAACATCGGCGACACTGAGCCCTCCCGACGAGAGCCTGGCAGGTGCGGGGTGAGATCTGCCCGGGACCCCTGTGGATACACTTCTCAGGACCACCCACTTTAGCCCCCATGTCCTAATTAAGAATAAAGGTCATACAAGCACCCTGCCAGCAATCCGAGTTCTAAATCTCAGCAGTTTAGGGCTTTTGATAACAGGCAGAAGCGTCACAGAATAAGAGTAAGGGAGACGTGCCCCTAGATACAATATTAGAAACCCCTCCCCTGCCTGTCTTGTCTTGGGGGCTGTGATGGTGACGGGAAGGGGACAACATAACCAGGATCCTGCAGAAGCCCAGGTTTTAAATCTCTGTGAAAACTTATGATTCTATGCTGGACTGAGACCTGAACTTGGCCACACTCCTGAGGCATTGAGGACGCTACAAAACCATCCCCCAAGTGTCTGAAGAATGATGGGGATGTGTCAAAAGGACACAAGAGCCAGCCCAAAGGGACCTCATTGGCCAAAGCCAAGACAGTTTAGGTATCTAGATAAACACTGAATGTTCTGGATTATAACCTGGAGTCCAGACTGATGTACATAATTAAATAAATGGAGATGAAGAAAAGGCTCTTCCTTATAGTAGAAAGACAATTACTAAATGCACAGAGAATGAAATAATTAGAAAATCATAGGATCTCAGTGCCTCTCACCCCTTAGTGGGGCACCCTGTGCAGTGCCAATCTGCACAGCTGTACGTGGGGCCCTGCCGTGGAAGAGCTGTGATGGTGAAAAGGAGCAGACTGAGCAGGACATCCTGTTTCTGAGGGAGAAGGTAACACTCCTCTCACACAACCTTGTGAACAGGGAAATAGGTGAGCGGCCACCTTAGAGGTGAGCTGACTCCCCCCAGGTCCCACAGCCAACAGATTTCAAGCCAGACCAGAGCCTGGACTCAGTCTCCTGCCTCAAGCCTGCTGCTCAGGGCCTCTGCGGGCTGCTCCCCAGGTCAGAGAAGGCCAGGATGCCAGATGCCCACACAAGCAGACGTCTCAGTACACGGCTGACGGTTACCTTTGCTGGCGCAGACACAGGGCGGAGGAGTGAGGGCCGAGAGCGCTTTTTGCTGTGTTCCAGATTCTTTTCGTGCTCACCCTTTTGGACACTGTTCATTTCACACGGCCCGTTTCCTGTGAACTAAGGACACACACACACACAGGAGGTGGTCAGCGGTGGAGACAGCTGGACCCGTCAGTGCTGGTTCTCGTTGTATCTGAGCACATGGAACCACCTTTGGCTCAGCCCCTGGCCCCAGGGAGCACTGTCTGCCACAGGCCAGGGGCTCTGTCTCAATGTGAGGTGATCATGGCCCTTAAGATGCTCACGTTTACTGGAGGAAAGACCCACGTACCCAGATCATCACAGTCCAACGTAGGGAAGCTGGGAGAAGGCTCACAAAAGGTGTCGATGGACAAGGGTCCTGCCAGGTGAGGAGGACTCAGTGGGGAGACACTGAAGTTGGGCCTCGGGGTTGGGGGCTCACCCAACAGACCACTGACAAGGTCTCTGACTGTGTGTTCGAGTGCACCACAGAAAGGGAAAGCATTTCGGGTGAGAGGACCCACATATGCAAAGCCCTGGCAGCAAGAGAAAGCAGCTGATAGCCGCCAGGTCACTTGGGGGGCCTTGCAGCCAAATTTGTATCACTTTGTATGAATGAGAAAATGCATCTTGGGGGCAGTATCATCACTTGGTGGGGAGCTTGTCGCTAGTCCTGTGAGGCTCTCTACACCAGGCATTGAGTAACAGGTCCGAGTGTTGGCAATATTTATGAAGAATGCTTCTGAAAGGATCTATTCAGCATTTGTATCCATATGAAAGTCAGAGCAGCTACGGTGGACAGACTGTAGCTTTTCTGCAGGACGTGGGCAGGGCTGGGGAGGCACCCAGGGCTGGGGAGGCACCCCGCAGTCAGCCCCACCACCCTGCCTGCACCCACCCCATCACGGGACCTGTACGCAGAGACACTGCACGAAGGACATGCTGTTGGCCTGAAGCATGGGCTGGATGAACAAGACATGGTGCATCCAAACAAAACAGGGGCAACCATCAGATGTGTTATTTAGCTCTGTGTCTCTGTGTCCCCTGCGTCACTGCTAAGGGTAGGCACACCCGATACACTGTTATGTGAAATGAGGGAAAAAAAAAAAACCCAAAACCCTAGGGGCAGAACAAATAGGACACTGTTTTTAAAAAAGAATAAACATTTGTTTGCATATTCAGATGACATTTTTGGAAAGATACATAATATAAGACACTTTTAAGTGCTTAACTCTGAGGAGAATGGGAAACTGAGGCAAGGAAGGAGGGAAGTCTACTTTTCATACTGGGTACTCTTACTAATGCTTGATTTTTTTCATGAATATGTACAATTTTTATAATAGTAATCATAATAATAAAGACCTTTTGTTTAACTACAGGCAAAACCTGTCCCTTAGGGGATTAAACTTCTTTAGAGAATCAGTTATCCGAAGACTCAAAGCTACTCCAAGAACCTAAAGTGGAAAAATTCTCAACTGGTATTCATCACAGATCCCAGAACAGGTGCAGACACCAATTCCTAAAGGAGGCGGGGGTGGGTGACGATACTTGCTGAGTAGGACCTGGGGTGGGGGAGGCCAGGGGAAGGGGGGAGCCCACCGCTTGCCCAGCCGAGCTCGCCCAGCTGGAAGGCAAGCGCAGCATCACTGATCTTCCCCTAATAGCTCAGACAGTTCTTATGTTTTAGTTAAATGTCCCAGTGTGCAAAAAACGCCTAAGGGAGAAGATCCCTCAAAGATCATTCAGGTAAGGGCTGGCAATTCGCCGTGCTCAGCTTGTATCTGTAAATAAAGTTTTACTGGCACACAGCCACACCCATCCGCCACCACATGGCCTGTGGCCAAGGACACTATCTGCTCCGCAAAACCTAAGATACTTACTATCTGGTCCTTTCTAGAAAAACTGCTGATGCTGATCTAGGCCAAACAGTCCAGTTTAATTAAGAGAATACCAAATTTCACCTTTAGTTTCTTTTTCCTGCAGTTTAAATAGAAATCTACAAATTAATATAAAGATCACTTTATACGACAGATTTCTATACGGACATTTTATTAATTTTTAAAAGTTGATTCAATCTTTTAAAATGTACATGACAGCTCTAATCCCCCAATGTACACAAAAACACTGCTGAATTGATAACAAATATCATTTAAAGAAACTGTGTGGGCAGGTGCTTTTCTGAGAGAAATACTCATTTTTCTAGGATGGGCTTTGCCAGGGTCCAATTTCGTAAATGCCGAGTTATGTCCACCAGGGGGCACGCTACCACAGCCCTTGGAGGACAAGCGGCTGTACCGGAACCCCACCCTGACCCCAGACTGTAACTCATGAATTCAGGCTGCTCTTGGTGCAAAGCTGCAGAGCCCCTGCGAGCAGCGCAGACTGCCAGCACTACCAGCTACCACAGGTCTGCTGTGCACTGTCCCCATGGTGCGGGGAGAGGGGGCTCCCCACCCGCCCCCAAAGCGGTTCCGACGTCTACAGAGGTGCACGACTCAGCAAAGGCAGGAAGCCGGCTGAGGAAGCTTCCGATCAGCCTAGGGGGCCATCCTCATCACCACTTCCTAGACGAGGTAGCTGAGGTTTGGGGAAATGGCCCCTGCAGTGGGGAGGGGACAAAGCAAGATGTGAACCATGTGTGCAATCGCGAGCCCCTGTTCCACGTGCCATACCCACCACCAGACAAGGGCTTCGATCACCCCTCCTCAGGTTCTCCCCAAGGGCAACCGGCAGGCCAGGTAGCAGGCTGGCCCTGGAGATGCAGAGGGAGGCCCTAGGAGGAGAGGACGAGACAGCAGCCTGAATCTAGGCCTGCTTTCCCGCACACCCGCAGCTGCTCTTCCCAGATTACTGAGCAACAAGCTGGGCCCCGCAACAAGCATTTAAAGGAAAACAGTTCTCTGAATCCCCACCTGAGCAGGGCTGGTCAGTCCCATGCGAGCAGGGAGGAAATGAGGTCCGGGAGGTGACACAGCCAGCTCAAGCCTGCCTGCAGCGCCCAGCGCCTGAGGGGACCCAGGCTGTGCACTCTCGGGGCTCTGCCCAGCCCCCGACCCCAGGATACCCAAGGCTCTGGGCGGGTGGGAAAGACTGGTTTCAGCTCTCGGACTTGAGGTCAGCCCACAACGGGCACAGAGCTTCCATGGCTCTGAATCAGGTGCTTCTGGGTGGAATCCCCTCTTAGGGATGGTGCTCTGTGTCCTGGGGACAGTAATACGGGGACAAATCCCAACCAGAGGTCCGCTTGATTAACCAAGAGTCTTGAATGGCACTCAAGCTCAAACTGCTGTCGCCCCCTGTGTCCCTTCCTTCAAGACCTGCTGCCCCCGTGGCCTGCGCCTCCAGTGCATCTTCATGACCTGGGAGAGGTGGTGGTGACTTACGAAGGTGGGGAGAGGGGGGACTCGTGTGCTCACATCCCAAGTTGTCATCAAGGGCAAAGAAGGATGAAAAGAGGAAATGGAGCACCCAACAACCTAGGAATAGAAGGACCTTCCTCAAGCCCTTAAGGGGTTTTTCATAAGCAAAGGCAGGCGCCTATGAAAACCTTACAGTTTACATCACGCTCAGCAGTGAAAGACGGAAAGCCTTTCCTCTGAGATCAGGAAGAAGATGAGGAAGCCTGCTCTCACCACTTCTAGTCACCATACTGCTGGAATTTCCATCACAGCAATTAGGGCACACTGTTTTTGTGGAAAGCAGTTTGGCAATTACTCAAAACTTCAGCATAGAGCTACCATATAATTCAGCAATTCCACTCCTAGGTATAGACCCAGAAAAATTGAAAACAGAGACTCAAACAAACCCTCGTATATCCATGTGCACAGCAGCACCATTCACAATCGCCAAAAGGTGGCAACAGCCCAAGTGTCCGTCAGTGGAGGAATGGATGAACAAATGTGCTTCATCAGCACAGCGGGGTTACTGGTCAGCCACAGGAAGGATGAAGTTCTGGTCTGACAAATGCTACATCATGGATGAACCTTAAAATCATTCTGCTGAGTGAAAGAAGCCAGATACCAAAGGACACATGTTGTATGATTCCATCTACGTGTGAAATGTCCAGAACAGGCAAATCCATAGAGACAGAAAGCAGGCGGTGATCGCCAGGGTCCAGGGGAGGAGGGATGGGGAGTGACTGCTCATGGGGACGAGGTTTCCTTTTGGGGTGATGGGAATGTTCTGCAAGTAGACAGAGGTGATGGCTGCACAATGTTGTGAATATGCTAAATGCTACTGAACTGTACATCTAAAAATGGTGAATTTTATGTTACGTGAATTTTACTTCAGTATTTTAAAAACTGTAAGTTCATAGAAAAAAAAGAAAAAGAAGAAATGGAAAGGGCAGCCCAGCAGGCCTCTGGGCACAGCAAAGGGAAAAAGGCTGATGACGGTGCAGTCTGTGCCCCCAACTCCCCATCCCAGGTCCCTCCCTCTGCTCTCACTGCCAAGCCTCAGCCCCCACCCCACCCCTGCCACCAGGACCCTCCAGAGAGAGAGGTGGTGGGCCTGACCCCGACCTGCACCTGCCCACATGGCCCTGGTTATAGGCAGGTCTCCAAGGGTGGACACTCTCTGCCTCCCAAACCACCAAGCCAGCCCTCACCACCCGGCTGTCTGTCCAGAGAAGCCCTTTTGAGGATCTGCTCCAGCTCAACGTGGAGGTGGAGCCTGCACTGGGGTCCCATTGGTGTCTGTGCCCTGTGTGGCTTCTGGAGGAACCCGGCACACGTGGGGAGTGGACAAACCTGGCCCGGCCCTGGGAGCCGCACTGCTGAGGAAGCGGCCTGGGACTGGGGCAGGTGCTCTGAACTCACCAGGGAGCGCTTGGCTTCGGGCAGGAACTGTCCAAACTCGGAGAGCAGGTCCTCCTGGCCCCGGAAGAGGTTGGCCACCTCGGTGAACACCTCCTCCTCAGACATGCCTCGGAACGGACGGCCCTTTGTGCTCAGCTGCTCCTTCTGCCGATTTTCAGGAAAGGGAAAATGAGTCATTAGCCAAGCAACCAGGAGGCACCCCAGGCTGTGACATTCAGGCATCCCACTGTGGAGGAGACAGAGGGACAACTCACAAAAGAATCGACTGGCAGACCCCATGACTGCTGCCACCAGGAGGGGCTCAGCCAGCTGCCCCGCTGACAACTCAGGGTGTCCCGCACCAGCTCCCACCCCCACCCTCTGCTCTAGAGAACAGTCCTGTGTGCTTGTGTCTTCACCCCACGGCACAACTCAGCCTGAGCCCCGGTCACGGATGGGGCCTGTGCTGGGAGCGTGGAGAGGACGTGGGATGGGCACGGTCATGGAAGGACTTGGCCCCGGCCCGTGCGCCCCTCGAGCAGAGGATGAGGAAGTGTGAGGTCAGGGGCAAACCCACGGTCCTCCCGAGGGCAAGAGGGCTGGTTCTGCTGGGTTGGGGAGCGAGGAGCTAGCATTGGGTCTGGAAGGCGAAGAGGGTGAAGAGGGAAGGCAAGAGACTTACAGGCCAAGGGACCTGTCTGCCCAGAGTCAATAAGACTCTGGAAGGAAGACAGACTGCTCTGGACCCTAAAGCAACAAGATGAGGACCAGAGGGGACTCAGGTCCGGAGGGCAAGAAGCGGCCTTGCCCTTTGGAAGTTAGTCCCCCTCAACTGTACACCCAAGAATGTGAGGAGAGAGAGGCGTTGGTGTCGGGCCCTCCCAGAGGGCAGGGCAGGGCAGGGCTTTGACACCACCCGCCCACAGCTGCAAAGGGGAAGAGACAAGGCGCCCTTGGTGTGCCCTCCCCTTCTGGTACCCTGCGGAAAGCTCATTTCTAATCCGGGCACACAGAGCACCTATTTAGGAGGGAGAAAAAACTGCCTCCACCCTCATCCGCCCAAAGTTACTGGGACACTTGAGAGCCAAAGAAAAAATCGGCAAAGACCACTGAGTTCAGAGAATAAACACAAATCATCTCTATACAGATGAAACAATGATCAGACTGAGTGATGCCTGAAGAAATATTATTTAAAACAGCATCACAACATTTCTACTCATCAGACTGACAAAGAGGATGAGGGCTCTGCCAGTCGATTTCTGATGAGGGAGTGAGGAACTGGGCACTCCCATGACAAGGCGGAAAGAAACGCCGGTGCCATCGGCAGAGTGAAGTGTGGCACCATCTATGATGCTGTCACAGGCACACATGCTCTGACCTAGGGACATACCTGCTAGGAGTTTCCCCACAGAGACAGTCAGATGCTCTAATACCTGTTTTGAACACAAATCTGAGACATGTACTAGGGAATGATTTGAGCGTGGTGTGGATTTTGCATTTGCTGATGCAGGATTCTGTCCGGGGCACCATGGGGTGACAGGGGAAAAGGGCACTTGGCAGAGCCGAGACACACAAACCCCCCACCCCCACCCCCCCTCAGATGTTAAGAGCCACGCCACTGTCTGGGGTGACAACATCCAGTCTCATTTCAGGAAGCCTCCTCCTGGTACCTCACGGTGACCCACAGGCTGCAACCTTCCCAAACCCACATCCACAGCAAACCTCAGGTCTTCTCCAAGGTCAAGTGCCGGAGGTACTGCAGCATTCACGTCACGCTCAGCCATTTGCTGTGTGTACAACGGCGCTACCGGTCTTTAGCAGGTGCCTATCTTTTTCTAATATGGTGCCAATAGTTTCTGAATGTCGTGCCCAGACCCCATTTTCCCATAAGTCCCGTGATGGGTGCGGATTTGCAGAGAGCGGTCATTTTTAGGGACATCAGGGCAGAACTGGCTGTGCTCATCCAGGTGCACGACATACGCATGAAGCTGTAGAAGGGAAAGGCTGCCCACGGCTGACCCAAGGCAAGCACTGTGCTTAGATCAATGACCTCAGTTAACCACATTTAATTGGGGTCGGCACCACTAGCATTACAGCCATTCTATGGATTAGAACCGCAAGGTTCAGGAAGGTGAGGAAAAGGGCTCAGAAGGGAGCGGGGCAGAGATTTAAAACATCAGTAATTTGTAGCCAGGTTTATTCAGAGTCTTTTAAAAATCTGAGCCAATGATCTAAAATCAGGATAATTCACACAGAAATTCAGATTGTACAGAAGATTTCATTTTTAAAAGTGGGTTCCGTTGCTTAGAAACATAAAAGGCACGGACACTGTACGTCTGGGTGAGGATGATGTCCAAGCTCTCTGCACAGACACCCTTGCTGCCGGCCTGCCTGTACTCCCTGTCAAGTTCCCTGAAGCCAGCTTCTTGCTCCAGCCCCTGGGCCTTTGCCCAGGCCATCCCGGCACCAAGAGTCCACCTTTCACCTGATGGCTCTGACCCCTGGAGTCTGATGAGGCTGGCAACCATTAACTCTGACACACCTCTCCTACACACGCCCCTTCTTTTCCTCCCTAATCATTTCTAAGTTCCTTCCACCCCTAAACTGAACTAGAGAGCAACAGCAACCATTCATCTCTGTCCACCCAGCGCCTGGCACCAAGCCCAGTTGTAATCAGCATAGATGGAGGGTAATTCTATTGTCTAAACAATAACAAAGCCATCTTACAAAAAGAAAACTTCCTGAGTTCTTTCTTAATCCTTTAATGTGTTTCCCCTAGTGAGGGTGCAGAGGTGCCTCAAAGAGCAAATTAAAATCAAAACAGAACTCCAACAGGCATCTGTACACCCATGTTCACAGCAGCGTTATTCACAACAGCCAGAATGTGGAAGCAACCCAAGTGTCTGGTGACGGTTGAATGGATAAACAGAAGGAGACATATCTGTATGGTGGAACATTATTCAGCCTTAAAAAAAAAAAAGGACATTCTGACACCTGTTATAACATGTATAGACCTTGAGGGCGTTATGCCAAATGAAATAAGCCAGTCACCAAAGGACAAATCCTGTACAATCCCACTCATATGAAGTCCCTACAATAGTCAGATTCATAGACAGACAGTAGAAAGGAGCTTGCCAGGGCCTGGGGAAGGGGGCGAGGAGTTAGTGTTCAATGGGGACAGTTTTGGCTCAAGGTAAAAGAAGTTCTGGAGGTGGATGGTGGTGATGGTTGCACAACAATGTGAATGTACTAAGTGCCCCTGAACTGTACACTTAAAAATGGTTAAAATGGTTACATTTTACATTATATATACTTTACCACAGCAGAAAAAAATTTAATGCAAAAAAAGAGCTAATCAGAATTTTACAGGATTTCGTGAATTCAGATGAGAAAATCTGAATGTTTCTGACACACCTAATATTGGATGATGCTACAAACACCCACAAGGAAGTGTGACCTAAGACTTCTTACCTGGTAAGTGTGCAGGATCTCCAGGAATGACCTGTAGATTTCTGGGTGGTCTAGAAAGCGGGTCTTAATCTTGTTCACGTAGCTGATGGCATTGTTGAATTCCACGGAATCTGACTCCAAGGGCACCTGTGGCTTGTCCTCCTTATACAGCATCTGCTGCTTGAAGTTCTCGGCACAGTCGCTGTGGTTGTGTGAATTCTCCTGACAACAACATCACAGTGAGTTACTGGCGGGTCCAACACCGGGAACAGACAGTGAGAAGCACCAGACTGAGCCACTGTGCATGGGGACAGGCAAAACTTAGCACAGAGCCAAGTTTTTCAACTGGATGCAGAAAAAGCTGACTTCTTGAGGCCTGGAGAGAGGGAAGCGGGGTGGGGGCACCTAGAACACGGAGACAGCCCCTGCTTGGCATGCTGAGCTCCCGTGCGTTCCTGGGAGGGTCTCATGAACTCACCTCTGCCTGATCCTTCTAGTAGATTCAAAGAACGTGAAACTGTGACTGACACACACACTCTACACTTCCAAAAATGAGCACTTGGGAGGAATTTACAGAAAGTGAGTGGTTTAACTCTTTTTGGAGCAGAGCTTTGGGCTGTTTATAAGAGAAGTCTTCCCACACCTCTTGCCAGCCAGCCCATTTCAGCAAGACTTTAACCTGCTGTCACAGCAGGTATGGAATGGGGACCCCGTAGTGAGGAGGGCCCACTGTCCAGGGCTGCGGGACTTTTGGTGCCAAGCAAGTCGTGTGACAAAAAGAGGTGCCCTGAGCAGGCATCGAGCTTTCCCTCTGTTTATGTGGTTTTCTGTCAACATAAACAGAAAACAGACACAGTCTCTCTCCCGGGAAGTCGGCACCCTAATTCACAATGAGACACGTCCCAAAGGAGGTGATATTTATGCTCCTAAACTGGTATTTTTGTTTGTGTGTTGTGAGGATGGCCTCCCTCTGCCACTGCCCACGGCTGTGCTGTCAGGAGAGACCCTGGCATCTTGCAGGTCCCCGCCCAGGTCTCGGCAGGTCGGGATCCCTCAAGTTCAGCTTGAGGTCTTTGTTTACTCAACACCTTCTCAGTGAGTCTTCCAGAACCATCCTGCACCAAAGTAAAATGATCCCGTCTCCCAGTCCTCTGAGCCCCTTTCTTGCTCTATTTTTCTCCGTGGCACATATCACCTTTCTACACATAACACATTTTACTTATTTTCCTGTCTGTCCAACCCTGATCAAAAGGCAAACTCCAGGAGGGCAGGGATTCTACTTTGGTCACTGCTGTATCCCTGGTGCCTGGAACAGTACTTGGAACAGACTGTGCTTCATCCACATTGGGATGATCAGAAGGACGGATGAAGGAAAAAATCGAGCCTACTGTCTCCATCCTGTGGAACCTGGCACTGCATCTGGCACCGACAGCCGACCCTGGGACTCCAGGGAACCCAGGCACGCTGCCGCCCACCGCTGCAGAGCTGTCATCACCACAGACACCTCTGCCAGGCACACCTGCTGTCATGAGTAGGTCTCCTACTGTGCTGGGGCTGCCATGACAAGTACCACAGACTGGGCGGCTTCAATGACAGACTGATCTCCCAGTTCT
Organism: Camelus ferus; assembly: GCF_009834535.1. Classification (NCBI taxonomy): domain Eukaryota; kingdom Metazoa; phylum Chordata; class Mammalia; order Artiodactyla; family Camelidae; genus Camelus; species Camelus ferus. The sequence goes on from NC_045717.1 coordinate 17,157,138, forward strand.
GGAGGCTGGAGTTCATGATCAAGGTGTCAGCAGGGCTGGCATCTCCTGAGGCCTCCTGGCCAGCAAACAGGTGTCTTCCTGCTGTGTCCTCGCATGGTCGTCCCTTTGTTTCACACGTATCCCTGGGGTCTCTCCATGTGACCAAATTTCCTCCTCCTTAAGGACACCAGTCAGACTGGATTGAAGCCCACTCTAATGGCCTCATTTCACCTAAATTACCTCTGTAAAGACCCTATCTCCAAATACAGTCACATTCTGAGATACTGATTAGGACTTCCAGATATGAACTGGGGGGGCAGGCCACAATTCAGCCCATTAACAATGAGTGTAGAGGCAGCTCTAGAAAGTCTGAGCCAAGGAAAACAGACACACAAAAGATCCAGAGTAGTCACAACTCTAAAGACGATTTCTCCCTGGCACTGGAATTTGTCCTAGGACACTGGGGATGTTCCTGCTGACTGCCTCGGCTTAAGCTCAGAGGTCTGCACTTGTGTTCCTTCAGGGAACATAGGCTTGGTGGTGGAAGGAGCTGGGCAGGGGTGGTGGCGGGGAGGGAGCAGCCTTGGAGCCAAGATTTGCTTCAGAGGAGGCTGTGTGCTCACTGGGAGCTCCCCACCACTATGAGAAGGCATTTGCAAGCACCGAATGCTTCTTCCAATTCCCTGGAGTGAGTCACTGGGATGAGATGGAGAACCACCCCTGGGGACCAGGGCTCGGCAAAAACTGCCAGACAATAATGGTGCAACCACGGTGGCAAACACGCTGGCGATTCTTCAGGAAGTTAAACACGGCCACCACGTGACTGAGCAATTCTACTCCTGGATATCCGCCCAAAGAACCAAACACAGGCTTTCAAACAACCCCTCAGACATGCAGGTTCACAGCAGCCGTGTTTGCAACAGCCGAAAGGTGGAAACCACCCACATGTCCATCAACTGATGAATGGATGAACAACATGTGTTCCATCCACACAGTGGAGTATTATTCAGCCTTAAAAAGGAATGAAGCTCTAGTACAACGTGGATGAACCTGGAAAACATCATGTTGAGAGAAGGAAGACCAGACAAAGAAGGATATAATGGTATATGATTCCATTTACATGAAGTATGCAGAACAGGAAAATCTACAGACAGAAAGGGGATTCGTGGCTGCCAGAGGCTGGTGGCAGGGGAGAACTGGGAGGTACAGTTTCTTTTAGGGGTAATAGAAACTTTCTGGAATTGTAGTAGCAGCTGCACAGGGTTGTGAATATACTAAAAGCCACTGAATTGGACACTTTAAAATGGTTACAATGATGAATTCTATGTTATGTAAATAATACCACAATTAAATTTTTTTAACGTAATCTGAAAAATGTAAAAACCACTGGCCAAACAAAAATAAGCTGACTTTGTTCCATGGGCCATAGTCTGCCAGCCCTAGGTCTAAACTTTCTAGAACAATTCAGGCTTTTGTCTTCTCTGTCTGCACTGGGTGTCCTGGACCAGGCAGTCAGAAACGACTTCTAGACACTGACGAGCCGCCTTATGTGGCCAACATGGCTGCCTGGGTGTCCACAAACAGCCCCACCTACTTAACACCTTTCAAACAGACATTCCAGTCACACAACAGCCCCCACTCCCAACTCCCCACCCCTCCAATCCCCAGCCTGGCTCATCTTGCCAGGTGCCACCTTCACCCAAAGGCTCGGGCATCCTGGAATCATCCTGGACTTCTCACTCTGACACCCCACCCTGGTCCACATCACTCTCTACTCCAAATGGATCACACGGAGCCCGCTCCTGGTCTCCCAGATCCTCTCCTGCCCTCTCAGTCCATTTCTAGTACAGCAGCCAGAGCAGCCTTTTCAGAACTCTCCACTGGCTTCCCACGCTCCTGGCTCTCTCTCTCCCACACTTTCTGCCTCAGGTCCCAACTCCACGAGTTTCCTGGCTGTTTCTCAGGCACAGTCACTCATCCCTACCTCAGGCCTTGACGCCCCCACTGGGAAGACTCCCCCGAAGACACAGGCCGGCCCTGCCTCCCTCATTCAGCATCTGCCCACAGCACCCCCAAGCCCGGCCCCTGCTGTCTTCCACGCGCAGCACTCAACTCCCTCCTGTACTTCTAGCTGCCCATACGTGACCATGCAAGCACCCTGAGAGCTGGGACTCTGAACGAACCCCAGGGCCTGGCACAGAAGAGGGGGTCTACACCTGCCCCGTGGAGGATGAAGACACAAACACAGGAGGTGACCTGCCAGGAACTGACTGATCTTCCAAATGACCCTCCCCGAGGGAGGACGGCAGACCCCTCCCTGAACGTGCAGGGGTCACTGTATTACAAGCTGCAGCTGGTGGTTCATCTCTTTCCCTCTGTCCAAGCAGCTGTCGTCCCAGCCAAGCACAAAAGGGCCAGCCCCCTGAGAGGCAGGGTCCGTCCTGAACGCAACCCAGGAGCCAAGATGCGTTACTTTCCCACCAACATCCAGTATCTTGTTCCTCCAATGTCCCAGAACAGGGGCACAGTTGTGAACAAGACAGACGCGGTCTTGCCTGATCTGGAGGACTCATTCTGCCAGGAAAGGCAAACCAACAAGAAACAGTGTATTTTTTAATTCCTTAGCTTAGCTATGCTACCTTGAAATACATAAAACAGGGTGCTATGAAAATGACTTGGGTGGGAGTTGGGGGCTCTCTGAGGAGCTGACGTTACATCTGGGGCCAACCAGATCTGAAATGATGCTGACTCAGGAGGCCGCAGCTGCGGCAAAAGGACATTCTTCCCGCCATGGTCCCCGCCCCTCTCTGGCTCCTCCACCCACGTCACGGCACATATTTGTCTATCTTCCCCTTAGACTAGTGTTCTCTGCTGAGGCGATTTTGCCCCCTGGGGACACTTCACAATGTCCAGAGACATTCTGGGTTGTCATACTTGGGGTTGGGGGGGTGCTACTGACATCAGCTGGATGGAGGCCAGGGATGCTGTTCACCACACTACCCGGGACGGACCCCACCAGAAGGAATGATCTGGCCCCAGTGACAACAGTGCTGAGGCTGAGATACACTGCACAAAAGGCTCCCCCGAGGCTAAGACTCACTTCTCTTCCTCAGCACCTAAGAACTCCTCCCTCCCTGTTGACAGGACTCATGATGAAGTGAAAAAAATGAAAGGAAAAAAAAAGAAAAATCACATAAACACAAAGCTGTACTTCAAAACAGTGAAACCAGAAAAACCAATTTAAAAAAATAAAGCCCCAGGGCACTTGAAAAGGACTCTTGGCAGCTGAGAGGACACCTTGTTCGCACCTGGTATGACGCAGGGCTGGAAACTGGCAGGTCCATGGATGTGACTGAAAGCAGGTGGGTGGCGTGTGCCCCAAGGGAATGAAGGACGGGGACCTCTCCAGCTGAGGAAGGGCCCTCCGTGTGGCTGCTTCCAGGCACAGCAAGACTGGGAGGCCCCGGTAAGCAGCTCTCAAGGTATCAAGGGAAAGTTCGCATCCAGCCTTTCTTCAAGTTAATAGACCTGCGGTCACCAAACCGCCCAGGGCAGGAGCAGACAAGACTGGTCCGGTCTCCTTATCTCTCCAACAGTCCTGGAAGCTGTGTGTGGGACGACAGCGGCCCCGTGGCTATTTAAAGGAAGGTGAGGTTCATGTGGAGATCCAGCCCCGAGAGCAGTTACTCCAACAGGGGCTGAGAAAGGCGAATTCCACACATGAGGTGCAGCTTAGGTCTCGGAGTCCCTCCTCATGAGTGATGGCAAGGACACCAGCAATTACGCAGCGCTCCGGATTCAGCAGACCGCTTCCGCGCACACTGCTGCAAATGAGACTGCTTTCCTCCCAGCCGTGAGCACTCTGCTTTTTTAATCCCTGCTAAGGCTTTTATCATCTGGAGGCAGGAGCGCTACCTCTGCATCCTGGCGCTCCATTTGCAAACATGAAATGGAAGCTCTGGGCTTCCAAGTTCCTTTTTAAAACTGAGGCGCGCTGAGTTTTGTGCTGATGGTGCAGTCTGCCTTGCGTAGAGAGAGAGCAGAATGTATGTGCCAGCTCCCCTCGGAGAGGGTCCAGCCACCACCACACTGCCTCTTACTGTTCTCTTTTCAAATCCTGACGCCCTAATGGATAGGACACTCTACAATCTCCTTCCTCAGAGGAGAAACCTACCAAATGCTTCTGGAGTAGATTTTATTGGTAACCTTCCCTGCAAAAACCCCTGGGGCAGAGATGGAGAAGGTTCAAAGAGCTGGTTCACTCACACCAGAGCTTCTCAATGCTGTGATTTTTGCCCCCAGGAGACACTGGGCTTTGTCTGGAGACATTTTTGGCTGGCTCGACAGGGTGAGGGCCCAGTGGGTGAAGGCCAGGGACACTGCTGAACGCCCCACAGTGCCCTGGAGAGCCCCCCCGTAACTAAGTGTTAAGCCTTCAATGGCAACAGGGCCGAGAAGAGAAAAAGACAGTGGTTACTTTATAAGAGTAAAGCTCAAACAGGCTTTTTCTCAGGGATTTTGCTGAGCTCAAACAAGAAGAGACTGCAGAGACAGAAGAGGCACGAACCTGTCCCACGAGAAAGAAGAGACCAAAGCCACAAGCCTGAGCTGAGTCAGTGATCCCGTCGGCAGGTAAATGAGGCACAGCAACGATAAAAATAGCAAGTCACACATGCATCTCCACCGCTTTACTGTGTGGGCGGCACCGAGGGTGATCAGAGGGACCACATGCCCAGGTACAAGTGTGGCCTGCTTAGTGTGCTCAGTGGGAAAGCCTCAAGCCAAGACCTCAGTGACTGCGGATGTGATTATTTTGACTGGACATAAAACTGTGTTAGGAGAATGCCTCCTTGGCACGCATACACGCACACACACACACACGTATACACAAACACATCCACTCTTGATTTAAATCCACCAAAGGGATCAATTTGGGATCAGAGGCTGCCTGTGTAGGTGTTTCCATCTATTTTGATTTGACTACAAGCACTTGAAGAAAAAGATGGGATCTTCACCAACTTTCCAGCAATGAAACCCACAAGGCGCGCTGCCCAGCCTGAGTACCTGAGCACCAGGGCGGGCTGCGCTAAGGTCAGGTCACTCAAACCACTGCAGCGGCGTACCTGGTTTGACAGGGGCGACTGTATGTTCAACTTGCCATTCTTGGGAATGTCTATTCTGTACCCGAGAGGAAGGAAAGCGTTGAATCCAACAATGAGGTCAGGGTGTTCGTGGAAGAGCTGTGACACCCGTCGGATGACTCCAGGGGTATCGATGCTGGAACAAAGAAGAAGAAGAGTGGGCAGGAGTGTCTTGCAGAGCAAATTCAAACAAAAGCCACTCCTGACTCCCCTAACCACACCGCATCACGGGCTTCTCAATGGACAACAAAGCACCCTAATACGTGACTGGTATGATTCTGCTGATGACGGTGATCCACTTCAGAGGCAGCCACATCTGGGTTCCCTGTGCCTTCCTGGCAAAAACCAGAGAATATGTGCACTGCACAGCACAGCTCCCGAAACACTGCAAGCAGGTGCGCTCGGTTCCGAAAATGTCAAGACGGCCAACTGCGAGTCCTGGGTTCCAAGAAGTGAGAGGAGGTCAAAGTCCTCTAAACATGAGATAAATTCCTCATTCTGGATGAATTAAGGATTGACTATGACAAATGAGTTGTTCCCTGCAACTGACTGTAATGCCTAAAAACCAAAGGCCCTGCAAGTAAAGAAGTGGCATTAAGAATTCAAGGGGGGAGAGGGGGTCCCCCTGAGGGCTGCACTCAGGGCCAAAGCCTTAACATCCTGCTTATGGAAGGAAACCAGGCAGGCCCTGCCATGTTTCCTCAGATGGGGAAGCAGCCCCGTAGGGATGTGACATGCAAGAATCTAAGTCAGAGGTATGGAGTTCTGGTCCCACCTCTGCTCCTACTATGGGTCTGGGCAAACCCCTGGCCCACTATAAGCCTCAGTGGGCCTACTGTCAAACAGTGTATGATAGTGGGGTTCCCAGATCTACCTTAACTCTCTTGATTCTGTGCGGATGCAAACTGCTAATGTGTTTTAAACGGCTTCTAAGTGCTAGGTTCCTTACTAAGCACATTTTATGCACATTATTTCCAAGCAGGCCTGGGACTCGGTTGAGGTCAGGAAGGCACTCACCTTGGGAACAAGAATTTAAAGGGGAGAGAGTGTCAAAACATTCAATAATCAAGATAAATAACATTTTCGTGCAGGGCTTGAAAAAAATCAAAATTAATTTTTAAAAACCCTCAATGAACGAAATTCATTTAAAAATCAACATTTTGAGTAAAGGTAGGATGGGACCCTGTGCTTGCTAGACTGCCTCCCTCACCTCACCCCATCCCTGCCGTCGTTCCAGAAGCCCCTCAACAGCTCCACCAAGGGGTCCCATTTTCTGAGGTTCTAAGAAGTTCCACGACCTGCGCAAGGTCACCCTGTTGAGGGGCAGCCGGGGCTGGGGACTCCCACTCTTTTCAGGCAGACTGCGGCCCACGGCGGCCCCCCGGGGTGGGTAGGGGCCCCACAGGTACCTCTGGCTTTTGAACTCCTTCATGATCTCCAGGAAGCCGTTGTAAGTGGCTGGGTCGCTACCGAATCGGATCTTCACCTGGTCCAGGTAGGTGAGGGCGTCCTCCACCTGCGGGGAGGGGGAGGGTCCCGGTGGGCTACGGTCGACCGAGGAGGGAAAGGGGCAGGGGTCCCTGGCGGGAGAGGGACGGGCCGGGTCCCCGAAGGGCGTAGGTGAGGAGTCGGGGGTCCCGGGCCGCGCATAGGGGAGGCCGAGGCGGGGCCGGGGCCGGGCGGGGCCCGGGTTGGGGGCGTCGGCCTGTGGGGGCTGGACAACCGAGTCCCCGAGGGAGGGCTGGGGCACGACTCACGTGCACTGGCAGTTTCTCGTGGCCGGCAGAGCCCGAGCGACCCCAGCGGGCGCCGCTCAGCCCCCTGCCCGCGGGGCCGCCGCTGCCGCCGCCAGCGTGCGCCATGTTGGAAGTCGGAGCCGCGGCCCGCCCCGCCCCCGCCCGAGGGCTGGCCGCGCATGCGCGGGCTCCGCCTAGGGGGCGGGGTCTGGCGGCTCCAGGGAAGGCGGGGTTCCTTGAGGGCTCACTCTAGGTTCTTACTCCTAAAATTGAAACGTGAATAATGCTTTATATACCACGGATAAACCAACCAAGACCTGCCACCTGCTTTTGTCCCACGTCACAAGCAAGCTCAGAGTGATTTTTACAATTTTAAAAGTTGGGGAAAATCCAGGAAACAAGACTATTCCGCGACACGTGAAAAATGTATGAAATTCAAATTTCAGTGTTTGTAAAATAAAGTCTTACTGGAACGCAGTCACGCCTACTTGTTTATCTATCATCTATGGCTATTTTTGCACTACACAGCCGGTGAATAGCTGCGACAGATGCTAAGATCTACACAGTCTGATGTATTTACTGAAAAATGTTGTGGACCCCAGCTTTAAAGGGTTGATGTGACAACTGTGTATGGCCACACAGCACCCTAATGTAGGGCCCTGCGGTGAACTTCTGCTAAATTGCTCTTGATTAGTTCTGCTCCTCCTATCTTCACTTCTCTAGTCCTGACCCCATCAGTTCCCCCACTGGATCAGTTCAGGAGCCTCTTAACCAGTTTTTCCAGTCCCAGGGCTATCAAGAACTGAGATCATTCCACAGCTGTTTTCAAACCCAAGGCCTTCCTTTTTTTGGTAAGTAGAATCCAAGCACCTACCTGCAGCATTGAAGGCAGTAAGAACTTGGCCCTTACAAACCTTTTCTAGGCAGAATTTTCCACCCAGGCAAGCTGTCCTCTATCTGTACAGCGCCTCCTGACAGTGCCTGCCTAGCCTGGCTGCTTACTGGCCCCGTGCATTGGCACATACCATTTCCTTTGCCAGAAGCCCTGCTCTATCTCTTCATTACACAGAAAACACCCTACACATCCTTCAAACTACAACCCAGATGTCCTGTCTTTCAAGAAGCTACGCTCCTCTGCCAGAGGCAGACCCCTTCTCTGCCATCTCACAGTCCCTTGTACACCATCTTCGTTTGGTATCTCTTTTTATATGTGAAGAGGTGCAGGAAAGCTGAGAATACATTGGCAATGAATGCATCATTTGCCAGTGGTCAGGAGTAGAATGGTGAACAAAATCTACAAGGCTTTTCTCTCCCACAGCCATCAGTCCTTCAAGAAGGATACTAATCAAATAATCACACACGCAGAGGGAGGGTATAGCTCAGTGGTAGCGCGCATGCTTAGCATGCAGGAGGTCCTGGGTTCAATCCCCAGTAATCTCCATTAAAAATAAGTAAATAATCACATATTGAAATATAAAGTTTCAGCTGTAACAGATACTTCAAATAGAAGGTACAAGTGTAATAGTTACTCTGTTCCAGTTACTATGGCTGTATAAGAAGCCATCTCAAGATTTTAAGGTTTACAATGACAAGAACATTTGTTTTGCTCTCCAATCTGCAACTTGGGCAGGCTTGGCAAGGATAGCTCATCCCTGGCCCTTCAGTGTCAGCTGAGTGGCTGGAAGGCTGAGGCTCGAATCCTCTGAAGATTTACTCACATGTCCATCAGTTGCTTCTGGCTGTAGGTTGAGGCTGGTGCTAGGGCTGTTGCCAAGAATACCTACATGTGACCTCCTTATGCAGCCTGAGATTCCTTACAATATGGCAGCTGAGTCCCAAGACCAGTCATCCTGAGAGGAGCAAGTTAGCCAGGTGGAAGCCTTGTAGCCTTTTTCTGATCCACCCTTGCAAGTCACACAGACTCAAAAGTCCCTCCCAAATTCAAGGAAAAGACAAACAGCCCCCAGAACCTGGGAAGTAGCCAGATTCTGCAATAACATGGGGGATAGGAAATAATGCTATGACCATTTTTGGACAATATCTTCTGTCACCCAAGGGACTTAACCCAGTCTGGCAGGGGATGAGAAAGTCTTCCAAGAGGAGGTGGCATTCTAGTTGAGTTTTGAAGTACATGTAGGCGTTCACTATGAAAGTCAGAGGGACTGGCTGTGCAAAGGCCCTGTGGTGAGAAAGAGTGTGGCACATTTGAAGAACTTAAAAAAAAGAAGAAAAGACCGGTGTTCTTGGACTGCAGAGGAATTGGAGGGAGAGAGAAGGTGCAGAATTAGAGTGGAGAGGACAGAAGGGACAGACCACTTATTCTTATGGGATGAGGAATGACTTAAGGCTTCCAGTCTTGACATTTAGTACTGGTAGAAACTGCGTATGGGTTCTATGCAAGGAGCTGTTTGAGCAGCTTTGAAATTGGAAGCAAATGTTCTGACTACTACTCTGCAGAGAAGTGATTGGAGGGGAGCCAGGGAAGATGCAGGGAGGCTGTTTCAGTGTTTCGGCAGGCAAGGATGATGGTGACTTAGGTCAGGATGGGAGCAGTTGAGGTGGAGAGAAAGGGGTGGAAGGAAGTGATATTCAGAACGTACAGTAAAGAGGGCGTGGTGCCAGGTGGATATAGGGATGAGGGGGAAAGAAGCATCAAGGATGCATGGCTCCCAGCCCACAAGGGAATTCTGTTCAGTCTCAGTGTATTCCTGTCTGAACCAGACTCTGAGGCCACCAGAATCTGGGCAGTCTTTTTCACAACACCACCTCCTGGCAACAATCGGCATGTGTGGGCTTCTGATATGCCATGGAGTCCTCACACAATGCTCCTCTCCCACAAGCATCACTTTCACTATTCCATTCTTTTAATAGGTCTCATAGAGTCAGAGGAAATCCTCACTCATTTGGCGAACAGGCAACCACAATCCAATCCCACCTCGGGTATGTATGAGTTCTGAAGGATGCATGGATTCAGGTATGCGTGTGTGTGAGTGCATGTGTGTGTGTGAGTGCATGTGTTCAACATGTGGCCAATTGTATACGTACATCTTTTCATTTTTATTTTTATAAAGCATAAAAAGTTGCTAAGCTGATTTTTTCTTTACCATTCTCGTCTACACAGATTAAATTGAAATCCTCACAGATAAACAACAAGGACCTACTGTATAGCACAGGGAACTATATTCAACATCTTGTAATAACCTATAATGGAAAAGAATCTGAAAAAGAATAAACACACACACACACACACACAAATGAATTCACTTTGCTGTAGGCCAGAAACTAATACAACATCGTAAATTAACTATACTTCAATAAAAAATTTTAAATGGTTTGTATAAAAATTAAAAAATCCTTAAACATTTTTTTAAAGTAGAAGAAAATGAAAACCTTAATGTTGACTGTTTAGATAGACAGTTCAGATAAAATTGGAACACAAATTTCCTTACCATTTGTCTAATTTAGTGGCATTAAGATAAGATTCTTAGATAGGTCTTGGGTTGGGTAGTGTTTTGGCAAGGTTAAGAAGACAAGATCAAATGATCCTATTTTGAATAAATCTAAGTCTTCTCAGGTGGCAAACTTCAGGACTAAAATCTCTAGTGTTGTGGCAGAATTCTAAGGCTGCCAGAGATTCTCACACCCTGGTATGAGCAACTTGACTTATCTCCCATCCTGGAGTGTGGGTGGGCCTGGGAACATAGTGGATGTCATGCCTACATTTAGGTGATGCTACATGGCCAAGGTGAAGGGAATTTGCAGGTGTATTTAAGGTCCCAAGTGAGTTGATTTTGAATTAATCAGAAGGCAGATTATTCCTAATGGGCCTGACCTAATCAGTGGCACCCTTTAAAAGATAATCTGTGGGGGGAAGGTATAGCTCAGTGGTAGAGCGCACACTTAGCATGCATGGGTCCTGCGTTCTATCTCCAATACCTCCATTAAAACTAACAAACAAACAAACCTAGTTGCCTCCCCCTCCCCAAATTAATTAATTAAAAAAAAAAAGATAACCTGGAGGTCACAGCCTTGAAGCAGTAGAGAGGTGTGATGATGCTGGCCTTGAAGGAAGAACCAGCCACGTTGTAACTGCTTATGGACCAGGGCTCTGAGCCTCTCAGTGAGATCTCAGCCTGGCTGACACCTTGTGGGACCCTGAACAGAGAACCCAGCCACACTGTGCCCAGACTCCTGACCCACAGCTACAGTGAGAGAATGAATGACTGTTAGTCTCAGCTGCTAAATTTGTGGTAATTTGTGGGGCAGAAACTGATAACTAATTACCAGGAAGTAGTCTTATTACAGCCGTTTACCCTGTGATGATGAGGTGCCAATGCTGGTTCTTCAAGTGGAACCAATGTACCACTCTGGTGGGGTATGTTGACAATGCAGGTGGGGCAAGGGTACAGCTCAGTGGTAGAGCGCCTGCTTAGCATGCACGGGGTCCTGGGTTCAATCCCCAGTACCTCCATTAAAAAAAAAAATGAATAAACAGATAATGGAGGAAATGACACATGTGTAGGGGCAGGGGATATATGAGAAATCTCTGTACCTTTCACTCAATTTTACTGTGAACCTAAAATCACTCCTGAAAATAGTCTATTTTTAAAAAATTTACCCTAAAAAAAGAAAAGAAAAAAAAACCACTACCCTAGATCTAATCAAGCCTTTTAAGACGAGGGTTGGCAGATTGTAAATATTTTATATTTTAAACAAATAAATAACGATATAATAAAAGATAAAAATAATATTATAAATGTTATATGTAATATAAAGATACATCATGTTTGCTATATAATATATAATATATGCAATATTAATATGTATAGTGTAAATGTAAGTATATATAATATAAATAAATATAAAGGGCCAGATTGTAAATATTTTTGGCTTTGGAGCCATACATGCTCTGTCACTGTAGCATGAAAACAGCCATAGGCAATATGTGAATGAACAGGCATGGCCGGGTTCCAATAAAACTTTATCTATAAAAACAGATGCATGGACTGTGGTTTGCTGACTCTTACTCTAGAATATATAAGACTGAAGAGACAAAACAACCAAATGTAGTGCAACGCGTGAACCAATCGTGATTGGGTCCTAGTTTGAAAGAAACAGCTAGTTGGGAATGTTTTAGCACTAATTAGGAAAGTTGGGGATGCCTATGGAAAGCTTTAAATAATGACTGTTAGTTTTGGTAGGTGTGTGGGGTTATATAGGAGAATGACCTTAATCCTTAGAGATGCCTCCTGAAGTTATTTAGGGGGTGAAGGGTCTTAAAATCTCCAGGACTGCAATAAGGGAGGGGTGAGTGAGGAAAGTGTGCAAATGCAAGGTCAGATCACGCTTTTATTTAAAATGTTGATATTTTGTTCATCATGCATTTTTATTCATTTTGATTTAAAAAGTATGGTAATACAATGTTTATCTTGAAGGTCGAGGGTTTGTTTTGGTTTTTTTTTTTGGCGCCTCTTAAACTTTGTGTCTGAGTTGAGTGACCCACTCTTCTCACCCTTGTCCCAGCCCTGATCTTGAACTGATTTAGCAGGAGATTGGCTGTGACAGGGCAATTGGGGAATCTCGAGAATGAGTAACTGTGTGTTTTTTGTCCTCAATATTGTAACTTTGCTGTGGGTTTGAATATTTTTAAGCTTTTAAGTCAACAAATTTAAAAATCTCTAGAATTTAAAAATAAAGTTAAAGTTAAAAAAAACCCAAACTCATAGATACAGAAAACAGTATGGTGGTTGCCAGAGGCAGGATGTGGGTGTGTATGTGTGTGTGTGTGTGTGAAATGGGTGAAGTTGGTCAAAAGGTACATTCCTAGGGGGAGGGACTGGGGAATGTAAGAGCTGTTTGGGTGACCAGCTGTCCTGATTTGCCAGTGACAGAAGGACTATCAGGACATAGGATTCTCACTTTTAACTGGGTTAGTCCTTGGTACACAGGGTCACTGTGATCACCCTACTTCTGATTTTTCCTTTATGCCCTTATTCTTCTGTTCTATTTGATTTGCTTACCATGAATGTGTATTATTATTATTTAAGTATTCACCTAATAAAGAAGCTGATTTCTCCCCCCGCCTCCCCCAAAAAAGTTGTAAGATAAATAAGTCCTGGAGATGTAATGTACAACATGGTGACCATAGTTAATAATATGTACTGTATATTTGAAAGTTGCTAAGAGAATAGGTCTTAAAAGTTCTTATCACAAGAAAAAAAATGGTAACCATGTGTAGTGATGGATGTCAACCAGACTTATTGTGATCATTACACAATACATACAAATATTGTATCATTATATTGTATGCCTGAAACTGATATGTTATACGTCATTTATATCTCAATTTAAAGAGTCTCAAGAATTTAACATAAATGAATTCCTGCTGTAGCTAGAGGGGCTCTATATTCCACTTGTCTTGGGACAGTCCAATTGATTGAAGTTGTCTCGGAATAATTGTTAAGAGCTCTCCCTTTCACTCTCAAAAATGTCCCAGTTTGGACAGTATATGTCAGTACAGTCCTGTTAGCACAATAACCATGCTCTCACCCTGTCTCCGTCAGGGCTGGGAGATCTCAGGCAAGTCACTCCACAGCAAAGCACGGTGCTTGTCAAACAGTCATAGCTACCAAACTCCTTCTCAAATGAAAACTCACTACAAAAACCCCACCCAACGTAAGCAACAGTATAGAGTAGACTTCTATTAGTAAAAATGTCTCTCCTATGTTCAAATTCGTATTTACGTACAAAGCAATTGTACACACATTTTAAGCCAGAAGTTGTAACTGAAATCATACTCAGTCACATCCACTTTATTTCTGCGTTGGGTAACTCCCTGATTCACAGAGACATGGTGGCAGAGTGGCTGTTTTTGTCAAGGGCTCCCCTCACAATCTAAGTTAAATGCAGATGGCAGGAGAACCCTACGTTAGTTATCTCCAACACCTTAAAACCTGCTGCCCAGCGTGCACTTTATTTTTTTTTTAATTGTTGTTTTTATTTATTTATTTACTTTTGTTTTTGTCAGGGGGAAGTAATTAGGTTTATTTATTTATTTATTTATTATTTTTATGTATAATGGAGGTACTGGGGATTGAACCCAGGACCTCGTGCATGCTAAGCCTGCGCTCTGCCACTTGATCTAGGCACCCTCCCCCAATGTGCACTTTAAATTTAAAGTTTAAAATATTTTTAAAAATGGAATTTGATGCTAAAATTTGCAGAACTACCAAAGCCCTCCTTGGAACCCTAGTTTGAAAAATGACTGAATGAGACTGTCAGTAGGGTCACATCCAGCTCAAAAGCCTCTATTTCTAAAGTTGCTTTTTCTGAAACTCTATCTGGAATTCCAATGAAGAGGAAAAGGAATAGCACCTTGAAGGTTTGGACTCTCTGGGGCAACAGCCCCAGAAGCAAGCGGTGCTTGTAGAAGGCAGCACGCAAAGAAGAAAGAGCCATTTAAGCAGAACGGAAACAGCTGGACTGTTGAATTTGCACAAGGTGGAGATGGTCCAAAAGCATGGCAGAGAGATGTCGGCAACTCTTCCCATCTGCTTCCAAGAGCCTCCAGTTTTTAAGATAAAAAGCATCTTGATCCTCCAAGTTTGGGAGCCAGGGAGTAGAGATGGAAGAATGATAACAGGTTTCCTGTTTTAATGCCAGCCTGGGTCATGAGTCAGCTCATGAACTAGAGACACACAGGCCAAATGTGCCTATAGATGTAAATCTGAGCCAATCACCAGCTTTAAAAAAAAAAAAGTGGTGGGGGAACATTTCTCATAAAAGGCTGGATTTCTGGCTTTACTTACGACAACAGGAAGCTCTGGCACTGGGATGCTTTCCCTGTGGCGGATCTGAGGAAGAGTCAGGATACCCATGTCCACCCAAGACAGAGCAGTGCCCTGTTCCTATTGTCACCATCACTCTCTGCTGCCCACCCAGGTGCACAGCAATCATCTAGATTACTCACTGGCCCCTAGGAGCATCTGAGTGTGGTACCCGTGGAATAGATGGTCATGCTTCTGAGTCTAAAATCGGAGCGAGGTGGTCCAACAAGGATCGGGACAGGGAGGCTCTGGGCTCTTATTTCTCAGAGCTCTTGCACCTCAGGCTCGTGACTTTGAGCAAATCACAGCTACCTCTGCAACGTTCAGTTCCCTTGTCTATAAAATGGACACAGAAACTCCTGCCCTCCCTGAAGTGTGGGCTGTGAGAAGGATCAGGCCATAGCACCTGGAGCATTATAAACTGAAAAACTCTGTGGTCCATGTTTGTGGTTTGGTTGGTTTCACATCCATCTTTCCCCCTTTGGCCTCCAGATACCAGCACTCCAGTTTCCCCTCTGGCAATAGCCTCTCCCATTCTCAGTCCACAGAGTTGGGCGGTGTTGACTCCATCCTCAGCCCTAACGGGAATTGGATCAGGCCCGCCAATCAGAGTATTGCATTCTCCCCAGAGATAGCTTTGTGTTCCAGGATGTGTGTGTAAGCCAGCTGGAGCTAACAGACTCAGCCAGGACTTTGGTTCAAACTGTTGGGTAAGGGAAACTCTCTTTTCTACTGAACTTGGCTGTCATGTTGTTAACCTGGGGATGGAAGGTCTGTGAATGGAGCTGACAAGGAGGAGAGAAGAGTAGAATGATGGTGGGAAGCAAGGTCTGGATCACATAATTGGAGGCTTTGGGTCCAGATATACAGCAACACATTCATTCCCTTTTCTTCAGCCAGATCGAATGGGGCGAACCTCACTGGAGCCCATGAGGGGTTTCTACACTAGCAGGCAGACTTGTGAGCGTTTGTTTGATTTGGATTCGTTTCCCTGGGCACTCCCTGATCTCGAGTCCTGGAGTGCTCCTGCAGCAGCTGCCAGCTCTTCTCTCTGCCTAGATTTGACCATCCACACTGCCTTCTTGAAGTTCTTGAGAGGGTCCTGTTGTGAGATTCTTGATGAAGGGCACTGGAAACGTTCACGGATGAGATAGCCATGTCTGCTGGGGGCAATGAAGCCATTGGAGGTTGGGATGATTCTGTTCACCACGGCATGGACAAACTGGACCGCCAGCAGTGCGCCTGTGGGGGGAGGGGGAGGAGGGGAAGGCACAAAGGATAAAAAGGGGGCCACAGATATCTAATCTCGCATATTCAAGAGTTAGCTGCATGGGGCCAAATCCCTGCTATGCCCCTTACTAGCTTAGGCATGATATCTAACCTCTCAGAGTCCCTCTTGCTCCATCTGCAACATGGGAACGATAACTTAACCTCCCTGCTGAGGGGAATTCTGAAGATCTGAAGATATCATGCATGTCAGGTGCTAAGTATCAGTTTCAGCCTAGAGTGAACTGAGTAAATATTATTTTTATTGGAGGAGGAGTAGGAAGAGAGGTTGTGAACCTGCCCAGGATGGGCTTCACGGCCACAGTTCACAGACCTCACCTTCTTAGCCATCTGTGACTTTTAGCCAGCACCTTTGTTACCAAGTTTGGGTTGAGGATTCTTGGGCTCCTCGGTTCCATACCAGAATGTAATGGTGAGGGATAGCCAGCCCCTAGCTGTTTGTAGCTTGCCCCCTTCTCTTTCACATCCAGCTCCATCGTACACCCCTAGGGGCTTCAGATACATACGTGTGAACCCCCACCCAGCTCACACATCCAGACTCCACGCACACTACTCTTTGCCCACCCTCTGAGCTTGGGGGTGTGCACACTGTGGACACAGCCCACTTTCAGAAGGATAGATCTGGGGAAGAGGCCTACACACACCTGAAAGAGGGCTCTGAGCCAGATGGGGAGGGTGTTCTGGAGTTCTGGGTACCCAGAACATGGGTCTAGAAGAGGAGGTATAGCTCCAATTGGGCCTGTTCCTGGGACTGCAGATACCTCCCTAAGAGGAGGGACCCAGCTAGGGGAGGACAGAGCAGGGCCCTCTAACAGCCAGGACCCAGAACAGGGCCCTTCATTGTCAGATCTAAGTTCAGTCCTACCCTCAAAGCAAAAAGACTCACCATCCAGCACACTCCAGACGATTATGGAGCGATCCTTCAAGCCTGCATAGACATACTTGTCATCCTTGGAGAAGGAAGCACATTGGACTCCTCTGCAGTAAGAATTCTGTTGAAAAAGGCAACGTGAGCTTGATTTCAGACGGAAAGACTCCCAGGAGTCCAGCCCCAAGGCGTGTGTGTAGGAAGCCAAACTTGTAAGCACCCCTTGGGGAGATGGATGAAGTTAAAATCTGGAGAGATGGGTAGCACTGATATTCCCAGGACCAAAACATATCGTCAGAGAGATTGGATTGAGCGAGTCAGTGACATTTTGCATTGGAGAGTGGGAATTACGGGATTTAATTTCACCAATGAGCTCGGTTATACAAGTATTAGCTCCAATTGTGTTTAATGAAAAGCTAGATGCTAAATGCAATTTGGGATCCTAGATTAGATCCTAGACAGAAGAAGTTACTTCATTGAAAAGCGTACAATCCCAATAAAATTGATAGTGAACAATACTGTTCCCATGTTACATTCTTAGTTTTAGCAGACGTACTCCAGTTAGTATATCTAGTCTAAGATGTTAACATCAGGGGGACCTGGTGAGTGGCGAGTAGGTGGAAACCTTTGTACTATCTTTGCAATTTTTCTGTAAATCTAATATTGTTCCAAAATTAAGTTGTTTTTTTTTAAGCTATGTGTTTAACTTCTGTGGTGACAGTTCTCATCTCAAAAAGGCAAACGATTACTTACCTCTCAGCTTTATAGTGGCTTCATAAAAAAGAGTAAGTCAGGTGGGATGAAGGCTTTTTAAGCTCAAACTACACATATTCTGTTCACTTAGTTACAAGATTGTCTCCCTTAGTTTATTAACAATTTTTATGTCTTGCAACCTAAAATGCTGATCTTTGTTTTGATTCTGAGAAACTGGAATAATAGCATCAATTTTACAAGACTGTTGTGAGGATTAAATTATAGAATGATATTTTAATATGTTTATTTTTCATAATATATAGTGTGAGTATGTAAATATATAACATAGCTCTTAATCACAATGATACAAGAATTATAATAACGCCTTAAGAGATGAATAGTGCAAACTCTTAGTATGCAAAGGAGTCACCGGTTTCCCTTTTCAGAACCTTCACAGCTGCTGTTCCTTCTAACTACAATGCTGTTCCACCAGACTTCCTTGGCCTTCTTAAATAGCAGCCCTTGCCACTCTCTACCCCCTCTGTCTTACCCTATTTTTCTTCAAACACTTGTTGCACCCCAACTCATCGTATATTTGTTGCTTTGTTTTTATTTCACAAAACATTTATCAGGCAGGGGCTCTTCTAGGGACTGGAGCCATCTCAGTGAACAAACCCACAAAAATCCTGCCTTCACGGAGCTCAGTGTCTCCTCCACTAGAACGTGGCTCCGAGATGTGAGATACCCTGTTTACAGCTGCTTCCTCAGCACTAGAAAGAAGCCTGGCATAAGTTGGACCATCCAAACCTTTGGGTGAAAGAATGGCCAGTCAGGATTAGGGTGAGGAGAGTGAGGCAAGGCTGTGCCACGGAAGGATTTGGACCTTGCCTTTATTTTAAAGGTTGATGTTTTGTTCTTCATAGGTTTTTTGGATTTATTTTGATTTTTTAAAACATCACGCTAAAATATCATTTCTCTGGATTGACGAGTATTTTGGCACCCCCTAAAACTCTGCTCTGGAGGGGAGGACCTCTCATTTGACTCACCCTAGTCCTGACCCTGGTCAGTGGGACATGGTGGGCACTTAATAAATGATGCCTGTCATCAGTGTCTTAACGCCAGGGCCTAGCATGCACGTGGTGTGGCAGGCCACGCACCGTGTAGCTCATCTCGAATTTCCACTTGCACGCCTGCAGGTCCCAGAGACACAGAAGGGCTTCTTCGGACCCACTGACTGCTAGCTGCTCCTTGTGGCTGACCTCCACGCAGGTGACTTGGCTCCCGTGGGCCTCCAGTGGGAACACCTTGGAATTCACACACTCGTAAAGGAAGAGGTCCCCATTGGTCATGCCGTAGATCACGCGGTAGTCAGCCAGAACGGCCACGCTGGCGATGGTGTCGGGCAGCTGGGTATAGAAGGTGTATGTTGGCCCGTCAATGACCGGACAGGGGTCCCCAGGGCTGATGTCCAGCACCAGGACCATGCTGTCATAGGCGATGGCCAGGTGCCCTTCGTCCTTACTAAGAGCCATGCAGTTGATGGCTTTCCGGGCCTCCGGAGGGGGGATGCACATCACATCCTGTCTGGAATTCAGGGGGAACACCAGGACGATCCCAGAAACGAGGCCCGTGAAAAGGAGATTGGCCTGTTCCGCGACCTCCAGGCACCTGACCTCATTGGAGGTGTCCAGGACATCTTGCTCCTCACCTGTCATGGGGAGAAAAGCACATCAAGAACAGATCATGGAGGGTGGGGAGGGTGTAACTCAGAGGTAGAGCACATGCTTAGCGTGCACAGGGTCGTGGGTTCAATCCCCAGTAACTGCATTAAAAAAATACAAACAAACAAACAAATAAATAAATAAGTAAATCGAATTATCTCCTTATCCCCTCCCCCCCTAAAAAAGAACAGATCATGGGAAGGCTGATTCCTATTTTTAAGGATTTTTAAAAATGCTTTCATCAACCATACTCTTCAACTCGGTGACTGTTAGTTTCCCTGCTTCCCCTCCTGACCTCCAATTATCCAAGCTTTAAAAAATGAAAACTGCAGCATCTCGCTGCCAGGCCTAACACCCTGGGAAGACTTCTCACTGCCCCCAGAACAGATGTATGTGCCTTTCAGTGGGCTTCATGGCCTCACGTGACCTCTCCTCCAAATCGCTTCCTATACAGACTTCTATAAAGGGCAGAAGGGCGATTATTTGTGTCTTGCAGGCTGTCTGCTCTCTGCCACAACCACTTGACCCTGCTGTTGTAGCCCCCAAGCAGCCACAAGTAATATGTAAATGAATGGGTGTGTCCAGATGTGGCTCACTGGCCCTGGCTTGCGACTCCTACTTCATTGCCTCCACATTGCTCTATTTCGTAGGATCCTGCTTTGCCCCAGGACTAGCAGTCAGGCACTTCTGTCTTGCTCACGGCCAACTCCCAGAGCTCCGCCCGGTGCTAGCACTGAACAAATGTCTGCCAAATCCCTGGATGCATGAACTTGGGCGTGCATTTCTTTTCTCATATTATTTTATCATTAATGAGGAAATTTTACACCTTCATCCACCCAGCTTTACCAGATCTAAGGCTTCCCACAGCCACTGAGTGAAGGAAGCACCTCATTTGGAAATGCCTGGGGGATGGGGGCGTGCCCACCACCCAGGATGGCACCAGGCCAGTGACTGCCTGATATGGGAGTTAAAAAGGCTGACCCCCTCGCTTCAAGATGGGACAATCCTGAGGTACAATTCACGCTCCAGGGTTCCTCATGGGACCAGGCTGAGCCTCCATCCTTGCACAGTCCTGCCCCTGCTCAGCCTGCTTCTCTTACTCCCTCTTGGGTTTCTCCTGGGGGCTCCGTCTACACACCACTTGTACAGGTATCTTCATCACACACCCTGCCTCCAGGGGAGCCTCAACTAAACAGGGATTGACAACCAGACAGTCACTTACCATCTGCGGGAAATTAATAAAATCAGATGGTCTTATTTTCTATTGGCCACTTTCAACATGACCGGAGTTGGGGTGTTAGAGACTGAATGTGTCTTACCCCAAAAGGCATGTTGAAATCCTGCTTCTTAATGTGATGGTATTAGGAGGCGGGGCCTTTGGGAGGGGATTAGGTCATGAGGGTGGAGCCCCCACGAATGGGATTAGTGCCCTTGTAAGTAAAGACAGGAGAGCTTGCTTCCTTCTCTGCCCTCTGACACTTGTGGATACAATGAGAAAGTGGCCAACTGCAAACCAGAAAGTGGGCTCTCCACAGACATCGATCTGCCAATACCTTGATCTCAGACTTTCCAGCCTCCAGAACCATGAGAAACATGCATTTGTTTAATCTCCCCACCACCTCCTGTCTATGGTGTCTTGTTATAACAGCCCAAACAGACCAAGAGAGGGGCTTCAATTCCTACCCATACAAATGACTGTGCTTAGATCTTACAAACCTTCTGCCAGGTCCCAAATGATGACTTTGTTTTTGTCCCCAATTTTAGGGAAGTAAATGTAGCTTCCATTGTGTGACACTGCAGTGAGGCCTGTGCGGTCCAGAAATGGGGTAGAGGCCCTCGGCTTCTGAGTATAGGTGAGATCCCAGACTTTAAAAGATGAGGACTGATGGGAAGCAGATGCCACCAAGGCCCCACCCTGGGCCAGCAGGCTCACAGGGGCCCCAACGCCTTCCAAGATGTCTAGCAGAGTCCCCTGCTCTGACAGACTCCACACCTGAGGATGGAAGCAGAGGGGCAGAGCTGTCTTCTTCTGGAAATAGGCTTAAGCTCATCTGTCCACCTAAGGTAATCTTTTAGGCTGCAGTTCCAGGGCCTTCACATCTCTTACCCCCTCAAGCTTCCCCACATCTCACTATCCAGCTACCATGGCAGTTCTCAAAGTGTGTTCTGGGGAATCCCTGGAGGGTACCCACCAGGTGGTTCTGCAAAAGGGGGTTTTCAGGGAGTTCCACAAAAGCAAATAACTTTTGTAATAATTTAAGAGGTCATTTGCCTTTTCTACTCTCACAAGTGAGCAGTGGCGTTTTCCAGAAGCTATGGAACACGTTATCACAACAGATAGGATAGTGCAGAATTGAATATGAGAATCCAATTGTCTTCTTTTAAGCCAGACAAGAAAAAGATTTGCCAAAATGTGCAACGATGACACTCTTATCACTATTTCTGTTTGTTGGTTTCAGACAATGTAGCTGTTTTCATAAAAGTGTGTTATTCTGTTGACATGTTATATTAACGAATTAATGGAGAAGTATTTTGAGGTCTTGTCATTTAAAACTTTTTATATGGCAATTATCAGCAGAGACTAAATGCAATACAGGATCCTGGAAAAGGACATTTGTGGGAAAACTGGTGAAATCGGATCTGAGTCAGTAGATGAGTCACTAATATTGTCCCCATGGTAATTTCTTGGTTTTGATAATGGAATCGAGGTGATGTGAGAGGTTAATGGGGTGGGCAGCTGGGTGAAGACTGGATATATGCATGGGAACTCGGGGCTCTCCTTGCAAAGCCCTTGTAAATCCTAAAACAATTCCAAAATAGATCATTTGTTAAAAATATACAAATCATATTGATATAACCCCCATAAATAGAGGCTCCTTGGGGTCTTCAATAATCTTTAAGAATCTAGAGAGGTCCTAAGACTAGAAGGTTGGAAAACTGCTACTTTTTCACGTGCTTTTCTCCCCAGCCTCAGGAACTTTGAGCTTAACAGAAATTTTCCTTCCCTCTCCCAAACCCTGCTCCACACTAAAGGCCAAAATCCTCCCAGTTTTTGAGGTTCAGTGGGAATTCTCCTTTGTTGACTATGTTGGTAATTCCCCCCAGGTCTGTCTCTGGGTCCCAGGGGATCCCTCCCCCAATATCCTCCCAATGACCTGCCCTGTTCTGCCTACACTAGTTGTTGAGGGATTCTGTGTTTTGAAGCCAGAAGATCCCTAAAGATTCCTACTTTTTGTTCCAGAGGTGGAGGTGAGGCTGATGGGCTGGGAATCTCCTCCTGACCTGAATGAGTGCATCCCGGGACCCAGTGACAATCAGATTATTTTCAGGACCAAAAACAGCCGTCTCCACTGTGTCTTCATGTTCAAGGTCTGTGGCCATGAATCGATGAAACCCCTGTGAGTCTGCCAAGAATATCCGCACGGATCTCCCAAAACCTAAAATGGCAGGGACTTGGATTATACCTTTTATTCCTTGAGAATAATGCAATCCCATCAACAAAGATTTTTTCTGAGCACCTACTATATGCAGGTGGAAAGAAAACAATGGTGAATAAGACAGACAAGGCTCCCATCCTCAAAGAGCCTCCAGTTGGCAGGGAGGGCGGTGCAACAGTGATCAATGATCTCCCAGAAAACAGTCAAGTTATTTATTATCACAAGACTGTGAGTTTCCAGAGGGCTGCTTCTGCCTCTCTGGGTTGCTCATGGTCCCCCAGAACCTAGCGTAAAGCTGGACACAGAGTCAATGTATTTTGAAGATGGAAAGAAGGGAGGGAGGGAGGGAGGAAAAGAAAGTGATTTACAATTGTAATAAAGGCAATGAAGTCAGGGACTGGATGCCATTAAAAAAAATGGCCACAGAGACACAAAGAGCAGAGAAGGCAACGTGAAGACGGAGGCAGAGACTGGAAAGATGTGGCCACAAGCCAAGGAATCCTGGCAGGAGCTGGAATAGGCAAAAAACCCCAAAAAACCTCTCTGGAGACATTGGAGGGAACCAGTCCTACCATCACCTTGATTTTGTTAACTGTGAATGGGACGGCTTTCCTGAGTTATGTGAGTCCTAACAAACCATCAAGCCTGAAAGTGATCTTGGGGACCCCCGAACTGCAATTCTATTTATGAAACTTCAGTGAAATCCTTGCCTGATCTTAGCTAAGTTAAGATCGAGGTACAGCTCCCAAGCAAAGGCTGGTTCCCAAAACTGGTTGGGGAAACTGCTGAGGCTCCTTTTTCTCACTGGCTGCTGGAAAGAGCCACCCTTTAAAATCAGCTGTAACAGGTTTCTAGGTCATTGAGATCCTCAATGTCTTTCGTCTCAGTCCTGATTCTATTTTGTGCTTCTATCCTCGTTGTCATTTGTCTTTTCTTCCTGTTTTCTGTGCTGCTCTATTTTACACGTACTTAAGCCACCTGAAATTCTTTCAGAAACAGGATGGAGGGTATAAATTACTCAATCATCCATCAGTCAGTCTTGGAACATAAGCACTCTACTGGACCTGCACTCTCCCGTGTGGTCACCGTGAGCCATATGCGGCTATTAACGTGGCTGGTCCAAACTGAGATGAACTGTAAGTATAAAATACATGCCAGATATCAAAAACTTCACACAAGAATATTAAAAAAAATAATGTGAAATATATAATTAAATTTTTCATACTGATTTCATGTTGGGTTTGGGGACCTATTGGATTAAAGAAGATATATTGTTGGGGGGTATGCATAGCTCAGTGGTAGAGTGCACACTTAGCATGCATGAGGTCCTGGGTTCAATGCCCAGTACCTCCATTAAAACACATTTTTTTTTTTTACTTAGTCCTCCTATACATCAGACACTATTCTAGATGCTAGGAATTTGGCAGTGAGAAGGATAAACAAAACTCCTGTTGCAAGAGCTTAAATTTCAAACAAGAAAATAGATATTAAATAGACAAATTATCTGTATATATAAAAGCCACAGTGGTGTTAGGATAAAAAAAAAGATATATTGTTAAACAAATGCCACCATTTCTTATTACCTTTTAAAATAGGGTCATGAGAACATTCACACTAATAAACATGGCTCACGTTTGTAGTTTGCATTACTGGACAGTTCTAGTCTGGAGTGTCTTTGGCCCCTGGAAATGGCTTTGTAAAAATCAGACTGATTAAGGGCAGTGAAAGTAATCTGTATGATGCTATAATGATGGATACGTATCATCAGACATTTGTCCAAACCCACAGAATGTACAACATCAGGAGTGAACCATAACGTAAACTATGGACTTTGAGTGAGGATGCTGTGTCCAATGCAGATACATCAGTTACAACAAATGCCCCACTCTGGTAGGGGATGTTGATACTGGGAGTGGCTGTGTGTGAGTGGGAGCAAGGGGGTACATCGAACTCTCTGTACCATCTGTTCAGTTTGGCTGTGAATCTAAAACTCCTCTAAATTTTTTTTAAAATCAGGATTTGAAGCATCTGTGGGTCACCTCCACCAGGTAGCCTTCCCTGATTGCTTCAGACTAAGGAAGGGAACCCTGTCACATACTCCTATAGCCCCTGATTCTTATCTTGTCATAGTACCAACCACTCTTTCTTGGGGCTACCTATTTGCCCATCTTTCTTGCTAGCCTGGAAGCTCCTAAAAGCAGGGTTTGTGTGGGCTGAGTGTACTCCATCCTCTCCCCGAGCCCCACTCTATCCCTATGACTATCCAGCAGGGATAACTACTCTCATTTCAAAGAAAACGGATCAGAAGCCCCAAAAGGTTAAGAGATTTACGCAGAACAGGGGTTGGCAAGCTACAGCCCCAGGGGCAAAAGTTGGCTGATCACCAATCTTTATAGGTGAGCTAAGAATAGTTTTTACATTTTCAAATGCTTGGAAGAACTCAAAATAAGATTACTACTTCATAACCCATAAAAGTGATATGAAATTTAAAATTCGGCATCCACAAAGAAAGTTTTATTGGCACATAGCCATACTCACTTTAAATACTCTCCATGACGGCTTTCTCATCACAAATGCAGGGTTGGGTAGTTGCAACAGAGACTGGCAATGATGCTTACCATGAGGCTTTTGGCAGAAAAAGTTTACTGACCCACTTCTCCCTTTCCCCAAGCCCCTCTCCACTTCCAACCTAATCCGGAGTTGCCGCCTCATGACTCCCAGTGAGATCCAAACTCTACCTGCAGCGAGAAGGGACTCATCTTCGGAGACCACCAGGAACTCCACAGCTTCTGGAAGCTTTTCCAGCAGGCTGTCTCCTTCAGAGGAAACCTGTGCAGAATCAAGGATGCCCATCAAGCATTCCACAGGGTTAAGGGTTCAGGGTCAAGAGCTTGAATTTGACGCAGGGCTCTGCCACTCAGCAGCTCTGTGATCCTAAGCAAATTCCTTAGCCCCTGGCTGCCTCAGTTTCTTCATCTGTTAGATGGGTGATAATATCAGAACTGCTTCCCAGGGTATCGTGGGCTAAAAAGTGCATAGGATGATTCCCTCCAGCACATGGTCAGCCCTCCCAAAGTGGCAGCTACTATTATTACTGTTGTTGTTGTTGTCCTAACCAACTCAGGGGCCCAGAGAACATCCCAGCGTTCTAGTTTTCTGCCCCTACAGGGGTGCTGGAATTTCAAAGAAGATCCAGAGATAGGTTGGAGCCGGGGGAGGACAATACCGTTCTCCCCATTCCTGAGTTGCAGAAAGGAACTGATTTTGTTCAGACCTAAGAGGAAGGTTTTTAGGGATTTTTTTGTTTTTGCTATTGTTTTTGTTTTAAGCAGGGGAAGGAGGAAATGAATTTCTACATGGCTGTTATTGCTAATTTTTTAAAAAATTGTGATTCTTTTAAAGCTTTAAAGTATTAAACAGTAATACGGTATACAATTAAAAAAACAAACATCCAGAGTGTGCCATGAGCATCTCCCCACCTTCCTCGCCATTCCTCCTTCTCCCTGGAAGGAACTGTTGTCTGTTTGCTGAGAATCCACTTGTGTAGATGAACATTTACACAAGCCTTCTTTTCTCCACCATCCGTCATAGGTATTGTTCTGCAAGTTTCTTGCTTTTTCACTTAATGTGTCTGGGGCAGTGGTTCTCAAATGGGGCAGGGGTGATTCCACCTCCACCACCACCCACCCCTCGCCACCGAGGACACTGGGCAATGTCTTAGAGACACTGTTGCTTGTTATGATGGCAGATGCTCTGCATCTAGTGGGTGGAGGCCAGGGATGCTGCCAAACACCCTACAATGCACAGGACAGTCGTCACAGCAAAGAAGGACCTGGCCCTGGATGTCAAGCACTTAGAAGCATAGATCCAAGAGCCAGACTGCTTGAGTTCAAACCCTGTCTGTGACACTTCCCAGCTGTGTGACCTTAGGCAAATGACTTCACCTCTCTGTGCCTCAGTTCACTCACCTGTAACATACAAATAATGGCAGCAGCTACATTTTAGTGTTGTTTTGAGGGTTACCCTAAGAATAACTGCACACCAATGTTTATTTCTCTCAGCACGCAGAATTCCTTAGACTATTTAAGTCAGATGTCAGAGGTTAGTATTGCAGACATATATCTCCAATTGTTGGCATAACTGATCACCATATTATCTGTAAAAATTCATCTAGTTGTTTGTTAGATCATTTAGCATTGCTCCGTAATTCTCAGGTGTTTTGTTCTTTCCCCCATCATTGCTTTTTTTCTGTATATCTAATTTCCATTCGTTTATCTTTAATTCGCTATCTTTCTCTGCTGCGACTAGTCTTCTCTGAAGTCCATCAGATGAATTCTTTATTTCTGAAATTCTATTTTTTTGTTTCTAGCATTTCCATTTTTCCTTTTTTTCTAGTTTTGATTTTGAAATTTTGAAATTTCCCATCTGTTTACACTTGTTATTCACCTTTTCTATTATTTATCCTAAATAATTTAAAGTTCTTGCCTGATTATTTAAACATCTGAGTCATTTGTGTATCTGCTTCTATTGGTTGCTTTTGTTCTTGATTGTGGTCCTGTTTTTGCTTCTTTGTCTATGTCATAATTTTTGTAACATGATGTATATTGTATATAAAAGGAGAGTAAAGCCTAAATAATATTTCCCCTTAGAAAAGGAGATGCTCCTTCTGTTGTGCCTCTAATGTGGAGGAGTCTGAGTCAATTCAGTTTGTACTTCAGGTGGGCCTGGGTTTGATCGCATCTTTAGTTGAACTGATTTTACCACTGTCTTCAAATATTTTGAAGGTGGTATCAAGTCTTTCCGCCCAGTAGGGCTGGGATCTGAGCACTGGTGAGATTCTAGAGACCCCTATTTCTTACAGCCCAGCCACCAGTTTCCAAATAACAGGACTGCAGTCTCTGCAGCCTGAGCACCAGTTTCTTGGGGTACTGTGGATTATCGTTCAGTCCTGCCTGTAGCTTTCTGCTCCAATTTACATTCTTGCCAGGAATCTGGTTTGAGTTCTGTCAGAAACAGACACTGAGAATAGTATTTGAGGACAACTAGTTTATTTGGGAGTTGATCCCAGGAAACACTGGCAGAGAATGGAGAATTGAGACAGGGAAGGGAAGGCAGCCAATAACATGGCTAGTCAAGCCAGTTACCAATGTGGGCAAACGGAGCTCAGCCCTGCTGGGGATGCTCTGGGGGAGAGTACACAGCGTGCATCAGAGCCTCCCCCACGGAGGGCCCAGGAGCTGGGCTTTTATCCACCACCTCCATTAGAGGTTGGGTGTAGGCTGCTCTCAGGACCACTGACCCAAAGGCGAAGTGTATTGGTAGGGGAAGGGGAGTCAGGGAAAAAAAAAAACCCAACCAGGTGGAGAGTCACAGGTGTGCAGCTGTAATGCAAGTGCCTGACATCAAGCTTTTTACAGTGAGGCATCCATTTCAAAAGACGTCCAGCTTGAATAAACATGCTGGCCGCTGCTAGCAAAACAACTAGATAAGGAACCAGGCTGCCCCACCCACGAAGGTCCCTCTTTCAGAAAACCCTAGGTAACCTAGATAACTAACCACTTGAGGGATCCTGCCTTCCCCTCCCTGCACCCTAATTCCTCCTCATATGTTTTAAATTTTCTAGTTAAAAGTAAATCTGCAAAGTGCTAGGCACCCCACCCTAGATCCCAACAAAGGCCCAGCCCCCAGTCTATGTTCACTCACTCCCTCTTTCAGTCTCTGCATGCTGTTTACCCTCCAGGACCTGTAAGTAATAAATCTTGTTCCTCAAAGTTCCTGATGCTTTCTTGCTGAAGAGCATCCTCTGACCATAAAAAGAACCACAAGATATGCCCAAGCCATAAATAGGGGCTCCAGTGGGAGAAAAGCCTGTGGAGCCCCCTACAAGTGATGTGTGCCCAGGTGAGCACCACAGGCATTCCTAACCAACAGGCATTCAGTAGGCTTGGGACCAACAGACTGGCCTTCAGGATTGAGGGGCTAGGGATGGGGCAGCAAAGGTAAGTTACATAAGGAGAAATCTGGGCTTAGCCAGCACCATATTTCCAATTCACTCCAGTGTTATCTTAACACCCCCACCCTGCCCCTGCTGCTTGGAAGCCTGAACAGGTGGCCATCTGTCCATCCTTTCTTGTGGTCCCAGATGGAGGTGCCATACTCCCTCCACTTTACAGATGGAGAAACTGAGGCTCAAAGAAGGGCTGAGTAGCCCAAGAATACAATTAGGTGAAGGCAGGACTGGTATTTTCAAACTCAAGTGCGTCTGACCCTGAAGTCCAAGTTCCTCACGAGGCTGAAGTCTATTACTGAAGACAATCAGTGGATGAAGGAGTAAAGGGAAGCAACGGAGAGGTCTGATGAAAAGACTTGGGTTGTCTTTCATGATCGTCTTTGGTGCCTTGACAGCTCAGGGAGGCTACGAGGCATGAGGTCCAGAAATGTAGAGCTTTGGGAAGATTCTTTCGTGGCCATATTCCTCCCTTCCGCCAACTCTCACCTACTCAACAGATCATATGAGATTTCCATGCTACCTCTCTGTTCCCAATAACTCCAGGCAAGTTCCTACCTCCCTACCACAATATCCCTCATTCCCTCGGTCTTCCCTTATTCATCTTGGAAATCCTTCTTCTGAGGCTGCCTCCCTGAGGGGAGGCTTCCCAGGTTGACTCTTTCAGAAGTGTTTGTTCCTTCCCCCAACCGAGAACACACTACTTCTACTTTTACTGAAAACACTCTGATCCTCTTAGTGTGGCTGTAGTTCATTGGGGAGCCTGGCTCCCTCCTTAGATTGAGTTCCTTGAGGGTGTGGTTGAACTAGTACTTCCGCAGCGCCTTGAGTGCCTGGCGTGGTGCCAGTGTTCCTTCATCTAAGACTCCCGTATAACTCACTCTTGGTGCCCCATCCATATCTCTTCAATGTATCCTCTGTTCCTGAAGCTGCTTACTGCACCCCTGCAACTCTGCATTGGGTTGTTTTTTCTGACCCCATCCCTCCAGCACACTTGGTCCCTGTGTTAATGCTCCTGGGAGCAGCCCTCACCCATCCTCTAATGGAGGTGGTGGGTAGAACCCCAGCTCATGACTCTTCATAGGGGACAGCTCTGATGCATGGTCTACACTTTTGCCCAGAGCATCCCCAGCAGGACTGAGCATCAACAATTATCCACATTGGCCAGCCCCCAGGAAACACCAATAGATGTTTCCTGGGTGGCACTGAACTGCAAATCCCTACAATTATGAAGCAAAGTGTCATTTATTTAAAAGATCAAAGATGAGATGGTTTCTCCCAACTTCTAGGACA
The DNA here is from genome assembly GCF_009834535.1 of Camelus ferus. Lineage (NCBI taxonomy): Eukaryota > Metazoa > Chordata > Mammalia > Artiodactyla > Camelidae > Camelus > Camelus ferus. Next base: position 17,187,126 of record NC_045717.1, read on the forward strand.
TCTGAGCACTTTGGGGCTGAGCTAAAGTTGACATCACATTCAGTCAAGTTGCTTACCAAAGAGATGGAGCCCTTGCTGAACCCAATCACCATCTTTCCTTGTTTCTGAACCGAGACCCCACAGGTAAGTGTTTCTTCTTTGACGCTGGACAAATGTTGATTCTTCTGCAGTTTTCCTGTGGCTGAGCTCCACAGACTGACCACGTCACCCCTGGACACGGTCAGCAGCATGGCCTGGGAAGTCAGCGCTGCTGTGAACATCCAGGGGTCAGAGGCATCTCCCAGGATACGGAAAATCAGCGCTGCAGTTTCCAGATTCCAAGCACTGACCTAGTGAAATGCCGAAAAGGAAGAGACATGACCTAGGCTGCAAGTTTTCCAGAGTCGAATGCAAGACCTGTTATTTTTTTATTTTTCTGTCATTGCAAATTTTTAAAAAATGTATGCAATTTTTAAAGGTTGCTTTCCATTTAAAGTTATTACAAAGTATAGGCTATATTAAGATCTGTTCTTTTTATATTTCATGAATTTTATTGCCAGTCCAAAAAAAGATGGGGAAGGTATCCTGGATTGACTCCTGGAATGGCAGAAGGACATTCATGGAAAAATTGATAAAATCCAAATAAAGCCTGGAGTTTAGTTGATAGTAATAATCAATATTAATATCTTGGGTTTGACAAATGTACTCTGGTTATGTGAGATGGTGACATTAGAGAAGTCTGGATCAAGGGCATACCAGAAATCTCTCTAGTATCTTTGTAACTTTTCCATAATCCGCAATTACTCTAAAATAAAAAGGTAAAAAAGGTTTTTATTGAAGTATAGTTGATTTACAATGTTGTGTTAATTTGAGGTGCACAACAAAGTGATTCATATATATATATATATATATATGTTCTTTTTCAGATTCTTTACCATTATAGATGATTACAAGATATTGAGTAGAGTTCCCTGTGCTATACAGTAGGTCCTTGTAAAAAGTTTAAAAAAATAGAAAAAAAAAAGCCATGCCATGTGCATTCATTTATATGTTCATTCCAAATAATTACTGATTAATAATTAAAGTAAGTTTCATCTTTAATCTAATCCCTCCAAACGTATCTTTTTATCAGCAGTAACCATCTAAATGGTAAACATTTCCCATTAATTCTATTTGTGGAATTTACACTAAAGAAATAAGGAGAGATACAAAGATATATGCATAAGAAAAGTTACCTCAGCTATTTGCAAGTGCAAAGAACTGGAAACAACCTATTGGACCAGTAATGAGGGATTAGTTAAATAAACTACAGCAGAGCCATGCAATGGAATTTTATAAAATCACTAAACACGCTGTTTTTGAAGAATGTTTAAGGTTGTGGGCAAATGAAAATAGTTTATAAAACTGCATTTATGGTCTTATATATAGTTTTATCCTCATTTTGTTTCATGCACACATGCACAAACACACCACATAAAGCAAAATCATATAAATGTTAATAATGGTTACCTTTGCAATTATATATTATGTATTATTTCTTTACTGTGTACTCCACACTTTTGCTGATAACAAAACTGATTTTTGTAATCAGTTTTGAAATTAACCAACACCTCTGTAATATTTAAGCCCGTGCTATCCAATAAATATATAATGCAAGCCACATGTGACTTAAATTTTTATTAGCCACCTTAAAAAAGGTAAAAAGAAACAAATGATATCAATTTCAATAATATAATGTATTTAACCCAATATATCCAAATGCTATCATTTCTACATGTAATCAATATGCAATTGTTACTGAAATATTTTATATTATTTTTATGATATTGAGTCTTTGAAATCCAGTGTGTGTTTTGTACTTACAGCAAATCTTAATTCAGAATAGTCATATTTAAATGCTTAGTAGCCACATCCAGCTGGTGGTCCCCCATACTGGACAGCATAGTTTATAAGCTACCAATATTAGTTATGTTAACAAACACCAATAATTAATAAAACAGAATAATTAATAGCTATTGATTATTTGGTGTTTACTATGTACCAAACACTATGCCAAGTGTTTTATAGTCATTACTCATGAGGTCGATGAAGAATTGAGGCAGAGACATGAAGTGATATGATCAAGATCACTCAGTTTGCAAATATGTCATCTGGGAGTTAGAAACAAATTTTTCCCTGTGCCTTAGTTACTATGCTTTAACCTACTATTCTATTGCATGCCTCTATTTGTAAAGTGATCAAATTACAAAGTTATGATTGACATAATGGAATAACCCAGCAGAACACATATTGTTTTCAGATGCATGTAGAACATTTACCAAGAGAGACCATAAAATAAGTCTCAACACATTTGAAAGGATTCACATCCTATAAATGGAATTAAATTAGGGGGAAAAAATAGAATGTTATTTGGGAACATCTCAAACATTTGGAAATGAACATCACACCTCTAAATAGCCCATGGATCAAAGAAGAAATCAAAAGGGAAGTGCTGAAAGTATTTTGAACCAAATGTAAATAACACAATATATCAAAGTTTATGGGATGCAGGTAAAGCAGTACTCCAAGAGAAATCTATAGCACTAAAGTGACTGTACGAAAAAAGATGAAAGGTCTCATATCTTAGGGTCAGAAAGAACTATCAAGATCATCTAACCCAACTATGAGGTTTGAAGCTCCTTATAGCACCCTCTCAAGTGGTTGTGTACCTCTTTTTACAGCCCCTTGCCCTGCAGGAGGGAGCGCCTCCCTTTTATAACATTCTATGCCATCTTTGAATGCTCTGGTCTCAGCTTTTCTTTGGAAACAGGGCAAATGCTTGTTACCTTTGAGCTAGATGCCAAATACACAACCTTCTTTGCTTCATCCACATGAAGGCTCCAGACCTGTGGTTCAGTGGGATCTTTTGAGCCTCCATCCCAAATGGTGAATTTCTCCTGGCCAGAGAGTAAGTTCCACAAGCGCAGGGTATGGTCCTTCGAGGCAGAGATGGCGAGCATCCCTTTGGCAAACACTTTCACACATCTCACCTCTCCTGCAGCAGGCCAGGGTGAGGGAGAATATATTAGCTGGGAACATTTTGACCTTCCAACTACCAAAACATCTATTGGCTTGGAAATTCCCTGGTTTACCAAAGAAAAGATGGATAGATTCGAACATATCTAGATTACAATTCACGGAATGTGGCAAAGCTAAACTGAATGCAACAATTGGTTGGGATTAAATCAATTGACCAAATGTTGAATTGTAATAAATAGAGATCACTCAGAGATACAAAAGTTCAACATCATCCAAGGAGTATTTAAAGTTAACAAACAAAAAAACAAGGTAAAGTTAGAGGAGAAGACGTCATAATCTTGGAGAGATATTTTTTCTAAGCAAAACTTGAAATTTAGAAGCCATAAAGGGGAAAGATCGACCAATTGGATTACATAAAAGTGAAAATTGTCAGGAGGATAAAATGTATTTGAAAGATACACATTGGGAGAAAATATTTGCAGTGTATAACAGATGAATGGAGTCCCTCCTTATTAAGCAAAGAGTTCTTACAAACAGGCAAGAAAAATCTAAATAACCTACCCACAAATTGGACAAAGAATATAAACAAGAAATTTACAGCAATAGTACAAGTGGACAATAGGCATTTGAAAAAGATGCTCAATCTCAGTAGTAATCACAAAAATCCAACATGGAACACCAATACCATATCACCCATCATATTGACAAAATCTTTATGGATTGACTACTGGAGTACTGGCAAAGATACAAGAAATCAGTTACTTTCATATCCGGCTGATGGGATAGAAGTTGATATAAATTTGTAAAAGGGTGATTTGGTGACATTTATTGAAAGTTAAAATGTGTACTCTCTGGGTTTTGACAATATGCTATAGTTAGGCAAGACATTGTTATCCTGGAAAGGTGGATGAAGGATACACGGGAACTCTCTGCATGGTTTTAGCAACTTCTGATTCTACAATTACTTTAGAATAAAAAGCTAAGAAAAAGAGGGAAAATGAAAAATGTGTATACAATTTGACTCAGAAATCCCATTTCTAGGAATGTGTTTTACAGAAATTATACTGTAAGTGTGTGAAGATGTAGAATGACTTAATTTTTTTGAGGGGGGAGGTAATTTGGTATTTATTTATTTATTTTAATGGAGGTCCTGGGGACTGAATCCAGGACCTCGTGAATGCTAGGTGTGCACTCTACCACTGAGCTATACTTTCCCCCTAGAATGCCTTTAACTGCAACACTGCATAAAATGAAAACTGAAAACAACTTACTGTCTATGAAAAGGGAGTTGGTTAAATGTGCTACATCCATGTAAAGAATATTATGCAGGCATTAAAAATAATAAGACAGTTGTACATACATATACATTGACCTGATCATCATAATAATAATTAATACAATAGCAAATACTTACTGAGTGCTTTCTGTGTGCCAAGCATAGTTGCAAGTGGTTGACATGCATTAGCCTCCTTTAATCTCATAACAACTCTATGAGGTACTACTATTCTCCCATTGTATAGATGCAGAAACTGAGGCACAGCTGACTATAGTAACTATCCAAAGCCACATGGTTAATAAGTAATAGAGCCAGGATCTCAGCCTAGAGCCCAGGCTCTCAACCACTACATCACCTTGTTACAATCTATTGTAACAAAAGCAAGTTGCAGCCCGGTATAGGAAATAGCATGATGTGATTTTTGGCAAAATCTCGAAGTGCAGAGCTGTGTCTGCATAAGCCTAGGGGAAAGCCGCCAGTAGCATATAACAGACTGTGAGCACTGATCACTTCCAGGGGGAAAGACTGAAGGGTTAGGGGAGAGTAAAGGAAGGGAATTTTACTTTTTTAGAATTCATACACCAGCAGTATTGGGGGTGATCTTTATTTCTTGCTATTTGGGTATTTTTTTAACCAAAATTTCTATAAATGGTAATGCTTTGTAATATACCCCCATACATAGGATGCTCTATCATTGTTAAAATGAATTAGATATATACGTACATATGATATGCAAGGAGGCAAAATGTGATGTTAACTAAAAAAAAAAAAAATAGGTCACACACGCTTACATGACTATATATAACCATATATGTACACGGAGTTAGGAAGAGATGGTCAGAGAACACCACTTCCATCACACGGATACAATAGCCAAGAAGAAAGAGAAGAATGTGGTACAAATGAACTCATCTACAAAACAGAAACAGACTCACAGGCATAGAGAACAAACTTACGGTTACCAGGGGGCAAAGGGGGTCGGAAGGGATAAATTGGGAATTCGAAATTTACACCTCTTGGGGAGTGGTGGCAATGTTAGCTATCTTGATTGTGGTAGTGGTTTCATGGGTATATACATCTATCAAAATTCATCAAATTTTACATCTGAAATATGTGTAGTTTACTGTATAGGAATCATACCACAATAAAGATTACATTAATTAATTAAAACTCAGGGAAAGAAGGAAGAAGAAAAGAGTAGAGTGTGGTAAAATAATTAGAAAGTGATGAGCTTTGAGTATTTATTACTTTTTTAAATGGAATTGATTTAGTTGTATGTTTCTACAATTTAAGGCTGAATAACAGCTGTGTGACATTGTGGCTATCGACAACCACCTCACCAAATTCCTGAAAATTTCCCAATTGGCTCTGAAACCTCAGTGCTAACCATCGCCAACACGCTACCACGTGATTGGAAACCTTTCATATTATATAGGTTTATAGCACGTTCAGTGTTTTCAGTAAGTTGAGTACTGAGTTTTTCTGATTACAAATAATAAGAGTTTCAGGACTTTGAAAAATGAGTCAAGGTCACCGTCGGTAGGTGGGCTCAGGCATTGAACAGAAGGCTCACACCCAGATACAGAGATTGACTAGACCTCTGGGAAAACAGCCATCCGGATAATGATAAAACAAAGGGAATCTTTTTTTAAAATTACAAGTAAAGTTTATTTTCCCAAAGGAACTTTATTCAGGCATACTATTAATTTAAAAAAAAAAAGAGCTCAAGAGGGGAATTTATATCCTGTTCTCAAGCACTAAACTTTTATAAACTAAAAATTTCTCTAAGCGATTTATCATTGGAAGGGGCAGTATACCTTTCTTAACGTTCTGAATCTGATGTTAATGTCCTCAGCTTAGACTAAGGTGTTGTTATTATAAGACCACGCCATCATATTCCAATTATTCTCAGTTGAATGTTGCCATGAGTTTTTTTCCCTCTGAGAGACTGCATGACTTAAAAGTACATCACATTCACTGTGGGGAAATGTGGGGAATCTTATTTGACAGATAGTCTATCAGGACTCACCCCACTCCGACCCCTCAGACAAAAAGAGTCAAATGAAAACACCTAATGCTGGGAGCTTTGGGGTTGGGGAGTGTTTTAATCTGCTACAGTCTGTTTGAAAACAATGACATGATGCTTCACGAAACCCATAGGAATCATCGCACCTTCCAATTCAAGGGTGCCACTCACTGAAAATAGTCAACAAGATGAAAAAAATACTGCCAGAGTAAAAACAGATTCATCCCAGTGTCATCCAAGTAGCAGATAATTAGAATTAGCCTAAATAGCCAAATGTTTTTCTAATAGCTTAATAAATTCTGGAACATGATCTATCAAGGAAAATGAAATATTTTTGCTGCATTTAAATATTACAAAGATGAAGATTCGATGGATCATAGCAGCATTATCCATAACAGCCCCCAATTGTAATTGTCCTTCAAGGGATGAATGGATGAAAAGCTCTCTTCCTTCCACACAATGGAATACAACTCAGCAATGCAAAGGAACAAACTCTCAACAAATGTAACAATGCCAATGTATTACGTGGAGTGAACGAAACCAGATGCAGAAGGTCACCTAGTGTACAATTCCTTTCGTATGAAATATCCAAAGAGGCAAAATTTGTAGACTCAAAAACCACATCAGTGGTTGCCATGGAGCTAGGGGTGGAAGCGGGGATGGACTGCAGAGGCAGCAGGAGGGAATCTCCCTGTGTTGATGGAAAGCTCCACAGCGGGATTATGGTGATGGTGGTACAACTTGGTAAATTTACTAAAAATTTACTGAATCGTACGTTTCATACATAACTTGTATGGTATGTAAATTATACCTCCATAAAGTTGTGTTAAAAAAGATTCAGTGAAAACAGATGAATGTTTATGGTACAACGTTGAGAAACAAATAATGAAATAGTGTACATGCTTAGATTGCCATGAGAAAATATTTTAACATCTTTATTGAGATATAATTCACAAGCATGAAATTCACCTATTCATGTACACTGTTTTTTCTTCTTTTAATGTTCCCAGAGTTATGCAACCATCACCACGGGCTAGGTTTAGAATATTTTCAAAACCTCAAAAAGCTGTCAATCCCTCCCCTTCCTCTCCTTATCATTTAAACCATCTTAAAGTGTATAATCAGTAATATCTAGTACATCCATGATGTTGTGCAAACATCACCTCTGTCTGATTCCAGAACATTTTCATCATCTAAAAAGGAAGCCCCACCCTTATCAGCAGTCACCCTTCCTCCTACTGCCCACCCCAACCCCCGCCCCCGGCCTCTGGCAACCACTAATCTGCTTTCTGTCTCTACGGATTAACCTGTTCTGGATCTTTCATGTAAATGAACCATACATGTGGTCTTTTGTGACTGGCTTCATTTGATAGCATGTCCCAAGCCCCAGCCTCACAGCTTCCTTGCTATTCGGTAAATATGCCTTTTTCCTGCCTCAGGGCCTTTGCACTGGCTGTTTTCCATGCTTGGGATGTTCTTCCCACTCTCCTGCCCTTTGCAAGCTTATTCCTTCATACCCTTTGTATCTTGGCTGAATGTCCCTGCTTAGGGAAATCCCTTCCCTAACTGCCCTATGTCGGTCCCTTTGGTTATTGTAGCTCACGACACTGAAAGAGTAGGAAACTAACAGAATGGCTTCCCCAATGCTAAAGCTGTTTGCTGATTCACTGTGACTTAAAATTCTTGCAATCTGTTTTCCTCTTTTCTCTGACAAAACCTCATCTCTGCTTCACTTGTTCAACTGCATTTGTGCTAAACAGTCCTCAACCTTCCTATTACACTCTCCACTCCCTATACATTCTTTACCCAGAATAGCTTATCCTTTAACCCAGAAGCTGTATTCCAGAAAAGTGCTCATGGGCTGATAGCCTCAGAAGAATGAACAGACTCTGGAGTTTCTCCATGATGCCAAGTGGATTCATCAAGATTAAGAGGTATATGGCCCCCTGGAAAACACCCGGATTGTTGTCGCCTTTCTGTTCCAACCAGTTTTTCTATAAAACCTCAGGACACCAACCCCAAGATGGATTCACAGTCTTTGAGGCATTAGCCTCTGCAACTCCCCTTTGCCTGGCAAAGCAATAAAGCTGTCCTTTTCTAATTCTCCCAAAACCCTGCCTCTGAGTCTCAGTTTGGCTACTGGGATTCAGAGGCTGGTTTTTTGGCAACAACAGCCTGTCTTCCTCATTAAGTTATCACAATTTGTGACTACATTTTTGTCTGGCTTATCTTCCCAAACACGTGGGCCTGACTTGGGGCTAAGATTAGTATAAGACAAGTGAGGTACCTGCCTTGGGTGCAAAGTTTAAGGAAGTGCCAAATAACTGAGTTTCCCTTTTGTCTCTAGGTAGAGTATGGTTTGACACAGCACTTTTTTTGCTTTTTGTTTTGTTTTGTTTTTTAAACAGTTATTGTTCGAAGCTACTGTGTTTGGGGTGTTTTGTTACACAGCTATAGCTAGCTGATGCAGGAACAAAGACCAGGGTTTTGATACAGAGAAGTGAATTGGTGTTGAAGGGACTCTGGGGACTGACTGATGACTGTGAGACACGAGGAGGAAGCTGGTCATGAACCTCGCTTCCCGAGCTTCACCTGTGTGTCCAGTTAGCATGTGGATCACCTGCTGCTCTTCCATGTCCCACACAGCCACGATGCCCTCCTGCGTGCCCACCACCAGCAGTTTCTCTTCCAGGCTCCACGCCATGGCAGTGATACCTGCAGTCACACAGAGACAAGAGCTCCTGGGTCTGAGTATTGAACCACAAGTACTCTCATGGGTCCCCACTTCACAGATAAAGAGATTGAAGCATAGATAGAGAGGGTTCCTTGTCTAAAGCCATACATCTAGAAGGGGCAGGACCAGGATTTCAAGGCCAGTGCTGTCAGAGGCCAGATTCAGATGCTGGGCTCTAATGTTTACATTGCTCTGTGGTAGGAAAATGGACTGAACCACTGCTCAGTCATAAGTGTGGCTAGCTCACCAGTTCCTTCTCGGGGGCAATTCTGCTCCCCAGGGCACCCTGGGAAGTGTTTGGAGACTTTTTATTGGTTGTTACAACTGGGGACCAAGGTGCTACAGCATCTGATGGGTGGAGACCAGGGATGTTGTTCAACATCTTACAGCACCCAGGGCAGCCCCCACCAGACAGAATGGTCCAGCCCCCATTGTCAGTCATGCATGGCTGCAGGTACCTTTAGAGAAGACTCAGGAAGGGGATTATATTGGCTGAGAATGAGGACCCTGCTTTTGACTTCTCTTTGAGTTCAGTCGGTCTGGAAAAATAAGAGCTGGTGCCCCAAAGAGAAAATATTTGCCAATAGTTTGAGCAAACACAGCCCAAGGTTCTCTGTTGATTAGTCCCTTGCTGAGGAGAGAGAGGGACCGAGTTACACGGAAGAAAACATCAGCCCAGATATCAGGAGACCAGACTTTCCCAATGTCCTCGAGTCAGTCCCTTTCCTGCTGAGTTTCCCCACATGTAAAATGGTGGGAGAGATGTTGAAATCAGAGCCAGTCCAGAGAATCCAGGATTTTGTTTCCACTTCATTGGGACAGGGCATGAGGAGATAGTTTCGTTTTTCTTCTCTTTTCTTTCCATCTTTTCCCCTTCATTTTTTTGTGACTCACTCACTGTGTGACCTTGGAAATGTGAACTCAAACTTCTCACTTTGAAAATGAAATTGAAGCCCAGAGTGGGTGAGAACTTTCTCAACTTCAGCATGACTAGAGCTCAAACAAGTGGCACAGTGGGTCTGAAACACAAAACATCTCCCTGCCCCAGAGATACCAAAACCCAAAAACTCCATTCTGAGATATAACTGCCTTTGCCTCTACTACGGCAGACATCACTAATCAATCACCATACTATCTGTGATTTGTCCATGCCCCTCTTTCCCCTACCTCCACTGCCATAGCTAGTCCATCATGCTTCCTCTAGCAGTAAAACGCACAGCCCATAGATTTGAGCTGAGTATGTGGTTACTCACACAAAGGCCATATTTCCCAGGCTCCCTTACAGTCAAAAATGGCCAAGTTCCCACTAGGGAGACATGAGCAGAAGTAGCAAGTTCTGCTTCTAGGCCATGCCCTTGAAGGGAAGAGGTCTTCCACCTACTTCTTCCCACTTCCCACTGGATGGAATGCCACTGTGGTGGTCAGAGCTAGAGCAGCCATTTTGGGCCATTAAATGGAAGCCTCACATTGAAAATAGCAGAGCCACAAGACTGAAAGAGCCTGGGTCCCTGACACCCTAAAGACACCGTACGGCCTTTACTTATGCCTGGACAGTTGTGTGTGAGAGAAATGAACTCCTGTTTTATTTGAGCCAGTGCTACTTTGGCCTTTGTTACAGCATCACAACATGTCTCATAACCCATACACATTCTTTCCTATTAAACCAAGTACAGTCTCAGAATCCTCCTCACCACAGCATTCCAGTAGCTGACTCTAAATCAACTCTTCCATGCATTGTATTTAGCGGCCCTTAGAATTTCTATTTTGGCAGCACTGTGCCTTGGAAGTGTAGCTTTCCCTACAAGGCCACGTGGCACAGAAATGGCCTAAGTCATAAGAACTAGCATTTGAATCACAAGCTGATTGTATTCAATGGCCTCAGGATTAATGTGAGAGATTGTGGGTGGGCAGACAAAGGGATGGATAAATGTAGGTGGACTGGTGGATAAGTGGACAGAGAGAGGGCTGGTTGGATGAGTGCGTGAGTGGATGGATGGGTATTAGATGGGTAGGTGGATAAATCATCTGATAGGTGAGTGGACGAGTTGATGAATGGCTGAGTTGTGTGGATGGGTGGCGGGTAAGTGAGTGGATAGAAGATGGCAAGATGGGAGAAATGGAAGGATGAGTGGTGTGGAGAGAGGGGTGGAAGGAAGGATGACTAAGGAAGTATGGATGACTGAGGGGTGGACGGATGGATGGAAGGGAAGGAAGGAGGTGGATGAAAGGACAGAGAGATGGAAGGAAGGAAGGAAGGAAAGGGAGGAAGAAGGGATGGATGAATGGATGGGTGACAAGTGGATGGAGAGAACTAAACCCTCTGGTCCCTCTGACATCTGGTGTCCCAGGGAGGACCAACAAGTTCCACCAGCTTCCGAGGGGCCAGTGGGGCACCAATCCCTGGCTTCCAGACTTCCTAGCTGGAGCCTATAAACTGCAGAAGCCGTCGGTCAGATGGGCACGGTGCTCTTGGAGCCAAGACCCCAGAGGCATCCCCTCGCTCTGGGCTCATTAGCAGTATTTACACAAGTAATCTGAAGTCCCTAGGGGGCAGAGGGAGCTGAGTCAGCATAAGACAGCAGGGGCAGGCCCTGATGGCACCCCTGGGGCTTCCCGGCTGGCAGAGGGGAGCCCCAGAGAGCAGCCCGAAACACCTGCGAGCCACTTGCCCCCAGCAGGCAAGGACTGGCAGGATTTTTGCTAAGCTGGGGAGACCCACCTTTGTGACAGCCAGTGAGGGTGGCCCGGAGGGGTCCTCCCGGGGGCTGGAGGAATCCTCCGAGGGGCACCAGCACGGGGTGTGGGCACACCCGGAACCAGCTCTGCGCCTGTTGGCATAGCTGTCCCACCAGTGCTGGGTGTGAGGTGGCGAAGTAATGGAGTCTGGCCAGGAGTTCTGTATACAGGACACTTCTCTCTGCAACAGAGGGGATGCCGGTTAAGGGGAGGGGCACTGCTTCCCCAGGATCAAGCCCCCGTCCTGTCGTCCACTCCTGCCCCTTTTTCTGTTCTCCAGACACACTGGCTCCTACTTCAAGTGCAGGTTTCCAGCCTCTAGGCCTTTGCCCGTGCTGTTCCCCCTTTTCTCATGCCTATCACCTCGTCATCCTCATCTTAACTCAAAGATGACTTCCATAAAAAGCATCCTTCAGCCCAACCGTCCGATCCCCTCCCTCCTCTCCCCCAGATCAGTTACAATTTGACATTTCTTTATGGGTTTATTTGATGGCTCAGCCTCTCCCTGCCCCAACCCCTCCACACTAAGCGCTAGACCTTGGGTCTCCCGAAAACAGGGGTGATGCCGGTCTTGTTCATTGCTGTGTTCTGAGTGCCTGACACCCTACAAGTGTCTGTTAGAGAAATAACAATCATTTCCCCAGCCCGTCATAGTTACGGAGTGGGTTAGCATCCTGTGGCTGCTGTAACAAGACAATCTGAGGGGCTTCAAACAACAGAACTTTCTTGCGCAGTTCTGGAGGCCAGATGTCCGAAATCAAAGTGCTGGCAGGAGGCAGGGCTGTGCTCCCTCCAGAGGCTGTAGGGAAGGATGCTTCCTCGCGTCTTCCAGCTTCTGGGGTCTCCAGGCATCCTTGGCTTGTGGCCACATCCCCCCGACCTCTCTTTTTTTAACTTTTAATTTTTATACAACTGTAAAAGGTATGAAACCTCCCTTTACAGTTATTACAAAATACTGGCTACATTCCCTGTGTTGTACGGTACATCCTTGTAACCTATTTTACACCCAATAGTTTGTACCTTGCACTCCCCCCATATTGCCTCTCCCTCCTTCCCTCTCCCCACTGGTAACCACGAGCTTATTCTCTATATCCAGAGTCTGCTTCTTTTCTTGTTATATTCACTAGTTTGTTGTATTTTTTAGATTCCACATATAAGTGATATCACACGGCACTTGTCTCCCTCTGTCTGACTTAGTTCACTTAGCATAATGCCCTCCAAGTCCATCCATGTTGCTGCAAGCGGCAAAATTTCATTCTTTTTATGACTGAGTAGTATTCCATTGTGTATCTATCACATCATCTTTATCCAGTCATTGGTTGATGGGCAGTTAGGTTGCTCCCACATCTTGGCTATTGTAAACAGTGCGTCTATAAACATTGGGGTGCATGTATCTTTTCAACTGAGTGTTGTTGTTTTTTCGAGTAAATACCCAAGAATGGAGTCACTGGGTCATATGGCCGTTCTATCTTTAATTCTTTGGGAAACCTCCGCACTGCTTTCCACAGTGGCTGCATCAATTTACATCCCCACCAGCAGTGCGAGCAGGCATGGCCCCAATCTCTGCCTCTGTCTTCACGTGGCCTTCTCCTCTCTGCGTTTGCTCCTTTTCTGGTTCATGTCTCCCTCTGTTTCCCTCTTATAAGGGCACTTGTGATTACACTTTGGGTCCAGTTAATCACTTTTTTCCCCCTATGAGGTAACAGTCACAGGTTCCAGGGATTAAGAGGTGACTACATCTTGGGAGGGGAGGGCCAAATTTTTCTGCCTCCCACATAGAGGTGTTCTCATTATTACCCCAAGTGTATAAAGGGGAAAATTGAGGCATGGAGAGGTTAAGCAACTTACACAAGGTCACACAGCCAGTTAAGAGGCAGGAATCTGACCCCAAAAGTTTGATTCCAATCGCCAGTGAAGAGCAAGGACACTGGAGGGAGACAGTTCATTTTGTCCCTGTTGTTGGAGTGTCCTAATGTGGTGCCTGGGGCAGCGGTGACAACACCCTGTGCCTTGGTTTGTGGGTGGGTGGAATGGGGCAGGGCCAGGACCAGGGGCAAGTGCTCCACTGACCACGGGTGCAAAATTTAAGGTGGTGCCAACAAACTCAACTGTCAAGATAAATACTATCTTACAATGTAATTTTTTTTAAATCAAAATGAACGCCCCTCAAGTCCATTTTGAACAAAATGTCAGTCTTTTAAACAAAAACAAGGTCTGAAATGGCACCATGCCCAGGCATCCTGGAGCCTGAGGCAACAGGAGAAATCAGGAATGCAGATCTGCTCTCAGGAGCTGGCTGAAAGTGCTGGAATGAGGCGAGAGTGCGTGGTTGCTCCGCTCCGCCATCTGGCGGCAACATTCATTCCTACACCTCCTCCTTGAGCTGGGCAGCCCTAGGTTGTCAATCAAGGGATAAAGCAAAGAACCTACTGTGATTTGCACGTTTACATCTTCCCTTAAACTGGGCAGTTGTGCCCAACACTGTTTTCCTGGGAAATCACTCCCTTCGAGCTTTAAAACTCCTGGGGAGCGTGAATGCACGAGGAAGGTGTAACTGATCATAGGCACCCCCATCTTTCACTGGGGCGGGATCCTAGACACACTTTAACTCTGTCCCACATTTCCAGATGAGGGAAGCAAAGGCTCAGTGCAGAAATGGCTCATCCAACACCGTTCTTGTCAACAACATCAGCGCTGTCACGTGACAGTAACAGGTTCCTTGGATGGCGACAGGCTGTGCATGAACTGACTTGCAAATCTTTCCCAGCAGCCCTGGGTAGGAGGGTCAGCTAGCAGCCCTGTTTTGCAGATGGGAGAACTGAGGGCTGTAAGGTGGCAATGGGGGTGGGGTAGGGGTGGGGATGGTAAGGGACTTGAGAAGTCACACTGCTGGTAAACGGCAGAGCCCAGGTTTGAACCAACATGATGAGGCTTAAAGTCCATGCTCATGGACTGGTTTATGTGGTAGGGGTGAACATTTGGCCAGGAGCAGGTAGATGACATCCCTCCCCTTCTGGAGTTCAGAGTTCAGTGGAACAGACAAATGATGCAGAAGAAAGCCAGCAGAAATAATAATGAAGAGTTAAGCTAGATGGAAGCAGCGTGCAGTGATGGGATGTGCAGGGGCTGGTGGCGGCCGGGGCTGTCCAGCTTCAGTGGTGGCCAGACAGGCTTCTCTGACAAAGTAGCATTTGGCAGCTCTGACAGAGCTGCGGAAGGCATCTCGGAATTAAGCACCTTCATAAAAACCCTCAA
This sequence comes from Camelus ferus, assembly GCF_009834535.1. Classification (NCBI taxonomy): domain Eukaryota; kingdom Metazoa; phylum Chordata; class Mammalia; order Artiodactyla; family Camelidae; genus Camelus; species Camelus ferus. The sequence goes on from NC_045717.1 coordinate 17,202,150, forward strand.
ATCATAACCAGCTGGGAAATGCATGATAAAAACCATCCTGACCACTTCACACTCATTAGGATGGCCATTATTCTTTTTTTATTCAGGAAATAAGAAGTGTTGGCAAGGATATAGAGAAACTGGAACCCTTGTGCTCTGTTAGTGGGAATGTAAAATGGTGCAGCCATTATGGGAAATGGTCTGGCAGTTCTTCACAAATTAAACACTGAATGACCGAATGATTTAGCAATTCCACATCTGGGTATATATCCAAAAGAACTGAAAGCAGGGTCTCAAAAAAATCAGTGTATACCCACGTTCACAGCAGCATCATTCCTTATTAGCAAAAGGGAGAGACAACCCAAGTGTGTATTGACTGGTGAATGGATGAGCCAAATGTGATTCATCCACACAATGGAATACTATTCAGTCTTAGAAAGGAAGGAGACTCTGACCCAGGTGACAACATGGATGAACGTTGAGGACATTATGCTGAGTGAAATAAGCCAGCCACAAAAGGACAAATACTGCACGATTCCACTTATAATGAGGTCCCTAGAGCAGACAAATTCATAGAGACAGAAAGATGGTGGGTGCCAGGGGCTGGGGGAGGGGGAATAAGGAATTAGAATTTAATGAGGACAGAGTTTCAGTTTGACAAGATGAAAAAGATCTGGAGATGGATGTGGTGATGGTCGCACAACAACATGAATGTACTAAATGCCCTTGAACTGTGCAATTCAAACAGTTGATTTTATATTACGTGTGTTTTGCCAGTTTTTAAAAACAAAAACAAGCAAACCAAATACCATCCTGGACAGAGTATTAACGGAAGACTCAGAGACTCTTCTAGCTCTAGGGCAGAGGGTGGGTCAAACCCAGCTCAACGACTTGCCCTGAGAACTAAGAATGGTTGAATCAATGTTTGTCATTGGTGCGATGACCGGAAATAACTTTGAACCCCAGCTGAGCAAAATGTTATCCCCCAGAACAAGAATTCCCTTCTTCTTTCTCATGAGTCGACCCAACTTACAAAAGAGTTGTGCTCAGTTATTAGCAGTCTATTTTGAATTTCATCAATAAAAAAGAGATCTGTGGGAACATGTTTTCTTCCTGGTTATATTAAGTGGTGACATAATTTCCTTGATTTTGTCTGAAATACCTGCCATCTACCCCTTCTAGAATAAGATGTTGAGCTGGGGCGAGGGTGGGCACTGCCTTGGTAGTTTTCACTCCTAAGCACTCCCAGCTTCAATTCAGAATTCTAGAGGCTGGAGCTGGAGGAAATCCCTCAGGTGTAGACAGGAAAGATGTGTGAGTTAATGCAAATCCAGGTGGCGCCTCAGTGAGGAGAGTGGCCTCCTAGAAGGTGCAGAGTGGACCACTCCCCACCACCCCTGCCAGGCCGGTTGGACTCACCCATGCCTCGGAGCTCCACGGCCGGGCGGCACAGCTGGAGGGCTTCCCGGACCAGGCCAACCTCAGGACAGTCCATGTGAGGGGCACACAGGTCAAAGTCATCCAACAGGCCCTCAATGCCCCCGGAGATGCCTCGGCAGGAAATCCAGTTCATGCTGCCTGTGGGGAGAAGGGGGCGCTGTGGGGAACACGCATCTCCCATTCCTCCCTGGGGTTCTCACTCTTGGCACTGCTAACTTTTGGGGCCGGATCATACTCTGAGGGGGGTGAGAGGGAGCATCTGTGCACTATAGGGTGTTGATCAGTGTCCCTGGCCTCCACTCACTCAATGCCAGTGGCATCCCCCAGCCAGGATAATCAAAAACACAAACATTGCCAAGTGTCCCTTGGGAAGCAGAATCACCCCTGGTTGAGAATCACAGGAATGAATAGATGGATGGATGGATGGATGGAGAGATAGATAGGTAGGTAGATAGACAGATAGATAGATAGATAGACAGATAGATAGATAGAAATGGTAGATAAACAGAGAGAGATTATAGACTGATAGACAAATGGATGGATGGATGGATAGATATAAAATGAAAGAAAGATAGATGGTAAATAGAAGTGATAAATATGATAGGTGAGATTTTTATATTTATATACACATATAGAGAGAGATGATAGATCATAGATAGATGTGGATAGATAGGGAGATAGACAGACAGACAGACAGACACAGTAGGTAAACAGAGAGAGATGGTAGATGATAGATTGACAGATAGGCAGACACTGGGTCTCTCTCATTCTAAGGTAGAGTTTCTCACCCTCTGTACTATCTGCTAGCACTCGGTCCAGCAGCACCTCTCCCCCAATCATGACAACCGAAATATCTCCAGATATCACCAAGTGTCCCCCAGAGTGGGGGTGGGTGATGGTGGCGCAGAACCGCCCTCGGTGAGAACCAGTGCCTTAAAAAGAGCTGAGGATTTTGACCTTCGACCTTCCCCGTTGTCAGGCTCCGGAAGGTGGGAGCACGGCAGAGGGTCAGGGACCCGCTCAACCCACTCCAAGACTGGGATGGCCCTTACCCAGCACCTCCTGCTTCAGCTCCTCTATGCGGCCCGAGTGGAGCAGGTGATAGGGTAACTCCTTCAGCTTCCGCAGGTTTGCAACCGTGTCTGAGAACCACAGGGGCTGAGGGGCCACCTGCAGAGGAGGAGGGGGCTGGCAGCCAGGCCACTAGGACACAAGCTTATTCATTTGCTCCACTAACATGGGCCGGGCACCAGGTGATGCTGGAGGGGACAGGGATACAATTCTAGACAGAGATGCCTCCCCCCAACAGGCTAGGCTGGAAAGGTGGAGCTTGGGGCCAAGGGAATCCAAGGGGCATTGAAGCTGGGTCTCGCAGGATAAGTAGGACCTGGTCTGGTGAAACGTGTCAGAAACAATGGCATTTCAGAGCAAGAGAACACCACGTGCAAAGGCCCGGAGGGAGGACACTGGTGTCAGGAGGAATGGGAGCATGAATTAAAACTCTGATGGGAAGTGCGAGGTTATAGCTTGGTGGTAGAGCACGTGCTTAGCATGTACACGGTCCTGGGTTCAATCCCCAGCACCTCCATTAAAATAAATAAATAAATAAACCAAATTACCTCCCCCGCAAAATAAAAGCAAACAAACAATAAATAAAATATTTTTAAAAAAATCTCTGGGACCTTGGGAATATGCTTCTGAATGTCATGATTTTGTTTTCTCTGGAAAGTTGAGGAGGGGATGGAGTTGTATATCCCTCATCTGCAGCTCCCCACACCCCAAATAATTCTCAGGGGCTGAGGGGACATCTCACCCTCCATGGGAAGAGAAGAGAAGATCGGAAGGGTGTCTAGGGTGGAAATGAGGGAAGGAAGGAGACGTGTGGTCCTAGCCAGGCCGTCCCTGCCTTGTGGGCCCAGCAGCGTGGAGGCTGCGAGTGGGGACCAGGGGTCTTGAACACCTCACCTTGCGGTCCAGGTTCAGGGGCTTTTCCACGAGCGGCAGGGTGATGAGTTTCTTGGTGCCCTGGCTCCAGGCCCCTGAGAAGAAGTCGGCTAAAACTCCATGATACTTGGCTTTCTCGGGCCCGGACAGGTAGCGCTCTCTGACCACCTCAGCCAGCTGTCTGCAGACAGGGGACATTGGCTGATGGATCTGGGGCGCCAGATGAGCTCAGAGGTGGTCACTGGCCTTCCAGGAGGTGGTTCCCAAATGCAAGTCCATCCTAAATCACCTTCCAGATGCTCGCTGGCTCAGCTGACCACAGGTACGATTTTTTTACCTACCATTTCTCCCTAAATTGGCCCATCTTTCTTTTTTTTCTTAAATAAATGTACTTTAAAAAGGGACACTTGGAACTTATTTACAAAACAGAAACAGACTCACAGACATAGAGAACAAACTTACAGTTACCAGGGGGGAAAGAGGGTAGGGAAGGATAAATTGGGAGTTTGGAATTTGAAGACACTAACTACTATTTATAAAATAGATAAACACCAAGGCCCTACTGTATAGCACAGGGAACTATATTCAATACCTTGGAATAGCCTATAATGAAAAAGAATATGAAAAGGAATATATATATATGTATAACTGAATCACCATGCTGTATGCCAGAAATCAACACATTGTAAACTGATGATACTTCAATTAAAAAAAGTTTTTAAGAAATATTTGAGTTCCTCAATAATTTAAACATAAAATAAGTTACTGTATGAGCCAGCAATTTCACTCCTGGGCACATACCCCCGAATAACTGAAAAATAGGTGTTCAAACAAAAACTTGTCTTCGCACATTCACAGCAGCACTCGTCATAACCACCAAAAGGTAGAAACAACCCACGGGTCCATCAGCGGATGCACGGATGAATAAAATGTGGTCCATCCCTACAGCAGAATAGTATTCACCCATAGAAAGGAGTGAAGCACTAATACATCCCATAATGTGGATGAACCACAAGAACGTTATGCTGAGTGAAATAAGCCAGACACAAAAGATCACATCGTGCGTGATTCCATTTATATTGAAATGTCTGGAACAGGTAAATCCATAAAGAAAGCAGATTGGTGGTTGCCAGGGGCTGGGAGAGGGAGGATGGGGAGTGACAGCTAACAGGGCTGGGGTTTCCTCTTAGGGTGATGGAAACGCTCCGGAAATAGAGGTGATGGTTGTACAACACTGTGTATGTGCTAAATGCCAGTGATTGTTCACTTTCAAATGATGAATTTTATATTATGTCAATTTCTCCTTAATTTAAGAAAACAAGTTAACTGTGTTAGAGCGGGAGGTGTAGAGACGCTTGAATGCTGGACTTGATTCCCTGGGAATGGGGAGCAAAGAAGGATCTGGAGCAAAGAGAAGGCCAGGCAGTGAGTCCTTGCTCTTGCATCTCACCCAGGATCATCAACCTGCTCCACCCACCTGTAGGCGATGGCCAGGAGTGTGAAGCCATCCACCGGCCGTCTGGCCAAGCAGTTACCCAGATCCCGACGCAGCCTCACCCACAGCAGGGGTGGGAACCGCAGCAGCTCTTTGCTGGGCGGGGTCCAGTCCTGATACACAGTCTGCAGGACCTCATCATCCAAGGACAGCACGTCCTTCAGCTCCGCCTCCGAGAGCCCGTGCCTGAGGGGAGGAGGGATGGGCATTGGAACACACCTGTGTCCCCTGGATTTGGAGGATGCAGAAGCTGAAGGAGGGACAGACATGGCAGGCTCTGTGGCGTCTTGTACATCGGTCACCAAAGGGTTCACAGTGGGGATCGGTATATGGACAATGCCCATGCCCAGCTGGTACCAACACCCGGTTACCACCGTACCCATCAAGTAAGATATTTCCTGGTCTTTCCTTCTCACACACACCTACAGAACCCTGAACCATCCCCTCCTGCATCTCGGATGAGTCAGGCAGCACAGGAAGGGAGAGGGGAGGTAACTTAGGGAAATAATACAGAAACCAACAGTGCCCACCCCATGTTTTCTTACCTGAGAAAGGAAATAGCTTTAAATAGAATGAGCAACTGAAGTTTTGGTGCTGGACTGAGAGAGCTCCCTTGTCCATTCTGCCATGTGAGGTTTCAGTGGAAAATGACTGTCTTTGAATCAGGAAGCAGGCTCTCACCATGCACCAAATACGCTGGTGCCTTAATCTTAGACTTCCCAGCCTCCAGAACTGTGAGTAGATTGTTCAGAAATCCAACCAGTCTTAGGGCATTTTTGTTATAGCAGCCCACATGGACTAGACAGAGGTGTAGCCATACAGTGAATATTATTTGACCATAAAAAGGAACAAAGTACTGGTACCCACTTCAACGTGGATAAACCTTGAAAACATCATGCTAGGTGAAAGAAACCAGGCACAAAAGACCACATTGTATGATCACATTTACATGACTGTCCAGAGCAGGATCCATAGAGACAGAAAGTAGATTCATGGTTGCCAGGGGCGGGGGGAGGAGGTATGGGGAGTGACTACTAATGGGGATGGGGTCTCCTTTCAGGAACGATGGAAATGTTCTGGAACTAGATAGAGGTGATCGTGGTACCACACTGTGAATGTACTAATGCCACTGGATTGTAGCATGTTAACATTTTAATTTTACCTCAGTTAAATCATCTCACTCTGCTAAATGCAATGAGGAATCCTGAATTGGCTCCAGGACCAGAAAAATGACATTGGTGGAAAAATTGGTGAAATCCAAGTCAAGTCTGGAGTCAAGTTCATAGTCACATACCAACGTTAAAGTCCTGGTTTTGACAGCAATGCTATGGTTATGTTGGATGTTAACCCGAGGGAAAAATTGGGGGAAGGATCTAGAAGAACTCTATATGATCTTTGCATCGCCTCTGTAAATCCAAAATTATTCCTAAATAAAGGTTTATTTAAAAAAAATTCTCATTCTTGCCTCCTGGGAGAAGGAATTTGATGAGGGATGAACACAGAGGCATGGAGACAAATCAGGGGCTGGGGCATTTGTTAAGGTGGAGAGGGGGATGACCTGGAACAAGGTGAGGTAGGTGGAAATGGAAAGAATGGTTAGTTCTGGGTGTTTTAGAGGCAGAGCCAAGAGGACTTGCTGACTATGGAGGGAGGTGGGATGTGGAAGGAGAGGAAACGAGAATGATTCCTGGTTATGCAGAAGGTGATTACATTACTAAACGGGAAACCATGGATGGGAGTAGGTTTGGGGGTCAAGAACCTTTGCTAGACACATGCTACCATCATGCTTGGGAGAAATGCGCCCTCTCAGGTGCTGGCAACTACAAACCTGCTTTTTTGTCTCCTTGGGTTTACCAATTCTGGACATTTCACATAAGTGGGATCATGTCATACCATCTGCGCTCAACACTGACAACCATGCCTGGGCACGTGCCTCAACCCAGTCTGTCCAGGCTTCAATAGCAGGAGTCTACAACAGGGGGCAGGAGACCCAAAAGGGACATAAGAGCAGGTGAAGACCTGTGAACAATCCTGGGGGAAGGGTGGCGCCATTTTTCTGTCCTCCCCAAAGCTGCTCACTGCAATCTTAGAACCTGCCCCTCTTTGCACCTTCTCATCTAAGTTTGCAGCTGAATCTCCAACCCAGCTGGAGGGAGGCAGGGCAGAGAGCATTCCTCCATTTGTCAGATGGGGAAACTGGGGTTTCTATATTCATGTCCCTGAACGGCCAAGAGAAGAGGAATTCAACTTCGTCCCTGCTCTTGAAGATTTTGTGTCTCATCAAGTCTAGATCTATGATGTCCAATACAGTGGACACCAGCCACACATGGGCACTTAAACTCATTAAAATGAATAAAATTTAAAATCTAGTTTCTGGGTTGCATAAGCTCCTTTCAAGGGTTCAATTGCCACATGTGACTCATGGTTACTGTGTTGGACAGCGAACACAGAGCATCGTCCTCACTGTCAATGTTCTATTGGATGGAACTGGAAGATTCTCTCTGTTGGAGAGACTGGAAGATGTATCCACAGTCACAGCCAAACCACTAAGTTGAGAGCCTTTCTCTGCCCCCAAAGACATCTCCTTAACAATGTGGACCCAAGGGAGGCACCTCACCGGCTCACCACATAAGACCCACCTTGCCTGTATTGCAGACCTGCATTTGATCCTGGCTGAGGGATCATGGCCAGTGAGGTACCTTCACAAGCATGATCTCATTACTGCTTCCAGCAGCCGTAGAGAACGGATGCTCTTCCAGTCATTCCCTCTGTAAAGAGGGGGACTGGCGAGGCCACAATGCGTCCCTGGCACAGCATTTCTCAGCCTCCCGCTGTTGACAATAAGGGTGGGATGGCTCTTTGTCATGAGGACTGTCCTGTACTTTGTAGAATGTATAGCAGCATCCCTGGTCTCCACTCACTAGGTGTCAGTAACATGATAGGGACACGACAGATAGACAGATATGATAAATGATGGTATATAGACAGATGTAGGGGGTGTAGCTCAGTGGTAGAGCATGTGCTTAGCATGAATGAGGTCCTGGGTTCAACCCTCAGCACCTCCATTAAAATAAATAAATAAATAAATAAATAAATAAATAAATAAACAAACAAACAAACAAACAAACAAACTTAATTCGTCCTCTGCCCCCCTCCCAGGAAAAAGATAGGTGTAGATAGGTGGATGGGTGGATGGACAGACAGATATAATAGATTATAGATAGATATGACAGATTATAGGTAAATGTAGATAGATAAATAGCTGAATGGATGGATAAATAGATATTATGATAGATGACAGAGAGACAGGGAGACAGAGAGAGAGACAGCCAGACGGGGTCTCTGTCACGCTACGGCAGGGTTTCTCATCCTCAGTGCCACTGACATTTGGGGCTGCATCATCCTCTGGCGGGGGCTGGGAGGGCATCTTGTGCACTGCAGGGTGTTGAGCAGGGTCCCTGGTCTCCACCCACTAGATCCCAGCAGCCCCCCATCCCCTAGTCATGACAATCAAAATGTCTCCATTGTTCAGTGTTCACCTGGGGGGGCACAGAATGTCCCTGGGTAAGAACACTGGTCTAGAAGAACTCAGATCTGCCCCGAGAGCCAGGTGCTCAAGCATCACTCTAGGCTAACTCCATGTGTAAACATAACATATTTTCATGGAAGAAGAGGCACCGAAATCACTCACCCTTCATAAATCACCTCCCTTGCCAGCCCTGGAGGACAAGTGGTTCTCCACCCCAGGGGACTCCTGGCTTTACTAACTGAACCAGACATGCAGCCAAGAAGGCCAACTGATGTCTATATCCCTAGATTTTGCAACCAGGACTCAAGAAGGAGCCAGCACGATGGTACCAGATCTCCGAAATGGGAACTCATGATGCCAGCAGAAGCTCATGGCAGGCAGGCTACACTTACAGAGGAGAAAGGAAGAGTCTGGAACAGAAGATGACGTGTAGAGAGGACCCAGAAGGACAGGGGATGAGAAACCTCCCCTGATTCTGCAGCTTTCCAGTTCCCATGGCAACCCCACTTTCCATGTAGACTTCATCAGTTTGGCCTGATGGCCCACTCTCTTATTCTGGAGCATTCCTCGGTCTGTCTTTGAGCTCCCTGTAGAGTCCAGGCCAGTCCCCCACTCTGGGGGCATCAGTCACAAAATCTGGGGTGCAACATGACATCTGAGGTATGTCCTCTGGAGCTGGCTAAGGTGTTCGTCCTCCCATCCTGCATTCCTTGGGCTTCCCCCATGGTTTTGGCATAAACCCTTATTCCTTACAAGATAGCATAAGTGGGTTTCTTTTCTTGACAAACAAAAAGACCCCCTCACTGGGCTGATCGCTGCCTCTTTGACTGTTTTGTGGCAAAAGACAAAGGTCTTAAAGAGAAAACTGCCCCCTAAACTAAGAAGAAGCAAAACTGCATTGTCTGGCATTTCTGAGGATGGGCTTGAGTATCTTCTGACAGCCATTTGCATTAAGGCAAAGCTTCGTTGCTTGGTGTGCCTGCTAATTGGCTCCATCCCACCCTCCTGGGGGATGCTGGGTGTGTCTGATGAACACACTCCTCTCTCCTGCTCATTATTTCTGACTCACCTTCCACACCTGGCATCTCTGACCATCATGACCCAGGTTTATTGGAGTTTGAAGCCCTGAGACTTTCCCTGAGCTGGAGAAACCACATTTATTATTTTTTTTAATTTTGTTTTTTATTGAAATGTAGTTGATGTACAATGTTAATGTCGGGTGTACAGCAAGGTGATTCAGTTATGAGGAGCAACTGCATTTAAATATTCATTCCTTTACACAAATGAATTTATTTACAAAACAGAAACACACTCACAGAGAAAACAAAATTATGGTTACCAGAGGGGAAAGGGGGTGGGAAGGGATAAATTGGGAGTTTGAGGTTTGTAGATACTAACTACTATATATAAAATAGATCAACAAGCAAGTTTCTTCTGTAGGCAGGGAACTATATTCAATATCTTGTGTAAGCTATATGAAAAAGAATATGAAAACAAATGTATGTATGTATATGTATGACTAAAACATTATGCTGTACACCAGAAATTGACACAACATTGTAAACTGACTATACTTCAATAAAAAAGAAAAGAAAAAATAAAAATAATAGATATTCATTCCTTTAAATTATATAAACACATTGGAATCGGATTTTTCCTCTTTACTTTTTGCTGAATCTCATGCTACAAAGCCTGAAATTGAATGTAGGCCCATGCTTGTGGTCAATTCTTCAGAGAAATTTGCTTTACTTCTTTTTATTTTTTTGCAGGGGGGTAATTAGGTTTATTTATTTTTAATGGAAGTACTGGGGATTGAACCGAGGACCTCATACATGCTAAGCACGCATTCTACCACTGAGATATATCCTCCCCCTTAGAGAAATTTGCTTTAAAACGATTTTTCTGACATCTCCCCACACTTTGCTTATTAATTACAAAGGGGAACGTTGCAAATTTACAGTAGGAAAAAAAATCCGTGCCCAGGAATGTCCAAACATCACCTAGGTTTAACCTGAACGTCAACACGAGGAGACAGACCAACCCAGATGGAGCAACAATGTACCAATTCCCCTCCACCCCAAGTGTGGTCCCTGGACCAGAAGCATCAGCACCGCCAGGGAGCTTGGGAGAAATACAAGACCTGAGGCTTCAACCCCAGACCTGCTGAATCAAAGTCTTGATTCAAAACCAAGACCTGAGATGTGCATACCCATGGAGGGTTAAGGAGTGCTCAGCTCCAAAACAGCTGGCTTGGACTCTTCAAAGGGACAAAGGCAGATGGTAGAATGTTCCAGATTAAAGGATGCCAAAGAGACTTGACAACTCAATGCAACATGTGATCCTGATTGGGGCCAAGGAGAGGGGACAGTTATAAAGGATACTTTTGAGACCACTGGCAAATTTTGACTATAAACTGTGTATTAAATAATATTATTGCATCTATGATACATTTCCTGAGTTTTATCATTGTCCTGTGGTGATGCGGTGTTCTGATTGTCCTTGTTCTTGGGATATATGTGAAGTACTTAAGGGTAAAGCGGAGTGGTGCCTATGATCAACTCTCAAATGGTTCAGGGAAGAATTACATGTGTGTGCATGTGTGTACATAGAGACATGATAGATAGATGGGAAAAAAGAAAGAGAGAGAGAGAAAAGAGATGGAGAGAGAGGAAAAGAGAAAGCTAATATGGCAAATTGGTGATTTCAGGGGGAGGGTGTATGGTAGTATTTCCCAACTGGGACCTATTCTGCCTGCAGGGGACACTTGGCAATATCCTGAGATACTTTTGTTGTCCCAGCTCGGGGCTACTACGAGCATCTGGTGGGTAGAAGCCTGGGATTCTGATCAACGTCCTACAGTGCACAAGACGGCCCCGCCCACTGCAAAAACTGACCTGGCCCCAAATGTCAATAACACCAAGGCTAAGAAACTGATATATAAGCGCTCTTCATGTTATTTTTGCACTCTGGGAGTTCTTCTAGTCTATCACTTGAAAGCATTTCTAAGTAAAACGCTTGCCAAACAAATATCCTAGACAAATGCATAGAGACAGAAAGCAGATTAGTGATTGCCAAGGGCTGGGGGAGGGGGAGTGATGGTTAGGGGAAAGGGTGTCCTGGTGGGGTGAGGAATTGTTCTGGAGATGGCTCGTGGTAGCGCCACACTGTGGATGTTCTAAATGCTGAACTGTCCACTTTAAAAGAGAGAACTTGATGATATGAATTGTACTGGGTTGCATAGTGTTCCCCCAAATTCATGCCCATGGGAAACCTGAGAATATGATCTTATTTGAAAGCAGTCTTTGGGGAAGTAGTCAAGTGAAGATGAGGTCATACTGGATGGAACAGAGCCCTAATCCCACGAGTGATGTCCTTCCAAGAAGAGGAAAATTCAGATAGAGAGAAGGTCACAAGATGATAGAGGCAGAAATTGGAGAGATGTGTCTACAAGCCAAGGGATGTGGAGGGTGGCCGGCAACACCAGAAGCTACGAGAAAATTCTAGAATGGATTCTCCTCTAGAGCTGTCAGAAGGAGCATAGCTCTGCAGACAACTTGATTTCAGACTTTGGCCTCCAGAACTGTAAGAGAATAAATTTCCATTGTTCTAAACCACCCAGCTTGTGGCTTGTTATGACAGCCCTTCGAGAAGAGTGCATGCATTCTATCTCAATGACCAAAAGGTGAAAATAACAGAGACTCACCGGGAAGACATGATGTAGCCCAGCACATGGGCCACCAGGAGCTGCCCGTGTGTCTGCTCCAGGCGGGCACACAGTTGGTGCATTGCTTCCTTAGCGGTGGAGGCTAGTGGGGCGGGCACGGTGAAGGAGGCCCATTTTCGGGCCTCCTCGAAAGCCAGCCTCAGCCGCCCCGGGTGCCCACACTCTGGGAGGCTGGCCCAGAGCAGGTCCCTCTGCATGGGGCTCAGTGTCCTCCTCGAGGCTGCCAGCAGGAGCTGGATCATCTCTTGCCCTTGGTTTCCGGAGAGGGGTCTCACCTCCCAGTAGGCCCCTGGGTCCGTAAGCACCTGCCGCATCGTGTCTAAAACCCCCCGCTGTCCTGAGCAGGCTGAGAGGATGAGGTGGACCCTCGGGGGGCACTTGGGAGGCAGCCAGGGGACCCTCCGAGCACGGTGGACAGAGTCCACCTCATCCACTGAGTCCAGCAGGATCACAAGGGACTCGAAGTTTCGGCAGGAGACGGTGTGGAGGAGGGTGTGGAAAAATTGGACCACCCTGGTGTGGGCCTCCAGGACCTGGGCAGGGGGCAGGGGCAGCCCATAGGCCAGGCACACCTGGAAGCAGATGCTCTGAAGCAGGCCGCGGGCATTGGAGCTCATCTGTGACGTCCCCAGAAGCCGCAGCATGGTCACCGTCTTGCGCCCGAGCAGCACCGGCATTTGCTCAGCCAACTTGCACATCAGAGCCGTCTTTCCGATGCCTGGGGGTCCAAAAATCACCAGAGGCGGGTGAGGATGGCTGTTGCTCTCCCGGAGCCACTGCCCCAGCTGGGCCAGGAGCTCCTGGCGCCCACAGAAGGTCCGGGTGGCCTCGGCACTCAGCCCCAGGTGGTGGCGGATCTCCTGGTAGAGCCACGCCAACTCCTGCCTGCCCGCCTCTAGCTCCCGGAGGCACTCGAGGACCTGATGGTTAGCTCTGGCCACAAACTGCTCCCCAAGCTCCTTCAGGTACCGGGCATGAGCCTTGTTTTTGGGGTTCACCAGGTCTCGACTCCATGCCAGGTGGTGGGCCTTGAGAACTCCAGGCTGCATGTCGGTGATGCGCCCCTTAAGGCTGCAGAGAAGGTTCTGGGCATCCATGTCCAGGCAACCGTCTGCGAGCCGGTCCACCATCTTGAGGGCACAGTCTTCCAGGATGTGTTTGTTGAGGTCTTGGATCTCTCTCAGGAAGACGGTCACCCCCTGGTCCCTGTCTGTCGAGCTCAGCAGTCCCCGTTCAATTTCCCACTCAATGACTGCAAAGGTGGAAGAGATGGGAAGAGAGTGTGGTCAGCTTTACGTCATCAGCTGGCTCGAACAAGGACCCTTAGGAGACACATTCCTGGGATGGTAACATTGGTTCTCAAGCTTAACGTGTGCCAGAGTTACCTGGCATAACCGTAGACAACATGCAAACGAATGCGCTCGAGTGCGTTCCAATAAAACTTTATGTACAAAAACAAGCCGTGGGCCGGGTTTGGCCTGAAGACCGCAGTTTGCCAGAGTCTCCTGGGGGCTCACCAAAACCCACATGACTGGGCACCAGCCTCCAGAAGTTCCAATCCCGCACGTCCGGATGGGGACCCCTGGGTTTGCATTTCCAGCACATTCCCAGGCAATGCTGAGGCTGCCGTTCCAGAAGCCACACTGGCATAGCACTGATTTAGCTGTGATTAATCAATGAAACTGGTGTAGGCAACATAGAGATCGTGCGTGAGCAGCAGCTCCGTCATAAAACAGTGCCACCAAACTCAAAAAGTTAACATGGCGTTACCATAGGACCTAGCAATTCTGCTCCTAGGTAGGAACCCACAAGAGCTAGGGAGGACCCCAGGGGGAGTCCTGGCAGCCTCACCTGACCGGTGGTAGCGGCGCCACTGCTCCTGGGTGATGAGGCCCAGCCTCCAGGCCTCCTGGGCTCCGGAACGCAGTGCAGAGTTCAGGGTGGCCTCCTCGGGCCCACGGGCCTCCCTGATGCCCAGGGACTGCAGCAGGTAGGTAGGGGGCACAGCATTCTCGTCCTTCCGGAAGTGTCGTGCCACCAGCTCCAGGTCACGTGGCCTGGCAGTCAGCTGAGCCCTCAGTGCCTCCCACTCCTTCTCATCAATCAGGGCGGGGATGGGACAGGGGCCGTACTGATCACCTATGAGGGCCTGGCAGAGAGGGGAGGGGCATGAGTTCAAATCTCGGCTTGGGCACTCAGCTCTGTGACCCTGGGCGAGGCACACCGAGCCCCTAAAACAGGCCTGCCAGTCATGCCATGGAGATAATTATAGTAATGTAAGCAGATAGGTTAGGAGGTCCCCAGAGAAGGAGAACCAGAAATGGCTTTCTTGATGTAAGCGAAACCATTTTGGCCTAAACCATTTTGTGATCTCAGCCCAGCCACAGTGCTGGCCCTTCAACGGGTCTCAGTAATCAGTGATCTTAAGGGAAGTGAGGCAGTGCAGGAACAAAGGAAAAGCAGTCAAGAAACAATAGTTCAGCAATAAAACACAATCCTAATTCCTCCTCAAGTGATATACATAATAATCTGTCTTTGAGTTCTGCAGGAATTAAGACCCCACACCCACGTAGGGGATGGAATGATGCTGTTGATCCCCCAGACTTCAATCAACTAAAGCTTGGACTCTGTCGACCTTTGCCCCAATTCTATGCTGAATTCTATTCTACTCAAGCCCCTTCATGAATATGCATACCCCCTTCACTTAAAAATTCCCCAATGTTGCTGTTCAGGGAGACAGTGCTTTGGGAAAGGTCCCCAGTGATCTCCTTACTTGCTGCAAGTAATAATAAATCCTTCTCCTGATCTTCGGCTTGGTTGTGCCCCTTGGGTCACCACCACCAAGAGGCGAGCCCAGGTTTCAGATAACATTAAGAAGTGCAGGCAGAGCCTTAGAGGACCTGCATACAGAGGCACCTGAGAGCATGGGACATGGGACAGGTAAATTTTGAATCTGATGGAGCACCAAGTATCACAGAACATTTTGCTGGAAAAACTCCTGTGGTTTTGTGGGGCTGAATAATGGCAGAATGGAAGTGGTTCGAGGTCGTGGGTTTAAGAGTCAACCAGGAAAGGGAGATGGTTAGATCCGAGGATAGAACCTCTGAGTTCTCAGCACAATCATCCCCCAGATCTACACTGAGCCAAGCCCATGACAGCTGCTCAACAGACATCAGAACATCAGTGACCAAGACAGTCTTGGTCCTAGACCAAGGAGTCTTTAACAGGAAAAGCTGGCATCAATCTAAGAGTTGCACCAGTGTCAAAACTGCAGCTGTCAGAGCACTAGGAAGAGATGGTAAGGTGGGTTACAAGTGGGCTGTGGAGTCAGAGAAATTCCCCTGAGGGCATGAGGATCAAGCTGCAGAATAAGACATGAGAAGGAGTGCCCTGGGCAGAGCAGTTGGCAAGCAGGGGAACAGCACGTACAAAGACCCTGGGGCAGGAAGTGTGGCAAAGGACCAGTGGGGTAGCTTAAGCACTGACAAGGAGGTGGCAGTAAAGAGAGATAAGGCCATCTGCGGGGAAGATTTTGTAGGGCTTGGTGAGAACTTAAGATTTTGATCTTACTGCTGAGAACACTAGGAGGCTCTCTTTCTGCCCCAGCATGCTTGGAGAAGGTGCAAACTGGAACACCAGAGAATTAGGCTGGAGGAGGCCAAGGACCTCGGGCTCAAAGTCTTGAGTTTCCTCATTATGTAAAATGGAAGTGTTGCAGGAAAATGGGGCTCAAGAGGATAATCATGTCCCAGGTCTCAGGCGAGTCCCCGGGATGCACCTCACCAAGTGAGGGTCCTTGGCTTCGTGCAGGAAAGAATTCAAGAGCGAGCCATAATAAAGTTGAAAGCAAGTTTATTTGGGGAGATACACACTCCACAGACAGAATGTGGGCTGTCTCAGAAAGCAAGAGAGGCCCCGGGAGATGGAGTTGTCTTGGAAGTTGAGAGCAGCTTAGGAGATACACATTCCATAGGCAGAATGTGAGCCATCTCAAAAGGAGAGGGGCCCCAGGGTGCGGGGTGGTCAGTGTCTATGGGCTGGGTAATTTCACCTGCTAACAAGTGGGAGGATTATTCTGGGGAAGTGGAGGGGATTTTCTGGAATTGGGCTACCACCCACTTTTTGGCCTTTTACTGGTCAGCCTTGGAACTGTCATGGCACCTGTGGGTGTGTCATTTAGCATGCTAATGTATTATAATGAGCATATAATAAGGCTCAAAGTCTACTGGAAGTCAAATCTTCCACCATCTTGGACTTAACTGGTTCTAATCAATTTATGTCTATCCTCAATGACTGTGTCATTCTTTTAATGGTTATGTCCTGCCCCCTTCCCTCCTGTCTCAGAAGCAATCACCCCTCCCCTCTTCATTAGGTTGTTTCAGAATATTCAAGGTGTGTGCACCCAGGAAACTTGGATAAATAGAATCTATGATGATGGGATGTTGAAGAGGATGCTACTCTCCAGGGGCCCTTTCCTGCAAGAAGAGCCTTAGAGGAGCAAAAGGAGTTGAAAAAGGCTTAGTTAGCCAGCCAGCCACAAACCAGAGATCTCGAGGAGACAGATGGTACAAGGTGCTCCTGTATGTGGGACAAGAGCAAGGGGAATGGGAGGAACTTGAGAGAAAATCAAGAAGCTGTAACTGAGCAGGACCCTACAGGGCTTTCCTGGGACAGAGCCCCCCCCCCCCCCGCCCACCACCTCTGACATCCTCTGCCTGCCTCTTGTCTGTAGAAGTACTTTAGCCAAAGAATAAATTTAATCAGAGAAATGAGAAAGTGCAGAAGCAAAGGAAAATAGCCAAACAAGACAAAATAATAACAGTTCAGCCCTTAAGCAAAGTCAAGGAATTTAGCTCCTCCTCAAGGGCTATGGATAATATTCTAAGCCACATCCTAAGGGCTGTTCTGCAGATAGTGAAACCCCCACCAGGTGGAAGAAGTTATCTATGTGATGACCAGACTAGTGGTGACATAAGCTGCTCCTCGCACAGTTCAGAAACGTGGCCTCAAGGGAATGGGAACAAATTGACCTGGAGTTGAAGATTAACCAGACTTAAAACAGTCAAGATGACGCTGATCAGACCACTGCATGACCAGTTTCAAGATGACTGTCAGAGCTAACTGTGCTGTTCTGCAAGTAGCCTCCCCCAGCCCCCAGGCTTGTGCGCCCCTGAAACTCCCCTTTAAAAACTCTTGCTCCCTGAGCAACAGGGAGTGTTGGTTCTTTGGGACATGAGTCTGCCTTCTCCCCAGACTTCCTCAATGAAGCTATCTTTCCCTTTACACACCACTTGTTTCTCAGTATTGGATTCTTAAATAATGAGCAATGAAGCCTGAGTTTGGTAACAGAGCCACCAGGAGCAATTCTCTGGAGATGCTGGAGTTGCAGGTGGCCCGAGAGACCCAGAGCCTCTAGAAGGAAATGCCATGGGGAGCTGTCCCCTGTTGCATTGCCTAATGACTTATTTACTGGAGAGATACCTCTCCAAGGGGCTCCACCACATCTCTGATTTTTTGTGGAAAGCACCCCAAATCAGAGCCACTAAAGGAGAATGATGCCATAACTCTTGGGAGATAGAGGGGAGATGTCTGCTTCAGGAGGAAAGTAGGAAGTGGGTAGAGGTCAGCCTGCAGCCCAAGGAACCCTTCTGGAAGGATGTGCAAAGTCCCTGGGCCGGTGGGGCCTGGCGGATGCTCAGAGATCATCCTCCCTCCTGTCCCTCATGCCACCAGGAAGCTGCGTTGTGCTTTTGGCCGCCTGCAATTTGGGTTGCAAAATCAAATTCCTCCTGGAGTTCTTTTTCTCCCCATCTCCTCTTTTTCTTTACAGTTTTTTTTTTTTTCCTTTTCTTTTTCCCTTTGACATTCAACGAAATGATCAATCCTCAGGTTCATTTGAAAAATGAAATTAGCAGGCTGGAAACAAAATTTTGTGAAGTTGATGCACAGGGTATCACCAGAGGGTAGAGCCTTTCAAACATTAGGATGTATTTTAAAGCAATAATAATTTTTAAAAAGTGATGCAAACTTCCAGTTACAAGATTAATCAGTCCTGGGATGTAATGCACAACATGATGACTGTAGTTAACACTGCTGTAGGGTATATTTGGGTGTTTTTGTTTGGTTGGGTGGTTTTTATTTGAAGTATAATTGATCTACAATGCTGTGTTAGCTTCTGGTGTACAGCATAGTGATTCAGTTATATATATATATATATAATTTTTCATATTCTTTTTCTTTATAGGTTATTATAAGATATTGAATATAGTTCCCTGTGCTATACAGTTAAAACCTTGTTGTTTATCTCTTTTAGATATAGTAGTGTCTGTGAATCTCAAACTCCTAATTTATCCCTTTCCCTCCTTCCCCTTTGGTAACCATAAGTTTGTTTTCTATGTCTGTGAGTTTGCTTCTGTTTTGTAAATAAGTTCATATGTGTCATTTTTTTAAGATCCCACATGTAAGTAATATCATGTGATATTTGTCTTTGTCTGTCTGGCTTACTTCATTTAGTATGACAACCTCTAGGTCCATCCATGTTCCTGCAAATGGCATTATTTCTTTCTTTTTTATAGCTGAGTCATATGTAGGGTATATTTGAAAACTGCTAAGAGAGTAGACCCCTAATGTTGTCATCACAAGGGACAAAAGCCTTTTTTCCCTTTTTTTTTCTTTTGTATCTATATGAGCTGATGGGTGATAACTAAACATACTTAATAATCATTTCACAATGTACATAAGTCACCATGCTGTACACTTTAAACTCAGGCAGTGCTGGATGTCAATCATATCTCAATAAAATCGGAAAAAGAAGAAAAGGTGACACCAATAAAGAAAGAAAAGTGTAGAAGAAAAGAATGAAAACACAAGCCCGATTGTACAGATGAAACTTGATACGGAGTGAAGAAAGAAAGTCTGCTGCCCAGGTTTTAGTATTTTTTAAGGAGACCTAATCTCTAAGGCAGCGCTAAAACCTTCGGCAACGCCGGAAGCGATCTTACCCATGCTGTCCAGTGCGGTGGCCACTTGACACGTGCGGCTACTGACCCCCTGCAGTGTGGCCAGTGCAACCAAGGAATTGAACATTTTAATTCTACTTGATTTGCATTAATTTAAATTTAAATCACCACATGTGGTTCGTGGCTACCGCATGGGACAGTGCAATTTTTCAGGCCAAACAGATTTCGCCTATTTGTCTTTAATTCCCTAGAAAACAGCTCTCATAATGGGGACCACTCTCGCCTACTTCCCACATTCTTATCTCCAGGAGAGGTTCAAGAGGATTTTTCTTTTTATTGGGAACTTGCTAAAAGCTTCTTGGTGACTAAGCAAGTGTGTTTGAGCAGAGAATACTTTGACTTTTTCCCTCTTTACTTTCTAGGACAAGGGTGGACAAACTTTTTCCATCAAGGGCCAAACTCAGTATTTTCAGCTTTGCAAGCTGGAAGGTTTCTGTAGCAACTACTCAGCTCTGCCATTGTAGCTGGAAAGCAGCCTTGGGTGATATGTAAATGAATATTTACTATTTATATATTTGTGTGGTATCTACATATTCATGAAATATTTACATGTTCATGTATATTTACATATTCATGTAATGTGTGGTTGTGTGCCAATGAAGCTTTATTTACAAAAATAGGTAGGGGGCTGGATTTGCCCCCATGGGCTATGGTGTGCTGACCGTTGCTCTAGGATTTATGAGCCAAAATGCCATAGTTCCTGGTGTATCTGGAACTTGACGGTGTAATAAATCAAAACTCTGGAATATCATTTGCTGATCATAACTCAGACTGTTCACTGTGAGCTGGGGATTGTTCTGGTGTCAGAGGGAGGGTAGCTGAGGAGGAGAGAAGACCCCATAACGTGGAAAAATTGGCCTTGCCTGGGGTCAGAGGAAGTTTTCCCTCAAGGTAGGCTCCAGATAGGGCCACAGAGCCTGCTCCCAAAACCATAGGGCCCATATCCTGTAGATTTCCACCTTCTCTACAGTTTTCTATGATGTCAAAGTTACCCAGACAAAGTAGAGGAGGTGGGAAAGCTGAGGAAAGGTTCAGAGCAATTCTAAGATGCCTTTGGGCTTCAACATTCTGCTCTCCAACTTACCTGCTGCTTCCACTTGACTGCTAATGTTTGGATCCCAGCTAGCTCTGCAGAAAAATGAGTTCTGTGATCCATTAGCAATGCCTGCCACAGGCAGGCTATGGAGACCGGGTATGATAGCAGAAATGCCACCCACTTCCCTCCACTGACAGGTCTGGCTGAGAAGTAGGGGCCATATCCTGGTGTTAGAACAAGAAGAGCTAATCCATCCCTCCCAGGAGACTCACAACAAAAGCTGGCCCTATGGACGTTTTCCGACACCGGTCAAGCTCCTCCAAGCAGAGTTCCGTGGTCATGTGGTCAGTGGCCTCGCTGTTCCTAATTCCCCACCTCAGATCAACCACCTGGAAATTGCAAGCATGGGTTTGTCAGGAAGGTGACAGGATGGGTGGGTTGGTTTGTTTGTTTCAATTCCCTTTGACAAAGGCAACGTTTCTTTTAATAATTTTTGACAGCCTCTCCCCAAAGAAGGATGTCTGGATTAAAAGAACTTGAATGACACCCATAATCTCAATGTAATCATGAGAAAAATATCAGACAGATCCAGACTGGGGACATCCCACAGGACACCTGAGGAGACCTTTCCAAAACTGTGATGGTCAGGAGTGCAAAGGAAAAAAACTGAGAAGCAGTCTCAGACCAGTGTAGACTGGGAAGCCTTGACAACTAAATGCAACAGGGTTCCCTGGCCAGGGGCCTCGACCAGCGAGGACATGAATGTTAGACCTGGTGATAGCCAAGTATCACCTGGAGGTTGGTTATTGGTAATGCACTGATGTCCATTCTTAGTTATGACAAATATACCCTGATAATGGAAGATGTTCACAATAGAGGGAAAAGTGGGGCATATGTAAGCAACTTTTCTGCAAAACTAAACTCCAAAATCCAGTTTTCTTAAAAACATTAAAAAAATTTTTTAAAAAAACTTGGGCATTTTCAAGCTGTTCCTTTTTAAACAAGGACATGTCCACACTTGTTTGCAAAGCTTTCTTTGCAAAGGAGTGTTTTTGTTTGGCTAAAATCAGACGTGGCAAAGTCTCCTTGGCAACCGCACACTTGCAGTCCAATTTTGCCTGCTGGCTGGAGGGGACCCAGGCAAAATGGTCCAATTCAAGTAGTGAAGCTGACCCCGTGGAAAGCTGGGCTGAAGAGAGGGGGATGGGATTCAGAATGGTCCCTGCCTCCTTAAATTCTTTGGTCCAGAGGGAAAGACATAAAATTCTTAATAAACTACAGCGTGGGGTAAAAGGACTACAATTCTGCAGGTGGCTGGAGGAGGAAAGGGAGAAGGGGAAAAAGTCAGCCACCAGCCTCGGCCAAGAACCTTAGTCTCTCCCCACCACTGTCTTGAGGATGTTTACTGTGTTTGCCACACAGCACCAGGTGGATATTAACGGAATGAGCATGGGGCATTTCATCTGTTCTCAGCGCCTATGTTTTCCTTTTTAGTCCCTCTGCGTTGAACTATGTCTCATGATCAGAGGCAGGCAGAGTGGAATTCCCATCGCAGCCCTGCTGCTTTCTTAGTAACATAAAAATGATGGTGGGAGCTGTTGATGCGATGAATCACCATCATAAATGGCAAAGAGGCAGCGTCAGCTGAAGCCGAGATGCCAAAGATGGTTTGTCAGTTTCGGCTTTGAGCCGTGGAGGCAGTGGCATTCCCACCCTGGGACCAGTGCACGAGTCATAGGAGACTCTGGAGCCAGTGGTGACTGCTCAGCTGGTACACCATTTGCGTCCCAGAAAAAAGGTGCGTCTCACCTCCACGTCCCTCTTCCCCCCACCCCAAGAACATCCCAGGGCCCTCTTACACGCCCCCCTGAAGATGCCCCAGTGCAGGGAGAGTGGGGGTGCAGGATAAAACAACAAAAGTGACATGTCCACGGAGCAGGGTCTCAAGGCATCCACTCCTAGCACTGTGTCACACCGCCCCTGCTGACCACGATGCCCATGTGGCAATCCCTCCTCCTGTCTTTTACAGAGACTTTCATCTCCGTGGTGCATCACCAGCTCGGAGCCCCTCTGAGCAAAGGGTCCTCCCGTATGACACCCTTGTTCCCTGACAGTGAGGCAGTGAGGGGCCAGCAGGCAATTACCTCGAACATTAGGCCGTGCTTCTGGCAGAAGGTCTGCACTTCGGGGTAGGCAGAGCTCTGTAGGGCTTCCCTCTCTGCATCCATGTCTGCAAGGAACAGCATGGAGGATGAATTGGAAGAACCCAGAACTCTTCCCTGGCCCACAGCTCTATTTTTAGCTTCATTTGCTTCCACCAAGGCTGCGCCCCTCCACTGGCAAATCAAAAGATACAAAAAGCACGAGGTCAACCACGCCAGGGACTTTGCTGGTGTTAGTGCTAAAACCGACATTCCAGGAAACCCCTTAAACCCAGCTAACCAGGACGGTTGGTCATTTTAGGTTAGGGCTACCAGATAAAATACTGGACTCCCAGTTGATTTGCATTTCAGATAAACAGTGAAAGATCTGATAGCATAAGTATAGCCCATTCCGTGGATTCCAGAATTTGCATTTCTGATAAGCCCTGTTCATTTTGCATTTGAGATAAACAACAAATCATTTGTTAGCATAAGTATGTCCCTTTCTGCGCACTGTTTGGGATATGCTTTTTTAAAGTTTAAAAAATTTTTTTGGTGGCAGTGATTAGTTTTATTTATCTATTTTTAATGGAGGCACTAGGGCTTGAACCCAGGACCTCATGCATGCTAAGCACGTGCTCTACCACTGAGCTATACCCTCCCACCTTGTTTGGAATATACTTATACTAAACGATTACTCGTTGTATGTCTCAAATGCAGATTGAACTGTGTGTCTTGGTTTTGTTGTTGCTGTTTGGGTTTGGATTTTTTTTCATTTTTTTTTCTTTGAAGTATAGTCGAGTTACAGTGTTGTGTTAGCCTCTGGTGTATAGCATGGTGATGATTTTTTTTTTATTTTTGCTAAATCTGGCGTCCCTATTTAGGGTAAACCTGGACTCTTAAGACTTTTTCCCATCCCTGACTTCACTGTGCCAAGTGTCAGGCTAGCCTCAGTTTCCCTTCTCTGTAAAATGGGGTGCTGCCCTTGCAGGTCTGCAAGCTCTCCAAAGTCAAGAACCTCTGCTCATCTAGGTCATTGCTAATTTCTCCACACTCAACACAGGTGCTCACTAAATGTTGGTGGAACCACTGAGGCTTACAAGTAAAAGCATTTACTGCAACATAGGTACTCAAGAGGCATTTGTTTTCTCCATGTAGCCAGGGAAAAGTCACTTTAGTGTCCATGCAAGGGCTCCCAAAGCCACTGGTACAAAGAAATTTCCCAGTCCCCAGCACAGGACCTGATCTGGATGCCAATCTTTGGATCTGTCTCCTACCCTCTTCCCATGGCTGTCTTATAAATTCCACAGATAAGTTACACTTGACCATAAAATATCAACTTGGAAGTTACTTTATGCCCAGACACTGCCCAGTATCAAGGGCACAATGGCAAACAAGACCTACGTGGACAGCACAGTATATCAGAGCCGGGCCCCTGCTGGCCTGGGAGAGCTGATTGCTAAATCATCAGGAATTTTGTTCAAACCGCCACTAAGAAAAATGAAACCACCTGAACTTAGGATGGAACACATTACAGTAAAAGTGGAAATCACAAATACTCAGAACTCATCACTTCTACATTATTTTACTACGTTTGACCATGAGTTTGTTTACAACTAGGGACTTCGTGTTTGGAAAATCTCAGAGAATGGTGAGCTACCACACATCTCTGCCCTGATTCTGTGTTTATAAAGCCACACTGGCAGCTGGAAATTGACCATGGTGGGAGAATTTACACCACGGAAATTGGCAGACAGTATGAGTCAGGTGTTTTGGTGGTTTTTTCTGTTTAATTTTGGAGGACAGATTATTAAAAATTTATCAGCACACATCATGTCTTCTTTCTCTTCATGGAACTTACAGCCTGATTGGAGGACTCAGGCATTAAATAAACACTTAAACTGAATAACTACAGCTGATGGGGCCTGGGGCTTCATGAGTTCCAGGATCTGCTGGAGCCCAGTATGATGACAACACGTGGTCAAGGTGAGAATCACACCAGGTGAAGTTGGGGAGTGAGGAGGGTCCAGTCATGCAGTTTTGCAGCTGTAGGAAGACTCTGGGATTTTTATGCCTAGCATATAGAATGCTCATCATTAATAATAGTTGAAATATTGTTTGCCACTCCCAACAACTCTATCAAGTCAGGCTCTGAACCTGCCTTATCGAGGAGGAACAGAGGGTCAGGGAGGCTCTCCACCAGTCCCTAGCATGGGTCACTGATCAGGCTGCATTCACATCCAGGTCTCTTAGAAGACCCTGCGAGCCCTTCCCGTTACCCTGGCACTCCCTGAGCTCCCAGCCCGGCCCTGCCCCTTACCTGAGACCGTAGAGCTGATGAAGATGGCCACGCTGCTGGATGGAGGCGCCGGCAAGGGGCCTGCCTGACCCTGGAGAAGCCGCCGGCGGGTGCCCGGGCTGAGGGGGCTGATGATCATGCTGCCCGCCCACCTGGACAATCCTTCCCAGGAACGGGCCTGGACCTCAGAGACCTCACACCAGCGGCCAGATGGCCTTCCTGAGAGGCCAGTCGGGCAGGGCCATCTGGAGTGGGGCACCTGTCTCACCCTCTGAGGCCCCCTGTCACCTCTAGTGCCCCTGGGGAGCTGAACCAGCAGCTGTCCGCTGATCTGCTTGGTCTGCCAGCATCAGCAGGGGGATGTTGGATAGTGGCCACCCACCCAAGGCCCTTGGATGTTGGCTCCTCCAGGCACTAAAGCCTTTTACCCCTCAAACAACAGCTCCTCGCTCCGGGAGCTCAGCGCTCACCACAGCAACTGTGGTTTCCTGGCGCTCGGCATTGGGGACCAGCCAGCCTCCCGAACACCTGCGTCCCCAGGGGCTCCATGAAAGTTGAGCCTGGGCCCAGGTGTGCAGAGGGAGGCAGTGGGATGCTGGGAGCCATGCCCAGCTCTGGGCCTGAAGGATGAGCACTTAATGGGAGCCCCTACCCCATCTTGAGCTCACTGTCCCCTCCAATGACCTTCTGGCCACCAGGTGTACTAGTTAAGCCAGCAATTCTCAGCTGGGGGCCATTCTTCTCCCCTACCCCCCAGGGGACATTGCAATGTCTGGAGACATTTTTGGTTGTCACGACTGGGGGAGGGGGAGCTACTGGCATCTACTGGGTGGAGCTCAGGGATGCTGCTTCACACCCCACGATGCACAGGATGGTGCCACCACAGAGAATGATCTGTCTCCAAGTGTCAGCAGTGCTGAGAAACCAACTTTAAATTAACCCTAGTCGAATCTCCTCGCCTGCAGAGGTGTGGAGCCTCTGATAAGAATGGAGATTAGCCAGTCTTCTGAGGAGCAGTTAAGGACCTATCCAATCAAGGACCAAGCAGTTAAAGACCTATCCTATCCTGAGATGTGCTCTTTGACATAGTCAAAAAGTACCACTTGCAACAACGTGGATGGACCTTGATGGCATTATACTAAGTGAAATAAGTCAATGGAAGACAAATACTGCATTATCTCATTTATACAGAAAATCTAAAAAAGCTTAACTCATGGAAACCAAGAGTAGAATGGTGGTTGCCAGGGACCGGAGGGAGGGGGAAATGGGGAGATGTTGGCCAAAGGGTACAAACTTCCAGTTATAAGGTAAGTCCGAGGATATAACGTACAGCATGAAGATATTAACAAAACTGTATTATATACTTGAAAGTTGCTAAGAGAGTTAAATGTTCTCACCACAAAAAAAGAAATGGTAATTATGTGACATGATGGAGCCATGGTAGCTAATGCTATGGTGAGAACCATTCTGCAATATATTAGTGGATCAAACGGACACGTTACATAACTTAAACTTACACAATGTTATATGTCAGCTATATCTCAATAAAGCTGGGGAGAAAATAATCAAAAATATGACCAGGGAAAGACTTTCTCACAATTCTACCTTATTGAAAATGCTTTGGCAATCTGAGTCCTGCCCACCCGTCTCTCAATGTTAACAAACCACAGAGAGGAGGAGTGTATACCTTGGTGTCCATGGGCCTGGTTGGAATGCCAGCTCCTCCACCGCCTTCCTGGAGGACTTAAGCTAGAGGCCTTTCTCCTGGGACGTCAGCTGCATCATCTGTGAAATGGGAGTGAGTATCACCAGGGGTGGGCTAGGGCGAGGAGAGAGAGGCACTCACCTCCGGATTAACACATAAGGAAGCATGGTGTGCCTGAAAATCAAAACGAATGCCATCTATCCAGAGAAAACTATACTTTGAAAAGACACATGTCCCCCAATGTTCACAGCAGCACTATTTACAATAGCCAAGACGTGGAAACAATTTAAATATCCCTTGACAGGTGATTGGATAAAGAAGATGTGGTATATATACACAATGGAATACTACTCAGCCTCAAAAGGAATAAAATAATGCCATTTGCAGCAACATGGATGGACCTGGAGATCATCATTCTAGGTGAAGTAAGCCAGAAAGAGAAAGAAAAATACCATATGATATCGCCTATATGTGGAATCAAAAAAAAGACATGAATGAACTTATTTACAAAACAGAAACAGGTTCACAGACATAGAGAACAAACTTATGGTTATTGGGGGTAGATGGGGTGATAAGGGATAAATTGAGATTTCAGGATTTGCAGATACTAACTACTATATATAAAATAAACAACAGGTTTATACTGTATAGTACAGGGAACTATATTCAATATCTTGTAGTAACCTATAATGAACAAGAATATAAAAACAAATATATGTATGTACGTGTATGCCTGCAACATGCTGCACACCAGAAATTGACACATTGTAAACTGACTATACTTCAATAAAAAAGAATGCAAAAATAAATAAATAATTTAAAAAAAAATTTCATAACAAATTAACAACCAAAAAAAAAAAAATGCCAACATGTCCATGATGAACAAAATGTGAACAAAGCATTTGGGAGAAAGCTATGTAAAGTCCCCACTTTATATACGTGCACTCGACGAACAGTTCCATCTAACAGTCTGAACTTTTTCATCCCTTTTTCTTCTCTGCCTCAACTTCCCTTCCCTGCCTTACCCACCCAGCAAAGACTTTGCTGTTCAGGGGTCCCCATGAGCACCCTAGATTTGAAGGATGCACTAGAAGGCCTGGCAGAATTCACAAAAGCTGTCCTACCCACAGTTGTGGTTCATTACAGTGAAAGGACACAGGTTAACAGTGGTTGCCTTTGGGCAAAGAGTTTAGAGGCCTTGATTGGAAGGGAAACGGACTTACTCATTATGTAAGTTTTTATACAACTTAAGATTGACCATTTTAAATGTTGCATTTTCCATACTAAATGCCAGTAAATAACAGAAATGATGCCGTCCCGGTAGGACGTCCTGGTTGGAGCTCTTTCAGAGCTCCAAAATGTCTCTTCTAAGTAAGAGAAAATCAGCTATACTCAAGGTATCTTTGATGCTCCCTCCCTTTTGTAAATGTTTTATTGTTAAAACAGTGAGCTGAAAGGAGACTGTGAATGTAAGAATATTCGTTCCGTGAAAAAGATTAACAAGCAGGTTCTACTTGAGATTGGGTAGTTATGAGGGCCTTTTTGAGAAAGCCACCAAAAAAAAAAAAAAAAAATTAAAAGATACAGATTAGAACAGCCAAGGGAAGAGTCGGTGCATGGGGCAGTATCCAGGAGAAACCTGCGTGAGCTTCCGATTGTCCCCTCCCAGCGGAGTCACATGGACAGCCTTTAATTCTACAGCAGCAATGTGCAACAACATGCATGGTGTACTGCCAACAAGGGAAACTCACCTGAACCTTGGTGCCCAGGGTTTTCACTGGGCGTTGGTCACAGAGACGTGGCTGACCTCAGTCTCCAGTCCCTCCAGAGTTCCATCTGATACCACACGGTCCAGGACCCCAACTGTAAGGCACATTGTTAGCATAGACTATCTGGCATATCCCAAGGGCCCCAGGTAAACCAAGACACTTTTATCAGGCAGGGCATTCCAAGGGCTTAGAGGTCACCTCTCAGGAGCAAGGGCCTAAACTTTCATGTTCAGAGTGTGGACAACTCAGGCCTGTTGAGTTAGTCCTTTCCTGCACAGACCTGATAAATATTGTGACACTGAGTTTGAGAAGGAAAAGCCGGGCTGGGCTAACAAGCTAACTCACAAATCTAAATGTAACAAGTGTCGGATTACTGATCTGAGTTCTGCTGGGCTAACTCGTAAATCTAAGTTAATTAGTGTTGGTTTGCTGATTCCCTGTTCATGTTTTTTTTGCTAGCCAGCTGGATTTTCAGAGACATATCTGGCCTTGAAATGTTGGTTTGCTGCCTCCCTGCCTCTACTTTTGTGATAATGATGCTGCTAAAGCTGTTCCATGCCTATTGGCCGAATACCCCAAGCTTGTAATTAACCCTATAAAACCTCACGCGCACGTCTTGGAGGTGCTCAGAGCTTCGGAGCAGAAGCCCCTCTGAGCCTGCCGGCGTAATAAATCTGAGCACTCCAACTCTCCAAGTGGTGCTTGTTTCTTGCTGGCCTGTCATTTCCGTAACAAGTTGACTGTCACCATTTTATGGATGAAGAGACTGAGGCTTAGAGTGAGAAATTTCTCACTAACCTGGAAAGGCAGAGTCTGTAAGTGAGTGCTGGTCTGGTCCCCTGTCTTCCAAGGGCCCCCAAAGCCAGCCTGGCGATCCAGCCATCTTCCCACAATCCACTGAACCTGCTGGTTCAGACACACCCTGCTGATCTCACCCAGGCCCCAGCTCTGGAAGACAGCTTTGGCCCTGGCCTTCTCTTAGCACCTCTTTACCAGTCTCCTGACCTTGAATTTGCACCCCCTAAATCTCCCTTTCTTCTCTCATTTCCCTGGGACTCCAGTGCATGCCCACATTCCCTTGGTTACCAAGGTTTTGATCTTGATGCTCACACTGGGCTTGCTTTCTATTCTCTAGCCCAGAGTTTGCCAGTCTCAGCAGTGCTAAAATTTGGGACCAGATCATTCTTTGCAGTGGGGGCCATACCGTGCATTATTATTATTGAGGAGCATTCTGGCCTTGACCCATTGGATGCCAGGAGCAGCCCCTCCCCCACCAAGTTGTGAAAAAATCTCTCCAGACATTGTCAGTGTCCCCATGTTGGGGCAGCATCTTGCCTGGTTGAGTACCCTTGGTCTAACACAGCCAATTTATTTCAATCTCAGAGCCTTTGCACATGCTATACCTGAACTCTCCATTCTGGTTTTTTTTTTTTTCCTTTTCTTTCTTTCTTTCTTTATCAATTCTGCGTCCTTTCATGTCATTCACATTTCAGCTGAAATGCCACCTCCTGAGAGGCTCTCCCTGACCACCCTGTTACTCAATGACCTCCCAAATCACTCCCAATACCATCCACCCTATTTTAATGCTCTGCACTGTACTCACCATCGGCTGATGTTTCTTCTTTGCTTGTTTACTGCTTGTCTCTCCTGCGAGAATGTGACTTCCATGAGGGCAAAGACCTTGTCCGCCAAGGTCAGTGTGCTTGGCACATAGCAGGTGCTGAGTAAATCATTATCACATCAGCAAGCTCGTCCACAGTCGTCCATCTTTCTTGACTCCTGTTTGTCACCGCAGACAACTAAGCAAGACTGGATTCCCCAGGAAGGACAGGGGTTTCCCCTGGGGGCTCCAGCCTCCCTCTGGCTCCTGCTGGTGGTGGATGGGACAATATAGAACATTCTGGGCAAGTAGTTTGGAGAAGGAAGTTTTCTGGGCCGGTGCTGCCCGGAAGGCAAGCTCCCGGCAATAATCCTAGTAACTTTTGTCTTGGTACTTCACAGGACTCTCCCTGCCAATTCTCCCAGCAACTGGGATAATGAAAGAAATTGTTTGGCCCTTGGGCCCCCGACTTAGCTGGGCACTTAGCCAGACTTGGTGGTTAACCATTGTGTGCCTGGTTAATAGGCTCATCCCAGCCAGATGCCCTTTGCGGAGGGCAGTCCTCACAACAACCTTGAGAGGCGGACATCACGATCCTCTCCCACCAGGGAAGGAAATGAGGTCCAGAAAGATAAACCCCCCACCTGGGCCACTTGGCCTCCCTGGGCTTAAGTTTTCTTAACCACCTCCTGGGTGGGTGAGAGGAGGAAATGCATTTACAAAGAGAGTGAAAAGAACCCATGAAATGTTGGCTGTAGTTAGTTACTGTTTTTCAGGTTCACTCAACCAGTGGCAGAGTCAGGAATCAAAGCTTCCAATGTCATTGTTTCAGCAAGTGAAACATTGAATGAATGAATGAATGAATGAATGAATGAAATCTAAGTCCCTAGAGCAAGTTTTCTCAGCCTTGGTTCTGCTGATACTCGGGGACAGATCACTCTTTGCTGGGGGCCATCCTGTGCACCTTTGTATGTCCAGCAGCATCCCTGATCTCTACACATCAGATGCCAGTCGTGACAACCAACAACAAAAATGTCTCTGACGTGGCCAAGTGTCCCCTGTCGGGGGGAGTAGAATTTCCACCTCCTCCCCCTGGTTGAGAACCACTGCTCTGTCGTGTTACCATATTCACGTTACCATAATCATGTTTTTATATTTCGAGGTACTCTGAAGTTTCAGGTGCTAACATACATACTGTCTCCTGTATTCTCAGCCACCTGGGGACTTCAGTTTGCCACCTTGGTTTCCTGATGAAGAAAATAAACTTCAGGGAAATTCAACAATTTGTCCAAGTTCTCTAGGCAAGGGAGTGACAGATCTAAGAGGCAAACCCCATTTGTTGGCCACATTGGAATCTGTGGGTATTTAAGAATTCCTGGCAAAATTTTTAAAGCGTGATAAT
Organism: Camelus ferus; assembly: GCF_009834535.1. Taxonomy (NCBI): domain Eukaryota; kingdom Metazoa; phylum Chordata; class Mammalia; order Artiodactyla; family Camelidae; genus Camelus; species Camelus ferus. The sequence goes on from NC_045717.1 coordinate 17,233,232, forward strand.
GGTATTGTGGTTAGTTTTTTTCCCCCCAAGTCTTTAACTTTTAGTGACTCAGAATAAAATATTTACAGAATGATAAGATTTATAAAATGACTGGGATTTGTTTCAAAATAATAATCCCAGATGGTGAGATGGATGGAGTGGGGTTGGCGGGGTGGGGTGGGGTGGGTGATGGTGGTCAGGGCTGAGGCTGGAGGCTCCTTATACCACTCTGCCTACTTTTGTGAGTGTTTAAAATTCTCTGTAGTAAAACTGTAAAATATTCTTCCATCTGTGTTCTTAGGGAATAGTCGTAATTATCATTATGTGTTGAGAAGGAGCGAAGTTCTAAGCCAAGGGATTTCCAAACCTCCTCTGCCTTCTCCGAAGCCTAACGTTATCATGCTCACCTTACAGAAGAGATGTGGATTAACCCAATTCAATTCTTAGCCTGGAAGGAGGAGCCTGGGGGTACCATGAGTAGGGAAGCAGCGCCCTCTGGAGGCCATGGCTGGGTCTGCCGCGTGAGTGAGCAGAAGGGGCTTGAACCAGGGACGCGGTGGGAGGGCGAGGCAGCAGAGGTGCTGGCTGACCTGGGGCGCAACGTTGGAGGGGGGCGCCCCAAAACAATCCAGCGGTAAAGATAAAAACTAATTTTACACTTTTAATTGTCATAAGACGATAAATAACGCTTTAATGCAATCTTTCAAAAAATCAAAAACAATGCAGAAAAATCCGCAGCAAATTAAGTATCACAATTTTAAATACAGTGAGGTGACTATGCAAATACAGGGTTGAATCCTGTTTTTATTAAAAATTTTGATACTTTGTTCATCATGCATTTCTGGCATTGATGTTGATTTTTTAAATATTACTTTAAAAGATTATTTATTTGCAAATCAAAACCACAATGAGATACCACCTCACACCCACTGAGACAGCTATCATCAAAAAGGTAGAAAAGAACAAGCTTTAGTGAGCTTGTGGGAAAATTGGAGGGTGTGGGGAAATTGCTTGGTGGGAGTGTTAAATGCTGTAGTCGAGAACACGTGGAGAACAGTTTGGCAGTTCATTAAAAATTTAAACACAGAATGACCATATGATGGGGCAATTCCACTCCTAGGTATAGACCCAAGAGATTGCAACAGGTGTTCAGACAAGTCCTTGTACATGCTTATTCAGAGCAGCACTAGTCAAAATAGCCAAAAGGTGAAAACAACCCAAATGTCCATCAACAGCTGAATCCATAAAAAAAAGATGGCAAATCCATATGCTAGATTATTCAGCCATAGAAAGGAATGAAGCACTGATATGATACGAAGTTGATGAACCTCAGGAGCATTATGCTGAGTGAAAGAAGCCCAATATTAAAACATCACATATGGGGGGGGGCGGGTATAGCTCAAATGGTAGAGCACGTACTTAACATGCACGAGGTCCTGGGTTCAATCCCCAGTATCTCCTCCAAAAATAAATAAGTCTAATTACCTCCCTGAGCCAAAATAAACTAAGTAATACAATAATAAATAAAAATATTTTAAAATATATATAAAAAAGAAAATGTCCCCCAAAATTTTTTTAAAAAGGTCATATACAGTACAATTCAGTTTATATAAAATGTCCAGAACAGACAAATCCATACAGACAGAAAGCACACTGGTGTTGCCAGGGGCTGGGATGAGGGGATGGGGAGTGACTGCTCATGGAGACGGGTTTCCCTTCAAGGGAGATGGAAATGTTCTGCAACTAAACAGAGGTGCTGGTTGTACAACATTGTGAATGTACTAAATGGCACTGAATTGTACACTTTAAGATGATTGATTTTATGTTATATGAATTTTACCTCCATTTTAAAAAATAGATTTAAATAGGAAAAAATATTTATCTTGATCACTAGCTTTTGTTTTGTTTTGTTTTGGGGACACATTCTGAACCCTCCAAGTGTTGCCTGGAGGTGAATGTCTCTCCCCAGCCCTGGCCCTGCTCCCCTCTCCCTCTGGGTGTGGCCACCATGATCATTTCCAGTTTACAGACTGGGAAGTTGAGGTCACACAGCTAGTATCAGTGGGAGTAGCAAGTCAGCCCTCTTCATCGTGGCTGCACATCTGCAGATTCAACCAACAATGAAACGGCAAAGAATTCAAAATTCGTCGCCATTTTACAGAAGGGACTTGAGCATCTGTGGCTGTTTATATCAGTGGTGGTCCTGGAACCCATCCCCTGCGGATATCGAGGGATGGTTGTATTTGAGGTCCACTATCATCTGTATTTTTAATTAATCATTTTATGTGGTCTGTAAGCCACCAACCCTTCCTGATAGTTACATCTAGCTGCCTGTGTCCGGGGCTGGTCTGCGCCCCAGCCTGGAAGTCTAGCACTTAGCCCTGGACCCAGCCTAGCAGAGTCCAGAATGACTGCCCAATGGAAATCAGCAGGCGGCCTTATTTTTTTTCCTCAGTGATTTGTAAGCTTTGGGGAGTCACAGACCACACCTCAATAAAAGCTTTGGTACCTGTTCTAAAAAATGACAGGGGCACACAATTTTGGCTACAGTCTCAGGGATTCAATTCAAGAGGGACCAATGAAGATCAGGTTAAGCTCAAAGTCAGACATAGAAAACAAATGTATGGTTACCAAAGGGGACAGAGGGGGTGAGGGATAAATTAGGAGTTTGCGATTAATATATACACACTACTATATATAAAATAGATAAACAACACAGTCCTAATGTATACCACAGGGAACTATATTCAGTATCTTATAATAACCTATAATGGGAAACAATCTGAAAAAGAATGTATATATGTATATGTATAACTGAATCACTTTGCTGTACACCTGAAACTAACACAACACTGTAAATCAACTATACTTCAATTTTTAAAAAGCTCAAAATCAAACAAATACTCTGAGACTCAACCATTCTTAAGCCACCAGCATAATTGCTACTAAAGAGACACACACCCACAGGCAAAAAAGACACTTATCAGGCACATATAACAGCTGTCACTACCTGATTGCTTGCCTGATGACAGATAACCTAGAGCTGTCACTCTTACTAACTTATTTAATACTCAGGTGCTAGGTTTTATCTCCATTTTCAGCTGGAGAGATGGAGACAAGGAAGGCAAAATAACTTACCCAGATTGAGTGTGATGGTTTAAAAAAAAAAATCAACCTATAGAAAAGCTCACATGGTGAGGAACTGAGGCCTCCAGCAAACAGCCATGTGAGGGAGCCAGTTTGGAGATGGAGTCTCCAGTCCCAGCTAATTCCACGACTGCAGTCACGGCTGTCATCCAACTGCAACCTCATCAGATACCCCAAGCCTAAACCACCCATCCAGGCTCTCCAATTTCTGCTCTCCAAACTGTAAGATAACATTTGTTGTTTTAAACTGTTATGTTTTGGGGGGGAGACATTTGTTACACAGCAATGAGTAACTAATACAACAAACTAGGAAGCGGCAGAGATGGGATTTGAACCCAGGTCATCTGGTTCCACAGCCCAACATGCATCATAATATAGAAAATGAGAAACAATGTGGACGTCCATCAATAGGAGATTGGGTAAATAAATTATGGGCTATTTATTTGGTCATTAGAATTCTATACTGATTTCTAAGCAACTCCTTACAAACAACAGCAATATTTTATATATTTTTACATACCTATCAATAATTTATTTTTTATTGAAGTTTAGTTGATTTACAATGTTGTGTTAATTTCTGGTGTGCACCATAGTGATTCATTTATACACGTATATATAGTCCTTTCCATATTCTTTTTCATTATAGGCTATTAGAAGGTATAGTTCTTGGTGCTATACAGTAGGGCCTTGTTGTTTATTTTGTACATAATAGTTAGCGTCTGCAAATCCTGAACTCCCAATTTGTCCCTTCCCACCTCCCCCAATATTCTTCAAATAAAATCTCTGAAAAAAAATGTTTTAAAAAGAATTCTATGCTGCCATGAAAATGAATGAACTAGATCTTCAGGGCTTTGCCATGAGGTGTTCGTGTTATATGGTTATGTGACAAAATCAAGGTGCCCAAGGGAGCCTGTGGCATGATTCTATTTTGGTCAAAACAGACAAAAGCTTTTTCCCCCCACGTGTGTTTATATCTTCATAATAAAAGGACAGTTATAGTGGTTACCTCTAGGAAGGCAGGTTATGGGTGAGAGACAGCAAGTCTCTGTCTCTCTTTTTTACTTTATATACTTCTCCAAAGTCTGCATTTTTAGCAGTCAGACTGTATTACTTTGATAAAAAAAAAATGTGAAAGCTGCACAAACAGAAGTCGTTGCCTCTATAGGGTCTGGAAGAGACGGGCATCCCGCCGGGAAAGAGTCTAGAATGCTGGGTCGGGGAAAGTGCCCATCTCTACATCCAGACAGAATGAGCCTTGTCATTCACTCATTCAGTGGCACGAGCACCTTGCTGGTGCCTTAGCAGGAATCCAGACAACAGCACCAAATGCACTAGGAATCACAGAGTCCACCGTTCACAGCAGCACATGCACAGAGAAAGAAAAAAGAGGTGGGGAAAAAAGCCAATGTCATTTGATATTATTGCTGAAGTTTGGTGAAACAGTAAAAATATATATATATTAATTTTTTAAATTTTCAACCCTTGAGCATGTGTTTTTCCCCCTCATTCACTTTCTCACGTTATGCTATAATTCACACGCTGTAATAGTGAGTCTGGTCTGGGGGCGGGGGGGGGGGGGGCGCTGATTTTGGCGCATGCGCAGATTCCTGTGACCGCCGCTGCAGTCAGGATACTGCGAAACAGCTTTATCAGCCCCCAAAGCTCCCTTACGCTGTCCCTTTGTCCTCACATCCCTCCCCAGCCCTTGGCAACCACTGCTGTGTTCTCTGTCAAGATAGGTTTTTCTTTTGGAGAATGTCACATGGATGAAATCATACGGCAGGTGCAGTTCCGAGACAGACTTCTTTCACTCAGAATAACGCCTTTCAGATTCATCCGCATTGTCACGCGTATCAGAAGTGCTCTCCTTTTCATCGCTGAGCAGGATTCTATTGTACGCAGGTATCAGTCTCTGTCTACTCCGGATATTTGGGTGATGGATTAGTGTCCTGGGGCCGCCATAACGAAGTACCACGAACCGGGTAGGGGGGCGGGGGGGGGGAGGTGCTTAGAACAACACAGATTTATTCTGTCGAGTTTCTGGAGGACAGAAGTCCAAAGTTATGGTGTCATCAGGGCCATACTTCCTCACAAGGTTCTAGGGGAGGTTCCTTCCTTGCCTCTTCCAGCATCTGGTGCTGGTTGTCAGTCTTTGATGGTCCTTGGCTTGTAGGTGCATCGCTGGGGTCTCTGCCTCCATTGTCACATGGCCTTTTCCTCTTTATGTCTGAGTTCAACTTATCCTCTTCCTGTAAGGACACCAGTCTTAGTGGATTAGGGCCCGGCCTGGCGGCCTCATCTTACCTCGATGACAACTACAAAGACCGTATCCCCAGATAAGGTCACATTCATAGATACTGAAGGTTAGGGCTTCAACATATCTTTAGGAGGTCAGTGTATCTTTTAGGGGGACATAGTTTACCCCATAATAGGTGAGTCCATGTTCTTTCAATATTTTGTGTGACAGAATAGGATGTAGTCATCAATCCCTCCTACTGAGCATTAAGTTCGATGGTCATCTCTAAAAAAATTTTTGAGTCCAGCTGGCATCTTTTTTCAGGGAACACGATTTTTATTTGAAGCCTCTAACAAGCTATGATTCAGATTTAGCTGTTTGGCAGACATTTTCTCCAAAATGAACAAAAGGGAAACAACTGTCAGTTCTGTTGCCAATGATAAGATTCAAGCTTTCAAGGGAAAAATCAAAACTGGGGGGAAACCGTATCTGTTACAGTGAGCTTGACCACTTCCTGACAGTTTTTAAAGGCTTTTCTGATGAGACAGATGGGTGGCGATATTAACAAGTGTAGCTTTCTGACGTTGAATGATGAAATATGACAACTTCTCCATGACTCAGGGAACCACTACTTTCCAAATGACCAATGTTACAATCATTATGGGGGGATCCATTCAGAGTGCAAGACAGACTTATAGATCTTTTAAAGTTTTTTTGGGGGGAGGTGTAGGTAATTAGGTTTATTTATCTATTTAAAGGAGGTACTGCGCACCTTCCAGTACCCAGGACCTTGTGCATGCTAGGCATGCACTCTGCCACTGAGCTACACCCTCCCTGCTCAAGACAGACCAATAGATTTTAAGTGGGAGCTACCAAAAAGATACATTCATGCCCTAACCACAGGAACCTGGGAATGTGACCTCAGTTGGCAAAAGAGTCTTTGCAGATGTAACTAAATGAAGATCATCCTGGATTACCCAGATGGGCCCTAAATCCAATGACAAGTGTCTGTATGAGAGACAGAAGAGGAAAAGACATGGACGTAGAGGAGAAGGCTACCTGATGATAGAGGCAGGGTTTGGAGTGATGCAGACCCAGCTGAGGAGCGCCTGCAGCCACCGGAAGCTGAAAGGAGCAAAGAGGGATTTTTCCCCTTAACGATGATGGTACATCTGAACGCCTGGGGATGAGGGAGATTGTGGCGTGTCCTAGGAACCACAGTTTGGTGAGGCTCAATATTATACATAAGATGTAACAGATTTCAATAAAAGCTATAAAAAATAACAAAATGTGCCCATGATCTAGCAAACTTTTTCTATAACGTGTAGTTAACTTTTTCCACCCAGTGGGGGTTTCAGTATCTATAATCAAGGCAAAAAACCCAGAACTGTCCATGACATACCTTACAGGTGGGAAAAGACCTTGATTACTTCATACTAGCTTTGCTCTGAATGTGCTGTGTGACTCTCGGCAAGACTGTGCCCTCTCTGAGCCCCAGTTTACCCACCCTCTACTGATGATCATACACCCCAGGCTCAGTATCCTTCTGAAGAAGATTCCAGAAGCAAAGAAGCTGCTTCCTTGGGAATTCGGCCACATCAAGGATATGGCTCAGAATATTATCTACAGCCCTTGAGGAGGAACTAAACATCCTTGCCTTTGTTTAATGGCTCAGTTATTATCATTTTGTCTTGCTGGACTGTTTTCCTTTGGAGGTGGGGCCTTTAGGAAGTGATTAGAGTTAGATTAGACCATGAGAGTAGGGCCCTCATTATGGGATTAATGCCCTTATTTAAAAAAGGGAGAAGATACCGGATCTCTGCTCTCTGCCATGGGAAGGTACCTGAGAAGACAGCCGTTCCCAAACCAGGAAGAGAGTCCTCACCAGACACTGGGTCTGCTAGCAACTTGATCTTGGGCTTCCAAGCCTCCAGAACTGTGAGAAATAAACGCTATTTAAGCAGCCCGGTCTGTGGTAATTTGTTTTAGCAGTCTGACCTAAGACACCTAATTATGGTCTGTTTTTATTGAGGCAGCATGAACACTTGAGGCGCGGTGAGATGCCCGTTTGTGGAATGGCACAGAGTTTGATACAACTATCTTGGTTTTATCTAGTTAATTGTCCTCTTCCTTTCTGCTATCAATTATCAGATTTTTAGACTTAGAAAGAGTCTTAAATCATCCAGTCCAGGGGTTGGCAAACTTTTCCTTCAAAAGGCTAGAAAGTCAATATTTTCAGCCACACGGGCCAGCCTCTGCTGCAATGATTCCACTCAGCTGTTGTAGCTTGAGAGAGGCCACAACAAAGTGTAAACAAATGAGTATGGCTCTATGCCAATAAAACTTTATTTGCAAACACAGGCAGTCGACTGGTTGTGGCCCTGGGCTGTAGTTTACCTACCTTTGACCTGATCCAACATTTTCATTTAACAAGGAGGGCGTCCCCGGGGTCAGGGGGCAAGTGAGAAGCAAAACCAGAGCTCACTCTCAAGCCTGCCAACATCCCGTCTTGTGCCTTCACTTTGACCTCTCAGCTGGCTTCCGTGGGCTCAATTAGATGCTAGTATCCTCCGCTAATTAAGCTGGGATTTTTCCCAGATGCCTCCAGGCAGGTACCAATCAGAAAGTGCAAAGTAAACACAGGTACAACCACCCACATCTGTGGTAACTCTTGGACGATGGCATTACCTTTGCTCAGCACCTGCTCAGCGTCAGAGACTCTGCCAAACTCTTCCCATGTATGTATCTTATGCTTCCCTAGAGGGACTCAGAGAAGTGAATATAAAGAAGACTCTCTCTTGCAATGAGGGCATGGATTTCAATTCTGCCCCACTGTTAGCTGTGGGACTGATGTCACTTCACCACTGAGTCTAATTTTTTTTCCTTAAAGTGAGTGTGAGAGCCCACTTCAAAGCATACTTTTTTTAAAACACCTGCTTGTGTGTTTAGCATGTTTCAAGTGCTTGATAGAAATTTCTAGGTGCAGCGGAGGTCTGGATTTGCTTACCAGACATAGTGGGCAGCTTCTAAGGTGGTCCCTGTGGATCCCTTCCCTTGACCATAAGGGATTTTGAATTTACTTTTAATGAGCATAATACAACAAAGGTGGTGGGATGTGGTTCCTCAAAAAATTAAATATAGAATTACCATATGATGCATAAATTGCACTTCTTGGAATATATCCAAAAGAATACAGGAGAAAACTTTGTAGGTGATGAAAATATTCCGTATCTTAATTATGGTGGTGACTATGTGGGCATATACATTTTTCAAAACTGATTAAATGGTACACTTAAAATGGGGACAGGGAGTAATGAAATGTCATTTCCAAGATAAGGTTGTAAAAAATCTATGACCCAGAAATTCCACTCCAAATTATACAATCCAAAGAATTGAAAACAGGTATTCAAACAAATGTTTATAGCAGCACTATCTAAGTAGCCAAAAGATGGAACCGCTCAAATGTCCATCCATGGATGAATGGATAAACAACATGTGGTATACAGATATTATGGAATATTATTCAGCCACAAAAAGAAATAAAGTTCCAATATATGTTACAACATGGATGAAGCTCAAAAACATTATGCTAAGTGAAAGAAGCCAGATGCGAAAGGTCACATCTTGTATGATTCCATTCACATGAAATGTCCAGAACAGCCAAGTCCATAGAGACAGAGCAGATTGGTGGTTGCCAGGGGCTGGGGGCAATTCTGAAAGAAGTTCTGTGGGTAAAATGCCATCAAACAGTGTCACAAGCTACAGAGAAATTGTGCATGAAAGGAAGAGTCGATGGATACAGCAAACTTCATTGTTGTCTTAAGAAATGGTCATACCACCCCAGCCTTCAGCAACCATCAACCTCTTCAATCAGCAGCCATCAACACTGATCCAAGACCCTCCACCAGCAAAAGGATTATGGCTCAGTGAAGCCTTAGATGATGGTTAGCTTTTTTGGCAAAGAGGTATTGTTAAATTAAGGTATGTACATTTTTTAGACATAATGCTATTGCATACTTAATAGACTACAATATAGTTTAAACATAACTTTTATATACACTAGGAAATCAAAAATCTCGTGTGACTCACTTTATTGCAATAGTCAATTTATCGTGGTAGTCTGGAACTGAACCTGCAATATCCCTGAGGTATGTCCCTATGAATGTGTGTGTGTCAATATTTAGACACATATTTCAAAGCTCTGACCTCTGGGTATGGTAGCTAAATTGGGAATTGGATGAAAATGTTAACTATCTTGATTGTGGTAGTGGTTTCATTGGTGCATACATCTATCAAAATTCATCAAATTGTACATTTGAAATATGTGTAGTTTACTGTACAGGAACTATACCACAATAAAAAAGTTTTCAAAGTCTGAAAATAATGGGGGAGGGTATAGCTCGGTGGTAGAGTGCTTGCTTAGCATGCACAAGATCCTGGGTTCATTCCCTGGTACTTCCATTAAAAAAAAAATAGCAATTTAAAGATAAATAAATAAACCTAATTACCCCCCCCAAACAAAACAAAAAGTCTACAAATAATAAATACTGGAAAGAAGGGAACCCTCTTATATTGTTGGTGGGAATGCAAATTGGCGAAGCCGCTATGGAGAACAGTATGGAGGTTCCTTAAAAAACTAAAAATAGAGTTACCATATGATCCTGGGCATATATCCAGAGGAAACTCTAATTCAAAAAGATATGTGCACCCCAATGTTTATGACAGTACTATTTATGATAGCCAAGACATGGAAGCAATCTAAATGTACATTGACAGATGACAGGATAAAGCAGTTGTGGTATATGGCTATAACAGAATACTACTCAGCCATGAAAAGGAATGAAATAATTTGCAGCAACAAGGATGGACCTGGAGATTATCATACTAAGTGAAGTAAGTCATACAGAGAAAGACAAATATCAGGATATCACTTCTATGTGGAATCTTAAAAAATGATACAAAATGATACAAAAATTTTAAAATCTTATTTACGAAGCAGATATAGATTCACAGACACAGAAAACAAACTTGTGGTTACCAAAGGGGAAAGGAGTGGGGGAGAGATAGATTAGGAGTTTGGGATTAACAGATACACACTACTATATATAAAATAGGTAAATAACAAGGCCCTACCAAATAGCACAGGGAACTATATCCAATATCTTGTAATAACCTATAATGGAAAAGAATCTGAAAAAGGGTATTTAAAACTGAATCACTTTACTGTACACCAGAAACTAACACAACATTGTAAATCAACTATATTTCAATTTTTTAAAAAGGAAGGAAATTCTGACACCTGCTACAACATAGATGAACCTTGAGGGCATGATTCTGAGTAAAATAAGCCAATCACAAAAGGACAGAAAGTGTATGATCCTACTTATGTGAAGTCCCTCAAACAGTCAAATTCTTAGAGACAGAAAGTAGAAGGGTGGGTGCCCAGGGCTAGGGGAGGGGAAATGGGAAGTTAGTGTTTAATGAGGATAGTTTCAGTTTGAGAAGATGAACAAGTTCCGGAGATGGATGGTTGTGATGGTTGCACAACAGTGTGAATGTACGAAACTCCACTGAACTGTGCACTTAAAAATGGTTAAGGTGGCAAATTTTTCATTGTGTATTTTACCATACCACTACTACTACTAGAACCATGTTGTGTATTTTACAATAAGAAGAAGAAGAAACTTTCTCTCAACTCAAGTCCAAAGAAGCTACTGAGCAGGACTCCTGCAGCTAAAATTAGGCTAGACTTGACAGCTGGCCTTCAGCCGGCTCACACCTACACGGGAGGGCAAGGTCAGCCTGCCCCGTCAATCATGCCCCAGCCAGCCAATGGCTTGCCCACTCAGTTCCCAGAATAGGCTGGGAGGCTATTTTGGTACAATCTGTTCTCTCATAAAATGAGATCCTAGAACATTCGTGCTGGAAGGCTGGGAGCTGGCTTATTGACAACACCCACCAGGTGCTAGTTGAGCCCAAGCAGAAGTGCTCCAGGCACTTACCGAGCTGGCTTTGTAATCCGACTCCAGACGCTCCCGCTGGTCTGGTCCTCCTAGGAGGAAGGGGCGTTACCCAACACCAGGCATCTTTCAGGTGAAAAAGCCAGCGTATGAGAAGGTTCAGAGCCTATTCTGGCTTCTCTTTTTTGTTCGGTTGGTTGGTTGGTTTGGGGTTTTTTTTTGGGGGGGGGGGTAATTAGGTTTATTTGTTTATTTAATGGAAGTACTGGGGATTGAACCCCGGATCTCAAGTGTGTTAAGCATGCGCTGTACCACTGAGCTATACCCGCCCCCTCCCTTTTCTTTTTGATTAAGGTAGAATTCTCAGCACAAGGTTCTGTGAGTTTTGACCACAATCAAGATTTAGAACAGTTCTTTCACCCACCGGCCCCAAATTCTCTTGGCCCCATTGAAGACCATCTCTTCTCCCACTACCAGCCCCTGGCACTCACTGATCTGTTTTATGTCTCTATCATTTTGCCTTTCTTAAAACATCCTATAAAGAGAGCACACGGGATGTAGCCTGAGTCTGGCTTCTTTCAGTTTGCAAATGCATTTGGGATTCATCCGCATTGCCATGTGTGTCAATAATTTGTTCTTTGTGGGAGGTGAGTATAGCTCAGGGGTAGAGTGCATGCTTAGCATGCACTAGGGCCTGGGTTCAATCCTTAGTACCTCCATTAAAAACAAACAAACAAACCTAATTGCCTCCCTCTCAAAAAATTTTTAAATAAAAATCCATCCCTTTTCTCCACTGAGTAGTATCCCATTGTAATATGGGGTTACTATATGATGTCCATTCATTCACCAGCTGATGGACATTTGGGACATTTCCAGGTTTTGGTGATTACCCAAAACAGCTGCTATAAAGATTTCTTGTGTAAACATGAGTTTGTGTTTCACTTAAGAATGGGATTGCTGCATTATATGGTCAGTGATGTTTAATTTTATATGAAACTACCCAGCTCTTTTCCACTAGCAGTGTGTGAGTATTCCAGTTCCTCCAAATCCCTACCAACACCTGGCATTGTTAGTTATTTGTATTTTACCCATTCTAAACAGTATTGTGTTCGTTTGCTAGGGCTGCTGTAACAACACACTACAGACTGGGTGGATTAAACAACAGAAATTTATTTTATTATAGCTCTGGTGGCTAGAAGTCCGAGATCAAGGTGTCGACAGCACATTTGGTTTCTTTTGGGGTCTCTCTGTTGTTTGTAGGTGGCCATCTTCTCCCTGTGTCCTCACATAGACTTTTCTCTGTGCATGTCTGCATCCTAACCTTCTCTTCTTGTAAGAACACTAATCATATTGGATTAGAGTCCACCCCAAAGTGTTCACTTGGCTTAATCTCTTCTTTAAAGATCCTAGCTCCAAATGTCGTTGCATTCTGAGGGATTAGGACTGCAACATATAAATTTGAGGGGATTGCAGTTCAGCCCATAACAGACAGGCAGTGGCATTGTCTTGTGGTTTTAATGTGTATTTCATGTTATTCATCATCCATATATTCTCTTTGGTGAACCGTCTGTTCAAATCTTTTCCCCAATTTTTACGGGGTTTGTTCTTATTTAAGGTTTTTTAACAGCTTTATTGAACTACAGTTGACATACACTAAACTGCACGTATTTAAAGTATACAACTTGACAAGTTGTGACATGTATATAGACCCCTGAGACCATCACCACAATCAGGAGGGTGAAGATAACCATCTATCACTCAAAACTTTCTTCTACTCCTTTGCCATCCCTCCCACCCGCCCCTCATCTCTCCCTCCCCAAGCACCCAGTGATCAGCTGTTGCTATAGATGGATTTGCCTTTTCTAGAATTGTATATGAATGAAATTATCCCATATGCATTCTTTTTTATATGTCTTTTTTCACCCATCATGATAGTATTTGAGGCTCATTTATTCATGTGTTTGTTCCTTTTTATTGCTGAGCACTATTCATTCACCTTATGATGGACATTTTTTTGTTGTTTCCAGTTTGGGATTACAAACAAAGCTGCTATAAACATTCATGTACCTGTCTTTGTGTGGACACATATTTTCAACTTTCTTGGGCAAATACCTGAGTGGAATGTCTGGGTCACATGGTAAGTGCACTGTTTAACTTTTAAAGAAACTACCAAACTGTCTTCTGAAGTGGCTGCACTATTTTACATTCCTGCCCACAATGTAGGAGAGTTCCAGTTGCTCCACATCCTTGTCCGCACTTGGTATGGTCAGTCTCTTTAATCTTAGCCCTCCTAGTGGGTGTGAAGAGGTATCTTCCCATCCATTTCCCTGATGGCCAAGGATGTTGAGTATCTTTCATGTACTCGTTTCTATACCATCTGTATATTTTCCATAGCGAAGCGTCCATTCAAATCCTTTGCTCATTTTTATATTGGGCTGTTTGTTTCCTTATTATTGAGTTTTGAGAACTCTTTGTATATGCAGGATACAATCCTTTTATCAGAGGTGTGATTTTTCAAAGGTTTTTCCCCTAGTCTGTGGTTTGACTTTCATTCTCTTAACAGGGTTTTTCACAGACTCTTAGCTGCAAATCCCAACCACCCCCATTCATTCACCCCCCTATCTTTGAAGAGCAGTGATAATCATCATCCTCTTTTTCCCAAGAAGCAAACGAGGCTTAGAGAAGGGGAGGACCCAAGATCTGTCAGTGGCGGAATGAGGCTTGACCCAGGTCTGCTTAACCCAAGCCCCACAGACTTCACCCAATGCCTTCACCTCCCGCTGGTAATCAAGGGCTGTGGTGAGCCTCTTTCGTCTGGAAACTCCATGTATCTCTAAGGACACAGACTCCTGCTGAGTCCTGAGGCCAAAAGAGCAAGAATGAATCAGTCAAGCCATCAGGGTTCCTTCACAAAGAATTTGTTTGCTGACCCTTCACACTGAGCCTTGATGGACATGCAAGAGGAGGAATTTGGGGGCCCTATAACCTCAGGACCCACCCAGCTCCCAGGCATCACCAGATCAAGGCACTTCCCACTAGCTGGGCAACACCTGGGACCGCCAACCCCACGCCGATCTTGACCCAGATGCAGGCTGATGCCCTGAGTGTGTTCTGAGCACCCATATGCAGAGAGCAACCCCAAGCAGGCCCCGTCTGGGCCCAAACCCCACCTGAAACTGGGCCGTGTCCAACTTACCCACCCACCCCTCTCAGATGTCTTGGTGACATAGGCTGAGATGAAGGTGGCCAGGAGGGTCAGCTTCAGCTCTCAGCTCTCATTCCCCCTTGCTCTCCCTGAATCAAGTTCCTAGCCCACCCAACAGCAGAGGGTTTGGCACAGAGTAGGCATGTTTGTTGAATGACTGAGTGAGCAGCGATGAAGGATGCCAGCATGAAGGAGGTCTGGTGCTTCCAGGGTCCAGCAGTGAGTGCTCGGAGCCCCTAGACAGAGCCAGATCTAAGAACCCCTGTCCAGCCCACTGCATTTCTTTGGTTTAGGGGCAACCTGAAGACAAGGATCAGAACAAGCCTTTCCCACCCTCCACGCTTTCAAGTCTGGCCTAGACATGTCTACTGGAGGCCTCCTTTGTGCCAGGGTAACTTTTGGGGTTCTCCGATCCACAAATACAGAAGATCTAAAATGCAAAGCCATTTTTAAGCATGATGAACATGCATCAAGTCCTCCCCTCCTGACTGCTCTGTGCTTCTGAGCTTATAAAGCTGGTTCCCATCCAGCCTCACATCAACCCTTGCATACAGAGGGGGGAAGGGGCCGCTCTACAGATGGGGAACACAAGGCTCAGAGCAGGAGGCAACTTGCCCAGGGATGCCCAGGAGAAGTTGGCAAGAAGACACGTGAAAATTACAGCAGTTACCTCACAGCAGATTCTTAGTAAATGTCCATCAAATGAATGAGCCCCAACATGGCTTAAAATTCACTTGGAGTCAAGGTGTAATTTTAGAGAGGAAATAATAGAACCAAGAATGTAACTGCCAGGGTTTCTGGCTGGAGCTGCTGCTGGGATTCGGTGGACTCCGCCCCCCAAAAGCTGTAACGCTATGGGTACCTGGAAAAAAGAGAGAGGGACCCTGCATTCCTACAAATGCCCTTCACCCCCAAATCTCACTTAACCCCCTCACATCAGCCCTGGAGGGTGGACTGATGGCCCCACTTTGTAGACGGGGAAAGTTGAGGCCTGGAGAGGGGAGAGCTGAGCCCAGGTCCTGGGTCCGGGTCCTCTCCTTGGTGCCCTGAAAGCCCCCTGGGCTGCCCCCTAATCTGCCTTCTTGGTCTTCTTCTTCCTGGAGCCCTCACTCAGCTCCTCCTTGGACTTGGTGGGCAGGGAGTGCGGAGAGCCAGGCCCGCTGCCGCCCTGGGATCCACCATGGTTGTCATGGTGATGGTCGCCGCCCCAGTCCGACCCAAACAGCACAGGGCAGATGTAGCCTTCCAGAACATCAAAAGGGGAGCTGTGGGAGTGAGTGGCCGTCAGGAACACCTGAGGTGGGGTGACAGACAGGGAGACAGTGAAGAGCCAGAGGGAGACAGAGGCAGAGGGAAAGTGGGGAGAAGTAGAGAGAAGGGTGGTCAGGTCAAGGGCAGAGTAGCCCTGACCCAGCCTTCTGGCTACATGCACCCCCAGGAAGGTGACCAACTGTTCTGGGTTTTCCAGGATGCAAGACTTTTGGTGCTAATGGAGGGGGAAGGGTATAGCTCAGTGGTAGAGTGTGTTCTTAGCGTGGACAAGATCCTGGGTTCAACCCCAGTACCTCCATTAAAAAAAATAATAAATTTGGGGGGATGGGTATAGCTCAGTGGTAGAACATATACTTAGCATGCAGGAGGTCCTAGGCTCAATCTCCACTACCCCTATTAAAACTTTAAAAATAATAATAAATAAATAAACATAATCCCCCCCCCCAAAACCCAGACAGCTCCAGGCAAGTTAGTCACCTTGCCCCTAGGAGTCCCCCAACAGACACCTGCGCTGAGAGAGGAGCCGTGCTTGGCCTGGGGTCGCTCACTCCCTTTCCCTATGCGATGGCCTGTGGTCCCCTCCCAGGGAGCCAGCAGTGACGCTCCCCTGCTCCACGGGGAGGGAAGAGTGTATGGCCCCATAAGACCTCTCCTGGATAGGGGTGACCCTATCTCAAAGCTTGAGGATCAAACTAGCACCATTCCTGGTCCAGCCGGCTGTCCAAGACCAAGGCATAAGGCTCCGATACTCCAAACAGACTCCGCACACTCCTGCCCCCATCTTGGTCTCTGCCCCAAAGACCTTGTTCTGCTCACCCCGCCCCCAGCTGCTGGACACTGCTCTTCTCACACCCTCCTCCCCTGCACGGACCCGCCGGTAAGCTCCCCTCCCCTACCCCTCGACCTTAAGGCTGTCCTTTCCCCAAGGCTCCCCATCCTCGGCCTGGGACATCAGGACAGGAAGGCTTACCTTACAGGACACCATGAACATGGTGAAGATGAAGATGAGGGTAGCTTTGGACACTGGGAGCCAGCGGGTCTGCTGGAGGGTGAAGAGGATGGCTCCGTACAGGCTGGCCTTGGTGGGGCTGGAAGGGGCAGCTGTGGTTACTGGGAGGTGCTGCACAGCTCAGGCCTTTGCACCTTTGGCCCAGATCCCCTTCTCTGCCCACCCCTGCCGGCTCCAGCTCCCACCCCAGCATCTTCGCAATGTGAAGAGGAAAAATATCCATGTGAGAGGTCTGGCCTTGGCCCTGCATCTGGAAGGTATCCACTAAGCCCTGGGAACGTCCTGCCTGATAGGCGTACTTCTGTTTACCTGGGGACTTTGGGTCACACCAGATCATCACAGTGTGATTTAGGGTGGGGTCTTGGGCCATGTGGTATCAGCTGAAGCCCTAGAGAGACTGGAGACTGAGGTCAGCCCTGCATGCAGTCAACTATATCTGTATGACCAAGCCCCAGTGAGACCCCCGAACACCAGGGCTCGGGGGAGCCCTACTGGTTGGCAACCTTCAGCGCAGTCACACATGCATGCCGGGAGAAACAGGTGCTGTCCACACAAAGCCACTGGGATGGGGCGATTGGAAGCTTGCGCCTGGTCTCCCCTGAATGCCGCCCCATGCAATTTGCCAATTTTAATCTGTATCCTTTCGTTGTAATAAACTATAACCCGAGTATAATGGCTTGGATGAGTTCTGTGAGTCCTTCCAGCAAGTCATTGAACCTGAGGGTGGTCCTGGGGGCCCCTGAACAGTGTACTCCCCTAGAAGATGGGATTACAACCCACCTTATTGTAGAGTGGAAGAGAATATAACTAGCCTGAACCTTTCAGGTCTTCTCTGACTTGGCAAAGGTGCTGGCCTCTGTCCAGAGGCTTCTTCTTTGCCAGAAAACTCCTACTCACTCTTCAAAACCCAAATCAAGTATCTTTTCATCCTGAAACTCTGCCTGCCCATGCCCCCTAGGCAGTGTCATGGTCCTCCTCTGGGGTCCCCCAGCCATGGCCTCTGGAAACTTCTGGAAGGAGAAGCAGGGGCTGAGGCTGCCAAGTTACCAGGAGTCTCCAACCTAGGGTCAGGCCCAGAGGGTGGGGAGGATGGGTACTCACAAGGACATGTGCAGAATCTCGTTGGTCTCTGGCTTCCAGACCCCTCGGAGCAGCTGCTCAAAGTTGGACATGAGGGCGACACCAGAGCCTATGGGACAGGATACATCTGAACAAGCCCGCCACCCCCAGCTCCCTGTTCTCCTTGGCTGAATTCCCAAGGAAGCAGCATCTTTGCTTCTGGAGTCTTCTTCAGAGGGATACTGAGCCTAGGGTGTATGATGATCAGCTGCAGGTGGGGAAACGGAGCTTCAGAGAGGACACAGTCTTGCCAAGGGTCACACGGCACATTTGGAGCAAAACCAGCATGAAGTAATCAAGGTCATACCCCACCTACAAGGTATGTCTTGGACAAATCTGGGTTGTCGGCCCTTCTGCCCCCAAACCAGGACCCTGAGCTGTGCAAGAGGCTTCCAGAGGGCTCCCCACCCCCAGCCTCTCTCCTGTGAGGGTTCTGAACTTTCAACTTTTCTCAAGCCGCTTGCCCTCTGGAAGGCACATTGCACCCCTAGGGGATTTGCTCTGTTGCACAGGAGACCCACATTAAGACTTCTGGTTAAATTTCTAGAAGAATCTTCTCATTTACCCCAAATATATTGGCTAAAAAGGCTTGGACACCCGCTCCAGTAGCGTTGGCTGCGCTAACCAGAGTGCCTGATATGTACCACTGCACCACGGGTTTGCATCTGGGGTGATTTTGCCCTAAATGTATCAGCTAATGAGGAGGCTGGACTCCTGTAGCCATCCTGAGACTCCTTAATCCAGAGCAATGGCTGTGCCAGCTGGGGTGCCCGATAAGTACCACTGAGCAGGGGTTGTCAACTGGGGTGATTTTCCATCGTTCTCATCATGGCCCTGTTTACCTTTGACCCAGCCAGTGGCGATCATGACAAACCACCCGTGATGGTAGTGGTGGTGAGCATGATGAATGCCCACGGCGATCTTGCGGACTCTCACCACCTCCTTCATGGCCACGAAGATGAGTTTCACCGGCAGGAAGCAGACACACTTGTAAAAGAGGTCCAGGGGGCAGAAGAAAATCAAGTACCTTTGGGGAGAGAAGGCCAAGCATTAGGGGGAGACAGACCCTCCTCTCTCACTTGCCAGGCTCAGGACGGCTGGGCAGTGGAGAGTGGTGAGTCAGGGCCACTGTGGAGGCTGTGCTGGTGGGGTCCTTGTTCCTTCCACCTCCCTCCTCCCACCTCCCAGGTAGCCGGGTCGCCTCGCCCGCCTGCTCTGCCTTCTACCCCTCACCCAGACCAGCGACACTTACCAGACGGCTGAAGCCAGCAGGATGCTGGAGTTGTTGCTGAAGTAGTCGATCAGGGGCTCCCCGAGGAGCAGATCAGCCAGGATGTAACTCCCGAAGCAGTGCAGCATGGCGCACAGCCAGGATGCCATGGGGTGGCGCCGGGATAGCTCAACAGCTCCTGAGGGGCATGGGGTGTCCTCCACCGTCAGCGGGGTGTCAACAGCATGCTTAACCTTCGCGCCCTCTGCTCAGCCCATCCTAATTCAGCTGCCTTCGCAGCTGCCCACCCAGTGCCTCGCAGTTCACCCATTTCAGAGGAAGAACCAAGGCTCAGAGAGGCTGCACACATGTCGGAGTCACACAGAGAGAAGGCAGTACCAAGTTGGGGCTCTCTCCTCTGAGCTCAGAGAGGTGGCAATGACTTAACACCATCTCCCATGTAGCAAGCATCCCCAGGTCTCAGACACTGGGTTTAGCATTTATAGGAAGGACTCATTAAATCCTCATTGATAACTATATCCAAGTGATCGTGCTTATTATCTGCACGAGGAGACAGACTTGGAGAGACAGGACAAGGTGCAAAGGGGACGCTTTGATGCAGTTACTCCTGCTTGGGCTGATACCAAGATCTCTATAAACTTATCCCTACATTTTTGGTCTCTCCTTTAAAAAGTTTTTTTTTGTGTGTGTACTAAAATATACATAAAATGGGCTTTATCCATTTTTAAGTGCACAATTCAGTGGTATTAAGTACATTCACGTTGTTGGGCAACCATCCTCACCATCCATCTCCAGAGCTTTTTCACCTTGCAAAACTGAAACTCTGTCTCCATTAAACACTGACTCTCCATTCCCCTTTCATCCCAGCCCCTGACACCCACTGTTCTACTTCCGTATCTATGAAACTGACTCCTCCTCTAGAGACCTCATATGAGTGGAATCATACAGTATTTGCCCTTTTGTGTGTGGCTTGTTTCACCCAGCATAATGTCCTTAGGGTTCATTCACATTGCAGCCTGTGTCAGAATCTCTTTCCTTTTTAAGGCTGAATAATATTCCATCACATGGATCTACCACCTTTCACATATCCATTCAACCATCAGTGGGTACTTGGGTTGCACACACCTTTCAGCTACTGTGAATAGTACCTGCTAAGAACATGAGAGTACAAATATCTGTACGTGTTCCTGCTTTCAATTCTTTCGGGTCTATTCCAGATGTGGAGCTGCTGGATCAAATGTTAATTCCATTTTTAATTTTCTGAGAAACCTTCATACTGTTTTCCACAGCCACTGCACCGTTTCCCATTCCCACCAGCAATGCGCAAGTGTTTCAACTTCTCCACATCCTTGGCGACACTGGTTGTTTTCTGTTTTTTGGTAATAGTTATCCTGATGGGTATGAGGTGGTCTTTTGTTGTGGTTTTGATTTGCATTTCCCTAAGGATTAGTGACATGGAATGCCTTTTCATGTGCTTATTGGTCAGTTCTATATCTTCTTTGGAGAAATATCGATTCAAGCCCTTTGTGCATTAAAAACAAAACTGAGTTGTCCTTTTGTTGCTGAGTTGTGTTCTTATGGAGAATATTCATTTGCTGGGAAAAGAACTTTCATTGGCCCCAGATAGGAAGGCACAGCAGAAGGAATTTGAAAGGTGAAACCGAAGAGCTCCTGAGCCCTGTCTTGCTGGAGGAGTACCAGCAGGGCAGAGGGAAGCCACAAGGTATTGGTACCAATGGGGCAGCGCGGGGCATGCCCGTGCAGTGTGGAAGGGTGCAGAGGGAGCAATAAGCAAAGCCAGATGAGGGAGTCCTTGAGGGCAGAATTATACATACAGAGGGAGAGAGGGCATTCTGTGCCAGCAGCATGGGAGGAACAAAGATACGAAAGCAAAAATGGCCAGTCACAAATGCTACTTCCTCCAGGAAGGCTTCCTTGCTCTGCTGAGCCAGTGACTCCTGATTCTGGGCTCCCAACACCCCATGGACACTACCCTATCTTTTACAAATACACTTTTTGTTTTGTTTTGTTTTTTAGTGGGTTTTTTTTTTTTTTTTTGGTAGGAGGAGGTAATTAGTTTAATTAATTAATTAATTACTAATGGAGTTACTTGGGGGAGGTAACTAGGTTTTATTTACTTACTAATTTTTTAATGGAGGTTCTGGGGATTGAACCCTCAGACCTCATGCATGCTAAGCAGGCACTCTCCCACCGAGCTGTACCCTCCCCACCCCAAACTTTACTCTATTTTTGGTCTTGTTATTTTATTCCATTTTTCACATCAAATAACAAAAAGCAGATTAGTGGTTGCTTAGGGCTGGAGGGAATGGGGGAGATGGGAGGGTAATAGCTGAAGGATTGGGGTTTCTTTCGGAGGTGGTGGTTGCACAATTTTATGAATATACTAAAATCCAGCGAATGGGATGCTTTAAATGGGTGAATTGGGTGGTATATGAATTATATCACAACAAAGCTGTTAAAAATAAAAGAATAACAAAGAAAATATGGAATTTAGTTTCTGCAACTGAGGATATACACTCCCAAATGATACTGAATTGAGTCTGATAAAGTCAAGGCAACAAAATACAGAAGAATGGCCTTGCTTAACAAGTGGAAATAGGGAGCCCATCATTTAAGAAGATGGGGCAGGGGAGGGTGTAACTCAGTGGTAGAGTGTGTGTTTAGCATGCACAAGGTCTGGGGTTCAATCCCCAGTACCTCCACTAAAAAGCTAATTATTATTACTTTAAAAACACATAAATAAACCTAATCACTTCCCCCCCAAACAAACAAACAAAAAAGATGGTGCAGATCATTGCTCTCCAACTTGGCAGTACACCAGCAGTTACCTGGGGACTTTACCAACACCTGACACCTGTGCCCCGCCCAGAGTGTCTCAGTTGGTAGGTCTGGGATGTGGCTGGGCTTGTGGATTTTTTAATAACTCTTCTCAGTGATTCCTTTGTGCAACAAAGTTGAGCACCACAGAGATAGGGGAATGAACTGGCCAGTGTCCCGACACCCAGCAGCCCTGATAATCCAAGACCTTCCACCCACGGCTGACAGGATGGGCTCCCAAGAGCAATGGTTTTCAAACTGTGTTTCTGGGAACCATGAGGGTTTGCAGGAGCAAAGGAGGGACCAAGTGGGTATGTTCTGGGTCCTTCCCCCTGTTTCAACCAGAGCACAACTTCCTTTACTGCTTCCTCTCAGAGTTCAGCAGAAGACTTTGTTTGAAAAGGAGAATCTGGTATTCACACAGTCCTGCATGCAAATGTTCATAGCAGCTTTATTTGTAAACAACCCAAATGACTTCAGTGGGTGAATGGATAAACAAACTGTGGTACATCTTTACCAAGGAATACTACTTGGTACCAAAAAGAAATTAACCAGGGCTACATGACACAACCTGGATGGATCTCAAGGGTGTTATACTCAGTGAAGACAGCCAATCGCAGAAGGTTATGTACTATATGATTCCACTTATATAACATTCTCCAAATGACAAAATCATGGTGATGAGTGTGGCAGAGAGGAGATCCATGGTCACCAGGGGTTGAGGTTCAAAGGAAGATCTAACCATAGAGGGGCTTCATCGGGAAGTTTCTTTGAGATGCTAGAACCATTTTATATCCTGATTGTGGTGGCAGTTACTCAAGTCTACACAAGTGATAAGGTTTCAAAGGACTGTATTTAAAAAACAGTGCATGTAAAAACCGCTGAGTCAAGCCTTTAGCTGGTGTTAATGGTATTACACCGATAACAATTCCCTGGTTTTAACAATGAGCGACCATTATGTTAAGATGTTGTCACTGGGGGCAGCTGGGTGACGGGGCCTTGGGAATTCATACCACTGTTGCAACTTATTAGTCTTAAACTCTTTCAAGATAAAAAGTACTTTAAAATCCCAAATTAAAATAAGGAAGGGGCCTAGTTCTTCAAAAATAACTTTACCAAAGAAACTAGAGGCACAGGATTAATGTCAATTAGTTAAATTCTACACTTTGTACTACCCACTTGAAGTTTTTAGAGTCTTTTTAAATAGTTGAGTTCTGTCTTTATGCTAATATCATCCCTTTACAGCCACACCCCTGAGTTGGAACCTGGGTGTCTCCTGGTGTGACAATTTATTTCATTATCTTGATCCCTCCTTCCCCCACTAATTTCATTTTCCAGAGAATGAATTTTGGATTAAGTTGTAAGACACAGCTACTTGGCTCTCATGGCCAGAGCTGGTACCAATGACTCTCTTTGAACAATTTATTTGAATCCAATGAAAATTCCATTCAGTGGGAACATGAGATGACAAGGTTACAATGTGTGATCTATTAATCAAAAGACAAATTAAAAGAAATCATCAGTTCAGATTTGTCGGGTTTGGGGGAAATTTTTCTCTTCATTTCTAGAGACTGGATGTCTTTTGTCTCAAAATAGTCAAAACTGGATGCTTGGCCTCTTTATGCCAATGTGTGTACTATGTGTGAAGCTATTGACATAAACACGTATATATACTATTGATACACTCAGTAAGTTGATTTGATCTGAATCCTTGGGTGAGTACAGAGGCCTCGTCAGTCTTACCTGCTGTTGGAGCCCCAGTGCGCACGGCGCTTCGCCTGCCACTTGGTAGCTGCTCTGTAAATAATTGTGAGTGAAAGCACTGCTGTCCTTGTGAAGCTTACATTCTAGCAAATGTGGACCAAACACTCTTAGGCATTGAGGTTGTGTCGGGCACTTTGGGTTACATTGTAACCACAACCTCCCCTGCTCCATTTATTTATTGAGTTACTGTTGTATCCCAGGCAACTAGGTATCTTCACATCATCCTCAAGGCTTCAGCATCAGAGCCCAGGCTTTTAGCCACAGGTAAAGTAGGGATCAATATCCCTACCTACAGTGAATCCCTACCCTGAATTCAGGTCGACCAGAACGTCAGGACACAACCTCATGTGGTGTAGGGTCTTTGCAGATGTAATTAAGGTAAGGATCTTGAGATGAGATCAACCTGGAGCATCTGGGTTATGTCCTGAATCCAATGAGAGTGTTTTTATAAGAGACGAAAATGGAGAAGGTCTTGAGTTGAATTCATAAGAGGATATGTTGTTGAAGTCCTAACCCTTGGTACCTTATTTGGAAATAGGATCTTTGCCGATATAACGAAATTAAGATGAGGTCATTAGGTGGGCCTTCATCCAACGTCTTGTGCTCCTCATGAGAAGAGGAGACGAACCACAAGGAAGAAGGAGGCAGACTGTGGCCATCCAGCTATAAGCCAGGGAACCCCAAGGATGCTAGCCACCTCCGGAGCAAGGAAGAGGCATAGAAAGAGTCTTTCCTAGAACCATCAGAGAGCATGGCCCTGTTGACACATTGATTTTGGGTTTCCAGTTTCCAGAATTTCAAAGTTCTCTTTCTTTCTTTCTTTCCTTTCTTTTTCTTTTTCTTTTTTTTTTTTTTTATTATTTTTTATGTATAGTTGATTTACAATGTTGTGTTAGTTTCAGGTGTATAGCAGTGATTCAGATATATATATTATATCCATATATCCTTTTTCAGATTCTTTCCAATTACAAGTTACTACAAGGTATTGAATATAGCTCCCTATGCTGTAACAGAAGGTCCTGTGAGAGAATACATTTCTGCTGTTTTAAGTCACTTAGTTTGTGGTTATTTGCTATGGAAACAAATATAGAACCTGACAGATGAGGCAACAGAGTCTCCCCAAGGTCAAGAGGCTTCTCCAAGATCACCCATGCATTCAGTGAATAATTTTCAGCTCCAACCATGTGCTGGGCCCTTGCTAGGCACCAGGGATGCAGCCACGAGCAAGAGCTGGTTCTGGCATTACCTGTGCGGGGTTCATAGACTGGTGGGGAGCCAACGTGGTTAAATAATCCCACAAATGAAGGTTAAACCTAAGGGAGAGGCACATGATACTTTGAAGGGTCTAATCAGGGAACTGCCCTAGCTGAGGAAGTCAGACTTCATTTAGGAAGTGGTGCTTAAGCTGAGATCTCAACAATGAGCAGGATTTCCTAGGAGGTGGGGGTGGAGGGAAGAAAATGAGCCAGGCAAAAGAAGAGAATGGGAAAAGGTGGGAGGGAGAGGAGACAGGATACCTAAGAATCAAGGGGCATCAGTGCAAGATACCCTGGGCAGGTCGGCATGGGCTGAACATCCAGCAAAGCAAGTGATCAAGCCAGGGCCATGTGGACCACATACCTTTCATCACAGCATCCAAGTCTTTCTTGGGTCTGATGTGCAATGTTCTAAGCCCATGTTGGGGTAAGAAACAAGAAGTCCACTCCCCTCTGTCAAGGGAGCTGCCTTCTTTTCAGATCAGTCACCCTCACAGAGAAGTGGGGAAGGGAATACCTGCCCCTCCTCTGGTGAGAAAAAGCCCAAATTGCCCTTGTACACACACAGTTGGGAGGATCAATAGGCATACCAGCTTGGAGGCAATCTAGCAACTGAAGAAATGTGAAACTGCAGGTCACCAGTGCCCCAGCAATTCCACTCCTCCTTATTTGTCCAAAGAAAGCAGTGCGTGTGGGTGAAGAGACATGGGGAGGGGGATGTCACTGCCACATTGTTACAACAGGAAAAAAGTAGAGTCTACTGTTTCTTGCTAAGGAGGTAGAGTCATGCAAAATGGAATACCATGGAGAAGCTATTTAAACATGAACTAGATCTTACTCCTGGCTCCCCGTCCTCAGCGCTGCTGACACTCGGGGCTGGATCATTCTTTGCTGCAGCGGGGGCTGTCCTGTGCACTGCAGGGTGTGGAGCAGCATCCCTGGACTCCACCCATTCGAGGCTTGTAGCCCAATGCCACCCTGACTGTGACAACCAAAAATGTTTCCAAATATTGCCAAATATCCCCTGGGGGCAAATTCCCTTCTGGTTGAGAACCTCTACTCTAGATGCAGCAACACAGATAAATCCTAGAAGGTTACTACTGAGTGAAAAGGTTAGGTTGCCAAATGATATATTTGTGTGTATTTTATGTATATATTTAAAACAACACAGAATGCTCTATGTAGTTCATAGATCTATATACAGTGGTAAAGGTATAAATACAAACATGGGAATGATACAGGCTGATTTTAGGACAGTGGTCACACCTAGGGAGGGAGGGAGGGAAAGGGAGAAGGTCGGCTGTGTCTGTCACCATTTCTTTATTTTGTTTGGGGTTTTTTTTGGTGGGGGGTAATTATGTTTACTTTTTTATTTTTAGAGGAGGTACTGGGGATTGAACTCAGGACCTTGTGTATGCTAAGCATGTGCTCTACCACTTGAGCTATACCGTCCTCCCTCACTGTTACTTTAAAAAAAAAAGATCTGAAGCAAATCTACGTTCCTATCTGGTAAGTCTGTAAAGAGTACAGAGGTACCTAAGATAGTTATTCAGTATGTCTGAAATATTTAATCACCCAAACTAGAAAAACAAAATCAGCCTTAAAAAGTAACAAAGTCCTGATACAGGCTACAACATGGGTTAACCTTGAAAACATGCCGAGTGAAAGTAGCCAGACACAAAATGTCATATTCTGTATGATTCCACTGATAGGAAATGTCCAGAAAATAAACATGCATAGGGACAGAAAGGAGATTAGTGGTTGCCAGGGACTGGGGAAGAAGGGAATGGGAGTGGCTGCCCATGGGGACAGGGCCTCCTTTCGAAGTGATGAAAAGGTTCTTGAACTTTTACATTACATACAGGTGTAATCACATCATATGGCCTTTCGCATCTAGCTTCTTTCATGGAGCACGATATTTTCAAGGGTAAAATTCATTTTCAGTACCGTATAGTAGCTCATCACAGGAATAGATCACAAGTTACTTATCCATTTTCTTGTATATTCTACATTTTCTAATCAGGAAACATGCCTAATAAAAGTTATCTCAGAGTAAGTCAGCAACTCACTCCACCTTCTCTTCACCGTGTGTTCTTGGACAAACCATTTTTTCCTTTCTGCATTCCTTTCCTTCTGTCAAGTGGCACCCTAATCCCTCTTTGCCCAACTTCTGCCAGGGGCTGGAATCAAATTTTCTGTTCTCAATCTCACTCTAGAGTCACAAGCCCAAAATGCATCTTCTCCACTGCCCTCGAGGTTGTCCTAAGTCTCAGCATTCACCAGGTTCCTCCATTATGAAGCAGAATGCCCTCTTCTCTCCTCTGGGACATCTATTTAAAACGCTGCCAGCTGAGAGTTAATCCTTTGGAGCAGCTGGTGGGTCCTGCAGGGACCGGGTCAGGTGAGGCACCCGTGTTTTTGCAGAAATGGATACCTCTGCAACTAAAAATAACCCCCAGGGGTTGAATTCTATCCAGGGTCTTTCTTGGGCCCCCTGGAACCATATGGCCAGTGCGGGTGGGGCAGGGAGCCTGGGTTTTGCTGGAACAAAGTAGGCTCCTCACGATGGGTGAGGACTGGTAGAAAAGCCACACACTTGGGTTTTGACTCTGCTGTTCACTCTGGTATGGCTTTGGTCAAAGGACTGCCCATCCCTCACCCCTAGCCTCACTTTCCTCTTCTGTCAAAAGGAGAATATGGGGGTGGAGAGGGTATAGCCCAGTGGTAGAGCATTTGTCTAGCATGCACCAGGTCCTGGGTTCAATCCCCAGTACCTCCATTTAAATTAATTAACTAACAAATAAATAAATAAATAAACCTAATTACCTCCCCCTAAGAATGAAAACTAAATAAATAAAATTTAAAATTTAAAACAGAGGGACTGAGAGCACCCCCCTCCCCAGGTACTATTGATGACTCAGTACTGGGTGCATTATCATCACCAGGCTTTTTTTTTAAGTTGAAGTATAGTTGATTTACAATATTGTATTAGTTTCACTGCACAGCGAAGTGATTCAGTTATATATACATATATATATATTCTTTTCCATTATAGATTATTAGATGATATTGAATATACTTACCTGTGCTACACAGTAAATCCTTTCTGTTTATCTGTTTTGTATATAGTTGTGTGTATCTGTTACTCCCAAACTCCTAGTTTATCCCTCCCCCACTTCCCCCTTTGGTCACCACAATTTTGTTTTCTCTGTCTGTGAGCTTCTTATCATTATCAATGCCCTCCCAGCAACCCTAGGACAGGACGCATATCCCCATCACCACAGATGAGAAGACTGAGGCTGAGGGGGACAGCCTGCTCCGAGGATCCGCAGCGAGGTGGTAGCCAAGAAACTGTCCCCCTGGCTCTTTCCCTTTGCTGTGCTGCTCCTGGGTTTCTCTTGCTGGGTCTCGGGGCAGCACCAGGAAGCAGGAGAATGTGGCTTTCAATTCCAGGTTTGCCACCAAAGCACTGCCCTCTTACTCATTGAGCTTTGGCTACTCGCCCTCTCTCTGGACCTCAGCTTACTTGTGTGTATAAGGGAGACGCTGTTCAGAGTGACCAGCTGTCCTGGTTTGCCTGGGGCTGAGGGGTTTCTGGGACATGGGACTTTGGGTGCTTGTCTTGGATGAACCTGGGCAAGCTGGTCACCCAGTGCTATCTATCGTTCATTTCAAAGGGAGCCTGCGAGGATGAAAAGAAATTGCCTAGGGCTTAGTAATTATGTGAGAGTTATTTCTGGAACTGGACTAAAATGGAAAGAACCTGTGGGTGGAAATTTTAGTGGATGGACTTAGAAAAATCAGCTCTGGTTAAGGAGGGAGGAGGAAGCCCCACCCGGGACCCTAGTTCTAACCTGTGATGGGCTCTAAAACATCCCCTCTCTGGGGTCAGTGTGCTGCCTGTGGATATCGGGTGAGTGCTAGAAGGCTCCCCAGAGCACTTTTAGCACTGTTACCATTCTGAGCTATTTAGTCTGAGGTCTAAACATGGGAGGTGTGTTAACGGAGTCTCTCAGCGACTCTAAGTCAAGTCATCCTCTCCCGAGCCTTTGGGCTCAGCTCTCTTCCTTAGTTCCCTCCCTATAAAATGGAGATGGCAACCCCTGCCTCGAAAGGTTGGAGGATGAGCAGCCCCCAACCCTCAAAAAGCTTACAGTTCAAACCAGAGATCAAGGAATGGTTTTCTTTGGCTCCCATACTAATTTAAAAAAGTGTTCAAACTGCAACCAAGATGTCCTTCAATGGGTGAATAAGAAAACCGTGGATTACCCATATCATGGAATATTACTCAGCACTAAAAGAAATTAGCTATGAGGGAGGGTAACTCAGTGGTAGAGCACGTGCTTAGCATGCACAAGGTCCTGGGTTCAATCCCCAGTACCTGCATTTAAAAAGTAAGCAAAAAAATAATAAATAATTAAGTAATTTTCAAAAACTATTTTTAAAAATGAGCTACCAAGCCATGAAAAGACACAGAGGAAGCCTTAAATGCATAATGCTAAGTGTGAGTAGCCAGTCTGAAAAGGCTACCTACTGTATGATTCTAACTCACTGACATTCTGGAAAAGGCAGAACTATGGAGAGAGTAAAAGGATGAGAGGTTGTCAGGAGTTTGGGGAGGGAATAGAGGGGCGAAATGAATAGGCAGAGCTTGGGGGACTTTTAAGTTAGTGGAACTCTTCTGTATGATATTATTATGATGGATACATATCATTATATGTTTGTCAAAATCCATAAAATGTACAACACAAAGGAACCCTTATGCAAACTGCACTTTAGTTGACAATGATGTTTATAATACATGATAATAATGGTATTAGGACAATAATGACGTTGATAACAATGTTTGTTGATTGACTATAATAAATGTACCACTCTGGTGCAGAAAGTTGATGGTGAGGAAAGCTGTATTTGTGGAGGTGGGTAGTCAGAGTATATAGAAACTACGTTCAGCTTAATTTTGCTGATCTAAAACTGCTCTAAAAATTGTCCATTAATTTTTTAAAAAAGAAAAAACATGTTCAAGTAGCCAACATACAAACATGGGAGCTGCAAGTCACATTTCTAGCTTCCCTTGAAATATTAGTTCTGTTAGTTCTAGCCCCAGCCAGGTGGGGATGTGCATGGCTGGATCCGACCTGGGGATGGTCCGCACCTGGCTGTCTTATTGCTTACCTGCCTGCTGTTGGAAGCATTAGAGTTTGAGACTTAGTCTAGATCAGCTTCTTTTTTTAATTTAACTTTTTTTATTAAAGTGTAGTTTGATTTACAATGTTGGTTTCAGGTGTACAGCAAAGCAATTCAGTTATACATCTGCATACATGTGTTCTTTTTTTCATATTCTTTTCCACTATACATTATATGAGAAGTTGAATATAGTTTCCTGTGCTATACACTAGGTCTTTGTTGTTTATCTATTTTATACATAGCAATGTGTATTTGTTAATCCCAAACTCCTAATTTATCCCTCCTCTAGATTAGCAATTCTTAACTGGCAGTAACTGTGTCCTCCCAGGGACACCAGCAATGTCTGGGGACATTTTGGGTTGTCACAACTGGGGTGTGCTACTTGCAACTTGTGGGTCGAAGCCAGGGATGCTGGGAAACATCCTGAAATTCACAGAACAGCCCCCCACAGCAGGGAATGACCAGGCTCTGTCACTTAGGTTGAGATTGGGAAACACTGGTGTGGAGAGCCGTTCTCATCTGGGAAATTAAAAAAAAATACTGATGCCAGTACCCTGCAATTCTGATTTGAATGGTGAAGGAGTGCTGCCTGGACAACAAGTCTGAAAAGCTCCCCCAGGTTGAATCTAATGTGTAGCCATATTTGAGAACCACTGGTCTGGAAGGCTCTTTGCATGGGTCAGGGCTTAAGGGAGCCAGGATTATCACTTAGCCATTAATTTACTTGCTCCTTCAATCACGCAACCAGCACCCAGTACTTCGTCCAATCTTCTTGCAGAACTAGGGGTCCTAGAGGTAAGCCAGACCTGGCCCTCCCCGCCCTGTTAAGGATCTCCAGCTTCTTTCAGTCCAACATTTCTCAAACGGTAGTGTGCTTATGGGGATCTCGTTCAAAGGCAGGTTCTGTTTCAGCAGGTCTGGGTGGGGGGCTTTCTTAACCTGCTCCCAGGGGTCACAGATGCTGTTCACTTGAGGACCACACTCTAGGCTTCATCCTCATTCAGGATTCTCACAAAAGTCTGACCCAGAAGATGCATGCATCTTAGGAAACTCATTGCCCCACACCTTACAAATAATTCTAACTACCCCTTGAAAATGCCTGAGACCTGACCACTGACAAAGTTCTCAACAGATCTTCCCAATAGCCAGGAAAGGGAGTCCAGGATTATTTTTACCAATGAGCCCATTTCACAGTTCAGCAAACCAAAGCTCATGTAAACCAAGCAACCAGCTTGGTTGTTTCCTCACTGCTAGAGGCAGAACTGACTCCCAATTTGAAGATT
Organism: Camelus ferus; assembly: GCF_009834535.1. NCBI lineage: Eukaryota > Metazoa > Chordata > Mammalia > Artiodactyla > Camelidae > Camelus > Camelus ferus. Next base: position 17,264,718 of record NC_045717.1, read on the forward strand.
ATTCCTTAAAGCCAGCTTGGATCTCAGGTTCACAAAATTCTTAATTTCTGAACAAGGGGCCCTGCATATTCCATAGCTGGTTCTGCAGTCAGCACACGGATTCTGAGAAGAAATCTTTAGGAACACCACACTAGGGGGGCCAACAAAAAAGTCCTATATATATATATGTATGTATATATATATATACACACACACACACACATACATATACATACATATATATACATGTACATTATATATATATATACATATTTTACAGTTTTCATGTAGAAAAGAAAATGGAAAGTCCAGATCAATTTTTAGAAATAAAACAATCGATACAGCAATAAATTTTATTATTTTGATAGAAGATACACATGAATAGGGTACCTCCAAATTTTAAGTGAATGGTATTTTTTTCTAAGGGGAGGCAAATACCCCAGAGCAATCATAGCGATTCTTGGGGTCAAACAGATCTGGGTTCAGATCCCAAGGCTGCCATCTACCAGGCTCATTGCACATGTAAAGTAGCTTAGCCTCTATTTCCTATTTCCCCAGTTATGAAAGGAGGGAGTTGAACTGGCCAGGGGGTTCTCAACCTTGACAGCACACAGCATCACTGGGAGAGAGAAGCTTGAAATATGAGCATGCCTGGGCCCTATCTCAGATATTCTGGTCTGGACTAGAGAGGAGGCAGGGGTTTAAGAACCCCCAGGAGCCTCTAATGTCCAGCTGGCGTTCAGAATCACTGAACGCTCTCAACCTTCAGGCTCCGCACTTCAAGTTCAGATGATTTACTCTGTGACTCCAGCAGGAATGTCCCAACCCCTTCTTTGTGTTCCCAGCCCAGAGACCTCTTTCATTCCAGACACCTGTGTCCTACGGCCCTATGGGGCTCCTGCCCTCCACAATGTTAGATTTCCCAATGTGTGCTAGGTTCTGTACTTGCCCAGAGGACGAGCCTGATCCCCCAGGAATTCTGCAGACAGTAAATACAGCCCCCTGTTCAGGCTAAGACAATACAAAGCTTATTTTGCTTTGCAAAGTAACTGCTTTCCGGAAGAGCTTTTAAAGAAATAGACTCTGGCATGTGAATGAGCTAAAATAAAACAGAACAAAAACACTTGGCAGGCAGAGTAGGATCGTATTTGCATAAGACTGTGCATTTACATCCATAACTTCAGGGGTATAATGCAGAGAGGTGAGGTATGGAAGGGTGGCCATGACATTAAGTGTAATTATCTTTGTTTTCCTTTGGGCTGTTAGCTTTATTTTTCAAAAAATATATACATGAGCACCTATTTTTATCATCTTAAAAAAAGCTATTTCCACTGAGAAGAGAATATAGGGGTAATTTACATCTAAGTGGGAGAAAGGGTCACAAAGTTTCAGGTGATTGGTGTTTTTTCTAAAGCTAAATTCTAAATCCTATTGTCTGTTTAGTTTGCTGGTGTGCTAGAATGATTCAAATAGGAGGAGATGAACAAGAAACACTCCCTGAACCTTGTATAAAAATAGAATACATTCTAAGGAGGCCATTTGCCATCATTTAAAAAAAATGGTTTAGAAAAAAATTCAAGAAGCTGGGTCTTCCCTGTAGCCATTCTCCAGGAGGGTCTGGAGCTGGTGGAAGGAGGCTGACCCCAAATCACCCCGTCCTAGGGCCGGTACTGCTCAGTAAGTGGAAAGGATCCGGGCCAGAGCTGGAAGAACTCCCGCCGGGCTCGGAGATCCAGCACAGCCTCGGCCCAGGGGAAGGGAGAGGAGCTTGACCCGCAGCCACAGCGGGGAGGGGGGCACCGGTGTCACTTTCTCTGAACCTGATCACAGCCCCCAGCACGGCCGGCCCTTATATAGACACTCAGCTGCCGCTCCGGCTTCCCGCGCCAAGAGCAAGGAGGGAGGTCACGGCTCCAGGCGGCCAGGACATCTGGTCCGGCCGGCAGCGCCGACCCCAGTCTGCGCCCTCACCACGACCTACGCCCCTTGCCCAAGTTCATGAGACCTTACCCTGCGGGGATCCCTGACCTTCTCTCCCTGCTTCCTCCCCAGCACCTGCTCCCTCTCCTCTGAACAATCATGTTCCTTTCCTTCCCTCCAGGTTACATCTGCTTCCCCTTCCCCAGCCCCACAATCCCAGGGGCTTTTCGCTCTCCTTGCCCTCCCTCCCGTCTCTCCTGTCTGCCAGCCCCCGTGTGGGAGAACCCTATGATGATAGCACCTGGCAGGTCACCCGAACTGGTCCCTGGGACTATCCCCTCACGATCCAGGCCTTTCCCCTCCTCCAGATCCCTAGGTTTACCCCTGACCCCTGCCCCGCAATGCTAGCCCCCTCCAGCCCCCGGCCTTGACTCACCTGGCTCATACTTGAGGTAGATAATGGAGACGATGAAGTAGCTAAGGTCGAAGACAGGGAAGAGGGGCACCCGAGAGAAGCTGAGGGCAAGCTCGCCCAGGCTCAGTGCCGAGAGCAGCTCCATGGCTCCCGACGGGTCCCACCCCAGCCCCCGGCCGGGTGCGTCCCGTCGCCCGAGGCCAGGCGACTGCGCCCCCGCCGCTGGACCCGCCCCCACCCTCCAGGCGCCGCCCCCAACCCTGCCCCTGCGGGAGAGGAGGGGCGACCGCAGGCTTCGGGGCGGGTCGGGAGACTGTCCTGTCCCATGGAGCGAAGACGGTCGAGTGTCCCATACTCTGTCCCTCGGGCCATCACGACCCCATTCAGCCTGGCAAGGAGGGATAAGGGGTCCCTGTAGAGTGTGAGCTGGACAGGGTATCTGTCCTTGGAGTGGAGCGGGATCCGTTCCGCACCTAGCCCACCCAGGCCGGATGGATCATTCAGGACCCCGTCCTCGTAGGGCTAAATTAGGACCCACGTCCTCTGTAGAGCCCTTGGATCGGGACCTCCATCTCCTTGGGGCCCAATCTGTGTGAATCCCAGATTCCCGTGCCCCATAGGCTCCGTTCCCCAGGACCTCGGTCCTTTATGGAGCTGTCATGATCCAAGCCCTCTGTAAGCCATGACTTCTGTCCCCTGCACAGAACACCATCCTCCAAGGGAACCTCTCAGTCGGGGATCGCGCCTGCCGTGGGGCCCAGGAGCAGGCCCTTTTGGAGTTCCATCAGTCGGAGCGTCCATGCCCGGGAAAGCCCACTGCGTCAGGACCCACTCCCCTGTTTAGTTCAATGATAAGGGGGCCCCGTTTCTCCAGAAGGCCCATCCGAGACCCTAGCCCAGCAGAAGGAAAAGCTGCAGCACTAGTTCTCCGGCGCGCAGGTCCCTTATGCAGGTGCGACCCGCTTCCAATCCGTGATTCAAACTCGCCCCCACGTGACTCCGCCCCTTTCGGTGACGTAGCGTTCTCGCCCCGCCCTTCCTTGACTAGGCTCTGGGCCTCCAGAGCGAGGAGCGGCGCTCGCTCTTCCTTAAGGGGGCTTGGCCTGCAGAAGGCGGGACCCTGCCAGCCTTGGCCTTTGATTGGTCCAGCCCTCACCAGAGCTGCTTCGACATTGGTCGGCTCGTCTTCCTCTCCTCTTCCTCCCCGAGGCTTCCGCTTCCTATTCTGACGGACGCTCCGGTCCGTAACGATGATCGGGGACATCCTGCTGTTTGGGTAATTAGGGTGACCAGAGGATAGGGCGAGAGGGCCCGATGGGATGGGAGGAAGTTCACATAACCGTATTCTTCTTTCGCAGGACGCTGCTGATGAACGCCGGGGCGGTCCTCAACTTTAAGCTGTGAGTAGGCCGCCCTGAACCGCGGCTCAATCCCTGGGGCCCGTAGCCCCGCCCTGCGAGAGTGAGCCCGCCCTACGCCGCCGGCCCCGCCCTCAAGTTCCAGCCCTCTGGCCCCGCCTCCACCTTGGCCCATCCTCCTGTGACCCTCTGCGCCACCGCATCATGAAATCCGGACTCTCGGTTCCCCCAGGATCCTTTGTTCACACCCACGAGAGCCTCAGGCTCATCCCCCAAGAATCTCTTAGCCCTAACCTGTACCCTCAGCCCCAAACCTGGCACCTTCGGACCACCCTCTCCACCCCGTCGGTTGCAGGCATGGCTGTGATTGGCGGGGCACTTGGTGGCCCAGGGAGGATCACTGAACCGCCTGAGGTCACTCAGCAAATCAGCGGTAGAGCTAGAGCTTCCCTCTGAGCTGGGGGTCAGGGCGAGGGGACTAAGTGGTTTGTGTGTCCCATTGAAAGTGGACGCTGTCTGCTTCTTTTTGTAGGAAAAAGAAGGACACGCAGGGCTTTGGTGAGGAGTCGAGGGAGCCCAGCACAGGTAAGGCCTCCTTTCTGGACTCTGGGATTGATACATGTCAGAGAGGACAGTTCTTTTTCACCAATTTTCTTTTTAAGTGTGTGTGTGTGTGTGTGTGTGTGTGTGTGTGTGTGTGTGTAAGAGAGATGGGCCTGAGTTTGTGCTGTTCCTTCTACCCACCTCTGTCACCCACTTTTCTCCTGCCGGACATCCTGCATAGGTCAGCGCTCTTACCACTTCCTACAGTTATAATTTTCCTTTGTGTATGCTATCATCTGGCTAATATTTACCCCTCACACTTGACTTTAAGCTCCAGAGAAGAGGCTCCGATGTCCTTGCATCTCTGTTCTTGCAATGCCAGCATTCCAGCGTAAATGAATGAATGAATGAGTAGCCTCACAAGTAGCTGTTATTTTCAGAATGCTGTAGGTCTGTTTGTTTAATTTTCAGTTAGATTAACTTTCAGATAAATCAGGAGATGTCATATAAAAATTCAGATGTCTGATTTTTCAAGAAAAATCAGAACATCCTACAAGTTGGGATGGGTTCAAGTGACCTTTTGGCTCCTGTTGAATGGGAGTTGAGAAGCAGGACCTGGTTAAAACAGGACTTGTAGCCTCTACCTCATCCCAGCCCCAACCCCCTTATTTTTACATTATTTCACCTGCCCGGCCCCTGGAGGCCCTAGAATTTATACTTCCTGCTAAATTGATTTATGGAACTATATGGAGTCTAATGAGACCTGTACATGACTATTGTGTCCATTCATTCATTCATTCATTCACTAAGCATTTATTGAGTACCTACTACATACCAGCCACTGTACTGGATGCTGGAGGGACAGGAGGGAGCAAGACAGATGTAATTCCTGCTTTGGGGTTATACTAACATGGGGCAGGACAAACAATTCCTAAATGAGAAACAAACAGTGACAGAGAAGATGTCAGATGAGAGCGATGGGCTTGCTTCCCCAGGCTGGGCTGCATGGAGGGGAGGCCCTTGGAGGAGGTGGCATTGCAGCAAAGATTATGGGTGCTGTGATGAAGCATCGCACCAGGAGCCATGAATCTGAAGGCATTCTGACAGCTCCCCTTTATTGGGGAGCCTGCTGGGTGGTGGCTGCCTTGTTAGGTGCTTCCTATGAGTGTTTCACTCCATTTCCATTCCTAAAAGATGAGGAACATTGTCCCATTTTACAGATGAGGAAGCTGAGGCTCAGAGATGTAGCTCACCTTGTTCATGGCTGCACAGCAAATCAGTGACAGCATCAGGATTGGAGCTTGGGTTTTTCTGACACCAGAGGTTGTCCTCTGAATCACTATACCATCCATCTGTTCATTCATTCATTCATGCATTCATTCCAAAGATGTATATATTGCTTACCCACCATGTGGAAGGCACTGTACCAGCCCCTGGGGCTGTGGTCCATAGATCCGAATTGGAGCTGTAGTGAGTGGGAGATTGGGCATGCAGGCTTGGAAGTGGCAGGAGCATAGGTGACAAGGATGGTCAGAACAGTGGCTCCCCTCTGATCAGGGGCTCTCTGCAAGGCTCCTTCAAGCTAGGAGTCTGTGCTGGCTGCTGCCCCTGTAGAGGATGCTCCTCTCCCTCCATCCTCTGGCTGACCCCTAATACCCTAGTGACTGCATTTGTTGAGAGCATCCTGTGTACCAGGTGCTGTGCAGGTCTTCCCAGTCCCCTATCATCCCCATTTATACAGGAGGAAACTGGGGCACACATAGGCCCAGGTGACCTGTACAGAAGGGCAGTAAACCTGAGCCCATATTTAAGGTCAGAGCGCACGCACTTCCTCAGTGAGATGTCTTCTGACCCCACCCCCCTCCTGACACCTGCCAGGTTGGGTTCCCACACTGTGGCTCCCGTGGCACTTGTCATAGTGAATATTAGGTGTGTGGATACTTGTTCAGTATTTGTCCTCCTGTGAGCTCCTTAAGTCAGGGATACCTGTCTCATTCTTCCCTGTATACCCCGCACTCAGCTACTCCCTGGACGGAGCGGCCTTTAGTCAGCATTTGTTGATGGTAAGAGAGCCCATTTTTGTGATCCTGGGCTCAGAAAAGGGCCTTGCCAAGCAGTGTCTAGCAGGCATTCTGGAGATGGACTTGTCTCTGACGTTTGTAGTCCATGCTGGGCCAACACTTGCATAGGCTGTGCTTCATGTGGCTAACCCCGTGGGTTGGACAATAGTGGATTCCCATCTAAACCGTGTTCAACAAGACTATGTACTGATCATATACTTGGATGGAGCAGCAGTGCCAGGTGGCTGTCATGTTGTGTGCTCTGGAAGTTTCTGAGTTCCTGCCTGGTATTCCATACTTAGCAGGACAGCCCTGTGGATGACAGTTCAGGTAACGCCCTTGTAGATCACCTAATCTGGATCCATTCATTTTACTCTGGAGGCCTGAAGAGGCTGCGTGATCAACTCAAAACCCCAGAGGAAAGTTCTGGATCCCAGGCCTCTGGAGTCTTCACATACCAAATTGCCTCTTCTTGGAGAGGTTTCTGTTCCTTGGCATCAGAGGGGACCAGAGTAAGTCGTCACCAAAGCAAAACTCCCATTTTGTTTGCCTGAATTAGAATGCTTTTTCATTTGTAAACAGCTGAAAACCAGCTCAGAGTGATTAAAACAAATTGAAACATCCAAGGGTAGAATTGTCTTCAGGCACACCTGGATTCAGGGCGTAAGCCGTCCCTCCAGCAGGTGACCCTCTCCACCTCTTTTTTCTTCTGGGTTGGTTTTACTATCAGGGTGGCTTGTGTTGACAAAAAAACAGGTGTCAGGGGCCACCTTTGGTCCATGGGCCATGGTTTGCCAACCTCTGCCTTAGAGGACTGGACTTACATCTTCCCAGCCCAGCAACCCTGACAGAAAGCAAGTGCCTCTCTCCCAGTAATTGGGGAAAAAGTCCCAGGGCTGACTCATTGATCAGCCTTGGGTCACGTGCCCTTCCCTGAGCCAATCAGAGGTTGGGGGCCCGAAATTCTCAGGGGGTTGGTCAGTGGCAGCTAACACTTGAGTGCGCAGGGCTGGGGAGCAGTGGCAGCCCAAAAGAGAAGCCATGCTGCCACTGGAACATGGGGACAGTGGGTGCGGAGCAGGCAGAGGCCGCAGGAGCACACTGCAGCTGGGACAGAAACGTTAGCACTGCTTGTGCAAATGCTTTCTGACTCTTCCAGGAGACAACATCCGGGAGTTCTTGCTGAGCCTCAGATACTTCCGTATCTTCATCGCCCTCTGGAATGTCTTCATGATGTTCTGCATGATTGTGTAAGTCCAGCCCGCCTGTCCCCTTCGTGGTCATTATCCTCAGCATTGTTCTCCAGAATGACCCACCTGATGGTCATTCTCTGTCCTCTCAGTCTGCACTTCGGTGTCACGCTTTCTGCTTTCAAAGTAAGAACTCTCCACACTTGAGAGGAAACCGGGATCTACAAGAGTTAAACGATGTCACCTCAGTCCGGGCTGGAGCTTCGATGGGAACATGGCATCCTCCAAGTCCTGGCTGTGCCTGGTGCCTTGGCAGAGGCTGCCAAGAGTTGCCTTTTCCCGAGCCCATGGCCCTGTTACCTCTCACCAGCTGTGTTGTGCTTAGCCTATACTTGGCATTGGCCAGAATGGAAAATATGGCTTGAAGGGCCAGTGTGTTGCTGGATCTTGTTCCCACCCTGCTGGAAGCCAGTAGAAGTGAGTTCAGACTTTATTTCTGTTTTTTTCTGCCTATTTTTATTTTCTCATTAGGCTTTGGTTTTCCTTTCAGTGTCAGGGCACTCACTCCAGTGCTGCTATTGATGAATTGTGAGACTCAGTAAACAGACTCAGGGGAAAAAGCCAAAGGAGAATCTGGGATTCTAGGCCATGCTGGGCCCATCCCTGTATGCTTCCCCCAAAGAGGAAGAGAATGAAAAGCTGGCTGTCCTGAGTAATTGAGACTCTGACTTCGGGGTGGCTGAACAGTCCTTGTGCCAGCCCAGTGGCTGTTTTGAGGCGATGATTCCAGGACTTAGGAGATCGGGGGGGAGGAGAGATTTCTATGTCACTGGAAAATATTTTGGAGCCCAGAATGAGGACCATAATGTATGCCCAGAGAAAGAGCCTTTTTGGGAGCTCGGATAAGGCCTGCCTAGGTACAAAGAGGGCTTGTGAAGAGATCAAGGAGTTCACAGAAGGGTGTGGGAAGTATACCTAGTCCTCACAGGAAGTGGGAGTGTTGAGGGGCTTCTCCAGCCTTTGACTCTCTAGATTCCCACATGTTCATTCATTCATTTATTTACTCACAACTGTCTCTCGTGGGCTGTGCTCTGGGCTTACAGTTGAGACCAAAACAGTTATAGTCCCTGCCATCAGCGAATGCACAGTATAACATGGACATAAAATAAGCAAATAGTAAAAAAAAAAAAAAAAAAAGGTTAGTTGTGAGGTGAATTGGAAGGAGGTTCCCAGTTTAGGAGGGTCAGGAAGACACTCTCTGAGAAGGTGTTGTTCAAATCATGACCTAAAGAAGGAAGCCTGCCATTGACAGAGCTGGAGAGAGGCACAGTAGCTCTCTCTACTGGAAGCAAGATGTGCAAAGGTCCTGGGGCAAGGAAGAGCTCTGTATGTTTTCCTCATTTTGTTCTTTTCTGTCTGTTGGCTTCATCGTCCTCTCTTGCCCGACTAGCTTCCTTCACTGCTCATCTGCTGGCCTGTTACCAGGATGGTAGCCTCAGGCTTTGTGACCTCCCAGCTCAGCCCAAGTCTTAGCTTAGCCAGTAGCCCATTGTCCTGATTGTGATTTCTGGAAGCACCTTGCTAGCTACTTGTTACCCAGGGCCACTTGGATTGGGGGTTCCAGGTCAGAGATCAGCAAATCATAGCTCATGGGCCATATCCCTCCTCTGCCTGTTTTCATGAATGAAGTTTTCATGAGTGGAGCACACCCATGTCTGTGCCTACTCTTGCACTACAGTGGCAAGGTTGGATCATTTTGACAGACTTGCAAAGCCTGAACCGCTTACTGCGAGGCATTTTACAGAAAGAGTGTGCTGATCCCTGACCTAGGCCAGCTCTTTCAGCACGTGCCAAGAGCGGGGGATGCTTCTCTCCAGAAAGGGCTTTTTCAGGATATAAAAAAATGGAAATCACCTAAGTCTCCAAGAACAGGAGGAGAGTCAGGTAACTCGAAGGATATCCGTATGACCAGCTTTCATGCTGCCATCACTGATAATGTGCCGGGAAGTTCCGTCTACTCAGGAGAATGTTTTGAAAGTAAAGGTCAAGTGTCACCTGTATGCACACTCTGGCGTCACTTGTGACTTGCACACAGTCAGCATTGAATAAATGCTGAGTGCATGAGGGAAATAACTTCCAGTGAGGGAGCTGGAAGGATCTACCCCAGCCTGTCCACGAAGGTGACTGTGCTGTGACTGCTGAGGAATTTTGTGGGCCCATGGGGTGGTTCGCTATTCCCTGCACTCACTTTTGTCTTGTTTGAGCTGAGCTCAATGGGAAATTTTTTTTAAGTGATTAAAAAAAGAAAAAAGAAAAAAACCTTGAAACCACGTGTCTGAGTGTTTAGAGACCAAGGGCACTGATACCTGTGACTTTGAAACACATCAAAAATAAGGTAGATGGGGGAACAGTATAGCTCAAGTGGTAGAGCACATGCTTAACATGTACGGGGTTGTGGGTTCAATCCCCAGTACCTCCTCCAAATATAAATAAATAAATAAACCTAATTACCTCCCCCTCATAAAACAAACAGACAAATAAGGTGGACAGATACATGGATAGATACACAGTAAAGGAAAGCGTTAATTGCAGAATATAGGTGGTGTGTGTGGCGCTGTTCTCTGAACTGTTCTTATAACTCTCATATGTTGAAATCTTCGTAATAAAAATGGGTGGTGGGAAGATAGAAAATGAGGGTGTCAAACCATGGAAAAGGGCCTTAATAAGTAAAAAGTGGAAGTCAGTCTTCACAATCCAAAATTTTGTAGGATTTTCATAGGGTTGTGTAACCCTATGAAATAGTTCTAGATTATTTTAATCATCCCCAAAGGGAAACCCAGTATCCATTAAGCAGTTACTCCCCATTTCTTTTCTTTTTTTAAAAATTTTTTTCTTTTTCTTTGTATTTTATTTTTTTTATCCCCATTTCTCCCTTACCCCCAGCCTTGGGCAACCACAGATCTACTTTCTGTCTCTATGGGTTGGCCTCATCTGGATATTTCACACTGATGGAATCATACAGTATATGGCCTTTTGTGCCTGGCTTTCGTTCAGCATCATGTCTTCTAGGTTCTTCCATGTCGTGGCGTGTATCAGTACTTCGTTCCTTTCCATGGCTGAATAACAGTCCAGTGTGCATTCCTGTACAAGTTATTGTGCAGACTTAAGTCTTCAGTTCTCTGGTATATACCCAGGAGTAGAATTGCAGGGTCACGTGGTAACTTATATTTATCTTTCTGAGGAACCGCCGGACGATTTTCCAAAGTAACCGCAGCAATTTACATTCCCACCAGCCGTGTATGAAGGTTCCAGTTTCCCCACATTCTTGCCAACGCTTGTTATTGTCAGTCTTTTTGAGTACAGCCATCCTAGTGGGTGTGCAGGTTGATTTGCATTTCCCCGATGATTTAGGACATTGAGCTTTCATGCGCTTATTGGCCATCTGCATATGTTCTTTGGTGAAATGTCTATTCAGACCCTTTGCCCATTTTTGGGTTATTATTGAGTTGTAAGAGTTCTTTTTATGTTCTGGATCCCAGTCCCTTATCAGATATATGATTGGCAAGTATTTTCTCCCATTCTGTGCATTGTCTTTGATGGTGTCATTTGAAGCACAGAATTCTAAAATTTCTGTGAAGTCCAGTGCATTTGTTTTGTTTTGTTTTCATTACTTGTGCTTTTTGTGTTATAGCGAAGAAATTTTTGCCTAACCCTAGGTCACAAAGATTTACAACTAGGTTTGTTTCTAAAAGTTTTATAGTTTTAATTGTAATAGTTGGGTCTATGATCCATTTTGAGTTAATTTTTGTATATGGCATGAGGTAAGGATCCAACTTCATTCTTTTGCATGTGGTGGCCCCATCTGTTGTTATTTTTTCAAATAATCTCTTTATTTTGGAAAGAGTTTAGATTTATAGAAATGTTGCAGAGATAACATACAGAGTTCCTGTATACAGTTGACCCTTGAACAATATGGGGGTTAGGGATGCCTACCCTCTTCGAAGTCTAAAATCCGAGTATAAGTTTACAGTTGACCCTCTGTATCCGTAGTCCTGCATCCACAGTCAACCAGCCTTGGATGGTGCTGTACTTCAGTATTTGCTATGGAAAAAAATCCGCGCGTAAGTGGGCCCAGGCAGTTCAAACCTTTGTTCAAGGATCAACTGTGTATCTTTTTAATAACGCTATGGTTTTCCCCTTTAGGTCTGTATCATAACCTGTGTATCGATTCCCAAACTTCCTGGACATTTGTATAATTTTTAGGCCTTTTCTATTCTAGATTTTTTTCAATGAGCAGAGCTAGCTCTAATAATTGTTTGCTTACTCAAAGGTCTTATTTTATTTATGAAAGTTACTGCCGACCTGCAGTAATTGAGAATGGGCTAAAAGAAAATGTTACAGATTTGTAGGGAGTAGATACTCTTTTAAAGAGTTACTTTTTTTTTTTTTTTTTTAGGTGTATAGTTTGGGAGCCTTAAGAGTGTTTACATGGTTGTATAACAGAAGAGTTACTTCTAAAATCAGAAGATGATGGAAAATAATCTTAATGATAGTAGTGGAGAATATGTCTTGAAAGTGCTTTCAGAATAGTAGCTTCCCATCCTCATGGGTATGTCTGTCCTCTGACTTTTCCAGGCTCTTTGGCTCCTGAGCTCCAGATATGGAACCAGGAACACACCTTCTCAGATGCCGAGTCTCCCTGCCTCCGTTCCTGATGACTTCAAGAATGTTTTTGACCAGAAGAATGGTGACCTTCGCAGAAAGCCCAAACGCGTGGTGGGTGGAAAAAATGTTCGCCACGATGCACAGCCACACTACTGTTTTCTTTTCAAAGATATTTTCACTCTGATCCCTGCATTGAAATGCTGTCAACTTAAGGAATTTGAGGAGGGTTTACGCAAGGGGCTGTGATAACATTGCCTTCCGAAAAGATAAAAGAACCTACCTAGATTGTTGAATCAGATTAGAATCCCTCTTCTGCCAGGCTTTCACTGGAAACCCGTTTCTGGGTGTTGCTTGGTTTATTTTTAGTAACCATCCTTTTTGATTCAAATGATACAGGTTTTTAAAAAATCTTTTTTATTCAGGGATCTGAAGCAGAAAGGTTGCCATTTAAGTTTGATGCAGCCTCTTATGGGACTGCATTTATGAGGAATGAGCAAGTTCATTGTTGCTGAGTCTGTGTCCAAGTTCCTTCCCATCCCGCTGGGCTCTGCTCAGCCACTCTGTGCCACTGAGGGTGTCCCCAGGTCTTTAAGGGTGAAGTATTGCTGATTCCCATGGAGGAGAGGTGCAGAACAATTGACGAGGCAGATGGAGGTTTTATGAGAAATTTTGTCTTGCCTTGAAACCCTCCAGTAAAGTAATTTTGGGGGCCAGTAATTATACAGTTTCTAGAACAAGAGTGATTTACATGGTAATATTGGGACCCAATTTGGAAAGCTTGGGTTTTGGGGTCTGCTTTTTAGGTGGGTGATTTCAAAGTTGAAAAACAATAAGACTCATTGGAGGAAGTACAGCATTTTGCACAGAAGCCTCTTTGAAAGGGAGTCCCAGATGAATCACCAAAATGACACCCTGAGGGTCAGCTCCCTGACCCCACTGTGTTTAATTTGTGGTGGATTTTCAAATCTTGACTTGTAGGGAATGTGGGGGAGGAAAAAATAAATATGCAGGCTTTTAGAACTAAACAGCATTGAAAATAAAAGCTCATTTCTAAAAGGACCTTTGGTTTATACATTTTTTTTTTAACCTAGAAGTTGACTTGCAATTTGAGTTGTTTCAAATTATGCCATGGGAAACACCTAGGATTCGTTGATTGTGGGGGCTGTTGAAAAGTGAGAGAGGAGGCAATCTTAGATGTTCCTTTTTGGATTTTGTTCAATAAATGTTGGGCAGGAATTGGGCAAATATGATCTCAGGCTGCCCCTGAGAGACAATAGTTATATTTTTCTCCAGAGTACTGTTATCTCATTGTTAAGTTCTTATAAGCAATGGAGCTTTGAGGGATGCAAATCAAAGGCTGTTCACATTTTTAAAGTTGCATCTCATGGATGTGTATCTTTAGGAAGCTTTTCAGGAACCCTCATTGGCACCAAAGTTTATCTAATTTTGATTTTGGGGTGCAAAGGGTCCCATAACATATAAATTCTGGGTCAGTTAGATGTGGGTTCAAATCCCATCTCTGCTTCTTGCTGATGGGGCCTTGGCTGATTGCTTCTCCTTTCTAAGCCTCAGTTTCCACATCTCTAAAATGGGACCGAAGGTCACACCTGCTGGGATTTTTGTAAGGTTCAGTGAATTTGAAGGTGGCGCCCGGTAAACACTCATAACTATGGGTGTCCTCATGGCCCAAATTGTCTCTCGTCTTGCCTCCATTCATTCCTGCAGTCTGTACACAGACCATTAAAGAGCAATCACATCATTTTTTAAAAGTGGAAACAATTTCCAGCATGGAAAACGTTTTCCTGTCTTCCCATTCTTTTTCCAGCATCTTCTTTATATGTCATGATATATACGACATAGTCCCAACAGTGGATGAGGCAGTTTGGGTTTTACTGTTGTCATTTTGGCATCACTTCCTTCATATCTTCTGGACTGCCAGAGAGGCTTTGTGGTTCTCATTTTTAATTACCACGTGGCATCAATAAATCTCTCTTTAACCTTGGCCTTCTGGCTGGCCCTCTCATACGTACTTTGAACTTGTATTCTGTATATATAAATGCCACTGCGGTCACCGTTGTTATGACCTTTGCTGGCTTCCCTCACTAGTATTTCCCAGACTACCTGGTGAGGCTACATCTCTTTGTACCACCACCGTAGCTTCAGTTTGTTTGTTTCATTTTGTTTTAAATTAATTTTGTGCTTTTGTCTTACTACCAAGACACATTTATGGTAGAAAGATTACAAAGTACAGCTTTGCTGGAAGGGAAGAAAATCACTCATAATCACACTCACCCAGAGAGCATCATTCTTGGTACACATTGTTCTGACTTCTTCTCTGTACGTGTGCATTGGGTATGGTAGATACGCTTTTTTCTACGTAAATTGTATCTTTGTTTCTTCTAGCCTGCTTTTCTTATCTGATAATATGAACACATTTCTATATTTTTTTCCTACAGTTCCATTCTTAATAACTGCAGATAAGCCATTGTCATGACACACTATAATGGATTTAGCTAGTCCCCAGCTGATGGAGACTTGAGTTATCTCTAGTTTTGGGGTTTTTTTTTTGTGGATGACAGAGTCCTTTTTTTTTTTAGTTTAATTAAAAAAATTTTTTTAATTGAAGTATAGCCAGTTTACGATGTTGTGTCAATTTCTGGCATTCAGGATAAAGTTTCAGTCATACATACATTCATTTTCATATTCTTTTTCATTGTAGGTTATACAAGATACTACTAACTGTAGTTCCCTATGCTATACAGTGACTTAAATAAACTTACTGTTTATCTAGTTTTTGTCTATTGTGAATAACACAGCAATGAATATCTCAGTGTATCATCCCTAATGGCTTTTTGGGATCACGTTAAAACAGATCCACCCTGACAGCTTTAAGGTATGAACTCCCCCCAAATGTATCTTAGACTGCTTACTTCCTTGTCTTTATTTGCTTAATGTTCATTCGTTCTTATGCACACGTTTATGCAAACATACATACGTGCATACATATGTATGTACATACCAAAGGAATTGGTTCTAAATCCCTGTCATCTCTGACCCAAGCGATGTTCAGCCACTTGAGTTTGCTTCATCTGTGAATAAGGACGAGGGTTTTCAGCTCCACCCACATAACTGTTTCTTTGTGCAAGCAACAGCAGTTGACAAGCAGTTGACTTGTCACACAAGCTGGCTTGCCACCTTGGCCTTGGTGGTTAAGAATCTTAGCCACTATCTAATTAAAAAATAAATGCCCACTAGTACTCGTCCTGGAACATGTTATATAGAGTTGCTGCCAAGGTAAGAAGCTGCATGTGAAGGACAAAAAGAAGGTCGCAATTTATGGCTCCTGCCCCTGGCTGCAAGTTTTGGGGTTCGTATTGGGTACCTCCTTTTCTTCCTCCACCCTTGCCATCTTGAGGAGTGGACCCTGTCTCTCGCTTCTGTGGGTTTCTCATCGCAGTTCAGTTCCAGATGCTCTAGAGCAGAACTTGGAAACTATAGCCCGCCAGCCAAGTCCATCCCACTGCTTGCCCAGCCACACCCCTTTAGGTATGTATTATCTATGGTTGCTTTGGCCGCTTTCCTGCTACCATGACACAGTTGCAGCAGAGACTGGCTGGCCCACAGAGCTGAAAACATTGCTGATCTGCCCCATTTACAGGACAAACTGGCCAACCCCTGAGCTAGAGGAAGATGGAGACTCAAGATGCCCCTTCCTCTGAGAGCCACTCAGGCGAAACCATCTGTGCACCTTGTGGTCTGGATTTTAATAAAGACATTTGCAAAATTGCTGCAAATGGAGCTGGCCATTTTCCAGTGATGTGGTTAATAGACCAGACCCAATTTTATTTCTCCCGATAGTTAGGGGAGAGATCCCTCCTGGGCTCCCTGGGATTCCTCTTAAGCAGCAGCAAGAGATGTGATAATGAGATTGGCTCTCCTCTGAAGTGGTTGTATTCGAACAGCCAGCGAGGCATTTCCTTTTCATGTCAACTGCTTCATTATCTCCTTCTTAACCAAATTTGAGTTGATGAAATATTTGACAAACCTCCTGATGTTTTCCTGCGTTGCTGAAAGATGTGTGATGTCTGTGTATAAAGCAAAAGACATGCTATTTTTTTTAAAGATGTAGATTCTACTTGGTTTGTTTTCACCATTCCTTTGATTTACATTATTATGCAGAGGAAAGCACTTTAAACGCTTCAAGCCCCTTTCTGTTCCTTGGGAGTTCCTGGAAATGAGTTTGGTAATAGTGAGTGCTCCTGGATGCGAAATTGGACAAAAAGATCTGTAGCAAATTGAAAATTCAAAGTCCACGTTTTTCAATAAGAAAACAGCAAGAGTTCATCAGCGTCTGGCTCTGTGGTGTTCTTTTTGACCAGTTGGGTGGTTTTGGATGAGACCAGGGGTTGGCACACTGCTGCCCACATCTGGCTCCCCGCCTGTCTTTTCACAGCTCGCCACCTGTCTCTTCATGGCCCAGGAGATGGGATGGCGTTGATGTTTTTAAATGGTTGGAGAAAAAAATCAAGATGAAAATGGAAGGAAATACGCATTTCTGTGTCCATCAAGTTTTATGGTAGGGGTATAGCTTAGTGGTAGAGCATATGCTTAGCATGCAGGAGGTCCTGGGTTCAATCCCCAGGAGCTCTATTTAAAAAAAATTGATTGATTGATTGATAGGTAAGTCCTAATTACTTCCCCTCTCAAAAAAGTTTTCTGGGAACTCTGTCACCCATTTGTGTATATCACCAGTGGCTACTTTCAGGCTGCAAGGACAGAATTGATTCCTTGCAATAGAGACCATCCAATCCACAAAACTGAACATATTGACTGACCCTTTACATAAAGGTTTGCCATCCCCTGGACTAGACAATTTTAAAAAAAGGACATCTTATAGGTAGATCTTGTTCATCTGGGTATAGTTTCATTATTGTTGTGGCTGTTAGTGGTAAATATGGGCCACGAGAGCGTACAGACTGTGCTGGGAGGTGGTGGGGGTTACTTTGGGGGGAATAAAGCTCGGGTGGAAGAGAGGGTCATGGCGGAAAGCAGGTTGGAGGTCTGGCTCAGACCTGGTCTCTGTTGCTTACAGTGTGTCACGTGGGGCAGCATCTTGGCCTCTCTGTGCCTCCACGTCCTTGTCTGTGATGTGGAGACACTGAAGGAAAGAGCCTTGCCCCGCGTCTATCCTGTCTGACATGGGGTGGGCACTCAGTAAGTGGTGGTATTTTCATCAGTGTCATTACTTTTATTAAAAGTCATTCTTAGCAGGGATTTGTGAGGCTTAAATGAGATGGTGTCTTAGTCTCCTGGGGCCGCCATAACAAAATGTCACAAACTGGGTGGCTGATACACAGACATTTCTTTTCTCATAGTTTCTGGAAGCTGCAAGTCCAAGACCAAGGTGCCAATAGGGCTGGTTCCTGGGGAGGCCTCTTTCCTCAGCTTGCAGTGTGTTGCATGTGGTGTGTGATGTACACGTAGTGTGGAATATGCCTGTGTGCAGTGCACTCTGTGTGTGTGTGTGTGTGTGTGTGTGTGTGTGTGTGGTATATCTGGCATGTGATGTCAGGTGTATGTGTCTGATGTGTGTGGTGAACATGCCTGGCTCCCACGTGTGCATGCAGCATGTGTGTGTGTGTGTGTGTGGTGCCCTTGTGTGTGGCATATGCAGTCTGTTACAGAAGTGGGGCTGGGGTTCTTTCTTGAACTGCACTTGATCTCTTACTACATGAACAGAAGTCAAAATCATTGTGTCAGGGCTTTCTATGAGTCACCTCTACTCTTGGGTACAACCAGAGGCATCCAAAGTATTACTGTCATCCTTGTTTTCCCATTGAAGAAATTGAGGCTGGCCCAGGGAAGTGATATGCCCACAGAGTCATCAGCAGAGCTTGTGTGAAGCCAGGTTCCCCCTGCCCCTTCATGTGTTGCCCTGTGAGTCTGGGAACCCTGAGCTCTGGACCAGAGTCACCATCCTGCCCCAAATCCAACCACATGACTTTGGCCAGGGCCTCTGAGGAGCGAAAGCCGAGTCACCTGGTTGGAGAGCTAGGCGACCAGTGTGACAAGAGTGGAGAAAACCCACCCAGGGGTGACAAGGAACAAGGCTGACCAGGACAATGGGCAGTGTGTGTTATGGCATGTGTCGGTGTGTGACAGGGGGACCTCAAGAGGCCAAGGGCTTAGGCGAGATGAACTAGACTACCTAATTTACACATTAATAGTTTATCCTGAAGTTCCGTCACTGAGGAAAAAAATAGTATTTTCTTGGGGGAGGGTAATAGCTTAGTGGTAGAGCGCATGCTCAGCATACACAACGTCCTAGGTTCAATCCCCCAGTCCCTACATTAAATAAATAATAAACCTAATTACCTCCCCCCCAAAACAAACGAACAAAAAAAGTATTTAAAAATATATTATCCTCTTACTTTACTTCTGTAGACACTTAAATAAAATGTTTATCAAAATAATTCACTAGAGGGGGGAGGGTATAGCTCATGGGTAGAGCACATGCTCAGCATGCATGAGGTCCTGGGTTCAATCCTCAGTACCTCCATTAAAATAAACAAGTCCTAATTACCTTCTTCCCCTAAAAAATTTTTTTGAAAAACAACAAAAATTAAAAAAAAAACAGATCATGAAGCCATCATCAGATTAAATTCTAAAAATTCACTAGAGAATTAAAATAGTGATTGATTTTATTTCTTTGCATCATGAGAGTAATTGAGAGAACATAAAACTGCATTAGGCAAAGTAACAGCCTCTAATCCAATCTAATAGATTTGATCATTGTGATTAAGTGATTGGATTATTTGGGCATTTCAAATAGATTGCACAGTATTTTAGCAAGTTCTTAAAAAATTCTTATATAATTTTTAAAAGGTTACTTCCTATTTACAGTTATTGGCTATATAACATGTGTTGTACAATAAATACATCCTTGAAACTATCTCATACTCAACAGTTTGTACCTCCCACTGCCCCACCCCTGTTTTGCCTCTTTGCTCCTTCCCCTCCCACCACTGGTAACCACTAGTTTGTTTTCTATATCTGTGAGTCTTATCAAGATTTTTGAGGTCTTTAAAAAAAAATCGAGAATAATTTTATGAATGTACGCCAAATGCAGACAGACAATCGATTTTACAATTTCCATAGTCTATTACCTGGTCCATCTTCTGAAGAATTAAATATTTAAAAGGAGATTGATACAAGTATTCCTCTAACTTCCAGAAAAAGACTAGAGAGCAGAGGAAAAGTTGAAATAAAAGAGAGATTAATCTTTTATTTCCTTTGTGTGTGTGTCTGTGTATGTGTTAGGATTATGTGTACTGTGTTAGGATTATGTGTACTGTGTTGTTTTTAAGTACAATTATTCTTTATCCTGTACTTAACTAAATGAATAAACAATAAAGAAGATAAAGCTTAAAAAAAATGCCTGGATATGTGTGTTCAGCAGATCGAGAGAGAGAACGGTCAGCAGGCAAGAAGAGTAGGGCAGAGGACAAGAAAGCAGGAAACACATGGCCAAAGACAAACACAATGCAGGAGAGATGCAGGGGTTAAAGTAGCCATGAAGACTGGAGAGCATGGTTTGGAATCAGAAAGATCCAGCCTGGAATCCAGCTGCATCATTTTGGGCTAACTGGCTGTGGGCAAGGCTCCTCACTGTCAGCTTCAGGCTCTTCTTCCTGTGACATTTGAGGAATGTACTAGCAACTCTGTATCAGCTAGCACTGTGTAACAAATGACCCCAATATGAAGTGGCCTAAAACATGTATTATGTAGTTACAGTTCTGTGGCCAGGAAATTGGACGGGGCCCAGTGGGGCTGTCTCTGATTCCCTAGGGGGCTTCTCAACTCAGATGTCTACCTCCTCAGCCAGAATGGCCCAGCTGATGGGGTTAGGCATGGGGGGCTCAGCATTCTCGATCTCCTGGTTCCTTATTCTCCATGGAGGTCCCAGGTCACTCCCTCTTGCCACTTGGCCCTCCAGCACAGTCACCAGATTCTGACATGGCAGCTTGGTGCTCCGAGGACTGCAAAGGCAGACACTGCCAGGCTGCTGCCTCCCCTTTTAACAGTTTTATTGAGATATAATTCACATACAGGTTACCTGTTGAAATTGGATGATTCCGTGGTTTTTGGTATATTTCAAGAGTCAAGTAACCATCACTAGTCTGATTCCAAAACATTTTTATGACTTCAGAAAGAAACCCCGCACTCTTTAATAGTCGCTCCTGAATTCTCTCCCACCCCCATCCCTGGCAACCAGCAATCTACTAAAGTAGGGCCATAGGGAAAACAAACTGTTAGATCGACAACCTATATGGAGTAAGATACCTGTATGTGGAATAACTGCATACAGATATCTGTGTCTTTGTGTGTCCATATGCATCCTCACGTGTATATAATATTTAATGAAATGCTCCATTTATTAAATATTTTTGAGCTCCTGCTTGTGCCAGATCTGTGGAACTGAAATGCGTGAATAGGTCTGGATGTGTGTATACAGGTGCCAGTGTATCGGGATGAGACATTCATTCATTCACTTACTCACTCTCTCATATATTTAAGAAGCACTTTTCTACCTACTGGGGACAAGGAGTCCTTGCAGAGCTCAGTCATCTTAATGTTTCTCCTCAATTTAAAAAAAGCAGGTAAATGGATTTCCTGATTAATTTCTTAACCTGACCCATGCGAAACAAATCGGTTATTTCTATGTAACCCTTGATTAAAAAACTAATATATTGTATAGCTGAGTTAGAAATTAAAAAGAGAGGCAGGACTGGAGTATACTTGGCGGAATACTTGTTTATTTTGCTTATCTTCAAGTGAGATACAGATTATCTCCAAATGGGCTGGTTTCCAATGTGGACCATGTACACAAAGCACGTCATTCTAGGAGGGGGAGTGAGTAAATTAAAGAGAAGTATTTTGCCCATATTTATTCTCCCCTACAAGTGTGATGTAACACTTTTCACACGTGCAGAAGCAACCAACCAAACCACGTGCGGAAACAGCCGTTTGTTCAAATAAAAATGCTTCCCAGAAGCATGACAAATGCAAGACTAACAGGTGTAGCACAGACCCAAGGCGCACATGTGGTTCTCATCAGCTGCCTCTCTACTGTTTTAAATCTAGGTCTTCCTGTAACAAGGAAAGAAGTTAATTCCCCTGAGGCTGTGGCTAATAATCCACGCAGCCTGCCTTTTCACCCCTTCGCATAACCATATTTCTAACAGAACTGAGAGAAAGAGGAAGTGAAAGACAGCAATGAAAGAAGGTAGCGAGGTGGGAAGTGAGGGCGGGGAACACTTAGATTTGACATTTAACAATTCTGGGTTTTTGACCTGTAACTGGGTGACCTTGGGCCTCAGTTTCCTCCTTTGTAAAGGAGGTTCAGAGAACGAGGGGTTTCAGCATATCCACACAAAGCAGGGAAACCAGAGGTTCTCAACAGTTGTCGGTTCTGCCAGCCAGGGAACCTCCGGCAGTGACTGGAGATATTTTTGGTTGTCCCGACTGGGGAAAGGGTGCTACTGGCATCTAGTGGGTAGAGACCACGGATGCTGCTGAACATCCTGCAATGCACAGGGCAGGCAACAGAGTGATTCAGCCCCAAATGTCACTGAGGCCCAGGGGGAGAAACCCTGGTGCAGGCACAGATTTCAACGTTGGTGTCAGCTCCTGCGGTTGGCTTCTGCGGTTGGCTTTGGGGCTTTCCTAGCTGGGGTGGAAGCTCCTCTGCGAGGCGCTTTGCGGTCTCATGTTTTTGGGGTCCCGGCCGGAGGCGCTGCAGACCCCCAGCTCGCACCCGCGCCCTCTGGAGGGGCGGTGGCGGCAGTGTTTCTCGCTGCTACCCAGTTGACCCTTCCGCGCACAGAATCAACTTGGACGTCTGCCTTCCCTGGCCCCCAGGAACGCAGATAGAGGAGCTGGGAAGGACCTCCGGACTAGGAGAACTTGGCAGCTTCTCCCACCCGCGACTCCCGTCACCTACGTCAGAACGGGGAAAGCTTTTCTATCCGAGGAGGGGTCCTTCCGCTGCCCTCTCGGCCCCGGGGCTAAGGCTACCGCTCAGAGCGCCCGGGTTCAAGGACTCGGCGCGTACCGAGCGGTTGGGTCGGAAACCTCCACCTCCGGGTCTGGGTGGGGGCGGGGCCTCCAGGCGGCGGCCGTTGTCCCGCCCAACCGCCTCCCAACGGCTTCCTTGGCCAGGCAACGGGGAAGGGCAGCCCGATGGGGCGAGTGCGCCTGCGCACGCATGCGTAAAGGGGCGGGGCGGGGCGCGCGCTTGGCCCCGCCCAGGCCCGGCGAATTTGCCCACCCCATCTCCCAACCTCCTCAGCGTGGCGCCGACGCTGCGTGCGGCGCGGGTTACCCAGAGTGCTCCGCGCGGGGGCAGCTCACTGGAGTTTGGTTCTCGAGGCGGCGGCAGCAGCGGCGTCGGCTCCGGCGGCTCCCCCTCCTCCTTTGGTGGCGGCGGCGCCCCGGGCCCGAGCCCCTGCCCCGGCTCCCCTCTCTGCCACCCCGCGCGCCCCCTCTTCTCCTGGCGCCGCGGGGAACATGAGGCTCCGCTCCCGGAGGCCGGCGAGTGAGTGACCCCCGTTCCCCGCCTCAGCCCGCCCGCCCGCTGGCCCGGCCGCTCCCCCCCGCCTCGCCCAGGCAATGACAGCGGCTCCGCCGTCTCCGCAGCAGATCAGGGACCGGCTGCTGCAGGCCATCGACCCCCAGAGCAACGTAAGTATTCACCGCACGGGCTGAGGTGGAGGCCGCGTGGGCCTGGGACTCTCCCCCTCCTTAGTGCCCCTCGCCCGCCGGGCTCCAGGGCACCCGCCGGACACCCACCTGCCCTCGAGGTCCGCTGCCATCCTGGCCTCTCGCCCCCCGGGCCCGGGCCGGGGTCAGGTCGGGCAGCCGGGCGGCGCTCGGTACGGGAGGCCGAGGCTTCCGTGCGGCCTGGGCGGAGAGAGCGGACGGGAGTTAAGACCAGAGCTTTTCCTCCTCTCTCGCTTCAGCTCTACGACCCTTCCTGCTCCTGGCAGAGCTCACCCGCCTCTCCCTTCCCGGGGGACCCGCGACCCCCGGGAAGCCTTCCCGGCGAGGGGGGAGGGGAGGGAGAAAAGCTGTGGAGCAACTGGTGTCCGGGGTATGACTCGGGGAGCCCGTGCCACCGGTGTCTCGGCTTTCTGGGTGGTCCAGGCAGTCCTCCTTCCCTTTCCTCCTGGCTGGAAGCACCTTTCTGGCTTCAGAGGGAACCCCCCCCCTGCAACCTGCTTTGCCCCTAGCCCGGTACCCAGGGCGCTTGGAGAGTCCCCTTTGGTTCTGAGAGTGGGACATGCCTTTGCCGGATCCCTCTTGGGGTCGTTGCCGACGGAAGATATCTTGTGCAGGGTGGGATTCTTCCTATACCTGTCTGGGCCTGAGTGCTCATTGCGTCTCTGACCAAGCCAGAGCTACGCTTTTTGGTAGTGAATTAGATGTGATTGTTTTCTCTCCCCTCCCCCTCCCCCTCCCCCACCACTCGCCCTCCCTCGCCTGTCTTTTCCCCCTACCTGGGGTCCCAGCCTGCGGATTGTGACCTAGACCATCAGGGGTAACCCCAGAGTGTCTCACTCTCAGATGCTCTTCCACCCAAGCTACAGTTTGTAGAGGGATCTCCCTGCCCCTTCCTTGTGTGTTCTCATATTTTCTCCGAGGGGTTGTTGGCTATTGGGTTCATTTTCCCCTGTGGCAGGAGCAGGTTCAGCAGTAGGAAGACGCAGTAGCATCCAGGTATGAAGTGAGCCCCTGCATTTCCTGGGAGACCAGGAAGTGGCCGTTGAAATCACTTTTTAATGTGCTGAGGATAGAAGAAAACAATCATCTTGGGCTTGGCCAGGTAACTCAGGTTACTCTCGCTATGGGGGCTTTAGCTTTTCCTTTACATGAGTTTGGCTGATTACTTTCGGCAGTAGGCTTTAGCCTAGTATTTTTTGGAATAATTCATGTTGGATTGTACAATTTTGGTAGAAATAGAAAAGTTATGATCTTTGTGATTTTTTATTTATTAATAATTTTGTCATTTCTGATCTTCAGACCCCATTAAGATGGACTTGATGGTAATTGCCTTTAACAAATGTTGTATACGTTTTGGTTATGGCTTTGGGGGTGGAGTAGACACAAGCTATATAAAACCTTGTAGGATTTTTGCAGTAACTAGTGCTACTGCAACTCCCAAGACTGAAATATTAGAGGATAAAATAAGTGACATGAAAAATGTAGCCTTGGCGACTTTTGCATCTTTTGTCGAGTCAGAGTTTAATTTCTGGAATTCTACGTGCTTCCACGAGCTTGTCCAGAGAATCTGAAAGGTTGCTGAGACATTAGCACTGATCCTTAATGCCACCTAGGAGAGCTTTGGGATCAGGAAGCGCTTTGATGGGCAATCGCCTTGTTGTAGACTAGGTGGGGCAGTGACCTCAGGGGTTCTAGTGTTGTGTAAGGGTCTAAACTAAAGGGTTCCTAGGAGTACAGGGGAAGAGGGGCCAAGCCCACAGTTCGGTTACCTGTCATGGAATTCACGTTTCACATGGCTAATTTGGGGGACTCTTGTGATAGATGTGTTTGGAACCCTTCTAATGTAAGTGTGGTGGATGAGACTGGGAAACTGTCTCTGAATATGAGTGATGAGAAAGTGCCTCCTTTAAATGCTGCCATTGTCAGGAACATCCCTGAATGTTGTTAAGAGCCATTTGACAGAAGTGTGGCTTGAAGCAAACCCCATATAGAAACTCAGAGCCGTGGAGGAGTAGGTTGCTGGCGGAGTTGGTGTGAGACTGTATTTCATATTTTGCAGTTTCTGTTAATTGACCTGGGCTCAGGTGAGAGCTAGATGGCTCCAACAAGGCATTGCCAGCCCACAGCTGCGCTTCCCTGCTTGGCCCAAGTAGGAACTCCACTTCTGCGTAGTTAGTTGACACATATTTAAGATGCTCCTGGAAAATAAAAATGGGGACAGTGTTGAAGAGCCAACACTAAAATTAAACCTCTTCTGAGAGAGGCGACAGAGAATCGTGTCATGAAATGCTTACCTTTATGTGCCTGCAATTATGCTTAGCAATCTTAGCTTTTGCTTAAAAAATCAGTATCAGGCAGCAGACCTAATATCCACAAGTATCTGAAAAGTTAGTACCAAGTATCTGAAAAGGAAGTAACAGAGTAACGCTTACTGACCACCTCCTTGACAAAGGAGTTCTTAAGAGGAAAGTTGTTTCTTTGCTCTAAATTCTAGCCTCTGGATATTTGACTATCTATAGCATCAGGCTCTGAGTTAATAATTTCAGCCAACTCTATAATAAAGTAAATCCCGTACACTCCTATTCAAAAAGCAACTAACAGTTTTTCAGAACAGTTGAAGCCTTACTCTTCTTGTAGTGTTCGTCAGCCCAGGGTGCTGAAACTCTTTCTGAAGTGCACTGTGTGCCTTTGTTCCAGCTTAATCTTATTTTGTTATGGATAAAGTTGAAGACTGTCTTCCTTCTGCCCAGAAATTGAGTCAGTCCACCCAAGCACAGTCTCCTCAGCAAGTGATTACATTCCAGTTTATATTGGACATTCATTGTTTCACCAGAGTTCGGGCTTTGTCTTCCTGACCGGAGTGCAGCGTCCAGGAGCATGGCTTGTTTCGTCTTCTCTCTCTAGAGCAGAAGCTTTAGGTGTAGTTGCTAAGTCTTGGTTAAACTGACTGAACCCTAGAGTCCTTCTTGGGCCTCCATTTGAGCCCCCTTTTACCAGAAAGCCCTTGTGACTGCTCTGTGCCCCAACATTGAGTCATGGAGTAGTTTAAGACAGAGCTCTGGAGAACCGCGAGGAACACAGTGTTAGTCTGGCATCTGAGAAACAGTCTGAGATGGTGGAGCGGGTGCTGCAGCCCCATGACAGGTTAAATAACAGTACAGGGCAGGTGAGCTGCCCTGTATTCACAGCAGGGAGAGGCCAGGGAAGGTGCTTCGGGAAGAGACTTGAGCTTGCACTGGGCATCTGTGCCAGCGCCTTCCCAGCAGGAAATCTCCGAAACTCCTTTCTTCCTCACTGTTCTGCAGACATCAGGTGCTAAAAGGAGGTGACCAAGGGGCCTCTGCAGAGAGACATATGAGAAAGATAATTTTTCCACCTAGGAATTTGAGGGTTAAGACACTGCTGAAGTTTCCTCACCTGCAAAGTGGGGCTGGGAACTGGTGTATTTGCTCCATAAAGCTCCTTCCAGGTCCAGGGTTCAGATTCTAGGAGGGGCAGCAGAGGCTAACGTGAATTATTCTAGAAGTTTTTTCTTTTGATGCAATTATATGGTATGAATTTTCTAAATAACAAAATACTAACATAGTTCTACACTGAGATGTATGCTTTACATGACTTTGTGCAGCACTTTGATGGAGTCTCGTGCTTCCAACAGCCTGTAAAGAGAGGTAGGGTGAGTAGCCAGTCTCCCCTTTCTGCAGGTGCAGAAGCTGACATCATGACAGTAGGTGCTGTTTAGTGTCTCCCATGGCCAGGAGAGGACAAGATGTCTTTGTTTCCTGATGACTTAATGTGAGGTGACTGTCCTAAAGCTAGGGACTTACCCAGAGTTATTAAGTGATAGTGCTTTTGACTCTAAACACCACTGTACTGCTCGCAAAGGTGGACAGACGGCTTCAGAAGAGGCGACGAGGGCAGCTTTCTTGAGCTGGTAAGGAAAGATGTGGGAGCTGCTTCTCTCCCACACAAGTTTATATGAGATTACAATTTGGGTTCGATTTACCTGTGATAGCTCTAACAGGTGGATGACATAGGCATCCTGTCCCGGAAACACCTTAAGGTTTCTGTCAGGGACACACAATCCTGGGCCAGACCACACTGTGGTGTGGCAACTGCTAAGTGGTGTGGAACTTTTCATGGGTCTTATGTTCCAGCTTCTTTTTCTGCTTCAGGATGACAGCACTTTTGATGTTAATTTAAGATGCCATCAGTCCTGTAGAAAAGAGAAATCTTGTAAACTCTAAAATGGAAGAGTGTTATTAGTTCTGATTCTCACTATTAGAAGATAAGAAATCTAAACATGTGGATGCTTCCTTATCACACTGGTTGCCCAAATTCAGTAACCTTCCTGCCTTTGCTCTTTGTGTTGTGGCCAGGATGTGTGAGGATAGCAGTGTGGCATTTTATGACTTGGGGAAAGAGGCAGGTAACAAGTGTTGGTTGTGAAGCAAGTGTAAGTCCTTGTTGTGACTCACTCTTTCCCTCAGAAGAAGATGGACTTTACATTCTGTCTTCACGGAGGTCCTCAGAGGCGACTCTTTTAGGAGTATGGTGTCCTGGCTGGAGGTCACAGAGGCCTGGAGGACAGTCTGAGATCAGTTTATGGGAAGGGGCTTTTGTCCTGATACAGATATAAAAAGGCACCACGGTCACTTGGGCTCAAGATGCAGCTTCGTGTGGCAGGACATGCCCTCAAGGGTACCAGGCTTGGGATTGGGTGAAGGAAGATATCTGTACTCATTTTGCCTCAGTTTTGGTGTTCATGTAGGTGTCTTCTCAGACGGAGACAGTTTAACTAGAACTGACTTAACCCAGCCCAAACTCTAGGTGACTGCAGTCTGGTAGGTGGGTCTCCTGCCCAGCCCTCTGCTGTAAACCGCCTTCTGGAAGCTGGGGGCTCTGCCTCTGTCTGTAGGAGCCGTGCTTTTTCTTTTTCTTTCCAGTGGTGGCTGTCCTGAGTCCACCTGGTCCCTGTAGGGCCCACAGGCTGGTTGGCAGAGTGGGTGACTGAGTTTGGGGCTCAGTGGCTAGGTACGCAGGCAGTGCGCTTTCAGTCCAGCCTCGTGAGTGCCCACGCTCAGATCCCTCTTAGTATTGCAGCTTTTCACTCTTGGGCACGCGAGTAGAGCCCAGCAAGTATTGACACAGGGATTCCATGGACACGAGAGCATTTCCTGCGTAAGGAGGATCTACCAATATTCTGCATGCTGTGTTTAAAAGTACTCTGAATGAATTCCAGGTCTTGGGAGGCAATACACTTACATCTGAATCACCAACTGGTACATGCTGTTTATGGAAAAATATTGTAAAACTGAAAAAGGTGGTTCAGCAATCGAATAAACATTTCTGGCAAGTGCTTGTGGTGCTGGGTGTGGAGGGTGCGGACCTGGAGATGCCCAGCCGCTACCCTTGAGGGAACTGAGCAGGCATAGAGTGTGCATATGGATGATCTGGGGTGGGGCAGCCTTACAGGGCTACAGGTCTTAGGTCCAAGTGGAACAGTTCTTCACGTGTCTTACTCAAAGATTTAATTCAGGATTCTTAAGAATGTGAAATGGCTTTCTAGAGTTTCTTGAGTTTTCAGAGTGAAGAGTTTTATAGTCAGGTGCAGGAAGTCAGTTCTTCGTCCCTCTCTGACTTGAGAGGAATGGAGAGTTTGGAGGAATAGCTGGCAAATCCTTGAACAGTTTGCCCTCTCAGCAATGGGATAGGGAGGGGGTGGGTGTCAGGCTCCGTGAAGGGCCTGGGGGCTGGTGTCAAGTACCGGGGTTAGGTTTGCTCCGTGTGGCTTCTGGAGGCCATCCTAGAACGCGGAAGGCAGGAGTTCCTGCGATGTAGGTGCTGTTGCGCTTGGGAAAGCTCTTGATTATCATCAGAGTTGGCTCGAGAGTCCAGGGCTACTGTGCCAGGTGGGTGTTCAGACACACCTCCGTCTGGGCCCTCAGACTCCCGACTTACGAGTTCCTGGAGGTTCTGTTTGCATGGAGCCTGCTAAGAGGAAGGGTCATGTCAGCTGATGTGCCACTGCCAGGCGGGTGTGGTTAGAAACCTTCCAGTGCCCCTGGGACTGCAACAAAGTTTCCTAGATTCATCCATTGGAAGCTATAAAATGAAGAGCTGCGGTTTACTGAACACTTGTTATGTACGTAGTACATGTAGACAACTTTGCATCCTGGGTGGTTCTCTGAACTGCTCTTAGAGGTAGATACCCCATATTCATTTTGAAGGAGAGCAGAGGTTAAATGATCCATCCAGTGTCACAGAGGTGGATATGGGAAGCTCTGGACCCAAACCCAGGGCTAGTTGGCTCAGAAGCCAGTGGGCTTAACAGCAGTCTCCCAGTTCCCACATAAGCAGTACACAGCATGAAAGTTGAACTCCAGTGTATCTTCTGAGATTAACCTTAAATGTGAAGTGTTTTTAACTTTCAGTTTTGCATTTCCGTTTTCTTCCCATTTCCTACAACCTTTCCCCCCGTAAAATCTTCTAACCTTTTTAGGTGTCAGATTCCATTTTTATGATCAGAAACATTCAGGAACTTCCACATTACGACAGGTGTACTTTGAGTACTGTTTTTTTGAGAAAATTCAGGGACAGAAGCTGCTTCTAATCCCCTAATGCTTTGAAATGAAGTTATAGCTTGTCATCAAAACAGCATGTACTTAAACCTGCAAGCCAGCCTTACTTGTCTGTGTGTGACACCTAGTATCGGACCCTTTGTACTGCCTCTGTTTGGGGCTCCCTGTTGTCCCTACTGCTCTCCCTTTAGCAGAAACCTTTCCTGCTTTAATCCAAGACAATCTCCTTCAGGCACCGCACATAACTTAAAAATTCTACATTCCTACTGAGAACAGGTCTTGTTGATCATGTTTTCCATGGGATTGCAGGCTCCTTGGTAGCAGAGCATGAGTTACTCCCCACGTATCTAGAACTTGTATGGCAAGTGGGTGCTCAGATGCTGTGAAGAGGATCGGTCTTTGGAATTGGTTGTCGACACTTAAGGACAGGTACTAGGTGCCAGCACTTTTCACATGTAATCTGTACAGCAGCCTGGGGAGGCAGGTGCCAGTGCAGAAAGTGAGGCTCAGTGGACACACGGCTACAAGGGATGGCACTGGGGTTAGAACCCACTCCCTCAGTCCTCCCTCACCTGCTGCTGCCTCCCATGTCACTCGAGAGAGAGGGCAGGGAGTATAAGACAGGCACCCCACTCTCCTGCCTGGGTTTGCATCCTTATGCTGGGTTCATCTGTATGATATTTTTGTGCTTGTCCAGGAGGAAGGTTGTAACTGAAATACTTTCTGCTTTCTCTGGAACTGGCTGAGGAAAAGGAGTGAGGTGTTTTTTTCCTTTGGTTGGCATTTTTCACCCCTGACAGAGAAGGTGGCACTTGATGTTAGATCCCTGGCTGGCTGTGGTCCCTGTTGACACCGTTCAAATGCCACCTTGGGACCCTTTGGCCTTTTTTGGTCATGTGACAAACTAGACCCTTCCTCAATACCCTCCTCCCCCCGGTTTCATTTGTCAGGGCCAGAAAGTGGGTGATGCTTTCTCCAGGCCACATCCCGTGGTGGATCAGCCTTGTGGCTGCTGTGGAGACGCTGGCCACTTGTACACTGTGCACAGAGTGATTTTTCAGGTGGCTGGCCTTGACTCTGCGATGGGGATTCTATGGTAGCAGTTGGGTGAGTTACTGTTGGAGAACTAGCTACACATGACTGTGGCTCACACTGAGAGCCCATTGGTGGCCTGGCAGCCCTCTTCCAGGTGCTGGTGGCCCTGCTGCCCTGCTTGTACCTTCAGCCCCATTCCCTCCCCACTCCCCTGGTCATATCCGGCTCTCTGGGCCGTGCCTGAGCCACCAAGCTGTCTGCAGCTCCACCTGCACACACTCTGGGCTGGGTTCTTCTTGTCCCCTTGATTTCTTACTTGGCTCTCCCCTGCCCCTATTCCACCTTAGCTCTCTTGACCCCTCTTGCCATCAGATTCCTCTCCTAATCCTTGGGCTGGCGTGTGAGGAGATGGCCACATCCATTTCCCCCTGGGTCATCCCCAAGATAGCTGCCTGTCCTCCTTCTTAAGGCCAGTCCTTCTAGAAGCCGCTCCCAGTAGACACTCCCCAACTTTATTTACTTCCATGGTGCATCTTGCGTCTGTGCCAGGCAAGTTGGCAAGCTGGCTTTTTAGCGCTGTTGGGGGTGGGGTTCGGGTGCTAGTGACACTGCTGTCTAGGTATATAAAATAGGAATAGTTTACCCTTTTGCTCATTGTTTCACATTGTTTCCTTCGGGTTTTCATTTAGATAGTTGCAGGCAGGGCCGCCTTTACTAGTTCTGTTGGCACCTCTTCCCCAGAGGGAGGGTGGCACTGTGCTTATGACCAGAGCTTAAACTCGAGGGCCTCTTTGGCTTGTGTGGCAAGTTGGGTTCTGAGTACCCACTCCTTCTGGTTAAACAGCAGACTGATTTGCCTGTGGTCACACTTGGGTACCTTGCTGTTGCCTTGTCTTAACATACTTGCCAGGTTGTAGCTTCAATCCCCTCCTAGGTGTAGGAGTCCAGGAGAGCCTCACTATGGCACCGCTTGTTCTCCTGTCCCCATTACCTCCCTTGGTGCTGTAGGAACTGTGTGGACTAGTCTGAGCAAGAGAAGATGATGCCTGTGACCCAGGCAAGAGCTGAGTTCTCCAGACTACGGTCCTCTTGAGCTCAGAGGCATGGATGGTTACTGGGAGGTCTGGTTGGAGCTGATTGTCTTGTCCATTTCCTCTTGTTTGTCCCTTCCCCCTGCTTACCGGAAACTGGTACCTGCACTTCCGGGCTTGATTTCTTTCCCTTAGGTTAACTGAGAAGGATAGGGTCAGGTGATCTTTCATGGCCCTCCGTTTTTCCCTTCCTGTCTGTCTGGGGGCTGTCAGCAAGCACTCAAAGTTGGTGATGTCTGCTCCCCTCTGCTGGATGCTGGCAGCTTGGCAGTGAAAGAGATGAGCCACATGTTACATTTTAGGCGTGTCTGGAGGCAGGGAGGTTTGTGAATGGGTGGTTAGTTCACTTTCACTTCTATTTTAAAGGAGCTTCTTGAACATTTAAAGTTCTCCCTTTGAAGGTTGGTTGACAAGCCAAAGCTGCCCCTGAGTGCAGGAGCCTAGCTTTTCACCCTCCAGGTGTTGTGAGCTCATCCTGCATTTGCTTGTAACATTTCCCCTCTCACCGTGAGTCAGAGTGCTGTTTGGAATTTAAATTGGGGTGGAAGAACTAAGAGGGAAACTGTTCTCTTTTTTGTCCTCGGCACTGTATGTGTCTGCGTGTCTTGTGGACGCAGTTCTTCCACGTGGTAGGAAATGCAGCAGCTCTGGGGTTTGGACTCTTGAAGGCTAAGGCATGATGTGGAATGAATTCACTTATTTGCTTCCAGTTTGAAAACTGCTAGAGTCACTTTGGCTTGGCTTGGGGGTAGGGTGGAGGGGGCTTTGTAAGAAAATGGCAGTGCCCACAGGAAGTGGGGAGGAGCTTGCAGAAGAAGCAGGGTCTGCTGTGCAGACAAAAACAGTAGGCGTCCCCAGTCTTCTGTAGCTCTCCCATGTGGCAGGATAGAAACAGTGAGGACACTGATTTGGGGTAGGGGCTCGAGATTCTGTTGGGGTTTCTGGTGAACCTGCCTGTCAGCCCTGCTCAGAGTTAGGGAAGCTGGCATCTGCTTATTGCCCTGGGGATGATGCTCCTGTGTCAGGAGGACAGTGCATGTGGTTTTCTGTCCTGTCAGTGGTGGGCTCCCCCAAGTTGGGAAATAGGAAGTGGCATCATCTGCTTTGTAAGATGAGCCGACCTTAGGCATGAGGGTGCCCTTGTGCTTGTCACTCCAGGCTGTCTCCCCGGGTCACCATGCTGTTCTCAGTGGCCCGCCGCAGGATCAGTGCTGAGTGCATCTCCTTGGAAATGAAGGAAGCCTGAGGCATAACACGAGAGGTGCCCGTCGTCCCTACCCCCTTGTACCTTACTGCATTGGCTTTTCTGCTCCCTCCAAACCTCCTGGCCAGGGTGCCTCCTTCCCCTTGAGTGTTTCAGCCTTGCCTGGGGAGCCCTTTCTGGTTATTAAGGCTTTCCCATGTGTTCTCACCATGGCTTCCAGTGGTACCTGGATCCTTGCACTCCAGGTGACTGCTGCCCCCAGCATGCTGCGCTGTTGGTTGGTGGTGCCACTATCCCCCACTCTGCTGACCGCCTCCCTTGGTTACTCCATTCCTGCAAGCAGAGTCTCCAGGGAGGTGCAGCCGCTTCCCAGCCAATCTCCTGCTTCCTGATCTCACCTCTGTGCCGGCCCCAGAGTGAGCGCCCCAGAACAGACTGGGACGTGTCATCCCTTCTCTTGGTGCCATGTGGCTGACGAGGTTAACATATGAGCTCTTTAGGTGACAGAGTGGAGAAGGCAGTCTTTTTCCAGGTGGAAAACCTGGGCTTTAGAGTTGGGCAGAACTGAGTTGGACTCTTGACTCTGCTATTCATCATACAGCTTTGGACGTTAGGGTTGCAGCCTTAGTTTCCTTAGGAGGATATTCATATGCTGCTTAGGAAGGCTATTGAGAACCGTCCCGGGCCTGAAGCATCCTGAGTATTGACATGTGTGCGTGGTAGGTGACAGTTCACAGACTTGGTGATGGGCAGCCCACCCACCTCCCTTCCCCTCCATGCCCCTCCCTCCTTCTGGTTCATGCCCATTGGATGGTTAGTGACTGAGGACTAGCTAATCATAGGGCTACATCTTCCTGGCCAGTGATTGGTACAAGAATGGGCCTGTGGCCCAGTCAGAGCCAGAGCCCATAAAGGTTTTAGTGCTTTGCTAGGGTAGTTGGGGGAGACTTGAATGGGAGAGGATGTGAGCAGGTTGCTGCTAGGGTCTGCTGCCTGGGGACAGCCTGCCCAGGAGTGAGACCAGCCTAGAGGGATAGGGAAGAATAAGTTGCGTGGGCCTGACTGGCCCAAGGTGAGCC
This sequence comes from Camelus ferus, assembly GCF_009834535.1. Classification (NCBI taxonomy): domain Eukaryota; kingdom Metazoa; phylum Chordata; class Mammalia; order Artiodactyla; family Camelidae; genus Camelus; species Camelus ferus. The sequence goes on from NC_045717.1 coordinate 17,298,617, forward strand.
CTGCCCTGAACTTTACAGCTACATGAGCCAGCGGCTTCTTTTCTTAATGAAGCCCATTTGAGCCGATTCTTCTGTCAGCTGAGCACACTGTGCCCCCGTCTCTGGCTCAGGCTTCCTCTCCCTCCCCTGCTCCAGCCACACTCAACTGCTCATCAACTTCTGACCTGCTTGTGCACCTCCACCTGGATAGCCTGCCCTCCCTCTATTCTCCCTGCCTCCTTCCTTCCCTTCCTACCTACCTCTCTGGGCTCCAGGCCCAGCATGCCTCCCCCAACAAGGCCAGTGCCAGCTGTCCCAGGAGCACTGTCTTCTGATTGTTCCTGGCATCCTGTTCCATCCCATCTGGCCCACAGCACCTTTAACCTGTCTGACATGGCTGTGTCCGCCCCTCCTTAGTTCTTGTCTTGCTGGTGCGTAGTGAGCCTCTTTATTCTGTTAGGGCCAGTGACCAGTTTACTGTGGGTCTGTCTCTGATTTCAAGCTGTGGATGAGCACAAGCTGTGCCTAACCTGGGAGGACTAAGCTGGGTTTGGGATAAGAGTTAAAGTTTGGTTTGTACTGGGTAGGGCAGCTGCTCAGCTCGCGAGTATTGAGGTTGGGGTGGCTGATTCTCTGGAGGACACCCCCCTTCCTGTGGTGGCTGCTTGGCCCTCTCCAGGGCTCAGCCCTTTGGGGTCTTCCTGTGGTACGTGGGTTCCCTCAGAGCTATAGTGGCAAGGCCAGCACTCAGGCATTGAGCCTGTCCTGTGTGTGCCACTCAGTTCCAGGGAGGCAGGAGACAGGAAGCGGGGAGGGGGCAGCCATAGGTTTTGCAGCACTTGCCTAGCCCTCCTCATGGTGTGGTGAATCCCTCGAGCCCAGAACCCACCAAGAGTGAACATGCAGGCCTGGGCCAGAACTCCCCTTAGAAGAGGGTTCTGAACACTGTGAGAGCAGCAACTCCATGTCCTACTTGGTTGCTTCTGCCTGGGGGGCCTGAGGGTGAATCACTTCATGTCTCTGGGCCTCAGTTTCTTTATCTGTGATATGTGGCTGCTGGTGCCTTCATCTGGTGGTGTCGTCCTGAGGGGTTGAGCGTGTTAGGTGCCTGGTGCAGTGTCTGGCTTAGGTTTAGCCACATAAATGAGGGAGCTGGTACTAGTTCTCTGCTAAAGGTGAGAAAAAGAGTCAGGGAGGTTGTCCTTACCTGAGGCCTTGCAGTTGGAAGTAGGAGAGAGGGATTTTAATCCTATTAGTAGGTAATAGACCCGCAGGTGGTGTTCATCCTGGAGGGGCTGACTCTTCTTCAATCTAGTGAACAACCCTACTTAACAAATCAAGTGTTCAGTGTCTTTTGGTGTCATCTTTTATAAAGGTTATCTCTTTGTAGGGACATTATCTTTGGACTATAACAGAAACAGGAGGATGGCAGCATCAACTCTTATTGTGTGCTCACTCTGTGCTAGGTGTTATCCCATTTAATAGGTAAGACAGAAGCTTAGCTAGGGGAAGTAGCTGGCCATCACCCAGCTGACCTTTACTTTTCTCATGAGGCCACACCATGCCCACTGCAGAGAGGAGAGTGTGGGAGATCCCTGCCGAGTTATTTCCTTCCTTGCACAGCACTGCTATTGATGGAGATGGTTTCTGTCTGCACTGCCCTGTATGGTATCCAAAGCCACGTGTGGATAGCCAGCACCTAACATGTGAGTGGTAACACCAGGGGACTCACTTTTAAATTTCCATTTTAATGCCCACCTGAATTGGACAGTGAGTGTGCTTCTAAGGCCTCAGATTACTTGTGCTTTGAGTAAGTGCTGGAGACTGTGCTGTCTTTTTCCTCATGGGGAGATGCAGAATGTGGTCCCTGTCCCCTCCGAGAAATCCTCAAGTCCTGGCCCTCCCCTGTCACACCACTTGGTTTCTTCTATATCTCTGGAGCCCCTGAGCCATGTCAACTCCATTCACGAGGTCTCTCGTCTTATGGAGAAGAAAGCTACCTTCTCATTTCTTAAGTGCAGTTTGATAAATGCAAATCCTTTGAGACTCCCCCCTAATAAAAAAGAAAGATGGACATATGGGCAGACAGACAGAAGGAAAGAAAGAAAATTATTTCATATGCAAGGTTTTTGGACTTAGACATGGGTTCAAATCTACACAGCTCTGTTTCTGAAATATTTGTCCTTGGACAAATCACATCAAATAATTGCTGTCAGTCTGTCAAGTTTCCTGTCGTCTATAAAGTGAGGATAAGCCTTACCCTACCAAAGGGTAAGTAAAGCCTGAGGGGAAATTGCTGGGTACACAGTAGACACTGAACACATAAAGTCCCCTCCCTAGTTTTCTTGGGGGTGGGGTGGGAGCGGTTCTTCCCCTGGATGAGTTTGTAGATATTTAACTTCGGTTTTCACAGATGCTATTCTTTCTCAAAGATAGTCTTCCTTTTAGTGTGAGCAGTTACCAGACAACATTGCATAATTTTGCACATTTCTAAAAGCTCCCTGAGGGGGAAGCAGGAAAAAATTGATTGTGGAACAAAATCCCTGACTTGTAGAAGGAAAGGCTTCTTTGGAAAAGGTGCTTGGGTTGGAACTGCCAATTGGGTTTATAACCTGCCTGAACTTTTCCAGATCCCTCTGTATTGCCATTGCAGACGGGAGAGGGGGGATCCGGATACACATTTGTGTGTGTGCAAAATCACCTGTAGGAAACAGTATCCTTTCAGTATGGAGAACTTACTCAGAACAAGCAATTAAAAGATCTCAGAGACATTACTGGACAAAGAAATGTTGACATGATTAATAATCAGAAGTACACCTTGTACTCAAACATGTGGGAAGAATGGCATTGGTGGGTAATCAAGACTGGGCATTAAACCATCCTGTGGCTGTTTTTATCTCCTAGCCTATCTCCCACCCCAGCCCCCTCAGCCCACTCCAGGCTGCTGGCAGGACCCAGGAGCAACTTCATACTTCACCCATTTGGAAAGTATTTATGTGGCAGGAGGTGTAGCCATGGTCATATCCTTTGATCTTGTCATTTTGCTCTTGGAAATTTATTTACATATGATGATTTTTAATAACAATTTAATGGATATACCTATGTAATAATACTTGTTAATATCATTAATTAAATGGCATGAGAGAGGCTTAGGACACATGGTGCATCCAGAGTCAAACAGCATAGAGCCGTAAAGAAAGATCCTGAAAGCTCTGCAGAAAAACGGACAAGCTTTGCCATTATGAAGAAAAGGAGCATTTCTGTCAGCCCAGCACAACTAGGAAAGGCGCAGAAACTAGAGCTTTGGGTAAAATGGCAAGCACTTGTATTGGGGCAGTAGGAACAGTTTTTGTTTTTGTTTTTCTTATGCTCCATTGTCTTTTCAATTAAGCAGTTTTAAAAATGAAAATAAAAGTAGGCTGCTTTAGTCTGAAGAGCACTTGAGAACTGTTGAGAGCAATCAGTTGTGGAGTGGATTGCAGGGCTTCCGTGTACTGCAGCCAGTGGAGTGGAGAGGAGAGGCTGCTTTCCTCTCCCATGCCCTTCCGGGAAGGTCAGAGCAACTGTTTACCCCAGTCAAGTCCACCAATTGTGTTCTTCTTGCGCTCAGAGGACTGCGGTCCAGCCACCAGGGCAGAGAGGTTGTGTGTGGACTCTCAAGTTCTCTTCATCGCAGTCAGTGGAGCCGTGACTGTGGCTTTGTTAAAGTCCCAGAGTCAGCGTGCTTCCTGCTTTACTCCTTCTTACTATGCCCAGTCTGTCTGTAAGTCCTAGTCGCTCTCCTGCCAAAATGTATATTCTTCATTCATCCTCTTTTCTCCATCTCTTTTCCAAGGCTGGCCATTGCCCTCTTGGAAACCTTCCGTCTTACCCCTTCCAAACCAATGTCAGATCACTACTTTGTCGCTTAAGATCCTATATGCTTGGAATAGACATTCCCCTGCTTATTGTCATGGTATACTGGTGCTATATGGCTTGGACCCTTCTTTCCTTTCTCATTTCAATTTATACTTCCCTCTCCCTCATTCATGACTGTCCAGTTCTCCTCCCTAGATCCGTGACCTCAGACTCCTTCAGGCTTCTCTTGGCCACCCATTGTAAAGAGCCCATCCCCTCGCTGCTGTCACTGCCTCCAGACTCTTTCAGTTCACAGCACACATAGTATATATGGTGTCCAGGCAGTGCACTGGGAAACTAGGAGGGGAAGATGAACGAGCAATACATTTCTTCAGTATAGTTATAAGAAAAATGAAGTATAAAGGGTTAGGAAATGTATTAAATATTGAACTTCTATTGACTTTCCAAATAACATTATTGATTTTTATGAAAGGGAGCACCGTGTCCCTGAACATAACTTTTATATATTAGGTTTGGTTTTTTTAGGTTTTTTTTTTTTTTTTTTTTTTTTGCTTAACTTTGATAATCACAATGGAGAAATTCTGTTTGCATGCGGAGATGATAAACCTTAGAAGCATTTTTTAGTAAACAGTAATTTATAAGAGTTGGTATCTAAAGAATCCAGGTTCTTCCTTCTTTTCATTTATATATAATGCTGAATTACAGTAATGCAAATGGATTTTAGTTTCATTCAAACTTTATTTCAAACACTTTGAAGTAATGAAGAACTCTAATTTGCTCTGTGTGGTATGCCAGTAAATGTTTGACAGCTGGCTGGCTCTCCAGGAAAAAAAAAAGTATTGCATATACATACATACATACATACATAATTCATAAATTCTACTGATAAAAAGGATAGGTAACTGACAATTTGCAAATAATAATGAAACATGACACTTATTGTCAATTCCATGTAGCCAGTTGTTTCCCACAGACTGCTTTCCTTATTTTTGCTGAGCTTTTGTGTCTATGGTCAACTTATGAGTGTAGTTCGGACTTGAATCTTAATTGATATTTTTATGTTAGTAAGTGAAGTGATGTCTTTGATGAAACAGATAATAGTTTTCAAATACTGGAAGAATATTTCCTCAGTGAGGTTTGTGCTATTCCTAATGTAACGGCTACAGGCACGACACACTTTTAAATTTAATCTGCATGGTTAACATTTTCTCACGTCTAAACCCCAGGGGTTGGTGAACTATATCTGTAAAGGACCAGATAGTAAATATTTTCAGCTTTGTAGACCATACAGTGTCTGTCACAACTCTGCCTTTATGCATAGCATAGAAACAGCCCCATAGACAATTTGTAAACAAATGAACGTGGCTGTGTTCCAGTAAAACTTTATTTACATGGTTGATTTTATGTTAGGTGAAATTTCATCTCAATAAAAAATATATATACAATGAAATTGTAAAATGCTTTACAGAAATAGGCATTGGGCTGGATACAGCCTAGGAGTCTATAAGCACACTAACTTGACAATAAATCAAGCCCTGATTTGTAGTGTCTGCCAGTTTCCATGGTATAAATCATTCCAGTATGGCTGATTTCAAGCTACTAACGTGATGAGGCCTTGAGAAGACATGTCTCAGTAGCATACCATTTTCACATGCAGATATCATAGTCATGAATAAACTCAAAAACCTAGATAATAGTAAATGTGGGAAAATAAATAAGTGATGAGTTTTGAGTATTTCATCACCTTTGTTTTCAGATGTAACTCATTGTATATAATTTCTATCATTGCATTTTTTTAAGTTAAATTTTTTTTTACAGTGTATTTGTTCTCCTTTTTCTAAAATACCCAGAAGCCCAAACCAGCAATGCTCTTATCAAACACTCAACAACATGGTACAAAAGCAACTCATAGGACATTATTTCATCTTAATGCAACACTTTTCCAATGAAATTAACAGATACTTGAATTTTAATTAACACTTGGGACAAGTTCAAACAGTAGCTGAGTGTCTGCTATGTACCAGACAGTTTGCTGGGCACTGGGAGGGTGACCATAAAAACCATCTATTGAAGATGATTCAAAGAAATGGAAAGATATCCTGTGCTCTTGGATTGGAAGAATTAATATTGTTAAAAATGGCCATACTACCCAAAGCAATCTACAGATTTAATGCAATTCCTGTCAAAACCCATGACATTTTTAACAGAACTAGAACAAATAATCCTAAAATTTATATGGAGCCACAAAAGACCCAGAATTCCCAAAGCAATACTGAGGGAAAAGAGCAAAGCCCCCAGACTTCAGACAATACTACAGAGCTACAGTAATCAAAATAGTGTGGTATTGGCACAAAAACAGACATATGGATCAATCTAATAGAATAGAGAGCCCAGAAATGAACTCACACACCTACAGCTAATTAATTTTTGACAAAGTAGGCAAGAATATACAATGCAGAAAAGACAGTTTCTTTAGCAAGTGGTATTGGGAAAGCTGGACAACTGCATGTAAATCAATTAAATTAGAACACTCCCTCATACCATACACAAAAATAAACTCAAAATGCCTTAAAGACTTAAGTATAAGACGTGATACCATAAACTCATAGGAGAGAATATAGGCAAAACGTTCTCTGACATAAATCGTGGCAATGTTTTCTTAGGTCAGACTCCCAAGGCAATAGAAATAAAAGCAAAAATAAACAAGTGAGACCTAATCAAATTTATAAGCTTCTGCACAGCAAAGAAAATCATAAACAAAACAAAAAGACAACCTATGGAATGAGAGAAAATATTTGCCAATGATGCAACCAACAAGGACTTAATTTCCAAAATATACAAACAGTTCATACAACTCAATAGTGAAAAAACCAACAACCCAATCAAAAAATGGGCAGAAGACTTACATAGACATTTCTCCAAAGAAGATATACAGATGGCCAACAGGCACATGAAAAGATACTCAGTATTGCTAATTATTAGAGAAACGTAAATCAAAACTACCATGAGGTATCACCTCACACCAGACAGAATGGCCATCATCAAAAATCTACAAATAATAAATGCTAGAGAGGATGTGGAGAAAAAGGAACCCTCCTACACTGTTGGCGGGAATGTAAACTGCTGCACCCACTATGGAGGTTCCTTAAAAAGCTAAAAGTTACCATATGATTCAGCAATCCCACTTCTGGACATATATCTGGAAAAGATGAAAACTCTAGAAAAAAAATGCACCTCACTGTTCATAACAGCACTATTTAGAATAGTCAAGACAGGAAGCAACTTAAGCTGCTCCATTGACAAGTGAATGGTTAGAGTGTGGTATGTATAAATGCAATGAACTATTACTCAGTCATAAAAGAGAATGAAGTGCCATTTTTAGTAACATGGATGGGCCTAGAGATTATACTAAGTGAAGTAAGACAGATAACATGATATCACTTATATGTGGAATCCAGAAAATGATACAAATGAACTTATTTACGGAATAGAAATACAGACATAGAAAGCAAATGGTTACCAAAGGGGAAAGTGGAGCAGAAGGGATAAGTTAGGAGTTTGGGATTAACATACACACTACTATGTATAAAATAGGTAAACATCAAGGACCTACTGTATAGCCAGGGAACTATCTTCAGTATCTTGTAATAACCTATAATGGAAAAGTATCTGAAAAAGAATATATGTATATATAACTGAATCACTTTGCTGTACACCTGAAACTAACACAACATTGTAAATCAACTTTAATAAAAAGCAAACAAAACTATCTAGATGAAGGAACCTCTTGAGAAGTAAAAGGGAGTGCTAAATATAAACTACGTTAAAAGCTTTTTTGACCACAAATGATTTATTAAAAAGCAATAAAAATTCCATTTAAGGAATATTTTTCATAAAATTCTTAAACTTTGTTATAAAGATGTAAAATCCAGGACACACGCTTAAACAGATATGACGCCAAGTTAACTAGGACAGTGGTCACCCCAGACATCAGGAATATGACAGTAGGAGGTGTCCATCCTCGCTGCTCAGAAGAACATCTCAAGTGATAAATTTATTTCAACCAGAATCTTTGTCAGATGAAATCTAACTCATTTCTACTCCTTAGACACTATGTCTGCTTATGCTTATCGGCACCTTTGTTTTCAGGAACTAGAACCCAAAGTTTACAGGCACCAACTCTGGAGCCAGACTGCCGGACATGATCCTGGTGTGACTTGCTATCTGTGTGGCCTTGGGCAAGTTACCTAACATCTTGGTGTTTCACTGCCCTTATACAGGAAATGAGGGATAGTAATAATAACTGTCTTCCAAAGTTGTTGTGAGGATTAAATTAGTTAATACACTTCAAGCATCTAGAACAGCTCCGGACACACGGGCCTGCTTGTGCAGTTTTATTGCTACTAGTGTCCACCGTGTACCTGATACTGAGCATAGTGGTGATCTGCGAGATGGGTGGAGCTCAAGGGTTTGTGGCATTTCCTAGTACAGTATTATTAAAACTTTAATTAGCCATAAAGACTACAAATGAAGGTTTCCTATAAAAATTCAGATATATGACTTTTCTAAAAAATTTAGAATGCTGCTAGGCAGGAGATAACTAGCTGCCCAAAACAGCCTTCAGCTGGTCAGTACCAGCCACTCCCTTATCGCTGCATTTTTAACAATGGCTGTTTAAACTGGCTCCCAGGATTCCTGAAAGTGTCACCACAGGCTCTCCTGGGCTAGTGTGAGCTGGCTCCAGCATACTCCTGGGTATCCTGCTTGGATCTGGGCTGCAGGCCACAGGCTCCTTGTCTAAGATGGCATCAGTGCCTTTGCAGCTGGCTGCTGGGATGGTTCTCTTGGTTTGTGTGTCTCGGGGTCCATGCATGGAGCCCCTTGTGGGTGCCCAATGAACCTGCTGTCCTGAAGGTGGGGTAGGGCCAGCTTTCTGCTCCAGGTCCTTTGCTGCGCCTGGTTCTCTCTGGGGCTTCAGGATGAGGTAACCACCTCTCCTGGCCCAGGGTTCAGGAAGAAGCCTTCCTCTAGCATGTCACACTTTATTTTCTTCATAGCTTTCAGGACAGTCACCTTGTCCTGTTTGCTTGTCTGTTAACCCTCTTCCCCTGACATGAATGTAAGTCCCACGAACTCCCTCTACTCCCTGAATTCCTCCTCAGTACATACACGTTTTTATTTTCCTGGTGAATAAATAGTTGCTGAGTGAACTCCAGTGTCTTTCCTCTGCTGGCTGCAGCAGTTACAGTGTTCAGTCTGAATGGTTTTGGCTCCCACGTCCAAGGTTCCCAGTTGTTGGAGACAACCATTCTTCTCGTGTGTGCAGAGCACCCTTCTCCTTAGAAACAACAGTTTCATCTTCTGGCTGCATTTTCCTCACAGATCTGAGTCGCTCTTGATAATCTCACCACTGGGCTAGAAAAATTGTTCTAGGTTTCAGCAAGGATAATGCCATATTTGCTCTTCCCCTCTCCCCCCTCACACACACAAAAAGAAAGAATGAAACCCACATGGATTGCATTGTGAGACTGCCGACCATGTGGGCCTCATTTAGGGGGCCAGGCAGTCTTCAGAGAGGTTCAGTGGTCTCTCCCCTGCCAGCCATGGGGCCCAACATTGCTGCTTTACTGAGAGTCAGGCTGTTCAGTCCATGAGATGGAAGGACTGGCTGAGCGGGCAAGTTTGTTTCATTCCCAATTAGATGAAGGTGTTTGCACTTTTGGGAAGGATCCAGACCAAAAGCCACACATCACTGATCTTGTAAGGAGCAGGGAAATAGTCCCAGAGAGGCCGACCCACTGCAGTCTTCTGATGCAGCGGGCCCAAGAGTGTGGATTCCGGTCATTTTAGGGTGAGGTGGAACCGTGGTTCACTCTGTCATGCTACCTGGTGGGCTGATGATCCGAAGCCCATCCCCTTGCATGGAGGCGGAACTGAAGAATTATGTGTGCCAGGCAGGTGACAGAGGAAAGCTGGCCTGACTGAATGACAGGTTTGCTGAGAGTTTGATGAGAAGACAGATGTGAAAAGGTGCTTTGTTACTGAGGGCTCCGTGCAGCCTTCAGCCTTTCCTCTCTGAGGGACTTCATTTGCAGGATGAGCCCTTTAGCCTCTTCACACCTTCCCTCCTGGCACTGTGGGATCCTCCTGGTGCCCTTCTCCCTTGGCATCTTCTACCTGCTCCCTTCTCTCCTGCCTTCAGCCCGCCAGTGCCTCCCCACCCATCATTCATCTGAGCCTCTCCCCTCCTTCCTGGCGTCAGTGTGGAGACTCTGCTCCTGGCCTCGGCACTTGGAGGTGTCGTCTCTTGGCAGGGTGCCCTGTGCTGGTCCCCTCTACTGCTGCTCTCACTGGGTAAGGGCAGCTGCAGGTGGGTGCCAGTGAAGGCTGGTGGAATTTCCTGCACCTCCTCCCCGTGGAGACAGATAGGCTCCTGGATCTCTCTGTTTTGCATCCATTCTTCCTTTCTTTGTGCTTTCTCAATCACCTGGTCATCAGGGCCTTCAGCCCGCATCTCAATCTGAAGACCCCATGGCCTTGTCGATGCCCTGCCCACGCTGGTGCCTTAGAGTCTGTGTTTCTAACATTTAAGGGCTTTCCTCCAGTGTTCCTTGTTTTGCCTCCCCCTCATTTAAAAGTGACCTTTGTTGAGGTAGAGCTTATATATAGTAAAATGCACCTATTTCAGGCATACACTTTACAGTGGAGATCCCTCCTTTGTTCTTTTAATTGAAGTATAGTCAGTTACAATGTGTCACTTTCTGGTGTACAGCATAATGTTTCAGTCATACGTATACATATGTATGTTTGTTTTCATATTGCCATCCCTCCTTAAATGAATAACTGCTGTCTGCATAGTGCCGTATTGGTAACAGAGTGCTTTCACATTTGTCTTTTTATTGAACTCTATACTTCATTTTGATACAAGTTTTGACTGAATTCATACACCTGTATAACTACTGCAGTCAAGGTGTAGAATATTTCCGTCGCCTAAGAAGCTCCTAATCCTCCCCCCTACTTAGGGGCCGCCATCTCCAGTCACTCCACCATTAGCGACCCCCACCGGCTGCTCGTAGGTGTCTGGTGTCAGTCTTGGTTCTCTCACCCTGGGAGGGTGGTGCTGTTATCCTCGTCCCCAGGGTTCATCCTCCCTCCTGTCCATTGGCTTTTCCGTCCCCCGGACTCCCCGTGTGCACACAGCCCTCCATTCCCACCAGCCCCATGTGGTGGTCTCCATGGCCTGCCACCCTGAGTCCTCCCTGTGTTCGTGTACTCCCCCCCCCCATTTCACACTCACCCCATCCTGCTCCTTGCCATCTCGCTCCCTGAGGCTGGTCTGCATCTGCAGCTTTGCCTCCCTGCCTTAGCCCATAGTCCTCCACCAGGCAGCAGGGAGCCAGCTATTTAAAACTGCAACCTGACCATGTCACTCTCTGCATCTGACCGTGTCATTCCCTACTCTGAGCATGGCACTACACCCATTAATGTGGCCTTCCCGTTTCCTCCTCCCCCCCAGTCTAGTGTTCTTTGCACTCGCCGTGCTGCTCTCTGCCCCTGGCCCTTTGCTCCTGCTCTGCCCCCAGCCTGGTGTGTCGTCACTGGTCTGGCCTGCAGGTCCTGCGTACCCTTTAGGCCTCCTCAGAAATGCCCTTCATCCCCCTTCTTAGAGGCCCCAGAGTGCTCTGAACCTCCCACAGCCCTGCCTGCTCACGCTGTTTGAAGTTTCCTAATCATGGGTCTGCCTGTCCAGCCAGGCCGAGAGCGCCTTCAAGGCCATGTCTGTGCTTTATCTGTGTATTTTTGTGAGAGGTAGCCAAGTGTGTGGTGAAGAGCCAGTGCTTCAGAGCCAGGCCGCCTAGGCCCCAACTTCAGCTGTGTGATCTCAGCAGATTAGATGACCTCTCTGTGCCTTACCTTCCTCCCTGTAAAAAGGGAAAGAAAGAGACTGTGTGTGTCTCTCAGACTCTTGGTTAGACACTCAGACACAGGGCCCCCTTTGGGTGTTGTTAGCAGGCATGTAGTTAGGGGGCCCAGGTTGGGGGAGGTTGCTGGTATAGCTGAAGAGGAGAGGCCAGGTTCCCCCTGCACCCAGTGCTCAGTGGTCAGCCTACCCAGAGCTCTGGGTTAAAGGGGATTCTGAGTTCCCAGCCCCGAACTCATACTGCCTCTCCCTTGTCGCCTCCAAGTCCCCTTTTACCTCCTTACATCCCGTGGCAAGGGCCGTGGGCTGACAGGCAGGACAGATAGGGAATGGACATCAAGCCCTGGAGCCCCATCCATTGCCTCACTTTGCTTGAGACACCCGGAGGAGTCTCCAGAAACCCCACCCTAGCTCCTGGCGCCCCTGTTTCTTTTTGGAGGGGTGAAAGAGAGTGATGTGGAAGAGGGGCTAGATCTGCTCTTGCCACTCCTGCTTCAAGCCTGCTGGCTGCCTGGATTCCCAGAAACGCTCCCAGTCCTTTGCCATCATGTCCCTGCAGAGGTGTTAGAGCCCTCCTCAGGTAGAGTGACAGTTGAATTAATACTCACCTATCTTCCCAGAAGCCTCTGCGTTAGAGCCAGGGGTCAGGGGCCCAGTTCTTCTCTCCTGTCTTTGCAAGGAGGCAGCCCACACCTGCTCACGAAGGCCAAGGCTGTGGTCAGCAGTTGTGGGCAGTGTGGCCTCAGTCCTGGTCCTAGAGGCTTGTGTTCTCTGGGTCCTCTCTCCCTTCCCTGCTGGCAGACTCAAAGTATAGAAGACAAGGGCAGAATAACAGCCCTGACACCTGAGTGCAGTTTGCCAGACAGGTGGGCCCGCCTCTCTGGGACCCACTGTGGGGACAACAGATTTCACTTGCTTCCTTCCTAGTGGGATCATTGCATTGTGCAAGATGGGGGTGAAAAACAGCTGAGGCAGAACCAGTTATCATAAAAGTATTTGGACCTTTAGGTCAGAGTTTAACACCTGGGAATTTATTTCTGAGGAAAAAATGAGAGAAGGAAGCTGTACGTTTGAAGATGATCGTTGCAACACTGGTTGCAGTAAGAGAACCCGGAAGGAAGTGGGATGCCCAGCAGTTGGGGAAGGTCAAGGAAATTATGACGCGTTAATGGGACATTTAGCTGTTAAACAAGATCATTATGAAGATTATGTAGCAACAGGAAGAAGTGTTTAGTGAAAAAAGAAAACAGTGTCTGTGATGCAGTTTCAACTACGTAATTGTTGCAGGCTCTGAACAAGAGGAAGAAAGTGACCCAGAGAAACATTTCCATGGCCCAGGCTGGTAGGGGCTCAAGAGGCTCAGGGGAGATGATGCTGCAGAGCTTGGCCTCTGGGGTCAGACCTGAGCCATGATGTTGGTATCTGCCTCCTGTGGCTGTTGGGGTTTGAGGACACATGTGTGACAAAGGTAGTGGCCCAGAAGATGCTCTCAGAGGAGAGGAAAGACCAAAGTGGATAGAGGAGAACTCCAGATATTTAGGGCGAGGAGCTTGGGCACCATCAAGCCTCAGGCCCTGTCAGTGAGCCCGGTCGGCACTGCGTTAGGTCAGGTGTGGTCAGTCTACGCCTGTCACAAGTTGGCTAGGAGGTGGGCTCAGGTCCACCTTCCGTATCAGGAAGTTGGAATCAGAGTCCAAAGAGGACACACCTAATGAGATTAGTGTGAGTGGGAGTTTATTTGGAGGTGGGAGAAAAAGGGGTTTGTCCGCTCTGGGGGTCCTGCCCCACCTCTGAGAGAAGGGAGGGATGGAGTCAGCTGGTGGTCCTTAGACAACCCCGATACCTTGGAGATGCAGAAGTGCTGCCAGATGGGTCCGCAGGTGACACCTGGGTCACAGATGCAGACATGGAGCTGCCTGAGGTGGGACTGCCCAGGCAGTAGAGAAGTGAGGTGAAGGGTAAGAGAAGAAAAGGGTCTGGGGTTGTACCTTGAAGAGCTCCCAGAGGAGGAAGATGAGGGTGTGGAGGGGTGCCAGGATCCGAGAGATGAGACCACAGGGCTCACAGGCTCTTGTCTTTGGTAAAAAGTTGCCCGGGCAGAGTAGTTTTGGTGCAGTGACAGGTAGGGATCAGGTAGAGCTTCTTAATTTCCTTTATATTGTTAATGTAGGTTTTAGTAAAAAACTTGAGTTCTGTTTCCTTGCTTAGTTGCCATGGTCAGCTGTGTTTGGTACTCACCTGTATGGCAATGAAAGGGGAAAAAACAGACTTTAAAAGTTTTTAAAAATAGGTTTAAAATAGTGAGGAGGTAATGTTAGCAAATGATACATTGAGGGAAATAGAGTGAAAAGCAGAATCCTCTATGTTCCCAGCGCTCCTCAGTGTTCTTTGCCTGGTACATTTAAAACAAGGAAAAGCTGCTGTGGTGCTTCTCCCAGAACTCAGCTGGGGTCCCACCTTGTCTTGGACATTTGATGACTGAGACCTCAGTGTGTCTCTGCAGGGCTGTCCTCCGACATTTAGCCATGGCCAGGCTCTCATCCTAAGAGTCGATTTTGCTGCCCCTTCCCCTGTGGGATACTGGTGGTTTGGAGTGAGGCAGGAAGTGCTGATGGGAGTCCACACCAGCCAGTGGGGGGCTGCTATTGGGTAGTCAGGCTTTCCCGAGGCCCCTAGCAGGGAAGGTTGGGAAAAAGTGGTTGATTTGGCTTTGGGTAGCAAGTGGCCTCAGGAGCCATGGTGGTCCTCCCCTGTGCCCTCATCTAGTACATTCCACTCATCCGCCGTGCCAGGCGGTGCTGCTACCTTGCAGTTAATGCTGTCACTGAGTTAGGACAGTGGATTGTGATGTTAGGTCTCCCGTTGGTTTAATGTTGGCTTTGCAAAAATCTCACCTGGCTTTCCTTCCTCCTCCTTGTGTAACCATTTGGAATCATTTCAGGGTGGACACAAAGGTAATTTGGAGAAAATATTTGTGGTTGTGGTAACTTTCTAGGACCACTGCACTGAAAATGGGAATCTCTCCCCAAAGCCATTGTGCCCTGCTGAACAAACATGTTTGCCTAGAGGAGTAATAGAGCCCATGCTGCCCTGGCCACAGCCTTCTGGTCCAGCCTCAGCTTTCCATCTGCCAGCTGCCCAGCCATGGTGCCTTTTGCCTTGTTTTTTGTGGAGGGTGTGAAGGAGCACTGAGAGTCACCTCCTGGTTCCCAAGACCCTTGGGGGAGTGTTGGCCAGTGCAAGGGACAGCTGGAAATGGGATGAGGCTTGTTTACTCTCCAGGTACCAGCTTGGTGACTGCAGATCTTGACTTGCTACAGAGGGAGACCCCTGAGATGTTTGTAATATTGGAGTAAACATGGTGCCCAGCAGCTGAGGACAGTAAGATGGGACTTCATTTATCTATCCATCCTTCATTCATTCATTCACACTTGAGACTAGTAAGGGTCTAGCTCAGCTGTCAAGGGGGAGTCAGGATTTCAGACATTTCAGTCACAGGAGCTTACTGCCCACTGGAGAAAACCATGAAGAGTGAGGGGGAAAAGAAGTCATCAGATGCTCTGAGGCTATTTTCATGTCAGGATACAGGTTATCACTCACACCAACTGAAGGGAGAACAGACTGCTGTTTGCCTAAGACTTTCTGCAGATGTTTGTGGCCACTGGCCTTTCCTATGTGAGCATGGAAAGTTGGCTCCTTCTCCTGAGTCTCCAGATGAAGTATAACAAAACCCCATGGGCAGGCTGAAGTTGAGTCCTTGGTGGCTAGTGAGCCTTTCATTTCACATCCTATAAGACACTGTCACCCAGCTCCAGCCACAGCACATTCCTTGAAGGCTGGGATGAGGCTCTTAAGCCAGGAGTCACCTTCCCCAAGCCCGCAGTTCCTGTGCACAGTCTGTTGTTGGCACCAGCGTTGTGGGAGCGCACAGACTGTCCAGAAAGAAAAGCTGATGTTGACTGGTGCCCGCTGGAGCCCAGTCTGTTATGAGGAGTGCATTACACTAGTATCACATTTGTCACACAGTCCTTAGGGTGCCCCTGGGATGCCCAGGCATGACAGCCCTCCTCATTTTACTGAGGGGAGAAGGAACTTTCTGCCCCACCCTCCACCCCAAAGAGAGCTGAGCCCAGGTGGGGCATCTGATACCTAATTCCAGGCAACTGCTGATCTGCTGTCACTGTAGATTAATTTGCCTTTTGTAGAATTTTGTGAAATCATGAGTATGTGCTCTTTTTTGTTGTTTGCTTTATTTTGGTCTGAGCTCTTCTTTCATTCATACTTATTTTGAGATTCATGCATGTTGTGTATGTCATTCATTTTTGTTGCTGAGTGATATTTCATTTTGTGGATATACTATGGTTTATTTATCCATTCATGATGGACTTTTGGGTTGTTTAATAATCTGCCAGAGTGTCTTCCATGGTGATTATACCATTTTATGCTCCTACCAGCAGTGTAAGAGTTTCAGTTGTTCCACATCTTGGCCAGCACTTGGTATGGTCAGTCTTTTTAATTTTAGCTATTTTAATAGGTATGTAGTGGTATCTCATGGTTGTTTTAATTTGCATTTCCCTGATGACTAATAATGTTGAGCATCTCTTCAAGTATTTATTTGCGACGCCTATCTCTCATTTGGTGAAAGATTTGAATGTCTGTTAAAATCATTTTCCCGTTGTTTCCCCCTTGGGTTCTTTGCCTAATTATTAAGTTGAAAGAGGTTTTTGTATGTTCTAGAAACAAGTCCTTTCTTAGATATATGATTTGTGTGTATTCCCCCCCCCCCCAGTTTGTGGCTTGCCTTTTCATTTTCGTAACAGTGTTATCTTTTGAAGAGCAAGTATTTTCAATTTTGATGAAATCCAGTTTGTTTTCTGTGTGTTTTGTGCTTTTCATGTCATATTTCTAAAGTCTTTGCCTTTTAAACCCAAGGTCACTAAGATTTTCCTACTGTGTTTTCTTCTAGATAGACATTTTGTAGTTTTAACTCTTATATTTAGGTTTATGGTCCATTTAGTGTTAATTTTTGTTTCTTGTGAAATAGAGATCAAGAGTTTGTTGTTTTGTCTCATTTTTTGTGTATGGCTATCCAATTATTCCACCACTGTTTGTTGAAAGATTATTCATTCACTGTTGAATTGCCTTACTGCTGTTGTTAAGAATCACCTGCCCATGAATGTGTGGGTCTGTTAATGGAGTCTATTCTGTCCATTGATCTGTTTGTCTTTGCTCCAATTCCACATTGTCTTGATTATATAATTCTTAAGATCCGATAATGTGAGTCTTCCAGTTTTTTTTTTTCAAAGTTTGTTAGCTATTCTAGGACCTTTGTGTTTCCATATGAATTTTAGAATCAACTTGCCAACTTCTCCCAAAGACCCTGCTCAAATTTCAATTGGGATTGCTTTGAATCTATAGATCAGTTTGGGGGAGAATTGATATCTTAACAATATTGACTCTTCCAATCCATTAACTTGGTGTACCTTTCCATTAGTTGATGCCCCTTTTGATTTCTCTCAGCCATGTTTTGTTCTTTTCAGTGTTGAGGTCTTAACACATCTTTTGTCATTTATCCATGAGCTCTTCAAATTTTTTAATTGCTATTATGAATGGAATTGGCTTTTAAAATTTCAATTTCTGAATGTTTGTTGCTTGCATATAGAAATACAGTGGAATTTTATATTGGATTTTTATCCTGCAGGCTTGCTAAACTCACTTACTCTTATTTTGTAGGTTCTGTAAGATTTTCCATATAGACTATTCTATTTGTGAATAAAGACAGCTTTACTCCCCGCTTTCCGGATGTTTCTTTCTCTTCTCTCTTCTCCTCTCCTCCCCTCACCCTCCCCTGTTTCTTTTTCTTGCTTTTTTGTACTAGCAAGAATCTCCTGATGAGACTGAATAGCAGTGGTGAGCACACGTCCTTGTCTTGTACCTGCTCCTAGAGGGAAAACATTCAGCCATTCACCATCGAGTATATTGTTAGTTGTGGGTATTATCAGCCTGAGAAGGTTCTCTTCTGTTCCCAGTTTGCAGAGAGTTTTTTATCAGGAATGGATGTCCAATTTTGTCAAAATGTTTTTTCTACATCTGTTGAAATGACCATGAGGCTTTTCATTTTTGGCCTCTTACTATGGCAGGTTATGTTGATTTTTTTAGTGTTATTTTCCTCCCCTACTTGAATTTCTAGTCTCTCTTTTTTTGCTATCTTCATTCCTGGTGAAGGCATGCAGAATTTTCCTATCCTAATTGCCCCACTGCCCTCCCTTGAGCCAGCTGCCCATTTCTGCCCTCTTCATCAATACAACTTGCTAATGGTCTGTTGCATGAAGGCAGTCATGGGCTAACCACACAGGATTAGCAGGTTGGGTTAGTAATGGAACTGTGCCCAGGTGTATAACGGACACCCTGGCTTCCTCCTTGGAGAAATGGCATAGCACCTACTTGGGAGGTCTGTGGTTTCAGGAGAGAACCATGATGTGGTAGGAGACAGAGGCCCACACATCCAGGGTGCTGACACGTGATGCCCAGGCAGTGGGTGCTACCTGACTGCCTCTCTCCAGTAACTTTAGAGCTTGCTCTTTCTTGGGGATATTCACCTACTCAATGCTTCTTCCGTGGAACCTTCAGGACGCTGTTATCCTCCCTAGACTGGCCCCTGCCCAGGGTAGAGCATGTGGACACCTTGCTCTGTGAGCTGTGAAGTGTAGTGCACGCCGCGTGTCTCAGAGGTAGCCTGGGCTCCTGGTGTGGTGGTTCTCACACCTTGTTCTGCAGGATCCTCAGAGGATCTGTGCCACCACCAGGGATTGAGGGGCTGGCTTGCCAACACCTCCCCCTCCTCTTCAACCTCAGCAGCTCTGGTATCTGCTTCTAGGATAGGATGGCCTCTAAAATCAACTTTTTATTAAAATATAGCATATATCCAGAAAAATGCACAGGTCGTAAGTTTTATGTCTTAGTGAATGTTTATTAAGTGAACAGATCTGAGTAACCCCCGCCCAGATCAACCATCAAGAAGTTTTGTCTGCTTTTGAGCTTCCAATTCAATACAGGATGTATTCTTTTGTGTCTGGCCTTTTCCCGGGACCTGTTTTGAAATTTATTTTCGATGTTGTGTGTAGCAGTAGTGTGTTCATTTGACGTTGAATGGATAGACCACGATTTAGTCATCTGTTCCACTGTTGGTGGCCATGTTGGTGGTTTTCAGGTGGGACTGTTCTGAATATGGCTGCCCTGACTATTCTTGGCACAGCATGCTCATGTTGCTCTTGGTCCCCACCCCAGAGTGGAATGGTTGGGTCATAGAGTATGAATGTCCATCTTACATGATGTTTGACACAGTGCACAGACTTTCTTCCTGTCCCATGGATGACAATGTCCTTGGTTCTCTCCATAGTGGCCCCTGTTGTAGGAATGCCCACTGAGAAGTCCCCCACGCCCACTGCTGTTTTTCAAGCTCCACACAGAGCCCAGGAGCTGTGGGGCAGCAGGTGGGAGAAGGGGTGGCCTTGGACCTGACCCCTCGCAAGTGTAGTCTCGTAACAGGCTCCGTGAGTTGAGTGCTTTCCTTTCCTGAGCGCTTACTGTGTGCCTGTAGGAAGCTTCTGTCATCTTCCCACTTGGTGGCTGAGGGAATAGCTGAGTGGGCTGGGTGGGTGGGCTCAGAGCTATCTGCTCACCTCTATGCACAGTCTTTTTTGGTGCCTTCTGCCCTGGAGCACGTGATACAGGGTTCACGTGTCCTGCCTGATGGCTTCTGTGTCATGTAGGACAGGTACACCCACCCTCAGTCACCTTTAGGGACCGGGGAGTTTGTGGATCTCACAGATTTCCTGTTCTGTGGAAGGGGACAAGAGCTCCTCCGTACTTAACTCTGTAACTTGCTGAATGACTTAACCGGTGTGGCCCCCACCCAGCCTCTGGCAGCTCCTGTTACTCTTTTCTTGTCCACCCAGCTCAGGATAGATGTTGGTGACCCTGTGTGGAGTGCCCAGGAAAGTGAGGGCAACTGGACCCTGTGTGCCATTCACGTGTCTGTAACACACTCGTTTTGCTTACCACGTGTTGGTGGGTGTGGTCACTTTTACCCATCGAGGCTTGGCAGCCTCGGGTTCTGGGGCCAGTTCTGGGCTTGAGCCCCCCTGAGAAGGGGTATGTCCTTGGTTCTCTCCCCCATAGTCTTTCTCTTGTCCTGAAGGTGCCTTCATGAGGTTGCCACTTTGGTGCTCCTGGCCGCTCAGCTGAGCCTCAGTTGTAATGTTTCACCTGTTGCTTCTGTCTTTGCCTCTGGCCAGTTCTATCCCGTGCCTCAGGACTGGGCCATATCCAGCCCTTCCTGCATCCTCCAGGTGCTCAGAAAACATTTGGTGACTTGTTGAGGGGAATTCTAGGATGTTGCCTGTTCTCAGGACCCCATAGCAGTCCAGGTGAGCGGACTGGCAGACTCATGGCACTGCACTGCCTTGAAGGGATCTTAGAAACCACAGAGCAGCCTGGAGGAGAGTGCACAGCGCCCACCCGGCCCAGCCTCTGTGGGCAGTGTCCCTGGATGGTGGTCAGTGTGCCATTCAGGGATCCACAAACATGATCTGTGGTTTTGCCAACACTCTGCCCAGGCTCCCCAGCTCACAGAGGAAGAGCTGGGCTCAGGTTGGTGGCTGGTATTAGCTTTGAGTCTGAGTTGGACCAGCACTGGAGACCACGACTGACCCAGCTGATTCTCTTTCCAGCCCCAGTGTCAGGCATTTTCACTGGCACGCGGAAGTGCACGGCTGTCACCTTGCTGTTTCACTCAGCATTCTCTTGGAGGTTGGCCCCATCTCTTCCTAAAAAGCTGGCACGCTCTTGGTTTGAATTGCCCATATTCGGCCCGCGTGTGGGTCGAGCACCGTGCGTGCCCCTCCCATGGGTGTTGGGTATTTCATCTTGTGTTTTCTAACTGGCTGTTCCCATTAGTGCAAGGCTGGGAGGGAGGAAACACCACCTGGCGTGCTGTCATCAGATGCATTGCCCATGGGACCCTTCTGGAGCACGGATGCAGAAAGAAAGTCCTCCGCTTGGCTTTCTGACTTTCCAGTTGAATCAGTGTAGGAATGAACCAACTCCCAGATGACATGTTGAGAACTCTCGTGCTCTCACAAAGGGCCGAATTACAACAAGAATTGTATGCTGACCTGATTCTGAGGTCAGGAGAGTTTAAGTTTGTAGTTTTGTCGGGAATTGCTGCTGGGACAAAGACAGTTTGAGGGCCAGCACTGGAGAGGAGTGCTGCCTCCCCTCCCCTTCCTCCCCCCTTCTCTGCCCCTTTTCATCTGCAAGCCTCTCTCACCTCTACAGGCCTCTCTTGCAGAGGCCCCGTGGATGGTGGCTGCTCATGCTCACTTGCTAATGGGGAGCTCCAGCTGCTGCCCTGGGCACTGGGCCTCCTCTTCCTGGGCTGCGGGTGGGGTGCAGGCAGTGCTCTGCCTGCTGCCTGGGTCAAGTTGCAGCTGCAATTGGCTGCTCTGGCCATGGGCGCTCTGTAGGCTGTCAGCGTACAGCAGTCAGGGCCACGCAGGCGGTAGCCACCCTTCAGCTGTAGACGCTCCCGGGGAGCAGATGGGCCCCACTGGCGAGGAAGTGCTTTAGCAAGTGGTGAGCTTGGTGGCTGCAGCTGAGACACAGCCCCTGCCCCTCTGTCATTCTTCCTCTGAGAAGCTGTGAATGAGACTTCAACCCAGTAGGTGCGAGACTCCTATGGGGTCCTGGTGGGGGAAGGCTCTTTTGCCAGGCCTGAGCGCTGGTGTGGCATCTGCCTGAGGGATGTTCTTCTTGATCCTGCTGGGCTGTGGGACCAGGCAAGGCAGAACAGGGTCAGGAGGCTGCATCTTCCAGAGCTGAGAGGTTGGATTAAGGCACACTGACTTTTCTTTGCTCAGGGAGACAGGGTGGGACATGGGCCGGGTTCTGCCAGGCTCCCTCGGGGATGTGGGTGCCACCTCTTGCACTGACTTGTGGTAGAGGCATTTTGAGTCACAGAACGGCACCCACCTGGGAACATGTGTGTAGAGTTCATCAGAAGCAGGAGGACTTGCTGTGGCTGAAAATAGGCTGGAACCAAATCACAGACACACACTTGCCTGGCAAAGCCCCTTTCATTCACCCGTGTGCATGCCCTCGGCAGACACGACTGACGCCCACTGTGTGGTTGGCAGGACACGGTGACTCAGCCAAGGATGGCCTTACAATGCTCAGCACGTTGAAAGGCTGGAGGTTTGCTTGCTTCTGGGTGCCATCTGTGTCGTGTTTTGGTTTGGAAGGACAGCTTGCTTGCTGATGAACAGTTCCAAACTCTTTTAAGCTAAGTGGTTTTTGTAAATTCTAGTCTAGACTATCCTGCATTTAAATAATAAAAAAAAAAAGATGTGACTTCCACATGATTGGCTTTAAAGTGAACTGTTGACCAGCTTTTAGCCCACTAAGGAGTTGGTGTGGGCTGTGCTGAATAGATGCAGGGCCACAGTGTGATCAGGGGACTGGCTGGACAGGTGGGGCAAATCCATCCTCAGTAGGTCAGTGGGTGCCTTTCACAGGGCTTGGCAGGGAGCAGGCTCCAGTGCATCCTTGTTTACCAAGTGGCCTGCAGCTTAGGGCAAGTGTTACGGGTGGACTGAAGCCCCTGCTATCATGGGTGGATGTGGGATCTCCCTGGCTCTAGCGTACCCTGGGGGGAAGGCAGAGGCAGCTCGGAGACCATCTATAGGTGCTGCTGGGCATGAAGCCACTGGCCCTGTGTGGCTTCCAGGAACTCTTTGTAACCTTCGCATTTCCCTGCTATGGCCAGTCGGGGAGAGTATGTGGGCGGGGTACCAGCGTCACCAGCCTGGTGGTGTCTGGGTGCCCTCCCTCCCTCACCCCACCTAGTCAAGCACTAGCTGGGCTGTATGCGGTGGGCAGACCCTGTGCCAGACTATCACAAAGCCACGCTCTGCTGCCTTCTGCTTTCTAGCTGCATGGTGAGTGCTGTACCTCCATTACCTTCCTTTCTTATCTGTAAAGTGGGATTGCAAGGATGAAAAGCTAGAGAGCTTTGCCTCTGGGGAGCCCAACAAGTGGTGGTCCTGTGAGAGTGAGGCTGGGTTGTGCCTACCCTGGCTGATGCCCTTGGGTCGGACTCAGGGAGTACAGGGTTTCCCCTTTGTCACCAGGGCTGCACAGGTCTGGCTTAATTACCGAGAGATTTGGGATTTTGGGTGACGTGGGAACCTCTGATGCGTGAAGAAAAGGGAGCAGTGAGCGAGGGGCCTTGTAGACTCCAGAGAAGTCTCAGTTCCTTGTTTCACGTCTAGGCTGGAAATCCCCACAGGGCAGTAATTACTCAGAGCCTGGGGTTTACCTATGCAGCCCTTGAATTACTGAGAGGAGGAGACTGGGCTGGCCCTGCCTCTGCACACGGATCCAGGGTCAGACCAGTGATCCAGTTCATAGAACAACTTTCAGATATGTGATGAGAGCCAGTTAAGATAGTTTTTCCAGTGGGAGGTTGGCTTTAA
This sequence comes from Camelus ferus, assembly GCF_009834535.1. Taxonomy (NCBI): domain Eukaryota; kingdom Metazoa; phylum Chordata; class Mammalia; order Artiodactyla; family Camelidae; genus Camelus; species Camelus ferus. Next base: position 17,321,909 of record NC_045717.1, read on the forward strand.
AGATGATTCCACATGCCTGCATAGGCAAGTTGTCTGAAGACAGCCTCCTGGACTCTGGAGAAGCCAGTGGAATGACTGCATCTCAGGGTTGACACGGGGCAGCGTGGCCAGGTGGCCTTGGGAGCGGCCTGGGAAGAAAGGTTCTGAGTGGCCGGGTCCTGCAGCTCAGCTGTGGCTATAGGATGGAAGATCACAGATGTGCCATGCTAGGCAGGAGCTAGGATGCTGTGCTGACTAGAGGTGGGCCGGCTGTGAAGCAGTAACCTTCCCTGGGTTACTGTTGTTTCTTTACCATGTTTTCGCCCTACCCCAACAGGGTGGCCTGGCTGGCACCCCTCTGAGATGCCAGCAGACCCCGGCTGCCCTCTGTCCTGCTTCTAACCTCATCGTCGCATGAGCGCACATATAGTGGTGTCTGCAGGCGGATGAGGGCTTTGTGGCTTGGGGCCTGCCATCATGTCAGAAACCTGGGACCCCTCTTGCCAATTCCTCCCTCCGGGGCGCTCTCCAAAGGGCTGGCACATGTCTGGGTGGGCACCCTCCTGGACCCTGTGGTGTTTTCCTTAGCGGGGGGCAGAGAGCAGGTTTGGCCTTTCCTGCTTGAAGGAGCTTTGGAATCTGTGCACGGCTCCACTTCCGCCCTCTGTGGGCTCTTTGGCAGGGAGGCAGGTACCCACCTCAGAGAACAGACCCCAGGCCTCTTTCCACCCCAGCGGGCTGTTTTTGCACCTGATCTATTGAGCAGCAGCTCAGCAGCCTGCAGGGGCTTGATGAGAAGCTCCAAAGGTTGAGGGTCGCACCAGATGGAACGTGCCCTGTAGTTTGAACCAGGAGTTGGGGAGGAGACGGTGTCACACAGGTGCCAGATGGTGCAGCAGGAAGCTGTGGTGAGGAATTGGAAAACAGGTATTTGCTCACTTCACTTCCACATGGCTTTGGGCTCTCTCATTCCAGATCCAGTGAAATCTCCTACCTGAATGTTAGGTAATGGGTGTATTTTGTAACCTTTTAGATTTGTGGTGAATTTCAGAAACAAAGATAGACTAGTGTAACCATGCTCCCCAGCCCCCCCGCAGTAGATAGATGCCAGTTTACTGCCAGTCAGCACTGTTTCATCTCATCCCTCCTGCCACCCACACACGCACGTGGATTATTTTGTAGCAGATTCCAGGGCACATTATTTCTTCAGTAAATAGTCTAAATCTTGTCGTTAGAAGATGAGGATGAGCAGTGTACCTTTAAGGGTTCCCATAGCGAGCTGGGCTGTGGGGTTCTGCATGGATTCCTCATAGCTCCTGTGTGACCCCTCATGTGGAAGGACAGGGATGTCGCCAGCCTTGGGCAAGAGTGGGAGTGGTGGCACCCTACATTACATGGTCCAGACTCTTACCCAAGCTGCTTCTGAGGGGTGCCATCCTCTCCCTTGGAGAATCCCGTCACCTGTGTGTGTCCAGAACCCCAAATGTCATTGGGTAGGCTGTCTGGAGGAGTGAGTTAGTGAACGCTGAGGGGCTCTCTAGGAACGGAGCCTTTTTTGCTTCCTTTGTGCCTGCTCTTGGTTCTCATGTGGGGGGAAGGGCACATAAGAACCCTGGGAACGGGGTCAGTGGTGAGGAGTGTGTCGTTCCACTCCTGCCCCCCAAGCACATATCCCTGGGCGTCCCCGAGTGTGAGTGAGGATGTGTTCAGTGAGGGTCCTCTCCCCTTACTGAGGTCAGCCAGGAGGAGCCCAGTTTAGGAGGTGCCTGTGTGTTCCATGTGGAGACACCAGCTGCCTCACCTTTCTTTTAGTTCTTTATTTATTTTGGGGACAAGGTAATTAGGTTTATTTTGTTTATTTAATGGAGGTACTGGGGTGCCTCACCTTCTTTCTGCTTGAGATGGATGCTCACTTTCCCATCGATACCTGAATGTCCCTCACGAATCTCTAGTCTAGGATCTGAAGGCCCTCGGTGTGATAGATAGTGGAGTCAGTCCTCCTGTCATCAGCAGGTGACTGTGTGCTCACCTGGGCCACAGCCAGGGCTGCCTGCTGACTTCCCGCCCTGCCTCTGCTCCTCTCTCCCTGCTGCCTGCCCACCTGCCTGCTCCTGCCCTTCCAGAGTGGCCTACCTCTGCTCCTGGCACCTTCCCCCGCCTTGCCACCTTGCGCCTTCCCTGAGGACATTAAGGCATCCGAGTGTGCAGGAGCAGACATTACCACCCTGGAGGGATATTTACTTCCAATTGAGAGGCCACTCAAATAACAAAAATAAATGGGCTGGGATGGTGAGTTCACACAGGAAGTCAGTATTGGTAGAAAGGGGAGGTGACACTTGGCTTCACTAATTATTAAGGAAATGAAAATTAATCTGTATCTGTTGAAGGAGCCCTAATGAGAAGATGCTGCAGGCATTCAGCTGTCCCTCTTGTGTGAATTCTGCCTCCTTTGGGAAAGCCCTTTGGCAAATGGTTTTGGGAGGTGTTTTTTGTTCATTTGCTTGGTTTGGTTGATTTTAAACTGGGAATGAATCCCAAGGGAGATATACAAAGGAGGAAGGGGCCGCGGATGTGCCAGGCTGTTTTTGACAGCAGAAGGCTGTGCATGGCCCTTAGGCTTTCTGACCTGTTGAGCTTCCCCAAAGTCCCCCTTGAGGGCAGCGCCTGGGAGTGGCTCAGAGGCCTCCCCACCCGCAAGGCATGGCAGTGTGTCTGCTGTGATCTTGAGTGAGTGTATTTTCAGACAGACAGGTGCCAATGCTCAGTGACCTTGCCATTGCGGCTGGAGAAGGGGGCAGATCCAGAAGGATGAGACCCCAGGGCGGTCCTGAACATCCAGGCAGCAGGGGCAGAAAGAGGAAGGCAGAGGACATAGCATTTCCCATTGGGCCAAGAGCCTGAGAGCCTCCTTGAAGCTGAAGGTCTCTATGCACACACACCCAAGCAGGCCTTACCCACTCCCCACCCTTGTGCAACTTCCAGGAGGGTCTCCGGCTTTGTGAGGTCTATGGCGCCAGCTTGCTGCCAGCCCCCAGGGTTGCTCAGGTGTTCTGCTCCCCACCCCCACCACCCCCAGTCTGGCAGCAGGACAGTGTCTGCCCAAGGACAAGGACATTCTGTGCTGCCGGCTCGCTCTGCAGGGACTGCTGGTTCAGGAGTGTGTGAGGACCCAGGGCTCTAAATATACCAGGGTGAGGTCACTGGGGTGGAGACAGGCCATGTGGCAAACCCAGGACCCTGCAGGGCCAGAATCCCAGGGCTGGGGACAGGGAACGGGTGGCCTCACTGTCCCTGTGGGACCAGTCTCTTCACTGCCCAGTCTCATCTGCACTGAATCCCTGCCTGTGGCATGTATAGAGGTAGGTAGAGGACTGGTTGTGTCTTCTGTCAGACCCCCCTCCCTTGATGAAGCTTGCAGTAGGTTTTTAGGGCCATCTGGGTATGTTCGTGGACATAGCCCCAGACAAGAACATTGCATGAGGCAAGGCAGGCCTTGGTTGCCAGGGTGCAGATTAGCCCCCTGGCAGGAACAGCTTTGCAAGAGCCCTGTTGGGCAGGTTGAGGTCTACTGTTGTTGCTCTGTGGTCACTGTGCAGTTTATACTCAGAGGAGACAGAAAACCTGGAGTAGGGGTGGGGAGTGATGTCTGCCTTCAGCTGGAAATGGGGCAGATAAGTAAGGAAAGCTGGGACTACACATGGCTCCCGAGGATGTCCATATCCTAGGCCTTGGTACCTGGGTGTGTGGTACCTTACATGACAGAAGAGGCTTTGTGGATGTAATCAAGGGTGCAGACCTGGATTATCTGGGAGGGTCCAGTCTAATTAAATCTTTAGAACAGAGACCTCCTGACTGGGTCAGAGAGGTGCAATGGGAGGGCTCAACCCCATGGCTGACTTTGAAGACAGAGGGAGGGTCCCTGAGCTGGGAAATGCAGGGCCCTCTGGGAGATGGGAATGGCCTTCAGATGCCAGCCAGCAGGAAAATGGGACGTCAGTCCTACAGTGAGGAACTGAATTCAGACAACACTCTGAAGGAGCAGGAAATGGGCCCTCAAGAGCCTCCTGAAAAGGGGGCAGCCTGCCCACACCTTGATCTCAGCCCAGGGAGACCCGAACCAGCCTCCTGACCTGTGGAACCTACAATGATACACATGTGTCATTAAAGCTGCTCAGTTTTTGATCATGTGTGGTCATTTCAGTGACAACAGGAAACTGGTAACACTGCGGTGCTGGCAAGGACATAGGAAACAGGTTTCCCCACCTTTCTCTCCTTTGGTGGGCGAGGAGTGGGAGCAACCTCCCTGGGGGCTCATCACAGTCATTCATGGCCTTTTTTGCCAGAAGCCCCTCTAGCTGCTTTGTGTTAGCTCAAAGTTGCATCTTGAAAAGGTGACTGCAGCCTTGTTTGAAAGGGTGAGTGGAAACAACGAAGTCTCCCCCAACGCAGAGCTCAAGTGAGACCCTCCTCCCATGGGAAAGCTGAGCAAACGGTAGAGGTTTGTGATGTTGGGAGTTTCTGATGTAAGAAAAAGAAAGGCATAGAACCATATTTTGGTTTTTTATTGTTTGATACATGTACACAACAGCTTGTATGCAAGGAGTATTTTCGGAAAAATGCAGGGAACGCTGGAGTGGCTGGGTGGCGACATACCTCTTTGTGCCCTGTCCTGTGCCTGCATAACTTGGTTCTGGTGTGTGTGGGGACAGGGGTAAGTGATGTGTGATTTGGGAGGGGAGAGGGGGCTCCCCCCTCCAGCCAATGCACCAGAAACCTGCAGCTATGGGGGTTGTTGAGCTGCAGAAGTTCTATACCAGTTCTGGATCCAAATCCTTCCCCGGGTGTGCTTTGTCAACATGTCCTCCCAGGTTGAGGCTTGCCTCTTCATTACCAGGGTCATATTTTAATAAACAGAAGTTCTTAACTTTGGTGAAGCCCAGTTCATCAGGATTTCTTCTTGGACAATTGGTGCTTTGGGGCTCCTAAGAAATCTTTTGTCTATACCCGAAGGTTGCAAAGATACTCTCCTGTTTCTTCCAGAAACCTTAAGAGTTTTTGCTTTCACATTTAGGTCTGTGATTCATTTTGAGTTAATTTTTGAGTATGCTCTGATGCTTGGTGTAAATGGAATCAACAGTATGTATTTTCTGTGACTTTTCTTCCCCTGCGGTTGGAGTTTCATCTTGTTAATGCACTGAAGTTGCAGTGTGCTCGTTTCCAGGGTCTTGAATTTCTCAGTCTGTTCCTTCAATGCTTGGAAGATATTAGTGTCATTATAACATGTGACCTCATGACCTGCACCTTTCTGTGTCATCGTATCTGTAAAATGTGATAGTAATAGTACCTTCCCCTTGGGGTTGTGATAATTCAACAAAGTAGTGCTATATGGAAACAGACCTTGGTAGAAGAGGGCCGGGCTCATAGCAGGTATCATACAAGGGGCAGAATTGCTTGGTCATGAGATGTGCACGTGTTCTACTTGATTAGACACAGCCCATGGCTCCCCAGAGTTGGCTGTGCCCCAGAACTACCTGGTATTGTCAGATCACATTTCTGCTGGTTGGGTGTGTGTGCAGTGCAGCCACTTGTGGGTTCCAGTCTGTATCTCCTGATGACCAAGAGAGCTGAGCACCGCTGCACAGTCTCCTGTTCTGCCCAGTTCCCATTTGTGTCTCCCAGCCCAAGTTCTCTGTTCCTGTGGCATTGGTCTCCCAGTGTGTAACTTGTGCTCTCCTTATGGTGTCTTTGGATAAACTCTAAAGATCTCGTTAATGTAACCAAATTGATTGGATTATTATGTATTGCTCTTTTAAGCTTGGTGCATTTTATTTGTTGACTCCTTCAGCTTCCCCCATCCGCAGTCAGATAACAGAGTTGGGTGCATCTCCCGTATCAAAAGCTGATCTTGTTTCATAATCGGCTGTGAATTTCCGTTGTGTGACAGCCACTGGGGCAGGTGGGCGTATACACGGACAGACTCATGGTAAACTGTACACCATACACTAGAGAAGGCAGACGGGAGGGTGTGCACTGAGTGGCACGTTGGCCCCTGGGAGCAGGTAAGAAACTGCATGAAGTGGGGATTTTGGTGATCCTGGCTCCACTGGCTCTTGGGGAGGGAGAGTTCTGGAGCAGGCTGGGACGGGCAGAAGTGCCCAGGGTCTAACTAGCGGTTCTTGTTTTGCAGATCCGGAACATGGTGGCGGTGCAGGAGGTCATCTCCAGCCTGGAGAAATACCCCATTACCAAAGAGGCACTAGAGGTAAGTGTTCCTGGCCCAAGCACTAGGGAGGGCAGTGTGGGAGGGGCCAGGGCTGCTGCAACCTTTCCTGGCTTCTTGGAGCCTCAGAGCCTTTGCTCACTGGCCAAGTGAGGCCTTAAGAGGAGTGAGTGAGGGGGCGTGCCCTCCTGGCCTTCACTGTGCCAGCCCATAGCACATGCTCCAAGAGCACCATCTTCCCAGGGCACTCGTAGGAACTGGGTGGCTTTAGTCCCAGAGCTGGGCCTGCTTTCTCTGCAGGAGGCCCTGCACACTTGGGTGGTTCCAGTACGTGATGCTAGCAAAGCACCCTTTCAGTGGCTTTGATGATCCACACCCTCCAGGAGCTGGGGACCTGCAGGATGATGCTCCTGAGAAGGCCACCTGTGGCCCTGGGACCATTAGGCCTGAGGACTTGGGTTTGAGAATTTAAATGCCACAAAGGACCCAAAACCTCAATAGGTTTTCTGTGTGGGAAGCCAATGGTTTAGGGACAGTGGAGCCATTTCACAGATATGGGGCCCCTCCCACCATTTCTGGCTCAGCTCCCTTTTCGTGGGATGTCTCTGTCCTACAAGTGTGTCATTGTCTCTTTCTGTTTGTAGGAAACGCGACTTGGGAAGCTCATCAACGACGTCCGCAAGAAAACGAAGAATGAGGAGCTCGCCAAGCGGGCCAAGAAGCTGCTGCGGAGCTGGCAGAAGCTCATCGAGCCTGTGCATCAGAATGAGGCTGCGCTGCGGGGGCTGGCAGGCGCCGCCGGCTCAGCCAACGGGGGTGCCCATAACTGCCGGCCCGAGGCAGGGGCGGCTGGCCCGCCCAAGAGCATCCACGACCTGAAGAACCGCAACGACATCCAGAGGCTGCCCGGACAGCGGCTGGACAGGCTGGGCAGCCGCAAGCGCCGAGGGGACCAGCGTGACCTCGGCCACCCTGGACCACCACCCAAGGTCTCCAAAGGGAGCCATGACTCCCTGGTACCCAACTCATCCCCCCTCCCCACCAACGGAATCAGCGGGAGCCCTGAGAGCTTCCCCAGTTCCCTGGACGGCAGCGGGCACGTGGGCCCTGAGGGCAGCTGCCTAGAGCATGGCGAGAACGACAAGCACAGCGGCAAGATCCCCGTCAATGCCGTGAGGCCGCACACCAGCTCCCCGGGCCTGGGCAAGCCCCCCGGGCCCTGCCTGCAGACGAAGGCAGCAGTGCTGCAGCAGCTGGACAGGATGGACGAGACTCCAGGCCCCCCACACCCCAAGGGGCCGCCTCGCTGCTCTTTCAGTCCCCGGAACTCACGGCACGAGGGCTCCTTTGCTCGGCAGCGGAGCCCGTACACATACAAGGGCTCCGTGCCCAGCCCCTCGCCTCGACCCCAATCGCTTGATGTCACGCAGGTGCCATCACCGCTTCCGCTGGCCCAGCCGTCCACGCCCCCAGTGCGGCGACTGGAGCTGCTGCCCAGTGCAGAGAGCCCTGTGCGCTGGCTGGAGCAGCCTGAGGGCCACCAGCGACTCTCAGGGTCGGGCTGCAAGGCGGGGCTGCCCCTGGCGGAGCCCCTCCTGCCCCGGGCAGGCTTCTCCCCGGACTCCTCCAAGGCGGACAGCGATGCTGCCTCCTCTGGTGGCTCGGACAGCAAAAAGAAGAAGAGGTACCGACCTCGTGACTATACGGTTAACTTGGACGGGCAGGTGGCCGAGGTGGGCGTCAAGCCTGTCCGGTTAAAAGAGCGGAAGCTCACCTTTGACCCCATGACAAGACAGATCAAACCTCTGACCCAGAAAGAGCCAGTGCGGGCCGACAGCCCTGTGCACACGGAGCAGCCCAGGACAGAGCTGGACAAGCCCGAGGCCAAGGCCAGCCTCCAGAGCCCCTTTGAGCAGACGAACTGGAAGGAGCTGTCACGCAACGAGATCATCCAGTCCTACCTGAGCCGGCAGAGCAGCCTGCTCTCGTCGTCGGGCGCGCAGACCCCGGGGGCTCACCACTTCATGTCTGAGTACCTGAAGCAGGAGGAGAGCACTCGGCGAGGGGCCCGGAAGCCGCACGTGCTGGTGCCTCATGGTCCGCCCACTGACCTCCCAGGGCTGAGCCGTGAGGTCACACAGGATGATCTGAACAGAATCCAGGCCCACCAGTGGCCAGGGGTGAACGGGTGTCAGGACACACAGGGTAACTGGTATGACTGGACACAGTGCATATCGCTCGACCCGCACGGCGACGACGGGCGGTTGAACATTCTGCCTTATGTCTGCTTGGACTGACCGGCCTGTCGGTCTCTAAGTGCATTCCCACCTCACAGTCAGCCGTGGAGGGCGGGCGGCCGGCCGGCCAGGGCCCAGCCGCCTTCAGTGGTTGGGAATCCAGGGAGTCCGGCCCGGGGCGGGAGGGAGGGGGCGAGAGTCTCTAGGTCTCTCCGTGCTCTTCCCTCAAAATTCTCCTTCTTTTGTGAAATGCTGCTACCAGTTTACTAACAAAATTGCAAAGGAAGGACCGCGTGAAGGAAGGCCAGCAGAGTGAGTTCAGAACTCTATAGCAAACCAGCTATAAAAAGTGAGAGTCCCCCACCCCTGAAGAGGTGCGGACATTTCCCAGCCCCCGTGAGCTGGGACCTCAGTTGCAGGCAGGCACAGAAAACCTGTGGGAGAGGTTACCTTTAACACAGCAGCAGAAGCACGCATCTCATCTCTTTGCATTTTCTGTTTTTTAACATGGCCCTGAGTGTTTGAGGCAGTGGGCACAGAGGTTTGCACCCCTCCTGGCCAGCTTTTCCATCACGGTGCCAGAAGCTTCTTAGCTGTAGTGAACTGCTGGCATCAGGCAGGCCAACTGGCCAGCCCTGTTTGACCCACACTTCATGGGCATCCACACATTTGTATCTGGTTTCAGTTAAAACCCAGTTTTTGAAGAAATGCTGCAAAAATTTAAGTTTTCTAGAGTTTATTTTACCCTCCTCTTTCATCTGACTACCAGACGAGTAAGTTTCCTTTGTTTTCCCCTCTTCATTTTCCCCTTCCTGCAGATATCTAGAAAAGTTCACCTTTCTAGAGTCCCCTCCCAAAAAAAACACAAAAGTAACTGCGGGTGCTACTGGTGTGTAAGCTGTACTGTTGGGCGAGAGGAGACCTGTCTGTACGCTGGAAACACTCATAACCATTCCTTTAGATTCGTTTGCCTTATGGTTATTTGTCATAAACGCGATTTGCAAAAACAAGGAGCCTTAGTGAATGTACAGTACCTAGACTTCTGTGTTCTCAGGACGCAGAAGGGAGCAACTTTGCTATTTGGTCCAGTAAGTGGACACCTTGTGATATAAATGTGGAAATAAAAAAAAAAAAACATTTGCACAAACCAGTCTGAGAATTGTTTTTAATTTGGTCCTCTACAGCCAAATCAGCCCCTTTGGATTTTGGATTAGCCAAGAAGACCTAGACCCCCTGCCCAATGTTTGGGCCCCATAGCTAGCCAGACTGTGGGGAAGTGGGCAGGGCAAAGTCACCAAGTCAGTCTATTAGCCTTCTGCGTTTAAGTTCACCTCCACCTTGCCTTTGATTCATTCAGGACACAATGCCTCCCACCTCTGGGGTCACCTGCTAGCTTTGGGTGACAGAGACCAAGCGGCCACGTCAAGGAATGTTATCCTGTATCCACCCAGACCTCACCTTCCCCAGAAAGAGAAGCCCTCCCAAGCAGGCTCAATGACCCAGGTCTCAGCGACCTTGTCATACCTCCTAATATATTTTTAGTTATTACATGGCATAACTTGGCAACCCACCCCTTAGCCCCGGCCGCAGGCTGTCAGCTCCCCATGCAGGCCTGGGGCTGTCTTAGTATCTAGCTGGGGCTGACTTAAAAAAAAAAAAAACAAAAACTCCCTTGACTGTAATGTTATCATCTTTTCACTCTTCCCCCTCGTCCCTGAAACCATAAGCTAAGACTTTGGTTTTCTAGTGTTTTCACTCTAGAATAGGTCATCTTGTCCATGTCTGCTTAATTTCACAGATTGAAGAAGCAACTACCCCTTCAGAGGGGCAACCCCACAGGGCAAACCAAGGGATCCAGGAATATTCAGTCAACCCAGAATCACAGTTTCAAAGCCAGTGGAGATTTCTGACATAGCCTTGCTGCAGGACACACCATCTCCTAGGAAAAGTGAGTGAAGTGGCTTTAAGGGCAGTCTGAGGTTGAACGCTGCCCCTGCCATCTACCAGCTGTATGACTCTGGGCTAATTACTTTAATCCTATGCACTTATCCCAATTTGGGAGATGTAAGCGCTACCCCAGAGTCGAAGTTAAATGATCAAATTTTTAAAAAAATGTCAGCCGGACCATCTGTGCTGTGGAATAGTAACTAGTTTCCTAACTCCACTGTGACTGTTTTCTTACTTGTAATGTGGCTGGCTGGCGGGTGGGTGTCCCAAGGAAATGACATTACTTTGTGACACTGTGACAAAGGGTCACAGGCACCGCTGGAAGATATCAGGGTGCAGGTTGGTGTTCTATGAGCATCTCCTTTTCAGAGACCTGGGCTTTGGGGCAGGTTACTGCTCCCCTGCCCCCTGCAGGGACCACCTCTCCTGTGTCTAGTAAGCCCTAGCGTACAGATATTGTCTGCCTTTGAGAACACAAGGTTAAGCTAAGACTTCCCCCCAACATTTTGGGGATCAAGTTGGGTTGCCGCTTTTTAATTTGCCAAATAAGGACATGGTAGAAGGGAATTTTTTAACACTCCCTATTTTCCCAAAAGCGGTAAGTAACGTGATTTTTCGAACAAAGCCCTTTATGTATAAGATGATCTTGGTGAAAACACCGTCTTGTTTTCCTCGGTCGCGGCCTGGGGCTGCTCTATCCCCTCTCCTGCAGATCCCTAGAGACCGGTGACTTAAGAGACTGCCGTTATCACGGCTCCCAGATTGGCCGAAGGACCTCAGCCACGTCGCTTCCCTTCTCTGGGCTTCGGTACGTCGTTCTGTGAAACGAAGATGGTAAAACCTACCGTACAGTGCTCGTGGTGGTGGTGTGGTGGTGAATGTGCTCCCGAGGGCTCTGGGCTGGCTCCTCTGTTGGAGTCCGGCCACGGGAGTTCGCTCCCGGTTTGCAGAAAGAATTTAGCCCATGGAGAAGTTTTCACAATTCGATTTCTCTCTCTGAAAGGCCTGGTCTTTCATCTTCGGTGTCCGCCGCTGGCCGTCAGGAATCTGGCTGGAGGATATCGATGCAGCGCGGACATCGAGGTTTGACCTGCGAGCTCGATCGCCCGCTCACAGACGCCGACCTGGCGGGGCCCTATCTCTCCCGCCCGCTCTTCCTGCTTACGCTCTGTGCTCTAAGCTCCGGCCCCTGGCCCTCCGGGCCAGCCCACAGCTAGGGGAATACCTGCTAGGCTCCGGGTCCCCGCTTCTTTCTTCCGTTTCCGGGATAGGCCCCGCCCCCTCCGGAATCCACTCGTAGCTGGGCAGAGCTTTTGCTGGCTACGTGGTGGCGGGCGCGTCGGCCGGCGCGCATCGGTGACGACAGCGGCGGTGGCCAATGGAGAGCGGCAGTGGCCCGAGTGCCCGCCTCCGTCCGGCTCCGCCCCCGCCCGGCGTCGGGCCGTCGGACGGGCGGGAAGGGGCGGCCGCTCAGGAAGGATGGCGACGGCGGCGGCGGCGGTGGGAGTGGGCGCGGGAGCTGGGGGCGCAGGAGCGTCGGGAGGCGGCGGCGGGGCGCGCGAGGGCGCGCGGGTGGCGGCGCTGTGCCTGCTGTGGTACGCGCTGAGCGCGGGGGGAAATGTGGTCAACAAGGTGATCCTGAGCGCCTTCCCATTCCCCGTGACCGTGTCGCTGTGCCACATCCTGGCGCTGTGCGCGGGGCTCCCGCCTCTGCTGCGCGCCTGGCGCGTGCCCCCAGCGCCGCCTGTCTCGGGCCCTGGGCCCGGTCCGCATCCGTCGCCCGGCCCGCTGCTGCCGCCGCGCTTCTACCCGCGCTACGTGCTGCCGCTCGCCTTCGGCAAGTACTTCGCGTCAGTGTCTGCGCACGTCAGCATTTGGAAGGTGCCCGTGTCCTACGCTCACACCGGTGGGTGCCACGGCTGGTTTGGGGGGCGGCGGCCTGGGCACGGCGCCTGGGGCTTCGGCACTTGGGTAGGAGTGCATCATCCAGGGTGCGCCCGACGGCCTGGATTGCCCGGCCGAGAAGTCAGCTTCTGTCTCGAAGGCGATGGAGGCCGCCAAGGCTTTTAGCAGGAGCGGGACACGCACAGGGGTTTTGGAGAGGGACAGGGATGAGAAGAAAACTGGAAGATGAGCAGGAAGTATCAGAATTATTGGGTTGCGGGAAAGCCCCACAGAAAGACGAGAGCTGAAGTGGTCTCAGGCTGCCAAGACTTCCTGCCAGGCCAGTGGAGTCAGAGGGTCCCAGGGTGGGTTCTAGGTCTAGAGTGGCTCCCTGAACGCCCCTTACTTCTCTTTACAGTCAAGGCTACCATGCCCATCTGGGTGGTCCTCCTGTCCCGGATCATCATGAAAGAGAAACAGAGCACCAAGGTAACCTAGGAGGGCCCTGGGCAGGTGGAGGCCCCAAGGGCTTACCGGCTGTTGCCCAGCTGGTGACGTGGTCCAGGTTGCTGGCATGTAGCCTGCCTGGCTTCCTGTCAAATAAGGAAGTCAGCTTAGAGACCTCTGGTGGCCCTTTAGCTGCTAATGTTCTGGAATCACCCTGGGGGCAGTGATGTGTCGGGTGTGTTCCTTAGTTGTCTCTGCTGTATGGTCTCAGGGATGCTGCCACCCATCTTAGGTGCAACGTTCCTCCCTGTTTTGATTCCCTACCTGGAGTTGCTGGTAGACAACTTGGATAACTTGGTCCCATCTTGGCCAGACACCCCATGCCCCTCTAGTGGGATCAGGGCTGGAACCTCTGACTCCTTTCTGGAACGGAACTCTCACAGAGAGTTCCATGTCTTTGCAAGAGATAGCTGCCAGGTTGGGGGCTTCTAGGGTCAGAAGTGAGACGCTAGTCAGAGGAGTCTGATTTTGGCAAAAACCCAGCAGAGTCTTTGAAATAAAAACAGCCAGGAATTGTGAATGTCTGGAAATGGAAGTAAAAGCAACACGCAGAACCCAGAGCTGCACAGGGAAGATGCTTTGGGCACAATCCAGGGTCTGTTCCAGATGCCAAGCCAGGGTATTTCCTGGCTTGGGGCGAGAGAAGCTGTGGTTTCAGCCAGAGACAGCCTTGCCCTGTGTCCTTAAGTGGAAGTGGGACTCCTGTTGTCCCAGCTGGAATCCATTTCATGCTGGACAGAGCTCCTCTTTTCTATGTGGTCAGTTTCTGGCATTCTGTATTTTATGTAACTTAGAACAGTGGTGCCCTGGATCAGCTTATAGAAATTGGGCCACCTCTGGCTGATTTTTTCCTTTCAGTCAATCTTTTCCCCTGCAAGATCTGGGTGTACTCTGCAGCCTACCCCCAGGGTGACGTCAGGTGTGACTTGTCTCCCCAGGTCGGAGTTGTCCGGGAGGTGTGCAGGTGCATCTCTCGATATCACATCGTGTTTATCAGGTTTCCTGTTGTAAGGGACATTGTACCTAGCTTGGGCAAGGAGCCAGAACCTTACACAGTGAGGAAAGACAGGGCAATGGCTTAGGCAGGAGACTAATAAGAACGATAGTCATTATGGCCCCACCCTATCCAGATAAAGTGGGTAGTCATTCCTGATCTCAAGGGAAGAAATAGGACTTCAAAAGGGAGAGCCTGGGAGCTGCAGCAAGTAGTGGGGGAGCTGAAATTCCAGAATTTAGAGCCCTTGCTCTGCCCTTGCAGTGGTGGGGAGGGCTGTGGAAGGCCTCACCACCCCCTCCTAAAAAATCCCTGAAATGCTGTAAGAGTCTCCTTGGTAGGAGAGGATGAGCCAGGAGTACGAAGAGCTAAATGTCAGGGATGGGTCCTATTTCTCTGGAAGTTGGGAGCCAGTTTAGCCACCAGAGTTCAGGGGCCACTCCATGCACCAGGCCCTGGAAAGCTTGGGCATTCTGGAAGGCCTCCTATACCAGCATTCGTTACTCATTCTTTCAGCCAGTGGTAACTGGGTGTCTGCCGTGTGCTGGGCACCAGGGTAGAGCAATGAGTGAGGACCTGCCCTAAAGTTAGGAGCGCAGAGACACAGACATGCAGACAATGTGATGGGCATTTAAAGTGGGTGGAGAGCGCTGTTCCTAGAACATGCAGCGGAGGAATCTGAGAACGTCTAGGGGCTGGGGGAGCTGAAGAAGGTGTGGGGAAGTGGGTCTCCACCAGGGAAAACTGCCTGAAATAAGGGACCTGGCCAGCATCTCGGAGGACTGAGGTTTCTGACCCTGGTGTGTGGGTGGTGGCAAGTGCACAGGTCCCATTAGGACCAGCCCCGGTTTGTGGTCCTGAGCAGGGGCTCTTAATGGGGGTGATGGTATAGGGGGCGGGGCTGCCCACGGTGACACAGCGCTGCCCTCAGATCCTAGGAGAACCATCGCCCCTCCCCTTCCCAGTGTCAGCGTCATAGCTAACACCTTTGGTGGGTGGTGTCCCTTTGGTGAGGGAGAGGAGCAGCTGAGGCTTTCCTCTGGTTGTCTGTGTTGGGCATCCCAGCTGCACCCTGGCCCATCAGCCCCTCCTGCCCTCCCCACGCAGGTATACCTGTCACTCATCCCCATCATCAGCGGTGTCCTGCTGGCCACTGTCACCGAGCTGTCCTTCGACATGTGGGGGCTTGTCAGCGCCCTTGCTGCCACGTTGTGCTTCTCGCTTCAGAATATTTTCTCCAAAAAGGTATTCGGGCACCATCTAGGGTGTACCTGGTGTTTCAGGGGTGGGGTGCGGGTGGCGTCTAAAAAAAGTGGCCAAATAGGGATTTCTTCGGCATTGGAACTAAAAATAATCCTGTTGCCCTTCTGCTAGTTTTCCTCTGTTGTTTTATTTTTAAAATAGGTTTTGTGTGTTTTATTACAAAGTTCACATAGGTTCAGTGTAAAAATAGAGAAAAGCCCAAGACAGAAAAAAAAATCAGAAAACTTACTGAGTACATACTGTGTGTGTGCCAGGCACCAAAGTAGGTGCTGGAGACAAAGAATCCCAAGAAACCTGCCCCCTCCCAGAGGTTTCCTCATTACTGAGGAAAGTCGCCGTACTGTCCCCTAAAGAGAACTACTGTTAATGCTGGGGATTTTTTCTGCACAGTTTTTAGAGTTGTATATTATAGATACGTTTTAAATTTGGCTTTGTTCATTTTCTGTTATAACGTCACATTCCCCCATACCATTAAAAATTATTGCTCTTAACTCCTGTCATAATCACACTCTTTTCAGGTACCACAGTTGACACAGTCAGTTCCTCTATTGCAGATGCAGGTTATTCCCAACTGTTCACTATAAACAATACAGTAATGAACATCTTTGTGCATAATGTTTTTTCCTTCTCAAGGTTATTTCCTCATGATAGGTTTACAGTTCTTGGGTCAGAGGGTATGAGATGTTTATGGCTCTTGATATACTGTGTCTGGTTGTATTCTGGAACTACATACCAAACTAGATATTAACCAGCGCTATTTCAGAGTGCCTGTTTCACTGTAGCTTCACCAGCATTGAATGTTGCTGTTTTTTGGAGAGTTTGTTTGTTTGTTTTCTTTTCTCGGTCCTTCATGTATGAAACATCATGCTTGTTTTGGACATGGGCTGTGTGTCTCAGCATAAGTGCACTTGCAGGTTTGGCATCAAGGTCAGGTGTCAGGGTTGATGTACAGCTACCATGTTTGGGGCCTGGGTGAGTGGAGCCCCTCTTGCCACTTGTCATTTTGATCAGCTTTTAAAGAGGTTTTCTCTCTTCAGGTGTTACGAGATTCGAGGATCCACCATCTCCGGCTGCTGAACATCTTGGGCTGCCACGCCATCTTTTTTATGATCCCCACGTGGGTCCTAGTGGACCTCTCAGCTTTCCTGGTTAGCAGTGACCTGGTGAGTTGGGCTGTGCCAAGAACATACCCTTTTCTTGCCTGGTTCTAGAGGAGGTGCTTTGTCAGGGAGTTACACCTCTATATTTACTTAGCCCTTCTAGCACTCAGCTCCTGGGTGACTCACATGTGTGCAGTCGAGGAAGTCAGCTTCTCATGTGTTTCCTTCTCTATCACGCTGCTTCCCAGCTGCTAAGAGCTGCGGTATTTGTGCCAGTGGCTTCAAGGAAGAAAAAGATGCCAGCTGGCATGGGCTACTTTCCTGGCCTGACTGGTTCAGATCTCACTTTGTCTTTTGAAACCTCTGCTTGCACTGCTCGAGTCCTTTGTTAGTTGGTATCCTCTCTGTATTTCCAGTGACTCCAGATGTAGTCATAGCCATCTAAGCACAGGAAAGAGCATCTTCCCACCACCTGCAAGACCTGCCTCCAGAGCCTGATAAGAAGGAGGTGGGCATGCTTCCTCCAGGCTTGAGTTACAAGGAGTAAATGTTTATTAGGGCATAATGAGGTCTGACTGCTTTCTCCATGTTGGTCTTTAATCCTTCGCACCACCTGTGGACACAGTGGAGGCCACCTCTGGTTTTCCGGTGAGGAAAATGTGGCTTTGTGTTCCTTCCACATTGATTAGCTGTAAATTTTCTGTAATGATGTTCTTTCCATCATCAACCAGGATTAGTTTGTTACCTGAAAGTGCAGTATGCAAGAAGCAGTTGAATCCTTCTCTATTCCTTTAATCGCCAGTTTTCAGAGTAGAGTCAGAGCTTACTTCAGATGTTGCCCAGTGAGTTGAGGGTTTTTTGAATGCAGGAGGGTTCTTTTATTTATTCATGTTTCAGTATCTTTGTGAACTCGTGTCTGTCTGTTGCAGATTTTTTTTTTTTAATATTCAGATTATCTTGTCTGGGCTGATGGAGTCATTCCTATTGGCTCCCTGCCCTTCTGATAACACTTAGCAGCCTTTGGTAGCTTTTGGTCCAGCAAGATGTCCTCCCTCATCTTGTGCACCTCCCATCCCAGACCTACAATCAGCCACTCCTTCAGGGACCCAGGGTGCTTTTCGCAGAGAGAGTGGTGTTTAGAGATACCATGTGAATGCCATGTGTGCTTACTGCTGTTGGGTTGTCATTGCTTTTAAGCCTTTGCATTGAAAAACTAAGGAAGATGTATTTGGTGGCAGAGGGGAGAGTTCATCCCAATTCATCCTTGTTCCAGTTTAGCATTACAGGATTTATCACTGCTTTGACTTTTTTATTTGTACGTTTTCTGGTACACTTGGTTTCTCACAACATTTCTCATTCACATGTACTACCAAGGTAGTTGTGCACATGATTCTCCCGTATACATAGATAATAGCTTCAGAGTGAGAATCCCCATGGGACAACTGCAGGGAGGGTACTGGGAAATGGTTAAGATTTCTTTGCAGCTTTGTTTGTCCTTAAAACAGGTTTCATTAAAGACGTACAACTGAAATACTGTGTTCTAAGGGCACTTGAAATAACTGTTTTCACAACATGCATGTGTCACCAACTTTTTGTGCAGTTGAGTTCCTTTACTTCCATTTGTTTTCAATTTTTAGGCAATATTTTTTCCCCACTGAATACGTCAAACCTTTATATTTACAAATCCATACGATATGACAGGGTTTATTCAAAGAAGTCTGGCTTCAGTCCTTGGTGCCTCCACCCTCCCCCCATCCCAGACTTAGCCATTTTTATGATCTTGGTTGACCCTCCCAGTGTTTCTTTTCTCAAACTTTAGTAAATTTGTATATACAATCGGCCCTCCATAGTCACAGGTTTCAAGCGCTTGTATTCAACCGAGGAAGGAAATTTCAGCCCTTGGTTGGTTGATTCTGCAGATGTGAAACCCACAGATAAGGAGGGCTGACTCTATAAATTGCACTGTGCCATTTCATACAAGAGCCTTGAGCATCCTCAGATTTAAGGGCTCCTAGAGCCAATCCCCACAGATAAGAAGGGCCAGATGTATTCATACCTCCCTCCTCCTTACACAAAAGGTGACTTTTTAGATATTTAGAAAAGAGTGTCTTGCACTTTTCACTCAGTAACATGTCCTGGAGATCACTCCATACTGACCTATTAGTTCTTCCTCGTCGTCCCTTTTATTGGCTGCATGATATCGTCCGTAGGTTTGATATCCGTTCTTTTACGCTGTTCTGTTACACTTCACCAGTGTCTGTGTGTACACATGCTCGCTGACACATATATGCAGGCTTTGCTTTACTCTCTTTGCTTGGCTTTCTCTTGTATTTAGGACTTGTTTCCATTTTCTTCTAGTAATGACCTTTCTTGCATTACCTTTGGTAACCTCTTTTCTCATTGAGGCCATATATTTCTTACCTCGATGGGGCCCTTGTGCATTTTTATGGCAGCCCAGGAGCACACGGTATTCCCAGTGCTGCAGCCTGAAGGTGGCGTTCCTCTCGGGGCCTCTTGACTCTGCCCTGTGTCTCCCACAGAGGCCAGGCGAGTTAGCTCTGTCACAGTGCAGTGCTCTATAGTGGGAGAGAGGAGGCTCAGGTCGGAGACCATCAGCTGGGCTCTGCCACTCTCCCCGTGACCAAGAATTAAAGGCTACAATGGGCAGTTCTCAGATGTGCCCAGCCCTACTGCCAACAACTCAGCCAAAGCCAGGCACAGGTTGCTGGACTCTGGAGTAGGTGGCCTAGTGTTAAACCTTGGATGGGGTGCGAGAAGGAGGTAGTTGACAACTGTAAAAAAAAAAAAAAAAAAAAAAAAAGGGAAAAAAAAAGTAAATGGGAGCAGACTGGCTGGGGAGAAAACCAGACTTCAAAGTCCCGCTGAGCCAGCTGTGAGGTTGCCTTTCTTTTGCCTCCTGTATCCAGCCTGGACTCGACGAGGCAGCTCAGAATGCAGAAGTGGGCACTGGGTGAGAGCAGCGCGAGAAGCCCTCTGTGCTGGCTTGCGGAGGGGAAAGGAGGTTCCTGATGCTCAGAGAGAGTAGAGGGAATCCCCTGTTTTCCCTGTTTCCTCTGTTCTCTCGCGTCCTGGGCCCCCAGCTATCCCACGGTGGTGGCGGTGGCAGGGTCCCCCAGGCACCTGGGATGCTGATTAGCCCCTGTTGCATTTTTTTCTCTCTTCATCCTCCCACTGCTTGGCCCCCGAATGGAGGAGCAGTTATGGGAAGGACACAGCAGAGTTGGGTAATCAAGCTCAGCTTTCTGAATGCAGGACTGAAAAAGGGATCCCTAGGTAACCGGACAGCACCAAGGAGATCATGGAGAGGAGGAATCTGGCAAAAGCGACCTTATAAAACACCAGGAAATCCTGGGCTCACCCATGAGCTGCCCATGTGAGGATTTGATCCTAACAGCATGCCAAGACAGGAGAGACTGCTACCCAGGACTAAGCCTGACCACTGGTAGCACACGCTCAGGACAGAGCCATGTACCACTGAGAAGGCTCTGAAAACAAAACTGACATTGGAACTGCAACCCACAGAGGCTGGTTGAGCTTGTAGCCTGGACCCAGGTGAGTCTGCTAAAACAAAACATTGACATGCCCCAAAGAACCTAAACAAGACTCAAGGCCTTATAATATTCTAAATGTCCAAGATATAATCCAAAATTACTTGGCATACAAAGAACCAGGAAAATTTCAAGTCTTGGGGGGAAAGATAATCAACAGATGCCAACACTGGGATGACCCAGATGATAGAATTACTGGACAAAGACTTTACGTTTTTTTCTTTTTAAATTGTGGGTTAGGTAATTAGGTTTATTTATTTATTTATTTTAATAGAGGTACTGGGGATTGAACCCAGGACCTCATGCATGCTAAGCACACACTCTACCACTGAGCTATACCCTCCCCCCCAGACAAAGACTTCAAAGCAGTGATTTATAATCATGCTGCAAGAATGCTCTTGAAATAAATGAGAAGAATAGAAGATAGAAAGAAGAACCAAATGGAAATTTCAGAATGGAAGAAACAACTTAAAAACTCATTGGATGAGCTCAGTAGTAGAATGGAGATGCCTGAGGAAGGCCAATAACTTAAAGATAAATCAATAGAAATTATCCAGTTTGAACCACAGAGAGAAAAAGGTTAAAAGACAAAGAAAAAAAAATACTGAGAACAGCCAGAGAAAAATGATGCATTATTTATAGGAGAACAGCAATTTGAATGACTGCAGGTTTCTCATCAGAAACTCTGAAAACCACAAGTAGGATAACATTTTTAAAGTATGAAAGTAAAGAGCTGTCAGCACATAATTCTGTATTCAGAATCTTCAAAATCAATAGAACTATAGAAAATCAGTAAGAATAAAGAACCAAACAGCACTGTCAACCAACTGGATATCTCACTGACATTTATAGAATAGCCAGCAACAGCAGAATAGACATTCTTTTCAGCTATACACGTGGAACATTCACCAAGCTAGATACTCTTCATCATTAAACAAACCTTAACAAAAGGATCGAAAACATACAAAGTACATTGATCATAATGGAATTAGAAGTAAATAACAGAAAGGTAACAGGAAAGTCTCTAAACACTTGGAAACTAAGCAGCACATTTCTAAATAATCTATGGCCAAAGTGGAAGTCTCAAGGGAAACAGAATATTTTCAACTGAAGCAAAACTGACCCCCCCCCGCCGCCCAGAGAAGAGAGAGAGAATGGGAAGACACTACAAATACCAGGACTGAAAGAGGGAATAGCAGTGTAGGACCCACAGACCTTAAAAGTGCAAGAACACTACTGACAACTCTATGCACATAAATGCAGCAACACAGAGGAAACGGACCAATTCCTCATAAGCCATAAACTATCAGAGCTCACCCACGTGAGATGAAAAAGATAACATGAGTCTCATAAAGAAATGAAATTCATGCTTTAAAACCTTCTAAAAAGAAATCACCAGGTCCAGATGGTTTTACTGGTAATTTCTACTAAACATTGAAGGAAAAATAAACACCAGTTCTACACAATCTCCTCCAGAAACCGAAGAGTGAAAGGAGCACTTTTGGCTCATATAACAAAACCAAGAAAAAGACCAACACTCCTCATAAACATGGAGGCAAAAGTTCTTAACAAAATACTGGGCCAAATCAAATGCAGTGAAATATAAAAAGTATGATACACTATGAGAAAGTGGTATTTAAATCAGGAGTGCAAGGCTAATTCAATACTTGAAAATCAATCAATGTAATCTTCTATAACAGCCTAGTAAAGAAAAATCATGTATTCATATTAACTGATGCAGAAAAGGCATTTGACAAAATCTAACATCCATTCATTTTAAAAAGTCAGCAAACTAGAAATAAAGGAAACTACTTCACCTTGATCAAGGGCATATATACCTAACATCATAATGATGAAAGATTGAAGGCTTTCCCCCCAAAATTCAGGAATAAGGTAGAGGTGTTCATTCTCAATAAGCCTATTCCACATTGTACTTGACATCATAGCCAGGGCACTAAAACAAGAAAGAGAAAAAAAAGAAATACATATTTGAAAGGACAAAATAATAACTCTCTCAGCCCAACAAAATCTTATTCATTAGTATTAATTTAATTGAAAGTCATTACTTAAATTTTAACTTAAATTTTCTCCTTGGCAAAGGCATTGATGAAAAAAGTTGAGGCACACCAATCTGTGTATCTCTGTGTGTGTGTATGTATGGAGATAGATACCTATATATCAGATTTTTTAATATAGAAAAGCTGATTGGAAAATTAATATTGACTGGCAAAAGAATTGAAATAGCCAAGTAAATTTGAAAAAGAATAAGGTTGGAGGAATCACATTACATAATTTTAAGACAGTGTAAAAGTATAGATACTGGTGAAGAGAGAGACGCATCAATCAGGGTAGCAGAATAGTTTGAAACTATACTGACAAATGTGAGTAACTGATTTTTGACAAAGATTCAAAGGCAGTTCAGTGGAGAAAGGGTAGTTTCTTTAACAAACGATACTGTAACAATTGGACATCCATCTGCAAAAAACTGAGCCTTGACCTAAACCTCACACATTATACAAAATTTAACTCTTAATGCATTCCAGACCTAGATTTCAGAGTTAAAATGGGAACCTTTAGAAGAAAACAGAGAAAAATCTTCATGACTTAGGATTAGTTCTTAGACCTTCCACCAAAAGCGAAGTCTATAAAGAAAAAATTGGTAAATGGGGGCTTCATCAAAATTAAAAACTTTTGCTTCCCAAAACACTATCAAGTGAAAAAAATTTTTCCTACAGGCTGGGAAAAAATACTTGCTATTGACATACTGACAGAGAACTTGTATTCAGGATATATAAAGAACTCTTAAAACTCTAGTAAGAAAACATCTTGGTTAAAAATGGGCAAAAATCTTGAACTTCACCATTGAGATTGTACAAGTGTCACATAAGTAGGCATGTGGAGTATGTTCAACATCATTAGTTATTAGGGGAAAGCAAATTAAAACCATGATAAGATGCCACTTCATACCTATTAAAATGGCTGCAATAATAAATACCAACAATACCATGTTTGTCCAGTATTGGGCACAGCTGGAATTCTCGTATGTTGTTGGAGCAAGTGCAAAATGGTGCAGCCACTCTGGAAAACATTTGGGAGTTTCTTCTGAGGTTATACATTGACCATATGACCCAGCAGTCTCACTCCTGGGTATTTACTGTAGAGAAATGAAACTCAGGTTCACACAGAAGCCTGTACATAAATGTTCATAGCAGCTCTATTCGTGACCACAAAGTATTGGGAACAACCCAGATGTCCTTCAGCAGGTGAATGGATAAAGAAACCAGTATGTTCGTACAGTGGAACTTTACTCAGCAATAAGAAGGGTACCAACTGTTATCCCTTACAGCAGTTTGGGTGGATGTGAAGAGGCATCATGTGGAATGAAAGAAACCTGTCTGAGAAGGTTCCATGCAGTATCATTCCGCTTAGAGGACAATCTCCAAAAGACAAACCTATGTTGAAGAACACATCGTGGTTGCCTAGGTTGGGGGAGGGGGTTTGCACAAAGAACCCCCCCCCGGGAGTGTTTTGAGGGTGATGGTGCTGAACTGAATCCTGATTGTGGTGTTGGCTACACGGATCAATATATGTGTTAAAACACATGGAATAATTCACCAGGAGGAAGAAATACTGGACTTTATTGTATGTCAGTTTAAAAAAAAAAAAACTGGATTGGCTGGGTTCCTGTCCTGGGAGATGCATATCTATACAAGCTGGCTGCCTTGTAAAACTAACTTGGAAGTCCTTATCAGGCCACCTTAGGGAAGGATTCCTGGGAGAACAGGCCAGCTCACCTTGAAGTCATGCTGGTGGGCTCCTGTGCCTCACAGAGGCCACTACCCCAGCTAAGGCAGTGCTCCAGGCGATTCTGAGCTGGTCACCTAGGCGCATCTCCCTCACCTTTAAGAGGACTGCATGATCCTCCCCTTTCAGACAGCGGTTGAGATAGAGTCAGGCAGCCACCCTAAGACTGCTGCAGCTCCCATCCTGGAGGAGCCAGCTGTGGCCTGTGGCCAAGGCCAGAGCAGCCCGAGAATTGGCCTAGGATCAGCCCAAGCTCTTTGAGAGGTTCTGTGGTCCAGATGTCCATTAGTTGTGGTTCCTTGACTTCTGGGCCCCCTTCATCAGAATGGTCTTGTTCCGGCGAGGGTCAGATGTTAAACTCAAGTTTTGATGATAACATCATCTTGTGTTTGTTTGGCTTGGGATTGTTTTAAAGCACTTTCGAAGCCACAATTGCATTTGATCCTCACAGCAGCAGCATCGTGCAGGCTCATCAGGGATCAGTCTCTTCCACTGCATAGATGAAGACACTGCAACCAGAGAGGTCAAGCAGTTTGCCCGGGGGCTCCCAGTGATGGGACAGACCCAGAGCCTCTGCCTGAACATCTCTTGTTTGTAAGGACCCCTGCCTGTGGTATTTAGTTACAGCAGCCTGAACAGACTGAGATGATGTCCAGTGTGCAGGCCGTGCTCTGCTATCCCAGAGCCCTGGCTCTCCCTGTCCGGGGACAAGGGAAGGCTTTGGTTCATGTGATGCTCTGCGCCCTTTGGGTACCGGACTTCCTCCCTCCAGCCTCCGCTTCCTCAGCAGGAATGGGTGGTGATCATTATTATTGTTGTTTGTGCCGTGCAGAGTGTCATGAGGGTCAGAGGTGGTGTATACAAAGCACCTGGTATCACACGGTGACCCGCCTGGGTCTGCTTCCCACCGACGGGGTGACCCTGATAAGCGACTCTGTGATGCCACTCTGTGATGCCACCCCTGCCAGGGCAAGCATGTGACCGCAGTGCTGTTCTCACTCCCCTGTCTCTGCAGACCTACGTGTCCCAGTGGCCTTGGACGCTTCTGCTCCTGGCTGTCAGCGGCTTCTGTAACTTTGCCCAGAATGTCATCGCCTTCAGCATCCTCAACCTTATCAGCCCCCTGAGCTACTCGGTCGCCAACGCCACCAAGAGAATCATGGTCATCACAGTGTCCCTGATCATGCTGCGAAACCCGGTCACCAGCACCAATGTCCTGGGCATGATGACGGCCATCCTGGGGGTCTTTCTGTACAACAAGGTGAGTCTGAAGTGGGGGAAGCTGCCCCTTCGATGCCAAGAGAGGCACAAAGAGACGGGGAAAGGAAGGGGCCTCGCCTGGAGCCAAGAGCCCTGGGTTCCAGCTGCCAGCTTTGCCACTGGCCAGTTTATGGTTTTGGCACGGCCCCACCCGCCCCGGGCTTCCTTTTCTGGCACAGATGACCCCAGGCCCACGCACCGCCCCAGTGTGGCTCTTGGGTCTGTGGAGGCTTTGTCGGGGATTTCACTCCCTCCTTGCAAAGCTTCTCTTCATTCTAGTGTAAAGATGGGGGCTGGCTCATAACAACCCACTGGCCATGCCCCGCCTTGCTCGGGTGGACACTTGAGGCAGCCTTGAAGGCTGTTTGGTCATGAATCTCGAGCCCCCTCTGCCCTCTGCACGCGTCCTGGGG
The DNA here is from genome assembly GCF_009834535.1 of Camelus ferus. Classification (NCBI taxonomy): domain Eukaryota; kingdom Metazoa; phylum Chordata; class Mammalia; order Artiodactyla; family Camelidae; genus Camelus; species Camelus ferus. The sequence goes on from NC_045717.1 coordinate 17,347,086, forward strand.
AAGGAGCCGTTGCCCTCACTGCTCTCTCGACTTTGCAGACCAAGTATGATGCGAATCAGCAAGCCCGGAAGCACCTCCTCCCTGTCACGACAGGGGACCTGAGCAGTAAGCAGCATCACTGGAGCCCCCCGGAGAAACCCCACAACGGCGTCCTCTTCCCCCAGCATGGGGACTATCAGTATGGCCTCAACAGCATCCTGACAGATCACTTCCAGTACAGCCGGCAGAGCTACCCGAACTCATACAGTTTGAACCGTTATGACGTGTAGAGTCTGGAAGAGCGGGCAGGACGTTCTGCCACTCCCCCCACCCTGCCGCCCCCCAGCAGTACCAGAAACTTATGACCACTGGTGAATGTACAGTGCAGCTGAGGGGCATGGTGCGTCCCCATCAGAAGGCCAGCAGGACGCCGTCCCTGCAGCGGGGCCCACGCCCTGGAGCTCCGGCGCTTCTTGCCCTCTTTTCCTGGAGTCTGTCTGCTGAGGGCTGGGTCGCTACGGAAATCTCAGCCAGATCTTACTTTTCTGTGTGGACTTCTTCCCTAAGTCGTGTTTTTCAGAGTTCTTGTTCTGCTTTCCAGGTAACATCCAGGACCCTCTCTGGAAAGGATACAGACCTTGGAGTGGGCAAGAGGTGGTTTGCGGGGAGGGTGGCAAGGAAAGGACCGTCGGGTGGTGCTTGAGAGTGACAGCCCAGCCGCTTTAATTCCACTGCTCAGGTAGGCATAGGACTGATGCAGGCGTGGAGCAGAGGAGCACGAGTTACTTATAGCCTGTCCCGCCACAACGATGGACCCCGTCTTCTGGTGAGCCCCATGGCCGTTTGCAGCTACTGGCCAGTTCCACGGTGCAAAGCTATCACATTTAGCATTGAATTCTCAGAGCCTGATTCTCTGACCTGCGAGCAGAGGTGGTATGTGCCCGGATCCAGAGGGAAGGGCAACCGCTGTCTCCTGGGCTCCCTCTTCCCTGGCCAGAATGGGGCGTCTCCCCTCTCGGGGCAGCCAGGAGGAGGGGATGCGGGGCTGTGAGAAGGATCATTAGGAAATCATGTTCAGTGTTTCAAGCTCAGTTTCTGGAGTACTCGTGTTTTCTGATGAGTCTTCACCACTTCTGTGCTGACCTGGTAAGATGTCTGGGAAGGAGGTGTTGGTTTTCTGAGCACCTTGCATTTCCCTAGGGAGTATTTTGTAGTTGTGTGTTTTTATGCCTCAGTCCCCCTTAGGGGATGCAGGACGCATGAGGACTGGCTTATGGTTAGGGAACTCTTTTGTTTTTAAAGTTTTAAAACCAAGGAAAGTTGGCGGCGATGCCTGTCTTGACACATTTCTGCATTTAGTAGGAAGCCGTGAAGTGTTTTGAAGCGCTTTTCTGGTGACCACAATCTCTGAAAGTGACATGAATCAAGAGCATCAGCTCGATGGTTTGGGAGAGAGGTGAGAGCTTAGCACTTTGATCCCATGGGCTGTTCTTGCGGTTTCCGTTAGGATCTGAAATATGTCCCGGCAAAGGGGCAGCCACCAAGGTAGGATTCGGTTCACCAGATCAGCCTTTGGTCAAGAAAAGGTTTGGGTTTTGACAGAATCACGTTCTCAGAAAGGTTATGTGACCCCAGCAGGTCCTGTGTGCTGAGGTCCAGGCTGGGACGCCTGGCATCATGAGAGCCTGTGCCCTTTCAGAGGGGACCACTGCCTGGACTGGTGGGGTCTTTGCTGACGGCTGCCTCACTCCCTCAGCACTGTCCCAGACTCTCCAGCAGGCACTTGGAGTGATCAGCAGACGGGACCGCAGGTCACCCTTTACCTTCTGGCACGTGAGATGGTTCTCCATTCCAAGAGGAAGTACCGTAGGTTATGCTGGACTCCTGTTTGTTTTTGGTAATTGGAGTTTCGTCTTTAGAGGTTATGTTTTGTCAGCTTATGAATGGGCAGTGCCTGGAGAAGTCACAGGGTGCCCTCTGGCCTGAGTTCTGTACCACTGGCCTCAGGAGTCCCTGTTACAGTTTGGCATCAGCTTGCTTTTTAATTACTTTGGCCCCAAGTTCTGAGACAAGGCTGTGTCAAACAGGAAGGGGCCGTCCTGCAGGGTGTTGTTTGTGCAAAGAACTTGCTGAGGGCCTTCACCAGAGGCAGCAGGGCCCACAGTTGAACCACACTAAACAGGGATAATCCTGCATGGCTAAAACGTTACAGTAGTTGTCTCTATGATGGTAATAACTGATTCCTTGAACGTATAATTGAACTCCAAAATGAATCATGCCTCTCTGAACGTTTAATGGAATTTCTGAAGTTGCTGTAATTTGCTTATTAACTTGCTTTCCTTTTTCAATGAAAGGTCTGCTGGTGAAGGGAAATATCTGACTGGTTTCATTATGGTTTATAAATTAAATGAGTGGAATATTTAATTCTGTACATATATCTACAGTGACCACACACACTGGAATGAGAGACAATCATATTAGACCAAATCCATCAGATCAAAAGACAAAGATGTACTTTTGAGACCTGAAAGTTCAGAGCTGACATTGACCTGCTGAAGGCCAGTTTTCCAGCCACTTGCTGCCCTGTCTCAACCCCTCCACCCCACGCCCACATCCGCATTTGCAGCTCTGCTCTCCTCTCCCTCCTCACTGCTGGGGTTTGTGACAGTGAATTTTGTTCACCCATCCGTGGTATGGTCTGCAAAAACAAACTCCAGCCCAGCTCCTTCATTTTACAGAAGGGCAAACTGAGGCTCAGAGGGCATTTTAAAATAGTGTTTGTTCACTATTTTGAGACTCAGTGTGGAATTTTTAAGCACCTTATTTTAAGTCATTCATTACCAGGAAAATCAAACCCCTGTTACAAAGGAGAGAAGCCAAATATGTTCAAATGAAGAAGCACTTGGAATTTCTGAACTTTGCTGTGTATTTGGCATACTTCAATGCAACAGGCCGTTATCGCTGGGACATAACCAGACCTGGATACCTTAAGGCCTAACAGCCTTAAGGGCATAGAACATTAAATTATTGAAGAATCTGAACATTGTGAATTCTTTTTTTCAACTGTTACCTTCAAGACTTTTAATGCTATAGACTGTTCTGTGGGAATGATACTGTGTATATTCATGGATGGCATTTACCAAAAATAAATGATGGTCTCCAGGGAATCAGGATCGGTCCCAGTTTGTCAGTGAGGGTCTCTCTCTGACCCAGTGTGCCCAGCAGCAAAACGTGTAAGAGGCAGAAAGAGCAAACCAGTTTGTTTCTCACATCCAGCTGTGTTGCAACCTTTTTATTTTTTTCTGAGCCAAAATTGAGTCATGAGATTTGTGAATTTATGAGACAGCAGGATAAAACTAGGAACCACAGCTTAACAGTTAATGACATGTCTTTATTGAATAGAATAAGATGGAAAATCCAAGAATGTAGTGACAGCAGTGCTTATGAAGCATCTTTATGAGGAATAACAGGTAACACCAAGTACCTGCCTGTGGGCTTTTCGCACATAATCCTTATAATCCCTTTGCCTCGATTTTATTAGTCTTATTTTTCAGATGAAAATGAGGCCCTACGAGGTTAAGTCATTTGTCTGGGATCACACAGCTACTGAAGTCTGCCTTCTAAGCCCATTTTCTCCCATATTCAGAAACTATCCCCAACAGAGAATTTCCTTCAATCACAGTTGAGGGGTATGAGTTTCTTCTAAAACAAGTGCCCACATCCTTTTAATTCGTAATATTTTGTTCAGTGATTTACTGAGTACTTAGTGTGTGCCAAGTACAGGAAGCTGAGATACACAAGCCTCCTACCCTCAGAGCACTCAGCTTAATTTATGGATATGTAATGAAGTAGCACACAGGTGCTATGTTAGAGGGTGGTGAAAAAATGCTAAAGAAAGTACAGGGTAATTATTTAAAGGGCATATGGGAATGTTTGGGCTTGCATTTTCAGTTCACAGAATATTGCATTTGCACGTTTTGTATTATATATGTCTTGTTTAACTATCAGGATCCAAGAGGGAGGTATCAGCTCCCCTGTACAGTGGGAAGTGGCAGCAGAGAAAGTCAAGCTTGGCCCATGGAGCAGGCCTGGAACCCGAGTGTCTGTCTCTAAGCCCTCTGCCTGCAGAGTAGCCTCAATCAAGTGAGCTGTTTTGTTTTCCCTCACCTTTGTCACATACTCCTAAGGAGCCGGTGTGATCAAAGGTGTATTCTTTCATTGCACTCGCTGGGCCATGCTGCTACAGTAAGGTCCCAAAGGAGCCCTTATGTCCAGATGACCCAAGTAGCTTTGCAGTCATCTGCTGCAGTTCCAACAGGGCCTTGAGAGGCTCTGCCCAGGATGCTGTCACCCATGAGTCAGGCAGGACCAGGACTAGGGATGGCCCCATTGCTCAGACGCAGAACCCGAACCCCCTCGGGGATGTCCTCTCCCAGACACTGGAACCCTCCTCTTTTGTCTCCCCAGGGCACCTCCTCTGTGACCAGAGGTTCGTTGGGTGACATGTAATCCGGCCCAAGGAATGCTCATTGCCTAGGACAGGACCAAACCTTTTCTGTTCCCATAAGACATTCCTCCTGCCATGGCTTCAGCTAGTTGACCACACGGGGTCCAGTTACTATGGGAGACGAGGCAACAGTCACACCAAAGCTTGGGCCTAGATTTCCTCAGTCACCCACTGTGTTTTTGATAACTTTTATTGTCTATCTATTTTTTACGTTTGAAAAAAATGATTAAAGCCAAAAAATTACTTACACTATACAGATGTCAAAAAGAGCAGGACAGAATGACTTCCAAAATGCATCACTGATAAATAAAGGTGCTTGTGAATATAGTTTATCTCTGAAAAGATACACAAGAATCTGGACATAGCAGTTGCCTCTGGGGAGGGTAATATACACTTTATTCAAAACTGGCATATTGTACGTATTATTTTGTAATCTGCTTTTTTAAAAAAATACCAGAAACATTTCCCCATGTTATTAAATATTCTCCCCTTGATTTTGTGTCTGTGTACATGGTATTATAGGATATGCTATAATTAACCAACCCCTATTGCTGCTCGTTAATGACTATTTTAATGGGATAAGTTTGCAGTACACAGTGTAGCACACGCTCCTGATTTGGGGTAAATTCCTTACAGCACACGTGCAGGACCAAAGTGGGTATACGTATGGTTTTTAAATTCTTTCCCATTTTGCTTCTTAGGTGGGTCCCCTCAGCAAGTTCATCTCACCAAGGGGTGTGCATTACACTTGTTGACTTAAGAGTTTTGTTTCCAGGTCCTGGGAGACAGACCACCTCTGCTGCAGCCTCTACGTCTAGCAGCTCTCTCTACTGCTTTCTTCTGACCAGTGCATTCTGACGTGGCCCACTGAAACGGGCCTGGGCGAAGCCCTGTGAGGCTTAAATTTGCAGTCTCAAACAGCATTTTAAACACTGAAATGAATGTATGATAGCAGTGACCACAGGTGGACTACCTGTCTGAGGACCAGCTGCTGATACTGCTTTGACCCAGCACAAGACCTAGGTATACACTAAAACTTTTAATAGTGGTCTAAAAGTGGAAGCAACGCAAGGGACTCCATAGAGTCTGGCTTCAATAAATTACAGTAAATCCACACCACACTGTCCTACGCAGTCATTAAAAAATGACCAAATTTCTAACGCGTTTTGGTTCCCAGATTCTGTCAAAAATTTGATAAGTGCTGTCTATCTTCAACTCACAAAAGTGCACAATTTTGACAATATTGTGCTATGTATCTCAAGTCCATCCATGGTGGATCACAGGTTAAGGCTTCTTGATACACATCTCGACTGGCATGGAAAAATTACACTATCCAGATTACTGAGCATTATACTAAACAGAGCGGTCCCCTGATACTCCCTCTGGCTGGACGGTTCCCATGCCTCTTAGTGGGCTCTCAGTGCAAACCTCACCTCTCAAGGGCCTTCTCAGATAACCCTATCAGTGTAGACATGGCCCTCCTCCCTTATCAAGGTCTCAGCACCCTTCTGTCTTCCTTGGTTAACACCTTTGAGATGATATATATGTTTACTGATTTATGGGTCTCTGCCTACCCAGACTGTGGTGTGGGCTCATGAGAGCTCAGGTCTGACTTGTCCATTGTTTTCCACAAGCTACATCCAGCCTGCCTTTCTGTGAACCAAGAATGGTTTTCACAGGTGAACATTTGCAATCAATTGATAACAGGAAAGATTAACTTGGAATCCCCCCAAAGCATTCTGTTCTTCTCATTAGACCTCGTTTAAAACTGTGCTCAATTATTCTATTTTAAATTCCACCAACAAATAAGTGTTCTGGACACTTTTTCTTTGGTTATATAAAGCATCTACTAAAATTCCTCGATTTTGCCTCTTGGCCCAAAATATTTGCTATCTGGCCCTTTATAGAAGTTTGATAGTCCTCTGGTCTAGAGCCGTATCTGGCTTACAGGAGATAGTCCATAAGTGTGAGACGAGAAATTTAGTAACAATAAAGAAATGTATCTAAAACACACGGACATCTATTTTCAGAAAAAACAGGGAGGTACAGACAACCAAGAGTTAATGTTAACAATGGCAATCTCTGGGGAGGTGGGTACAGCTCAGTGGTAGAGGGCATGCTTAGCAAGCAGTAAGTCCTGGGTTCAATCCCCAGTACCTTCAATTTAAAAAGTACAAAAAAACCCCAAAAACAAACAATGGCCTATCACGGGGGAAGCCGAAAATCTGCAGTTCTCTAACGTTTGCTGCCGCTTGTTATCTTTCCCCGACAATTAGCACGCGTCAAATTTTATCGTTTCAAGAGCAACGTAACGTTAAGTTCAAGAGGGCGCCGTGCCCATTGAAAGCCGGGTACCCGCAGGTTGTGGGCGCTCGCTCGTCCCATGCTGCTTGAACAACTGCACAGAAGCCACGCGAGTCCCAATGGGGCGCATGCAGTCTGAGACCGGTGAGGGTGCGGGGGTCCCCTCGGCCTAAAGTCTTCCTTATCAAAGTGTTGGATCGAGGGAAAGAAACCGAGCAGAAAGATCTTTTGAACCTCCATAAGCCTGGTTCCATCCCCGTCAAGCCTATAGCCTCACGGTTCTGCTTCTACCTCCTAAAGGGCCCGGGAGGATGTGACTGCACCGCGGTCCAGGAGCCTCCAGGACGCACCTCACCTCTGATTTTCCTCACCGCCGCCCCGCAAGAAAGAAAAGGGCCTGATCAGGGCAGGAATTCCCCAGGCCCCCTCGTCCCTCGGAGAACGCGGCCGGCCAGGCCATTGGATTGCGACGCGGACCTGGGAGGACGCCCCAGCCACCGCTAATTGCCATCCGCGCCGTTCCAGCCGTTCCCAGGCGTCGCGCTACTGGAGCTCACTCCGCACATGCGCGGGAGAGCACCTACGCGTGCGCATCGATAGCCCCTCCCCCCCGCGTCCCGCCTTGAGCGGCTGCTTCCCGCCCGCATAGTGCCCTCACTTCCGGGGTTTCCCGGCGACGGCCGTAAGTGGCGGGCGGAAGCAGCCCGCGAGGCCAGCCGTAAAAGGCCCCTCACGCCACTTCCGGCCGGCTTCCGCAGACGGCCCTGGTGGGCGATCGTGAGGCGCCGGAGGACGTTCCCCGCTGCCGGAGCCATGGAGATGCCGCTGCCGCCCGACGGTGAGGCCCAGCCCCGGCTTAGGGGCCGTTTCTCTCCTCCCGGAATTCCTTGTTGGCCCGCTCAGCCGCCCGGGATCCCCGGGCCCAGGAGGGGGCGGGGCTCGGCCTCTCGGGTTCGCCTGCGGCCTCTCCCGCGTATCCCCGCATTCCCGGCGAGCTTCTGGCCCCTATCGGGACCCGTACAAGGGCGGCCTCTCTGAGGCCCACCCCTAGGGACCCCGGCCCGACGGACGCTGGCTGGGACGCCAGGGCCCCCGGATTTGGGCGGTCCTCACTGACGCCTCGCGTGGCCTTTTCTCCGTCTTTCAGACCAGGAGCTTCGAAATGTCATCGACAAGCTGGCCCAGTTCGTGGCTCGGAACGGGCCCGAGTTTGAAAAGATGACGATGGAGAAGCAGAAGGACAACCCGAAATTCTCGTTTCTATTTGGTGGCGAGTTCTACAGTTACTACAAGTGCAAATTGGCGCTAGAGCAGCAGCAGCGTGAGTCTTCATCAGCTCTCAGGCCGCCCCCTCGAGTGATTCCTTTCTCTGATTCCATTTTGGGCTCTGCCACAAACCGCCTTCTTTGGGGTCGCGTGCTCTTTCACTGTGAAAATGGGTTAGCTTGGTCTTCGCGATCCCTTCCGCTGTTCCCAGTGCCCTGCACCGTGCGGCTGCTGGGTCCGAGTGAAATGGAGAACGAGGTTATCGATCCTCCTCCTGGGCTCTGGATCAGGAATTTTACTGTTGTCTTGCAAACGTGATGACTGAGGTCAGCGAAGTAGAGTGACTGCTTCAGTGTTTTCGAGGGAGGAAGTGATAGAAGCCTGACTGGATAGGACCCTCGGGGCGGGTACCCTCCAGCCCCTTTTTCGGGCTCTCTGGGTCCGGCAGGGTTTTTGTGCATTTAAGATGGTTGCAGTCTTAATCAAAATGAATTGTCCTATGTGTTTTTGTTCTTGGCAGCTGTTTATGTTCATAGAGTTGGGCATCAGGATTCTGGCCTTTAAAAAGAGTTTAAGTTGGAGTTAGGAATCGCAGCTGGTCTTTGACTAACAGACAGTTAGTCACCCGGTGGTAGGGTCCCTGAGCGCTTATCTGTCTTGTTCAGTAGTGAATCCCTAGTTTCTAAATAGGTTGTGTTCCAGATTGCCAAGTCGATTGAAAGGTGAATGCTGCCTGGACTACAGGTGCCCCGAGGCCAACTAGACTTTGTTTGGGTCATTGTTTTTAATAGATAGCACAGAATAGGTGTTCAACAAAGCATTTGTAAGGCACAGCAAAAGTACAGGGTCTTGAACAAGCACAGTGTGTTTGGAGAACCGGGGGGAGAAACCATGAGAAGCCCAGCATGGCTGGAGCATAGACATACATAGACAAGGGAAGGGTTTGATCTGGAGTGGTCAATACCGGGGGGAAGTTTGGGTTTTCTTCCTTAGTCCGGGGGTTCTTTTGGTGCCTGTTTAGGTTTGAGATGAGGGTGGAGGAAGTCAGCTGCCTGAAATTGTAGGCAAAATGTTGTATGTGCTTACGTGTTTCTAGAGTAGCCGTTCCTTGGCCCCAGGACATCAACTTTATAAACTCCCTGCCATAGGCAGCTGGAAGCCACGAGGGAATTTGAAACTAGGGAGAGATGGATCCATGTGGCCTGTGTGGAGGACAGGCTGGAGGGAGCATGAGTATAGGCTGGGACCAATGAAGCTGGCAGTTGATGGTAATGTCCGATTTAAGTTGGCGGGTTGAATGGAGGGAATAGGCATGGGGGCAGGTGGGGTTAAGGGATAGAATCTGTGAACTGAAGCACTGGTTGGATGTTGCTGCGGGTGGCATCGCTGGGCAGAGGAAGACAATGTTTTGCCTTGAGTGACTGTAAGGCAAGAGCTGCTTCCCCTGTGAAGAGAGCCCACTCTCACCCTGGAAGGTCAGAAATCGGGGATGCTGGGAACTTGGTGCCATAGTGGAGGGGGGCAGGGTTGGGGTGCTTCTAGCAGGGAAAGATTGGGGCTCAGGAAGTGATTTCTGCAGGAAACAGTATCTCCGTTGCTGTTGAAGGACATGTCAGAGTTAGGCAGATGGAAACTGAGGAGACAAGGGTGTTTGGGCAGAGGAACAAGCCTTAGGAGGGGCTGGGGAGTAGAGGGGACAAAAGCTCAGGGTGTCTAAGCCCAGAAGAGAAGAGATTCTTGGAGTGGCCAGAAGGGAGAATGCAGAGCAGGCAGGTTTGGCTTGTCAAGGAATTGGGGATTCTGGAAGCTTTGGGGGAGTTTTTGAAGGATATCAGGACTGTGTTCCGGAGCAGGGTCAGCCTGTTGTAGCCAGCTCTTCATTCTGGTAGTTTGAGAGGACTGAGACCCAGGACTGTTCTAGAATGGTGCCTCACAGACTCTAATAAAGAGCTGGTTTTGTGTGTTTTTCCAACCTGTTGTGGAAAGTATAGTTTTGCAAAATAAAAGTGTGAGCTGGGAAACGTCAAATTGCTATAAAAGTGCCAAGATGCTCTCTCGCCATTTCTGTGCTTGTCTAGTCTTGGTACCACCTGAGGCTGGTCCTTGGCAGGGGAGGGGTGGCAGGGCAGGACTGGACACAGGGAAACCAGTTCCCAGAGTGATGCAGGTGACAGCAGAGTCATGGCAGTGGCGGCAGGACACAGCTTGGCATGTGATCTAAGAGGGTGACTTGACTACGGGGGGCAGCTTGTTAGCATGAGGTGCAAAGGAGAGGTGCACGTACCATCTTGGCTTTTGGCTTGGGTCTGTGGGTGTAGCTGTGCCAGCCTTGGAGCAGCAGGGGGCTCTGGAGGGGGTGGAGCGTGGGGTGAGAGGAAACATGCCTGTTTGAGGAGCCCCTTTGGCTTAGAGCTGCCCAAGAGACAGCCAAGGGGACACTTGGACCCCAGCCACCTCCTCATGGGGCCACCTCTCCTCCTCCCCTGCCAGTCATCTGCAAGCAGCAGGCCCCAGAGCTAGAGCCGACCACGGCCCTGCCACCCCTGCCACAGCCCCCGCTGGCCCCTGCTGCGCCCATCCCGCCAGCCCAGGGAACCCCGTCCATGGACGAGCTCATCCAGCAGAGCCAGTGGAACCTGCAGCAGCAGGAGCAGCACCTGCTGGCCCTCAGACAGGTACGGGCCTGCTCCCCTTCCCCTCTCATTCTGAGGTGGGTACCCAGAGCTCACTCTCTCTGCCTTAGTTTTTACATCTGTACATTGGTACTAATAATAGATGTCAGCACTGAGGATGGGGACAGCTTGTGGCCCGGGGCTCCGTGCATCGCCACCATTGTCACTCCAGTGCTGCAATCCCCCTGTGTTGTGTTTAGCATGATCCCGATGCTGGACACCGAGCTTGCTTCTCACCCCAGTGAGATCATTGCACAAGCTTGGATACACGCACACCTGTTGTGCTAGGGTGGAGACTGACAAGCAAGACTGCACGTTAGAAGTTGTGTAACGGAGAATGCCAGGTGGCCTCTGGTGCCATTGGCACCAGCCTCTGCTAGTCAGGTCACCCCAAGCTGTTGTGAGGAAGGACCCTTTTGCCTGATCTGTCACAGTCTCATATTCTAGCCAAACACAGTAGGATGTATTACCAGAAAATAAGATGAACAAAAAATAAGACACCTGAAACACCTGCCCCAGTTTTATTACTAGAGTTAATATGTAAAGTTACTGTTGTGTTACTGAAAGCAAACCATTCCAGAACACTCACCCGTGGTTTCTGTACAGAGCTCTTCGCAGGCTGGCCACTCCAGCCTCAGCCGGCCCCGGGCTGACCACCTGTCCCACAGCAGTGCTGGATCTCAGCCAGTGTCTCAGTTTGCCAACCTAACAGGCAGAAGCCTGGCATCGTGTTTTGATTTCCAGTTCCCTGATAGCTAGTGAAGTTGCTCTCCTTTTGCTTGACTGGGGACCATTTACGTGTCCCCTCCATACTGTGTTCACACCCGTCATTCATTTTCATTTCTTTTTTGGGTGAATTGATGTGCAGAGGTTGCCTGTTTCTCTGGGTCTTAATTTTTCCGTCTGTCACCTGGGCAGCAGACATCATCTCCCACGGTATCTTGTCTGGCTCTGTCCTTGGCCCAGTCTGTGTGCTGTGCCTGTGAGTCACAGATGCGTGTCAGGGACTTTGGGTGTGAGGAATGGGACCTCCTCGTGTGGGTGTCAGGGTACTGGTGGGCCAGCCTGGAGGGGCCCGGGTGGAGGCCTCTCCTCACGCAGTCTTGGTCCTGCCTGGCCTCCCAGGAGCAGGTGACGGCAGCCGTGGCCCACGCGGTAGAGCAGCAGATGCAGAAGCTCCTGGAGGAGACCCAGCTGGATATGAATGAGTTTGACAACCTGCTGCAGCCCATCATTGACACCTGCACCAAAGATGCCATCTCGGTGAGGGCAGGAGTTGGGGAGAGTGGAGAGTGTTCCTGATGAGCTGGGAGTCCCCGCAGCCTGTCTGGGCCGGGGCTGCTCTAGGGGCACCCCGTCTCTCCCTTCCCTTCCTTCTTGAGGACCTCCAAGGGCTGCTGAGAGAGACAGAAGTCAGGCCAGGCCATGGGGCGTGCCCTGCCCAGCCCCACTCACCCACCACCCTGGCTGTTGCAGGCCGGGAAGAATTGGATGTTCAGCAATGCCAAGTCCCCCCCGCACTGTGAGCTGATGGCCGGCCACCTCCGGAACCGCATCACGGCTGATGGGGCGCACTTCGAGCTGCGGCTGCACCTCATCTACTTGATCAACGACGTGCTACACCACTGGTGAGGGCCCACCCTCTGCCTTCCCCCGCTCCTTCTCCCTCTCCTGGGCCGCTGCTCTGCACTCCGGAGCCGGGCCTGTCCTGGGTCTGGGGATCACTTCCAAAGACCCCAGGGGAGGGCCGGTCTGGGCCAAGAGCCCTCCATCAGGAGGACACCCGCCCCCCACATTCAGTTGGGATGCTGTCTCTTCGCTCCTTGCTCTCCTCGGGGTAGTTTCTGAGTGTTTTTCAGTGTCTCTCTGTCAGCTGCCAGCCCCTCTTCACTTACCTACACACCCACCCGTCACCTGACTCTGCTCTCCTTCAGGAATCTTCCAGTAGGGTCCCCGAGCTAACCCTCTGTCCCAGCCCCACACACAACCCTCCCAAGGCCAGGCTGGTGTTTACTTCCACACCATTCTTTGGTGCCTTATGACAGAAGTCAAGAAACCAGATGCTTGGGCCAGAGACAGGTGGACGCACACAGTGCTAGTGAGGCTAGCCTGTAGCTGGGAAGACCGGCTGCCACGTTGGCTTTGAACTTGGCAGGCTGAAGGATAGCTCCTGTGAGGGCAGCAGAATCAGCCCTGGGTCTCACCTGTCTTCTGCCCACGTGCAGCTGGGGCCCCAGCCCTCCCTGCTTCCTTTGCCACCCAGGTGGTTTGGTTCTCACTCGGCGCTTCTGCCTCGTCCTTCCCTTATTTCTCCTCCGCTGGGAAATAAGCAGCCGTTTGCAACCTTGTCTGCCCTCCTTCACCCGCCGCTGTGCCAACTCCAGGCAGCTCTGGGGAGGTGGCCCTGTTTCTGGCACTCCTCCAGCCACGCTCTTCCCAAGCCTCACTCTTGGGAGCCCAGTGCCTCTCGCCCTGTCCTCCTGCTTGGACCTCCCCACCCCCCGGCCCAGCCTAGCTTCCCAATCCTGGCACTCGCTGCCCTTTCTGAGCTTCCTCTGGGAGGGGTTCCAGCCGCCCACCTTCTTTCCCATGTCCTCCCCTGGGAGCTCTGCCACCTCATTGCACAGCCTTGGGGGGCCTCCTCACCCATTTATACACTGAGTGCCCCCAAGAGGCTGCCTCACCCTGCCCGGCCTCAGGCTCCTAGGCACCTGGCAGCCCGCATACTCCCTCTGCCTCCTGGAAGCCCAAGTTTCCTTGTGCAGAGGCCGTGACAGTGCTGAGCGCAGCTACGTGGACCAGGCCCAGAGCCCTGTGGACAGCTGGGGCTCTCCCAGGCCTGCGTCTCTCCATCCTCATGCCACCCTGGGAGGGGAGAGTTATTTTACTGATGAGGGGCCCAGGGTGACAGGCCTTGTTCTGCAGGCCCCCAAGCTGTGTTCTTTCCCTCCACCCACCGCTGTCCGTCTGTCACTTGGGCCCAGGCCCCAGCACAGGTCTTGCAGGGAGCCCAGCCCTTGTCCCGGCCGGGTTGGGGGCCCGTGTCCCAAGAAGGCAGAGGGTGCTGTGGCTGGAGCCGCGATGGTAACGGGCGCGTGGCCGGGTCCCGCCCCAGGGCCCTGACGCGCGGAAGGTCTCTCCCTCACAGCCAGCGCAAGCAGGCCAGGGAGCTGCTGGCCGCCCTGCAGAAGGTTGTGGTGCCCATCTACTGTACCAGCTTCTTGGCTGTGGAGGAGGACAAGCAGCAGAAGATCGCCCGGGTACGTGGGGCAGCCGGGAGGGGCAGGGGAGAGGGGCCGGGGGGCGGGTGGCGCTGGTTTCCCCCTGACGTGGTCTCTCCCTCCTCCCCCACATCCAGCTCCTGCAGCTCTGGGAGAAGAACGGCTACTTTGACGACTCCATCATCCAGCAGTTACAGAGCCCGGCCCTGGGGCTCGGCCAGTACCAGGTGAGTGTCACCACCCCCACACCACTCCCCGGGGCAGGGCGGTACCATCGGAGGGTCTGCCTGCTGCCACCCCTGCACGTTCCTGGAAGTCAGGGGGCCTGCTTGCCCTACCTGGGCTGCACGTGGCCAGTGGGGTGGTGACCCAGAGATCTGGTGGCATTTTCCAAACTGGGCTCCCAGATGTGCCCCCCAGGATGGTGGTGAGAGGTAGGAGGCTGGGGTCTGAGAAGCAGCTTCTGGGCCCCACCCCGTGCACAGCAGCTGACGAGCATGTCCTCTGTGAGCCCACCGGACTTTCTTCCTGGCGCCCTTGTGACCGAGGTGCCTGGTTTAGAAGCTGCTCTCAGTGGTGTCTTGGCCCATTTGTGCTGGTCCTCTAGGCACGATGGGAGTGTGAGGAAACCCCGATGTAGTCTGGGCCGCTGCAGTCGTCGTGTCATGCACGTTGTTCCCCTGTGCACGATCTGCTTCTCTCTGAGGGGGCACCTGCTCAGAGGACAGGGTCACAGGGCAGGGAGAGGAGGACCAGAGCTCCTTGGTTACCTCTGCTGTGGCACCAGCATTGCTGCCCCATCTGCAGCAGCTAGAATAAAATTACAGTTTGTGCCCCAATTTCTCAGGCCGGAAGATGTCATCTTCCTACAAAGGTCTGGTTGCCTGTCAGAAACTCTGTGTTGACCGTTTTCTCTGATGCTCCTGACTGCCACCCTCCCCGCTGGGGAGACGCTTTCATGCTCAGAAAGGCAAACGAGGAAAGTGCATTTCAGACTTTCTCTAAATTTTACCCCCTTTTTTTGTTGGTAAATAAAAACGGGCTCACACTGCCATACCTCAGTGACAACTCACTGCTTTTCTCCTCCTGCACTGGTGGTAGCAGCTCGTGGTTACGGAGCCACCCTGGGCTCTTTCAATGAATTTTCCCCCAGATCCTCCAAGGTAGGTCTTGTTTTCCCGTTTTACAGATGAGAAAATTAAGGCTCCAGGGAGGTTGGAACTTGCTCAAAGCTGTATAGCAAGAAACAAATGCAGCTTGTGAGCGCGTCCTAGGACATGTGTCGTGGTGGGATTTTAACTGCACTGCAGTCCAGGGCCTGGCTGCCTTGTTTGCCCCCATTGTTAGGGATTCTAAACTGCCCTGCACTGAACATCACCAGATTTGGCTAGATTGAGATGCTCTGTGGTGGTCAAGCCCAGGTTGACAGTGATGTGACCATCGCCTGCCTGCCCTGGGTCCCGGGCCTGGCTACCCATGGCAGCACCCCGACCTCCTGGGTGCCCCGCAGGCATCTGTCCCTGTGCAGCTCCTGAGCACCAGCTGCCCTTACCTCCGCTAGGCAACCCTCATCAGTGAGTACTCCTCGGTGGTCCAGCCGGTGCAGCTGGCTTTCCAGCAGCAGATCCAGACCCTCAAGACCCAGCACGAGGAGTTTGTCAACAGCCTGGCCCAGCAACAGCAGCAGCAGCAGCAGCAGCAGCAACAACAGCAGCAGCAGCAGCAGCAGCAGCAGCAGCAGCAGCAGCAGCAGATCCAGATGCCACAAATGGAAGCCGAAGTCAAGGCCACACCGCCGCCGCCTGCCCCGCCCCCGGCCCCCACGCCTGCCCCGGCCATCCCGCCAACCTCCCAGCCTGGTACGCGGCTCCCTCAGCACCCGCCCTCGGGGGGCAGCCTCCAGACAGCAGTCTTCTCCCCCAAGAAAGGCTCTGGTTCTGTAGTCTCAGGCCCAGGCCGAGGAGCACATTCTCATTTATTTACCAGCACCAGGCAAGTGATTTCACAGGTAAATGTAATCCAACCCTTGTAACCGGGACAGTTCTTCTCCTGGACAAGACATCCTAGAGAATGGAGAGGAAAGCTATCCAAGTCATTTCTCGAGACTAGGATAACTCACCAGGTGGGCAGAGACAGGGAAAGAATTAAAAATGCAACCCAGGATCACTTTTGAACAAGGAAGCAGAAATACTAAACAAAATCTTAACAGGTGAAATCTAGCGAAATATTTAAAACATACATCATTCCTAAACAGGGTATGTCCCGGGAATACGTAAGGATGGTTTGATACTAGAAAATTTAACAAGGTAACCGATCAGGTGGGAAGAAATGATCTTTCAACTAGACGCAGAAACGGTATTTAATAAAACTCAGTGATACAATTCTTGAGCAAACTAAAATCCATATGGCAAAACTAAAGATAGTTATTGTAAAGCTTTTGAAGAAGAGGGTATATGTCCTGAGCACAGTCAGTCCTCTCCTTTTTGCTGCCTTCCCTGAGGCAGTGGCAGCTTTCAGTGGGGTCAGGAATTAAGGGTCTACCTGGAAATAAAGCCAGCCTGGGTTGTCCCTGAGGGCTTGCAGATCATTTCAGGTGGCGCCCCCTGCTGCCGGGGGCCTTTTCTAACTGCCTTCCTGCCTGGCTCTAGATGACAGCAAGCCTCCCATCCAGATACCTGGCTCTTCTGAGTACGACGCCTCAGGAGGGGTCCAGGACCCTGCCGCCACGGGGCCCCGGGGCCCTGGGCCCCACGACCAGATCCCACCTAACAAGCCCCCGTGGTTTGACCAGCCTCACCCTGTTGCTCCTTGGGGCCAACAGCAGGTAACTCTTAAAACTTGTTGCGGGGGTAGCTGGCTGGGGCACACTTGGGCCTAACTGGATGGCATGCCAGTGGGTGGTGGCCTCTGCGGGTCGATAGGCTTTTAGCCGCTCCCTGGGAAATGAGATTCTGCAGCGGGGTCTGGTGTTCGGGGTGTTGGTGGCAAGAATGATAGTCTTCCCAAGGTATGAGGACCCTGCCAGGGAAGAAAGTCAGGCCTTTTACATCCTTCTCTGGCACTTTGGTTACCTGGGCGTCTCAGTGATACTGGTCCCCGTCTTCCTGTGAGTGCTGCGAAATTTCACACTGTTAAGTACAGCAAGGAGATTTGTTTCTTTCTCTTTTTCATCTGGTTCGACCAGCAGAGTGTCCACATCTCGTCTCCCTAGAAAGAACATGGTGCTTCTGTAAGGAAAGGGAGAGTCGGGAATATCAGGCTGGCAGTGTCTTCTGGGCTGGGATCCTGGTCCCTGTCTCCTGGTTCCTTGGGGTCGGAAATGTCTAGGCTGAGGCAGGGGTCATTTCACCCCGCATAGCATGACTGGAAAATACCTCTCAGCTTGCTCTTCGGCCACTGGGCCTGGTGAGAGCGTTCAGGCTCAGCCCCGGGTGTCCACTTGCCCCAGGACCGGGCGTGGTGGGTGAGGCCCTCCCTGGTAGAGGTCGTGAGGATGGAAGGGAGACAGCTCTGGACTGACAAGTGGCTGGGTCCCTCCAGCCTACCCTCAGCTTCAGGACAAGAGATGTAACTTCACGAAAGTTGGGGCATCCCCAAAGACAGCTCCCTCCCCTGAGTGCCTGCTGTGAGCCCTCTGATGTGGGATCAGTTCTCATCCCCACTTTGTGGGTGTGGCAACAGATGCCCCGGTGTCTCCTGGCGCTGTTTTCAGGGACTGGCAAGTTAGGCTCACAACAGCGAGGCCCCTCACTGAGGGCCAGCAGTGCTCCCAAAGTCCCCAGTCAGAAACCACGAACTGGCCTGCCCACGTGGGCTCTTACACGTTTTGAAACAGTTGGCAGACTTAAAGTCTGACTTTCTGGCTTCTCAGTGAAAGTCCTGAGAGTGTGGTGGCCTGGGCCAGCCTCCCTGTGCTTGCAGTCATTGGAGCCAACCGGCCCTGACCCTAGAGGTGGGCCCTCTGGGCACCTCACCCAGGCACAGGCCACGCTGGCCCTGAGTTTGGGTTGCCATCCTGGCTTTGTAAGTCTTCAAAGCAGTGGCTGAGTAAGATGCAGAGCTTCCTGTTTTCAGCTTCCGGAAAAATGTTTCCTGGTAATGGTACAGACTCTGAACCAAGGATTTGAGAGGGCAGGTGACTCCAGGAGGCAGCGTAGGGGAGAGAAGTGACAGGGAAGGGATGTTGTCAGGGTGAGGGTCTGCCGCGGGCCCCCGTGGCTCAGTCTCTGCGCCCTGGAAGTAGTGGGGGTGCACCCCTGCACTGCCACCTGGAGGGGCTCAGGGGCTGCTGCTTGTCCACCTGCTCCTGTCAGGCACAAGGTTGGGGATGTCCCCGGCCCAGATGTGGCTGCACTTTTTGAGAGTCTGGGCCCAGGGTGCGGGCGAGTGGGCACCACAGCATCCTCTGCACAAGTCAGAGAGAAGGAGGCGGTGCCTGGCTGGGCTGTAGGCCTGCAGCTCCAGGAGGTGCTGGGGTTCAGGCCGGGCCGCCTCCATGGTCGGAGAGCAACACCGGCAGATGTGTGCTGAGTGCCCCGCGTGCCTGGTGCGGGCCAGGCCTCACGTCCGCTCATTGCCTTGCAGCCTCCCGAGCAGCCCCCGTACCCGCACCACCAGGGCGGGCCACCCCACTGCCCACCCTGGAACAACAGCCACGAGGGTATGTGGGGCGAGCAGCGCGGGGACCCCGGCTGGAACGGCCAGCGTGACGCTCCCTGGAACAGCCAGCCCGACCCCAACTGGAACAGCCAGTTTGAGGGCCCCTGGAACAGCCAGCACGAGCAGCCACCCTGGGGCGCGGGCCAGCGTGAGCCGCCCTTCCGCATGCAGCGGCCACCGCCCTTCCGTGGGCCCTTCCCGCCCCACCAGCAGCACCCGCAGTTCAACCAGCCGCCGCACCCGCACAACTTCAACCGCTTCCCGCCCCGCTTCATGCAGGACGACTTCCCCCCGCGGCACCCCTTCGAGCGGCCGCCCTACCCGCACCGCTTCGACTACCCCCAGGGGGACTTCCCTGCTGGTGAGCGAACGCCTCCCCCTGCCCCGCGGTCCCTGCAAAGGTCAGGTCACTTGCTGGCAGGGCCTGGAGGGGTGCCCAGCCGATCGGCCTCCTAAGCAGGCTGTCGGCGCTGCTCGAGGTCCTGCCGTGTGGCCCAGTGTGCCCTGAGCCAGGGTGACAGGCTGAGGGCCGTAGGGTGACGGGGAAGTCCAGCCCGGGCCCTCAGGATGGGAGCGGGGAGATGAGGTCAGTCTGGCTGTGGAGGTGTGAAGCCCCGTTTGCGCTTTTCACTCACCGCAGGGATAGGGCGCTATCTGTCCTGCAGAAGGGGAGATGGTGGGGTGCTGGCGGAAAAGGAAGTCCCCAGCGCCCATGGTGGGCAGACGGGCGGTGAGCGGGCACTGAGTCCAGGCCTGCCTGCGCTTGTGGTGCTGTTCCCTGTTCCTCGTCTCTACTTTCATCACTTTTTCTATTGGCTTTTTCAAAGAATCTTTAGTTTTGTCAGTTTTTTGTTTGTGTGTTAAAAATTCCATTTCTTTTCTGTTACTGATTGTATCTTCATTTTCTGATCCATCTTGACTGTAAATTGAGCTTGGAGACCAGCAGTAGGTTTACTGCTTGTGTGAGTGTCCCAGGGCTGCTGTCACAGAGCCCACAGACTGGGCAGCTCCGACAGCAGGAGGCTTTTCTCTCGCTGTTAGTTCTACAGGGTGAGGCCCGAGATAGGGGGTCAGCAGGCTTGGTTTCTCCTGCGGCCTCTCTCCTTGGCTTGTAGACAGCCGTCCTCTCTCTGTGTCTCCAGGCAGTCTTCCCTCTGTGTGTGTCAGTCTCTCTCATCTCCATACACCAGGCAATATTGGCTCAGGGCCTCTCGTCAAGCCTCACTTCAAGTAGTAACCTCTTTAAAGGCCTCATTTCCAAATGCAGGTCACATTCTGAAGTACTGGGGTCAGGACTGGGGGTGGATTTGCAGGGGACACAGTTCCGCTCATCACACTGTTTGGTCATATGATTTCCCTTGTGGTTCCTTCCTTCACCCGTCAGGTCTGTCAGGTGCTGCGGTGGGTGCAGGACAGGCCACTCCGAGCCCCGGCCCCCCGCCCCCTCCTCGCTGCATCTCCCCGAGCAGTGAGTGAAGCAGTTGGAGGGAAGGTGCTGGGCAGGGGGCCCAGGATGTGGGTGTGGGCGTCCTTGCCCGCCTCTGAGCCCCTTTCCGTTGGCGCGTGTATGACTGGGCATTCGGTGCCGCCCAGCTGATGGCTTCCCAGCAGGCCTGAGACGAGTTTCTGTTTTACAGAGATGGGCCCTCCTCACCACCACCCCGGCCACCGCATGCCTCATCCCGGGATCAACGAGCACCCGCCTTGGGGAGGGCCCCAGCACCCCGACTTCGGCCCTCCTCCCCATGGCTTCAATGGGCAGCCCCCTCACATGCGACGACAGGGCCCTCCCCACATCAACCATGATGACCCCAGCCTGGTCCCCAACGTGCCCTACTTCGATCTCCCTGCTGGGCTGATGGCCCCCCTCGTGAAGGTAATGTCGCCAAGTTGAGCACCAGGCTTCTCCACGCATGCTTGTGTTGAGTGCTGTCTCCACATGAAGAGTTCACAGGTGGAACCTGTTTCCCACTTGGCTACAAAATGCAGCTTCCCAGGGCCCCTTCCCCTCGTTTCCGGTGCCCCAGTGAACTTGAGCAGCTGATGAGGATGTGACACCGCCTTACTGGCTCACTTGGGGCTGTGAGCAAGGCCTCTGTCCCCTGTGCTCCCTCCCAGCCTCCCTCCCAGGGTTGCAAATGGGGTTGCCACTCAGAGTGGGCTGGGCATGAGATGTGGGTCGTCTTGGTCCCCGCTCTTGGAAGTCACCTTGTCCAGGGGCTGGTGACAGGGATTTCTCAGCAAAGGCGCGGCCTCTGTTGGAGGAGCAAGGTGAGCAAGGAGGAGACGGGGTGAGAAGGGGTCGGGGCTCCTTATTGGTCACTGTGCTCCCTGCCCCCGAGACATTAGCAGACTGGAGGTGGAGGATGGTCACACCAGGTGGCATGGAGAGTCAGGGGCGGAAGGGCAGATAGTGGGACCCCTGAGGTGGGAGTCTGGGCACAGGGTAGTGGTCGGCCAGTGAGGGCATCTGGGGTCCACTGTGTGTCTGAATAAACAGAAGGGTCTTTCCTTCACCCAAGCTTAGAGGCCACGTCTGTGTGCATTTTTGTACAGAGAGAACTCTGTGCTTTTGTCGGCCTTGATTGGAGCCCTCAACCACACCATTTAGGACAAAGTCATTGGTGTGGCCAAACTCTACAAGAGAGTGGGGTTTCCAGGAGGGGCTGGATGAGGCCCTCTGATTCCCAGGGCTGCTGTCTCCCACCTCTGGCTCCCCTGGTCCCCTAGCCCCTACAGCTCCCTGGGTGGGGCTGAGGTGGCTCTGGCAGGGTGCGGTGACGGCCGTGTTCTCTGCTGCAGCTGGAAGACCATGAGTACAAGCCTTTGGATCCAAAAGACATCCGCCTCCCACCCCCCATGCCACCCAGCGAGCGGCTGCTGGCCGCTGTGGAGGCCTTTTACAGCCCTCCGTCCCACGACAGGCCCAGGAACAGGTACGGGGCTCCAGGAAACCGGGCGACGGGCAATGGGAGGAGTGGCCTCTGTCCCCTCTCCTGGCTTGTCTTCCCCGTGTTTGCTTCAAGACAGACTCTTTAACAGTCATGCCTTCTTCTAGGGTGGTGTGAGGCCCAGGTGAGGAACTGTTGCGGTCAGGGAGCCCATTTCTCCGCCAGCTTGTGTGATGTGTCACCCCTATAGTGGCCCTCAATAAAGGGCTTCTCTGATTGAGGCATTAGTACAAGAACTTGTCTCAGGTGTGGCACGTTCGGAGGCCACCAGTCGCTTCATATTAATTAGGCTGTGTCACAGGTCCCTCTCCTGGTCCCCTCCCCCAGCAGCATCATCGCTTCAGCTAAAATCGGTTCCTGCCTTGTGTCAGGCCACAGGCCTGTCTGCATACAAAACAGAGCTGCTTGTCCCCAGTTACAATGACCCTCAGACCCTCCTCAGCTGTTGGAGAAATACCAGTGTGGCAAGGCGTGGAGCTGGGTATGCATCCCAGCCTCTGCACCTCCCAGCGGGCGGCCTGGTCTCCCTGCCCAGTTTCTCCAAGGAAGGGCAGCCCTGTTGAAACGACTACTCGAGTGCTTTTTGTGCTGGGCCCCTGCTCTGTCCTGAGTGAATGCGGAAAGGCTTGTTGGGTGGGGCTTATTCCTGCTGACTTTCACAAGTTCCCTGGGGGAGGAGAGCCACCCTGGTCACACAGGGAACACCCCTGTCTTACAGCGAAGGCTGGGAGCAGAATGGCCTCTATGAGTTCTTCCGAGCAAAAATGCGGGCCCGGCGGAGGAAAGGCCAGGAGAAGAGGAACAGGTGAGAGCACTTGTCCACCCCCCCTCCCCGCCAGAGGTCAGGCCTCCAGGGCGGGTACCACCATAGGGCAGCTTGGAGCCAGCCCTGCCTTTGCTGACGCCCCACTTGGACAGAGGAAGGTCATTTTTGGCCTCTGCCCGGGTCTTGGGTCCAGCGCCCACAATAAAGGTACTGGAGTCGCTGGCAGCTGTTTCCAAGGCCCAACTTGAAACTCCACGAGGAGAGAGAAGTGGGCTGTGGTCTGTATTTAACCCTGATGTGAACCAGTGTGTCTGCATCTGCTCTGGGCACATCTGGGGTCTTCTAGAAACTGAGGGTCGGGCAGGCTGGGCACAGCCTGTGGAGGGGCCAGGAGCTGCCGGGCCCTGGCTCACCAGGCCTCTCCCTGCAGCGGACCCTCAAGGTCACGGAGCAGATCCAAGAGCCGAGGGCGCTCCTCCTCCCGCTCCAACTCAAGGTCCTCCAAGTCCTCCGGCTCGTACTCAAGGTCAAGGTCTCGTTCCTGCTCCCGTTCCTACTCTCGCTCCCGATCCAGGTAGGCTGGGCACTGCCTCATGGGGTGCAAGTCCTGAGGCTTCTCAGCTCCAGTGGCGGCTGTGCTGACCTGCCCCGCTCTCCCCTGGCCCCACAGGAGCCGCAGCCGATCTCGCTCCTCACGAAGCCGCTCCCGTTCCCGCTCCCGCTCCCGCTCCAAGTCCTATTCCCCCGGAAGGAGACGTCGGTCCCGGTCCAGGAGCCCCACCCCGCCGTAAGATTTCTGTCTTAACTGTCGAATGACCTCTGGTAGCGCCGGCGCCCTTTGATGCTTTGCTGTGAATGTTGAAACGTGTCGTTAGAAGATGTGCTGGCGTGGTCCGTGCCGGGGCGGCGCCGCGAGCACTAGCACAGTGACAGCGGCGCCTCATCTCACACCTCGCTCTCACCTTTCTACAGTCTGTTGTAAAGCCCGCGTCCGTGGCTGGGCTCTGTGTTTTCTAACCATTTTATGGGTTCTGTGTGACCTGCTCCAGCTGCTGAGCGTGGGGCAGGGCCATCATCTTAGGGAGCCCCCTTATCTGGCTGGCGAAGAGGATAAAGAAGAATGCTAGAGACACGAAACGTGTGTGTGTGTGTCCATCTTGCGCTGGTGACGGTTCATATAAGCTACCTGCTGTAATACTCTTAAGTTTTCATTCCAATAAATGTATCCGCTCTTTTTTAAAAGACGTAACCTGTCTTAATTTTAGTTCCTCGGCTGGTCTGGGTTCTAATTCAGCACCTCCTATACCTGACTCAAGGCTCGGGGAAGAGAACAAAGGACATCAGATGCTGGTGAAAATGGGTAAGGTTCCTGGGAAGACAACCGCCCGCTCTGGGTGTTCGGGGAGAGGGGGTGATGGAGTCTGAGAAAGTTCCGACTCACGGTCAGAACTTGTAGGAAGGGCGAGCCTGCAGGGGTTTGACCAGGCATTCTCTCTCACTCCATCAGTTTCACATTCATAAACTGCATGACTGCACGTTCGACTCCCAAACGCATTCCTGTTTAACTTCCCCTTGGTAAATTCACCACGATTTCCGCTTCCTTGGTGGGTTGTAACCACTCCTCTCTCTCTCCCTAAGGCTGGAGTGGATCTGGTGGCCTCGGCGTGAAAGAGCAAGGGATCCAGGACCCCATCAAGGGGGGTGATGTCCGGGATAAGTGGGACCAGTACAAGGGCGTGGGCGTGGCCCTGGACGACCCCTACGAGAACTACCGCAGGAACAAGAGCTACTCCTTCATCGCCCGCATGAAGGCCAGGGACGAGTGCAAGTAGGCGCGCCTCGGGCAGGAGCCGCGCCAGGGGCCGGTCACACGGGCTGGCGGGACCTTCCCGGCTTACTGGCAGTGGAAGATGGTAGGGACATCTCGGTTCTCACACGCTGCTCCACCTTGGGGAGCGATAGGAGAGAAGGAAGACTGCAGCAGGCGTGACCAGTGCTTGACGGCGTGGAAGGCCCAGGCCCCACCCGCAAACCAGCTCTAATGTAGAAGTAAGATTCACGAGGAGGTGTCCGGCGAAAGCAGCCACGAGCTCATTTCCCTTGACAGTGAAGAGAGAAACACAAGACTCCCAGAGAAGGATGCCTGGCACCTGAAGGAACAGCTGCCTCGCATCTCCCCTCAGATCCGAGCCTCTTAAACCAGTGCGAGTGTGCGGAGGGGCCCTTGGCGAGCACGCCAGCCCGCCGGGGACTGGGTGCCGAGGGGCCGGCCCTCCCACTCTCTCCCATGGGTTGTGTGTGAGAAGGCTCAGGCCAGGCGCTGGTAACTGCTCACTCTTTAAAAGTGGAAAAACAAAACCGTTTTGATTTGCAAAGTTAAACAGGGTTTTCATTTTTATTCCAAATGGTTTAGTTTTAGAAAAAAGAATACTGATCTAGGCTGATCCCCAGTGAGGTAATTTGAAGCCTGACTCCTCTGAGACATACTGGCCACTAGTTCAGTTATTTTAGCTGTTTGAGTTTTTTTGTTTTGTTTTGTTTGAATGTTCGCCATTTGCTGTTACCTGCAGAAACAAAAGGTTCTAAGGAAGCCAACCTGAGGCATCTTCAGATCATGGAATGACACCGCCCTCGGAGGATTTGTGCCCTTAGCGTCTCTACTTGTGTTTTTCACTTAGAGGAACCCCCACACCAGCACTCACATGCGACGGCCCATTCGCATCCAGGGTGTGGAGAGTGACCACTGGCCCCGCCTCCTGCTCTGTCACTTTGCCTGTCCCCACCCAGCCCTAAAGGGAGGGGAGGCAGGAGGGAGCCGTCTCTGCCGGGAGCCCGGGGTAACCGCCGGGATTGGCCACACTTGGCTGGCAGCTTGGTGCGGTGCCATTTGTTTGTACAGAAACATTTTTGAAAAATTCTTTTCAATAAGACACAAAGTCCTCTCCAACTTTTCAACCTGATGTGATAAAATATTTGATTTTGTTCTAGGTTTCCTGTAGCTGTGAATTGTTCAAATGTGTCTGATTCAGGATCAAATGTAAACATACGTTGTTAACAATTTCTTGTGGATTTTACTGTTTTGCCTTCAAATAAAGACTTTTTTTAAAGATCTTTTTCTCTGTGCGTTTAAGTCAGAAGCGCGCTCAGACTGAGCAGGGAGGTGGTGCGTCCTCAGCACAGACTTTGTCTGAGTTGCAGAGTCGGGTCAGCTCTGCCCTGGTGTCTCACACGGGAGTCCCCAGCGTGGATGCCTGGCCCTGTCTCCTCATTAGTAGCGGGACTGCTCACCCCTTGCCATCTGCCCCCGCTCATGAGAAGGCCAGCACCTGGCCATGTGGCGCCGCTCCACAAGGTCCGACATCTTCTGTCCTGCCATGAGTGGTGGCTTCTCCACCCGGGGTTCCATTTACAGCGGCCTGTGGTGCGTCCTCTCAGGTGCCCGGCACGCTGCAGAAATGGGGGCTGGGAGGACTCAACAATCAGCTGGAAAAGGCTGGAGCTGGGATCCCACTCAGGTGAGTCCTGGGTGCCAGCTGCCCCCCACCCCCTGACTGTCCCCGGGAAACACGTGTGAGCATGGCAGCCAGGGTTCTGGGCCAGCTCCTCAGACCACAAGTCATCTCACCTGGCATTCACAGCTCCTTCTTTGCCTCCTCCAGAGCCTCCTCCATGGTCAGTGGGGCGGGCCTGTGTTGTCTGATGTACTGTGGGGTAGAGGATACACAGGGAAGCCATCACCACTGCTGCCTCAGGTCCATGGCGGCTCTGGGTACTGGAGATGGCACTTGTCCCCAGGGGCTCCCAATCAGGCTAACAAAAAAATGATGGAAGGCCAGGTGACAATGCTGTGGAAACAGAAGAGGAGAGGTGAACCCAGGCAGGCTCTGCAGGTATCCTGCAAGGGACGAGCCCTGAGTCTGAAAGGGAAGAGGGATCTTGGTGGGGGCTGGGGCAACACGGGTTGGGGAAAAGGGCTTGGGTGCCACTCTCAGGACATGAGCTATGGCCAGGCAACACTGGTCAGATTCGCGTCACCCTGCATCCGATCAACTATGGTACGTCCAACAGAAAAAAGCTTAAGGACCCCACAGGGGCGCAATCAGCCAAGTCCAGAGTGTGGAAAACCGTTGGACAAACAATTTTCTTCCAACCAATAAACTACAAGGAAATAAAAGAGATAGGGGAGGCAGGCAGACCTGTAGAGCAGTGGTTCTCAAAGTGGGTCCCCAGTGGATCCATGAGAAACTCCCAGGCCGGCTCTGCTGCCAATACAACCCGGGTGGTCGCAGGCCCTCGGGGGTCTGAAGCTGCTCAGGGCTGAGAACCACTGCTCTAGGTTAGGAGGCTAAAAACATGGAAAAACTTCAACGTACAACTTTGGATACTGATGAAAAAACAGGAACAAAATGTACAACTTTTTTTATGAGTGGAAATCTGAACACTGGATGTCTAATGATATTAAAAGTTAATTTGGTTTTGTTATAAATATTGTGACTTTTTTTAAAGTCCTTATTTTCAAGAACTATATACTGAATTATTTATAGATAGAATGGTAAAAATCACCATGCAGAACAATTCATATACCATTTCTCCAAGGAAATATGTTTTTATATATACTATACCTATTATATAATTTATACATTATATACAGTGTATTTTATATTGTATATATACATGACAGTTTATACTTACACAGAAAAAATCTAAAGGTAATAGTTTCTGTGAAATTATGGAGGACTATATAAGTTACATATCTTTAACAATATTTTTTTAAAGTAACATTTCTTGTAATCAGACAAAAAATAAATTTTTGGAGGGGAAGAGGTTATTGTGACATCCCTTGAGCTTTGGCTCTGGGGACCGAGGCGAGAGGAAGGGTCTGTGGAGGGGCAGGGCCCCTCACTGAGGAGAAGGCCACCTTTGGTCTGAGGCCACACAGAGCCTGGGTGGCAGCCAGCTCTGGGAGCCCCCAGCCCAGCCAGGCCCAGCCCTGCACGGACAAGGAGAAAATGAGGCCCTTCTACTGGGACTGAAGGTGAAGGGGGCTAGGTCCCCAGCATCCCCGCTGCCCAAGGCTGAGCGCGGGAAGCCGCCTGCCCGCCCGCCCTCCCTGGGAAAGGAGGGCCGCACACAGTCACCTCTTTGGTCTCCTCCAGGGTGTGGTAGTGGAACGAGTCCTGGTCCAGGGAGCGCAGGAGGGACGCGTGCAGGTGCCGGCTGGCCTCGATGAACTGCTGCGTCAGGCTCAGCTGCTGCTTCAGCACGTCGTTGAGCGCGCAGGCGGCCGGGCTTTGTGCTGTCAGGGCTGCCCCGGCTCCACGTTAGCCCCGCGCCCCGCGAGGGCCCTGCGCCTGCCCCTCCCTGGCGGAGTCGGGGTGCCCTCTGCGAGTCTGCCACCTTCGGAAGGCCTCCCATCTGTTCTCAGTAGTACACGAATGTACTGCTCTCTACTGACGTGTGTGGATCTCAAGAGCTGCCTGTGCAGAGCGCTCCGCTCTGGGCTTAGCCGGAGCATCCTCCACCTCAGTGTCTGACACGAGGGAAGGAGGCCGCGCACCTGCACCGGCTGATCTAACACTCCTGAGCTGTACACTTTCACGTTATGCGTTTTAAAATTAGTAATTAAAATCATTTAAAATTTAAAATGCCATTAAAATATAATTTTTAACTAAATAAAAATACAATTAAAGATAACTGTGCAATTGTTAAAAAGAATTGTTACTAAGACTACACAGTAGGGGTGGGTAATAGCTCAGTGGCAGAGGACGTGCTTAGCATGCTTGAGTCCTGGGTTCAATCCCCAGTACTGCCATTAAAAAATAAAGAAAAATAAAGCATACTTATGAAAAAAGACTACAAAGTAACATGGAAAAGTCTTGGAGGTTAATAAGCTTAAAAAAGTATGAGATTTTTTTAAGGATATAAACATTTCATTTGTTACAACCAATATATTTTAATATCTTCATCTCAAAATGTTAAGAAAATTGAAATGGGAAAAAAAGAGCAGATTCTAGAAGGACCTTGCTGGTATTTAGTGAGCCATCAGCGGCGCCCCCATGAGGACCTGGCACAGACTGGGGTTCTTAAGGTGGCTGTTAGTGCCTTCCTCTCGCCCCAGGCTGGGCTGGGCTTCCCCAGGGCCCTTCAACTCCCCAAGACTCGGCAAGGGCTGTGTCCACATGGCTGGGCCTCTCAGTACTGGCGGAGTGTCCTCCAGAGAAAAACTGCTGTGGGTTCTGGACCAGACAGGCTCAGGGGGAAGGTACAAAATGAAAAGAGTCTTGCTGGGGTGGAAGGTGCACAGGTGTCACCGGGACCTCACTGTTTTGTCTGACACTGGTGTCCTATTACAAGACAGACAAGATTCTCAGACACTCTTGTCATCTGGGATCCTAGGAATTGCGGCAGTTGCCTGGGGCTGTGACAATCCCCACCAATGGATTCCCCAAACCCAGTGCTAAGGAGGGCACCACACCTCTAAGGGTGGGCATGAAGCCACAGGTAAAAATGTGTCCGCTTCACCAAAGGGACCCACAAGGTGAATTGGGCTGTTACCTTCTATGGTGTCCGCACTGACAACGTGGCTGGTGATGGGCGTGGGGTCCACGTAAGTGCCTCCCAGGGCTGGTCCGATGGCCGCCACACCGGCCGCTGTCCCAAGTAGAGGGGGAGGGGTGAGTGGGCAGTATTTAGAGCAATGACTTTCCTGTCAACAGGGAAATAAGCTACGTGACTCTGTCCTTTTCTCTTTCTGAACATGATGACCACCCACCTTGCTTTTTGAACCTCCTCCCCTTTTAAAATTTCCCCAAACCTTCCTCCATCTTTCTGGGAGGTTCTCCCAGTTAAATATACAAGTCAGGTGAGCTTACTGAAGCAGTCACTGCAGCTCATGGTGGCTGATGGCTGTGGCATCGTGCCCTCCTCTTCGCTCTGTCTCCCTTCTACAGCCATCTGAGAGCTTCAGAATGTTTCCTGGACTCTAACAAGCCGGTTTATTTAGGCTGCCTTTTTCCTCCCTCCTTTCAATGTCAGCCTAGTCTGGGAAATCAGCACTGCCAATGTTTTACGAAAGCATCCCTTTAAATTGCAAAAATCATGAACAGAAACGCGCCCATTTGCTGCCACTGGCCTTGCTGTCAGAAAGGCAGCAGGAGGACATGGAGAGGGAGGTTCTGAGTCACAGAACTCAGGTTTAAAATCCCCCTGAACACTTTCCAGTGATGCAGGTTGGCATGTCTGACTGGCCTTCCTACCTGAGAAACAGAACAGTCACCCCCCGCCCAGGTGTGAGGACCCAGGCTGATTATGGCTGAGCCCCCAAATCCCACTGAACAGATCGATGGAGAATCACACCCCCCCACACAGCTCAGGAACAAGCTCTGTGCACACGGTGGGTGTTGTCTAGACAGGAAAAGGGAGCAGGAGAATCTCTAAACAAAGGGACTGCTCGTCCAGAAGGGCCAAGACTGACGCTGGGGGCAAGAGGAACGTCTGGAAAGCTGCACTAGGCAGGGTGAGCAGTGCCGCTGCACCCACAAGAGAATCAATCCACCAAAACCCAACGAGTGCCGACAACCAGCCAGACAGGCCACACGGCAGTGCTCAGGGCCCCGACGCTGGAGCCCCACAAGCCACCTGGGGACATGCTGTCTGGGCAGGAGGTTCCTGTCTCAGCGCCGTCCCCAGCTCACCCTGGGCGCCGCTGCCCTCTGGGGCCGGTCCCTCTCTGGGGGGCCGTCCTGGCCACTGCAGGAGGCCGAGCAGAGCCTCTGGCCTTCGCCCAGAGACTGTCGCCCAGGCCTTACCCACGTCCCCCGGGGCCAGGACCACCCCAGCTGAGAACCCCTGCCTTGGTCTTTGGTTCTGAAGCCTTTGCTCAGAAAACAGAGGGGGCTACCCAGGGAGCTCCCCTTGTCCGTGGAAGAGGACACTGACTGTCTGAGGTCCCCACAGCTGGTCAAGGGTGACAGCCCGGACCTCCCGGCTCCGGGGCTCCCTCCGCGGACCCTCGGGCCAGCGCACTCACCCTCAGACCACTCGTAGGTGAAGGCGGGACCGAGGGTCTGCACAGCTGTCTCCCTCACCACGACTCTCGTCACGGCCCTGGCCCGCTTCTTCTGAGACTTGGGAGTTGGTGGAGGAAGGTCCGTCTTCAGGCTCGCTGAGAATTCAGACAAAGTGGCCAGTGTCCTGTCGGGAGACCCCTCGGAATGGGCCAGCGACTCAGATGCTGTCGGACTGGGGGATTCTTCAAAGTCTTCTGAATAAGCCGAGCTTCCCTGCGCTGACCGCAGGTTCCTGACACGCGGACCCCAGGCCCTCAGTGCCCGAGGCTGACCGTTCACTCAGGCGCTCGGAGATCTCGCTTCCAGAGGCAGGGTCCCCTGCCCAGGGACTTTTGCTGGAGGCCTTTTCCCCTTGACCTCCTTTCTAAAACGAAGGATGGCAGAAATAACTGAAAAGTGTTTTCAGATGAGCAACACTCTCCAAACACCCCTGCGCTGGACTGAGGTGCAGGGCACTGCAGGGGCCCGGCACGTGAGGGCCCACGCCGCCCGCCTTGACGTGGGCAGGCCGAGTGCCGGGGGCAGAGCCCTTAAACCCGGCAGCACAAGGCTGCGGCGCCGCACGCTGGCGGTGTGAGCGCCCACGGGTGGCACCTGTTAGTGCCATCGTTATGTATTATTAGAACGTGCGTTTGATGGCGGGGCGGTTACGAATCACCCCAGGGCACTGGGACGAGTCTAAGTCAGTGGAGGTATTGCCATGGGGAGGTTTAGCAGAACCTGCTTTAATCACCTGCTATGTTAAGTAGCTCCACCCTGTTACCACTTAAATCAGGCTCCCTCACCTGTGGCACGTTGACATTTGAGACCGGAACATTCTTTGCAACAGGGACCATCCTGGGCATTGCGGGACATTGAGCAGCGTCCCTGGCTACCACCTACGTGATGCCAGTCATACCCTGCACCCCAGCCAAGGTGACCACCAGGTCGCCAGACATCACCAAGTGTCCCCTGGGGCTGCAGTCATCCCCAGGTGAGAAGCACTGACCTAAATGAGGCATGATGGCTGCACACTGTCCTATGTAAAGACCTACAGTGAAAAATTAGCTTGTTGTACTTACTTCCAGTTCCAAGTCTGATTTCTCACTGACAGCTGGAGCCAGATCATCAAGGGATAAAATATTTATCCTAAAATCTGTAATGAAAAATGTAACATGATGATATTTATTCATTTATTTACTCCACAAGTGTCCACCAGCCTGTTGTAGGCATGGTTAACTGCTAGGGGCAGGGAGAGCAGAGGGTAGCCAGTCTCTGTCCTCAGAAAGCTGGCCCAGGGTTCCCAAGGCTTTTTCTTTACAAGGGCTGGGGAGTAAATATTTTCAGCATTTCAGGCAAGTCTCTGTCAGCATTCTTCAGCTCTGTCCCTATGATGCAAAAGCCGCCACAGACCATGTGTAAACAAATGGGTGTGGCCATATCCCAATAAAATTTTATTTACAACAAAAGACTCAGGGATGGGGCTTACCATTCAGGCTGTCATCGGCGGCTTCTGAGGGGCACTCATCCCGAGGCCCAGCCTCACTCCTGGGGGAGGATGAGAGCTTGGCGTCCCCCGTCGTCGAGGACACTGACTTCGGAAAGGAGCCAGTGATGGAAAGTGATGCTGAGCGGGAGGCTGTGTCACCTGAAATGTGAGTCCGTGGGGCACGAGCTCTCGAGCCAAGACTGTGAAGGGTGCCATCTGCTGACTGTGAGCCTGGCAGACGTGATGTCCGAAATGGCTTGGGGCTGGAAAGTTCCTTACTGGGCAGTGAAAGGACTCTAGGTTGAGTTGGGATCTGATCCTACTTTGACGGAAATAAAAGAAGTAAAATTAGCAAACATACAATACGTTAAGTCCTTATCATTCGACTTGGTGGCTGGTGGAGAGCAAGAGACCAAGGCCTCGATCATCAAATAATTCCTCTCTGCCCCCTTCTCTCCTCTCCCCTCATTTCTGGAAGTCAAGATACAGCATTTAGATAAGATGATACTAGGATTGGAAACACTCCACAAATAATCAGAAATATCACTCTGCTTCCAAAAATATATTATTACACATCTTCTAGACTAAGGCCCCTGAGTATAAGATCCGTGACAACCTGGGTGTTCAATAGAGTTTAAATCAATATGCAGACTTTTCCCCCTTCCAATGCAACCTTCCCGTTTCTTCACATCCACTAGGCTGGCTGTCACACACACACACACACAAACAAAATAACAAGTGTTGGCGAGGATGTGGAGAAATTGGAGCCCTCTTACACTGCTGGCGGGAACATAAAATGGTGCAGCTGCTGTGGGAAACAGTTTATTCCTCAGTAAGTTACATACAGAATTACTATAGGGCCCAGCAATTCCACTCCTAAGTACAGACCCAAAAAAATTGAAAACAGGAACTCAAACAGATACTTATACACTATTCACAGTTGCCAAAAGGTAGAAACACAAATGTCCATCAACAGATGAAGAGAGAAACAAAATGTGGTCCATCCATACAACGGAGTATCACATCACTCAGCCATAAAAAGGAATGAAGCCCTGACACAGGCTACAATGGGAGTGAACCTCAAAACCATTATGTTGAGAGAAAGAAGCCAGACACAAAAGGCCACATGTTGTATGATTCCATTACATGAAATGTCCAGAACAGGTAAACCCATAGAGACAGAAAGCAGATTAGTGGTCATCAGAGTCTGGGGAAGGGGGGAGACAGGGAGTGATTACTGGGTAAGGGTTTCCTTTTGGGCTGATGAAAATGTTCTGGAACTAGGAGGGAGGGTATAGCTGCGATCACGGCTGGTGTCGGATCAGTCATACCAAGTGCTGTCCTGTGGTGTGTACAGTTATGAGTTCCACATATTGCAAAACTGCCTGACGTGTCCCAAATTCTATCCCTTACAGAGCAGACCACCAATAGGTACCTGTGACTGGCTTCATCCAACCTTTCCCCATCAAATGCTTTCTCAAGTAGCTTATGGGTGTTGGCCGCCATTGAAAGTCTCTAGTACTATGACATAAATGTAAAGGGTTTGTTAAAAATAAATATAT
The DNA here is from genome assembly GCF_009834535.1 of Camelus ferus. Classification (NCBI taxonomy): domain Eukaryota; kingdom Metazoa; phylum Chordata; class Mammalia; order Artiodactyla; family Camelidae; genus Camelus; species Camelus ferus. The sequence continues at coordinate 17,380,510 of NC_045717.1, forward strand.
GCCAGGGGGAGGGTAGGGCTCAGTGGTAGAGCACATGCTTAGCATGCACAAGGTTGTGGGTTCAATCCCCAGTACCTCCATTTAAAAAGATAAAAGTAAATAAACGTAATTACCCTTCCCCCCAATAAATAAATAAATACATGCCAACCTTACCGAGGAGAGTTTTATTTGTTCTTTCTCACTGGCTTTGTTGCTGGTGAAACCCTGCTTCGTGGAGTCCTCTTTTTCTCTAGGAGATTCCATCAAGCTGCCCAGCAACTCTTTCATTTCCTCTTCATCACTGTCTGGAGAATCCAAGTTTCTAATAGGTTCTTCCTCTTTGGGTGTTTGAGAATCCCCCTCTTTCCCAACATGTGCTTCATGGGAGATCTTTTCAGCAGGTGGCTCTCTCTTCTTTAGAAACCTACTGACTTTCCTACGTGGCACGTCACTCTCGGGGACAGGAATTTCACGAGCCTGTTTTGGGGAGGCTTTGTCTGTGTTCCGTGGAGAAAGTTCAACCGTCCTGCTGGGGGGAATCCCGTCTGCTCTGCTTGGAAGACTGCCCTCAGAGGTCTGCAGGTCAGATTCCACGTCAGACAACTCCATCCGCACCTTTCGGTTCCTGATCTTGGTTTCGATCTGGGCCAGCTTCGTAAGCGCGGCATTGGCCCTGGCCTTCGAGGCAGTGGTGGGGGGTCTACCCGAGGAGAGCCAGGGCCCACTCCCCAGGACAGTGTTCTCTTTCAGGAGTAAGCGTTCTCCGCCCATAGTCTGGTTTCTTTTTAGAAATCTGCTCTGACCGGGTGCCATTTTGGTGAGACTTCTACTGATTCTCAAGTTCCTGTTTTCTTCCATCTTTGAATCTTCTAAGGAAATATCACTGAAGTCACCAAAGATACTGTGTGAGAGACGGCTGGGTTTTCTTATTGAAGCCATCCTAGGGAGTAAAGAAGGAAAACTTATAAGAAGAACACCTGATGTTCACATTGTGCATTTGGATCTGCCGATGCCTCCCACCACCCAGGGGGGATCAAATCCCCCTTCGCAGTCTGGCCGGAGCCGCACCTTCCAGCCTGATGATGACAAGGAAAATGACAAGACACCTGCCAGGTCTCAAGTGAGACATGTTACCTATGAAAGACGAGAGCCGGTGCTTCTCAGCTCCAGCCCTGAGCTCTGCTCAGAGCTACATTCTCTCTCTGACCCCTCACACGACCCTGGGGGGTCAGCCGTCGCCATCCCCATTTCATGGAGGAGGTGGAGGGAATGAGAGCTCCCATAGGCTAGGTCACCTGGCCAGTGAGCAGCAGAGCCAAGTTCAAGGCTCAGGCAGATTCCAAAGACCCCACTCACCCCTACAGTGCCTCACCACCTTTCCAGTGGCTCCACCTCTACTCCTAGTGAGTCCGTCTTCCCAGCTGCACCCCAAGTCCGGTCTCCTCCTGTATCTGAGTGTCCTCAGCTCTCTCACAAAGAGCTGTTGAAACACAGTCTGTGTATTTAACAAGCTCCCCACCACTTTCTGGGGGCGCGGAGGGGGCTATGGACAGACACGGACCTCGCACCAAATGTCGGCGTGTGTGTGCTGGTGGATGGTTTTCTGGGGAGGAGGGCCGGAGTTTTCATCATATTCTCGGAGTTCCCACATGCCCCTGAAAGAATGTAAATGACTCATCGCAAGATTTACCAAGGTTTCAAAGTATTTTAATGATTAAAATAAAAAAAAAAAAACAAAAAAGGAAGAATACGGTGTGGGTGTATGTGTGTTTGCTGCAGCCCCTTCAGTGAGGAACTCAGCAACAGCAATGAAAATGTGGACTGAGTAGTGACCCCGCAACACCAAATGTCCATTACCTAGTGAATGGATGAGAACTGAGTTCCATCCATAAATCAGATACTATTCAGTAATAAAAAAAAAAGAACAAATCGTGATACACACAACAACATGCATATATGTCAAACACACCATACCAGGGGAAAGTACCAAATGATGCAAAACACACACACACACCGTATGATTATAAGGACTGTCCAGGAAAGGCAAATCTATAGACTCAGAAAGCCCATTAGTGGTTGCCTGGGGCTGGGGGCGGTAGCGGGGACGGACTGCAAAGGGGCAGGAGAGATACACTTGGGGTGACTGAAAACTTCTAAAGTTGGATGATGGTGATGGTTGCACCACTGGGTAAATTCACTAAAAATAACAAAGTTGTACTCTTAGAAGGTGTGAGCTGTATGGTATGTAGATGAATCATCAATAAAGTTATTAAAAATAAGTAACACGGGCGGCTCTCAGACTATCCGGGTCCTCCCCCAGGCCCGGAGCGACCCACATCGGACCATGCTAGCAAGTAGGGCCCAAACAGAGGAACTGAGCCGTAAAGTCGCTGGGCCACCCTCCCGCTGCCCAAAAGGCCCAGCTCCCGAGCGCGCCCCGTTTCCCCGCAACTGCTCGGGGCCCGGCCACCGCCCAGCCAACCCCACCAACCTCCTCCCACGAAGTCCTTCCGCGGAGGCCGTCGCCGCTCTCGGCCGGACACTAGGGCCAGAGGGGACCGTTGCCCACGGCAACAGCGCCAGGAAGAAAGAGACCACAACTCCCGGTGCACGCCGCGCCCCAAGAACCAATAACGCCCTAGGTCACAATCGCGGGGCGTCATGGGTGTGGTAGTTTGGGGGCGGGCATAGCGTGCCCTGAGCACTAGGAACCAATGATGTGTCAGGTCACAATCGCGAGGCGTGACGGGAGCTGTAGTTCCGGGGCGGGCCTGGCACACCGTGAAGACCGCTGGACTCAAAAGGAGCGGTTACAAGAAGAGGTCGCTCTTTCCCTATGGCCGCTGTTCGAGTCCCTCTCTGGGCAGTCTGTGTGCTGCGGGTGGCGCTGGCCACCGTCTACTTCCAAGAAGAATTTCTAGACGGAGGTGAAGGGGCGACGCCGGAGGGTGGCGTCGGCGTAAGCCCCTGCATACCCCGCTGCCCAACGGATGGCCCGAGTCGCCTTTGCTCCCCACCACCCCCGCCATCGCCGAGGGATCGGTGGTGGCAAAACCTTGAAGCTTCGAAGCCTCGAGGGCCCCGTTCACTCCCCCCACCACGCAGATTAACAGTGTTCAGCCCTAACCGGTGTTATTTCCCACCACAGAGCGCTGGAGGAACCGATGGGTGCAGTCCACCAATGACTCCCAATTTGGGCATTTTAGACTCTCGTCTGGGAAATTTTATGGTCATAAAGAGAAAGACAAAGGTTAGTGTAGGAATCGTGAGAAAATCAAGCTAAATATTAACCCCCCTATAGCAACCTTTCAAGGTAGGTGTGGCACACCTCTAAGGCCCATTTCACAGGTGGGGAAACTAAGGCGTACGTAGAGTTTGTGTTTTTTTGTTTGTTTTCTCTCTTTACTTGACCAGGATAACCTCTCTTAGTTTGGGGGGGGGGGTAGGGGAGAAGATAATCAGGTATTTATTTATTTATTTAATGGCAGTACTGAGGATTGAACCTAGGACCTCATGCATGTTAGGCAGGACCTCTACCACTGAGCTATACCCTCCCCCCATAACCTCTCTCAATAAGTACTAGTCAAATGGGTTTGGAGACCTGAGGGTTTTGCCCTACAGAAGGAAAAAGATTACAGGGTGCTTCTCATTTTTATTTTCCCTACCTCAATTTTTATATATATGAATATATATTATATATATATATATATGAGCACAGATCTTAGGGGTTCCAATAGGATGAATGTTTACAACAGCACCCCCAGGTCAAGACAGGGAACGTTTTCTGGCCCTATCCCCACCCCTAGAGGCCTCCTTTGTGGCCAGCTCCCCCAAGGTCAGCAGCCTCCTGGTACCAAGAATAACCTCTTTTCTAGCTTCTCATTCCTGATGGTGAAAGGTAGATAAACAACAGCTCCTCTACCGCCTGGTTTTTGTGCAGCCAGTTAGATGAGAATGGGTTTTCCACTTTTTTTTAATTGTTGGAGAAAAATAGAGAAGAGAATAGTATTTTGTGACATGTAAAAATTATACAAAATTCAGTGAAACCTCTGAAATTTCGGGGTCCATAAATAAAGCATTAGTGGAACACAGCCATGGTCATTCATTTACATGTGGTCTATGGCCGCTTTCAGGCTGCAAAGGCAGCACTGAGTAGTTGGGATAGAGAATGAACGGTCCGCAAAGTCTAAAATAACGACCTTACAGAAAATGTTCGCTGAGTTAGCTGGAAATTTTCCTTCTTCACCACCTCGGCTTCCATCTTGGTCCTGTTACTCCAACTCTGCCCTAACATCCAGCAGTCTCAGGTTTTGGTTTCTATATGCATTGCTTTGTAGACACATGTTGCTCCAAATCGTCAGGCTGTAGTGGCAAAATGGAGTGAAAATAGCAAGTTGTTCTGTGAAGCTTGTCCAAGGAGAGGGGTTGTCATTTGGTTTTTAACCCACAGTAGTTTTCCTTCCTCCAACCTGGAATTCTGAGACTCTGTGCATTTCATCTACTCCAGCACATGCCTCCTGAGAGCAGAGCCAGGCTAGGCACTGAGGTTAATTTGGCCTTTTGTACTGTAGTCTCCCTGGACCCCGGTCTAGAAGCCATGGATGGAAAGATAAATAGAATTTAGCCAAACAGACATGGGAGGTGATGAGAGATGATGGTGGTGGCTGAGGAGTGTGGTAAGACACCTAGGGAGGCAGTGAGTCATACGGCCTTAGAAATTGCCTGGAAGGTAGAGGGAGGGAGGGGGAAGGACTACTAATCACCTGAGAAAGGGAAGGGTAGGGGAAGAATGGAGGGGAGAGAGAGAGAGAGAGAGGTGGGAGTGGAGAGTCAACCATGAATTCAGGGTTAGACACACTGATACAAAATGCCAAGTTCATTAATGATGGCTCTCAGCATAGACAGTTATAGGAACTCGTGTATAGAGCAAGGAAGGGCAGGTTATAAGAAGACTGGCTGTGTTTTCACGTTTGTCTTACATTCCAGTATAAAATGAGGATTTGGTACAGAGCCTAGTGGCTACTGAAAAAGGAGGTTTCTGTCTTGAAGTGAACGCCTAAACTTATAAAGTACGAGATGAGTCACATGACAAAAGGATGGTATCTTCATAAAAAGCCACCACACGGAGGACACCTGTGGGCCAGCTCACCCAGTGGAGTGAAGAAGCACTTTTTTACAGATCAGCACTCTGTCCTCCATCAGCTGTTGCATCTCTTAAGTAGCTGCTTTAAGATGAGAATTAAGGGAAAGAAGTAGAATGTTCCAGTTGTTAATCCAGTTGCTACCGAGCTTCCTTGTAGCTTCCCCACCCCTTGGAAAATGAATGGAAGCAAAAGTAATCTTTTATCCATAATTAGACTGCATATTTGTCATTTAGAGCCGAAGTGTGTTTGTAACCTAAGACGTAACAGTGATATATTAAGTGCAAAAACACCTATATGTACATGAGTATGTGAAATAGAAGTTCCGTGGCAGCAGAGCACCTGTTAGTGATGTGCCCATTGAATGTTATTGCAGCATATTATAAATGTGCTGTAGGCACTGGATCAACATAAATGGTTAGAAGGTTTATTATTGGGGATCGGGGAGGACAACCATTTAATTCCCTGCATTGCTCAGCAGTGTCATTCCTAATCCTTCATTAGTACTTTTTATTTAAAGGTCTGCAAACCACTCAAAACGGCCGATTCTACGCCATCTCTGCACGGTTCAAACCATTTAGCAATAAAGGGAAGACTCTGATCATCCAGTACACAGTGAAACACGAGCAGAAGATGGACTGTGGAGGGGGCTACGTTAAGGTCTTCCCTGCAGACGTGGATCAGAAGAACCTGAATGGAAAATCCCCGTACTATATTATGTTTGGTGAGTTTAGCTAGTCCACACCACCCCTTCTGGTGATTCTGAAAACCCTTCCACCTTGTAGAATCCTTAGACTGACTTTGCTAAAGCAGCATTGGGTACATGTAACTGAAGCTCTTAGTACTGTTAAACCTAATTAATAGACCCAAAGGCAACTCTGCCTTTCTGCTGTTCTTCAGAGAAAGTTATTCATTCAACACTAATGTAGCCTTGAGTATTTTGAATGCACCAGGAGTCAGCAAACCTTGGCCACGGGCCAAATAGCCCACAGCCTGTGTTTGTTATGGCCCATGAGTTGAGAATGGGTTTTAACATTTTTTAATGACTGAAGAAAATCAAAACAGGGGATAGTACTTTTGACACATGAAAATAATATGAAACTCAGATTTCAGTGTCATGAAATCTTACTGGAATGACATCTTACTGGAATGCAGCCTCACTCTGTTCACTTACATCTTGTCTGTGGCTGCTTTCAGGCAGCAGTGGCAGAGTTGAGTGATCGTGGCAGAGGCCACGTGGCCCACAAAGCCAAAAATGTTTACTGTCTGGCTCCTTACAGAAAGAACTTGCTGATCCCCAGAATACATTAAATATCTCCTGACACTAGGGGTCATTGATTAACGTCTGTGCTGGAATGGGAAGGGACCACACTGGGCTCCAGGAACTAGGCATAACTGAAGTGTGTGGATTTAACACCCGTTAAGAATGAAGAGGATTCTGGGAAGATGGAGGAGTAAGGAGCACCAGGGATCTGTCTCCCCATCTAGACAATGGTTACACTGGAAGAATCTGTCTGATGTACCTATTTTGGAACTCTGGAGTCTGTGGAAGTATTGCAGCTTCCAGCAGAAGATTAGGAAAGTTAATTTTGGGTGAATTTATTGTGCTCTTATCACAGTAGTGCCTACCCATTCCCCCACCTGCAGCCACATGGCAGACAGCTGGGCACCATGTTCCTAGAGCAGCTTTTTCAGGAGCCAGGGTGGACAAAAAGGACCCTGTCCTCCAAATATCGGAGATCGAGCTCTGATGGCTGATTGCTGATTCTGATCGCAGAGTCGCAGACAAAGAGATGGGCAGCCATTGTTGTTACACCTCCCCCATTATTGCCAGGGTCTCCCACTCTAGCTGAAATGACTTCGGATGGAAAATGGAATATAAAATGGAGTAAATGTAAATGTAAATGTAAATGGAGTAGACTCTCCAGTCAAAAGACAGAGATTGACAGAAAGAATAACAACATATGATCCAACTATGTGCTGTCTACAGGAGACTCATTTGAGATCCAAAGACATAAGCAGATTGAAAGTGAAAGGATGAGAAAAAAAATTCCCTGCAAACAGGAACCAAAAGAAAGCACAGGTGGCTGTACTAAAATCAGACAAAATAGACTTTAAATCAGAAAAAGGTTATAGGGGGAAGGGTATAGCTCAAGTGGTAGAGCATATGCTTAGCATGCAGGAGGTCCTGGGTTCAATCACCAGTAACTCCATTAAAAACAGAAAATTAAGTAAATAAACCTAGTTACCTCCTCTGCCAAAAAAAAAAAAAAAAAAAAAAAAAAAAAAACCCTAAAAACAAGAAAAGGTTATAAATACAAGAAGGACATTATATATTAATAAAAGATTCAGTACAACAAGAGATGAAAAATTATAAACATTTACATCCCTGATGACCATCAAAATATATGAAACAAAAACTGACAGAACTGAAGGGAGAAATAAATAGTTCTATACTAGTAGCTGGAGATTTCAGTAACCCACTCACAATAATGGGTGGGACAGTCAGAAGATAAAGAAATAGAAGACTTTAATAATTCAATAGACCAACTAGACCCAATAGACTTTCACAAACGCTACCCAACAACAATAGAATACACATTCTTCTCAAGTGCACATGGGACCTTTCCAGGATAGACCACATACGAGGCAACAAAGTCTTGATAGATTTCAAAAGAGAGACATACAAAGTATCTGACCACAGTGGGAGGAAGTTGGGAATCACTAGCAAAAGGGAAACTGGAAAATTCAAAAAATTGTGGAAAATAAAGAACCGTTTTAAACAATCTGTGGATCAAAGAAGAAGTCACAAGGGAAATTAGAAAATCCTTAGAGATGAATGAAAATGAAAACACAACGTACCAGAACGTATAGGATGTGGCGAAAGTGTGCTATGGGGGGAATATATAGCTATAAATATTTATATTAAAAAATAGTATCTCAGGTCAAAACCTAGCTTTACCACTTGAGGAACTAGAAGAAGAACAAACTAAACCCAAGGCTAGCAGAACAAAATAATAAAGATTAGGGCAGAAATAAATGAAATATAGGGAAACAATAGAGAAAAATCAATGAAATCAAAAGTTACTTTTCTGAAAAGATCAATAAAATTGACAAACCTTTAATTAGATGAATTAAGGGAAAAAATACTATTAGAAGTAATTAATTCAGTAAAGTTCCAGGACATGGAATTAGTATACAGAAATCTGTCTTGTTTCTATATTCTACAAACTATCAGAAAGAGAAATTTTTTAAAAATCCCATTTACAATTACATCAGAAAGAATAAAACACCTAGGAATAAATCTAAGGAGATATAAGATCTCTGCTCAGAAAACTATAAGACACTGAAGAAAGAAGTGGAAAATGACCCAAACAAATGGAAAGATATATCGTCCTCGTGGATTAGAAGCATTAATATTGTTAAAATGACCGTATTCCCCAAGGCACTCTACAGATTCAAGGCAATCTCTATCAAAATACCAATGCATTTTTCACAAACTAGAACAAATAATTTTCAAATTTGTAGGGAAACACAAAAGATCCCTAATAGCCAAAACAATCTTGAGAAAGAATAACAAAGCTGGAGATATTACACTCCCTGATTTCGAACTATACTACAAGGCTATAAGAATTAAAACATGGTATGGCACAAACACACACACACAGATCAATGGGACAGAGTAAAGAGTCTAGAAATAAACTCATGCTTATATGGTGAATTAATCCACCACAGCAACAACAAAGGCAGACGTATACGATGGGAAAAAGACAGCCACCCCTTCAATAAATAGTGTTGGGGAAACTGGACTACTTTCTCATACTATATTTAAAAAATGGATTAAAGACTTAAATTACAACCTGAAGTCATAAAACTCCTTGAAGAAAACATAGGCAGTATGCTCTTTAACATCTGCGTAAGCAGTATTTTTTTGCATCTGTCTTCTCAGGCAAGGGAAACAAGCAAAAGTAAACAGATGGGACCACGTCAAGCTAGGAAGCCTTTGCACAGTGAAGGAAACCATGAACAAAATGAAAAGGCAGCCTGCTGAGTAGGAGAAGAGATTTGCAAGTGAGGGATTTGATAAAGAGTTAATATTCAGAATAAAGAAAGAATTCATACAACTTGACATCAGAAAAAAAAACAAACAGCCCAATAAAAAATGAGCAGATGACCTGAATTGACATTTTTGCAAAGAAAACATACAGATGGCCCAAGGACAAATGAAAAGATGTTCAACATCACTAATCATCAGAAATGTAAATCAAAACCACAATGAGGTGTCACCTCACACCTGTCAGAATGGCTATTATCAAAGTCCTCAAATAACAAGCGTTAGTGAGGGTGTCAAGAAAAGGGAACCCCCATGCACCGTTGGTAGGAATTTAAATTGGTGCAACCACTGTGGAAAACAGTGTGGAGGTTCATAAAAAATTAAAAGTAAGCCTAACATATGATCCAACAATTGCACACTGGGTATTTTCCCAAAGAAAACAAACAAAAAAACCCCACCAATTAGAAAAGATGTATGTACCCCTGTGTCTATTGCAGCATTATTTACAATAGCCAAGACATGGAAGCAACCTAAGTGCCCATCAATAAACGAGTGAGTAAAGATGTAGTGTACATATACAATGGACTATTACTCAGTCATCAAAAAGAATGAAATCTTGCTATTTGCAACAACATGGATAGACCTAGAGATATTATGCTAAGTGAAATAAACCAAACAGAAAAAGACAAATATTATAAGATTTCACTTATATGTGGAATCTAAAAAACAAAACAAATGAACAAATATAACAAAACAGAAAGAGAATCATAGATGCAGAGAACAGGAGCTTGCCAGAGGGGAGAAGGGTGAAAGGATGAATGAAATAGGTGAGGGAGATTAAAAGGTACGAATTTCCAGTTGCACAATAAGTGAGCCACAGGAATTAAATGTACAGCATGGGGAATATAGTCAATAATTTATCTGTGTGCTAACAGAGTAACTAGACTTATCATGGTGACTATTTTCTGATGTATAAAATTATTGATTCATTAGGTTGTGCACTGTGAACTAACAATGTTGTAGGTCAATTACAATTCAACAACAAACAAACTCGTAGAAAAGTATGTCAGATTTGTGGTTACCAGAGGTGGGGACTGGGAAGGGGGAATTGGATAAAGGTGGTCAAAAGGAACAAACTTCCAGTTATAAGACAAATAAGTACTAGGGATGTAATGTGTAGTGTAATTAATAACATAACACTGCTGTGTGTTATACATGAAAGTTGCTGGTAGAGTAAATCCTAAGAGTTCTCATCACAAGGGAAAAATATTTTTCTTTTATTTTGTATCTATATGAGATAACAGATCTTCACTAAAATTATTGTGATAATCATTGCATGATATATATATACAGGTCATATCACTATGTTGTGCACATTACAGTTCTATGTGTCAATTGTGTCTCAGTAAAACTGGAAGAAGAAAGAAAAAGAAAGGAAGAAAGGAAGAAAGGAAGAGAAAGAGAAAAAGAGAGAAAGAAAGACAGAGAGAAGGAATGAAAGAAAGAAAGAAAGGAAGAAGGAAAGAAAGAGCTCTGAATCTGACGGTTTTACTGGTGAATTCTACCAAACATTGAAAGAATACCAATCCTCTCAAACTTTAAAAAAATTAAAGAGGGAACACTTTCTAAGTCATCTTATGATGCCAGCATTACCCTAATACCAAAACCAGACAAAGACACTATGAGAAAACATTGATGCAAATCCTTAAGAAAATGCTACTAAACAGAATTCAGCAGCATACTAAAAGGATTATGCACCATGACCAAGTGGCATTTATTCCTGGATGCAAGTATTGTTTGACATATGAAAATTAATGTAATAGGCCACAGCAACAGAATGAGGGGGAAAAATGATCACAATTGATGCAAAAAAGAAAAAAAAAAGCATTTGACAAAATTCAACACCTTTTCATGATAAAAACACTCAACAAACTAAGGATAAAAGGAAAGTACCTCAACATAATAAAAGCCATATATGAAAAGCCCGCAGCAAACATACCCAATTGAAAAAGACTGAAAGTGTTTCCTCTAAGTTCAGGAACAAGGCAAGGATGCCTACTTTCCTCACTTCTATTCAACATAGTACTGGGAGTTCTAGCCAGAGCAATTAGGCAAGAAAAATAAAATAAATTGAAAAGAAGTAAAATTATCTCTGTTTGCAGATAATATAATATGTAGAAAATTCTAAAGATTTCACACACACACACACACAAACATACACACACACACACAAACCCTACTAGAACTAACAAGTGAATTCAGCAAAGTAGCAAGATACAAAGTCGATATGTTAAAAAAACAGTTGCAGTCTATACACAAGCAATTAATAATCTGAAAAGGAAATTACAAAAACAATGTCATTGTTACACTGGCGTGCAAAAGAGTAAAATACGTAGGAGTCACCTTAACCAAGAAAGTGGAAAACTTGTATAATGAAAACTATAAACTATTATTGAAAGATACTAAGACATAAATGGACAGTAGATTATTGTTAGATTGAGATCTAATCCTGCTCCGCCATTTTGGAGAGCGAGGCAGCTTCTCCAAGGATGCAGCATTAGATGGATCTGAAGTTTCCACGGACTGAGCAGTCCCTGATTCCCTGCCCGGAATCCTCTCTTCTCTGCCACACCTCACATTTACTCTTGAATTTAAAATGATGGAATGGAAAAGGTCTTTATGTAGATTTAAAAAGAAATTTAAGTATCGCAGTTCTGGTTATTGTTATTATTCTCTTAAAACAAGAGGGCAGAGATATCTGGCCAAAAAAAAAAAATTACCTGTTGAATTAGAGATCATTTCACAAATATTTGATTTAGTTAGATCTGGTAATCAAAATAACCACAATTATCCACCAAAATACTACTTTTAAATAGACATAGAATGTCTGCTACATTTGAGTTGTGAAGCAGCATATTTTGGAGTCAAAAATATATATATATATACTAAAGTAAATGTTCTGTATTATTTTGCTTTTAACTCAGAGTCAGTTACATTTTACTCAAACCCACTGTGTCACTGTTAGAACACTTCCTGTGATATCTCAGCTCTTGCCTTTGGTATGAGAGCATCTTGTGGTGTTAAAGAGGAAGAGAGAAATATGTTTTGTTGGTCCCTTGCCAGGAGCCTTACACATGTAATCTTAGATTATGGCTCAAACCCTAGGAAGTGGGTAACATAGCCCCTTCTTTGCAAATAAGGAAACTGAGGCTCAGAAGGATTAAACTACTTGCCCCAAATCAGGTCAGCCCAACTTCTGTCTGCTTACCCCATTCCTCTCCAAAATCCATTACCACATAAATATTTTATGAGTGCTGTTAAGGGAATATGTCCAGATTTTTCTGGTCAGGTCTGGGCATGTTCTGAAGCTTAATTTAATATTAAGAGTATGTAGATGTTTAGGAACAGAGAGAAAAGTTCTGATCAATTTTGAAGGAAAAATAATTTGATATTTCAATCCTGAGGTGATAGGCTTTCATACAAATGGTTCACATAGCTTTTGTTTTAAAAAATTGAACTGGAATGTTTTCCAGCAATAACAAAAAAAAAAAAAGAAAGAAATTACATAAACACGCGTCCTCTGGGAACTCAGCTAAGAGACAGACGCGATGTTCTTTGTCGGCCCCTCAGGATGCTGTTTCCAAGTTCAACGTCACATCTACGCTGGCAAAGTGAGAATATTCTATAAGTAATTACATGCAGCCTGGATTTCTCTTATTTAATCTGGAGGTTCACCATTGCAAGCTCTAGAAGAGATCACAGTCATTTGCTTGTCTTTACACAGGGTTTGCTCAGAGAATCCCCAGGGAGGGGTGCAGCCCCAGGTCAGTGACTATGTTGGAATTCAGAGACAGAAAGACACGCAGACGCTTTAGTACATTCCTACGGCTTAGGCAGTGAAGCCGCAGCAGGGTAATTCCAGACAGCCTCAGAAGATTTGACAGATTTGACAGTTCCCTCCCTGTAAACCTTGCTTAGAATATTTAGAACTTCTTAGTCTCTTATGAGAGAATAGAGTGTCCTATGGCATTCCATTTCTTTCGTGACTGAAACTTAACCTCATGCCAATTTAAAAATCATTATCTTTAAATAGAACTCTTTGTAGATTTCACAGTTCATCAGAACCTACGTACTGATCGTAACCTCTCTTCTGCTTACAGTTTGGGGTTACCGCTAAGAATATATATATATTATATATATATATATATATTATATATATATATGTATACATGTGTGTGTGCGCGCGCGCGCATTGTCTTGGAGCATAACGGTAGTAACAAACATTAAGCATTGCCATACTAAAAGCTGTACATACATTAGCCCATTTAATTGGTAAAGTAGCTTTGTGAGGTCAAGATCAACACCCCCATTTTATAGACCAGGACACTGAGGCCTGGGGAGGCTAGTATGTTAGTTGCAAATATAACTCAACAGTGAAGAAGAGCTGAGATCGGGGCCAGTCAGTCCAGCTCTGAAGCCCTCCTGTGGGCACAGGAGCCCTGGTCAGAGCTTCAGAGTGAGGACCCAAGACTCACACAGCACGTCGGGGACACTTACTAGGTTGTTATTAGACCTTCCTTTCCTCATTCACTTGCTGGTTTATACTTGAGTCCAAAGTGGCTGTGGTGACCATGACCTGAACCGAGAAGAGTGTCACCATCGATTTACATATCTCCACGTGAACGTCTGATTACTCCCAGACATGTAAGCTTCCCGTGCCTCGTCTCTTACTTCAGGAGAATGATTGGGGATATCTTGTGGTGATGTGTTTTGGAAGGAAATTGAGAGCAGTTGCTTTTTTTTTTGTAGGACCCGATATTTGTGGATTTGATATTAAGAAAGTTCATGTTATTTTACATTTCAAGAATCAGTATCACTCAAACAAGAAATCAATCAAGTGTAAGGTAAATGCTTTCATATTCGAATCAGTGATTGTGTCAGTACTTGACAGATGATAACGTAAGTTTATAGAAAATAGTTTTGAACTTAAAATATTTAAGCAAACCACGGATGGGCCTTGTCTGTCCTGTCCCTGGTTTCCGGTTTAGTGGGCCCATTGAACACGCTTGCCCACCACTTTGATTGGTTGGTTTCTGAAGTTTTTGCACACCAGGAGGGCACACTTACTTCTCACTGTGAACTACGTCATCAATGTATAATTTGCCCCTTAAGGGTTACAACAGGATAGTCACGTTTCAGCTATACCCATGGTGGAGGAATGAAATCTTCAGGATGGAAAAAGAAAAACATTCTGGAGAAATTCATCCTCAAAAGTACCAAAACATTTAAAAATGAGATGATTTCTAAAAAGAAAGCATACGCTCTATACCGTTTTACCCAGGAGTCCTGTGAAAATGACACTTCAGGTCTTAGAGCTTGCTTTATAACTCAGTGGCCCCACCCCGGGCTTCTCCAAAGAGGCAGCTTGCATTAAGTCCATGGTGCGTGGACCTGCGGAGGGGAAGTATACTCCCCAATGTGTCCTCCTCCCCACTTTAAATGTAAGCACCGAGAAGCAGGGACCTGTCCCCTGGGGCATCCCCAGCACCCATAGCCTGTGAATCTGGGCGGGACGCCCTTGTGTGTTTCAAAATCATTGACAGAATGGAGAAGAGGCATCCATAATGGTCCCTCATTCAGTCCCTACCTGAGCAGGGGACACTTGGCCTCACAAAGCCCTGGTGAGTATTGACACGTGGTTTGTCTCGGGGTCCCACTTCCTGACTTGGTGTTTCTAAAGAATCAGTGGGTCCCCACCCTGTACCTGGAGGCCTGACACCCCTCCCTTGGGGGTGAGGGGGAGCTCGAAATCCAAGTCTTCCTCACCCAC
This sequence comes from Camelus ferus, assembly GCF_009834535.1. Classification (NCBI taxonomy): domain Eukaryota; kingdom Metazoa; phylum Chordata; class Mammalia; order Artiodactyla; family Camelidae; genus Camelus; species Camelus ferus. The sequence continues at coordinate 17,395,514 of NC_045717.1, forward strand.
CTTAGTGTTGGACTAGAGGGTGATTCCCAAGACTTTGTTCAGTGGCAGAGCAGGTGTGTGGGAGAGAAGGAGTGACCTCGGAGGCTGTAAGGTTTGACCTAGATTGTGCCTGGGAGGCCAGAGCTTTGTCACCTGGGGTCAGCAGCCTCCAGGGCCCTGAGCAGCACGGCAGGCTGGTGACACCCTCTGTTGGGTGCTATTTCTGCAGCCTGTTAGAAAAATGAGACAAGTCCGTTGAAGGTGCACTGGAGCACTGGAGCACTGGATCACAGAGGCTAGTCAGCATTATGGCCTCCTCAATGAGGAGCACCGTTATTTTCGGAGCTCTGATTCACTCTGTGATGCTGTAAAAGAAATGCAGCAGTCAGCCCTCAAGGGTTTTCAAAGAGGCAGTCTGGTTAGCATGTGAGAAAAATACCTCGGCTGTTTGAGGGGAGGGACAGAGTGACCAACAGGCAGGGAGGTGGGTGAGATGGTCAGGTCAAGTCTTCAGCGGGATACAGATCACGGGAGCATTTTAACAGATGACTCAGATGCAGGATCCAGAGGTTTGGAATGAGGGTACCAAGGGTGTGGGTGATGGCTCTTAGCAGCGTTGCTGTTAAACAGGAAGAGAAACAGGAAGGGCCAATAAAGGGGCCAGGGCAGACTCCGGGGTCGTGTTTGGAAAGGTTGGTTGTGAAATCCTGGCAGACATCAAGGTAGAGGTGTCTAGTAAATTGTTGGAAACTCAAGTCTGAAGCTCAGGCTAATGGCTGGGGATAAAGCTGTTGGTTTGGAGCTGTTTGCATATGTTGGGATGTGGATGTTCCTCAGAAAGCTCTGTGCTTGTGGCCAAATCTCAGAGGGTGCCAGGCATGGGGCTGGCAAGCCCAAAGTCTAATTTAAGACAGGCAGGTGGAGAGTAGGGGGAGAGATTTTGGAGAATTGTGAACTCAGCTGTCACGGGGGGTTGAGGGGGACACAGCCAACTGTAGTGCTGATCCCAGACAGAGTACTTTGGCCATGATGCGGCAGAGGGGTATGAAAAGGCGTTTTGATTTGGCTCTTAGCAGGGAGATTCCTCCTGACAGAGCCTCTAAGATGCTGGGGCAGTGGTTCCCAAACCTGAGCAGCATCAGACACCCTGGAGGGCCTGTGGAAGTGACCAGAGGGTCCACCGGGTTCTGTTGCAGCAGGTCGGGGCTGAGCCGGGAATGGGCATTGCCCATGTGCCCCCTGTGATGCTGGTGCCTCTGGGTCATGCTTTGGGAACTGCGCTGTGGTATGGTGCAGGGGTCCCCTCCACGGCTGACAGGCAGGCACGTCCTGGGCACCCCCAGCCTCCCCAGGCACCCCCCCCCCCACCTTCCATCCCTCCCTTATTGAATGTTTGTTAAATGCTTCCCTTGGCTCCAGCCTGGGGCTTTAATCATGGCCAAGAGAGGCACTGGGCCTGCCCTGCCTGAGCTTACATTGTTGGGCAGAGCATTAGAAAATTCTCCCCTGTACTGAGAAATAGAATGGGCTTCATTTGGTAGCTGTCAGGATCCAGAACTGGAAGTTGTTTTCCACATAACTTTTCCTAAATCAAACAGCACAGTAGTCCCTTGGTTTATACCAACCACCCCATCATGGCTGCCTGTGAGATTATAGGTGGAAGCCATTGTCTTTGCACAAAAGGAGATCAGCCGCTCAAGAGGAGGCAGTAGTGAGGAAGGATTCTGCAAAGGGTCACGTGAGTCTTCCGTACGACACCCTTTCACAGTCAAGGCGACTCCTATTTCTCGAACGTCTCTTTTTGCTGTTTACCACCAGGCTTTGGCCCATGACAACTGACACTGCACATCTAGACTGCCTCGAGATATCGAGGGTCTCATTCTTTTCCTTGTCTCCCCCCAAAACATGCAGGTTGATGCCTTTACACATCTCTACACTCTGGTGTTAAGACCAGACCTCACTTACGAAGTGAAAATTGACGGCCAATCAATTGAATCCGGCAGCATAGAGTATGACTGGCACCTAGCATCTCTGAAGACAGCGGAGAAGGCTTCAGCAGAGGCTAAGGAGTGGAATGAGGCTACGGATGCCAAAGCCCAGGTGGGGATGTCCCCTGCATAGCTTAGCAAGTGTACACACTTAGCTTTTAAGTACCCAGGTACCCTACAAGTGTGGCATGGCTGGTTATGACAACGTTGTAACCATCAAAATGCCCTCCCCAGAGCATATGTGCTGAAACCAGCCACCTAGCTGCACACTCCAAGGTATTGTATCTTTTTTCAAGGTATTTTGAATTTTAAAGTATTTGAGATGAAAGCAAGTGAGGTTTACTTAAAGGAAAACGTATCAGCAACCTTTACAAAAGTGATTTTTTTGGGTCATCCTGAATTTGAATATGGTAGGTTTTTTTTTTTCTTTCCTACCCCTCCGCTTTTTTTTAAATTGAAGTATAGTCAGTTACAATATGCTGTACACCAGGAACTGATACAACATTGTAAACTGACTGTACTTCAATTTAAAAAAATTACATCACAATGTAAGGCATTTATCTTTTAAAAATTAAAACAATTTTAAATTGAAGTATAGTCGATTTGCAATGTTGTGTTAATTTCTGGTTTACAGCATAGTGATTCAGTTACATTCTTTTTCATTATAAGCTATTATAAGGTAATGAATATAGTTCCCTGTGCTAAACAGTAGGACCATATTGTCTATCTATTTTATGTATAGTAGTTAATATCAAATTCTGAACTCCCAATTTATCCCTCCACCCACCTCTCGCCTTTCCCCCCGGTAACCACGAGTTTGTTTTCTATATCTGTGAGTCTGTTTCTATTTTGTAAATAAGTTCATTTGTCTCATTTTTTTAGATTCCACATATAAGTGATATCATATGGTATTTTTCTTTCTCTTTCTGGCAGTAAGTCGTTTATCTTAAGACAATTGTCTTTGCCATAACTAAGAGTATGGTAACTGCTGTTTACAATTAATTTCTGGCAACTTAAAACTTAGTAGTGGCACTGCTGTCTAATAGTCAAACACTTCATCATTGACTGAATGTAATTATTAAATTAAAATGGCATCTTGTTTAGAATTATATTATTTGGCAGTCCTTTTTATCATAATCAAAAGTAAGCTTCTATGAATTTGGAATCCATGGCATCCAATCAATGAGAACATCTTCAGATTAGAGTAAAAAATCCTAATCATATAAGGCTTCCCCATCATTTCTCAAGGAAGAAAAAAGAAAAAGCAAAGTTTTCCTCTCCCTCTCTTAACCTTCAAACCAAACTAAAAAAGCAGTTTTCATCTGGAAAGAGCACTGACTTTGAACAAGGCACAGAGCTGCAAAGAAACTGACCCAGAATCCTCAGTAGGATATACAGGTCTTGGGACTGAAATCCTGGCTGCCTCTGGGCTACGAGGACACCATCCCAGCAGTGGAGGTGTGCCTTAGTGCCGAGTGTACGTGAGGTGGGTTCCCAGATAAGTCAAATCATCCTTCCGGAAAGCTCATTCCCAGACTGCCTGTGTTTTTTCTGCATGCTCAGTTCTGTGTGCTCTGCTAAACAATGTAGTTCCTTATGGTGTTATGATTTGATAGTCTACGTTAGAAGGAGCTGGCTACTCAGATTGAATTATAATCATTTCCTGGATCCCAACACAAGGGTGGCTCATCTGTTGCCAGTGAGGTCAGGGCAAAAAGCAGTAGGAGAGGTAACTAACTCCCATGTGCCATTGTTGAGAAGTTATAGAGGATGATGGAAAAGCCACAGTCTGAGTGCAACACTTTTAATATTTCTGTTATTCTAAAAGAGAAAACAGCATTGTACATGACTTTTATGAGTTTATTTGAATATTATTAATCCATAGCAACTTTTTCTCATCCATTTATTCAACAAATATTTACTCAACACCTACTAAGTCATATACATACATAGATGTGTGTATATATGCATGTGTATAAATGTGTACATACGTATAGATGTGTGTATACATACGTGTATAGTGTGAGTGTGTATATATGAACTCAGTAATATAACTGCTTTTCTCCTGCTACCCAGAAGTCCTCAGTTAAATCTTGGAACATTCCTTAGTCATCCAGCTTCTCTCTAGAACAGTCCATTTATGACCATGATGTAGAAGACTTAACCTAACCAGCAGTAAATGTGGCCCCTCCTCCTATCATCACTTTTTGCCCCATCATTTTAACTTTGGCCACTCTTTTGAGTTTTCCACACTGCCATTCCTCTCAATAGCAAGGGAAGAGTGCCGTAATCACATGGAGAGTTAGGGAGAAAAACCCGGCAGTGCATGCCCCTGAAGCCCCTGATATGATTAGAAACCCCTGCACTCAGCCCTTGGACCATCAGACCGAAGAGGAGACGGGAACATGCAGCTAGGGTCACTGGCCTTCCCCTGCCTCTAGGGAGTTAAGAATTTCCTTTCTCAAATCTGAGAATCTAAATTTCACCCCCTACATGTATTTTAAGGAGTGGGAAAAGCATTTTCTGGATGCCAGTGCCAGCAAGCCGAGCGACTGGAACAGTGAACTGGAAGGGGACTGGCAGGCGCCAATGCTGCAGAAGCCTCCTTACCAGGTGTGTGGTGTCCTCTTCCCACCAGCCCCGCCCCACCCATGTTCTCCCAGACCACCACATATGGTTTATTGTTGCAGGATGGCTTGAAACCAGAGGGTATAGCCAAAGATGTTTGGCTGCATCAGAAGATGAAAAATACCAACTATCTGACAGAATATGACCTCTCAGAATTTGAGAACATTGGTGCCATCGGACTGGAGCTTTGGCAGGTTACTTGGTTTTACATTTGCTTTAGTTTAATAACTCTGGGCTTCAGCCTAAACTCCTTACTTCAGGCAGGTAGTATGTGAGCTCCTACTATGTGCCTGGCACCCCTAGTTGGACCCAAGACATACAGCTGTGGACAAAGGGCACTTCTTGCCTGCCTGCCTGCTCCCTGGGAATTTGCTTGGAGCTTACCTGTGGTGCCCATCAGCTTTAGGATAAGATTGCAGATTCTGATGCAGCAGGTCCAGGGCAGAGCTCGAGATTCTGCATTCCCAGCAAGCTCCCAGCAGTGCTGACACTGCCAGTCCACAGCTCACACTTTGCACAGGAAGGTTTTCGAGGAGTGGTTCTCAAACACTGTAGAATGTTCAAGTCACTGGGGAGCTCTCCAAAATCTTGATGCCCCATGAGTACCCCAGACCAGCTAAACCAGCTGGTGAGACCAGGCATTAGGAGTTTTAAAAATGCTCTTGGTGTGCCCACTACACAGTCAAGTTTGAGAACCAGTGCCCTGGAGGGAATGGGTGTTCTAGAAATGGGTTTAAGCATGTTCTGCTATTGACAGCTCATCACTGTTACAGGACCGAGCAAATTACGATTGTTCATTTTGCGGAAAGTTTCACTTTTCACACTGGTAATGAAGGCCTTATTTTCATCCACAGGTGAGATCCGGAACCATCTTCGATAACTTCCTGATCACAGATGATGAAGAGTATGCTGACAACTTTGGCAAGGCCACCTGGGGTGAAACCAAGGTACAGTGAACACAATGAACTTTTCTTTCATTATTCATTTATTTCCGTACATGAGACTCACATATAGGAAAGGGCTCAATGAGTTTTTACTACTTAATGCCCCACCCAGATCAAGATACAGAACGTCACTTGAACTCCAAGAACTTCCTCACGACCTTTCCCAGCTGGCCCCCAACCCCAAAGGAAGGGGGGTTCCACTATTCAATCACTATAGATGGATTTGACCTCCTTTTGAAATTTATATAAACAGAGCCACCCATTATTTATTCATTCAGGCAGCTGTTGTGAACTTCACTTGTATTTTCACATACAGCAGTAGCTTGTTCTCATTTTGTGAATATTCCAGAAGGTATGCATCCATTCTCTTGGATGCAGCTTTGGGTAGCTTCTAGCTTGTGGCCTCATGGATAAAGCTGTTATGATCTTTCCTGTGTGTGTCTTTCTGTGGACACACGCCCAGGAGTGGACAGGCAGGGTCACATGTTCTTCCACAGTCAGTTTTCAGTGTGTCATCCTATTTACATTGCCCTCTGCAGTGGATGAAAATTACAATTGTGATGCATCTTTGGCCACACTTGGTATTATTGTCAGTTCTTGTTGATGAATCAGATTTATTGAAGTATAATTTGCATACGGCAAAGTGTACAGTTCTGGGAATTCTGATAAACACATAAAGTTGTGAAACCCCTACCAAAAATCAAGTAGAACAGTTTCTTTCCCTGCAAAAGTCTTGTAGCCAAGCCCTCCTCGACTCCGTCAGCCGCTGATCTCATACCTGTCCCTCTAGTTTTGCCTTTTCTGGAATGTCATAGAAATGGAATCATACAGTATGTGGTCTTCTTCAGCTCGCTTCTCTCACCAAGCTTAATGTCTCTGAAATTCATCCATGTTGTTGGAGGTCTGTCAATCCTTTGTTTCTTCTTATTACTGAATAGTTCATCCGATGGACATCTGGATTGTTTCCAGTTTTTAACAGTATGACCAAAGCTGCTATCAGTATTTGCATATAGTTTCTTACGTGGATGTGTGCTTTTTATTTCTCTTAGCTAAATACCCGGGAGGGGGTTGCTGAGTTGTATGGTGTATGTTTAGCTTTATGAGAAACTGCTACTGTTTCCAGAGGGGCTGCACTGTTCTGCAACTCCTCCAGGCCCACTGGCACTGGGGATGGTGGGTTTCTTTAGGTGTAGCAGTAGCTCTCTCTGGTTTCGTTTGCATTTCCCTGATGACACATGAAGGTGGATGCTGTTTCATGGCTCTTGTGGCCATTTGGGGATCCTCTTTTGTGAGATACCTGTGTTTTAAGATGTAGGTTTTGTTATTATTCAGGTATGGTGAGGCTGGCAGATCAGGAGATGACTTTCTGCCATCAAAAAGATCGCTTGTTTGACTCATTGATCCCAAGAAGAGGGGGGAGCCCACACCATGCCCTGCAGGACCACATGGGGAAGCACCAGGGCTGATTAAGGAGGCAGAGGGAGAAAATGTAGGCAAGATACTTTGTTTTGGTTTCTGCAGGCAGGAATAGGTAAGGCAGGACAAGCCGGTTTAAGATTGGCTGGTTTTAAGAATTTCAGTGGGCTCCAGGGTGCAGGGGCTGCCCCTAGCTGTCTAGCACCTGACTGTGGGGTAATTAGGACAAGGAGATATCATCCCTGAGTATAAGAGCTTGACGGAGGAGCTGGCTAGGGATGTAGGCTCTGCATGTAGTCTGCATATGGCATGGACTGTCTCTAGGAATTGGCCTCCTGGGCGGGCCATCCCTCCAAGGCCAGCAAAGCCCCAGATGTCAAAGCTGGAGGAACACACAGTTAATACAGCCTGTTTATGTCACTTGCTCACTTCCATGTTGGGTTTTTGACCTTTTCTTATTTAGTTGTAGATCTTATTTATATATTCTAGCAAATTCTTTGTCAGGTAAATGTATGGTAAACATCCTTTCCCCTCTGTGCCTTGCCTTTCCATTCCCTCAAATGTATTTTTTTCTCCTGTATTTCTTTAAAATGTGTATTTTGAGGCCCTTATATGGAGAAACCAACTTAAAAATTTAGCTCTGACTTTCAATAAAGAAGCTAAAATATCTTCCAGCAGTACAAATTCATTTATAACTCTTTGGAGTTAAAGTATTGACACTTAAAGTGCATGCTTTTAATGGGCATAAATGTTTTGTTTCTTGGGTCATTAAGTGCCAGTAACTGAACAGTGGCATAGCTTACCTGGATGGAGAAGGCAGCCAGTGTTCTCTGGGAGCCATGACTCAGAGAGGAAAGGTCTTAGAGAAACCCCCACACCATTTCAGCCAGAAACTTTGGATTGTTTAATTGTATGCCAGTGAGTTTAAGTTATGGATGATACACAAAACATCTTCCTGCTTTAACCGCAAGCCCCTCATTCCCTTATCTTCATGGATGAGGCTTCTTCCATGTCGTGAACGTCACACTGAGACTCACTGCAGGGCTGGTGCTTAAAACTGGAACATTTCATGGCATTTTAGGGGGAAACTTGCCCTCCATTGCCTAAAGGTGTTTAAGGCGATTTGCTCATGAGCCATTTCATCCTTTCCCCAACGCCTACATGGAGGTATTGGGGATTGAACCCAGGACCTTCTGCATGCACTCTACCACTGAGCTATCCCCCCACGAGTCATTTCATCTTAAATCTGATTTCTGCCACAAAGCCTCACTTAACTCTTTTTCCATGGTGACTACAGGAAAGTTCTTGCCGCATCTGCGCTCACTCCTACACCTTCTTTTAATCACACATGCCTGGATTTTCTCATTTGAGCCTGAGGCCTCTCTCATGGCCCATCCACTGGTCAGTTGGTTGACGAATGGGCCCAAGTGCTCCGGGAGTAAAAAGAAGGCAGTGTGAGTTTCCTGGGGTGGCCAGAACAAATCACCACAAACTTGCTAGTTTGAAACAACACGAATGTATTCTCTAGCAATTCTGGAGGACAGAAGTCCAAAATCAGTATCGATGGGCTGAAATTGTTACCAAGTCCAAACTCGTTCTTCTCACCACATAACAGGCCAATAAATTGGGAGATGAGGTGTTGTGGCAAGCAATCACAACTTTATTCAGAAAATCAGCAGACTGAGAAGGTGACAGACTAACATGCTGGAGAACCATCTTCTCCAAGTCAGAATTCAGGCTCCTTTTATACTAAAAAGGGGAGGGGGTGTGGTTGGTTGTTGCAAACTTCTTGGCATCGGAATCTTTTGTTCTTGCAGCTGCCTAGGTAGGTCAGGTCACAATGTTCCTGTACACTTTCAGCAAGACAAATATTATTCTCTGTTCTGCAACTTTTTATGGAAAAGTGTTATACCTTCAAAGGTCAGAGCCTTGAGAATGGGCTGTCCTGTATATTTCAGGCTCTAGGCAACATTCTTTTACAACAGGTGCAGAACCAGCACGACTAAGCCCAGGAAACAAAGCACAGGGTTAGAGCTAAAGGAACATTTAATATGGAGTCAGAATTGTTCTTCTCTGTTACAAAATCAGGGCATCAGCAGGGTCTTGCTCCCTCCAAATGTTCCAGGGGAGAATCTTTCTTTGCTTCTTGCAGTTTCTGATGGTTCCCGATGCTCCTTGCTCTGTGGCTGCATCGTTCTAATCTTTGCCTCCATCTTCACGTTGCATTCTCCTCTTCTGTCTGTGTCTGTGTCAAATCTCTCTCTGCCCTTCTCTTATGAGGACATTGTGATGGAATTTAGGGCCCACCTGACCATCCTGGATAACCTCCTTATTTCAGCAGGCTGAATTTAATCACCTCTGCCAAGACCCTTTCCCCATGCATATAAGGTTACATTTCCAGGTTCCAGGAATTGGAACCCGACATCCTTGGGGGCTCTTTTTTCGGCTGCCCCCAGCTGGTGTGGAGGCTTCCAGAAGGTAGGGGCAGGCTGCACTGCTGACACTGAATCAGCCTCCAGGAAGCATAATCCCTGGCCGCTGGGGTCTTTGTTTCTTTCTCCAGGGCCCGGAAAGAGAGATGGATGACATACAGGCCAAGGAAGAGGTGAAGAAGGCCCGTGAGGAAGACGAAGAGGAGATGCTGATGCGCAGGTTTGGTGGGCAAGACAAAAACTTCAATAGATTCCACAGGAGGAATGAACTGTAGTCATCCCCACCTCAGATAAAGATGACTGGCCAAACTTTGTTTCTACTTTAAACTACATTTAAAAGCTCAAATATCTCCACATATGGTAATTTGTCCAGTTTTCTTTGAAAAGTGCACCTATGCCTCTCAGTGGGGTTGGTCTGATTTTCCCTGAGCCCCTCCCTGTGCCCAGAGATGTCTCCTCTAGACAAATCTGAGTGCTGGAAGCCAGAAGTCAGAGGTGAGAGTCTGGTCAAAAACGTGACGCTCTTTTCTTAACCTTCAAAATATTCTATAAATAAAAGGTGGTAAAACTCACTTTGAAAAAGGAGAAACAATGCCTTATTTCTTTGGGTTGTAAATTACTGATAACATGGGCGAAACTTTTCCAATGTGAAATCTTTATACAGCAGCATTGGTGTGGAAAGGTTTTGCCTGCTCCACTTATATGCTGGTTATCCTGGGTGACCCAGGCCTTGTGCACAGCTGTTTAACAATTCATAAAGAAGCTCATGCGCTTTACCCCACTCTGTGCCCCACTTCCTCGGCCATTACTTCTCTGTAAGACAGAGGAATGCCATTCATTCTATCAAGTGAAAATAGTGCTTACTTCGCAGTTTAGTTTTTTTCTTTCCATCAAATGATTTGCTTTTTTTTTTTTTTTTTAAGTTACACATAGCAGGTTTTTGTTTTGAAGAGATCTGTTTTCATGCAGAAATTTGTGTTGGAAATAAATCAAATTTAGGACACCAGAAATTCGGAATTTAGTGATGTTACAAAAAAAAGCCAAATAATATGGGAAACTATAGGTCACATACTGAAAGATGATCAATGTGAAAAGTCTGGCCAGGAGGTCACGTTCTGGCAAGTTTTGTTCTGGCTTTGGTCAAAATTGGCAGACTTTGGACCCTGGACTTTTTGATCACATCGGTCTTCCCAGTTTATCAGGGGTTATCAGTCTCAGAAGCTAAAGACTCAGTCCCTGGAAATGCAGGGGTGGGATTCAAACACTGCCTACCTTTTAAATCTCCAAACAAGGTGAGAAGTTAATGAGGAGAGATGCAGTGCTACACCTTGAGAGAAAATGCCGGAAACAATTGTACAGAGATGGGTTAGACCAACTCAGACCCTGTGGAACTCATCTCCAGAGCAGCATTGTCCTGGAGACCCTTCCTCATCAGTGCTAGCCAATGTGGTAGCCACTGGCTTCATGTGAGCCCTTGAAATGTGGCTGGTGGTACTGATGTTTTTTTTTTTTTTTAATTCATATGCTTTGTCTTTTAGAGCAGTTTTAAGTTCACAGCAAAACTGAGCAGAAAGTAGAGTGTTCCTATACCACCTGCCCCCACACCCACACAACCAAGGCCATCCCACACCATGGGAGTACATCTGTCACAATTGATGAACCAGAGACGGGCTGGGACCTGGGACCTGAGACCATTTGCTACCGTACTCACACCTGGATGAATGCGTCCTTGAGCAACAGAATACAAAGAAGCTATAAGGCACTAAAAATAACTGCATACATGTACACTTGGGGTAAACTATGAACATCAAGATATGAAAGACCAGCTGCGGGGATGAGGGTAAAGTTCAGTGGTAGAGCGCATGCTTTTCATGCACAGGGTCCTGGGTACCGCCATTGAAAAAAAAGAAAGAAAAAAGACCAACTGCCACTTCCCAGAGCAAAAGCATGTTGCTGTGCATGATCCCTGCACACAGCCCCACCAAGGGGGTGGGCTGACCACGTAAGCCACCCCTCTGGCCTGACCCACTTATCTGCCTCAACCCTCACCCCATTTAAAGGACCAGCTGGCCCCCACTCAGGGAGCGATCAAGGAAACTTGTTACTTGTTGTCACTCCTTCACGCTGCAGCACGAGTCCCCACAAAGCCTTGCCTGAATTTTTCATCTGGTCTCATCGATTTCTATTGATTAAGGAGTCCAAGAACCCTGGTAAATAACCAACCTACACTAACACATCATCACCCAAAGTCCAAACTCTGCATTAGGGTTTGCTCTTGGTGTTGTACCTTGTATGGAAGAATACATTTTTAATCTGATTTAACTGTAATTAATTTAAACTTACATAGCCACATGTGGTGAGAGGCCACTGTGTTGGGCCGTGCACCTCCAAACTCTGGAGAAAGAGGCCCCAGAATGGGTGATCCCTGCCCAGGGTGGCAGCCACAGTAGTAGAGGGAATCCCAGGGCACTTCAGGCTGTGCTGCTGGCCAGGTGGGACTCTCACCATCGAGCCTCTGTTTTCAGTTAAAACCATGCCGGAGCATCTCTGTTGTCATTGCCCCTGTAGACTCTTGACAGTGAGACTGGAAGCCTGCACACGTTTCCCAGACACCCTTGTCTGTTGGTTTCCCCTTTGTTTTCTGTCAGAAGGAAATCAGAAGACAGGCAGAGAGGAGAAGCCATTTTCCCCCCATCTTAGGCAGTGGAGACAGTAGCGGTGACTTTAGCAACAATGGCAGAAACAGCAGTGGCTGGTGAGGATGGGCATCTGGGTTCCTGCTCAGGGCCCAGTGGTTGTGGGTTTTGGGGGTAACACCTTTTCCCTTTTGACTTTTAGTCCTAGAGGGGCTAGCAGCTTCCTACTGATACTAATCTTAGGTAACTTTGCAGTCCCCTCTGTTTGGCCAATACTTTTGTACCCAATCTCCGGTATCAAATGTCCCCTGTTTGAAACATGTAGGATGACTTCTCTTTTCTGTATGGAACATGGACTGATAAAGCACCCAAGGCAGCTAAAAGCCTCCATCACCCTCACCTGGTCCACTGCTGCATCTTTCCAGCTGCCCCACTTGCTTCCATCTATCCCTTCTCCTTCCGCTTTGCCCACCTTCTCCAGAGTCACTGTTCTAGAACGCAAATCTGATCTGTTCAAAACCCTCTGGTGGCCTCCCATTTCTCTTTGCACAGGGAAACTGAGGAGCGTGGAAGCCTGGTGAGACAGAACTTGGAGCTCAGAGAGCAAGATGGTCTCAAGATGAGGCTGAATCACTTACGGTCTTTTTTCATCGCTCTTTGAACAGAGGTATCCAATCAGACCACGTGTGATCCAGCTTCACCTCAGAACTGTCTGTCTTGCTGTCTGAGCTCCAGAGCCTCAGTCTCCATGTGCTTCTTCGCTCCTCTGCTCCTTCTGCTTGTGATGGTCCCCAGCCCCCACCGTCACTGCCTGCACACTCAACCTTAAAATGTCATACCCTTGAACTACTCTGTAGCACTTATCACTGTTTATAGTTGTCTGTTTCCTCATGTGATTATTTGATGTCTGTTTCCTTCCTCTAGAGCAGTGGTTCTCACAGGTGGGGGCCTGGGACCAGCCACTTCAGCATCTCCTGGGGATTTGTTAGAAATGCAAAAATCTCAGGCCCCACCCAGGTCTAGAAACCTGAATCAGATACCCAGACTGTTTAACAAGCCTTCCAGGCAGCTCCAGGGTGAGAGAATGTCTGCCTGGCCCACCAATGGAACACCTGTGCTGAAGCCAGGGGTACTCAATGAGCATTTGATGGGGAATGGTTGTTGAGTAAATCACAAAGCACACCATGCTCATCTGAATGGCATGAGGTACCTCAACTCACTGAAGATACTGGAGCCAGAAGCTTATGAGACTCCAGAGTGGAGGAAGTGGACAGGAAGTTGTGCCTCCACCACCCTGAGATCGGCATGGCCTGCCAGCTTGCCTGCCTGAGAAACAGTGCCCAGCCAGACCTACTGTGCCACCATCACAGGAGACCAGGTAAGGGGAAGCTGACCTGTGCTGAGGAAACCTCGTGCCACTGTGGTCAGTACCCAGTGGGACCTTCTTTCCTTATTTTTTTAGTGGAAAAGTATTAGTGGGTGTCCACAGCAAAAAAGAAGGCAAAACATGTCTAAACAAACAAATGCCCCTCCAGTAATAGTCCTCCAGCAAACATTTGGTTCCTGCTCTGTTCAGGGCACAGTGTGAGGCATAGAAGTGGAATAAACACATATTACCATTCCCTCTTTTCAGAGGAGGGGGTTGGGAGCCCACTTAAATGACTTGCCAAGGTCACAGAGCAAGAAAGTGGCAGCTAGGAAATAATCTCAGGTGTCGTGGGTGCGGCTGCAGCACAGAGAGGTTAAAATACTACAACTGAGTTTAGCTGAAGCCCTAAGGGGACAGACCCATATTCGAACTGACACAGATACACAGGTACGCACACACACATACACAGCTATCCTAGGAACAGGGCGCCTTGTGGGGCAGGGCAGGGGTCCCGATCCTCTGCCTGGTGGACGACGGCTTCTCGATAGTGTTTTGCCAGGCGCACGGGAAAGGGAACGGCATCCCTACAGAGGACCCAGCATTAGCAAGGACCTGGAGGGGCCAGAGACCTTGGCAGACGAGCCGGGGAATCGGGGAGGACTGGGTGACGGAGGGCAGGAAGCATTTGTCAGGGGTCTCGGGGCCCACGGACCTCCTGGGCCCCGCCCCCTCGGACCTCCAGGGCCCCGCCCCCTCAGGCCGGGGCTTGGCGCGCGCGGCCCCGCCCTCGACCCCCGCCCCTCCAGGCTTCGCTGAGCTTGCGCGTCCCTACTTCGGCCCCGCCTTCCCCCGGGCCCGGCTGCGCGCGCACCGCCCCTTTCGCCAGTGCGCATGCGCGGCCCCGCCTCGTCTCCCCCCCCCCCGGCGCTCGGAGCCCGAGTCCGCGGGAAGATGGCGGCCCCTCTCATCCCCCTCTCCCAGCAGGTATGGGCCAGGAGGGTGGGGATGCGGCGCCGCGGTTCGGGGCGCGAGGTGGACGCCGCGGGAAGGCCGAAGCGCCGGGAGGTCTAGCTGGTCGGCGGCAGCTCTCGCGGAGGGCCCCTGGCGGAGGGCAGGCCAGTGGGCGGGCGGTCCTGAAGGTGACAGGCCAGTCCGGCCCGCGGCCTCCCGCACCCGAGCGACCCTCTGCGGGCGGCGACCCCTAGGGCCGCAGCTCGTATCTGGTATGCCCGGGGCTCGGCCTTCTCCGCAGATGATGCACGGTAGCGTTGGGCTGCCTCCCGGAGAGGTGGGCGAGAGGAGCGAGCATTTCTGCGGGTGCGGCTGTCCGGCGGGTCTTTGTCTCCTGCGGGGTCCCAGCGCTGGGGTGGACAGTGTCCCCACCTCGGTGGAGGGCAGAGCCCCGCCGGAGCCAGGACCCTCCAGCAGTGAGATCCTGGACTCATCTGTTCTTCCCTTGGGAGCTGCTTCCGCTACCCCTGCACTGTGAAAGGGCGGGGAGGGGGTGGTCGCAAGTCTCTGGGTACCTTGCCGTGCCCTCAGATAAGCCTGATGCTCTTACTAAGGGACTATCAGTAGCGCGACACAGATGTGCAAGAAAGGGCAGTGCGCAGGCAGCGCTGCTTTCTGGGAGGGACGTTCATTCATTTATCCATCCGTCAAATGTGCGTCGGGCCAGGTGCTGGGAGCGCAGCAGTCACCCAGACCAACAAGGTCGCTGCTCTCCTGGAGGTGACACTCTCGTGAGAACTAGAAACTACCTATGTCCTGCTAAGTAGTGGCCACCTTTCTCTGCTGAATATTTGTTTTGTACCAAGCACCTTTGCCAGAATTATCTATCTGTAGAGCGAGGATACAGGTTCACATCATCTTGTGTTCAGATCTTGGCTCCAGGGCTTACTCCTCTAAGTGTCCTTGGACGAAGCCCTTAGCCTCTCCATGCCTCAGCTACTTCGTTTGGAAAATGGGAATATTAAAAAAAATTGGTATAATATGAACATGTAAAGCACTTAGACTAGTGCCTGGCTGATGAGAAGCACTCAGTGATCATATAATTCTCTGGCAGATTTGGATGTTTGGAAATAGCGATTACAGCAGTAAGGATGCCAAACCCTAGGAGAGCTGTTAGGCGGGTTGACATGACTGGTCAGCTGATCCAAGGAGAGAGGTGTGCAGACTTGCTAAATAGTGTCAGAACTAACCAATTTGTAACACTGTCACTAAATTAAAAGTGTTAAAGACCTGTGGTTATTAATTAACAAGTTCTTGTAACAGAGATGAAAGTGCCCTACAGGTGGTGGGTATTATTAATAGCCAGTTGCTACATTTTAGGGTATGGGAGTCTGAAACTCACTTAAACTCATTTAATGAGGAAGTGCTCCTGGTTTTTAAAACTTCCTGTGAGGTGGGGGAGTGTGTAGCTCAGTGGTAGAGTGCATGTTTAGCATGCACAAAGTCCTGGGTTCAATTCCCAGTCCCTCCATTAAACAAAAGACTTTCTGTCAAGTTTTGACACTTGCCCTTAATTTGGACTTTGATGACAATAGCTAACGTGAATTGAGTGCTTTAGAGTTTATTAACTGCTTTCTAACACATTGGCGTTTATCCACACAACAGAGAGGATTCTTATTTTACTGATGAAGGATTAGCTTTAGAGGAAGGCAATGATTTTCTGCTGTGAGGTAGGGTATGAAAAACCTGAATCAGGTCATGTGATTCACCTGCTTAGAACTAAAATCCCAATCCCTCCCCAGGAATCCCTGCTGGTCGGGTGCCTGCCAGCCTCTCCCTCCTCTTGCTCTCCCTCCTCTTGCTCTCCCTGGCACCCGCACCACAGCTGTACTTGTGGCTTTTCTGTTCACACATAGTCTAAGCTCTGTCTGTCCTCATAATGTCCCATGGGCTGTTCCTTCTTCCTGAAACACTCGTCCCTATTTCATCCCTTGGTGCTGCTACTGCCTGGCTCCTTTCAGGTTGCAGTTGAAATATCATTCTTCCCAGAGGCCTTTGCTAGTGACCTGTCATGTGCAGTCCCCTTCCCCCCCAGCAGTATCTGCCCCCAGCACCTCTCAGCACCCATCATGGTCCACAGGTCACTGTGTGTCTCTTTGCTGTCTGTGTCCCCACTAGACCAGGCACAGGCCTCTTGCTCAGCACTCCTGACTCTTTGCTTATTTCCCAGGGGGTGTCAGTTAAATCCATGAAGCAGAGACCAGTGAGTTGCACCACCCAGCACCCTTCACAGGTGGCTTTTCTCCTCTATTTGTGGCCTGGGGTCTGGGCCTTGGGGTGGGAGCAGAACTGAACGAGAATTTGTAGGAGCTCAACAGCCTGGATCCTCTGGTCTCTGACAAGTTCTGGTTTCTGGCTGGTATGCTTTTTCATGTTCCTTTCTCTCTATGTTGGTTGAACGATGGTGTGGCCAGGTTGTCTTCCTTGGGTAATTATGTCGATATTTACACATGTTAAGTGAAGCGCTGTACCAGGTTTTCCTGTTGCCCCAGGTATGAGGCACAGGTCTCCAGTCTAGCTGAGGGTCTCACATGAGTTCACAGATAATTACAGGGGAAGCATGGATATAATTGCAAGATAATTTCTGGCTGGGGGCAGTAGCGAGCCCCCTGGAGCGGGAGCCCGTGATCTAGTTGGATTGAGGTGTAGGGCATGCTTGCCACGTGGATGGCCAGTTGAAGGTGAGTAAAGCGAGTAGCCAGTGGGCTTGTGGAGGGCCGGGTGGGGTGTTTTTCCTCTGCCTCCAGCACTGTCTACACTTTCCCCATCAGCATCTTTCCTGGTCTTCTCCCTCCTCTCTGCCCTGTCTGTCATGTCCTTTCACTGTATGGTTTCCTCTGACCCTGGATATGAATCTTGTCAATTTAAAGAGTAGGCAGTACTCCCTCTAGAAGCGTTTTTTCCCTTCTGTCCATGTCTCATTGCCTCCCTGAACAGCCCCCTTTCACCTCTCCAAAAAACCGTCTTTAATTGCAGCCCACTCTGGAAATGAACCTGTGTCCCTTACCTGCTTTGTACCATGTGCTCTCATAGGTTTCTGGTGACCTTGCCACCCTTAACCCCAGCAGCCTGTCCTTGAAGCTGGTCCTCCTCGAGCCTTACAACGCTTGTTAGTCACTGCAGCCTGCCCTTAGCCTTCACCGTCTCTCTTCTCCCAGATTTCGTCCTCCCTTGCTTGCAGTCTTTCTTTCTTTGTGTTCCTGTCTCTGGTGCAGAGCATTCTGATCCCCTCACTGCTCCCACCTCCCCATGGCTGGAACTTCATCCTGTGACCTCCTGCTGCATGCATCTACCTGCCCCAGAGGCTGCTCTCTCTGAAGCCTCTTTGGTGACGTCTTCCCTCAGCCCCACCTAGATGGAAGTTCTCCCTCCTGTGCCTCCCTCCTGGCTCCCAGACCCAGGGAGCACATGGTAACCAGAGGAGAGTGATAAGGAGAGACTGTCTGGTGCCCAAGGGGTTCCATCTTCCTTCCTCCTCCCTTAGTCATGTGTTTCTTTATAATGGGTGCCACTGTTCTAGAAGGGTTTTATTTCCTTTTTGCAAATGGGAAACTGAGATCCACAGAGATTAAGTAACTTGCTGAAGTCCCATAGCTGGGGAGTGCAGAGCTGGGGTTGAACCACATCCACCTGCCCGCAGTGCCCTGCTCTTTCCACTTTTCTAGGCTGCCCACCGAGCACCCTGCTGCCCACAGCAGCGCCGGGCGAATGTGTCTGGAATGAAGGTTCAGCGCTTGGGACTCTTGTTTGTTCTTTTGTCCCTTATTTTTCCCTCCAAAATAATTTCTAGTTTCTCTTAACTAGAATGCTAATGCTAATATGGTATAAACTGGTGGGTAGGGACCCAGGTTTTCGAGTAAATTTGGCCCACCTGTAAGAGCCAACATTCCCTGGCTGTCTCTGTCTTACTGACCTGCATCAGCCTGGTTTTTGTCGACTGCATGGCTCACAGTCAAGCAAGAACACTGTAAGTTTTGCCTCTTTTGCCCCAGTTTTGAGCTTTAAAACAACTTTCCCATGCCTGGTTCTTAATCCCAATCAGCTAATCAGGGAAGTGAGTGACTGTCTTTGGTCAGATGTATGGGTTAGAGTGTCTACTCTCTGACGCTTCAGGCTGTGCCTACAGACATAACCACCACTGCCCAGATGAGAGGCACCTCATCAGCCCCGCTCCAGGGGGTGCTCTGGGGTTCCCTCCATCTTAATCTGACGTGAGCAGCTAGCATTCACTTGGCAAGCTGCTCAGCATTCTTCCTTGAGTTGGCTCTCTGAGCCCCATTATCATTTGAAGCCCCTTCAGGGTGCCTGTATTTTAATGTTAGGGTCCCCAGATATTCTTTCAGTGCCCTCAGTTATGCTGTCCTTTCTGCACCTCAGTTCCCCCGTCTTTAAACTGGGAATAATACTCTGTACTTGTTTCATCCGTCTCCCAGCAGTGGAGTGTCAGGATCCCTAGGGTGACAGATGTAAGCTCAAAGTGCCTTCATTTGTTTATTTTTAATATTTTTTATTGAGGAATAGTCGATTTACAGTGTTGTGTTAGTCTCTGGTGTACAGCATGGTGATTCAGTTATACACAGACATATAAATGTATTCTTTTTTATATTCTTTTTCATTATAGGTTACTACAAGATATTGAATGCAGTTCCCTGTGCTGTACAGTAGGACCTTGTTGTTTATTTATTTTATGTATGGTAGTTAGTATCTCAAAGTGCCTTCATTTGTATATCTCACTATTCCAGCATTTACTGGGCACTTTCTCTTGGCTGGCACTTTCTGGGCAATGGGATGTACCAGTGTGGCTGAAGACAGCCCTGCCCTAGGGAGCTGAGGGTCTAAGGAGGGGCACAGACATACAGAAATGAGCAAACACACACAGTGTAACAGTGCCATCTGTGCTGTGAGGACTGTTAAACAGAGGAGGGGGACAGTCAGACATGGAGATCTGGGGTGGCCTTACTACTCAGACTCCAAGGACTGAGCAGAAAAGGCATTTTAAATGGCTCACTTTATCCTCCCAGTCACCCTGGTCAGTCTTATCTTTGCTTTATAAAAGGGTAAACTGAGGCTCGGAGACCTTATGTCACTTAACAGAGGTTGCACCCAGCAGGCTCTCGCTGCTGCGGCTCTTGTGACCCAGGCCCCAGGCTCTGCATTGCACTGTAGTTTCCTGTTGTGGAATTTTTTTTTTCTTTTTAAAGCTGCCAGGCACGACAGTAGTGTGAGGTCTCATTTGTTTTTAAGCAGTGATCATGCTGCTTCATCATTAGGAACTATGGAGTCGGGTGGAGAGAAGATCGCTTGTTGACATTTTTATTTTAATCTCATCTCATCGGCAGGTAGACGAGGAGATGGAAAGACCACCTCATTGTCTTTCCGAGGGATCAGCAGGTTTCCCTGCTGGAGTGGGTGCTCAGTGCTTTGAGACGCTGATGGAGGGGTGCCTGGCCCACAGGGAGAGAGACTCTGCTCAGGCTGGGGAGGCTCAGGCCATGATGGGCCGTGGGGGTCATGAGAGGGGAGGGAGGAATGGCCTTTCAGACAGAGACAGAGCAGGGTGCGCGGACGCTGAGAAGCTGGAATTCCAGCTCAAAGGGCCACATGTGAGCCCGGAGCTGGGACTTTGGGGTACATGTCCCTCTTTTAATGAGAGTGGCTTGAGTTAGAAGGGAAGAAGGTGGCTTGGTAAAATGGGACACAGGAGTCTGTGCCTGGCCTACCAATTGGCCTGAGACAAAAAGGGGCTGACAGGGCGTTTGCTTGCCCAGAGAGTGGCTGACTACAGACTAGGGGAGGAAGGGAGATCTGCCCGCTCTGTGGCTGAAAGGCTGCTCCCGTGTTGAGTGCTTTCCCTGCCCCAGCAGTCCCAGTTCTTAACACCACAGGCTGTTGGAGGGAGGAGAGGTTGCAGATGACCACAAACAGCCATCTCCTTAGATTTCCGCCCAGCTCTGCCTGCTGGGTGGGATAGTTGAAGTCTTGATAGCAGGGTCAATTTACTGACTGTGTTCACGACTAGCTGATAGAGAGTCACTTCTCTTTTTGTTCACAGCGGCTGAAAGCAGGGAAAGGTGGTGCCGGGAAGCCTGGCCGGCACTGTCTAGGGACTGGATCAGGCCTCTCCCCGTCCATCCACAGCACCCCTGTGTCCTCCACCTCCCAGCTCTGTGGCTCTACCCTGCAGCCCCTAGGCCCTTCTTTCAGTTGTTTGCACAGGTGACATTCTCTCTTGCCTCAGGGCCTTTGCACATGCTATTTCTGGCCTCTCTGGAGTGTCCTTTCCCCCTTCATCTCTGGTTAATCCCTCCTCCTCTTCATATCTCAGCTGGCACATCACTTCCCTGGCAGACTGGCCCAGCTTTTCTGTTACTGCCTTTGGGGATACCCTGTACTTTTCCACATACCAGTTTGTAATTTTCTGTTGGTGGAAGTATTTGATTGATGGTTTTTCTCCCCTCACCTCCTCAACTATGTCCACAAAGGCAGAGGCTATGCCTGTTTTAATTTGTCTTTGTACCCTCAGTGCTAGTGATCATCTGTTGAAGTGAAGACTGACTGCTAGGGCAGGTCCACTTTATGGGAGGCAGTGAGGAGCCATGACAGGTACTTGAGGAGTGAAGTGACACATTTAGATTGACTGCTCACACAGGGAATGCCCAGAGCTGTGGACTAGCTCAGGGACATTTCCTGGGATATGGACCTGAAGTGATACAGAGCAATGTGGCCTGAGGTTGTTTCTGAAAGAGCAGAAGGGGCCTGTGATACAGGATGTGTGGACTGGCTATTTGGACAGGGGCCCTCGCGTGGGGGCAGGAAGCAGGAGAGAGAAGCAGGTGTGGTGTGTGCTGCCAGCAGGACAGGACAAGCCTTCCTGGGAGCCAGGTGGGTGGTGCCAGGTGGTGGCTGTGTCAGTGAGACCAGACACATCACCTTTGCAGCAGGCCCTCCTGGCCGGGCGAGACCCCACATAGAGATGCAGTTGAGAAGTGGCCCATCCCCTGGGGACACCACCGGGTTCTGTTTACTGAGCACCTACTGCATGCTGGCTTGGGCCTAAGATAAATAAAACTGAGTGGCTGTCCTTCAGATGGCTCACCTGCAGCTGGGCTCCCAGGCACACAGATAACCAGGACACTGAGTTGTAGACAGCCTTGTGGAGGTCAGGCGGCAGCCTGCAGACGTGGAATGAGTTGCCTCCGCTGGGCTGGAAATAAGGAGAGGAGGAAGAGGGGACCTGCATTTCCCTTTTTCTTTTCCCTCCTCTGTTCCAGTAGGACTGGAGGAAGCAGAGGTGTGCGGCCTTTTAGGCTGGCCACACATGGCACTGCTCCCCCTCCGTCTTTATGGCTTGCTCCTCCCACCCACTCCACCCAGTCAGAGGCCTCTTCCAACGCTGGTCACTGGGAGTCTTCCAGCGTGGTGTCGGGGAGAGACTGGGGGCACAGGTCTTGCACGGAAGCAGGAAACTGCGGAGGGAGAGAGGTAAAGTGACTAGTTTCAGGCCTCCCAGGGAGGTGGCGTGCCAGGAACAGCCCACAGCTCTAAAGCGCCCATGGATGCCACACTGTGAGCTCCTGGGAGGGTGGGAGTGGCTCTGTCCCTGCTGTGTCCCCAGCCTCTGAAGCAGGCAGGTGAGAGTCATCGCTGAGTGATAGCTGCATTTCCTGAGCAGCCAGGAGCGCAGTCTCTCTAGCTGCCCCTGATGGTAGCCGATTGGTGGGAACATTTTGTATTCTGTTTCTTGGGTGAAGAAACAGGCACCAACTCTGCTGGTAATGAAAGTTGGGGCACTGCCTGCCGCCCCCCGCCCCAGACCAGCATCCTGATGGCCAGGCTCCCACCCATCCCCAGGGCTCCTGGTGCCTCTTCTGCTGTCAGAGGGTGTGGGAACGGGTTCTCTGATTTACTAGTGACAGGAACAAGCATCCCTGATGATCCATAGAAAACTGGCTTTTCTTAACCCACATAGGATGGGCTTTTCACTTTTACATTTCCAGTGGAAAAGGAAAACTATCTTCTTTCAGACTTTTTATTTAAAGATGAAAGATTAAACAGGCAAAAAACTTGGTGATGAAGCCATCACATGGAGACTGTTTATCCAGGACTCAGTTTGGGGCTGGATTAGCCCTCTAACTTCCCCACACCCTGGAAACGGCACTGTTCGTGGTTGGAGGTCCCAGGACCTGGCAGACCTGAATGTGTGTGATCGAAGATGCTTCTTCCTTAGGTGCTCTCCTTGATAAAGATTATAACAGCTTCTGTGCCCAGTGCACATCTCTTGTCCATTTTGAACACTCTGTCCATGGAGAAGCGGGTTCCCCAGAGGGTGAGCGGACAGCTGCAATTGGCCATGGGTCAGGCAAGCCTGCGGAGCACTGTGGTGCTCGCACACCAGGCTGTAGAATCAGCATTTTCTTTCAGGCAAAGGTTGTAGGGTTGGCATTCAACTTTTTGACTTTTTTGTTGTATTTTAGCCACTAGAAAATATTCTTTAATTCATAACTGTAGAAGTGGGTTTTTATAGGTACTTAACCCACTGTGTGTGAAATTGTATGTTTTTTAAAAAAGCAGCCACTGAGACTAGGAGAACTGGTAAAAGACTGTCCTGTCCTGGTGTTGGGAGCAGCTCAGCCAGCTAGTTGAGAGATATAACGGGTACGATGTGTGCTGTAGCGTGTCCAAAATTTGGGGAAATATTTCATTGTTTGGTAAAATGATCATTTGGCATGGCCGGCTGTAAGGATGATGATTTGATGCCTGCAGTACACGTCCTAACTAATAGCTTTGCCTGACTTCTCTCCCCACTCCCCGTGATTCTTTGTAGATAAATCCTTTTTCTCTGTCTCAGTGAGAATAATAACAGCAGCCTTAAGCATAGACATAATAAGGAATTCCCTTTGTAGAGGGCGATTCACTCCATATTCTCATTTGATACTTACAGGAATTCTCAGGGCAGGCACTACATTATTTCCATTTTACAGATTGGGAAACTGAGGCCCCAAGAGTCTTGGCTTTGGTCGTCCACCAAGTGGTGGAGCTGTGTCTGCCCCAGCACTGACCCCTCTTCACCCATCTCACCCCCTTCCCTCCCCAGGCTCCACCTAAATCGTTTCCATTCCTTGATCAAACTTTTACCGAAGGTTTGGGCCCAGCATTACACAAGGTAGAGTAAGTGTGAAACCTCCACCTCCCGGGAAGTGAAAGGTAGGGGCCAGTCATTACAGTAGCCTTAACATAATTAGACTTTAAGAAGTGCCCCTTTTGTGAATTTGGGACTGTGGGAGAGAGGGACTCATTTCAGTTGGGAATTTGGGAGGCTTCTTAACAGCAGGGGGGTTGGTGCTGGGGCTGGAAGGCCATTGGCTTTCAGCAGGCAGAGCCCCACCCCCCGCCCCCCGGACATAGGGAATAATCTGTGCCCAGACAGGGGTGAAATGTGCACAGTATGTTCAGTAGAGCATCCACCAGACCTGGGAGGGAGGCAGGGCTTGACAGCTGTTTGTGTGTCTGTGAGCAGGTGAGTGCGTGTGTAAGAGTGAGTTTAGGGGGAGGTTAACCTGCAGGGCCAGGAGGTGGCTGTGCGGCACATTAATTTTTTTTTTTTTTTGCCAATTTTGAGATAATTGTAGATTCACATGCAATCGTTAAAAAAATAATAATAATGCAGAGAGATCCTGTGTATTCTTCATCCAGTTTCCTCCAAAATGGTAACATTGTGCAAATCTATAGGACACCTCCTAACTAAAACATTGTTACAGTTACCCTGATGCAGAGTAACTGTTGTTGCCACACCCAATTCCCTCACACCCCATTCCTTCCTTAACTCCTGGCAACTACTGATCTGTTCATTTCTATAATTTCTGCATTTTAATAATTTATAATGGAATCATGCAGTTTGTGACCTTTGGCAATTGGCCTTTTTTACTCAGTGTAATCCTCTGGAGATGCTCCCAGGTTGTTGCCTGTGTCCACAGTTGACTCCTTTTCATTGCCAAGTAGCATTCCGTGGTGCAGAAGGACCATGGTTCATTGAAGCAGTTACCCACTGAAGGAGTCTGGGGTGTGTTAAGTTTGGGCCATTATGAATAAAGCTGTACTAAACATTTGAGTTCAGGATGTTCTGTGAACCTCAGCCTTCATTTCTCTGAATCAATGCTCAGGACAGTTGCTGAGTCCTGTGATAGCTGCATGTTTAGTCTTTTTTTTTTTTTAAAGAAACTGCCAAGCTGTTTTCTAGAGTACTTGTGCCTTTTTGCATTCCCACCAGCAGTGTACCAGTGATCCAGTTTCTCTGTATGCTCACCAGTGTCACTGTTTTGGTGATTCTGATAGGTGTGTGGTGGTGTCTGACTGTAGTTTTAATTTGCATTTCCCAGCTAACCATACGTTGGCCAGCTTTTCATGGGCTTATTTGCTATCTGTGTATCGTCTTTGGTGAAATGTCCCTTCATGTCTTTTGCCCATGTTCTCATTGGACTGTTTGTTTTTTTGCTGTTTGAATTTTGAGAGTTCTTTATGTGTTCCAGAGACTAGTCCTTTGTTGGAGATGTGATTTGCAAA
This sequence comes from Camelus ferus, assembly GCF_009834535.1. Lineage (NCBI taxonomy): Eukaryota > Metazoa > Chordata > Mammalia > Artiodactyla > Camelidae > Camelus > Camelus ferus. The sequence goes on from NC_045717.1 coordinate 17,420,477, forward strand.
TACAGTTGACCCTTGAAAAATACAGGTTTGAATTATGTGGGTCCACTTATGTGTGGATTTTTTTCAATAAATGTGTACTACAGCAGTGCGCCATCTGAGGGTGGCTGATTCCACGTGTGGAACCGGAGAAGTGGAACGTGGGTGGCCAACCAGGAGTTATACTTGGAACTTCAACTGTGCAGAGGGTGGGCACCCCTACCCCATGTTGTTCAAGAGTCAGCTGTATTTCCTCCCAGTCTGTAGCTTGTCCTCTTGTCAGGGTCTCTCAGAGATCAAACATTTTTAATTTTGATAAAGTCCAATTTATTGATTTTTTTCCTTATTATGAATCAGGCTTTCAGTGGCAAGTCTGAATTCTTTGCCCAGCTCCCAACCCTGAATATTTTCTCCTATGTTTTGTCCTAAAAGTTGTAGCTTTACATTGAAGTCTGTGATCCATTTGGAGTTAATTTTATTATAAGTGTGAGACTTATGTCCAGGCTCATTCTCTTCCTCTGAATGGCCAGTTGCTCCAGCACCATTTGTCAGACAGACCCCTTTCCTCCTGAACGGCTTTTGCACCTTTGTCAGAAGGCCCTTGGACACATCTGTGTGGATCTGTTTCTGCTCGCTATTCTGTTCTGTGGTCCTGTGTGTCTGTCCTTCTGTCACTGCCACACCGTCTTGATTACTGAGCTTTATAGCAAGCCTTGGAATCAGATAGACTGATTCCTCCCACTTGATTCTTTTTCAAAATTATTTTAGTTATTTTAGTTCCTTTGTCTCTCTGTATAAATTTTAGAATAATCTTATCTGTGTTAACAAAGAACCTTGCTGGAATTTAGTAGGAGACACGTGAAACCTGCATATCGGGATGTACACATTTACCATATGTTGTTGCACTGGCCTCCAGGAAGGCCGGTCGGTTTATCTTCTCACTGGCAGGGCCTGAGTTTTGTTTCCACCCTTGCCAACCCAGCCTGGCACCTCTGACTGCACATCTGATAGCAAGCACTGGCATTTCATTCTATTCTGCAGTACATCGGTTCAGCATTTTCCCCTAACTTTGCTACATCTTTTCTTTCAGAATCACCTCTTTCTTTTCCTTTGCTCATTTTAAAATTGGGATGTCTTTTTCCTTGGGATTTATGAAAGCCCCTCTCATGTCTCTGTTCTGTCAGCAGTGTTTACCTTAGCTCTGGCTTAGCAACCTCTGATCCGGCAATCAGAGGGAATGGTCAGTTTCAGGGAGGTTCAGGACACCCCAGTGTTTGCTGATACTCTTTGAGTGCTACTGAGTTAAGTCCCGGTTTCCTCACCTGCAGAATGTGGTCAGGTCTGCCAGAAGGACCATGCACACAGCTGAAATAATGGTTGTGCAAGCAGCAAGGGAAAGTAAGTGGAAAGCGGAATGCAGGGACTATCAAGTGAGCTCTTCTCTAGCCCTGTTTTTGCATCAGCAGCTGGTTTTCCAAGCAGGAACTCAGACGGAGATGTCTTCTGGTGTCATGTGCCTAACTTCCTGCAAAACTTGGCCACAGCTTTGAAAAAACGCAGCCAGTATGGGGTCTCAGTTTTCCTGGGGAAATGGCAGGATGTGCTGGTTTTCAAGTCAGTTTATATGAAGTCAAATCTTGCACTTTGGCCTTGACTGTTGAATAAAATGCACCATGACATAATCACGTGTTTGCATTTTCTCAGGCAAGCGCGCACGGGAGGGTGTGCTATGGCCCTGTGCTCAGCTCTGTCATATCTGGGCTTTTTTTGCAGGGTGCAAAGTAGGTTAGGGCCACACTCTGGCTTCTCACTCATTGGCTGTGTGACTCTGGGCAAGGTAACCTTGGTCTCCTCACCCATAAATTGGAGCAAAGAGTAGTACCTGCCATAACTGTTGGGACGATTAAATAAGTACAGGATAGAAAAGAGTGAGTGCTCAGTAAATGTGATCCACTATTTATCAGAACGAGGAATTATAGATACCTTTCTAAAAGCTTCTTTTAAGTATATTTTTATTGAAGTATAGTCAGTTTGCAGTGTTGTGTCAATTTCTGGTGTGCAGCACAGCGCTTCAGTCGTATAGGAACATATGTATTTTCATTTTCATATTCTTTTTCACCGTAAGTTATTACAAGGTGTTGAATATGGTTCCCTGTGCTATACAGTATAAACTTATTGTCTATTTCTAAAAGTTTTAAAACAAAAGTGACTTTGTTTTACAACTGTCATTTTGAAACAAGCAAGGCCAGTGATCCTTGCTTTGTTTTGCATAAGAGCTCCTGCCCATGGATGGAAACTGGAGTCAGTGCTGGGTGAACTCAATCCTGGGAAGATTAGGAGGGGCTGGAACACTGAACCTCAAAGGGTTTCCTCTCCAATGTGATACTCCTATGTTCCTCATCTCAGCCTGTGCTCGTGTGAACTGTGGAATTTTAAAGACCTCTCAACAGAAGAATGTGAACTTGTTCCCTGACATGCTCCCCTACCTGTCGCCCCATGTGTAGATTGCCTCTGGGCTGGAGGGTAGAGTGAAGAGGCCACGGGAACTTTTCAGGTTATGTCTTAGTATTTTAAGACATGAGACCAACTGAAAGTTCAGATCAAAAGTTATACTGAACCTAATCACTAATCCAGAGTCAAAACGGCCTCTTAGCACAGTGGGCTGGTGGAGGAGAAAGCCCTCCTGGGCCGGCTCCATCTGGTCTCCATTCTTGAAGTCATCTCCCAGCTGTCTGCAGCCTCTTATACTGAAAGCCTTGTCCCCTGGCCTCTTCCCTTTGCACCTTTGCCCTGGGCTTGCTTTGGGGTTGGGCATAGGCAGGGGTCTCTGGTGCCCACTCTCAGCACTCAGAGGGCTCTGGCCCAGCAGAGCGGCCGCCTGCACATGTGAGCTGTTTGTGCCCGAGGTCTCTGCCTGTCGTTGGGGGACTCGAGGCATTGGCAGCATTTGTCCTCAGCTCTGTTGCAGTGGCGTATCGGGCACCTTGCAGGTGTGACTCCACCGTCCCTGGGAGGAAGTAGTGTGGTAAGAGGAAGTGCCAATTAGATCTGGTGGTGTTTTCCCATTTTGCCCTTTCTGCTTTTGTAGTATCTGAAGTATGTGTAATTAAATCAGAACTTCTGCTGTCACTGTCCCAGATTACCCAAACTGATTCCTGTACTTGGAGAGGAATGGGTGACGCATGCTCTGTGGTTTTCCATTAGTTGTAGATCATCAGGGATTGACACCTGGCCATGGAATGTCTCTGGGATGAACCCCTAGCAACAATGGTCCAAGCCCTTAGTACTGATGGGACCAGGGCTTCAGAGCCTTTTCTGGACTATTTGGGATCTTCTTTCTCCTGATTGTGGATCCAGTTCCGAAGCATTTGGGAAATTTAAGACAGTTGTTAACCGTCTGTGCTCCAAATACAGTTAACTCTTTTTTTCATTGGAATCATGGTAGGTTGGAAACCTCTCTCTTGCCTACTATGAAATCTTTAAAAAATCTCACTGGAAATGCATTTCAGACCTGTGCCTCTCTGACTGCTGGCAGGAAGGGGACCTTTGTCAAGGTGGGGGTCCCTGGGGTCTGTGCATTCTGTTCCCATGAGCCAGGGGCACATGATGTGCTATCTGGACCCAGCACTGTCACCTTAACTGACAGATGGCCAACAGCCTGCCTTGCTCTGCTTCCTCTGTCAGCCTTACTCTTCTGGGGAGATGTGTTTTGAAAGCATGCAGAGCTTTTTTGCTTGTTTGTTTGATTAATTATTTTATATTGAGATTGTAATTGACATATAACATTACATAAGTTTCAGGTGTACAACATAATGATTTGATATTTATACATATTGTGAAATGATCACAGTACTTAATTAACATCCTTCACCACACACAGTTATAAATTTTTTCTCTTGTGATAAGAACTTTTAAGATCTACTCTTAGCAACTTTCAAATATACAGTACGGTATTACTAACTATATGAACCATACCATACATTGTATCTTGTGACTCACTTATTTTATAACTGGCAGTTTGCACCTTTTGGCTACCTTTACCCATTTTGCCCACCCAATAGTCCCACCTCTGGCAACCACCAATCTGTTCTCTGTATCGGTGAGTTTGGTTTTTTTAGATTCCACATACAAGTGAGATCATACAGTATATGCCTTTTCCTGTGTGACTTACTTCACTTAACGTAATGCCCTCGGGGTTCATCTGTGTCGTCACAAATGGCAAGGTTTCCTTCTTTTTAATGACTGAATAATATTCCTCTGTCTGTGTTCATGTGTGTGTGTACGTGCGTACACCACGTTTTCTTTATTCAGTCATCTGTCAGTGGACACTTAAGGTTGCTTTCTTATCTTGGCTATTGTAAATAATGCTGTGGTGGACATAGGGATGTGTGTATCTTTTCAAATTAGTGTTTTTGTTTTCTTTGGAAAAATACCCAGAAGTGGAATTTCTGGATTGTATGGTAGTCCTATTTTTAATTTTTCAAGGAATCTCTGTACTGTCTTCCATAGTGCCGGCACCATTTTACAACCCCACTAACAGTGCACGAGGCTTCCCTTTTCCCCACATCCTCGCCAACACTCATTATCTCTTGTCTTTTTGGTGGTAGCTGTTCTGACAGGTTTGAGGTGATAGCTTGTGGTTTTGATCTGCATCTCCCTGATGTTGGTAATGTTGAACATCTTTTCCTGTACCTGCCAGCTATCGTATGTCTTCTTTGGAAAAATGTCTGTGTAGCTCCTCTGCCTATTTTTTGATTGGATTGTTTGTTTTTTTGCTATTGAGTTGTATGCGTTCACACAGAGTTTTAAACCCTGGAGGTCACACGGGCTGTGATGGTGGACACTGCCATCAAAATCATGAGAAGCTAAAGGTGACAGCCTCCCCAGGATGGTATTGGGCCAGCACCCTGGGCAAGAGGAAGCGCCAGCCAGAGAGCTGTGTACACTTAGCTCTTCATTCTTCTACTTGGTGTCGTCTTTTCTTTCTCAAATTGTTTAGTTTTTTTCTGCCTTTTCAAGATTTCCCTCTCTTTTCCCCCTTTTCTTTTGTTTTGACTTCCTTTCCCCTTTCAGACCTCTGTGCTCTTTTCCTTCTACTTTCATTCTGTCTTGCTGGTATTCTTGTACTTTCGCTTCTTCCTGTGTTTGCAGGTGTTGACGTCCCCCAGAGAAGCTGACTGTAATCTGGGCGTTATTTTTAACCTGAAATGACTTCTTCTAGCACAGCAGTATGCAAGTGTTGGGCTGGTTCAAATCAGTGATTATAAGTGGAAGGAACTCACCTCCCCCTAGTTTTGTTCTTTATGAAAAATTGCACAATAACATTCAAAGACTTTAAAAATAAACACTGTCATCCCACCTCTCATGTGGTACTCATTTTTCCTGGCTTTCTTCTCTTTAGCTGTTTATACACCTGTTCTTCTGTACAACTAATGTATTGGTATTTTCACTTTCCTTAGCTCACTAAACCAAAAGCAGGTTTGTGGTGTCCTGCTTTTTTCCCTTCACGCAGTAAAACATCAACATGTGTAAGTCTTTACAGCCAGCGTCTTAGTTGCTGCTTAATTCCTCCCCCAGCTGGCACACTCCTGAGGTCCCCTCCTTCCCACTGTGGGATGGCTTGCCGAGGTTGGGAAGAGAGGCCATGGACAAGGTGGGAAGTGTGAGGGTTTGGCCACCAGCCTGGCTGAGTTCAGGCGTGGCCTCAGTTTGCCACGTGACCCTAGATAAGGTGGTTACCTCCTGAACGGCAACATCTTAGGGAATCTGATGGCCGGAATGCGCAGTGTCTGCGGTGCTGAGCTGAGGACTTTGAACTTCCTGCTGGTCATAGTGGGAGCAGTCACTGGCCAGCGCTCTCCTGGCGGCGGGGGCTGGTCAGTGCCTTTTTGCAGAGACCTTTAGGTGGCTGGTGGAGTTCAAGATGGGTGGGGACGAGACCTGGGGCTGGGAAACCAGTCTGAAGATGTGTGACTGATGAGTCAAGATGACGTGCAGAAACTCCTGTTCTGGTTCCAGAGCCAGAGAACAATCTCAAAGGATAAGGATGTCTTTTCCCTCTGAGCTCCCTGGCACACTGAAATCCCATTGGGCAGCGAGAGGAAACCGACTCCGGGCTGCTGCTCCTTCCTGGACAACCGTGTTGTTTGCGTTGGAATTGGGGCTTATTTAAGAGCATTAGCATTTCCTTTCTCTACATTGCATAAGTGTGATACCTCTCTCTGAAAATAAACTGCAGTCTGTGTATAGAGGATGTTTAAAGTGCACAAAGTTTGATTTTCACTATTGTGTATTTTGGTGATGACAAAACTGGGGGGGGGTTGCACTTTTTTTTTTTTAAGAGGGGTTTTGTGTCTACTTTTGACCAATATCTGTGGTTTTGTTTCTAGATTCCCACTGGAAATCCATTATATGAATCTTATTACAAGCAGGTAAGTTTCACTGGTGTCTTTTTTTTATTTTGAAATTAACTTAGAGAGTGAGTGACTGGGAAAGCACAGCCCTGAATTGCAGCCTAGTGAGGCCTTTCATCTCTTGCTGTTTCCACATTATCTGCCAACAGCCAATGTCACGGGTATTGCTTTACCTGCTGCTCTGTTGCTGACGTCTTGACTCAAGTGTTGCTCCCCCATTCCAGGTAGACCCGGCATACACAGGGCGAGTTGGAGCGAGTGAAGCTGCACTTTTCCTGAAGAAGTCTGGGCTCTCAGACATTATCCTTGGGAAGGTATGTGATGAATGATAGTGATTTCTCTGCTAAGGCCACCCTCAGCCCCCCCTCCAACCCAAGCAGGTAAAGGCTGGCCTGTGCAGATGGCTTTTCATGGGGTCTGTACTCCTTGGAAGTGGGCTGGCTGCTGCAAGCTTCTAGGGGCTTTAACTGGTGGATCCAAATGCTCTAATGGCAGCCGCCACTCTCTGCTTGGGTAGCAGACACGAGGCCTGAGCGCTCTTGGGGTCTTGACAGCTTGTGGATTTATGTCAGCCTTGGAGCCCAGTGCACCTGGGTGTTCTCGAACTTTGCCACTGACTGCCATGTGCCCCGGGGAACTGAGGGTGCAGGTTATTCACCTGCTCTGAGTTTGCGACTGTTGTGGCCTACATGTAACACATGGTGGCCTACATGCACCGGTGGTGGCTCCTATTTTGTGAATAAATGGGCAATGATTGGCAGTCACACTCATGAGCATTTTTGTGTTTCCACAGATATGGGACTTGGCCGACCCAGAAGGTAAAGGGTTCTTGGACAAACAGGTATATACACGTATGTACAGAGCAAATGGAGGGGCTGGGCCAGAGCCCCCAGGCCGGTCACCTCTGCACTTCCTTCCTTGTTTCTCCACTGATAAGTATTCCTAGACATAAGTGTGGCCATCAAACTGTTAAAATGGGAAAGTTTCCTTTCGAAATAAAGGTCTTTTGAACTCTCGGAGCCATCTTTCATGGTTAGCATATCTTTTAATATTTTGTGTGCTTATAGGTGATTAAAATGTTTTCACAACGTTTTATTTTAAAATAACGTCAGACTCTCATGGAAGTTGCAAAAAATAGTTCAGAGCGTTCCCGTGTCTCATCTCCCACCTCTCACCAGAGCAGAGTGCTCAGAGCAAGTGCAGCACTAAACCAGCAGCCTGCCTGAGAGCTGACCAGTTTTAGATGCACTATTTTGTGGTTTTTGTTTTTAGCGTATATAGTTCTGTGTAATTTTATCACTTGCATAGATTCAAGGAACCGTCACCACAGTCAGGATCAGAACCTCCTCAGCCCCCCAAAGAGTCTCCCTCATGCTGCTTGTTGGTAGTCACACCTTGACCTCTGGCAGCCACAGGCTCTTTCTCTGTTGTGATTTTGTCATTTTGAGAATGTCCTATAAATGGGAGGTTATGGTACTTACAAGTGACTTTTAAATGGTCATGTTCTAATGTAGTTTGGTCTTTCCCCAAACTGTATTCCAGGGATATAGTTCCTGGTGTCCGAGGGCCTGTGGCCCACCCCCACGGGGAGCACCACCAGCTCTTCCTCCCTTGTTCGGGGTTCACAGTGCACATCTCTGTGTTTAGGCCTCTGAGGGTCCTTGTGGAAGAGAGCCCTGCTCACTTTGCTTAATGCAGTTCTTCTAACCTTACTTATGTCCTCTTTTCCCTACACTCTACACGGACATTCTGTAGACATTGGCCTGAGAAAGGCTGGTCTAGTGCTCATCTCTTCGAAGAAGTTTTTAAAATCATAGTTGAATTTATAACTTTAAAAAGAGTTCATGTTCTTAAGCCTGTTGATCAACTGAAAAAAAAGAAACAAACCAAAACTAGCTGATGCTGCACGAGTCCACTATGCCTGTGGCGTGGCTGGTTCTGGGTTAGGAGGAGGGTGAGGAGGAGCCAAAATCCCTAGCAGCCTAGTTCAAGTCCTTTGTCCTTGCGTGGGAGGTGAAGTCCACGTCAGGCCATTGCTGGGGCGGGGAGGGGTGAGTGGGGGATACTCTGTTCAGCGAGACCAAGGGGGCTGCAGTGAATCGTGTTCATTCCCAAACAGCTGTGTCTGTTTCAAACCATTTAAAAAAAATCAACACATTTTTGAACCATCCTTTAGACTCATAAAATGTAGTCTGCTACTTACACAATCTAGTGTTTCCTAAATGTTGAGAGCTCATTATTTTTGAAAATACATTTATTTGAAAACTTCCAACATTCAGAAAGCAATGGGCTAAATCTGTTTTAGTATATTCACTTAAACAGTGCTCCCAGGGTGAGACCAGTTCACCTCGACACTGCAAGTGATTTTCACACATAGCTCTTTGTTGAAGTGAGATGAAAAATCCCTCTTTGCCCAAAGCCTTCTGCCGCAGACAGCTCTGCCACTGCCGCTGTGCCAGCAGGGTGGGGTTTACACCTCCCCGTTTTTTGCAGGGTTTCTATGTTGCACTGAGACTAGTGGCCTGTGCACAGAGTGGCCACGAAGTTACCTTGAGCAATCTGAATTTGAACATGCCGCCACCTAAATTTGTAAGTGTCGAAATCCTTCAAGTTCACATTCTAATATCATCTATCTGTTTTACCATGTGTTCTCTCTCCCTCTTTAAATTTTTTTTTTATTATGGTGGAATTCACATAATCTAAAATTAACCGTTAAAAAAATGACAGTGTGTATACAGTATTGTGTAACCATCACCTTCATCTAGCTCTAGAACATTTTCATCACCCCAAAAGGAGACCCTGTGCCCATTAAGTAATCACACCCCATTTCCCCCTCCCCCAGCCCTTGGCAGCCGGTAACTGGCTTGCCGTATCTATGAATTTGCCTGTTTTGGGCATCTTATGGAATCATACATCTGGCTTCTTTCATTCAGCATAATGTTTTCAAGGTCCATATACACTGTTAGCACGTGTCAGTGCATCGTTCCTCTTTGTTGCTGAATGAGATTGCATTGTGCAGTCTACCCCATTTTGTTTATCCATTCATCTGTTGACGGACATAATAATTCATGTACAAGGAATTGTTTGCACACCTGCTTTCAGTTCTTTTGGGTCTATCCCTAGGAGCAGAATTGCTGAGTTATATGGTAACTCTGTGTTTCACTTTGTGAGGTCTTTTCCCTTTCTGAAAGCACTTTGAAACCTGTATCCTTTCAATAAACACATCTTCTGGTAGTGGAATTATATGCCAGCTACAGCGGAATGTTTCTGTCTCTTCTCAGCATGACACCAGCAGCCCACTGATGGTCACGCCGCCTTCCGCAGAGGCCCACTGGGCTGTGAGGGTGAGTGACTGGGGGCACCCCTCGGCTGTCTTTCACATACAGTTGTTTCAGCCGTTTAGGACATCCACAACATTGCATGAGATGACTCTATCATCTACTCTGTTTCAGAGAGAGTATGCCACAGAATTTGGACAAAATACTTCTCCAAATTAAAGCCTTTTGAAAGGCTGTCACCTTTAATTGGGTGTTGCTGCCTAAGGCAATTAGCTAAGTTTCAAACGTTGGATTCTTAAAATTTTACAGTTTTAATCTTGCACTTCTAGGTCACGTTCTGTGGTTTTGTTGTTTGGGTTGGTTAATCAGGACAGAAAAGGAAATTGTGAGAATTTGCAAGCGTGAAGATCTCCAAGGTGTCTTCTTAGCTTCCTCTCTTATTCCAGCCAGTTTATGCATGAGAATTCCTTCCTTTCTGTTACTGTTCTCCTGGCACGTAAAGTGTTCTTTTTAAGACAGGATATTGTGGCTGCAGAGCTGTGTTGCTGCTTCTAGAAAGAAAATAAACAACTAGTGTCTTCTAATAAGTGCAGGCTTAATTCTAAAGAAACTCCTGTGGGATTCAGCCGGTCTCCCAGATGATGAGACCTCCCCCACTCGCTGCAAGGCAGTTGTCACATTTCCTCACTTAAATTTGGCTTAAATACTGACATTAATAGCAGTCTTGCTATAAAATAGACTGCCCTCCCCCTCTTCCCGGAGTTTTGTCCTATTTTATAGGGTTGGTCTGTTCTCTTCTTGGAAGGGTTGGGATGGGGAGGTGTGTGCGGGACAGGGCAGGCGGAGGCCTTAGGTGACCGAGGGGTCAGGAAGTTGCCCTCCTGAGTGGTCGAGCACTTGGCTGGTGGCAGTCACAGCACTGAAGGATTTCTTCCTCCGCAGTCCAGTTACACGGCACCTACCGTGAAAAGAGCTGCTTTGTGGAGAAAAGCAATACCAAAGGGATCTTATTCCTTGAACTGTTTTGGCCCCTTTGCGGCAGAGTCTGTGTTGAGGCCTCCAGAGAAGGGCGGGCAGCTGAGGCGCCTGCAAGGCCTTGAAGAGGGGAGTCAGGGCAGAAGTGGCGCCAGGAGAGGGTAGAGAGCTTCGAGGTCCGTTCAGAGAAGCAGTGACAAACCCAAAGTGCCAAGTGTTCCTTTCCCTTGTGAAAGTTCCCAGGCTTCTTGAAGCCCCGAGTCAGCGAGTCTGACAGTTCCGGGGAGAAGGCCATGCCCCAGGCGGACACAGGGAGTCGGGCTCCTCAGTGCTTGCAGTGACTCGCATGTACGATGTCTGCTTGTGCTCAGATTTCAGCTTTTTCTCTTTTTCCTTTTTAATTGTGGTAACATACACATAACATAAAGTTCATCTTCTTAACCATTTTTTTTAAAGTTGAAATATAGTTGATATACAATATTATGTTAATTTCAGGTATACTCCATAGTGATTTGACATTTGCATGTATTATGAAATGATCACAATAAGTTGGTAACCATCTGTCCCCATACAAAGTTACTACAACATTACTGACCACATTCCTTATGCTGTATGCTACATCCTCATGGCTTATTTATTTTGTACCTTAAAATTTGTACCCTGTAATTCCCTTTACCTGTGTTGCCCAACCCCCCACCCACTCCTCTCTGGCAGCCACCTGTTTGTCCTCTGTATCTATGAGTCAGTTTTCATTTTGTTTTGTCTGTTTTGTTTCTTAGATTCCACGTACAAGTGAGATCACACGGTATTTCTCTGACTTATTTCACTTAGCATGAAACCCTCTGGTCCCATCCACGTTGTCAGAAACGGCAAGATTTCTTTTCAGTTTTTTTGTGACTGAGTAATATTCTGAGTATAAATACCACCTGCTCATTTTCAGTCAGTTTCAGGTCAGAACTCATGTTGGCGTGTCTTACTTTTTCACTCACTCAGGCTGTTTCCTTCCAACTAGGTAGAAGAAAAGGCAAAATTTGATGGAATTTTTGAAAGCCTCTTACCCATCAACGGTTTGCTCTCTGGAGACAAAGTCAAGCCAGTCCTCATGAACTCAAAGCTGCCTCTTGATGTCCTGGGCAGGGTAAGTGGTTCTCGCACAGCTGGCGTTGCCGCTGAGTCCGGTCAGCCCCACGCTCCCCTCCCCACCGCAGACACTCGTGAGGCCTTACTGCATGGCTGTGCACCATCAGGTTTCATAAGAGCCGACGTGGGTGGAGCACTTGCTGCAGTTGGGCTCGCTCAGGACCTCACGGGATGCAGCTCACAGAGGCTCCCTAGCTGGTGGGAAGGTGCTGGTTTGGGCTCCTCATGCACGTGTGGATGTAGCCTCAGAAGTGAGCTCGCTACCTCGGGCTGAGGACAGGCAGAGCTGGGACTCGCCCTCTCCATTGTGCTTCTGGGGAGGAGTGTGGGAGTGTATGTCTGCGTCTCTTTACTTTTCTGTTTTTAATTACTTTTTTTCTGCCTATGAACCTAAGGTAAAGGCACTTTAAATTCTGCTGCAAGTTTAGGTAAAATATTCCCCTTCCCTCTCAGTTTTGTTCCTATTAAATACAATTTTTAAAGATACAGTTTTCTGTAGCAGACTGTTTTCCTTCTAATGAGGTTTGCTTTGCAGTCCTGTGTTTGCTCTGTGCACAAAGCCCAGTTCTGTGTGGCTGTCTCTGTGCTGAGTTTCCTGCTCTGGACCAAGAAAGGATGGATGTTGTCATATGTCTGGATGGAACTGCTGATGGGGCAATTCCAAGGTCTAGAGCCGGAGGCCTGAGCATGGTCCCTGCTGTCCCAGGCCATACCCTTGGATCTAGCTCATGACATTTGGTAGAACCTTGGGGGAAAGTGCAAATTCCTGCCCACTTGGGTTCTCCTAATAATGTTCTTGTTTGAATATTGCTTTTGCAGCTAATGGCCCATTTGATACGACCCAGCTAGGACTTTGTTTTGAAATGAGGCCACTAAGAAAGAGGCTCTCCCAGATCCCTTTGTCTTCCTTTTGGCCATGGGGTGGTGTAGATGGAGCCCTGTGATGGGGACCCACGCTACTCACCAGTGGTCTTCATGGGCATGAGTTTTAATTGCAACAGGGTGCACCTGTATTTGGCAGCCCTTGCAAAATAACTGACAATTGGTTGTAATAATGTTGTAATCCCAAATCAAAACAAGGTAAAGAGTTTGACAGAGGTGGAGTGTGCTTTATTAGAAAGAGAGCTATGTCTAGGAAGGGTGGATTCTGTAAATCTTCTACCCTGGCTCTAGGTCTTGTCCACAGAGGTCACTTCTCATCTGCTCTTCTCTTTCTCTCCCTCCAAACACCAACGCACATCCATGTACCCATCCATGTATGCATGCATCCATGTCCATGCACACATCCATGTCCACACACCCATCCATATCCATGTACCCATCCATCTGTGCGCTCATCTATCCGTGCATGTGGGCATCCATCCATATTCATGCACCCATCTATCCGTGCGTGCATACATCAGTGCACTCTTACATCCATCCGTGTATCTGTGCACACACTCATTCATCTGTGTATCTGTGCACCCTTGCATTCTGCATCCGTTTGGTTGTTCAGAAGTATGTTTCGGAGTCTGCTCTGGGCTGGCCTTGTGCTGAGAACTGGGAAGATGGGGATGGAATTAGATACAGTCCAGGAGGTCAAATAAGTAATAGTTAAGATCCTAATATTAAATTTTTGAGGACTTAGGATGTGCTAGGCCCTATTCTAGCACTTTGCACAGATGAAGTCATTGGGTACCAACTACTTTGTTATGGATGGTATCACTTCTGTTTTCAATATGAGGAAACGGATACCTTCAGAGTAAACAGTAAGTTGCCTAAGGTTGCACAGAGAGGGGAATGAAGTCCTGGTGGTTCCCAGAGCCCTCATGCTTCCCTAGTTCTCCCTCTCCTGCCATTCCCCCCTGATAATCACGGCTCTGCTTGGTGAGGACAGAGGGGGAGGTACCTGATCCTCCTGAGCAGAGGGTTACAGGGCAGACAGGGAAGGCCTCCTAGAGTAGAGGCCCCTGGGTTATAGCCTCCAGAGGGAAGAAACAGGTGGCAGATGTCAGGTTGAGAAGGCCAGGCCATGACAGCACGAGCAGAGCCAGCCTGGCATGCCGGGTAGCGCTGGCATTCTCACTGCTCACTTCCACCCCAGGGGATGTTGAGCATATCTGGAGATATTTTTGGTTGTCCCACCTGGGTTGGGCGCTATTGATATCAGGTAGGTGGAGGCCAGGCTTGCTGCTCAGTATCCTACAGTGCACAGGATGTCTCAGCGCAGAGATGATCTGGCCCTGGAATATCAGTGGTGCTGATGCAGGGAAGGCTGGTGCGGGGAGGCTGTGGAGCCGTATTTTTGGGAAAGTTACTCTTCCTGAGCTTCTGCTTCCTAAACTGAGACCACAGATGAAGCTCTCAGCCCAGTGCCAGACACCTTTAAAAAGGCATCCATAAGCTTGAGGGGACTGTGAACAGTGTGATGTCCCTAGAAGTCAAGATGGAGTCGCAGGAGGCTGGACCAGGGTGCCCACTAAGGGCGCAGTGGGCTCCACGTGCCAGGCGGGGGTGTAGGAGCTAAATGCCTTCAGCAGGGTGTGGCGGAGTCAGAGTGCATTATGGAGGGAGCCCTGTGGTTACCCTGGGAGCAGGACTAGAGTCAGGGAGGCCAGCTGGAAGCTCTGGCCTCTGTGGAGTGTTGGAAAGGCTGAAGCCAAGGACATATCTGCAGGGGGTGAAGAGGAGGACCCCCCTATGAGAAACATGCCTGGGCTGAAGAAGCCAGTGATTGATTAGGGGGTGGGTACCAGCATATGGAACACCATGGATGGACCCTGGGCATCTGCCTGGCTCTGGGCACTGGTGCCACATGCAGCACTGTCCAAGTCAGGCAGGCCTGCCGGTCCTGAAGGGTTGATTTGGGTCAGGAAACTGATGCCTTGATTGTACTTTAGAAAACCCGGCACACAGCCTCTGATCCATGCTTGCCTTGTCTTTCAGGGTGCTAGGTGGGCCTAGCGTACTTTGTGGTACCTTCCTCACCGTCCACTGACCGGAGAGGAGACAACATCCCATAACCCTGCTCAAATCCATGTCCGTGGCTCTGCCCACCATGAATAGGGGTGGGGACTGGATTCGTGTGTGTGTGTGTGTGTGTGTGTGTGTGTGTGTGTGTGTGTCGGAAGTGGCTTGTGTTGAAAGCAACATCTGCTCCAAAACCAAAGAATCTAAAAATCAGGGTGGACGTGATTATAATCATGGTCATTTGTTAGAGAACATGAACATAATATGGTGGAAAGGATCTTGGAATACTTCATTGGATGATGGTTTTTCAGAGAACCTACAGACCGGTTCTTGAATACATTTTGACTGCCTCATCTTAACCCTGGTATGCAGTCAGAACTTGCATTCTGAGGGGCGTGTCTGCTGCCACACAGGCCCCCCCTCCACAGTAACCCTTGGTACTGGCCCGGCTAAGCCTTGCCGCTCTCTCCCTTGCAGGTCTGGGACCTCAGTGACATCGACAAGGACGGGCACCTGGACAGAGACGAGTTTGCTGTGGTAGGCCCCTGCTGTGACTCCTTTCCCACTCTGTACAGCCCACGTGGGGGTTTCTGGACTTTGTTTTCTTCTTTAATTTTTTAAGTGTTTATGTTGATGTAATTTGGGTTTAATTTGACTACAGAGAATCCTTTTGAGTGCCCTTCACTCAGATTTCCCAGTGTTACTGTTTCACTACGTTGCTTTATCCTCCTCCCTGCCTCCCTCTCTTTCTCTCTCTTCCCCCTTCCTCTCTCTCCCTCTGTCCCTCCATGAGTGTCCCTCCACACTTTAATTTTTCCTTTGAACCATTTTGTAGTAAGTTTCAGATATGAACCTTTTCATCCTGAAATACTTCAGCATCTATATCCTAAAACCAGGGAATTCTCTTACATAAGCACTGTCCAGTTCACGGT
Source organism: Camelus ferus (assembly GCF_009834535.1). NCBI lineage: Eukaryota > Metazoa > Chordata > Mammalia > Artiodactyla > Camelidae > Camelus > Camelus ferus. The sequence goes on from NC_045717.1 coordinate 17,436,140, forward strand.
TAGGAAATGGACATTGTCTAGTGTGTTGCAGTATCTATTATTATGGGTTCTATCATATATGTTACATACTACGCTATCTATTACTATGTTATCTGTTTTCTATTCGAAGGACATACACATTTTGCCAGTTGTTCCCAAAATGTCCTTTGTAGTGAAAGAGACTCCAGCCTTGTGTGTTATGTCTGTAGCCCTGTCTCTTTCATGTCCTGTAACCTGGGTCAGCTCCTGCATCTGTCTTCACGTCTCATGGCCCCGTGGGCATTTTTAAGAGCACAGACCAGTGGTTTATAGAGTGTCCCTTGGTGCAGGGTTGTCTGCTGTCTCCTCATCATGATCCAGGTCATGCACTTTTGTGGGGCGGGTCCCTTCCGACGTGGTGCTTGTTCTCAGGGCATGTGACATCGATAGAACGTGTTATGTCTTGTTATACATCTTACTACCCTGAGGCCAACCTTGATCGAGGTTGGGGTGGAGACTTCGGGGTTCTCTCTGCAGTTACTCTTTTCCTTTGTTCTCAGTCTTTCATGGGAGACACGTAGAGACTGAACACCTTGTTACCCTGACAGCTCTCACCCTCTAGTTCTCTCATCCTCCTAGGAGTCTCACCTGAACCAGCCAGGATTCTGGTGGTTACCAGATGGTGGTTTTCTAATTCTGTCATTCCTTCCACATATTTTAGCTGGTCTTCTACTATAGTGAATCTGTTAATATCAGAGTGGACACAGGGGTGTGTCCTCTATAATCTGTTCAGTGGTTTATAATCCCCTACTGGTATGATTTATTTTGCCCAGTGGAAGCTCCTCCCAGCTGGCTCCTTTGTCATTTGGTCACATCCTATCATTCTTTGAGTACTTGCTTACTTTTGGCATGATAGAATATTCCTGGCTCTTCCTGTATGCCCCATCTCCCAACCCCACCATCACCCATTTCTCTGGGGAGCCCCAGTACCTTGTAGAAGAGAGTGATGTTAGAATCCAGGATCTGGGCACTGGGGTGCTCAGTGCTCCTGGGGTACCGCTGCCTCCAGGCCCTTTCGGCAGACAGAGCCGGGAGGAAGGTGTTCGTGTAAGACATGCCCATCGACCGCCCCAGCAGAGACGTTTGATTTCATGTCCACTTCTGTCCAGGCCAGGGCCCTGACACTCCCACTTTCCTCTCCTCTCAGCGGCAGTGCTGGATCTGTGTGGAGACTGGGATCTTGTGTCCTGCGGGCTACTTTCCCATGCGGCTGCCCTCCCTCCACACCCTTGCAGCTCCCCAGCCACCTCTCCCAGCCACCTGCTGGGCTGACGTTGCCTGGGTCTGGCCTCCCCGCCTGGACTGGTGTCATAATGTCCCTCCTTTTCTTCCTCCCTTCCCTCCTCCTTACTCACATCTTTGACCTTTCTCTCCCATTCATGAGATTTATTCACTCACTTTGTTCCGTTAGATCTCAAAGGCAGGGAAGGGTATAGCTCAGTGGTAGAGTGTGTGTTTAGCATGCATGAGGTCCTGGGTTCGGTCCCCAGTACCTCCATTAAATAAATAAATAACCAACCCGAATCCCCCCCCCCCACCAAAACAAGCAAACAACAAAAAAAAATTTTTTAAAACAGTGAGTAGTTCTGAGTATGTGGTCAGCAAGGCATAAAATATTCACGATCTCGCTCTATACAGAAAAAAACCCTCAAAAGTAGAAGTAGCCCCTAGTAGTTAAGGGCAATGTTTTAATAAATAATAATTAAGTTCAGCCAACCCACCCACCTACCCCACCCCCACCAAAAAAGAGAAAAGGCTGTGGATCATCTGGGAATCCCCAAGTAATAGAAAAATGATGAAACACAGCAGTATCCCTGAGACACATCTTCTGTTCTAGGAACTTTAAAAGTCTTTAAAATGTGATTTTACAACATACATGTGAATTGAAGCTTCTAATTATCTTACTATTCCCGTCGTAATCCCTTACCCCCCACAGTACTCAGTTGCATTTTTCCCCTACACGTCAACTCTCTTCTTCCTTTTTTACTTAGAGCATTTTCCATATTTCTCCATCATCCTCTTCTTTTCACTGGCTGGCCTTTTTTTTTTTTTTTTTTTTATTGTGGTAGAATACACATGACATGGCATTTACCACCATAACCGTTTCTGAGTGTACATTTTAGTGGTGTTAATACATTCGTTTGGTTGTGCCACCATCACCACTGTCCATCATCCCCAGAACTCTCTTGACCCGGCAAAGCTAAACCTCTGTCCTCGTTAATACTAACTCCCCATCCTTCCTCCCCCAAGCTCCTCGTTTATTTTTATATTTCTTTTGACAGCGCTTGACTTCAGGTGTTCATATCATTGAACTGCCTTTGGGGTGGTCTTCAGGAATGGAGACTTTGGCCTGGAGTGAACCCAGGAACATGCCTCCTCCTCACAGCCTCATGTGCCCTGAGATTCTGTTTTTGTTTTTATCATTTCTCATCATTTCAGCCACAATTTATGTTTTCTTTTTTTATAAGTGACTCTGAGCTGTGTCATTTTGTGTTTCTTTTCATCCCTAGCTGGGTTTAACATTTAGTAGAGTTTTTAAGTGACCGTAAATCTGTACCTGTGTTAACGACCTGTTCTCTATACAGATAGCAACTTAAAGAATAGTTTGAAGTATGGAGGATTGTTATTTTGGTTTGGTTTTGTTACTTTTTAAAACGGATTTTTCAATCCTTCGTTTAGACAAAGTTTATTGTTATTTTCCCCTGCCTACCTCAGTCAGGGGAGCTGCCTGTCCGTCCTCTGCACACACACCCTTTTGGGGTAGTTTTCTGTGTCTCTCAGAGATCTTGAAGTACAGGCAGCTCTCCTGGTGTGTCCCCCCCTCCTCAGTTTTATGGAGAGATCATCAACATCCAGCATTGTATCAGTTTAAGGCATACTGTCATGGCGTGTTGCTAGACTGCCAAGTTCCAGGACTTTGCAGGTCGTCAGCCCTGGAGCCGGAGGCCCTGCTGTGTGGGGAAGGGACATGTGTGGAGCCTGGCACGATCTGATTCCTTTCATACTCATTTCAGTCTTGTGTGGTTAAACACACGTCTTGGAAAATCACACATGGACAGCGTAGCTCATCAGGAAAGGTTTATTTTCACTTTGTTCCATTTGGAAGCGACCTCAGAAAGAGCAATCTTCGTCTTATCACTGCAGCTTCTGAAAGAGCCGCCTTCCACTGGCCCTGGGGCCCGGGCCTCACCCCCTGAACATCATTCTCTTCTGTGCTCACAGGCGATGCACTTGGTGTACCGAGCCCTCGAGAAGGAGCCAGTGCCCTCCGTCCTGCCACCGTCCCTCATCCCGCCGTCCAAGAGGAAGAAGACGGTGTTCCCGGGCGCCGTGCCCGTCCTGCCCGCCAGCCCCCCACCGAAGGACAGCCTCCGCTCCACGCCTTCTCACGGCAGCGTCAGCAGCTTGAACAGCACTGGAAGCTTGTCTCCCAAGCATAGTATCAAGCAAACACAGGTACAGTGCTCTCCATGTGCGTGACCTCTTCACAGAGCCGCGGTTCTCACTGCTGTGCAGAGCCCTGGCAAGGTGCTTCTCGGGAGCAAGTAGTTTGTGACCCAAAAAGGGTTAGAGTCTGTGATTAAATTCAGTATTTACATCAGGTGTTCTAGTCCAGTCTGGCTGCTGGAACATACACAGACTGGGTGGCTTCTAAATAGCAGGCATTTATTTCTCACAGTTTTGGGGGCTCGAATTCCAAGATCAAGGTGCCAGCAGATTCAGTGTTCAGTGGGACCACTTCCTGGTTCACAGGTGGCTGTCTTCTTGCTGTGTCCTCACATGGTGGAAGGATCTTGGGAGCTCTTGGTGGTCCGTTTTATAAGGGCACTACTCCCGTTCATGAGGGCTCCGCCCTCATGATGTGACACCATCACACTGGGGATTAGGATTTCCAATGTTTGAATCTGGGGAGATGGGACACAAACATTCAGACCATAGCAACAGGGATTCAGAATTAACTTTCTCACTCAGTTGCACATTAACACCACCTTTCCCCAAACACACCCAGCACAGTCCCACCTCCAGGCGCTCTAATCACCCCTCTGCCGCTCCTGCCTCCGGCAGTGCCTCTGCTGAGAGGGCAAGTCCCAGATGGCACCGTGGCATCTGGCATCGTGAGGCCTCTGCTCACGGGGAGGCTGGGGTGACCACACCGACAGCCCACACACCCTAGGCGGCCGCCCTCTACCCATACTCTTCTAGCTCTCCCACCCCTGGCCTTCACATGATTAATTGTGTATCTCCTGTCTCCCCATCCAGCCGGTAGCTTCAGGAGAGCAGAGTTAGTTCTGGGTTATAATCTCAGCATCTAGAAGAATCTCTGGTACTTTGATGCTCAGTAAATATATATCAAGTAATCAGGTGAGTAAGGGAGGCATCCATCTGGTGTTAGGAAGGCAGGAAGCGGCTCCAACTCTCCACGCAGCAGTATCTTTTTTTTTTTTAAGTGTTTTTTGTTTGTTTTAGGGGGAGGTAATTATTTTTGTTTATTCGTTTATTTATTCTTGTTATATTTTTTAATGGAGGCACTGGGGATTGAACCCAGGACCTTGTGCATGCTAAGCATGCGCTCTACCACGGAGCTATGCCTGCCCCCCAGTGCGGCTGTATCTTAGACATCAAAAAAGACATTTCTTATTCTGGCAATGGCTCTTTATAAAAGGGCACCTTGGAGACTGAAACACGCAAGAACATGAATGTGAGTTCCATCTGGAATTGTGCTTCACTTTCTGCCTCGTTTGTGGTTTCAAAGGCATAGCAATGAGTTGTGACAAGAAGGCCAGCCAGCACCACCATGCAGCTTCAGAATATGATAAAAATGAAAATGAGAAGCGCATAATAGGACAGTGGTCTCTCTTGCTCATGACATGCTTTTAAAGTTAAACACTCGACCTGGGAGGCTCATTTTCAAGGAGCTCATCATACCCTAGAATCAATAACAAGAGGAGATCAGAGAGGGTCGAGGCTCGGTCACAGGCCAATTGGAGAGGCCTGGCTGATGGTCAGGGAGTTGAACATGGCTCTCTGTGAAGAGGGCCAGCCCCAGGTGGCCCAGCCTGAGTGTCTTTACCAGCTCAGCAGCCATGCCCACTGTGTCGCAGATCCCTGCCCTTAGTGGGAAGACAGACGCTGAATGAATCTGTAGACTAGGGAAGGCCCACCAGCCATGAGAAAGCAGGACAGGGCCTGGCCTGGATTGTCAGGCTGAGGAGAGGGCGTGCTTCTGCAGATGGGCCAGCCGGAAGGCCACTGATGAGGGGACAGCTAAGCTGATGTCACCTGAATGATGAGAAGCCATCTGAGAACTTGTGCATGGCGAGACTCTGAAGTGGGAGTGCTTAGTGTGTCCTTAAAATAGGAAGAAGGCTGGGGCAGGGCGAGTGGAGGGATGGGGAGATGGAGCCAGAGGAGCGGGGCCGAGGCCAGTCACTTAGACCTGCATGAGCTGCTGCTTTCCAGGACCCGACATCTTGCGTCTCAGAATTCTTGCTGAGCTCTCAAGTGCCGTAGGTTAGGCTTGTGGTGGTGTGTTTTACTGATGAGGGGCCAAGTGGGGCTGGAGTTGCTGGTGGGTGCAGGCTGGCCCCCTCATGCCCCCGCCCCCTGATGGTCTGGTGGCTCTTCCCAGATCCCAGGGGCATGCCTCTCAACTCCCTGACGAGACCCGTTTTCCTTCATGTCCCAGGCAGCGGGGGTAGAAGGGCTGTTGGTGGATTTCAGGGCACTGTGCTGGGGTGGAAAGAGACCCAGGCCACTGGCTGAGACTGACTGAAGCAGCATTAATCTCTCTGAGCCTCAGTTTCCCCACTTACAGACCCGGGATCCTGTCTGCCCTCTCCGCTCAAAGAGGGATTTCTGCTAAAAGGAGCCTGAAAATGCTTTCCTAGTGTGTATTTGTAGGTGATGAAAAGCTTGAGGGTTAACTGTTCTGAAAAACCCTTTCAGCCAACAGTAAACTGGGTGGTGCCAGTGGCAGACAAGATGCGATTTGACGAGATATTCCTGAAGACCGACCTGGACCTGGACGGCTATGTGAGCGGCCAGGAGGTGAAGGAGATCTTCATGCACTCGGGTCTCACCCAGAATCTTCTAGCACACATATGGTAAGGACCTCTGCCTCTCAGTGTTTGGGGCCTCGCTGTGGGGGGTGATGGCTGTGGGTGGCTCACCCTTCAAGGCTGGAAGGGGCGAGTGGGACGGGAGAGGCGGCAGTGAGGGCCAAGTGGAAAGGCTGTACCCTTTATTCCGTGCATGTCCGTTCAGTCCCCTCCAGCAGGAAGGTTGTCCCTCTAGAGAGCTCTGGGGCTATCTGTTTGAATGACTGGGACCAGTTCTTGCCAGTGGTTATGCAGCCTCTACCACAGCCAGTGGGGGTGCGGGTGCTTGGCCTTCCCCCTCCAGGGGGAGGGTGCAGCCAGGGCCCCAGAGGCTCTGGCAGGGCCACGCTGGGCAGTCAGGGCTGTGGGCCCCCTGCGGAGGCCCTGCCCAAGAAGGCCAGTGATGCGGCTGGTGGGGTAGGGTAAGACTCCAGCCTGCACCTCAGGGCCAGTCCAGGAGCCAGCTCCACTCCCAGTCTCCTCCAGGCCCTGGGATGGCTCCTGGGGTAACTGGCCAGTCATGACGTCACCTTCTAGCTTTTTCCTCAGAGCCTGGGTCTTGGAGGGCTTCACTTGGGAGTTGTAAGAAGAGAATTTCCGTGTGACTCTGGAGGGGTGAACCCCTCCAAACAGAGCTGTGAAATTTAGCACATTACTGAGTGACTCGGGGAAATAAAACTCCCTAACAGTAACTCAGAGGTGGCCACGTCCGAGGTGAAGCTCCTGCTGAGAAAACGGGCCTGTCCCTTCTAGTCAGTCCCCAGAAGAGCTGGGGGAGGTGCCTTCAGACCGGGTGCCTGCTTTCAGAAGCCAGTAAAACGCAGTGCCGCCTTTATCACCCTGAAACGGATGTGCACAGAATTCGAATTATGCCCCAGTTGTAACTTAAAGGAACGTGATTTATGACGTGTATCTCAGCCTGCAAGAGGCATGACAACACGTAAATGACACAGTGAAGTCATGAATGCACGTGGAGGAGCAGGGCCTGGCCCCAGAGCGGCTGTGGGCTGGGTGTGTGGCGTGGCCGGCGCTCGCTGGCAGACCAAGGAGAAACAGTTGCCCTGGAAGACTGTCGCGCTCTGCCCTTGAACTGTGGCAAGAACAGTGACGTTTTTAACCGGCCTCTAATCGGGACATTTCGTGGGCTCTTTTCCAGCCCTGTTTGCACACGGTGTTTGGGCCCCACGTCTGTTAAACGTTCCTGGCCCTTCTTTGCTCTGTGTTAGGACATGGTTTCTTTGTTCTTGCGATAATTCCCCCTGCAGTGGGAGAGAGACTGCGTATTGAGTGGACAGAGGGAGTGAGGGATGACACTTTTCACAGGCGTGAAGGCCTTGTCCTTGCTGCACGAGGCTTCCTGTTCCATAGCAGCTGGCTCTTGGTGACTGTGTGTCCCGGAGCTTACATGCCGCCTTGACCATCAGTCAGGGCACCAGAAGGCCACGAGGACGGGGGCACCTTAGCAGCGAGGGACTGTTCCCTGTGCATATAGCACCGTGCCTGGCTTTCTGGGCCGTGTGCCCTCATAACGACAACCCCAGTGCTGCTGTCATCCCCATTGAAAACCACTGGCCCAGGCCATTCAGATTTCCCAAGGCTGAGGAACCAGCTAGAAGTCTGAGTGTGTGCATGCGGCCCCGGCTTTCATTTATGCAGAGGGGAGTCTGTGATCGCAGTCTACCGCCTGTACGCCGTCAAGAGCCAGCTGCACCCTTCCTAGCTGCTCACAGGGCTTCCCAAGGCACCGCTCCAACACCCGTGGATGGGGCTTGATGGTTCTCCAGCAAAAAGAGGAGCCCCCTCCTGCCCTGAAGCTCTGGGTAGGAGGTGGGGACTGCGTCCCGGGAGGGTATGTTCAGTAGACAAGCGGCTGCAGCTGTGGCCTGTTGTTCTTATCATTGTCGTCATCTATTTTTTTTTTTAAGTGTGGGTTCCGTGGACTTGGAACTGATTCTGGTGTTTGTGATGTGTAATTAGCATCCCCACGTTTCTCCCAGGGCCCTGGCCGATACGAGGCAAACGGGGAAGTTAAGCAAAGACCAATTCGCGTTAGCTATGTATTTCATTCAGCAGAAGGTCAGTAAAGGCATCGACCCTCCTCAAGTCCTCTCACCGGACATGGTCCCGCCGTCAGAGAGAGGCACACCCATCCCGGTGAGTAGCCGCTGGCCCACCTCTGCCGTATTCGCGTCGCTTCCCGCCACCAGGTGGCGCTGGCCGCCCATGTGAGCAGGCGGGTGCTGGCAGTCTGCCCTGCCTTCCCCAAGGGCTTGTGGGTGTGTTTGGGCTGCCCAGGTAGTTCCTAGGCTGGGGGCTGGAGCTTGAGGACTTTATCCCCCATTCTGACACCTGCTAGCCTATGCTGTGGGGTAAGGTCAGCCTACAACTTGTAATTCTGTGTCTGAATTTGGTTCTAGGACAGTTCGAGTTCTCTTGGATCAGGGGAGTTTACTGGTGTGAAGGAACTGGACGATATCAGTCAAGAGATTGCCCAGTTACAAAGGTACGTTAAAGGTCTTCTTCCCCTCAGGTTCGGAATCCCTAACCCAGGTTGTCATCGGAAGTAGCAGAGGCTTGTGAACCACATGGCGAGTTGACCATCACGAGTTTGTTCAGTAGAAACAAAGGGATGCAAATTCTCCTGAGTTCCTGAACTGATGTAATGAGCTTGAGTTGTGACATCCTCAGTGGGAGCCAGTGTGGGCTGTGGGGTCTCAGGCACGTTGTTGCTAGGTGGCCACAGGGCACCCCACCCCGACCTCGGGAAGGCCTTGTTATCTCCGAGCGCGGAAAGTGACTGACTCTCAGATGATGAGCCTGGGGCCAGCAGCTCAACTCTGTGAGAGAGGCCTTGTGTCCAGGTCTCTGTCTCCACTCCCTGCGCCCACAGCCTTGGTTTCCCCACCTGTAAGCAGGGGCTTAGGATGGGGACCGGTGAGGTGGGTGGCCGGCCCCAAAGCCTCAGCCTTGGCTGCCAGCTGAAGCCAGATTCCCTGTGTCATGCCAGTGTTCCATCACTAGATGCCTGGGGCCATATTTCCCACAAGAGGTCAGCACTTGCAGCCTGGTAAGGCTGAGAGGGTCTGTGAGGACAGAGGGCCAGTGTCTTAGAGCCTGGTGGGCCCATTAATTAGGTGGAGGGTGCCCTGTAATATGAGGTTCAGGGTCTCAGAAGGAACAGTGGCATCCGAGTCTGGCCAGGGCTGCCTCTTCACAGCTCTGCAGCCTCTGGCAGCCTGGAGGGTTTCCCTGTGAAGACGAGAGGCACATGTGTGCAGAGCAAGAGTGAGCAGGAAGCCAGGCCTGGGTGGCTCTGAGAGTGACCATCAGGCCTGTTGACTAGGGGCTCGGCAAACATGCCTCTCCCCTTGAGACGTGAGCCAGTCACAGTGGGTTGGGTCTAAAGAGGCCGCTGTATCATTAGGTGGTTCTTAGGCTCATGGAAGTGAACATGCAGATGCTCAACGATTGTTTCATGTCTGGCCTGGTGTCCGGAGGGGCCTTACTGTTGAACAAGTGCTGGGCTCCTGGTAGGGGAGGCAGGGTTTGTTGTCCACATGAAGTTCTTGCCACTGAGGCAGCCCCTTCAGGCACGAGAGAAATGTCTCAGTGCTTTCAGGCTGCTGTGACAGACTCTCACAGGCTGGACAGCTTAAACAGCAGACACGTGCTTCTCCCCATCCTGGAGGCTGGAAGTGCAGATGGAGGTGCAGGCAGATCCAGGGTCTGGTGGGGCCCGTTCCCTGGTTCATCAACGGCGTCTTCTCACTGGGTCCTCACATGGTGAAAGGGGCGAGGAGCTCTCTGGGGCTTCTCATGTGGGCACTCACCCCATGCGTGGGGGCGCCACCTCCTGACCGAATCCCCTCCCAAACGCCCTACCTCCTAATCCCATCACACTGGGGGTTAGGGTTTCAACATACAAATTGGGGGGCAGGAGGTGGACACAAACCTTCAGTCTCTAAGGAGGAGAGCAAGGCTGGTTGCTGCTTGGGGTAGGGGCCGTTTGCACCTGAGGAGACAGGCAGGGCCAGCCCCAGCCTCCTGTGAGGGAGTAGCCGGGGGCACTGGGTGGGTCAGAGAGACCCGCGCTGCCGCCGCTTCTTGCTGTCGGCCCTCTGAACCCCCCACCCTACTTTGCATCACTCCAAACTTCTCAGCATGGCTCCCCCAGCCGAGCTTTGCCTTCCTGTTCCCATTGACTAGAATGTTCTTCCACCATGATTTCTATTCACAGGCCATGTCCTCAGAGTCCTTCCCTGGCCATCCTGTGCAGGACACTCCCCACCCCCTTTCCTTGTCCCACTGGATTTCCCATCGTGGTACTTAGTTTTATACATTTGTGTGTTGATTTGTCTCCCTCATGGTCTGTGAGCCCCGTGAAGGCTCTCTCCGTGTGTCCTCATGTGCTCAGCACTGGTGCTTCTGAGCAGTAGACGCTCACCATTCATGAGCGAGTGAATGTAGGATTTAGAGAGTGTATTTGTTTTCTCTTGCTGTGTGTGGATGGCTGGAAACAGTGCAGGTTTATCAGTACACAGCTCTGTAGACCAGGAGTTCAGGTGGGCTCAACTGGGTTCCCTGCTCAGGGTTCACAAGGCACATTTCAAGGTGTTGGCCGAGTGGGTGGGGATCTGAATCCAGTTCCTCAAAGCTGGCATTCTCGGGTCTCCTTTCTGCGCTGGGTGCGGCCTGGGGCTTGTTCTGCTCTGAGAGGATGCCCCATGACCGCTCCATCTTCAAGTCAGTGGGGGCCCGTCCAGCCCTCCTCACTTAGGGCATCGCTCTGACACTCTGCTTTAAAAGGCTCTCGTGGCCAGGATGGGAGCGAAGCCTTGTCGCATCCCAGGTTCCACCCACACTTGAAGGTTACGTTAAGCAGAAGGTCCCTAGGGGTGGTAGACTTCTCCCCCACTGAGAGGGGCCAGCTGGGTTGGGTCTTTGTGGGATGGATAGGATTGGGTCTGGAGAAGCTGGGATACCACAGGGCGGTCAATTTACTCTATCCATGCTTCATGAAATATTTTAAAATATTTCAGGGAGAAATACTCACTGGAACAAGACATTAGAGAAAAAGAAGAGGCAATCAGACAGAAAACCAATGAAGTACAGGTGAGCATGTTGCTTGTTTTGTTCGAACAGACCTTGTGTCAAATGCAGGGCAGGGAGTTCCCGGCGGTGGTGGCAGAGCAGAGCAAAGGGAGGCAGCTGTGCGCTCATTAGAAACTTGAGCTTTTGGGGGCTTCCAAGTGGTTTTTAGTTTTGAGTTTCCTATAGCCATAGACAGTTATTTTGTTTTTAATTGAGATACAGAATTCTCATAATGTAAGATTCTCTGTTCTGAAGTGTACAACTCAGTGGTTTTTAGCATATTCATTGTTGCTTAACCATCACCTCTGTCCAGTTCTAGAACATTCCCATCACCCCAAAAGGAAACCCCATTAGCAGCCACTGCCCCCCTTCCCCTAGACCCTGACAACCCCAGTCTGCTGTTTCTATGGATTTGCTTATTCTGGACATTTCACATAAAGGGAATCACACAACATTCAGCCTTCTGTGTCTGGTTTCTTTCACTCGGTCTGAATTTTTGAGATTCAGACAGTGACCTGTTCTCGGGACAGTCCTGCTTGGAGAATCTCCTTGTGGGTGGTGGTGAGGGCAGGCACTCTGTGTATGTGCTGGGGTTGGGGGGTCTGACTACCAAGGCTCAGACCTGGCTCTCCTTAGCAGCTGTGTGGCCTGGGGCAAGTTACTTAGCACCTCTAGGCCTCCTATGATGGTGGTAATGAGCGTTCTGCTTTCCTGAGTTGTGGGGCTGGAGCACTGGGTCTGGCAGGTGCTCAGCGCTCACCCCGTTGTCTGGGCAGAGAGGACACTGTGCCAGGAGCACAGGTCAGCGCCTGGGGCTCCACCCTTGAAGAAACGTTGGTTCCCGAGATGTCCCAGGTCTGGATGGATGGAGAGGCACTGCCGCTTGCAGAGACTCCAGTTGGCTGTGAGGTCCTGAGAGTGCGGCTGAGCTGTGCCACTTGGACTGCTCAGGGGCGTGGAGTGTTCTGAGCTCAGCGCTGGGGGAGAGAGGACAAGGCTGAGCGGTCGGCACTCCAGCGTGCCACCAGGGAGACGATGGGCGGGTGGCTTGGCCTCCAGGCCTCTGTCTGTGCACCTGGCAGTGAGGATCGGTGCGTGGGCTGCTCTTGGCACAGATCCAAGTGCAGTGTCTCGCTGCGGTGTGCGCCAGGGGAGCGGCTGATTCTTTCTGGGCCACCTCGTAGGGTGTGGACCTGAGCCAGGCCAGGGGGAGCAACGCCAGAGTCAGTCGGGCTCATGGGGTGCTGGGTGGCCCTTCCCTCCTCCCCTCAGCCTGCTCACAAGGCAGGTAGGGTGGGTGCTTTGGGACTCTGATTGGTTCACACCATGCAGTGTCCAGACCCTTGTTTCCTGGCTTCTCACTCTGTACACATTGGCATCGAGGATTGGGCCTTAGATGGTCCCCTGGAATGTTCTGGATCAGAAGGCAGGGACCAGCCTGCTTCTACCATTAAGTGTTTTTGTGTATGTGTGGTTTTTTTTTGTTGTTGTTGCTCAAATGAGCTGCTTCATTTATAAGACCACAGGTGACGTGACTATCTTTCTGGGTGTCTGTACATTTATCCTGTCATTTATTCTCACCTCAGCCTTCTGATTCCCATGCGTGTCCTGGAACTGATCCCTCAGACACAGTTCCCCATCACCCATATCGCCTCACCCTCCATCCTTTCAGCTCTCTGGTGTGGCAGAGCTGGCCTCATCTTTCCTCTCTCCTTGGCCGTGGCTTGGGCGGCCACGTGGATGTGGGTGGTTCTCGCTCCCACTGTGTGGGTCACTCTGAACGGGTTCCGGGTTGCATTCCCGCATCCAAGGATCGGGTGTTGTGTGTCCTTCAGCTACCAGGGAAGCCAGTCCCCGGGTCTCGGGCAATTCTGAGAAAGTTGTTGGGTCTTTGCAGAGACTTGTTCTGATGTCTGGAGGTACTGTCCCCTCTGGTCTGTGGCAGGCTCAGCAAGGCCACCAGAGCCCTGGCTGGTGAGCTCTGACAGCACATGCCTGCAGCCTACAAGATGCTGTGGTCCCTAAGTGCCCCGATAGCCCCCCAGAGCTGGAGGGAGCTCAGCGCTAGCCAGGCCGGCCCTATTCCATGGGACCCTCGCTTGTGCTCGGGCCAGGACGGGGCTCTGCTGTGGTGTGATGGCAGCTCCTCGGTCCTGAGCTTTATATATCTATTTTTAAAGTTCTCCTGTGAAAGCCAGGTGTGACTTTGGCTCTGCTGCCTTTTCCCAGATGGGTTTGTTCACAGATCTTGTGCCACACCAACTAGCACAGGCTGCAGGTCAGTGTCCAGCGTCCAGGAGGAGGCCTTGGTCCTCAGGTCAGTTTACAGTTGGTTTTAAGCCGCAGGAGCTTCAGCTTTAGCCCCTACAGGCCTCCCCTTTCCCATCCTACCCTGGGGGTCTCTCCATGTCTGTCGCTATGGTCGAGTAAGAGCCTGGTTGTTTGGTTTTGTTTTTGTAACAACAACTTTACTGAGATGTAATTCACAAGCATGCAATTCGCTCATTTAAAGTGTGTAATTCAGTGGTTTTTAGTACATGCACAGAGCTGTGCAGCCATCACCGCAGTCAATTACAGAACATTCTCACTGCTCCAAAAGGAAACCCCATACCTATTAGCACCCTCCAGTCTTCCCCAGCCCCTGGCAACCACTGAGCTACTTTCTGTCTCTGAATTCGCCTCTTCTGGGTGTTTTGTGTAAACAGGACCATACCCTATGTGGCCTTTTGTGTCTGGCCTCTTTCATTCAACTTGGTTTTCAGGGTTCATTCATGTTTCATGTGTCAGTGCTTCGTTCCTTTTTATCCTGAATAATATTTCACTCTATGGCTGGACCACATTTTATTCATCTGTTCATCAGTTGATGGACATTTGGGGTTTTCTGCTTTTTAGCTATTGCAAGTAATGCCACTGAGAATATTAATATGGAAGTTTTTGTGTGGACACATGATTTCACTTTTCTTGGGTGTATAATCTAAGAGTGAAATTGCTGGGTCACATGGTAACTCTCTGTTTAGCCTTTTGAGGAATTGCCAGACTCTTTTCCTAAGTGGCCGCGCCATTTTACATTCTTGCCAGTAACACATAAGGTTCTGGTTTCTCCACATCCTCACCAACACTTGGTATTTCCCATTTTTTTTTATTATCGCCTCCCTGGTAGATGTGGAGTGGTAGGTATCTCATTGCCCCTAATGCTTTTCCCTAATGGTGCTGAGCATCTTTTCATGTGCTTATTGCCCATTTGTGGATCTTCCACAGAGAAAAGTCAGATCAGATCCTTTGCCCCTTATTTAATTGGGTTGTCTTTTTATAGATGAGTTGTAAGAGTTCTTTATATTTTCTAGATAAATTCCCTTGTCAGATATATGATTGGCAAATATTATGTCCCATCTGTGGATTGTCTTTTCGCTTTCTTAATGGTTGTCCTTTGAAAGAGAAAAGTTTTAAATTTTGGTAAAGTCCAGTTTATCTATTCCGTTTTTTGCTCTTGCTTTTGGTGTTGTATCCAAGAACCCACTGCCAAATCCAAAGTCACAAAGATTTACCCCATGTTTTCTGCTAAGAGTTTTATAGTTTTAGCTGTTACATTTAGATCTATGATCCATTTTGAGTTAACTTTTATATATGGTGTGAGGTAGGGTTCAGCTTCATTGTTTTGCACGTGGAGAGCTGGTTGTCCCAGAACCATTTGTTGAAGAGACTGTTATTTCTCCCACCAAATAGTCTTGGTACCTTTTTCAAAAATCAGTTGGTCATATGTGTGTGGGTTTATTTCTGGACTCTCAGTTTTATTCCATTGGTCTTGTGTCTCTCCTTAGGCCAGCATTACACTGCCTGATTACTGTTGCTTTGTACTAAGTTTTGGAATCAAAAAGTATGAGTCCTCCAACTTCCTGTTTTTTAAGATTGTCTTGGCTCATCTGGACCCCTTGTGTTTCCTTATGAATTTTGGAATCTGCTTGTCAGGAGCCAGCTGGCAATCCTGTGGGGCTTGCACTGAGTTGTAGATTGCCTGGCTTTTTTCTGTCTTCCCTTTGCTCACGTATCTTCCCCACCCTGACTGCAGCACCCTTCCTAACCAGCAGCTGGCAGGTCCTCCTCTCGTAAGGCTCTTGCACGGCTCCTTCTCCAGTATGGAAAGAGGCCCAGGTTCCTCGATGTCCCAGGGTGTTGGCTGCCTGGTGTCCCAGCTACCACTCTGGGCCTGACTCTCCTCCCTCATCCCTCTCGCATCACTCGTCCTTCCCTCAGATGTGGCAAACCCATGTCTCTACTCTGCCATGAGCCCCTTTTCAAACATTCAGTGTCATCTTCCCCAAACTTGTCAGACTTGAGATCCATGCCTCAAATTAAAGGTTGAGGGCAAGGGGACTGGGGAGCAGAGAACGAGCCCCCCAAAATAACTGAGAGGTGTGTTTTGGCTGTTGAGTGAGGAGAGAGCCGTGACACTTCTGTTAAGAAAGCAGGGAGACGGAGACCCTGCACCTCCTTTGGGTTTTCTTCTGAAATGACATCCACCACGTGAGTGCAGGCCAGCCCTGGGGATCGGCCTCACCACTCCTGTCCTCCCTGTCCCCTCAGCAGTCCCCGCAAGTCCTCCCATTCTTGGATTCCCACGGCCACCACCTCCCCAGGCTGCTATCACCTCCCCCTTAGCCCCAGCCTGAGCCACCTCCCCACCATCCCAGCTCCGTCTGTCGGCCCCATGGGCCACACTCTCCTCTCCCATCCTGTCTCTGCTTTAGTTATTCACGTCACAGGGAGATAAGACATTCGCCTGGTTGAAAATCAGAGATGGAGAAGCCTCCTGCCCTCCCCTGTGCCCCCAGAGGTCCAGGCGATCCCTCCTGGGAGGCTGTCTGGAGAGGGCATGTGTGTCTGAGGCGAGGCATCTATGCATCTTCTCCCCTTCCTGTTTGCACGAGTGCCGGGGTGCGGTGCATCACACCCTGTAACTCGGGCGCCAGGTGCCATGTCTCTCAGCCGTCTGCGCCTGGGGAAATTTGCACTGTTGATAGATTCTGCTGTCACAGCCATGGCATGTTTTCACACACGCCATTCGCCTCGTGGATCCCTTCCCTGGAAGTCTAGTGATCGAGTCCAGGATCTCTGCACTGATAGATGTGGCCCACTTGGAGGCGCTCTAGCAGTTGGGAACCATTGTGCCCCAATCCCACGTTTGGACGTCCTCAGGGGCTTCCCGTGGCAGAAGCCAGTGCCGTCTCATCGGCGTGGGCTGCGGGGCATGGCCTGTGGTGCTCATACCCCACTTCCCTTTGATCCATTTGGAGCATGACACCCCCTTCTCTTCAGGGGCCTCTGCAGGCCCCATCCGCTCTTCGCATTCCTGGCTCTTTACCTGGCCACCTCCTGATCGTCCTTTGGGTCCTTCGAAGTGGTACTTCTGTGGGGCTCATCTTCCCACACCCTGTGATTCTGACCGACAGCACCTATGCTGTCTATTCATCTCGGTTCATTTGTGCTTGGGTGATGCCTCTCCCCTCCTCACCCCCGACCACACGTCACTGGAGAACTCTTCTTGCCAGGAACCCAGCTCCTCTCCTGGTGCCTGGCTTCTAGAAGGCCATCAGTAAATGTTTGCTAAGGGATTTAGTGAAGGATTCAGCTGGGGCTGCCAGGCTGAGGTGTGTGCGGTGTTCACTGCGGTGCTTGTGGGATGCCAGACTTGGGGGGTGCTGTTTTGTAGGACCTCTCAGAGGCTTCAGCCCAGGCTTTGTCTTAGCTTGCATATACCTACCCTGTTTTCATGAGGCTAAAGTAAATTCATGCAACCCTTCCCTAGGAATTACAAAATGATTTAGACCGGGAAACAAGCAGTTTGCAAGAGCTGGAAGCTCAGAAACAGGACGCCCAAGACCGCCTGGACGAAATGGACCAGCAGAAAGCCAAGCTCCGAGACATGCTGAGTGACGTTAGGCAGAAGTGCCAGGACGAGACCCAGATGGTGAGTGTTGCCTTCGCCACGTGCCCAGCAGAATGAGGCGGCGTCTTACAGACTTCCCTGGGCTCACTGTGACTTTGGATCAGGGCTGACATCTGACCGGTTTAATAGAGTAGTTGAACGTATCATTTGAGAAGGTGTCCAAGCATTAGTGGCCTGACTGCAGTCTCACCCACCATGTCATACATATACGTGTGAACCCGTGTGTGGACACCCCGCCCTGGCCCATGCCCCACAGCACGCCTCTCTCCCCTCCCCTGGTGTCTTTGCTGCTTATTACAAACCAGGGAGGCTGCAGCCTCAGGAGATTGTAAAACCCTTACATCTCCCTCTGAGGCCTCTTGTGGGGACGTTTGGCCCTGGGGGACAGATTGCTGTGCTTGGCCCAGGTGTGTAGAAGGGATGCTATAAGGAAGCCAGGCACCTGGCTCTCAGGCTGGTGTCTGCCTCTCTGGGTCAACTTATTTTAAGAACATGAACCACAATTCTTCCTTAAAGTCACATTTCACCTCGTTTCAGATTTCTTCGTTGAAGACGCAGATCCAGTCTCAGGAGTCTGACCTCAAGTCCCAGGAGGACGACCTGAACCGGGCCAAATCCGAGCTGAGCCGACTGCAGCAGGAGGAGACGCAGCTGGAGCAGAGCATTCAGGCCGGGAAAGTTCAACTGGAAACCATCATCAAGTCCCTGAAATCCACGCAAGACGAGATCAACCAGGTATCCCCGAGGCGGTGGTGCTGGGTCTTCTGGGGTCTCCTGCCTTGTGGCGTGGCTGCCGTGAGCAGAGCTGTCACGGAGGCATGTGCGACCGGCGGTCCCAGTGGTTGTTTCCTCTGCTCTCGCTCACCTCATTTTCGTTAGATTCTCGTCTCGAAAGCCTGAGAATTAAGTGCTGGAACCCCCAGCATGTGTTCCAGAATCATGTTGACTTTGGCCTGGAGGTGTTGGCTTTGCCTCACTGTCCTCCCACTTCTCCCCGAGTACACATCATTTTGGGGAGTGGGCAGGGGCTGGGTGAGGACATTAAGTTAACTCATTTGGACAGAGCTCTGGGTTTGGAAAATGTTCTTGCCAGCCTGGTCCTCACACAAGCGAAGAAGGACACAGTCCCAGACGTGTTCCAGCACCTCTGTGTCCTCATGCCATTCGAAGGCCAGCATGCCGAGATGGCCCCATCTTCTAAGGAACATGGCCCCACATGGGCCCTTGTCCAGACACCCATCCCCATCCCATGTGAAGGCCTCAAGGCCTGCCGCCACTGCCCGCCAGCAGGGGGAGGGCTCTTTCCCTGCTCCCCTGTATGAAACAGCCAAAGGCCTCCTTGCTGGCCCTTGGATGTCCTGGCTACAGGGTGGGGGTGATTTTGATCTTGGCAACATCAAAATGCATCTTTGTGCTTCCTTTCTTGACTGAATTGATCTCTTTTTTCCTTTTGCCAGTTTATAGGCAAAAGTTGGTCACAAACATGTACCACTCAGGGATTTAATACCGTGAAGTATGCTTTATTGTTAATCAATATCTGTAGGATTATCTTTAATCTTTTCCTTCCCAGCCTTTAGTGTTTATAAAATATAGATAGGAGCCAAGACATGAGTTCACATTAGCGATAGTAATAATGATATTAAAAGTGATATCTGCTGCTTATTAGGACCCACCCTGCCAGATGCTGTGAGAGGTATCTTACCCATCATTTCTAATGCTCTGTTTTGGAGAAGAGGAAGCAGGTTAGGTCGCCAGCTTGAGGTCACGCAGTGTGTTTGAGACAGCTGAGATAAAACTGGGGTCTGTCTGACTTCACAGATTGCCTGCCTTCCCCTGGCCTCACATGCCGTCTCCAGGAACAAGGAGGAGCAGATGGGATAATAAAAATCCCATAAAGGAAAATGACTGCCGAGTATCACTTGGAATAGATTGTGAATCTGGGTTTTGTCCAATTTCAGTTCGGTCCGAATCAACAAATGTCTCTTTGAACACTTGCCTCCCTCAGGGCCTGGGGATACAAAAAGGCTGCCTGGGGCAGTCAGAAGGTTTTCATCTTGGTTTATGAGCAGTCTGGCTTCTCATAAACATGGCAACAGGGATTGTCTACTCAGTAGGCGGGTAATTCAGTTACCAGTGTGAATCATCTAGGGTTGGATGTTAGGAGAAAAAAGTGCCTTGCCTAATACTTTTTCCTACCCGACTTGATGCCGGCGATGTCTCTGTTGTACAGGCAAGAAGCAAGCTTTCCCAGCTGCATGAAAGCCACCAGGAAGCCCACAGGAGTCTGGAGCAGTACGACGAGGTGCTGGATGGGGCCCACGGCGCCAGCCTGACCAACCTAGCAGACCTGAGCGAGGGCGTCTCCCTGACAGAGAGGGGCGGCTTTGGAGCCATGGTAAAGGTCGAATAAACGTATTCCAGTCCCGGGATTAGGTCCCACGTTGTGATCAGAGAAGGCCCCGCCCACTGGATCCAGCGCTTGCCAATCTTGAGTCTATCCAAGTGCAGGGTGTTTCTTGTTTTCGCTGCCGCTTTGCGAGTCCCCACCAGCCCTGCAGCCCAGTGTGCAGGGCTGCTCTCCATCCTGGCATCTGGGACAAAGCCAAGGAGAGGCCGGAATCCTTTGTAAAATCAGTTTTGAAAGACCTCCATCTCCCTGGGCCAACCACCCAAATTTGGAGGGCTTCCCAAACTTAAGCCAAATTGGATCAACTCTCACACGTTGTGAAACCCCACATTCTACTAATTGGGAGACCAGAGGAGTGTGTGGGGGGTGTGTGTGTGTGTGTGTGTGTGTGTGTGTGTGTGTGTGTGTGTTTTCACAAGGAGCACCTTGAAAATCAATTGCACAGATAAAGATCAAGAAGGACACCAGCCCCCACCCCGCCGGGTGTTGCTGTGTCACCTATGAATTGGCCTCCTGAAATTTTGCTTACGTTCGAAACTTCTGCACTTTTGCTTCAAACCTCAAGACCCTGGGGGCCCTGGTGGAGGCCCGAGAGGCTATGGGCCTTTTAGGTTTCTGCAGGCCCTCAGGCTGCTGACATCCCGCAGCTGTTACTTTGTCCTCTGTTCCTGCCGGAGTCTGCTGTCGCAGCCCTGAGCCCTGGCATGTGCCATTTCCAATTTCTCCTGCCTGACGAGAGCGTGTCTGTGCCATCGTGGGAGCCGACAGGACACTTGGGTCTCAGTGGGCTTGTCCTGCTCTGCTCCCAAAGCCTTTCATAGCACGCCCCGCACTGCCAGCTCTCTTCCAGGGCTCCTCCTCCGAGCCCTCCCTCTGCCCCTGGCTCTGTTTGCTGCGTGAATTCCTTCCCCTCCCTGTAATAATTCAGTCTCTCTGTCTCTCTTAATGTGAGACTCAGCTCTTTGTGCTCATTTCTTGACATGTTTCTTTTCTCAGTAGCCAAGTCCTCCGTCCCAGGAATTTATGGGGAAGCTTATGCCTCCTTCCCCCGATCGCTTACAAGACGCTGTTGGTGTTCTCATCTGTCTCCTGTCTCTGGCCGTCACTGCCTCCCTCTGCTGTTCACACGTTCCTTTTCCCATGGAGTTGTAAACAAGCGAATTCCATGTCTGCTCAGGGCCCATCATCAGCTTTACCGTCCATTCATCCTTCCCGAACCGTGTGAACTTCCGCTTGGCCGTCTGGCGGTCTCGGTGTGTGCGTTCCAGCCCCATAGCCCTGCTCTTGCTCTTCCCACCTGCCACCCGTCCCCTCGCACGGCTTGCGGCTTGCCCCGTTCCACCTTAGTCCGTGCAAAAGCTCGCTCACAAACCCTTTTGCAAGCTTTGATAAGAATGGTTTCCTTGGATAAAAAGTTGGCAGTGTAGTGGCAGTTTGCACGTGGCCAGGGATTTTTTTTCCCTCCCCCAACAGATTTTTTACCTTTATCTTTATTCCTTTTATAAGCAGGGCAACGTTTACATGATAGTCAATTCATCTTGAAATGTTGACGTCAGATCTGTTACACAGAAACTTGCAACCAGTGTCTAAAAGAAAAACTATATTTATCTCGTTGTACAAATACAATTTTTAAAGCACTTTTTGGTTTGTTTCCATTTCTTAATAAACACTTTGAAGAGGGCTTTTTGTTTACTCCTGGACATTTCAAGACCGCTTCGAGGAGAGGGACCTCTCTTAGTTCTCTTTGAGGGGGAGGAAAGTGAGGGCTTTAGTTTCCTGAGAACACTGCAATCCAAGACGTGCATCTAGAACTTTCTAAGTCTGGGCAGGTCTACTGAGGTTACTAAGTTTAGTGATAGGCTCACATGGTTGTACTTTGTCCAAGAGAGCAGGATTCTTAAAGCCACATTTAATTCTTGTCTCTCCTCTGCTGATGAGACTACTGGCCTCTTGTCCATGAAGTCAGCACTCAGCCAATCTGTCTGATAGAGACGAGGACCTAAATCATCCCAGATTCCATCTTGCCGAGAGCTTGTGAAAGATGGGGTTATCTGTCGCATCCATCCCCTGGCACACTGGAGCCAGTTTTATTGACTCTCCAGAGCCGATTATTAAATAGGAACTTTGTAAGCTGTTGTTCAACCTGTGGTAACTTGACGTCAGCCATATGGGAGTATTTACAGCATGGGGATTGGCAGGAGCTAGCGATCAGGGCTGCTTTTTTCAGAGAGCTGGTTTACCAACACACCACTGCTCAGCCCCCATCTAAAGGGAAGGAATGTCACAGAATGTCACCTTGATGCCCTTTCAGAGTTACCATGTCTCTTTCCTGAAAGATGCAGAACTTAAGGCTAGTCACCGAGCTCATTGTTCGAGCTGTCTCCCTCTGCCCTGGGGCTTGTCTCCCGCACTGCATCTCCCAGGGTGGCAGGCGCGTCTGTTCTCCCTGGTAGGTGGTCAGTGGATGGTGGAGTTTATGGCATCTCTGTGCCAGGGGAAGTCTAGTTATCTGCTCTTTATCTGTCAAATGGAATCTGAGCCACCAGTGGTTACCCTAACCACATGAATCCTGCTGGGGTCTTCTTAGGCTTCTCCTTTGAAGGGGAGGGACTAGTTGCTGCCTCAGACAGTTGCAGACCTGACTTTTCAGTACAGGGGCTTACGACCAGAGTCGCCAGAATCAGTCTCCTCTGCCATTGTCCACTGTTCAATTTGTCAGTCTTCCAAGTGATGACTGAAAGCATTTTAAAAAACCAGAACCAAACCAAGTGATTTGTACATCAGTGCCAATTAAAAACTAAGTAGAAGCTTCCATTCTGAGGCCAGGTGGTCCTTCTTAACGCACCCCTCTATCCAGGTCATCATCTCTCTCTGTTCTTCTGGAGCAGTTAGGTTCCTTCCCCTGCGGTACAGAGCGAGCGGTTTATTCTCCACGCCGGCCTCACCGCTCCCTTAGATTAGGACTTCTCCGTGGTGCTGACCTGTGTCTCAGACCTGGTTGCATGCTGGCTGGTGCATGCATCTCACGCTAGTTAGCGCCGCAGCATCCTTACTGAGTCTGTGCACTGCTGCCAGACATGGTGCTTGCCCGAGAACTGGCTCAGTTTCCCTACCCCGGGAAGCCCTGTGGCTGGAGGCCCTTTCTCAGGTAAGGAACATCGTTCTGGATTCAGCAGAGGGCAGGGGTGTTGGTTCGTCCTTCCAAAACCCACGGCTTCCTCTTAGCCTGGCACCTCTGAGCCCCGTCCTACTCCCGAAGTCAACTGGCTCAGGGGGGTCAGAGCCTCTTTAGGAATCTTCCTTTGGCACCTTTGACGTCGTTGCCCTGTGACCGTTATCCACGCTTTCACGGAAGCCTCAGCTCTTTAATCATTTGGTTTTGTCAGTTGCAATAGTGGCTGAGTTCGCAGCTCCATGGATGCTGACACATTGGCCAGATTCGGTGAGGATGTTGTGCTTTTTAATATCATAGTGAAACCTCTGTGTTTTCACTGAGGGTGTGTCTTATTAACCAAAATATCTCAGAATTTCTAACCCAAGTGCATTGTTCCCGTGTATATTGTGTGCCCCACTCCCCCCAGATCATTTTCCACTATAAAAACTTGCTCTTCAAAAGCAAGGTTTTTTTTTCTTTTGATTTAAATATGCTTGTTTGTTTCTAGAAATAAGTACTTTAAAAAAAATGCAAAGTGCTGTGTATGCTCTAGTAGTTATGTTCTAACTGCATAAGCACTCATTTCCTCTCAGGATGTAAATAGCCAGCAGGTTTCTTGATGTGGAAACAGCATTTTTCAAAATGCCCACATAGGTACATACTCTCCGAGAAGGTGGTTGAAGGAGGCACACCTTTGAACGGCCCCTGGCTACCGTTGTTGGGTGGCTTGTTACATTTTCTTTCTGACATTTCCAACATGTGACTTTTTTTCTGACTCAGTGGTTTAAAAAAATTTTTTTCTAGTTGTGGTAAAATACACATAACGTTTATCATCCGAACCATTTTTTTTGAGTACACGGTTCAGTAGTGTTAAGTAGTATATTCATGTTGTGCAGCTAAGCTCAGAACTTGTTCATACCCGTTAAACATCGGTTCCCCATCCGCCCTCCCCCAGCCCCTGGCAGCCACTGTTCTGCTTTCTGTCTCTTTGAATTTGATAGCTCTGGGGACCTCATATAAGTAGCATCACACAGCATTTGTCTTCTTGTGACCGGCTTCTTTCACTGAGCATAATGTCTTCAACGTTTATCCACAGAACATGTATCAGAAGTCCCTTCCTTTTTAAGGCTGAGTAGTATTCCATTGTATGTGCAAGCCACATTTTGTTTATTCATTCATCCAGCAGTGGACGCTCGATTGCTCCCACTCAATGATTTTTAAATAAACTTTCTCATTTTAGAAGACTTACAGAAAAGTTGCAAAGATAGTACAGAGAGTTCCCATCTGCCCCACAGCTAGCTTCCCCATTATTAACACCTCATGCAGTACATTTGCCACAACTAGTGAACCCAGTGTTGACACATTATTATTAACTGAAGTCCATCTTTCAGTGATTTTTTTTTTAAACAATCATTCTCTTTTAGGTCACATCACTTAAAAGAGAAATATATGCATTAGGTATAGAATTCTGTACTTTGCTTTAAATATGAAATAATTAAATCCCTGTCATGTCTCTTCACAAAATTATAGGACGATCCTTTCAAAAATAAAGCCTTGTTATTTAGCAACAACGCCCAGGAATTGCATCCGGATCCTTTCCAGGCAGAAGACCCCTTCAAATCTGACCCATTTAAAGGAGCCGATCCCTTCAAAGGTATCTCGTCTGGCACCCACTTACTTTCTCATCACAAGCCTGTTTGTTTTGTGCCCTTTAGGATTGCCCGGTGACTAGAACAGTTAGGAGATCCCACCCTCTGAAGTGGGAGAGGGAAAGAATTCTTTGAGTGTAGTGGGCCTCTTGAGATTTTCACCTCACCTGGTTAACTAAAGATCTGGGGGTTGGGGGAGAGCTCCAAGCTCACTGAGAGACGCCCACGTTCAAGGGCGGCTTGCTTGGTTGGCCTGGAGACTCTGCGTGCCCAGTTCCCATCCGCCTTGCAGGACTGATAAGATAATCAGATGTAGTAATGATTGTGAAACCACCCAGTAAACAGCAGATGCCCACACAAGTATCTGAAGTCTTACGTGGTGAGTTCACCCAGAGCCACACACAAGCCAAGAGTACCTGAACAGGATTCTACAAACAAGATTTCCTAAGTCTCTCCATTTGTTGCAGAGCAGAACAGTGTTTCCAGGAAGGCTATCTGTAAGTTTCTGAGAAAAATGCTGAGGAAGGGAGCAGGCAGCGGGAGCACTTCCCAGTGTTAGACGTGGAGTGGAAGCCCCTTAGATTTGAGAGACAGCCGAGCAGCTCCCACCCAGAGTGCAGATTTAGATGGGAGCTCAGCCTCGCTCCAGGGCTGCCGTGTGGCCCAGGGAGGTGGTCCCAGGGTCGCGGGATGGGGTGAGGGCTGGGGCCGTGACACATGGAGGGGAGAGGGTGAGTGCTGGCTTGTCCCACGGCCCCCACTTGTCCCTCGGCCATGCCGAGCGGCCAGCAGCACTCTTCCTTCCACCTCGGCCGTCCTTGCTGTGAGAAACCACCTCGGCCAGTGGCCACCCCTGCTGTCCGTCTTTGCTCTGCTAGGGTCATTTCTACCACAGAGCCGAACGCTCCTCTCTCTTCCAATCCAGGTGACCCGTTCCAGAGTGATCCCTTTGCTGAACAACAGACAGCTTCAACAGGTAAAAAAAAAAAAAAAAAAAGAAGAAGAAGAAGAAGAAAGAAAAAAGGCCTTTGTTAAAAGAAAAGTTTCGTGGACTAGCTCTCAGAATATTTCCATGCCTAGTTCAGGTTGAGGGAAATGGAAAAACACCTTCCAGCCTCCCCTGCCAGATCAGTTTCTGAAGGAGCCTCCACCAGCCCTCCTCAGTCACCTGTGCCCACCCGCGTCACCTGTGGCAGCATCAGGGGTCCTGTGTGCCCCCTGCAGGCACTGGCACTTGTGCTCACGCGCACCAGGGGCAGGGTGGAGGAGGCTGGGAGGGACAGCCATCGCACTGTGCAGAAGCCTAGCACCTGTTCCGTCCTGATGGTGATGGCTCCCCCCTCATCCCGTCCCCAGGCCCGCACCCAGAACTCGAGGGGAATGGCCGCCCTCTGGGTATGGTGTTGGGGTCATGCTGTCTATCTGTTTTTCCCCTTCTATTTTTCTTTTTATGGAGGTGAAATTCACACAACACAATTAACAAACTTCACATAACACAAGTTAACCATTTTAAAGTGCACATTTCAGTGGCCTTTAGCCCATTCAGTGTTGTGTAGCCAGCAGCTCTGTCTGGCTCCAGAACGTTTTCCTCACCCCAAAAGGAGACCCGTCTCCATGGGCAGTCTCCCCCTTACCCCTCCCCAGCCCCTGGCAGCCACCACTTTGCTTTCTTTCTTTGTGGATTTACCCACATTGTTTGTTTATATTATTTTTAAAATCAGTGTGATTGAAAGGTATAATTTATACACAACAGAACTCACCAATTTTGAGCGTATAATTGGATGAGTTTTGACAGATATGTGAGAGAACATTTCCATTATCTCGAAAAGTCCCCTGGTGCTCCCCCCTACCCCCAGGTCTCTGGCAACCGCTGGCCTGCTTTCTGTCACTATTTTTACCTTTTCTAGAATTTTATGTAAATGGCACCAGTCAATTGGGTGTTCTTTTATATTTGGGTTCTTTCACTAAACATAATGTTTCTTCATGGGTTTTTTTTCCTTCTCTTTCCAAAACACCTTCTAGATCCTTTCGGAGGGGATCCTTTCAAAGAAAGCGACCCATTCCGTAGCTCTGCCCCCGACGACTTCTTTAAGAAACAGACAAAGAATGACCCATTTACCTCAGACCCATTCACGAAAAACCCTTCCTTACCTTCAAAGGTGAGTGACCCCAGGAAGGCCGTCTTCCCTGTGCTACCCATGTGCGCCCCCTGCATGGGTGAAGGCAGCCCTTCCTGTCCCCAGCTCTGTGGACCGGGCCAGGGCCCCCATCACTTGGACTGTGCTCGCTAAGCCTGATGAGTGGGGCTGTGCGAGGCTGGGCAGTTCTCCAGGAGCTGGCTTGCAGGCTGAGCCTCTTTACTGGAGAGCGAGGTGACCGTTTTTGCTGGTCCCTGTGGAGGGAGGCTCATCCCGTGAAGCGGGGCGTCACAGCCAGCAGTCCATGAACCCAGGTCAGGGCAGACTGTGTCTTTTATTATAAGTTCCCTTTTTTTCTCTAGTGATAATCATTGTCTTTTCATTCATCTTAAGTGTGTTTGCCTTTATCTCTTTAAGCACAGTTACTGCTGCTTTAAAGTCATCCTCATCTGAGAATTCCCAGTGTGTGGGTCATCTTGAGATTGACTCCATTGGTTGTCTTTTCCCTTGAGAAGCACAGTTTTCTGGTTCACTGTGTGTTGAATAACTTAGAAATGTATTCTGTGTGCTGTGAGTGCTCTGTTGTGGAGACTGGGTTCTACTGCATTCCTCCAGAGAGTGTGGATGGTTTTGTTTCAGCAGAAAGCCGACTTAGTGAGACTCGCACTGTGAACTCCCTCTCTCTGTCACCTAGCTGTAGGCTGCTCTGAGGGAGCCCACCCACACACAGTGCAGGGGTCGGCCTGAGACTTGGGCAGAGCGTGTCGTGGAATTTGGGGCTCCCATGCCTCTCCTTTCCAGATCCCACATCCCTTTCTCATGCCTGTGGTTGACCTGGGGCTTCCTCCTCTGAGCTTCAGTCCAGAAAGACAGTGAGTTCTCTACTGGAGTTGTAACCTCCCAATACTCTCAGACTACAGCTGTCAAAATGGAAAGCTCAACCTTGTACCGGTTTTTCTGCCAACTTTCTATTCTCTCCCAAAGTCCTCCCACTTTGGTTCACTTCCTGAGTCTTCAGGTGGTTGCTTTTTTGGAGTTGGGTATCCAGAATGTTGATAGGTGTTACCTGCAGAAGGGGTTGGTCTGTTGGGATTTTGCTCTCGTTTAAATCGTCTCATCCTCCCCACCATGCCTGGGTGGCACATACGGTGTGTGTAAATGTCAAGTTTGTGGTTGAATGAGTGGATGGTAGACAAAGAAACTGCTTTTCACTCTCTCCTTTCTCCTTTCACTCAGCTTGACCCCTTTGAATCCAGTGACCCTTTCTCATCCTCCAGTGTCTCCTCAAAAGGATCAGGTGAGCTTGATGGCTTATTTCCTTTCTCACTCTCCCTCAGGCAGTGGGAGGGGAGGGCCCACTCACGTCCAAAGCTGGTGTGTTCTCAGTGTTGATGTTATTAGGAAGCGGCACCCAGATCTCACCTGAGGCCATGCAGCCAGAGCCAGTCCCCACTGGCTACTCGTCTTCCCAAGCAAAAGCTGGCATCATTCTGGAGAGGAAGCGTGGCAGCAGTAGGGATTAAGTCGGTACAAACACCAGTGTGTTAGTTACTGTTTGCTCATTCCTCCTAATGAATCTTCAGTTTATACCTTTGGATTTTTCTTCCTGAAAGAATCCAGGGTTCTACTAAGGCCTGTGCTGTGGCCGCTGTGTTTGAGGGAAACTTCGCTCACAGTATAAAGCTCTTAGGTGAGCTCTTGAGCCTTTAAGGGAGGGGAGTGTTTGCGGACTCCCCCTTGCTTTTGGGAACGGGCCCCACTTGGTACTGCCGTCTCACCGAGCATCTTGCGCTTTAGTTACAGAGCTCAATTTCACAGATGAGCTCGTGGGTTACTCCTGGCAGATCGCCCCACCCACCAAAGGAGAAAGCTCCCCCTGCAGATGACCTCCCTGCATAAATCCTGTGGGTGGCGGGTCGCCTCCCTCTCAACCTCCCCTCCTGATCCAGTGGACAGTAGGCTCTGCTTCTTCAGGGTCCCTGTCACTCCTTTGGTGACTGTGAACATTGCTGGCTTGCAGCACAGAGTCCCTCTGGCTCTCCCTGAGCCAGCTGTTGTGGCCACAAACTGTCTGGCTGAGCGGCACCGACCGCAAGTCAGAGTGGGTGGGGGCAGGGGGCTTTGTTGAGGGCCTGCACCCAGATTCCCGACCTTGGCGAACAACCATGACCTCCATGGATGTCCTGAGAGGTGACACTTTCCCTTGACCCCAGGCGGTGTGTTCTGCGAACGCCCTGTAACTCTCCTCTGTTGGTGTTGCTTGCAGGTCCCTTTGGAACCTTAGATCCCTTTGGAAGTGGGTCCTTCAATAGTGCTGAGGGCTTTGCCGACTTCAGCCAGATGTCCAAGGTAAAGCGCCCCCCACAGAGCCCCCATGCCTCTGCCAGTGTCCTTGTGCCTCTTGTCGTGGTCTTGTTATGGGCTGCCAGGCGTGATTGTTTAATGCCACGTATGTATTTCCTCGGCACCTGTCGGACTCTGAAATGCATCCCCCTGTGAGGTCGTGGGTCAGCAGACAGGGTCTAGAAAGTGCCCGTGGCTGTACTGGACCCCTGTCCCTTCCTCCTTATGGATCTGCCAGAGCCCTGTGCCCCCCGCCAAGGCACAAGCACCGTACGGTCCCCCTGCTGCCACTGCTGTGTGAGGGCCACCAGGCCACAGGTGATGACGTGGTCTCTGTGGCTGAACAAATTCGAGAAGGCGTGGGGCACAGAGGGCGAGGCCTGGTGTGGGGTCCGCTGAGGCCGGAACCTAGGGCCACAGCCCGGAAGGCGGGAGGTGTCTGGAGCTGCCCATGGACAGAACCTGAGAAGGGCATGGAAAACAAGGGATACGCTCAGCGAGTAAACATGCAGGTGAAAAGTGAGCTGTTCAGGAAGGACAGCGGTCACCCTTGGATGGGCCGGACGGCACCTGCAGGGCCATAGTTATACGCACTGACCAGAGACCCAGCCCCACGGATGGTGTCGGAGCTCTGCTGAGAGGGGCTTGCGGGTGTGGCTAGAAAAGTCAGTCGGTCGATAACATCCAAAATGGACAAGTCAAGAAGTAACAGTGGAAGCCCATGACTTCGAGGTAAATTCCAGAAGGAACTGCTAAGAAGCATGTTGAAACCTGTTGAAAATGTTGGTTTTGGTGAGAGAAAAAGGGCTGAGGGTCTGCTGTTCTTGGTTCTATCCTTTAGCCTCCCTTGGTTTTGACTGTGAACATGTCTCTTTGACAAGAGTTAAGGGAGGCAGTGTTAGGTGTGCGCGTCTTGGCCTCAGACCTCGGCCCCAGCCCCTGTGTTTGCTCCACTCCTTCTCGGCGGCTGAGGGTGGGGTCCCTCACAGGTAAAGAGCCACATGCCACACAGCCTGTGGCCATGGGGCCACCAAGCCCTGCGTCCTTTGTTCATTTCACCCATCTTTCCCAGCCACCTGCTCCAGCTCAGGTGCCATGGGCACTGGAGGGGGGCAGCCATGTGCAGATATAGTTCCTGTCCCCAGTCTTGTGCCCCAGCTGGGGAAGGCTCACGAGCCAGGTGGTGGTGAGAGGGCTGGGGAGGGAACCCCAGAGTGTGTGGGAGCGGGCCTGCAGCGGGGAGCCCCATGCCTGCTGCACCGCCCACCCCGCGTGCTGACTCCTCGGGGGGTCCTGCCCTCTTCCTCCTCATTCACTCAGCCTGGCGGGTGCACAACTGTCTGGCCGTTGAGTGCTGTGTGCTGTGCGCTATGGTTAGTGAAGTGTGATTGTGGTGCTTCCAAGAAACATTGGAGATTCTGTTTAGGTTTTCAGAGAAGCACATGAACATCAACTGTCGAGGAAGCAAATCTGGCTTCTGGCCGGAGGCAGAGCATCTGTTTGCCTTGGCTGCCACTGGAGGGAGCCCAGAGGTGCTGGGGTTGCTGCCTCTCTCCTTCCAGTGCCTGGAGGGAAACTGTGACATCGTCTGGGATCGGCCG
The DNA here is from genome assembly GCF_009834535.1 of Camelus ferus. Lineage (NCBI taxonomy): Eukaryota > Metazoa > Chordata > Mammalia > Artiodactyla > Camelidae > Camelus > Camelus ferus. Next base: position 17,466,583 of record NC_045717.1, read on the forward strand.
GAAGGCACCAAGGCCTGAGAGTTGCCCTCACGTTTGCCTGTCACTTAGTGGCTGTTACCCAGACTCCTTGAGTGGAGCTGTGTGCCCACAGCTTCTGTCCCTGCTTGGGTGGCGGGAAACCAGCTCCTGAAATCAGGAAACTTCTGCCACACGGTGGCAGCAATCCCCAGGGAAGGGTTTGTGTGGTCTCTTCTAGCTGTCACAAGTGGAGTGAGAGCTAGCAGTGGCCCTAGCCAGGACAAGGATGAGGGCATGAACAAGACCCTCTGTTCCAAGAAGCATCTGACTCGAGGCTGCATGGCCTCAGAGGGTGACAGTGGGGTGGCCCGCTGGCGGGGCCCCTGGTGGAGGGAACAGCTGCTCTCCCTCCTCCAGGCAGTGCCTGTGTTTCCCGTGGCTGCAGAGACTCCCCAGAGCCGGCAGTTCCAAGCCTGGCCCTTCCCTCTTTCTGCCTGTTCTAAAGTTGCATTTTCCTTTTTCTGACTCTGCTTTCCATCTCCTTGTTTTCTCGTGTCCCCCATCAGGCTGCATACACGTGCACTTGTGACTTCAGAGCCAATGCCCCTTCCTGCTCGCGGCACTGGCAGGACGGAGCTGGATGGGGCTGTGGAAAGTTTGTCTCCTGTCCCCCACTGTTTTGTTTTCACAATCCCGTCAGCTCCTGATCTCATGCCACTGGCCCAGCTGAATACAGGGCTCTAACCTTGCAGGTCTCTGTTTGTCCCTTTTGGTTCCCTTTCTGTTTTTCAAGAATAACATCATGTGTATAAATAAAATGCTGAAGGAAATGAAAGTAAAGTGGCAAGAAGGTGTTTTGGTTTTTTTTTTTTTTTTGGTTGTTTTTTTTTTTGACTTCTTGGTTTTGTTGTGTGTTTTTACACCGCTATCTTTTCTCCACCTGAGTGGGGTGAGGAGGCAACGCACACTGGCGATGCATGCTGGCGCCCTGCCCTCTCCTACCTTCACCCGAAATTGGAGTGACCTCCCTCTGCTTGGCAGTGCTGAAGCAAAGTGTCAGCCAGCCGGCTGACTCCAGTAGATTCCTTTGGGAGGTTCTTTGGACTTACACTCTTCGTTGAGGTCCCCCCATACCCGAGGATATTTTTCTAGACAGGATCAAGCCTACATTACCTTGCTTTAAGAACACATTCCCCAAAACAGATTTCAGAAAGCATCTGAGAACAAAAACAAGACTCCAACTTAATTATTTCACCCCTCCCATCCTGAAAAAAAGCACCTATGAAATACTTGACTGGTTGTCAGTCCATTTTCAGTTGTTTTCCAACCCTGCATTCCTATTTAGGGCTGTTTTTATTTGTTTATTTTTTAAATTGGGAGTCGTTTGCTTTAAACCAATTCTTTAAACTGTGAACCTCTTAGAGCTGCTTTTCATATAGTAGCTTTTTTTTTTTTTTTTTAGCACACTTCACTCTAGCCCAGCCAGAGAGCCCCTACTGGCTTTACTGAAACCCTTCTAAAAATAGCAACTTTCCCTGAAGCCACAGCCTGAATAGGAACCAGTCAGGTCCCAAAGGAGGCTTCTTGGGAAACTTGAAGTCATGAAAACTAGAATTCGGAAATAATGCCTGCTTTTTGTGTTACAAGTGATATAATTCCCTGCTATGGGTGAACAGGCGTTTACGGCTGGAACCCTTTCACCTTGGAGCGGGCCCACGGGTGCACTGGCTTTAGACAGAAGAGGGGGCGGAGAGTGGGCTTGGCTGGTGGTGTCCCCAGCCAGCCAGGAGGATCACTGCAGCTCACACTCCAGGGTGCAGTGCATGGGCTGGGTGGACGAGGGCCCCATGTGCCTCGCAACTCTATGGGAGGGGATGGCATGTCTGGAGGGCTCTGGGTATCCCTCTGTGCCCCTTCCCCAGAGCTGGTGCGCACCCAGCATCCAAGACAAGAACTGGGGTCCCTGCAGGGACCTTGGGGGCCTGTCACATCACCACTCTGATGAGAAGTTTGGTTTGCTTCCTGCCTGCCTGTCTCAGGTCATGGTGTGAGTGGAGCGAGCCCTAGACCCAGTGTGTGTCCTGCGGACAGCAGAAGCAGTGGCGCCAGTGTTCCCTCCCTCTCCATCTCTTTAAGCCCCCACTCGGTCTTCTTTCCCAAACAAGACCTTAACTCACCTATTTTAAAGCTAAGCTGAGGTCAACACTGCACCTTTTCTCCTGTGCTGCCTCCTTCTAGGAACGGCTCTGGGTGATGGGAGGCAGCAAAAATCAAGCGTCGGTGGCTGATGGGTGTTTGCAGATTCTTGCGGGCATCCAGGAGAATTCTAGTACATCCTTGGCAAACTAATAATCATGCCGTCTCTGTGCGGATGCTGTCTCGGCGCCAGCTGGAGCGATTTACGCGTTACCTTTTGCCTTCCTGCCACCGCCCTATGAGCCGGGGCCTGTCATTACTGTCATCTCATAGATGAAAAAACTGAGACACGGAGTTGGGCCTCCAAATCCCACCCTGGCCCCCATGCTCTGCAGCAGACGTTCTGGAAACTTGAGTGACAGGTTTTGCAGACTCCCTGACGTTTGTCCCTTAAAGGATAAGTGTCACAGAGCCTGGGAAAGGGGAGCAGCAGCCATGCATGGAGGTTCCTCCCTGCTTGGTCACAGCCCCAGCAGTCCTTTTTGCTCAGAGTGTCCTGGCAGGCCCAGGCAGTCTTGGCAGGGAAATGAGCCTTCCCCACTGGACCCCATCTTCCCCTGGGCCTGCTGCCCTGCTCTGACTCTTGCCTGTATCTACGCATGTCTCCCTCCTGGGCATGAGGACAATCCCCAGACCTACGGTGGAGGGCGAGCCGACAGCTGGCGAAGGCAGGTCCTAGGAGCTCTGGCCTAGAAGGCAGATGGTGCAGGGTCTTGCCCTGACTGCCCCAGTGAGGTGCTGTGTAACTAGCAGGCTGCACCTCCTCTCCATGCCTCAGTTTCCCTGCATACAAAATGGAAGTGGTGACAGTAGGGCTCTGTCCCAAGGCGTTGGAAAGATATGGGTGAGAAGGTCACAGAGCCAGTATCTCCTATCCTGGCGGCCCCAGAGGGTTGGGGGAGGAATCCGGGCGCCCAGTGGGCTTGGCCGACTGTGCAGCAGCCCCTCCCCCTCCCTATGGGCTGGCCGCCTCTCCCACCTGAGACTAGTGGCTGTTACTGGGCACCAGGGGCAGCGGTGGCCGCAGCCCCATCCCCATCCCTGTGCCCATGATCCTAGAGGGAAAGGAGCGTGACTGGCGTCAGCCCTTCTCCCTGCTTCTCCAGATTACCTAAGAAGGTCCCACGAGTGTGCTGTTGTATTCCTGCTTTGTTTTCTGGCCCTTGGCCCTCCCCACTGGGGAGAGAAGTGCAAGCGCGCCTCCTCGTGGCCCCACCATCCCTGCTGCGCGCAGCTGGCCCTGCCCACTGCATGTTTCCTTTCCCTTGCTTTTGGAGGAACATGTTAGCGTTTTCACCCCCGGGTCCACCTGTCCCACTTGCGTGTCTGGTAGCTGTGAATCTCCTTGCTCTGCTTTTCCTGGTTATTTTCTGTGTTCGTAGAAGTGGTCCCCTACCCCTGTAGGCTGTGATCTCCCTTTGGGATGCAGCTGGTACATCTGCGCTTACCTGGTGGTCAGTGGGGGTTTGCTGCGCTGCTGCTCCAGGTGGGGTGCACGTGTAGACAAGTCCCTGCCCGCTGCAGGCTCAGCTGGCAGGTGTGCGCCCCATCACCAGCACGTGCCCTTCAGGCCACCCAGTTAGGCAGGAAGGGCCTGGGTACCTGTTACTGTGGCGTGGTGACACGTGTCCTGTCTGTTCCTACTAGGACAGCTGAGCAAGCAGTTAGTAGCAAGGGTGTCAGGGAGAGCTCTGGGGATGGCAGTGGGGTCCAGCCAGGCTCTGAGGGAGAGGAGGGGCTCGAGGTGGACGGGATGGGTTGAGCCCCCATGAGAGACTCTGTGTGTACGGGGGCCTAGGGATGGGGCACAGGGGGCTCCAGGCACCAGGGAATTGCCAAGAGGGGACTGGGGCAACTGCAGGGATGAGGCCAGAAAATTGGGCAGCAAAGGGCCATGAGGAAGGCCCTGTGTGCCTAGAAGAGCGCTTAGAGGCTACCTGCCTACCCATCTCCCTCAGTCCCTGTCCACCTGTCCTCTCTCCCCACCCATCTGCCTGCCCACCCCCCACCTATCCAGGTATCTGTCTGTTGCTGATGTGATATGGTCTAATTTGGGTTTGAGATGGTAAATGTGGGGTTGGGTGGGACCAGGGGTGGAAGAGGCTGGTGGAGGGTCCAGGCCAGAGGTGACAGAGCCCAGTGGAGGCAGCTGTGGCTGTGCCCATGGGTGGAAGTGGGCTCTGACCTGAGTCGCTGAATGGGCAGCCCGGGGGCACAGAGATGGTTTGGTGCAGTTCCAACCCCACGCCTGGAGCTGACTGAAGAGGGAGAGGGTGGGGCGCACTTCTGAAGCATGAGCAGGAAGCCCAGGGGACTCTGGGGTCCGGAAAGATCCGATGTCCCCATGTGGGTGGCAGGGAACACCTGTCCTGTACATAAGCCCATAGAGGTACCGGGCTGCTCTCGCCCGCTCTGTGTGCTTGCCGGCTGCCCCTCACAGGCCAGAGGGCCCCGGCTGTTGAGGGTGGAGGAAGGCAGGGGGCTTGTGAGAGACCCTGGGTCCAAGTAGGGGCCTCGCTGCGTAGCCTGGAGGGCTCGGTGGACATCCACTGCCTCCGTGTTAACAATTATTTCTGCCTCTCTTTCGTGTCCTCTCTTACAGCCCCCAACTTCTGGCCCTTTCACCTCCTCCTTTGGAGGGGCAGGATTCTCAGATGACCCCTTTAAAAGTAAACAGGATACTCCCGCTCTGCCGCCGAAGAAACCTGCTCCTCCGCGGCCCAAACCGCCCAGCGGTCAGTACCCTTTCTTCTCTCACAGCCGCCCGCCCACCGTCGCAGGCCGGCAGGGGGACTGAGGGCCCCTCCCGCACCGGCTGGGAGAAGAGCAGGTGCTGCGTGGTCTGCACTCGGAGCAGGAGGGTCTCCCCTCTGCCCCATCACCTGGGTCCAGGCACTGTGTGCCTGGGAGAGCCCCCAACCCCCATCCTCACCCACCCTGGGGGCCCCTTGGCCCTGGACTCTACGCGGGGCTCCAGGGTGGTTCCCGGAAAGCCAGGGGCTCAGCCCTCCTCGCTGCCCAGCCAAGGGAGCTGCAGCATGGCCCCTGGCCCAGTGTGTAGGCATTGACTCAGGGAGGGCCCAGGGGTGGGGACAGCAGTGGCAGTGGCCACCCCCTTTATCCAGCGCCTCCAAGCTGGTTAAGGACTTGGGGTGGAGGTGGGGGTCTTCCTGGGCCACGTTTGACGTGAGAGGAGGCAGGTGGCTCTGCACAAGGGGTTTCCTGCAGCCCCTCCCTCTCCCAGCTGTGGTGGTTTCTCTCGGGAGAGAGCCCGGCGTATCCCCCAGAGGAGTGATGGCGATAGGCTGACAGGCGAGGTTACCAGACTCAAGCAGAAAGCTATTGGCAGAGGGATTCACTGCACTTCCCCAGACTATTTACCCCACTTCATCGTTTGCTCTGGTCTCCAGGTAGTCACCTGCGTTGTCCCTAGACTGTGGGAGAACACGTGCTTCCTCAGTTGTGCCTTCTCTTCCACAGCATCCTCTTGCCGCCCTTTCTGTGGGAGGGAGGGTGGGCGGTGCTCTGGCTCAGTCTGCCCCAGGGGCTCTGCTGGGCGGCCTGTCGTCCGTGCAGACCCCCGACCTGGTGAGTGACCAGTGGTCATCAGTTCAAGTCTGGCCAGCCTTCAGCAGGGACAGCGGGGAAGCTATTTAAAAACGCTGCCTCTCCCCTCCTGTCACCTGGGCTGGCCAGGGCTTTCTCGGGTGGACGGGGACTCCACCCGCAGTGGAGTTTGGCCTCCCTGTGGATAACTCATGGGAGAAAGCATGACCAATCGCCTGGGCGAATTTATAGCAGATTTTCTGTGAACTGTGAGCAGAAACAGATGCATAAGATCACTTCTGCACATCAAAGGGATTTACCATAAAACGGGGGAGGAAAGCAGAGACAACAAAGGAATTCCCTTGTGTCTGCGAGAGGCCACTTGTACTGTAGACGGAGGTGGTGGCCCTTGGAGACCCTTGGCAGTCTCCTGATGGAACAGCATTGGGCCCTGTGGTCACACGCTACACACATGCACGTGCTCTCACATGGTGCTAGCAAGTACCTGCATGCGTGCCACACACGTGAACGCGTGCACACGCCGAGCAGCGCGGCATCTGTTGGTCCTCGAGGAGGAGCCTTTCACCTCACTGGCCGGGGCAGAACTTCCTTCTCTGGGTTTCGTGGAAACACTCACTTGGCCTCCTCCCCTTTCCTGAACCAGTGCTGGGTGCTTTTGAACTCACCCTCGGTCGTCACCTCCCCTGTAGCTCCCTCTGTGAGCCTCCCCACCTTCCCTGGGCTAATGCTGTGGACTTAGAAAGCGGAGTCTGCCGGAGGCTCGGCTGACCTTGGAGCTGGCTTCAGGGCTCGGTTTTTCAGAGAGCTGTCTATGTTTGAGGATGTTTGGGCCTGTGTCCTGGGGGTCTCAGGCTGCCTTTGCGCATGGCTCTGGGCTGCCGCACCCTTGCTCTGCCATGGCCAGCAAGGCACCAGGTGCCCTGAATACCCCCTTCACATCATGATCTGCATGTGCATGACTGTCACCTCGCCAGATTCTGGCAAGACCCAAAAGCCAGACAAGATAGGCACCACAATGCCCTCTTAACTGGAATTGGAAAGGGAAGTGCGAGAGGTCACATGGGTGCCCCAGGTCACACAGCAGGGTGGCAGCAGGGCCGTCCCTGGACCCAGTGACCACCGCCTGTCCCAGCCCTCCCACCCCCGTAGACAGCTGTAATGAGAATCAAGCTGTGGGTTTGGGTGCTCTGGAAAACAGTCAACCGGTGTGCAGTGTTTAATCTGTGAGCAGCTAGGATGTACCCACATAGAGGCCTCACTGTCTCTCATCTGATTCTCTTGCCTAGAAGCAATGGCTGAACAGGAAAACCCTGCGCTGTACACGCTGCTGGGTGGTAGGTACATGCTGTGTGGCGGTTGCCGTTGGAGCCCTTCCAGTGGTGTTTCTGCTGTAATTTCATACTAACCTCTAACAACCTGGAAACTGCTGGCCGTGCCGATGCACCTACGAAGGTCACCTGACCCAGCAGTTGACATTTAACAAGGCGGATTTGAGGGGGAAGCATTTGGCTTTTTGAGGGATGCAAAGGAGGGTGTCCTCCCCACGCTGCTTCCCTGATGAAGGGAATTGGGGCCCAGATGTGCGCACTGCCCTTTTCTCCCCAGCCACGCCGCTTAAACTGGAGCAGCCCTGTGGTTATCTGGTTGTTAGCAAGACACGTCGGCAGATGAGTGTTGGAGGAGGTCCCGCTCAAACATTTGTAAAGCTTGAGGCATGGCTCTTGTATTCTTGGCTGCTGAAGATGGGAAGCAACCAAGAGGCCGTCCAAGTGTCCTTGTTATCATTTCTGTAAGAAAATGAGGTCCAGCGGTTTGAATGTGAGGGAAGACAATTTGCTTTTCTGTGCTTCTTGCTGACCCAGCCTTTTCCGGCTTGGAGATGCCACGCGCCCAGCATGTGGCAGTGGCCGTCCGTACCTGAGAATGCCATGTGGTTGCTCCCAAGGGCCGTCCTGACTCGTGGGGGAGCATTGGTTCCAGTGGCTGAGCGGGGAGGAGATGAGGTGGGTACCCTGCTTCCAGGGCCCCGGGGCCCTGGCGGTTGAGCCATGATCCCGTGGAGGTTGCTTGTCCAGTGGGAATGGTTTTTTTCATAAGCCGCATATACAACGTCAGACCTGCATTCCAGAAACAAGAGAAGGAATGGGCTCTTCTGTATTGTTCGCCACCCTGCCTGTGAAGTGGCCCTGATGTGCCACCTCCCCAGCCCGGGCTTGTCTGCGGGGGACCCAGAGGTTTCTAGGACCCTGCTGGGTCTCTGCGCCTGGAGTTGGCTCCAACATGTGAGGCAGGACAGGTGAATCTGCTGCCATTTCCCTCCGGCTTCTGGGCTACCTGTCCTGCTAGACTCTGAGGAGCCTCCTCGATCAGGCTGGTTTCCTGTTCCTGCCCACGACCATCTCCCTGAGGGGCGCTGGGCAAGTGTCTTAACCTCCCTGAGCCTCAGTGTCCCTGCCTGAACGTGGGACGGACTCTGGCCCACCAGCTGGTCCCGCAGGTGAAGTGCCTTGCACAGTGATTGCATGACGAGTGCACCCCGCACCCAGCCCCGGGGGACGGGGACCAGGGCATGGGGTCCTCCACCCTGGCTCCTTTCCCAGGGAAAGACGGCCTGGGCCTGAGGTGGTCGTGCACTGTTACAGTGAGTTATCAAGGGATCCTTTTCCCCCATGAGATTGCAGTTTAGCAGAAATCTTTACAGCTGAGAAAAGAGCGTGGGTAGTTGAACTTCAAAGAGGGCGCCAGGGTCCTCTGGCAAAGCTCAGCTGTCGTCACTCGTGTGGGACCAAGTGAGTTACTCCTGGTTTTGGGGGGATGTCTCTTGTGCACCAGAGGCTGCAGTTTTCACATTCTGTCTGAGCTGTTTTGTTTTTTATTTGTTTTTCAAAGCTTGATGAAGGTTTAATCAGCATGTGATAAACACGCATATATAAGTGTCAGTCTGTGCAGTCACGATGGGGATCCTGCCAGCTGGGAGCTTCTCCAAGGTTCTCGGGGAAAGAGTTCTGGTGTCATCGGCCGATGACGGGAGCAGTCATCGGCTGGCCATCTGCTCTGACGCCAGCCACAAAGTGTACCCTTGGGAACTCTTTCAAGAATCGCCCCCTGCGGGTGAGGGGCACGTGCACAGAGTTTTGGCGCTGGCCCTGACTTCTCTGTGCCTGGAGGTCTTTTCTAGAAAGGTCTGGCAAGGTAGGAAATAACCAGCAGGTGTCTGTTTGGGGTAGAGAGAATTGGTTTCTTCCAGGCAGATGCAAAACAGACCCCTGGGGCAGCCGCTGAAACCTGTCGGTTAGAGTTAGCGTAGGCACACCTCCCCCAGGTAAACAGAGGTGTGCTCCCTGCAACGGACCGGAGATCGAGATCAGTCAGAACTCACCGCCGAAGAGTTTCTAGGTAAAAGTTGTTGATTTGCAAAGGGAGAAACAGATTTTTTTTTTAAGTGCAGGAAATGGCTGTGTGGGTGTCAGTGATTGGGCCTCGCGCCTGCGGCGACAGATAGCGGAATCCTGCACCCCGAGCCCCACCCTTGCCACTTCCTGCAAATGCAGCCCCGCGTTGCGGTTCCTGCAGCACCCGGGTGACACCAGCTAGCGCGCCTTCACCGCTAACCAGCCAGTCACCTTTAACCTCTCCCCAGTTTAATTATCCTTTTATTACTGCTAATGACCTTTTCACCTTTTGGATAAAGCCACACGCACACTTATAATGTCTTTTTGCCCCTCTTCCCCTTCCCATAATTCTTCCTACAAAACTCGTTTAACCAGCATCCTGTTTGATTCAAATGAAAAAAGAAAGAAAGAAAATCGTTTCTCCCCTAGAACACGAGTCTCCTCCCACACCTGTGTGTGGACTCCGCACTGTGGCTGACTGGGGTTCTATCTTATGGGCGACTTTCTGGTTGCCACCCACCCTCCGGCTAGCTCGCTCAGTTGGCTGTCACCTTGACTGTCCGAGGGAGCCGCGCTTGGGACTCACGGAGGACGCCCCGGGTTCCACCAGGCACCAGCCCGTGTGCGCGCTTGGCTCTGAGATGCCAGGAGGGTGTGAAAGCTGGGTGGCCATCCCTAGCCAGTGTGGGTCCTGACCCCTTGTTTATTGAACAGGATCCACTCTTAAAATGGCTTCTCCAGTTGAGCCGTGCGGTTAGCACCTCAGCCTTGAACTTAACTACTTTAATTCCGTTCCCACGATGATTTCAGATAGATAATTCGGTGGGTACATGTAAGATTCTAGAATGGGACAAAAGCAGCTCACCACCAGCTCAAGAAGCCTGGAACATCGTGGCACTTGCCGCCCAGCCAGGAAGCCTGGGCACCCAGGCTGGTGGCGCCCTCCTCTCCCACGTGCTGCCCCAGGGCCAGCCGGAGCGGCTGTGCCAGGGCTGGGTGTGACCCCTGCGCCAGGGCTGGGCGTGACCCCTGCCAACACTTGCTCAAAAGCCTGCGAGACCCAGCTCCCAGCAGAGAGAGAAATACTGTTTTCCTCTCGGCCTCTTAACATGTAAAATGCCTGGAGATGAATAGTTCTTTGGAGTAAATTTCTGTTCTGCAAAGTCGGCTGAGTTTGAAAATAGAAGCATTTGCCTACCTTAGCACACGCCCACCCTCTTGCACCCAGAATCGCGTGGCGGATTGAGTGTGAGTTGAAGGACGCTGTTGTCACCTGTTGTTCAGTGGGGTGCAAATGCCCAGGCTTGGGGCCCTGGGGCAGGGGAGTCAGGACTCAGCCAGCGGGGGTCCAGAGGGGCAGCAGGGCCTTGTGGTGGGGTGCAGGCCCAGAGAGCCTGGACTCCCCTGTCTTGCATCTGAGCGTGGGTGTGAATGGACAGGAGCTGCCACCCTGACCCTAGCTCCTTCCTGGCCACTGTGAGGGCCTCTCGTACCCACCACCGGGCCTCCCCCAGCCCCTCAGTTCCACCTGCAGCAAGGTGAGAGGGCCCAGAAGGATTTTCTCTGTGTGGCCCTTGCTTTTCTGATGGGATGAATGTGGTTCCTAGTCTCTCCATTTCTCACATTTAAAGCAGTGAGTCAGCCCCTCTCCTTCCACCATTAATGGTCAATGGAAAAATAGCACGTGTATGTATCTGGGTGGGGGTTGGAAACTGGCCGTAAAGAGAGTGAGTTGGTGGAGTTCCCGTCTCTCTACTCCTTTCCTGCTGCCCCCACAGCAGGAGGGAGCTCCTAGGGGCTCTGCTTCCCTCCGCTCCAGTGCACACCTGCCTCCTAACTGGCTTCCAGACCCGCCACACGGCACCCTGGGGATTTTGTTAGATGTGGGCACAGTGCCTCTGCCCCTGCAAGGGTGGCGTCTGGCAGCGCTGGCTCTCCTCTGTAGGGAGGGACAAAGGCTGGGCCACCACGGCCCCAGGGCTTCCCCCACCCAGCTGTAGGAGCATCTCCTACAGCTCCTCCTCAAGGCACCCCATGCCCCTCGGAGGGGACAGGTCGGGGCAGATTGGCACAAGGGCTGCTCCAGCTGAGTGTGTTGAGGGCGCAAATCAAAGAACAAGTCTGATTTTTCAAAAAGCAGAACTGTGAGACCTGTCAGTCTATATTATTTTTGTTCTGAAACTGACTTGTGATTTGTGAATTCATATAAGTCACGTCCCCCCACCTCCCCGTTTTTGCTACAGAATTCAAGTAGCCCGTCAGGTTTCCTACGAGTGGGTTAGGAGCCTTTTGAGGAAACCTCTTGAAAATTGTACTTCTCACTCCACAGGATATTTGTCTTTTGAGGACCCCCAAAGTGGGGCATCTCTCCCCCCTTCTCTCCTTTACTTCTGACGGTGCGATGGCCCCTCATCCAGCAGGAACGCCACCCACCTGCCATTCCCACCACCTTTGCCACCCCAGGCACCTCACAAAGGATGAGAAATGCATCCGTTATGGGGATGCCTGGTGGATAATAGTAAATATTTGTTCAGCTTTTCTCAACAGTTCAGAACCAAACCTCATCCTGTTCCCTTCAATGCATTAAGCAGATTTTTCTTAAAATTCGGTAAATATTTTTAGTGGAAAATCTCAACACTGTGATGGTGGGGACCTCAGATTTTATCTGCTGGGGCTGTGCTGCTTGGCATGGCTTTGATCTGCCGGGTTTGCCTTCTCTTGTGCATCAGCGAGAGCCAGCAGGGCTGGCGTCTGCAGGCTCCTTGCTGGCAAGGCGCTCGTGCTCGGCGGCCCGGGGGTCATGCTGTGGGAAGTAGCTCTCCTCGTCCCCCACCCGCCCTGTCCCAACAGAGGCACACGCACACCCATGTGTGTTGGTGAAAAGTGATCATTCTCAGTAAAAAGTTCCCAAGTGATTGTGGATGTGAAAGGTTGTGCCTGGACAACTTGCTTTCTCTCTCCTTATTAAGCTTTTTGGCTGGGGTTGGGGGTGGGCAGGGAGGAGCCAGGTGGCAAGGAGTGTCCCCTCGCCGGCCACAGCTCTCCCGTGTGGTGCGACTCTCAGAAGCCTGGCAATTGTGTGGGTGTCCTGTACTGTGTAGGATTAATGATAGCTGTGTGGGTCTCTGAGCCGTGTAGGACCAGTGACAATTGTGTAGGTCTCCGTGCTGTGTAGGACCAGTGACAATTGTGAGTCTCTGTGCTGTGCAGGACGAGTGACAATTGTGTGGCAGTCCTATGCTGTGCAGGACCAGTGACAGTTGTGTGGCAGTCCTATGCTATGCAGGACCAGTGACAGTTGTGTGGGTGCCCCGTGTTGTGTAGGACCAGTGACAGTTGTGTGTTTCGTCCTGTGTTGGGACAGATGGCAGTTGTGGGAACGTCCTGTGTTGCATAGGGTAATAGCTGAGGTGGGGCACCTGTCCTGACCACAAGCCTTTGTTTTTAATTTTCGTATTTTGTTTTGTTGTTTTTGTATTTATCTCTCATGTACAGAACTGCGTTTTCCAAGTACAGCCCTGACTTTTTATAAACAGAACCCAGCAAGTGCCTGGCTGGGATGAAAACGCCCACTCAGGCTCATGGGCATTTCTGGTATTTTTTACTATCCAGCTTTATTGAGACCCCAAATCACCCTAGACCTCTTACTCTCCTCCTAAGTAAAATATTTCCAGCAAGAGACTCTGCCTTCTCTCCGTGTGACATTTTAGGTTGGGAAGGGTGTGGATTTCGTTCGGGGCCGTGGGGACCCTCCGGGCGGAGGGCTTCCTGGGAAGTGAGGAGGGAGAGGCCAGCGCAGCCTCGCAGATCCTGGGTGCCGGGGGCACGCGCGGCCTTGGAAAGTTCAGAAGTAGGTGAATTAAAGACATTTCTACCAGGGTGGGGCCGGCCACCGAGTTTTTTTTTAACAGCGCACACCGCGGTAAACCATCGGGCTCATATTGTTTTTGCTCAGGGCCGTCCTGTGTGTGGTTTCGGTGCACCGCTGGGGTAGCTGCTGAAACTGCTGCGGTTTGAAATAAGCCCTACTGTGTCCTGTCTTCACCCTTGGGCTCCTCCCCTCGGCAACGGAGACTCCTCAGAGTGCTGGGGAGTCACTGTCGGGGGCACAGCAGTGGCGTCCAGCCCCCCACGGGGGTCTGCTTTCCGTTGTAGGCAGTCACAGCCTCCCCTCCACCCAGGTTCCCTTCCCAGGGCGGACGTCTAGGAATACAAAGCAAGTGGCGGCCGGATATCATCCTGGTTGGCTTTATATCCCCACCCTTTATTTCTTTTAGTAATTTGTGCTCCCCTCTGTGAAGCACGCCCCAGTCTAGCTCTTCCCTCGCGCGTGCAGTGCCTGGAGCCACGGAAAGGCTCGAAACCAGGCAGTGAGTGTGCTCAGGAGCGCAGAGGCAGATGGAGGTACTTTGTCACGTTTAAGACAACACCTCAGAAAATCGGAAAAAAAACAATTAAGGAGTTAGCAGAAGTGGTTACATAAAAGCAGGAACTAGCCCCAGAATGTCTGAAAACTGCAGCTGCTGAAAATAAATGAGGGGCGCAGAGGGGGAAGTTTGGACGGAGGGCAGTCGGGGCGAGCGTGTCTTTGCAAAAAACCTCTGCTCGTGAGCATCGTGTCGGGCCGAACCAGGGACGCCAGGGCTCTCGGCACGTGTCGGGTCTGATAATTCGGCCTCCGTGCCCGAGCACAAAAACAGATAACCGAGAAAAAACCGTTTTGGTTTTTTTTTTTCCTCTGAAAACAAGAGCAGTTGATGTGCCCTGGTTTCACATTAACACAGTCATGATTTCTAAATAACAACGGTTTCGGCAACAGAGCAAAACCAGGCCCGGGCCGTTCTTGATGTGAGAGCCGCTTTTCATCTCCCAAATCAACTCTGTCAGAAACCTCAGCGTGAAATTCTAGCTGCCCAGATTCCTAACCAAGCCCCGAAAAGCGATTTAAAACAAAAAATCCTCCAAACCAGGGCGGGGAAATTCTTCTTACTAGAAAAGGAAAAAAAAAAAGGCACCACAAGCAGGTGATGATGTCTTTGAACATTTGGACTGTTGTGCTCATTCTCGGGACCTGGCTCGGGCCTGTTGACCCCGTTAATCCCTGCTCGGACATCTGCCCTGTGTGACTAGACTTTACAAGAAATGGTCCAGGAAATCAAGCAGCCAGCCACCCTGGACTTGCTGCTGGAACCAGGGCTGTGCCGGGCCCCTGGGCTTTCTAGCCTGTCCCTGGCAATTCTTTCTTGTAGTAGAATTTTGCTATTTGGTCCTTTGTCATTTTAGGTTTTGATTTAGGAAAAGAAAAAAAATCAGCCCAAGAATGCACCAATGAATATCTGTTGCCTTTTCTTGCAAAGGAGGGAAACCAGGTGCCTGTATCCCTTCCGAGCCTATCAGAGGGGTTCCCCCCAAAGGCCTTGCGTCCCTCGGGATGACCCTGTGCAGCCTGTGTGGTGGTGCTCATGAGAACCCCCACCAGGGATGGGGTGGGGTTACTGCGGTGTGTTGAGCTCTGCCTACATGGAGCTGACCCTCAGGGGTGTTGGAGGCTGGACCAGGACGGATCGGCTCCAGGGGAGGTGGACAGGGCAGTGGGGCAGCCTGCAGGGGAGGAGTGAGCCCTCGAGGAGGGTTTTCCAGAGGAAGGCAAGGCTGTGCCAGGGCAGGGTGGTCAGCATGGTGGATGTCACTATGGGAAGGAGGGCTGGGTGGCCAGACCTCAAGGATCGTGCATGCTGAGGTCAGCCTCCCTTCCCCAGGCAACTCGGGCCTGTGTCCCCATACCTCAGGATGCCCCCTGCCTGTGGCATAAGCACCGGCTGGGTGCGCAGGTAAAGATCCCTCTCCCTGGGCTCAGAAAAGGTTCCAGGGATCCCAGGGCCCCCTGGAGCGTGGTTCACTTGGAAACATGTCCGTCTATCCTTGATCAAGCCTTGGTGATGCCACTGCTTAAGCGAGGAAGGGTCTGCATACCCTGCAGGGGGACTCTTTGCTGGGTGGGTGGGAAGGCACACCTGGCACGTGGCGCTGCTCCACCGTGGGGAAGGAGGTCGCATGGAAGGTTAGAGGAAGTGGAACGTATGGGAGCCGGTGCAGGGAACTCAGCAGTTCAAGGGGAGGACTCCCTTGTCTGGGGCTGCACATGCCTGCCATGCTGCGTATGGGGCGTCTGAGTGGCTCTGTCAGAGCAGAGAGCTGCAGTTGAGGATCTTTGGTTTCCTTGTGGGGTCCATGGGGGCAAGCTGTCCTGACCTTAATACATTAGAGCTGCACTGGCCTGGCTCCTCCTTCCCTGGGACCTGGGGGGTGGGGGGTCCGTGGGGAGAGGAGAGGGAAACAGAAAGGGACTCTCTCTCCCCCACCCCCGACTCCTGTCTCACAGAAGGCCCAGATCACTTGGTGACAGCACGTTCGTGCTTACACACCAGGTGTCTGAGCTAAGCACCCTCTGCACACCAGGGGGATGTAGAGCTTTTCGGTAAAAGGCCAGAGGGTCAGTGTTTTTGGCAACCCTCCCCCCCCAGGCCTTACGTCCTCCCTTCTGCTCAGCTTTGCCGTCCCGGCAGGAAAGCAGCCACAGACAGAGAACAGGTGAAGGGGTGGCACTGGCAGACCAGTAAAACCTGATTTACAGAAGCAGGCAGCCCATCACACGCCCACCCCAGCCCTGGCAGCCACGCAGGGTGGGCCTTCTTCTCATTACCCCGTGTGACTGTGCCGGGGCCACCGTAACGAGTACCACAGACTGGGCGGCTTGAACAAATTCATCGTCTCCCAGTTCCGGAGGCTGGAGGTCTGAGAACAGAGTGTCAGCAGGCTGGTTTCTCCTGAGGCCTCTCTCCTTGGCTGGGAGGTGGCCGTCTTCCCCCGTGTCTCCACGCGGTCTTCCCCCTGTGTGCCTGTGTCCTCCTCTCCTCTTCTTCCAAGATCACGAGTCACACTGGATCAGGGCCCACCCACAGGACCTCATTCTAACTGAATTACCTCTATAGAGACCCCGTGTCCAAAGACTGTCACCTTCTGCGATACCAGGGGAGAGGACCAGAACATGGTGAATTTGAGGGGGCACCAGTTCAGCCCATCACCACCCCATTTCACGGATAAGGAAACTGAGGCTGAGAAAGCAAGGCTGAGCAGGGTGGTTGCCGTGCTCCTCCCCATCTTCCACGTGCATCTGTGCCCACCCCACATCCCCTCCCAGCCCAGGGCTGGCTGGAAGGGCTGAACACAGGCATGAGGGAGACGGGGCCGGGAGGAGGGCTCAGGGTCTTCCCTGAGAAGGCAACAGCGTTTCTGATGGGGGCGCCATCTGGGCAGGGGGATTTGCTGGAAAGAAGCCCTGGGTTTGAGGGTCCTAGGGGAGGGAGGTGCCGCTCGGGCTCTGGAGGGCTGTCAGGGGATGAGGTTGGGAAGAGTTCTGTGTGGGCTGCAGGGGCTTCCGGACTCTCTACAGGGGGCATGCAGGCCCGAGGCAGGGCTGGGCGCCATGGAGCTGTGTGTTAGAAGCTTCATTTAGCAGAGCAGGTGTAAGCAGGCCCTGCCCTAGGCAGGGGGACACAGCACTGGACAGCGGGGCCCCCAGCCTCGTGGAGCTCTTGAGGGAGAGAGAGAGAAAATACACAGCAGGTGACACAACAAAGGCGACAGTGGCAGTAGACAGGGAGGTGGCTTGGCCGGAGGTGGGGAGGGTGCTCACCTGAGGAAGAGCAGTCCAGCCCGGGTAGCAGCCAGAGCCGAGGAGGGAGCTGGGTGGGATAGGCGAGGCTGGGCGTGTGTTCTAAGAGCAGGGGAGGGCAGAGCAGCGTCGAGTCAGCTCTGAGTTAAAAGGCCACTTTGCTGAGTTGGGGTGGCCCGCAGGGCAAGAAGCAGAGAAGGTGAGCAGCTAGTGGCAGGGGGTCCCCAGGACCTGGGAGAGGTGAGGACCACCAGCCTGGGGTGGTGATGCGGTCATGTGGACCCGAGCACCCACCTGCACACCCACCCTCCCTGCTACCCAGGGTGCCCCTGGGCTCCGCCTGGCTTCCCACTGCTCCCAGCTGTGCAGCCTGGAGTTGGTAAGCTGCTGGGCAGGTCCTGCCCGACCCCTCCCGCCAGAGCTGCTACCCACCTGCCTGCCTCCTTAGAGAGGGGAAGGGGTCCGCAGTGACACCAGCAGTGCTCTCCTCTCCCCAGGAGGCCTTGGCTCACCTATCGGCTTGTCCCTTGGGCCAGGGAGTAGGCTAGCTGTGTGAGATGGCATTGGAGCGGGGCAGTTCAAGGCCAGCAGAGCAAGCCAGGGAAGCTGTGTTCGGCATCCAGGTCCCCTGCTCTCCTGAGCCCCGGGGGCCAAGGTCTGGGAGGGAGAGGAGGAGGTGGGAGAGCCGACAGCAGGGAGGACAGCACAGAGAGGAGCATTTGGCGCTGGAGGGGCAGCCTGAAGTCTGTGGCTCTATCACGAATAGGAGAGAAAGGACCAGAGGTAGAAGACTCAGCCTGTACAGAAGGTGGGGCATGGGGGAGAGAGGCCGTCATTCCCACTGCGTGTGGACTCAGCACCACCCTCCTGGGCAAGGGTCCCTGACCTAGCCAGTGTGGCCCACCCAGGGGCTTTGGCGGAGGCTCACCTGGCACATTGGGCCTCGTGAACAGATTCGGTGAACTGGGCTGTGAACTGATTCGAGGCCACAGGGAGAGACTGACTGATGTCCTAGCCTGTAGCCTCCTATTCCTCCCACCCCCACCCTCTCTCAGTCGGGGTGAGTCCTGTTGGAGCCTGGGGCAGGCAGCGTGACTGGGAAGGTCAGGCCACAATGGGCATGCCTTCTGACCCACAGCCCCACCTCCAGGACCAACTCTTATAAATAGACATGGGCACAGCAGTGCTGCTGGTGACAGTGAGAGCTTGGAAAAGACAGGGGGCAACAAGGGAACCCCACAAGGCCACAGCCGAGGGCGGAGGGGCGCTCTGCTCAGACTGTAGGAGGTGAAAGAAGGCCGGGAGCAGGGCTGCCTGTACTGCGGAGTCCTGTGCAAGCCTCGGGAAGCTAAGACTCTCGGTGTTTCCTTGAACACGCAAAAAGAAACCAGCAGCAGCTCTGAGGGGCGGGGCGGCCTGGGGCCTCTGTTCCCGCCATTGGTGGAGCAAAGCCATGCACTGGCGTCACCCGCCCGCCCAGAAGTCCTGATTCAGGTGGGATGGGGCGTGGGGATTTTACCCAGGGCCTCTGGCGGGCTCTGCCCCCCCCTCTTCGCCAGTGGCAAGACCGCATCACTGGTGACTTGAGTCTCTCATGTGTGGGTAAAGCCAATGGGACAGCATTTGTACCTAATGATCACCGGCTGCAGTGTTGAGCAACAAGTAAATAAACTTGCATGTCCAGGTGAGGGGTCTTGGGCCAGGTTCCCACCATCCCCCACATGACGAGCCCTATTGTGCTTCAGCACTGCGGTGCCGGTTACCAGGCGACCTGGAGTGGGGCACAGACCTGTGCTGCTCCAAAGAGCAGACCATACACGTCACCTCTTCTGACCCCCAACTTCTTCGTTCCCATTTCTCAGACAAGAAACAGGCCAGCTGGGGCTGAGGCGCATGTCCTTGTCTGGGTCTCAGAACTAGAGGTGACAGAGGGGGCAGCCCTTAGGGACACCTTGAGGGCCTCAGAAATATGGCCTGGGAGTCAGCATCAGAGATTGGTTTTGGAGCGGGGTGTGGAGATAGATGTGTGGGCGGGTGGTGTGGCAGAGGCTAGCAGGGTGAGGAAGGCAGGTGTCCTGGGCTCAGGTGCTGCAGGGGGCCAGGCGTGGCTTGAGGCCAGGGGCATCCTCTGGATGTGCAGCTGGGTGTCCAAGGTCATCCTTGGAATGTGGCTCTTGGCTTTTGGTTTCTTTTTGCACATTCGCTTCAAAATTCCAAGAGCAGCTCAGTTAACAAATCAGAATCACGTTTAGTATCCTCGCGCCTCTAGCCTGGACTTGGATGCAGAGCTGCCACGTTGAACCTCTCACCCACTGGGTGCCCAGTAACTTGGCCACCCCAGGCGAATGAATGGCTTCAGGCAGGAACCTGGCCTGCAAAACCGACAGATCCCAGAGGCTTATCGAGTGGGGCCCTGAAGGCCAAGCAGGCCTGGAGAGGGATCTGGTCCCTAGGGGAACATTCTGACACGTTGGCAGGGCTTGTTAGGAGAAGCCCCCTGTCCTCAGGCCAGGCCCCCCATGCTCAGCCTCACAGCCTCATCTCCTCCAATTCTAAACACTCTCCTGCGCCCCTGTGGAGCTCTGCCTTGCCAGGACCTGGGCATCCCAGAGCCACCCTCTCGGCAAGAGCCCAGAAAGGCCCAAAGCCTGCCCCTTGGAACCACCTGCACCTAAGGGACAGAAGCGGGAGCTGAAAATGAATTTAAACTCCAGGACAGTAGAGTGGGCTTGTCTGGTGAGCTGCCACCAGACCCTCACGACTAACACGGCTAACTCTGCTCACCTTGGGAAACTAATCCCCCTTTAAAATTGCAAATACCAACCCCCGACCCTCACCTTTTTATTGTTGGGAGCTTGCAGTGCATTTTTCTGCTCACCCATGACTTTTTTTTTTTAACTCAGTGAGATAGTAAATGTGTTGCCACTCGAAAATGAATCACTTTGAAACACGCCTGCATGTGAGCTTTTTAAAGATGATGTAAATTTTAGCTGTGGTGGGTGGGGAGGGGAGGGGGGTCATCTGAAGTGGTTTTCTTGTCAGGCCCACAAACCATTAAAGCCTCCCCCAACCCCCCCATCCCCAGCGGCATTCCAGCTCCTTCCAAAGAGGGATAGGGTTTCCCAGGGAGCCCGTGCCTGGCCCCTCCGTCAGGGACTCTGTTCTGTCCACGGTCAGTAACTTGTATTTCTTTTTTTTCTCCTTTTTTGTTTTTCTTTTTTCCTCTCTCCTAAACTTTCCAGGTAAAAGCACACCCGTAAGCCAGCTTGGTTCTGCAGACTTTCCCGAGGCCCCCGATCCATTCCAGCCACTCGGGGCTGACAGCAGTGACCCGTTCCAAAATAAAAAGGGGTTTGGGGACCCGTTTAGTGGAAAAGATCCATTTGCTCCTTCCTCTTCAGCTAAACCTTCTAAAGCCTCTTCCTTGGGCTTTGCAGACTTCACCTCTGTAAGTTGAGTTCTCCACCTCCGCGCCATCCCCTACCCTCCCTCCACTTGCAGCTTCTTCGGGGTTACTTTTCTGTCTCTTTTGAATAGCAGACCTCCTTCCCGACCCACATCTCCTCGGTACCTCACGCTATCACCCTTGTTATTTATTCTGTAAGGAAAACAGTTTCTCAATAAAAAAAAAGAGCTCTGGTTTGGATACTCTGTGATAAGGGCGCGTTTTCTTCTGGCAGGGTGGCCCGTATGCCTGTATTTCTGCCCTTCCTGGTAGATTGTGTTATTTCTGTTGCCCTGAGGCTGCGGTGTTCATTGATTTTGAACACCACAGGGGTGGGGGGGAGCCAAGATGTCAGATGCTTCTGAAGTATGAAAACAAGATTGCAGGAGTTGCATTCGTGTTTTGCTTTCCTCAAACAAGTCCCTGTGCCAGAGTTCTGATGGTCCCATCCTGGTGCCTTTTGTGCAGCAAGTGTGAATTGAAGGACCCAGGCAGCTCACACGGAGGGAGAGCAATTTGACTTTTTAAAACTTTTATCTCAATTACCAGCTACAATGAAAACTGAATTGCAATTTAGAACAAGCGCTCTGAAGTTCCTTCCTTTTGCCAGAAAAAAAAAAAGAAAAAAAAAAAACAACTCAGAAAGTCATTTAGCAGCGTTAAGTGCCTTTTCAGAAGCTAATCCGGGGATTTTGAAAGTCTGGCTTTGTTTCTTGGTGTGAAAAAAAGATTCCAGATTGTAAAACTGTCACATCAGGGTGTTTTCAGTCCCCTCCTCGGTACCCGTGAGTCTTGTTCTCAGAGAGCATCAGATAGAGTCTTCTCAGAATCAGTTTCAGTCTCTGTTGTGCACCTATGTTTTTTTAAAAAAAAAGTTTTCTTCACTTGATTTTGCAAAAGTACCTTGTTTCCTCATTGGATGTGAGATGTATTGTTTATAGATGCTTCCACTCCTAGAATATCCGTTTTAGAACAAACTCTGCCACATCAGTGCCCAGCAAACACCCGCTTCATTTCAGATCCACCCCATGCACAGCTATCCTGTGGCTGATTGATATCGCCCAAGACGCTGACACTTTCCTGGCTCTGGGCAATCTGTAAATATTTTATGACTACAGTTAGCTGGTTTTGTTGACAGCCAGTGCACACTGGATATATACAAATGGCGACATTGTTAAATAAAAGCCAGATACAAAACCTGCTTTATCTGCAGTTTCTTGAATAGCACTGCCTTTATTTTTCAGTGGAAAAAATATTGAACCCCATGAAAAAAATAGAGCTATTCACGCCTGATTCAGGTGGGGTAGGGCGGAAGGGTAAGTGGATTTGAACGGCAATTTGAAGAAAAGACTGTTCTCTTTCTGAAACGCACAGTTCTGTTTCCTGTGCCCCTCCACCCCCTACCCCTTCCCCCTCCCTCTCTCTCTCCCGATGGCTGGTTTTTGGAAAACATTTTTTTTTAAACCCCAAGGCTTCAAGCTATCATTTGGCCCAACATATCTGGCCATTCCAGAACAGTTGTTAACTTCAACTTTAAAACACCCCTGGTATTTAATCGCCATCAATTCCAGGCAAGGAATTGGACTCTGCCCAGTGTGCAGCCTGGCTGTTTTATGTTTAGAATCACTTTTCCCGCTTGGGACGCCCCAGTTTTTCCAGGGGAAATCACCTGATCAGGAGACTCGGCCCGCTCTGATAGGATTTGGGAGAGGCAGGACACCTGACTGGTTTGGTTTGTCCACTCGGTGATACCATGATCGACTGTCAACTGCCCTACCTCCGGGGATCAGGATGTCTATGCATTTTCATGGTGTCTGGGAGCTCCGTCCATTGGCTGGTGGTGTCTAGGTTCACTGGACCTCAAAGATCTGTGCTAATTCGGAAAAGGCCAGAGTTGGTTCCTCTGGTTTGTGTGTTTCAGCTTCCCCAGGTGGACGCTGAGAGGTCTCTGCCCAGCAGGCTGGCAGTGTGACTCTTTCAGACTGGATGTTTTAAGAGTGCCACTGGGACACATGGTTACCTGTGCGAAAGCAGCTTGGTCCGTGTTGGAGTTCAGGGAAGCCAGTGTCACATGTGAACCAAACCCCACCCCCATCCTTGGCGCCCCAGCTCTGCCACCCTGGAACCTTCTGATTTACAAGCCCCGTGTTTCTGTCAATGGGTTACTGTTGTGCTTGTAGCTGTTCACGGGAAACCTCTCCAGTATTTCTTTTAGAACAAGCCTTTCTGTCTTAAGCGAGTTTGTCTTTTAGGAAGTAGCATTTATAGGTTAGCAAAAACGCTTTTTTTTTTTCCGGAAGTGTGCAGTAAGAACAGGGCAAATATCAGATGGGTTAAGTCACGCTTTGCATCGTCGAGCGAGTTGGATGTGATTTCAGCAGCAGAGTAAGTGAGTTAACAGAAGGTAGCTAGAAGCATCCCACGAGTGACACGGACGTGCCATTGGACACCCCGGGGCATGTGTATGCATCCCCGGTGAGGAAAGGCACTGGTGCTTCACGCGCAGGCCTCGGAGCCTCAGTTTCTGCAGGGAGGCTGCTGCAATGAAACCACTCAGTGACCGTCAGGCCCCGGCGAGGGAGGCATCTCAGAAGGACAGAGTGCTCGTGCCCTGCTGGGTCTCGGGTCCACGACGTCGCAAGAGCAAAGCAGAAATCAGAGCGTGCCATTCACAGAGCAGCTACTGCTCCCACAGGTGCTCCCAAGTCAAAGTATCCCCACCAGGGCCGGGAAGGGTTTTCTGCTGACTCGAAACACAGCAGGAGCCACAGAGAAGACCCTTCCTCCGGTCTCTCTCAGTCATCACCGTCCATCCTGCTTCTCATGCACGCAGACCACGTGCCTGATGCAAGTCTCCATCCTGGATCCCAAGCTGACTTCAGACCAGCACATTCTGAAGGCATCTGGAACATTCCTGTCAGCACATTTACTTTGAAAACACAAACTCCTTGAGCAAGAGACTCTGCGGTGATGTCCTGAGACACTGGGGCGGAGCAGGCACTGTGGTGTGGGTGCAGCCTGCGGTCCCTGGCCCTGGGGCCTCAGCCGATCCCTGACTCCTCCAGGCCCTGGTTCTTGGCTTTGGTCTGGACCACCTCGGTTATCCCTCATCGGCACCCACTCACCCTCTCCTCTGGGCTGGGAGGGTGAGGTCTCTGTCGGCCGAGCGGTCCTCTCCTGCTGCTGCCAGTGGCACCGTGGAGTATTCCATCTGTATTTGTTGTTTTTTCCTTGTTTTTCTCCTAAAGAAATGTTGGAAAATTCCCTGAAGAGTATAGGGGTGGGGGATGGAGGTGGGAGGACAGTTGTCTGTGACCAGAGGTGGAGACATGAGGGGTGGGGACCAGTTTTCGGGAGTCCAACATGGAGACCCTTCAGACTCCTGAGCGTTTTTTCTGGGCAGTTTCTCTGAGAAGCCAGGACTAAGCCTTATTCCTGGGGACAGCTCCTCTTTCTCCATGCTGACCCCCACCTGCCCGACTCCCGAGGCAGGTAGAAAGAGGCCTCCTGGGGTGTCCTGCCTCCTCTGCCTCCTGGAGGCCTCCAGGCTCCCCCCACCTGGCCCTCCCCTGCCCCAGTCCCTACTGTCTGGCCCTGTCTCACCCCCACACTGCCCGTTAGGTCACAAAACACTCAGAAGCTGCCAGTCTGGTAACACAGTTGCCCCACTCGCTTGCCCAGGGAGCCTCCTTGCTGGGACCCATAAGCCCCTCGAGGTGTGGCCCCTTCCACCCATGCTTTGTTCTGGCAGCACCAGTTCTGGGCACTGGGCTGCCCACAGCTGGAACTGCACTGGGGATGGTGCCCAGGCCTCCAGGGCCCGTTGCTGTCCTGTACCCTGACTTTGCAGTGACAGCTGACACCCTCCCCCCAACCAGGGAGGAGTCCAGAGTCCCGAGGGCCCAGGCTCTGCACCCTCCCCTAGGCCGCAGTGTTGCCAGCTGTCAGAGCCCACCTCCTGGGTTGTCACTCAGACCGCGTGTGTGTATGTGAAGACATGGCCATGCATTCCTGTCTCTGTTCCTCCTCGGTGCTCCTGGGAGGTCTGCAAGGGCCTCTGTGAGAGCCTCGCTCAGATCAGGATTGTCCGTGGGACTCTGCTTCCGAGGCACCTTGGGAAGGGCCGGGCACCTCCTTACCTTTGGTGTCATCCAGTGGTTCCTGGTGCAGAGTCCGTGCACAGAAGAGACGCTGATTAAGGGAGGCCAGGAGCCCAAACGGGCTGCAGCTTTGCTCGGGGCTGCCTACCTGGAGACAGAGCCCCATGGCTGGGACGTCTGGGACATCAAGGACCCACACCAGGGAAAGAGCATGTAAGATCTGGCTTTGCTTTTCTTTCCGTGGAGCTCAGGTACCTTGAATGGTTTGAAGTCACCTGTCTTGGGATCAAAACTGTCTCTTCCCTTGTTTTGAAAAATTATTTTTTAAAAAATTGAACCTTTCGGGAAAGGACCCCAAGAATGGAGAACTCCTGGACTGAACAGCAGCGTAAATGCTGGGGCTCCTGTAAACCTTCAAGTTCAAAGTGGCTCTCAGTGTCTCCCTGAGCTCTCAGGACCATAGCTCAGGTGCAGATGCCCCATTTCAAGACCGTATCGTCTCCACCTTTGGCCTCAAGGCCCCTTTACATGTTTGAAACTCAGAGATGTGCCCGAGGCAGAACTCTCCAGCCAGCCCCAGCACCTCTCACCCAGGCATCGAGGCCCGGGCTCTGCGAGTTCGCTGTCCCAGCTCTTCAAGGCTCAGCTCGCTGATCTCTGCTCCCCAGCTGCTTCCAGAGATGCCCCAGCTGGCCTCTCCCTCATACCCCGTGAAGCCTCCTAGACTCAGTCCTAGGGGGTCGCCAGAAGTCTCTCAGTGTCCCCCAACTGATGCCTGGCTGCCACCTGCTTCTGCTCTCTGCAGTGGTGGGGCAGCAGGTTTCTATGAGGTTGGAGGTGACAGTTAAGGTCAGACTCAGCTCTGCGTCTCCATGCATGTGGCCCCTTCCAGGCTAGGGTCAGGACTGGGGCATGCTTGTCCCTTCCCAACCCCCAACCAGGACAAGGGCTTCTGGCTTTTTCTGGTTTTCACCCGCACCCTGGGCACCTCCCCCCATGCATCCCAGCATCGCAATCCCCTGCTCCCACCCACTGGCGACAGGCCTCTGTGTTCTCCTGGCCCCAGCCGGCAGGCAGCTCCGGGACTGGGTAACCCAACCTCCGTTTTTTCCTTTGCAGTTTGGCAATGAGGAGCAACAGCTGGCATGGGCCAAGCGGGAGAGCGAGAAGGCAGAACAGGAGCGGCTGGCGCGGCTGCGGCGGCAGGAACAGGAGGACCTGGAGCTGGCCATTGCGCTCAGCAAGGCCGACATGCCCGCTGCCTAGGCGAGGCCACCGGCCACCATGCACGTGCCCGCCGGCAGGACGGCTGCGGCGGTGGGCCTGCGACAGGCAAGAACTCGGAGGTCTCTACATATACACACACACTCAGCCTCGGCGGTCCCCGTTTCATGTTGTGATATGTCACAGCCACTCTTAGGTAAAGGATTCGCTGGTCTGGGGGCCTCGGGCTCTGGGTAGCTCGCTCGGGGCGAGGAAGCACAGCTCACCCTGGTGGAGGCACCCCTCGGAGAGGCCCGCGGGCCCACCTCTCTTCTGTGACATCCCTGCCCAGTGGCAGCACCCAGCCCTTCCTCCCTGCTGGAACCAGCAGAGGAAGCACCTGACTCCTTGCCTTTCGTCCCCTGCTCACAGCCGGGCCAGTACCGTGCCCAGGGCTCACCCACCTGACGCCTCCCCGACCTCCCTCTGAGACAGACACCCTGGTGATGTATGCATTCATTGTATAAAAATTAAGTTTGAATGATTAATATAAAATATTTTAATACAAAACACAAGATTCTTTTTTTTTCCCTTCCCATTTAAACGTTGTTTTCCTTGCACTAACGTTCCCCCCTGGGCACAGAGGTGGAAGCCAGCTCCAGCACTCCCGTTTAAATCCCAAGCGTTTGCTCAAGCTCTCGGGCCACAGAGAAAGTCCATTTTGGAAGTTTTCCAGGTTCGCCTGGTCTCTCAGGATGCAGAGTGCTTCAGAACCGGCTGGCTGGGACCTCACTGTGGCTAGAGCAGGCGGCCCTTGTCATGACACTGCAGTTTGAACTCAGACTCCTGCACACGCTTCCCTGGGGCCTTGTCCAGTCTCTGAGAGGGACAGCAGGGCAGGCCTCACATCACGGGCCTGTCCTCGGAATCGGAATACTGGGACGGCTTTCCCCCAGGACGCAGCTGCAGTCCCCTGGAACATTCCAGAAGCTTGCACAAAACCGTTGGGACGACCTCAGAAACTGGTGAGGGTACTGCAGATTTGCCCCGTGCTTTCCCCCTCGCTGTCCCCAGGTAGATGAAACAGCCCAAGCCAAGTCCTCTCAGGGGAAGATGATCAAAACTGGTGAAGCTGAGTGGCCTGAGCTCAGAGAAATGAGTGCAGGAAACTCTGACCCCAGAACCACACAGGAAGGGGGCGAGATGCCACTGCAAGGACTGAAGAGGCCCAGAATGTTCCACGTCAGAATCGGCCTTTACTGAAAACGGCAGGGTAGGCACGGGCCCAGCCCCTCTGGTATCTGAGAAGCTCTTCTTTTGAAAAGTTCCTTTTCAGTGTGTGTCCTGGATCTCTGGGACCCAATTTTTGCCTCCTCCTCCCTCCCTCCCCAGCTGGGCCAGGGCTGATAACAAACCTCTACACCAAATGCTTTATCCCAGCCAGAGAATCATTCTGAGAAGCATTTATTTGCCTGTTTTTGCATTTTAGTGAACTTGATTTTTCAGATTAGTTTTAGATCTGTGGGAAAATCACAGAGACCATACAAAGAGTTCCCATAAACCCCTCACAATTTCCTGTATTTTTAACCTCTTACCCTAGGCTGGTCTGTTCGTTATGATGAAGGAACCCAATATTGAGGCATTATTATTAACTAAAGTCCACGCTTTATTCACATCTCAGTTTTTTCCCTAATGTCCTTTTTCTGTCCCAGCATCTCATGTGACAATTGGTTGTCATGTCTCCTTAGGTGCCTCCGGACTGAGACAGTTTCTCAAACTTCCCTTGGTTTTGACGATCTTGACAGTTGTGAGAACTGGTCAGCTGTCTTGTGTGT
Organism: Camelus ferus; assembly: GCF_009834535.1. NCBI lineage: Eukaryota > Metazoa > Chordata > Mammalia > Artiodactyla > Camelidae > Camelus > Camelus ferus. Next base: position 17,493,954 of record NC_045717.1, read on the forward strand.
TGTCCCCTGTTGGGATCTGTCCCATGTTTTTCTCATCATTAGTCTAGGGTGGCGGGTCCGGGGGGGACCTCAGGGCTGAAACGTCCTTAATATCGCATCAAGAGTCCATGTCAGCAGCACGATTCCTCACCACTGATGTTGACCTTCATCACCCAGGGAGAGATTTGTTTATTTACTTACTTTGAGAGATTTATTTTTGGAAGACAGCTTTTCGGACTCAGGTGTTTAGTTACACAGCCTTGTCTCGGGGTGATACTCCGTGAGATTGAAAGTAAAGCAGAAATTAGGATTTACGGCAGATTTAGGGGAGTGAGGAGATCCCCCAGGACAGCGAGCTCTTGGTGCCCTCCCTGAGGTCCTGGAGGGGATGGGATTCCTTGGTGGCTGTGGAGAGGCCTTGCCTTTCTGTCGGCGGCGGTGATGTGGGTCTGGGACCCAGTGCCTGGTGCGAGGCTTGTGGACTTCCTAACCTCTGACATGCCCCTGATCCTCTCTGGAAGAGCAAGCAGCTTCCAGACAATGTCCGAAGGCGATCCCTAAGGATTTCTCTTCCTGCAATGTAATCAGAATAAATCCAAAAAGCCTGATGCTGCGGTCCCCTACCATCAATACCCTGACCACGTCACCTCTCTCCAAGGTGGTCACAGCTCCCCGTTTGAACCTGAGACCCACACTCTATTTTTGGTGAAAACCGCCCCATTTTCAGAATGATTCAACACCCATCATTTTGTTCTAATCTCAGAGCAACCTGGTAGTGAGGAGGGTGGGGTGTTAGCCCATTCTCCTGATGGGAAAACTGAAACTTGGTGTCTGCAGTCATTTGCCCAGAGCCCCACAGCCAGCCAGTGGCGGTGGCTCAGCGTTTTGCTGATCTTAAAAAAGGTGTGTTTCTTGTTGCCTGCTGCTCTGTTGCATATCCATTGCATCTAGAAAAGGTATATAGTAAGAGTCTCTGTGTCTTGGAAATAGAAGACCATGCATTGCATTAGGAGTTCTCACCCAACGACATGGGATGGGCTTTAGGGAATCCATGAACCCCTGAATGCACATTCGTGTATCTTTCTTGTTCATGTGTCCATTATTTTTTAAAACCCGATCCTTAAGAGTTTTCCAGTTCCCCCCGCCAGAAAAGGTTACAAGCCAGTTTTAAATCCTGTTTCCTTCTCCTCCAGCCTCATACACACACTCACACACACACACACCTGCTGTGTAAATAATCAGCCTCAAACCCACCAATCCATCCACACTCCCATAGGTTCTCTCTGCCTCTTCCTTGGCAGAGAACATTCACACCCTTTCCTGAAAAACAGAGTATCCAGTTTCAAAAAATTTATCATGAAAATCTCCAAACACAACAGCAGCAAGAAGAGTACCATAAACCCCCTACACCTATCACTCAGCGTCACTCTCCCCCGGATTTTACCACCTTTGCTTCACACATCCCCTTTTCTTCCTTTTCTTCTCTTTGCAGACACGCTTTAAAGCAATTCAGTGATGATGTCACTTCATGCTCCCACGGTCAAGTGCACGTGGCTAAGACATGTGGGACCTTCTCACCTAACCACCACGCCATGGTCACACCTAACAAAATTAGAAGTAACACCCTCCTTCCATCAGTCATGTCTTTCAGATGAGCAGCAACTTTTGATTTTGCAGTGTCATCCATTTACTGCTCTGGTGCTTGGAAGTCTTTGTCTCCTTGGGAGGTGATGCCCCCTGGCTCCCTCCCGTGACAGCTGATTTCCAGCCCCATCACAGTCCAGCAATCCAGCTCCAGCTGCAGTTGGACCAGAACCCAAGGGTCTGGGATACCTGGTCTGAGCAGGATTTTGCAAACGGGTGACTGATTATCTGTGACTTGCTCCAAGTAAATGAAGTCACATCTTCAAAGCCAGTTTCATTTAAAAGGACATTCTAGTCCTGGAACATTTGTGGAAAGCTATTTTTAAAACAGGAAGCACCTGAGAAACAAAGAACCTGCTTCTTGAAATAATGGAGTAAATATTTCTGCCCCCTTATCAGATCTGGTGTCTTTGAAACATGGTCCTTTTTTGTTTTTTGTTTTTTTTCCAAAATTTTCCCTAGTAAAAGTTACCAGGAGCTATACAAATTGTATCACGAGCTCTTGTTGGAAAAACATAAAGGGAAGTGGAAATGTGATCCTTATCGCAAGTGTATTCCAAAGGAATTACGTGATGTGGGCTTGCGTGGTTGGAGTCTTGTTTACATTTAGCGGGTCTTTAAATATCGCATTTTGATTTGCTCTCTGGCGGCCGTGCTGTGTGTGCTCTGCTTCGTGACCTTGGGCCCCCTACCTAACCGCTCTGGGTCTCAGTGTCCTCTTTTGGCTGAGGAGGTTGGACTAGACAACCCCTGAAGATCATTTTAGCTCTGAAGTCCTCAAGATAGTGTTCAAATCTCTAGAAAGGCACACATTTTAGGATTTTAGGTAACATGAAAGAAGCAAATGGAATAGATGACCTCCTGCTAGCCTCATTTTTATTTAAAATATTTTGTCCACATTTGGACAATTTTGTATTATAATCATCAAATTTACTAAGAGATAACGAACTTACTTATTCCAACCACTAAACAGAAATGATAATTATGTAAGGTGATAGAGGTGCTAATTGCTACAATGCAATCATATTACAACATATACATGTATCAAATGAACCTGTTACACAGCTTAAATTTACCCAATGCTATATGTCAAACATATTTAAAAAAAACTTTTAAAGAAAAATATTTTCCATGCATAAAAATTAAAAAAAAATTCACCCATTTGATAGTTTTTGATAGCCATTTGATAGCTAAGGGAGAGATATTAATTTAAATGATGATAGTTTGATATGCTGTAATATAGTATAATATAGTATCATGTAATACATATAAATAATATAAATCAATACTATAACTATATCAACATCTATATAATATATCTCAATAATACAATTATATATGTTATAGACTTTAAAAAACTAATATATAATAAAAAGATAAATAAAAACTTAATTACCTCCTGCCCCCCCCAAAAAAGAAAAAAAAGTTAGTGTGTAATAAGAAACATTAGTTTAATAAGTGAACAATTCTGTGCCCTTCCAGTGGATTTTCTATGCTAGCCTTCAGCCAAAAGGAGGAGAGAGAGCCCTTTGCGAGGACCGGCAGCTTAACGACTTTTGAGATAGTGGTCTGCAATGAATATTGTTCCTTTGTACTAAAGACAAAAGGACAGAGTTTCCACTCCAAGAGCCAAAAAAAGACCCAAGACAAGATGCAGCCATTGTTCAACCGTAAACATACTTTTTAAAGGACACAGGGATCCTGGTCTAAGAGAACATCGTGGTAGACCAGAACTCCGATTCCTTTCCGTTTCCAGATCCTGGGATAAGAGCCCTATGGCTTCTCTTCCCGAGGGAGATCAGAGAAGACAAGGTAATGAAGAGGCCGTGAGTGTGTTGGAAAGGGCGCAGCCCTGCAGTCAGAAGAGCTTGGTGTAAATCCAGCTCCCCTCTCCACAGAGGGGGTGAGCTTGGGGAGCTGGACTCAGCCTTCCTCATCTGTCAAGTGGAGACACTGTCATCTGTCTCTTGGCACTGTTATGAGAATCCACAGCAGAGTTCCCAGCTCAAGGTAGTAAAAACAGTAGTACTTGTTGGTCTGTTTCTTTTATTATTATTATTATTATTATTATTACTAACTGTGGTTTGAAAGACGTACACAATTTGCCATCTTAACCACTTTTAAGTGTGCAGTAGTGCTAAGTATACTCACGTTGTTGTGCAACAGCTCTCTAGAACTTTTTCACCTTGCAAAACTGAAACTTTGTACCCCTGGAACAACAGCTCCCCGCTTCCCCTCCCCCAGCCCGTAGTAGCGGGTTTTGTTATTACAGATTCAGGTGGTTATTATTAAAGCTACGGCTGCTGTGATTGTGATGGCTTTGCACTTGGAGAGCGGAGCAGGTATCTCCTAGTTCTGCTCCACAGGAACACGCCGAGAGGAAACTCTTATCTGTATTAAATGAGCTATTACATGAGTCCTTGTTACAGGAGTCTTGTCCTAAAGGAAACTGGTGTTGGGTTGAGGAAGACAGGAGGCCAAGCCCTGCCACTGTGGTTGTATGATCTTGGGAGAGAAAGGGGCTCAAATGTACTGAGCGCCTTGAACAGACCAAGTCCGTTATCGGCCACCTTTCAGGAGAACGGTGGTGGGGTCCGAAACCAAGATGTTACCTTTATTTTTAATCCAGAGGCTTGGCTAATCCAGGGGACTTTACACTTGAGGGGACCGGAGGCCATTGTCCTTCTGTGGCCCTGCAGGACTCTGTCAGGAGCTTGTCGCCACTTTGACAGTAGTTATTTTTGTAGCTGACAATGAGACTTACTGGAAAGGGCTTGGCGTTGTGTGTAGCAAGTCCTGCACTTACGTGTGAGGAATTGGGGTGTGTGAGCCCTGGCCTGTGGGCAGCTCTTTAGGCCCTCGACCGAGACTTCCCACAGAGTAGATCACTTCCGGCCCAGGAAAAACTCCAGGCATTCTCAGCCTCCTCAGGACACCTGTTGGAAGCCACAGAGCCATCATCCTCTCTCCTGTATCGTGGTCCTCTGACCCTCAAGTCTTATCCCAGCCGGCCCGGTCGCATCCCGTGCCTGGTCATCCCAAGAAAGCGGTGCCCTACAGGGGGAGAGAATCCTCCCCTTTTCCATTTTCCATTCCACTTTCTGGAGTTGTATGTGTTTCTCAGTTGCCCGCCGCTCCCCACTGCCCCCAAGCATTGATGGGGCCAAGGAAGATGGTTCATTTGATGGAGGAAGGGACAGGAAACTGCTTTTCAGCCAGGGGACCCCTTTCAGACATAGAACACCTCCTGCCCTTTGCAGCTCTCTGTTTGTCTCCCAGGCTCGTGTCCCAGCTCCAAAGAAGACCCCATGGGTGGTATATTTTGGTATTGTCTTCAGGGCATTTGTCACAATCCCAGCGACTCTTTTTCTCTATTTCTGACTGCCTCTCTCACACTCCCACCAATCCCTTTGAACCCCGATTTTGCACATATCTTGCTGTTGCTGCACCTCAATTCCTGAAGCAGTGCCACGTGTATTCCCTGAACTAAAAGTCTTCTTTGGAAGTGTGGCTGAGCAAACAAGCAGGCACTTTGCATCAGTCATGGGCTGGGTCGCCTCCCCACAAAGCAGACTGAAGGTCCCTTGTGCCCTGGCATTTTCTTAGGGGATGCAGGGACCCCAGACAGATGGAAGGGTTTGCAAGGAATCTCTAAGGGCTGAAGTCAGGCAGTGAGACTGGGGAAGATACCCTCGCCTGGCCTTCACGGAGGGCCTGTGGTGGCCTTTCATGAAACTTGATCTAGAAAATTCCTCCCACTTGTATTGGTTAAATGACAAGAGAGCCCGTTCATGCCAAATCACCTCCCTCCGATTGCTTGAGAGGCTGGGGTTACTCTGTCCAAGCCCTGGGGCCTGGGCCCTCTTTCCTACTGTTGCTCACTTGTAACTTTCTCCTGGGAACCTCTGAGAACCGTACAAGGTAGATCTTCATGAACCAGATGCCCTCAAATGCACTTGTGTTTCCAGAAACAGGAGATGCTGCCTGCAGCCAATTCTACTTTGAATCAGATTTAATTCAACACACTTTTACTGTCACTCACAGTGTTCTAGAGCAGGGGACGGCAAACTTTCTCTAAGGGGCCAGATAGTAAATATTTTGGCTTTCAGGGCCATACAGTGTCTGTTGCAACAACTCAAGCCTGCCATGATAGCACAAAAGCAGCCATAGACTGGATGTCAGCGATATGTGTGACTGTGTACCGATAAAACTTTATTTACAAAAGCAGTTGAAGGGCTGTATTTAGCCCTCAGGCTATAGTTTGCCACATCAGATCTAGGGCCTCAGCTGGGTACAGGAAAGGCAGTGTTGAGCCAAACAATTATTTTCTCTGTCCTCCCGGAGGTCCAGCTGAATTCGTTTTTTCACTAGGGCTGAACAGTTTCTGGTTCCTGGGTAACTTGTTCTCTGTCTTTCCCTGGGGTGCAAGCTGTGTTACTTGGAAGAATAAAGACTATATGCCACAGTGTCTGCAGCATCGTGAAACCAGAGGTCCCCTCATTTCCCCATAGGTTTTAGAATCAATGTACTGAAAGGAAATTATGTGAAGTAAGAACAGCTCCTTCTGTGACTCTAAAGATGGTGTCAAGGTCATTCCGTTTCTTCGATCCCTCACCCTCTATATTTGGGGCCTTCTCTCCCATCTTGGCTCGAGGCTGACAAATATGTAGGTTGAAAATACTTTTTTTAACCATAAAATGAGAAATCCATCATTTTCCTGAAAACCACTCATGTGGCCAGTTTTAGACATTGCTAGCACTCGGTATAGTATTCCCTAATGAAAGTGGGAAGACGGTTTGAAATTTCACCCTCCCTGTGTGCCTGTCATTAACAGAATGAGCAAATGTTCTTTCCTATCAGCCTAACAGATGCAAAAGCGCTGTTTGGGAGTCCGAGAGACTGCAGGCTAGTTCTTTGTTTTACTCCAATTTGCCTACTTATTTATTAAATTGTGGTAAAACTGACATAACTTCAAATTCACCGCCTTAGCCATTTTCAAGTACACAGTTCAGGGGCATTAAGTGCATTCACACTGCTATGCAGCCATCCTCACCATCCGCCTCCAGAACTCTTTTCATCTTGCAAAGCTGGAACTCCATCCCCATTAAACCCTCATTCCCCATCCCCCTCCCCTGCCCCTGGCAACCATCCCTCTCCTTTCCGGTGGTGACTCCTCTAGGGACTTCATATAAATGGAATCATGCGGTATCTGTCCTTTTGTGACCAGCTTGTTTCACTTAACACAATGCCCTCCAGGCTCATCCATGCTGTGGCATGTGTCAGAATGTCCTCCCTTTTTAAGGCTGGATAACATTCCATCGTATATATGCGTATGCACTGTGCACACTGGATCCACGTTGTGCAGATGCATGTATGCCATGTTTGGTTACCCATGCTTCCCTTGGTGAAATTTATTATACATTTACATTCACGAAAAGAATTTCATTAAAAGTAGCAAAGTTTTACGATTGAAGCCGCTATTCCCAGTTGTTTCTTTTTAAAAATCGTTCTGTTTCTATTGAGGTGAAATTTACATAGCATAAAATTAGCCATTGAAAGTGTATGATTCAGTGGCATTTAGTGCCTTCATGATGTTGTGCAACCATCACTTTTTCTAGTTCCAGAATATTTCCATCACCCCAAAATGAGACTCCATCCCACTTCCCCTCCGCCACCCCCGACAACCACTAATCCACTTTCTGTCTCTGTGGATTTGCCTGTTCTGGACATTTCATGTATGTGAAATCATACAACACGTGGCATTTCGAGGCTGGCTTCTCTCTCTCAGTGTGATGTTTCTGAGGTTCATCCACACTGAGAGTGTCAGGGCTTCGTTCCTTTTTATGTCTGAATAATATCCCGTTGCCTGGATGGACCGCATTTTATTGGTTTATTTATTCATTCTTGGATGGACACGTGGATTCATGCTACTTTGTGGCTATTATTAATAGTGCTTTAATGAACATCCTAATTGTTTCTTAAACAAGCAACAACAGCAACAACAATAATAAAAATAATTGCCCCAACTTTGCTTCCAGGCAAAAATCCCCTCCCACTCAAAAAGTCACCCCTGAGATGCACACTTACACTTGAGAAAGGTACAAGGTCACCTGCACTGAGGCTCTCCACGTGCACTTTCATTGGGAACTGAATCTCCCTGTGCAGAAGTCAGCTTCTGACATCGGGACTGTCCCGAAACACTGCGGTCCCCCCCACCTCTGGTCCCACCTCCTAGAGACCAGCAGAATTAAGCAGACCAAGTGGGCTTGCTCGTTTGGAGTTCCACTGTCTCTCTCTTAATAATGACCACCATTCCTTCATTGAGCACCTACTGTGTGCCAGGCATAGGGCAAGCCCCGTCCATCAGACAGCAGCTGCCAAGATAGCTGCTAATGACCCCTTTTTACAGTAGAGGAAACGGGGGGCCCGGGAGTCACAGGTTGAATGTGGTGAACTCAGAAGCTCAGCTCAGACCTATTTGGTGCCTTTTGTTGCCAGGGCTGCCTCTCCAAGTCACCAGGAGCCCAGATCCTGGTGGCAGGGCAAAGCCGGGCTCCTGCGGTGAATGGCACAGATGCAGGCAGAAGGTTGGTGGGAACCAGCCGTGCTTGGTGGAACAGCCGCCAACTTTTGAGATGAGAAACCCTTCCTTCAACAAACCTCTGTGTGACTCAAAATGAGCCGACGAGCCCCCGGCAAGCTGGCCTAAGTCACCCCAGGCCGTGTGGAGGAAATGAGACATCAGGATGTGTTTGAGGTTTGGGGTTCAACGGAAACACACCGGGAATGTGGAGAATTCTACTCCAAAGAGCTGGGATCGGCGCCTTTGGGCATATTTGAAAGCCAAGTGAAGAATGGGGCTGGCTGGATTCCTAATTCCTGGTTTTCCTCTTTGCTGTGAAACATCAGAGAACCCCTGAGGCAGCAGACAGTAGAGGGGTTGGCCTAGGAGTGTGTCTTTTGGTCTTGGGACTGTCCCCAAAAGGCCAACTCACGGTCAAGGTTGAAATCAAGGGTGATCGAGGCTGAGAGCAAGCAGGATGCCCTGGAGAAGGCAGGTCGTCTGCCTCTCGAACGGTGTCTGGACTTTGGCGGGGGCAGAACTATTTCCTGAATGACTGTGACAATTTAGAGCCGCATGTCTCAAAGTGTAGCAGATCCGGTCCCTGGGGCGCTGCACACAGGTCAGCTTCTGGGTCCTGCCCTAGGCTTCCCAGATGAGATTCTACCTCCCCTGGAGGACTGAGCGCCCATGGTGTGTGTGTGTCAGAGGGAACTCGAGTCTCTGACTTACTTTTCTGACCAAGCCAGGGGAAGCACTGGCTCACAGAGATCGGGCGGTTGCCTAGGGCCATGGCCAGGAGGCAAGCATCAGAGCTGGGGTGACCTGGGCCTCCAAACTCGAAGTCCTGTCTACACTGCTCTCTGCATACAACTCCCCATCATCCTGGTCTCTCTTGGAGTTGATCAGAAATCTGGTTATCCCAGAAGGCCTGAATGTGGGGTTTGGTTGCATATGCTGACCCAGGAACAGAGCCACTCTGCCAGCTCCTGGTACATACCCCTTCTCAAGCGGGCCCCCCACTCCTGTGGCACCCCTCGCTGCTGGCTGCTCAGGCCCTATCTGATGGGGCTGCCAGTACCTAGCTCCTGCCCCAGTGAGGTCAGTCCTGCATGGTGGGCAGCGGGGGTTTTGCTGGGGGAGTTAGGGCAGCTTCCCAGAGGAGGTGACACTTGAGGTAAGTCTTGAAGGATGGACTTGGATTTCCCGTGGATACACAGGAAGGGCTTTTGGGCATAAGGAACAGCCTTTGCAAGGATGTGGGGTTGGGGAGGCACAAGGGTGAGTTGGAGCGGGAGCAGGGGAAGTGGAGGAACTGGGAGATTGGGATGAAAGGCAGAAGTGCGGGGAAGAGGCTCAGAGGAGGGAGATGGCTATCTGTGAAGGGCCAGGATGCCGAGGAAAGGAGTTTCCAGCATGTTCTAAACAAGCGAGGGAAGGCCATGTCTGGACGGCTGGGGCAAGCTCTCAGAAGCAGACCCCTAGTGGACCTCCTTAGAGCCATGAGGAGCTTCCCTTGGGGGCTCGAGAGTCACCCACGTGGGTCAGGGCAGGCTCCCACTCTGGAGGCCACGACCCCGTGGGAACAATGGGAAATCCCCAAGGGACACCTGGAGACCTCACAGACACCCCCAATCTGCAGGGGCATCCCAGGTGCATTCAAGCCCATTTTCCCCCCACCCTTGGGGTCAGGCCCCTGAGCAGATCTCCCACCTCCAGGATTTGTTGTTTCCAGCTTGGAGCAGAGCCTTCTTTCCTATTCGTACTTAATTTCCACGTCTTTCTGAGCTTGCCAAATTTCTCTCCATTTGGGGTTTCTCATTTCATTCCATTTTGGTAGGAGTGTGTCCTCGGTATTGTCTCAAGCCTCTTCAGTTTGTTGAGGCTGGTGGTGGCCCATCCTGGGGAATGTTCCCCATGTACTCTGCCGCTGTTCGGTGGAATGCCCTAGATGTGACTGTTCAGTTTAGTTGGTTTGCAGACTCCTTGTATTTTAAAAAAAAGGAGGGGGGAGCAGAAATAAAAAGGCTTGTCAATAGAATGTCCTGGTCACGTTGCTCTTGGTTAAAACGAGCAGGTCCTGGCAAGCAGGTGGAACTCAGCTGGCCTGCCCTGCTCCCATGGCTCAGAGGGGACAAGGGACCCTGGAGGCCTGGTTGGCCTGTCCCACTGAGTGGCCTCTGCTGCTTTGGAGCCAGGGCGGATGGCATCGGCCCAGCTTAGGGTGGAGGGCCTCCCAGTCTGGTCTCCAGGCCCATGTGTCCCCTCCCGAGAAGGCTGTCCCAGGCCAGGGCTGGCTGCACACAGAGCACCCTGTAGTCTGAGTGGGTGGGCGGGCGTGCCGGGTGTGAGCGGCACCTCGACCGCAGGCCTGTCCAGCTCCCAGTGACGCTCTGCCTTTCTGCACAGCCCGGGCTGCTGCAAAACCCTGATTTCCGGGCGGCCTCGAAGCCGGGCCGCTGGCAAGTCTCCCCTCCCCTCTGTTGGTTGCCCCCATTTCACAGAGGAGGAAACCGAGGCCCAGAGTGTGACTGGTTGGTGCTGACGGTGGTGAGCTGGTGTAGAAGTGAGATCCGAACACTGAGATATTTGCAGATACTTGGCCTGGATGAGCTGCTCAGAAAAGAAAAATGCTTCTGAGTTTCTGAGAGGCATAAAGTTTTTTTGTTTTTGTTTTTGTTTTTGTTTTTTAAAGCCAAGGGATCCAGCCATTCGGCTTCTGGGTAGATCCCCAGAACTGTAATCAGGGTCTCAAAGACATGTTTGTATTCCTGTATTCATGGAGGCCTTACCTACCACAGCCAAAAGTGGAAGCAACCCGACTGCCAATCAGCAGATGAATAGAGAAACAATCATGGTCCATCAATGTGATGGAATATTACTCAGCCCTAAAAAGGAAGGAAATTCTGACGCAGGTGACCACGTGGATGACCCTGGAGGACACGATGCTGAGTGAAATAAGCCAGTCACCAAAGGACAAATACTGTGTGACTCCACTTACGTGAGATCCCTGAAGTTGTCAGATCCACAGAGACAGAAAGTAGCATGCTGGGTGCCAGGGCCTGGGGGAGGGGCATGGGGGGTTAGTGTTTCATGGGGACCGAGTTTCAGTTTGAGAAGATAAACAAGTTCCGGAGATGGACGGTGGTGATGACCACACAGCAGTGTGAATGTACTTAATGCCACAGAGCTGTATGCACACTTCATCATGGTTAGAATGGTTAATTTTATGTTATGTGTATTTGACTGCAATGAAAAAAGAAAGAAAGGACACAAGAAGTGGAAGGAAAGAGACTAGGGTGATGGGGGAGACAGGCTAGACAAAGGGCCCAGGCCGGGAGCCGTGTCTTGGCAGGGTCCCTGTCCTCATCCTCCCCGGACTGTGTCCCCTCTAGAACCGTGAGGTTGCCTCCCTTGGTTGGTCCCAGCCTGGGCCTGGCCTCTGGCCCCAGGGAGCCCCCAGGAAGAACCAGCCAGGGACCAGCCCCACCTTCAGGAATCTGGGGTGAAAAATGCTTACAGAACCAAGAGAAGGGCAGAGAAGGGTGTGAGGGCTCAGAGGGGAGAGGGGGACCTCCAGGCGTGGGTCATGGCAGGGGAACCATGTTATAGGGCTGGAGGAACAGGGTACAAAGCTGATGGTCACCCCTGCTTTAATCCTTCTGTGTCTCCCCACTGCCCTTCAGTCCTGCAGCCCCAGCTCACCGCTGCTTCCTCCCATGCCTTCCAGCCAGATCCGCCTGCCTTCTTCCTTCTGGAAGCCCCACATGTCGGCATCTCCCCTCACCTCACCCCCTCCAAGGTGGGTCAATCCATGAGCCCCAACCTTGGAGGAGGATAGGTGGGGGTCCTGTGAGGCTGGGAGAATCAGCTGTGCCCTCCCAGAAGGCCCAGCTGCAGCTTTGGGATTTGGGGAGGAGAGAGGCAGTGGGGAGGCATCCAGGACAGGATGGTTGCTGGGTCTCAGCCTTGGGGAGTCTGGGTGAGGATTTGGGAGCAGAACTCTAAGGAATTCTGACATTTCCTGCTGTGTGACCTTGGGCAGGTTCCTCCCCTCTTTGCTTACCTTCCTGGCACATGGAAGATTTCATCTGTCCCCAACCCCCAGTTCCACATGCTTGGGTAACGTTTGCCCCAACGTGCAGCCTGGCCCGGAGGAGCCCAAACATTTGAAAGAAGTCGCTGAGTATGTGCCCAGCAGGAGGAGAGCACTGAGTCCTCCAACCCAGGGGGTGAGTGAGGTCAGCTAGAGGGTCAGGACCCTGAAGGACAAGGAGCAGCTGGTCAGCTGCCTGAACAACAAGTGCAAAGGCCCTGAGGCAGCCTGGAGGGCATGTTTGTTTATTCCTAGAGCCACAAATGGCCATAAATGTAACTGTGCCCCACTGTCCCTCTCTCCCCCCCCAAAAAAAAGAAGAAGAAGAATTAAAATTGGTGGAGGATAGGGCACTGAGATTTGCCTCGTTGCTCTGCCTCCCTCATGAACGGGAGTGAACCTGGCCTTCTGGGCGTGCACAGCTAAGGGAAAACCCCTACCTTCAAAGTGGGAGTCCCAGCACCAGTGTATGACTCTGGGAAACACCTCTGGGCCTCAGTTTCCTCTTCTACAGGATGGAGAGATGATGCCTCTGAGAGGCTTTCCCCAGGCACAGCGTGGGAAACAGAGGTGCGGGGAATTGAGATTCCAGCGCCAGCTTCTTTTACCCTCTGTCTGGTGAGGGCCAGCAGGGCCCCAGCCCCTTATCTGGTAGCCTCCTGCCCTCCTCTGAAGATCTGGTTTCTGGCTTTGAGACCACAGAGATTCCCCCAGTATAGCTTGGTTTGGCTGCTACCAGTGGCTATGGGAATAATGCAGAAAACGGCACTTCAGGGGGACAGCAGGTGCAAAGGCCCTGAGGCAGGACTGAAAGGTAGCATGTTTGGTGGACACTAAGGAGGCCAGTGTGGCTGAATGAGCACATAGGCATGAAGGAGAGGTGCAGGAGTAGGTGGGGCCTCATAGACCACAATGAAGTATTTGGATTTATTCTAGAATGATTAGCAACCTGCTAGAGGACACCATTTGATTTTACTGGGTAGACGAAATTGTCCACAATATGTGCACCATGCAGAGGTCCAATGCCCTAGTTATTTTCAGAAGGGGAAACTGAGGGTCAGAGAGACCCAGTCACTTTCTACTGCAGAGACATCCTGGTGGAGAAAATTTTCATTTCAGGCAGACCCAGGTTCAAAGCTCAACTCCAGGGGGGAGGGTATAGCTCAGTGGTAGAGTGCATGCTTAGCATACATGAGATCCTGGGTTCAGTCCCCAGTAACTCCATTTTAAAAAATTAATAAAATTCAAAATAAGTAAGTTAAATTATTTTTAAAAAAAACCCCAAAGCTCAGCTCCATTATGTGGACAGTGGCCTTGCCTCCCTCAGCCTCCATTTGCCCACCTGTGAAATGGACAGAAATGCCTAGAAAAATATCCATCACAGGATCTGACTCACAGAAATCTCACTCTCTGCCTCCTGATTATGGAGATTCCCATCTTTTTTTTTTTTTAATCATGGTAAGATGTACAAAACATAAAATTTACCATTTTAACCATTTTCAAGTATTCAATTTGGTGCTGTTAATTATATTCATACTGTTATGCAACCACATCCACGATCTCTTTCCAAAATTTTTTCATCCCTGCAAACAGAACCCCTGTCCCCATTAAACCCTAACTCCCCGGTCCTCCTCCCCCAGCCCTTGGCACCCACCCTTCTACTTCCTGTCTTTATGCATTTACCTGCTCGAGGACCTCACATAAGTGGAATCACACAGTATGTGATCTTTTGTGCCTGGCGTCTTTTACTCAGGGTAATGTTTTCGAGGTTCATCCACATTGTGGCTGTGTCAGTGCTTCATGGCTCTATATCAAGTGATATTCCATTACACAGACAGGACACTGTTTATCCACTCACCTGTTGATGGCTATGCTGTTTCCATCTCCTGGTGGTTGTGGATCCCACTGCTGTGAGCACCAGTGTACCAGCATCTGTCTGAGTCCTTGCCTTTTAATTCTTTGGGGTCTACACCTGGGAGTGGGATGGCTGAGTCACATGACAACTAGATGTTTAGCTTTTTTTTTTGGAGAACTGCTCTTCCCCCAGACCTCATTTTGCTTCTTACTACAACATCTCAGGCAACTCCATTCACCCAGACAGGCTCCCCCTACGCCCCCCAACACCCGTGTTTCCTGACCCAGTTCCTCCCCGCCCAAGATTTTCCTAGAAAATGAGCATTCCACGTTATTCAGATGGAAGCCTGGAAGGGATTCACTGGGGCTTCCAGGAATCCCCAGACTGGGTGCGTGGAAGAAAACAGGTGACTTAATGCATTTTAGCTTGTAGATGTTTCCAGGCGTGGGTAAGAGCTGTGATGTCAAGATCAGGTCAGCCTGGGTTCGAGCCCTGCCTACTACTTACACATGCACCGGGCAAGGGGCCAGCCTTCCCCTCTCTGCGCCCACTTTCCACATTTGGAAAACGGGGCCGGCTATCCCCTCCCACCAACACACACCCCAGCTTGGTGGGAAGGTTGAAAGAGAATTTGTGTTATGTACCGAGAACGAAAGCTCCTGCCCCAGCCTGGGGATCAGCTCAAGTTTGCACTGGGTTAGTCATTCAACAAACATTTGTTGATACCGGCTCTGGGTGAGGAGGCGAGGCTGAGTCACTTCTGACTCACTTCTGCTTACCCAGGACTTAGCTCAAGGCTGAGGCATCAGGAGCATCTGCTGAAATGAATGAATCGGGGAAGGAGAGAGCTTGAGAGAGAGAGAAAGAGAGAGAATGAGACAGAGGTGGAGAGAGGGGAAGGGAGAGAGGCTGAGAGAGAGAAAGATTATCTGTCATCTATCCATCAGACGTATCACCTGTCTATCCATCCATCCATCCATCCATCCATCCATCCATCCATCTGTTTAGATAGAGACACAGAGAGAGACAGTGGGGGTTGCAAGACTTGAAATCCAGGCACACCAACTTCACAGGGGAGACTCAGCACGTAGGCCATACCCCAGTGCTGGGCACTTAATCTCCGTCCTGTCATTCCATCCCCGCAGCAGTATCCTCACTCCCCCGATGAGGACGCAGACCCGCACAGCGGCCCTGAGGGCTTCCCTGGGGAAGAATGGTTCTGCCCAAGCGCTTGTGCCCACGGTGGGTGATTCTGTGCCCTCCCCTTCCAGGGGATGCTTGGAGACATTTTGGTTGTCAACGGCCTCAGGACTGCAGGGCTGGGGGTGCCACTGGCATCTACTGAGTTGAGACCAGGAATGCTGCTGAACGTCCTGTAACTCGCAGGACAGTCACCCAATTTAAAGAATGCTCTGGCCTCAAATATCAGAGAAACCCTATGTGAATTATTTGGAAAAAACTTTGATTTAGGTTCCCAGCTCACACAATACACCAGAATAAAATCCCAGTGGGTTAGATGGTACAAACCAGGCTGATCCTCCCACATCTGTGAGTTACCTCTTCTTTCCCTCACTCTCGGTTTCTGTATTTCAATGTGCAGCATCTAGGACCTCAGTAGGTCAGATAATTACAGATGCAAAGTCTCTTAGGTGTCCATGGATCCCCCCAACCCAGTGGTTCTCAATCTGGGGGTGATCCTTCCCCCAGGGGACACTGGGCAATGTCAGGAGGCAGTTTTGCTTGTCACACATCAGCTCAACATGGGTCCAGGCCACCAGAGCCGCCCTGTGTCGGTGATTTGGTGAGCCATCTCTAGCCTAGTGCCTTGGAACTCACCCAGGGTGTGGCCAAGCCTGGGTGCTAGCTCAGCTTTGCTGATGGGGCAAGGTGCTGAGTCAGGCATGTGCTGGGACTCACCTGACCCTCTGAAGGCTCTTCCTACTCCCACTTCACACCACCACATTATGCAGGATGCCTGGGGCTCCCTGACGTGCAGGAAACTCCTGGTAGAAAAACAGCTCCTGTATCTTTTCCCCCATCACTGGAGTCACTCTTGGGAGAGCATTTTGGCAATGCTCAAAGCCCTCTGAAACCATCATCCTTTCCAACCCTGGGGGACAATCTGAAATACAGCCCCGTGTGTACATATGTATGCCTAGAGCATATTTGCATAAACAACTTGTGGCATGGCTAAATGGAATATTATGCAGCCATTTAAAATGATAAAAAAACATCACAGAGGAAAAAACATGGGAAAATGGTTATAACTTTGGCTGGAAAAAAAAGAAGATATATGGATAAACAGCCATGTGAAAGCCATTCAAAAGCTGACCAGCCATCCCTCCCTCCAGAAAACAGTGATTGGAACTGGGTTGCAGAATGCAGGGGTTTTTTGGTGGTGGTGGTGGTGGGGGGTTTGATTTGATATTCAACATTTTCTTAAGTGGACACCAGGAAGGGAAAGTGCTGTGTGTCTGCTCACAGGGATGGAGACAGGGCCAAGCAGTGAGGTTTTAGTCACACTTTTCTCTGCGTGGCATCCTGCCATCTTGCTTCTTGGGACGGACCCCCAACCCTCATTCCTTGCTGATAAAAGTGATCGACGCTTATGATCATTTAGGAACCTGAGCAGGTGTTTAAGCTGTGGCACTAATGACACTGGGACAGAATGGTTCTCTGTGGAGGGGGGGGCTGCCCTGTGCCTTCTGCGATGTTTCAGCAGCATCCCTGGCTCCTGCCCACTAGATGCCAGCAGCACCCCTCCCCCAAATTGTGACAACCCAAAGTATCTTGACACTGGGTTGCGCCTGGTTGAGAACCACCCATCCAGAAGGTATGTGATGGAAGCTGACGCTGGGGTTTCAGAAAGGGGCAGAGAAAACAGCGAGGAGTATTTGGGATTAATCAGAGCCTGCCTGCTCTTTGCCAGCCCGCGTCTCTTGCCGAAACGTACAGCTGCGTAGGAGCCTGACACTTTCTACTGTACCAGTTGGCGGCACTCAGGAAGCAGAAACTCGACAGCTCCAGTCCCCTTACAACTGGCCTCTCGTTGGACTCAGATGCCTCAGGGAGGTGTTTTTGAGCAAGAAAAATGGCTTTACCAGTTAGGTTTCAAAATGCAACAAGCAAGACAGGACGACCTTGCAAAAACGTATTTAAAATCTCTTGGGAGTGTTTTCTTCTACCCTGAGTGCCGCTGAAACCAGCTCTGAGCAGAGAGAGGGTGTTTCCACAGATTGAGGGGGTCAGTGCTCCGCTCTGGAAGTTTTTTGGGTTTCTGTTTTTCGCAAAAGCTGCAGAGAGAGGGAACAGAGGCTCACATACATGCACACGCACACGCCCTGCATCATCAGCGGAAGTGGGCCCGGGCTATTTACTTGAGAAAGATGAATCAGGTTGTCATCTCCCATTTCTGCTTTTTGTGGATTACCAAACGCTCTCAGCTGTTTCCAGGGCTGCCATCGCTGGGGAGGAAGGATGGAGGGAGGGAGGGAGGGAGGAAATCCCAGGCGCTGTTGCAACAGGGCAAGAGTGTTTTAAAACAGGCGCTGCTTACAAGCTATTTTCACTTTCTGGAAACAACTTGTGCAATTGTTGGTTGCCATGGTTACCCACCCAAGGCCCTGAGAAGGGGGAAGATGAGGGGGAACATGCCAGGGAGAGGCATCACTTCGCCTGAGACATGCGGAGTGCTGTGGGGAGTCTTGCCTCGCACACAAGGAAGTTTCTGGAGTGGCCACTTCCAACCACCTAGGTGGGGGCTCTGATGTGATTCCTTCACCCAAGAGCACCTGCAGGGGAGGGAGGGTCTTATAATCCTCCGATGCCAGCAGCAGGTGGTTTGCTGCAGAAGGCCCTAGATCCCCTCTAGTGGGGTTCGGGGACCCTCGGGAGGCAGACGGACCAGGCTAGCTAGCACCCAACAGCACCACTCCATGGCTACCTCTCTGGGCCTCAGTTTCCTCATCTGGAACAGAGGACTCACCATCCATGACCCTTAAACATGGATTTCCTTTTTTTCTAATAGGATGGAAACTTATCTTAAAAAAAAAAAAAACTACTCAAAGGCAAGACGATTGAAAGGCAAAGCAGGTCAGAAACTCAGCATTTTGCCCCTTCCAAACAACAACAACAACAACAACAAAAGTCTGCACACTGCAGAAGTTTGGCTAAAACCTCAGAAGCTTCCAGAAGGAGGTAAGGCTTTTTTCAGTCCAGAGGCCACGTCAGTGGGACCAGCATTTTCTCCAGCTCTGGGGAAAAGGAGGCAATTTATGGCTCAGGGAACAACCTTAAAATAACTCTCCCTAAGTCCTAAAATGCAGTGTTTAAATTTATAGAAAAACCCACAGGTTCCTGGCAGCTGGGGGCTGCAGCTGGCAACCCCAGGTGCTGGTGGGGGCAAGACCCACTTTGCCCTGCCTCTGCCAGGCTGCCCTCCATCAAAGCTGTCTCTTCCCCCCAGGCCCTCCCAAAGTGCCCCAAGCCCGCAGCTTCTAAGCAGTCAGACCAGTACTGTGATTTTTTTCAAAAGATGTGAAACTTTTTTTTTTGAATTAAAAAAACAGCAAAATCTTATAAAAATGAACCAGGCACCCAAAATGCCCAACTGTCTGCCCCTTATTTACAGTAATACAATATGTCACAGCCCCTATGTACAATATTATAAAAAATGTTGCACAGTACAAATTAAGCCTGCATTTTTCACAAGGCATCAAGCCTTGATCCTCTAGTGTAGACCCAGTGGGGGGAAAGACGACACTTAATTATTGCACCATTTTGAAAACAAAATTCGTCAAGGAGGATCGTGGTCTTCTCCCACCGGGCCTTCAGTCTCTGATGGGGGCCGGGCAGCGGGGGCGTCGACGAGGGGGCCCCCTCGGTGGCCACGCTGTGCCCGGCCCGGTCCTCTGGGCCCAATAAATACCAGTCACAGTTTGGAAGGGAGCCGTGCCCGGCGCGTGGGACCCGCCACGGCCGCGCGCGGTTGGGCGGGAAGGGGGGCGCTTAGGCTACATGTGCCGCTTCATGTGCAGCGCCAGGTGGTCGGAGCGTGAGAAGGCACGGTCGCACAGGTGGCACTGGAACGGCCGGTGACCCGTGTGCTTGCGGTAGTGGCGCGTGAGTTCGTCGGATCGCGCAAACTTCCAGCCGCAGCCATCCCAGTTGCAGTGGTAGGGCTTCTCGCCTGCAGGGAGAGGGCGAGAGAGGGCCTCAGTTTCCCTCCCGCCTGTGGCTCTGGTACACACTCCCACCCTGATTAGTGGCTTCTCGGGGGCGCACAACCTATCCCTAACCAGCTCTCTGAAGCGTTCCCCGCTATTCTCTGAACCCCAGGAATCTTAGGCACGAATCCCCCACCCCTGGGTCTCCTGATCCCCTAGGGGATCCGAAGCGCGCACTGGTGGCTCCCCAGTGTGTTTTGAGCCACGACGCCAGAGGGGTCCTAAGCGTGGATCTTCTCCCCAGCGGTCTGGGACATAGCATCCCTCTAGGTTTCCTAAACGCACACCCCTACCCGAAGTCCTGAGCCGCGCTCCCAGGAGGGTCTTAAGCACGCGCCTCCTCCCTGGGCTCCCGAGCCACGCCCCCAGGGGGCTTTCTAAGACCGCGGCCCCTCCGCAACTCTTGGGCTACGCCCCTCTGGGGGCTTACTAAGCACGTCCTTCCTCCGGCGCCCCCCGCCGCCGCCCACCTGTATGCGTGCGCAGGTGCGCCTTGAGGTGCGAGCTCTTGGTGTAGGTCTTGCCGCAGCCAGCGTAGCTGCAGGTGTGCGTGGCGGTGCGCTTGCGCGGCCAGGAACGGCGGCCGCGCTTGGGCTTGGCTTCCAGCAGCTCCAGCGGAGACGCGGGCGGCGTGAGGAGACCTCGGGCGGCGGGCGGCGCTAAGCCCAGCGCTGCGGCGGCGGCGGCCGCGTCGTCGAAAAGACCGAAGGCGGCGGGCGCGGGCGGCGGGTAATGGAGGCCAGTCCCGGGCGCGCCGAAGCCGGGGCCGCCGAAGGGCGGCGGGAAAGGGGCGCGCGGGCCGGGCGCGGGCAGGCGTGCGGGGCCGTCCGGGCTGAGCGGCGGCGTGTCGGGCGGCGGCGGGGGGCGGCCCCCGGGGCCTCGCATGCACGCGGCTGCTGGGCCTGGGTTTCCCTCGCGCTTGAGGCCCCGCGGCCCGCGGACCAGGCCTGGCGCGCAGCCGTAGCCGCCGCCGCCGCCGCCATCCGCCTCAGGGGGCTCTGCCTTCACCAGGCGGCCCGGCGGCGCCAGCAGGAAGCGGCCGTGCAGCGCGGGTCCCGGCGGCACGTCCAGCTCCGGCCGCAGCAGCTCGGACACCAAGCCGCCCGCGGGGGCGCCGTAGGGCGGCGGTGCGCTGGGCTCGGGGTAGTAGAACGCAGGCGGCGGGGGCGGCGGCGGCGGCTCCGGGGCGGCCTCAGAGCCCAGGCCGTCCAGACCCATGGACAGGATGAAGTCCAGCACGCTGTTGAGGTCGTCGTCGGTGCCGCCTGCCTCGGGCTCTGCGCGCGGCCAGCGCTGCGGGTGACAGGGCGACAGGGCGCGGGCGTGAGCGCGCGGTGGGGCCGGGGATCGTCGCCCGCTGCCTGCGTTCTGCTACCCTGAGCCCGCTGTCCCTAACTTCTGCGTTCTACTACCCCGCAGCCCACGTTCTACGACCCTGACCAGCCGCCCCCGCCGCCCGCGGTCCCTGCCGCCCTCACCTCCTGCAGGCCGCGCTCCCGGCACGGGCTGGCGAAAGTGGAGAAGGACGGCAGGATGGGCTCGCTCAGCGCCATGGCTGGGACCCGGGGCCGACGCGGATTCGCGACACCGGTGAGCGGCTGCCCGGAGGCGGGCTGGTCGGGGCGCGGGCGGGCGGGCGGGGACGATTCTGCGGCCGCGGCCGGGCCCGCCCAAGCCTTATAGGCGCTGCGCGCGCGGGGGCCGGGCCAAGGCGGCGGCGGCGGAAACGCGTCCCGGATGGGGACGAGCTCCGGGCGCAGCCTAAATTTAGCCGCGGTATATAAGCCGGCGGGCGGCGGCGGCCGTGGCCACTGAGGCCGCCAGGGCTCTGCGCGGCCGGCCCGGCCCCTCTCGAGCCGCCAGGCCGCGTCCCCCAGCCTGGGCCCGCCTCCGCCCGTCTCCCGGGCGACGGCATCAACACGCGTTCCACAACAGCAGCGTGACGCTCAGGGATCCCCGGGGCGCCCCGTGGGCTCCCGCCTGCGCGAAGTCAGGGAGGACCTGGAGCGGGGGCGGCATCCGGGACTGTGAGAGGAACGCTGAACCCCAGGGCTTCTGGGGATCCCTGATGGAAGTGGAGATGGGCCCCGCAGCCTAAGCGGGGTCCCCAGAATCCTAGGTGGGTGGGGAAACTCGGTCCCACGAACACCGGGGTGGGGTTCCCCGGACTCGTGATGGATGGAGAGACTCGGCTCCATTTTCTGCGGACTCCCCCAAGCTTGATCCATTGTTATGCTCACCGCTCTGTCAAAAATCTTGCATGATGAGAAATGTTAAGTCTTTGAGCCACTCTCCCTCGAGGGAGCCTTTCAGAGCAGGGAAACTGAAGCTCAGGAGGCAGTGGGAGTGACTTGAGGTCCTGCAGCTGCCCCAGGCCTGGTGCTTTACTGACTCGTGTTAAGTGAAGAGACAACACAGCGATGACAATTTAACAACACAGACCCAGCTCCGGGGTCGGGGGGTGGCTACAGAGAACAAGCCAATCCTGTGAGCATCTTAAACACCACGGGGCCTGCCAGCAAGGGACTGTCACTCTTGTTACTGTGTGCTGGCCCTGTGTGGGCACTGGGAACACATTTGCTAACCGGCAGACAAATCCTTCTGCCCTTGGGGCTTTCACTGTAGTGAGGGGTGGGGAGATGTAAAGTAAGGATATTGGGAAAGGGGCCTTTTGGTAGAATAAAGCAGGGAAGGGTGAGAGGTAGTGAGTGTGTGTGAGAGGGGAGAGAAAGGATGGTGGAATTTTGAATCTCACCCAGGAGGAGATGTGTGAGTCAAGATGTGGGGAAAGGGGGAGCCAAGTGGGTGTCAGAGGGAGAGCATCTCATAGCGTAACCTGGAACCAGCACCCAGCCTTGGTCTCTTGATTCCAGAAGGTGTCCATGGTCAGCCACAGTCCCGTGGCCAGTGTTGAGGGGTGCAGGCAGCTCCTGACCTGGAAACCTTCCCTGGGGCCAGCAGGGTTTTGCCAGTGACAATAGCTGGATCCCCACAGTGCAGTAGCACTGCAGAGGCAGGTGGGCTTGGCACCACACAGGCACCCAGAGACCCCTTTGGGAGTCTACAGTCCTGGACTCTCCCAGCTGGAAGGACACCACTTCACCGTGAGTCATCCGACTGTGGATTTGGCAAACATTTGTTGATAAGCCCTATTTACCAGGTGTGAGGGACCCAGAGGTACTTCATTCAGTCCCAGGCACATTTGCTAGTGGGTGGAGGGGTGCGGGGATCCCCTCTGCAGCTTTCCCTGGGCTGCTGGAGACATCAAGTTCAGCTCCAACGTGCTTCCTGTGGCTGCCACTGTGATGGTTGAGACCTCAAGCTGTGGGACCTTGAGCAAGTGGCTGTGCCTCTCTGGGCTTGCTTCCTTGTCCATGAAATGCAGATTATAAGAGTACTTAACCCCAAACGGATATTGTGAGGGTCACACGGGCTCTTTCTCTTTTGTGGAAGTGCTGCTGACATCCTGTGAGCTCACTCCAGGTGCGGGTGAGATGATGAGCCTCCTGTGTGCTTTGCTCATTGCCTTTCTTTGGGTCCTCAGTTTCCCCGAATGATAATGAGGGAAGTTGAAGGCAATCAAATTTATTTCCCAAGATGGGAATGACTCTTAGGCAGTTGTAGACCTCTGCTCAGATGGTGCCAGGGGCCTCCCCTCAGCCTGGGGCAGCTCCTGCAGCTCTCTCCAGCCCATCTCCGTCCCTTCCTCCTCTCTCCTTGCAGGTTCTGAACACACCACTCACATTCTACTCTCCAGGCTTTTGCAGTCCTGTCCTCTCGCTTTCCCCTTGTTCAGCTCTGGCTCGTCTCCCTGCACCTCTCCCCGCTTAATGACTGAAATTTTGTTTCTTTAGAGCAGTATTAGGTTTACAGATAAAAATAAGCAGAAGTACAGAGTTCACCTTTATCCCCCATCACACAGTTTCCCCTCTTATGAACATCTTGCATTAGCGTGATACATTTGTTATAACTGATGAGCCAATACTGATACAGTCTTCTTAACTGAAGCCCACAGTTTACTTTTGGGTTCACTCTTTGTGTTGTAGGTTCCGTGGGTTTCAACAAATGCATAGTGATATGTATCCACTGTCACAGTATCAGATGGAAGAGTGTCACTGCTCAAAAAATCCACTCCTCCCTCCCTGCTAAGTCCTGATTAGGTTCCACAGTTTTGCCTTTTCCAGAATGTCATATAGCTGGAAACACACAGGATGTAGCTTTATCCAACTGGCTTCTTTCACTTAGCAGTAGGCATTTAAGATGCCTCCCTGTCTTTTTGTGGCTTGATAGCTCATTTCTTTTTATCAGTGAATAGTATTTCATGGTATAGATAAACCACAGTTTATCCATTCACCTATTGAAGGACTTCTTGGTTGCTTCCAGCTTGGGGCAACATAGTTGCTCTTGAATCTGTATAGACTGTGGCTGCTCTAAAGATTCATGTGCAGGTTTTTGCCTGGACATGTTTTCAAATTAATTGGATAAATAAATAACTGGGGCCTCAGCTGATGGGCTGTAGGATAAGACTATGTTTAGCTTAGTAAGAGACTACCCTACTGTCTTCCAAAGTAGCTGGACCATTTGTATTCCCACCAGCAAGGAAAGAATGAGCATTCCTGTTGTTCCACATCCTCATCGGCATTTGATGGTGTTGGTTTTTTATATTTTAGTCATCCTAATAGGCATGTGGTGGTATCTCATTGTTTTAGTTTGCAATCCCCTGATGGCATCTGACGTTGTATCTTTCCACATGCTTATTTGCCATCTGTATGTTTTCTTTGGTAAGGGGTCTGTTCAGATCTTTGTTCCCATTTTAAACTGGGTCGTTTTTTTTCTTATTGGGTTTTAAGACTTCTTTGTATATATTGGACACTAATCCTTTATCTGGTAGGTGTTTTGCAAAGACTTTTTCCCCCAGTCTGTGGTGTGTCTTCTGATTCTCTTTATGGTGCCTTTTGCAGAGAAGTTTTTCATTTTAACAAAGCCTAGCTTACCAGAATTTTCCTTCATGGATTGTCCTTTGGGTCTTGTATCTAAAAAGTCAGTGCCAAACCCAAGGTCCTCTCGGTTTTCCCCTATGTTATCATCTACAAGATGTACAGTTTTGCATTTTATATTTAAACGAGTGATCCATTTTGTGTGAATTTGTTTTTGTTCAGTTAGTTTTTTGTTTTGTTTTTTGCATGTGGATACCCAGTGGTTCCGGCCCCATTTGTTGAAAAGGCTGTCCTCAGCTCATCTTACTGTGCATTTCAGTATAAATGTGGGGTTTCCAGGCTCCCCTCTCCCCTACCCATACTAGCCCCTCCCCAGGCCCTATAGTTCCTTCCTCCACTCTTTTTTTGGGTTCTACAGCACTTTTCACCATTGTTCATTATTTGTATCCACCATTTGCCTTTTTTCTGTCTCCCCAACAAACAGCGTGTGAATCACAGGGAGGGTGGGAGCCATGTCTATGCTGGATTCATTGTGTTTGTCAAGCCTGTGTCTTGCAGCTCCTCAGAGGGACTTCTGTGGGTGGCTCTCTGCTCCTGCAGGATGGTTGGCACTGTCTCCTCTTCACTCAGCCTCCTGTGGACCTTCCTTATCACCATGGGTGGTCGGTCATAAGTTGAATGTGTCCCCCGAAGAACTGTCCAAGTCCTAACTCCTGGTACCAATGAAGGTGACTTTAATTGGAAAGAGGGTCTTTGCTGATGTAATTAGGAGTCTCAAGATGAGATCATCCTGGGTTAGGATGGGCCCTAAATCCAATGAGGTATCCTGAGAAGAGAAAGGACACAGAGACACAAACACACAGAAGGCCACGTGAAGGTGGGGACAGAGATTGGAGTCATGTAACTACAAGCCAAAGAACACTGAGGATTGCCTGGGGCCACCAAAGACCAGGAGGGAGGCCTGGGATGGATTTTCCTTCAGTGCCTCATCAGAGGGAACCAACCCTGTTGCCACCTTGATTTCAGAGTTCTGGCCCCCAGACCTATAAGAGAACATGCTGTTGTTGTTTTAAGCCACTTTTATTGTGACAGCCCCAGGAAGCTCACACATCATGGGAACCAGCTGTTCTCCCCCCTGCCTTTTTTCCTCTTCAGTAGGGAGCCCCTCAAAGGCAGGGGCCTCCCTTGATTCATCTCTGTGTCCCCCAGGCCCAGCTGTGGACCTGGTGTTGAAACAAACATGATGTGAGGAGGCTGGCCACCCACTGAGGACCTCCTGAGGCAGCATGAGACACTTCAGCAGAACGCCCAGTAAACGGAACCGACAGCCAGAGCCACCCACAAGTGGAAAGAACGTGGATTTTAGTTGCTACTTCAGCTGTGTGACCTTGGGCATGTCATGTAACCTCTCTGAGCCTCAGTTTCACAGTGAGATATGAGATGGCCTTTGTAGATGCTCAAGAGTACTTACTGCCTGATTATGGACATGAATGGATGAGCCAGACAGGAGATCCTGGGCCGAGGGCGAGGCTTGGCACTGAGGGGTTCAGAGTGTAGCCCCTCTTGTCCTACCTCCTGGCTATCCAGGCTGCACCCACCTGTGTGGGTGTGTGTCCCCACGACATCTTAGGTGACGATGCTGTTGGAGAAAGAGTTCTGGACTTGAAGTCAGGTCCCAGGTCTTACAAGCTGGGTGACTTACTCTTGGCAAAGCCTTGCAGCCTCTGAGCAGCCCATCCCATCAGCTGCTAAGTTGGGGAGGAGACACATTTCCAAGGGTTACGTGATCAGTAAGTGAACTGGCGATGCTGAAGCATAAGGTGGGTACTGTGTAAATGAGCATCCTTCCCCCTGTCCTGGGTAAGTTCCTAAAGGGTAGGAGTGGCTCTGTGTCTGTGCCCCCACTGTCCCCCTGTCACAGTTGGGAACTTTATGCCTCTTGATGGTGATGCCCTTGTTTCATCTCTTTCCCAAGGCCTCCCATCCTCTCCTAACAAATGAACATTTAGTCGAAGCCAAGGAGGCAGATCATTTCCCTCTAATCCATCAGTAATGTTTGGAGCACTGTGCTGGCACTGATTCTGAGATTGCATCCAGGCTCAGTGCTGGAAAAGAGGGCTGTGATTGATTAGTGATGTCTGTCCATGATTGATTGGTGATGTCTGTCACTGATGGCAGGTTATAGGAGTAGTAAGTATGCGTCTTCCCACTTACCATCTCTTGCTAGGCTGTCCTTAAGGGCTGAGGAAATTTGCAAATCAGTTTTTAGTCTGAGCAACAAATAAATGCTGAGCTCACTATCCATGTCCTGCTGGACGTGGAGAGGAAGCTAAAAAAGTATATAGCCCTGTTTCTGCTCACAGAGAGCTTACAAATCTCCTTCAGCTGGGTCTTGGCCATTTCCAATATCCTTTACTCCTTTCTACTTTTATTCAAGAGTCTAGACCGCCTCTCTCTTAACAGTTGTTCCACCCCAAATAGCTATTGTGTGCACTTGGCCCAACTCCCAAGAGCAAGCACTCAGGAATTCTACAGAAAACACGTCATTTAAAATACAGCTGAGCCTCCAAGACAAATTGTGAATGCTTTAGAGGAATGACATGTCGCATGACAACAGCAACTGGACGATGACTCCCAGCTGGGGCAATTAGGGTGTTTCTGCTTAAGTTTGCACAAGTTTTGTTTTTTTCTTTTCAGCGTGTTGCCAAACTCAACTCTCCATGTTGCAGAGATGTTTGGCAGCCTGGTGTTTCTCGAGGATAGGAAGTGATGCAGGCAGGGATGCCCTGCATGTGGGCTTTTTTTTTGCAAATCACTACCGTGCCATCGCCATGCCACCACTATGCCACCACCATGCTTGGGGCCAAGGCCCGATGAGAAATGGCACTTGCCAGTTAGCCTCCTTGTCTCTGGGGCTTTCTCCTTGCTTATGAACAATTAAGTAGTGAGTACATAGGGGAAGGGGAAGGATTCCATGTGATTGATGACTGATGGATTCCTATGAGAACCCCTTTTCATCTCCTCACCAGCCAGGCTATGACTATCTTAGTCTCATTGAGGCAGGGTCAGGAGAAGTGGAGGAAGGAACATTTATTCAGCACTTACTGTATGCCAGGCCCTGCAATGGAGA
Source organism: Camelus ferus (assembly GCF_009834535.1). Taxonomy (NCBI): domain Eukaryota; kingdom Metazoa; phylum Chordata; class Mammalia; order Artiodactyla; family Camelidae; genus Camelus; species Camelus ferus. Next base: position 17,521,382 of record NC_045717.1, read on the forward strand.
ACTGCATGTGTTTTCTCCTTTAATCCTCACAGCATGTCTGTTCAACATGGTGAGTGATGAACAGAACAGGGGGCTCAGCTGGAAGCGCAGGTCAGATCCCAGCCCTAATGGCCTTCTCTTTTTAAATTTTAGTCCCTGTTTCATCAAAGGAGCATGAGAATGCCTTGTCACATGCTGATGAATATAAGAGACACCCTTTCTAAAGGACTTTTCCTAGAAGAGACCCTCTGTTCTTGGAAGCTGTTTTTATTTGCCTAAATCAAGGGCTGGCACACCCTGGCTTGTAGCTTAAAAAAAAAAGTATATATAAGAAAATGTCAATAGTATTACTCCTATATTTCATGTATTCTCCAATGTTGATTACATACATATACACACAGTGTGTATAATTTTTATCGAGGTGAAATTTATATAAAATTAACTGTTTTAAAGTGAAAAATTTAGAGGCATTTAGGACATTCACAATATTGTGCAACCATCACCTCTGTATAGTTTCAGACATTTCCATCACCCAAAAGGAAACCCCATCCTTCCTCCTTCAGCCCCTGGTGACCACTAGTCCACCTTCTAACTCTATGGATTTGCTTGTTTTGGACATTTCATATAAAGGGAATCACATACTCTGTGACCACAGCAGCTTTTGTTCAGCTAATAGCTAAGCATGGGTTTTACATTTATGAATGGCTGAAAAAAATCAAAAGAAGAACAACATTTTGCAATAGAGGACCGTTCTATGAAAATCAAATTTTACTGTCCATATAATATGTTTTACTGGTACACAGCCATGCCCATTGATGAGTGCATTGAGACTATGCCCAGAAAGAGTATGGCCACAGGCCCGAAGCTTAGAGAAGTTTCACAGGGAGAAACCAGAAGAGCCCAGACTCCAGAGTCTGAGCTGACTGCCCCCACCCCCACCCCCTGCCCAAACCATCGCTGCCTCTTATATGCATGTAACAGACATTTCTGGAATGCTTCTTATTGAGCAGGTGCTGGAGAGAGAGCCATCACCCAGAGTAAGCTGGTCCCTGCCCTTACTTAGCTCCCAGGTGTTAAATCAATAATTAGCCATATAGATATGGGGATGAATCTGAAGATAGCCTTTAGGTCAGTGGTTTGAACATTCAACATCAGGAGTGTCTCAACACCTGGACATGAAGGTACAGTTTATTAGTGATGACTGACTTGAAAGTGATTTTTTTTTTTGCTTTGATTTTTGTTAGCTGTTAGCCATAGCTTCTGGACTAGGGGTCGCTTTTTTGTTTTATTTTATTTTTAAAGATTTAGTTTTATTTAAAAATTTTATTTTGATATTTGATTTTATTTTAAAATGTTTTATTTACAGAAAATAAAATGTTTTATTTAGATATAAGTTTTTCAAATTCCATGTAGATTTAATTTTTTATTTAAAATTTTTATTTAGATTTAAAAATTTTTAATTTTATTTAGATTTAATTTTTATCTACCATTTTAAAGTTTTATTTAGATTTAAATTTTTAAAATTTTATTTAGATTTTTTAATTTTTTACATTTCATTTAGATTTTTTTAAAAATTGTAATTTTATTTAGATTTGCTGTGGAATCATTCATATAAGTAAATGAAATTTACCAAATGGTACAACCATCACCACCACCCAGTTTTAGAACTTTTCTGTCACCCCAAGGAGATTCCTCCTGCCCCCTTTTCAGTCCATCCCCACTCCCACCCCCAGCTCCGTGGCAACCACTGGTGTGCTTTCTGAGTCTATAGATTTGCCTTTTCTGGATATTTCATATAAATGCCATCATACAGTGTGATCCTTTCCATCTGGCTTCTTCCACTCAGCATAATTTGAGGCAGCATGCCTCATTCACTGGTTCCTTTTCATTGCTGAACAGCATTCTGTTTTATGTATGGACCACAGCCTGGTCATCCCTTCACCTGCCGACGGACACAGGCTACCTCGAAGAGCACAGTAATTTGTGTGTTGTCTGTGTTACTTCCTGGAACCCAGGAACAATCCCACACTCAGAACTTAGAAAAGGCCATAACATCCTTTCCCACCTCGCGTGCCCTGGCCTCCCCTCCCCTCATTGGCCTGGAACGCCAGCACTGTTGCCTGCAAAGTCACCCCTTTGGGCAACTGGTTAGACCTGCAGGCGTCTCTGACACACCTTGCCAGGAGGAGAAGGTGGGCATCCTGCCTCTCCAGACCCCCCCGTGTGTTTGGTGCTCATGTGCCCAGCATAACCATACATCTGACCTGGTAGGGAGAGCAGGGGAGATCAAGGAGCTGAGGCAACTGTGACCAAGTTTGAGCCCCACATTGGCACCTGGGGGACCCTCTTCCTTGCACAGTCCCCTGACCTGCCTTCTGATTTCAGGGAAGGTTTGATCCTTGCCTGTACAGCTAACAAGCCTGCACAGATCCTCCCCTCCTGGGGATCATGGCCTGTGTCACGCAGCTTCCTTTGGTTTCCCATCATCAGCCAGAGGAGCTGGCTTCGGCAGTGAGCTCATTTGAATCTCTCTCAGCTCCTTCCATGGTGAATGGCCTTGAGCACGTTGCTTCACTCTCTGACCTGTGATGCTGTAATCGGGGCAGAAGATAATAATGAGGTTATTATGTCATTATATCCTTATTACATATTATTAGTAATGACAGGAACTCAACAGGTTGGCCAGTGCTCTGTAAAGGATGAATTGCTTAAGGACCTTGATTAACATCATTGAAGTTGATTTGTAAAGTTCTACATCTTCTATATGGGGAAGAGGATGAGATATTTCTGGATGCCTGGAACAGTTTCTTGGGAAAACAGAGGAACATAGTATTTTTCGGATCCATTTTTTTTTTCACTTTCAATGCTTTTTTAACTGAGGTGAAATTCACAAAACAAAAAGTTAATCACTTCAGGTGTACTACTCAGTGGCATTAAGTACATTCACAACGTTGTACAAACATGCCCTCTGTCTAGTTCTAGAATAGTCCCATCACCCCAGAAGGAGATCCTGTCCCCATGAGCACTCCTCCCCAGCCCTAGGTAGCCTTGTAATCTGTTTTCTGTCTCTTAGGATTTGCCTGTTCTGGGTATTTCATATACCCAGTGGAATCATTCACCAAGTAGCCTTTTGTGTCTGGCTTCTTTCCCTCAGCATGATGTTTCAAGGTTCATCCACGTTGTAGTGTGTGTCAGAGCATCATCCCTTTTTGTGACTGAATAATATTCCATGGTATGGGTGGACCACATTTTGTTAATCTGTTCATCTGTTGATGGACATTTGGGCTATTTCCACCTTTTGGCAATTGTGAGCCATGCTGCTGTGAACATCCGTGTACAAGGATTTGTTTGAGTCCCTGTTTTCAGTTCTCTTGGGTCTGTACCTAGGAGTGGAATGGCTGGGCCATACGGTAACTCTGTGTTTAACTTTTTGGGAACCACCTAATCAGATCCATTTTTAAAAGGATCTTTTGGGCTGGAGACAGTGCTGGTCTTCTGACCATCCATCCCCTGCCCCCTGCCCCGGGGATATTTATTCTTCTGATGACATTTATTTGAGCCTTTAAATGCACAATCTCGTTTCCTCCCTCCAGGCCCCATGACGGCTCTGTCTCTACCACACACTTTCTTCCTCCTCCTGTTCCAGGAACACTGGGCTCCTCCCCTCTCCCACTGGGAGCCAAGCCACGGGCTGGATGAGTGACATTGCAGCTTTGTTAGGATGGACCTCACCTGGGATGGCAAAGTTGGCCCTCTTTCCAGATCAGGAAACTCAGGCTCACAGCCTCAGAGTTTGGGAACCCTTTACCACCACACCAGACCCCTCGCATTCCTGGTCCTTCAACGTCTATGCAGTTTGTTCATCACCCAGGGGCAAATGCTATCACATGGTCCCTGCATTACAAACGCTTTTCTGGTTGAATTTGGGGGAGGGGGTAGGAAAAAATCTTAAAGAGAGACAGGCCCTGATGGAAAAGTATCCACAGTTTACTGGGGTCAGTGGCGCCCCTATCCAAAGATATACCCGCATCCTAACCTCCCATATCTGTGAATGGGACCTTCTTGGAAAAAAGGATCTTTCCAGATGTGGTGAAGTGAAAGATCTTGAGATGAGCGCATCCCAGATTTAGGGTAGCCCTGAAGTCCAGTGACAGCTGGCCTTCTAGGAAAAGAGAAGGGGAAACAGAGGAAGGAAGACTTTATGAAGATGGAGGAAGAGATGGGAGATGCGGCCACAAGCCAAGGAACGCTGAGGGTTGCCGGCAGCCGCCAGGAGCCAGGAGAGAGGGGCCTGGGCGATTCCCCCTTGGAGCCTCCAGGAGGAACCCACCCTGCCCACCCCTCGATCTCACACCTCTGACCTCCAGGACCATCAGACAACAATGTATTGTGGAAAGCCACCTAGTTTGTGGTCCTGTGTCACAGCTGCAGGGAACTAATGCACACGGACAGAAGGGGAGAGCTAAGGTCTCTGCAGGCTGGACCAGGGCTGGACGTGGCAGAGGACACCCGCTGCAGGTTCCCTGGGCCCAGCAGGGAGTAAGGTGCACCCACCAATGGCCAGGGCGGAGCAAGACAAATGCCGTGAGAGGTGCAATTATTGTTGTTCTCATCACCATTATGATTATTGAGTCATTACTGGCCTCCATGAAATGGGGGACTCGTTATCCGCCCCCCACTCCAGCCCATTCCTCCATTCCCCACCCCAGCTAATGGAACCCCTCCTTCTGCCTAGGCTAGACTTGCCAGATCAAACACAGGATGCCCAGTGAAATTTGAATTTCAGGTAGATGAGGAGTGATGTTTTTGCCTAAGTACATCCCCGTCTAACCACTCTCCCCTGCCCTTCTTAGCTTAGAGTCATTGTCTTTACAAATAATCTCTTAATTTTGGAATGACAAATCTAATTGCAGAAAAGCTGTGAAGATTGTGTCTTGACTTCTCACGTTGCCTTAGCCCAGTTTCCCCGAAAGTGTGCATCTTACGAGACCACAGTGCATTTGTCAAAACTGAGAAATTAACGTTGGGGCGATGCTATTTGAGGGGGGAGGGGAGGTAATTAGTTTTCTTTGTTTCTTAATGGAGGTACTGGGGATTGAACCCAGGACCTCATGCACGCTAAGCATGCACTCTACCACCCAGCTATACCCTCCTGCAGGACGATGCTGTTGACTACGCTTCAGACTGTATTTGATGCCCCGACATGATCCGTGCACGTCCTCTTTCGGTTCCAGATCCCATACTGCATTTAGTCATCATGCTGCCCAGTCTCCTCTGCTCTGTGACAGTTTCTCAGACTTTGTTTCATGACCTTGACAGTCTGGTAGAGTGCTGGCTGTGTCTCCCCCAAGGACAACCGAATATCCCCCCAATCTGGATGTCTGATGTTTTATTGTGATGAGATGGGGGGATTTGGGGAGGGGACCACGGAAGTGGGGGGCCCTCCATGTCACACCATCCCAGGGGTAGCTGATGTCTGCGTGAGTTTTCACTGTGATGTGACCGCTGTGCTTCATGTGAACCAGAGGGAATTTGGTTCCTGGAAAGCAGAAGACAGAGAAGCAGGCACCAGGTGCGGGTTGCACCCCCTCCACGCTGCCAGAAGACAGATTTTAATGGGAGAAAATGGTTGCAGAAGGATGTCTCCAACTGCAGAGCTTGGAATCCTGAAACGGTTCTGTCATCTTCTTCCCAGTTTCCCAGTGTGCACATGTGACAGCTCAGTGAGCGGTAAGAGAGGCAGACACTTTTGAGAGGTTTGCCTGAAGCATGTTCCTCTAACTTGCAGCCTAAAGAACATGGACTGAGCCATTTTAACTCTCGGAGTTGATTGAATCTGCACAGCAGCTCTGGGACGTTATCCAAATTATCCCAAGGGGAACAGAGGCTCAGAGAGGCTGAGGTACCTCCTGAAGGTCACACAGCAACCTGGTTCTGATTACAACCACTGGCTCTGCTCCCTACTGCAAGAAGCCTCAGTAGTTAAGTGGCACCTCCCCTGGAATATGGCGGGGGTGGTGGAGGGTGGGCAGGCCAGTGTGAGAATTGCATTACAGGGGCCTGTAAGCAGGATTTTCCAACCTCGGCACTGCTGGATTTGGGGGCTGGACCATTCTGTGCCATGGGGCTGGCCTGTGCACTGTAGGATACTGGGCAGCATCCCTGTCTCCACCCCTCAGATGCCAGTAGCATCCCCCAGTCATGACAACCAAAATGTCTCCAGATTTTCCCCAGGAGCGCAGAGGAGAGACCCACAGGAGGCCAGGCTGTGATTTGCATTTGCAGGAAACTCTGGGGCCCTGCTAGGCAGTCAGCCCCCTTCCCAGCTCCGGGATGGAAACCTCCCTTCATCACCACTGTCACTGGTGGGCGTGGAAGACGTTGGCCATTTGCAATTTAATAAGAAAAGTCTGAGCTCCCCTGAGACAGGGGAGCCTTGTGCTCAGCGATCTGTACTGTTTACACCAAACAATGACTTATGAGTCGCAGAAGACTCATCACATGCCAGTGTACGCAGAGCAAGAAAAACCAGAGGGTCAGTCAGCAATCGTGGCCTGACTCACGTGCCTCCGGGCTGGGAGCATGGCCAAGATCTGACTCACAACCTGCGATGTCACACCTGTGCCTGCAGCCCAGGGACAGCGCCCTTCTGAGAAAGTCCTGGCCAAACCCAAGGCAATCAGGCTCAGTCGTGGGCCTGCTTGCCATACCCAGGCTGTGAAGGGGTGGTGGACCCCTGGTGGCTTGGCACACTCAGGAGCCCTGGGCTATTTGTAGGAGGCAGGCTGAGTCTACGGTGGAGGGGGCTGCTGGGCAGAAACCCCTGGAGAAAGGGGGAGGGGAGCGGAATCTCAGATACACACCCTCTGGTTCTGAGTATTCATTTTCGTTTTAACTTTTTAAAAAAATTGAGATGAAACTCACATCATATAAAATTAATCGGTCTTAGTCCTGCTATAAAAAACAACCATAAACTGGGTGGCTTAGAAACAGCAGAAATGTATTTCTCTAAGTTCTGGAGGTGGCAAGTTCAAGATCAAGGTGCCGGCTGATTTAGTTCACTCAGCACGATGTTTTCAAGGCTCATCCACTTTGGGGCATGAGTCAGGGCTGTGTTCCTTTTTTTTTTTTTTTTTTTTTTAATATAGCAGGATAATATTCCATTGTGCAGATGGACCACATTTTGTGTATCCATTCATCAGCAGATGGATATATATTTTTTGGCTATTGTGAATAGTGCTGCTATGAACATGTGTGTGCAAGAATTTGTTTGAACACCTGTTTTTAATTCTTTGGGGTCTATACTTAGGAGTGGAATTGCTGGGTCATGTGGTAATTCTATGTTTAACCTTTTGAGGAACCGCCAAAGTGTTTTTCTGCGGTGACTACAGCATTTTGTGTTCTCACCAGCAGGGCACCAGGGTTCCGGTTTCTCCACACTAACACTTGTTATTTTCCTTTTGATTGATTGATTTATTTTTGTCAATCTAGTGGGTTGGATTTGCATCCATTTTTAAGCATCTGCTGTGTGCAGGCTCAGTCCCAAGCATTGTCAGGGATGGGTATGGGGGCGGTTCCCTGGCCTGGAAGAATTTGCTGGGATGCTTGGAACGGAGTGGGAGCCTACATAGCTTCACAAGGCCAGGAGGGGCATCTGGGAAGACTTCCTGGAGGAGGGGATGATGGATAGAAATGCGTTAGGCCAAGGGTCTCAGTTTCCAGCCCTCAGGAGGGCTGCCTGTTTTTTATGAATAAGGTCTTACTGGAACACGTTCACACTCATCCCTTTCCATGTTGTCTGTGGCTGCTCTGCACCACAACAGCAGAATTGAGTCATTTCGAGGGAATGTATGACCCAGAAAGGTGAAAATGTTAACTCTCAGGCCCCTTATAGACAAAGTCTGCCGACTCTTGGGTCAAACCAAGGAGGAGCAGCATGTACATTGCCCAGACTCAAGAGGAGTTGTCAAGGTCAGGGACTGTGTCCTCGGTTTTTCTACCTGGTTGGGGTGCCCAGTGCCTGAGGGGGGCGTGAGAGATGAGGTCGGGGAATCGGGGGGACTCTAGGGGCGATTGCCTCCTGCGCTGAGCTGGGGAGGTTGACAGTGGGGCCCCTCGCTGGCTCTCATCTCTCCCCTCTTGTCCTGCTCTGGGCCCGGAGGCTGGTCTCTAACGCATCAGTGGCTGCCTGTTGGGTTAGGTCAGTGAGAGGGCCCTGAAGGGGCACTGAGGGCAGAAGGGAAGTGACTTAGGGAATCGGTCCTCTGGGGTCCCCCCTGCCGGGTGTCTGCAGTGGCTTCATCGGCTGCTAAAGGCCATAGCCCCCTGCCCCAGCACAGTGCCTGCCCCTCCCTCACTCTTGCGGCCGTTGGGTAGTAACGGCCCCCTTACATGGTGCATCCCAGGTGCTGGACCAGCCCTGCTGGCTTCCCAAACCCTGTCCTTTTTCCTGATCTCCCTCATCACCCAGTGTGAGCGTCCAGCTGAATTGTGTCCTGGGGAATGCAGGGACACCCTTGCCCCCACCCCACTGCTAAAGAGTTAGCAGAAGAAAACAACAAAACTTATTTTTTATGGGCTGAATGTTTGTGTCCCCCACCCTCAATTCATATGTTGAAATCTTAACCCACAATGTGATGATATTAGGAGGCGGGGCCTTTGGGAGGGGATTAGGTCATGAGGGTGGAGCCCCCATGATGGGATCAGTACCCTTATTAAAAAGAACCCAGAGGACTCCCTCACCCCTGCTGTGTGAGGACACAGTGACATATCAACGTATATCGTCTGCTGCTGGGAATCAGGCTTGCACCAGAAGCTGACCTTGCTGGCACCTTGATCTCAGACTCCCAGCCTCCAGCACAGTGAGAGGTCAAAATCAGTTGTTGACAAGCCACCCAGTCGCTGGTATTCTGGTACAGCAGCCTGTGCCGACTAAGTCAGGCTACATTTTCTTGCCCTAGCTGGTCCTCTGCTCAGGGTCCCACAAAGCTGCGAGCAAGGTGTCAGCCAGGGCAGGGGTCTCACCTGAGGCCAGGGCTCCTCCTCCAGGCTCCCTGGGTGTTGGCAGAACCCAGTTCCTTGCAGTTGTAGGATGGAGGCCCTCGGCTTCCAGAGGCCGCCCACCCACCCTCCGCACACCTGGGCAGCAAGATTCCCCAGGGCCCACAGGACGGCGGCTCTGCTACTTCCAGTCTCTGATGTCTCCACCCTTAAAAAAATTATTTATTTATGTATTTATGTATTTATTTATATTTAGGGGGAGGGGGAGGACATGGATGAACGCAAAAGGACAAATACTACATGATTCAACTTACTTGAGGTCCCTCGGGTGGTCAGATTCATGGACAGAAGGTAGAAGGTGGGTCCGGGGACTGGGGCAAGGGGATGGCGGGGCTGTGGTGTTTAATGGGCACGGAGTTTCAGTTGGGGAAAGTGAACAAGTTCTGGAGCTGGATGGTGGGGATGGTTGCACAGCGGTGTGACTGCACTTAATGCCACTGAACTGTGCACTTACAGAGAGCTAAAATGGTCATTTCTGTTATGGATATTTTACCACAATTTAAAAAAATTATGTTGGGTAAACCCCAAACTAAATGAACTAGTTGGACTTGAAGAAAAATGTCTTCTCAAAAAGAGGGTCAAAGCGAGGAGGGTATAGCTCAGTGGTAGAGCACATGCTTAGCATGCATGAGGTCCTGGGTTCAATCCCCAGTACCTCCATTAAATAAATAAATAAACCTAATCCCCCCCCCCCAATAAATAAATAAATAAATAAATAAATAAATAAATAAAATTTAAAAGAAAACAAAGAGGATCAAGAAGTCAGAGACTGGAAGTCACAGACTTTCATGTCAAAAGTCCTCTGTCCCCATGCACAGAGGAGGCCTCTGTTGACTTTTGAGGCCTTTTGGAGGTGACTAGCTTTTGGCTTTTGTCTTCTTCGGGCCCAAGGGGAGCACTTGGAAGTGTTTTCAGGGGGCTAGCTGGCCACCTGCCAGAACCTTTTACCAAGCTTATTGATTTGTGGTGACAAAGGGCCACACATCTGAGGACCATGTCCCCGTGACTCACTGTGTCCGGGCAACTGGAGGCTGTGTACTGAAGGTGGTGACCCCCAGGGGGGCGCTGAGTGCCTGCGGCTCCCAGACACCTTCTCCTGAGTCACCAGAGAAACCAGCAGGCAGTGGGGACTCTGCCAGGTTGGAGGGGCGAGCCTGGGGGTGTTCCACGCAGTGCATCAGCTCCTTCAGGGACAGGCCTTCCAAGTTTGGGTCCAGTCTGGGGACCCTGGGCAAGTCACTGAGCCTGTTTCCACCCATGCCAAGTGGGGCTTGGCGAAGGGGGTGGGTGGGAGTAGGGTGGATTGTGAGGAGAAGGCTGTGCTGTGAAGCACCTGGTGTGGAGGGAGTGCTGGCCCACGGTGGCCACCATCATCATCACACCTCCCCGGGGGCAGGGAGGTGGTCCCGGTTAGCACAGATTCTTACAGGCCTCTTTCCACTACCATCAGCCCCTCCACGGCCTGTAAGACCAGGACACGTCTTGTCCTTCCCCTGGGGAATTCCTCCACCTACCCAGAGTTGGAACTATTTGCATTTTCTTCCCAGACAGAGTAGGGTTCCCCGGGGCCTGGGGGCTGGCGGGACTCTAAGCACCAGCACCAATAGTGGGTGAAAGGTTCAGCTGAAGCCTCCTGCTCCACCCTCCAGCTTGAGCTGCCTCCTGTGAGGGTGCCCAGATGCTGAACTGGTGGGAGGGGCGGTGTCTGAGCCATTGCTGCCCCTCAGTGCATACACTCGGCGCTCAATAAATGCCTGTCAGATCTTTTCAAATGAAGGTGAAACTGCTGACTGCGCTAATGCAGAGTGCATGCTGGGTGGATTTTCCTGACGTGACCGTCACCAGTTCAACACGTGTTGATCTAGTACTGCCAGAGCTCCCTCGGCCAGTGAGGGAAATCGCGCCTCACACCGCTGTCCCCAGAGCCGAGTTTTGCCAGCTGTCGGTTTCTCGGATGGAAGTCACTGCGGAATCACCATTAGGCCGTCTTCCGTATCTGGCTCCTTTGCTTAACGCTGTGCCTACTCTGTTCCTCCACATTATGTAGTTGGGATTCCCCCTCCCCCAGCCATTGGTGAATTCTATCCCATTAAGTGAATATACTACAGTTCATCGATGACATGTGGGTTCTTTTCTTTTTTCTTTTCTTTTCCTTTCCTTTCCTTTCCTTCCTTTCTTTTCTTTTTTTGCCACTATGAATAACGTGGCTACATTTACTTTGTGTGGACACATGGGTCTATTTCTTTAGGGGCAGATACCTAGGAGTGGGATTACCGGGTCATAGCTTTAGTGGATACTGACAATCGGTTTTCCAAAGTGGCTGTACCGATCTATTGCTTGTGAAAGCAAAACCACCACTCAGAAGGGAGGGACTAGCTCCCTAAGAGCATGGCCCACAGAGTCTGCAGGAAGAAAAATCCTAAACGTGAAACTTGGACCAGATTTGAGAGTATCCCCTTGCCGGGGTCAGAGAAGTGGGGCAGGTAGGCAAGTAGTGCTTGGGCTGAATTTTGTGAAATAAGACATCCTCACCGCATGTGAACCACGTAACTCTCAGCCACGCCCACTCTACACGTCTCGGGTCCTGATTTCCGCAATCACCAACCCCCCACCAGGGGAATGGTCTTTAAGAAAAATGCTGAAAATGTTGAACGTGGCTTTGGACAGATCTAGCTTTGGGTTCCAGGGCTGCCTGCTTAGCCGGGTGTGACTTTACTGGGGGCAAGTTTGCCTCCCCTCTCTGTGCCTTGGGCTTCCCTCTCTGTAAAACGGGAAAGGCGCTGGGGGCATGGTGGAAGCCTCAAGGGCACACTGGGAGGATTAAGGAGACACTGATCGAAAGTGACTGAAAAAAAATCCTGGCTCGCTGTGGGCGGCCAACAGATGTGCCTGGGTCTCAGCTGCCAGTGGCTCATTGGAGGGAGATTCCTTTCCTTTCCTCGGAAGATGTGTGACGGTTTACGAGAACTCGGCCTGGCCAATTTATTTCAAATATGCACTTGGCCTCCCTGCCCCATCCACATTCCCCTTATCACTCCGGTGGAGGAGTCAGGGATTCCTGCCAGAGCATCACTTTCCCTGCTCGGGTCTGCCTGCTGCCAGTACAGCTCTCCGCCCGCGCTCCCAGCCTCTGCAGCTGGAGGAGGCCGGCTGGAAGTGTTTCCAGGGGCCAGTTGCATAAACTCTGTGTTACGTAAGTCCTGAGTCGATTTTTGGAAAACTAACCCCCCCACTTTTTTTTTTTTTCCTCTAGAAGATTTTCCAGTGTCACCCAAACACCTAGCTGCTGGGGGTGTGGTTGTTTACACGTCTCGGTCGGAACAGCGTGTTTGAAGGCCAGGGAGGACCGTGTGTGAGTGCTTTCGATTGTGGAAAAACAAATGTGATTTTGAGAAATGTGAAAAAAAAAAAAAAGAGGAAAAATTAAACGGAAAACAACGGCTCGCAGAGCTAGAACTTTGAGGTACAACACCGACTGAATGATTTCTGATGATCTGGGGAAGAAGTTTCCAGAATACGCTTCTAGGAGGCTCTTGGGCTCCTGGCAGGCTGCTGGATCGTGCCCCTCACCCTCCACACCACATCACTCGGGCCACTCCGGACGTGCAGGGGAGGACAGACGGCTGCTTCTTTTCCCGGGGCTGTGAGCACGCGTCCCCAGGCGCTTAAAAATAGCCACAGTTTATTGCAGACCTGAGTCTAACAATCAGGGTTTTCTTCAGATGTAAAAACTTTTCCACCAAAAGGGCAGTTTTTTGAAAATATGTGTAGTAAGAGAGTTTTCCTTTTCCCTTTTTTTTTTCCCTTCCTAGGAGTAGATGGGAAAGGCTTGAATTTAAAGTGGCCAGCCCTGTGTCCTGCTTGAGTGCATGTGAGTGTGTGTTTGAGGCCATAGGGGAGAAGGAAACTAACATTGAAGACCTACTATGTGCCAGGCCCTGCCTGGAGCTGCCTGGGTCCTCAGGACTCAGACAGCCATTGATATTTTTATCACTTTGTAGTGAGAGAGGGAAATCCTCAGCTGAGCCAGGAGTTCCACCGTCTGATTGCAAAGCCTCTGATCCTGACCCAGACTTATTCCCCACCCACCTTGAGCCCTGTGGGGGTCCATGGACCCTCTAAAACTGAAGGCAAGCTGCCAACACATTTATCTACAATGAATTGTCTCCAGCTTTCATCACACGGGGCCCAGGACATCAAAAAGGTACAAAACCATGCGCCCCAGAGAGGCTTTTTAGAGAACCACAGCCTTGAGCTAGAGTCAAGGTGCTTCTCTTTTCCCATCCTCAGTTTTTTTTTAAGTTTATTTTATATATTTTTATTATACTTCCCTATTTTTGTAATTTTTCCACACATACACTCTTTTTCTGTGGGGAGAGGTAATCTGGTTTATTTACTTTATTATTTTTAGTGGAGGTACTGGGGATTGAACCCAGACCTCATGCATGCTAAGCAAGTGCTTTACCACTAAGCTATATCCTCTGCCGCTCTGATTCTCAGTTTTGGCATCTGGGAAATGGGTTGTATCTCCTGGTACATGCTAGATACGTGGTTCTGTGCCCCTCCCAACTTTCCACCAGACACTGATGTGTCCACGGGCGAGGAGGATTTTTCCTACCTTCATAGGTCACATGTATAATGTGACCACCTTGATTTTCATGGGAGAAGCTCAGGGCAGCAATATGACTTCCAGGGGTCTGCTTTTGCCTTGGATTTCTACCTGGCTGAAAGGACCAACTGTCACAAAAAGACTAGATCATCAGATTTAGCATATAAAACATGGGGTACCCAGTTAACTTTACGATTCGGATGAAAAACACTTTTTTTTTTTTTTTTAGTATAAACAGGTACCAAGTATTGCATAGAATGGGACACACTTCCTCCATTAAAAAAGAGTTCAAACACTTTAATAGATTTTCGTAGGCCCTGAAAGTTTCATTCCCCCTACCCCGAAGTCAGAAAAAATAAGAGCTATTTTTTCTGCTCTAAAATTTTTTTTAAAATTCTGATTTTAAAAGAAATCAAGACATCTCTGTGGTCTCCCAAAAGTATCAAGGCTCTGGCCCTCCTGTTGCTGATGCATCAGCCGACCCTGGAGAAGGTGGCCTTCCCTTAATTCCACACGGGGACCACCGCTGTTCCCTTATGTGATGCAGCCCGGTATCTCCCAAGCCTCCGGCCTGTGCAGGACCCGGAGCCAGGTTCTGGGAAAAATCGAGGGGGAGGAGGGTTGCCTGTTCAGACCGATCGGCCACTCACAGAGATGCTTCCGGCCCTGACGGGCTCCGTTTGAATACGAGGAAGTGTGAATCAGACCTCAGTGCCCCGGGAGGCAGGCCCAGTGAGGTGTCTTTTCACGGAGCTACCCTGAATGCTCACCCCTTTGCTCACTGGCCTTCCGGTGGCCTGGGGTTTGGGGACAAATTTAGATTATCTGTCATCTGACTGAAATGGACCTTCAAAGAACTCCCAGGGTCTTAACAAATTCTTTGTCGCCAGACCTTTCTCGAGGAACCGGAAGAGAATCAGAGACCTCTCGGAGGCTTAGGCCCCAGTGGGGTCTGGCTGAGACGAACCAGGCAGACCAGACCTTTGGGGCCTGAAATGCGTGGAGTTGCCTTTGATTCCTGCCTGGCTGTGGTTTCTGTGATTTTGGTGATTTCTGCCTGGTTGTGAGAAACGAACTTACAAAAGCCAGTCACCAGATTGAACAAATGAAATAAATGCAGGATACCCGATTAAACCTGGATTTCAGATAAACAACAATTTTAAAAGTATAACTATATCCCAAATTTTGCATCGCATGGACTATACTAAAAAATTATCCATTGTTTATCACCATTATCTGAAGGTAGAAACAACCCAAATGTCCATCAGTGGATAAGTGGATAAACAAAATGTGGTCCATCTACACTGTGGAATATTACTCAGCCATAAAAAGGAATGAAGCCCTGACTCATGCAACAATGTAGATGAACCTCGAAAACATCATGCCGAGTGAAGGAAGCCCAGACACACAAGGTTATACAACATATGATTCCATTTATACAAAATGTCCAGAACGGGCAAATCTACAGAGACAGGAAGCAGATTGGTGGTGGCCAGGGGCTGAGGGAGGGGAACGGGGGAGTCACTGCTCATGGGATGAGCTCTCCTTTTGGAGTGATGGCAATGTTTAGGAACTAGATAAGGGTGATGATTTGCACAGCACTGGAAATATACTAAATGCTGCTGCATCGCACACTTGAAAATGGTTAAAGTGGTAAATTTTATGTTATGTATATTTTACCACGATTTTAAAAAATATCAGGTGGGGGCTGCCTAGGAGGAAACTTGGGCTAACCTCAGGCCCATGGCCAGAGTCCCAGAAGAGTTGCATGCAAGGAGCAGGGACCCTCTTTGGTTGGATAGCTGTTGCCAGGAGCCATGTGGGATACAGATGTCAGGTACCATTGAGTCCTGGGGAGCAGGGACCACCAATGTGCCCCCTTTACAGAAATGGAAACTGAGGAAATGGGATGAAATGAGATGCCCAAGAAACAGCATCTGTAGGCCAAGGGTGCCCCAGTCATCGCTGGGGGAGGGCCCCTGGGAGAGCCGCCCCAGGACATTAGGAAGGGAGGGAGCGTAGGGCTATGCCTCTGACAGCCCCCAGCCACCCCAGTAGCAGTCTCATGGGCTGTGATACCCACCTCAGGCGGGCCCAGCATGCAAGGGCTGATGATCAGAAAAGAGCTCGAATCCCAATAATCAGGAGGTGCGTTGGTGAACATCCCCATACTTGGAGCCAGGTAGCTGGCTCCGTTGGGCTGGGGGAGGGGCTTCACCCCTCTGAGCCTCAGTTTCCCCCTGAACGTGCTCCACCACCCGGTGGGTGGGTGGAGCATTAGCAGGAGGTGCGTCTGCTTGTGGGCTGGTGCACAGTTGGACCCAAGCCCTGTAGGTTCTGTTATCCCCCCCACCAGACGCCTCAGCAGGGACCTGAAACCCCTTCCTCGAGGGGACCAGACATTGTCCTATTTGTTTAATTGGGAAGCTCGAGTCACAGAGAGGACACAGGCTCATTCTGAAATGTTTGAACAGGACAGAACTCAGCCCACCCTGTTGGAAAGTGGGGACAAGGCGGGGGCCAGGGGAGCACACACAGGGAGCTCTGGAGAGGCGAATTAGGGGCAACTGGCTAATTGATCGACTGGTATTTTCTCCGATTAAAGACGACAAGGCAGTGGAACCGGTCATCTTGCTCTTGGAAGAGAGTGGTTCCCTGCTCAGGCAGAGATGGGCAGAAAAGCACCACATCCCATGGAAGAGATGTTGAGAGGGACAGACAGACAGGGAAAGAGGGAGATGCAGAGAGAGATGGGGAGAGAAAGAGACAGAGAGAAACAGACGAAGGGACCCTTGAGACTGGTTGGTGGAGTTTAGCCTTCAGGCTACTTTGAATTGAAGCCCCCGATGGGATTCGAGTCTTCATTGGACAGATGCGGATACTGAGGCCGGGAGGGGTGACCTGGCACCACGATTCTCCACCCACCGGGCCTGTGGACGCTGCCCCTCGTGGAGCCCCCAGCTGGCCTGCTGCGATCCTTAGCCTCACAGATGCCCACTCCCCCCACCCAAAAGTCCCCTTTAGCCAGTTAAAAATAGCTGATGGAGGATGACGGTGACTTCTGAAAGGGGCCTCAGAGCCCAGGCGGCCGCGATGTGCAGGCGGCAGCCAGTGACAGCACTAATTGTGGCAGCGTTCAGGGTACAAAGGCGCCTTCAGGGGAACAGGCATGTCTGGATCAGATTTTGGAGAGCAAACGTTTCTTTCATTTCCCTGAGCCCCGGCAGGAATCTGCCCTCATGGCAGAAGAAAACATTCCCTGGAAAGGAACAGGATCTTTGGGGGGCATAGGGGGTGCGGGGGGAGCCCCAGGGCTCTACTGAATGGCGGCACATAGGGGACCCCCCAGCACACCCCATAGCAGCCCACCTCCCTTAGAGTAAGTTGGGAAGCCTTCCCTGCTCTCTGGTTTTATGAAAGCGTCTGTGTAGCACTGGCATTATTTCTTTCCTAAACGTTTGGGGAAATTTACCAGTGACGCCACTGGACCTGGCTTTCTCTGTGGAAAGGTTCTCGACCACCCCGTCAATTTCCTCCAAAGATACAGGGCTATCCGGGTGATCTATTTCTTCTCCAGTGAGCTTGGGGAATTTGAATCTTTCAAGGAATGTGTCCCTGTCATCTGAGCCATTGAAGTGATTGGAATCAAGTTGTTTATAACATTCTCTTGTGATCCTTTTAGTATGTGTAGGATCTGTTGTAGGGGTCCTCTCTTCCCTTCCCAACACTGGTCATTTACGTCTTCTTTTATTTTCCTGATCGATGTGGCTCAGCCCAGGATGAGAAGCCCCAAACCCTGGCATTGAGCTTGTCCCAAAATTCAGGCAGTGATGGGCTTTGTGCTCCTCGATGTTCTGAGGACAATGACATTGGAAGCCCTTAAGGGAAGGCAACCTTGCCCAGCTCAGAGCACAGAAAGCCTGCCTGTGTAAGGAAAGACCCTGGCTCAAATCTGTTACTTTTCATCAGGGCTGGGATAGGGTGAGGCAAGTGAGGCATCTGGGTGCAAAATTTGAGAAGGTGCTCCATCAACAGGCTTGTGGAAGGCAAGGTTGTCCCTGAGACAACTTGGCCACATGGTCTTGGGTCACCATGACAACACACAATGCCTGTTCTCCCTTGCTCCACCTGTGAGATGGATGGATTTTCACCCCAGGGAAGTAAAAGCCCTGGGAAATAATAAGAATTCATAGTAATCACTCAGCCTCCTAGAGTCTCTATTATAAGCGTTCAGTGCTTAACAACAACATAGGAGTTTCGTTGGTCCCATTTTACAGATGAGAAGACTGAGATCCAGAGTTGGTGGCAGAGGCAGGATCTGAACACTGGCTGTGGGTCCCCCCCCCCCACCACCAGCCTGGGAGTGCTTTGGTTTCACCGCCACGCACATCCAAAATCACAGCTCCACCCGAGTTCCTCTCCCCCGATAGCGCCTGGGTTTGCATCCTCCCCCGGAGAAAAGTGACTTAAAGCAGGAACACCCACAGTGTCCCTGACTCTATCTAAGTTCTGGAAGCGGGGCAGCCTCGGGGACTCTGAACTTGGCTGGTGTTTTCCCCTGGCCCCGGGACCCAGGGACAGGGGTTTGGCCTGCCTTCGGCCCTGAACCACCTGCTCAGCCCGGCTTCCAGCCGGCCTGCGCGCTAGTGAGGGAGAGAGGGGACCCTCCGCTGTCCTTATATACCAGGGTTATTTTTAACCCGGCCTTCCAGAACATTACGGAGCTTCCTCTCTCCGAACTCGCAGGAAGCCCTACTTGGCCGTGTTTCCTGCTAACACGCGGCCCCGAGATTGCTGAGAACAACAGGCCCAAGACTGCTCGGCTCCGGGAAAAAAACCTGGCCCCCTTTCAAAGCCCTGACAAAACCCTTCCAGAGCCCGGCACTCCCGCCAGCCGGAGCATGGCCCCCACGGCGCTGACAAATTGGCCAAGACCATGCTTAAGGCTCCCAGGCAGGGGTACCCCCGCCCCCACCCGACTCCATCATCCCTTCCCAAGGTGGGAAAAAAGTGTGTGCCCTCCCCGACCCCCAACTGGATGGACAGATACTGGCATTGGTGGATTTTTTTTACTGCTTCTGTTTTTTATTTTTATCCATGTATTTTTATGGAGGCAAAATTCACATAACATAAAATTAGTCATTTTTAAAGTGGAAAATTTGGTGGCATCGGGTACATTCACTGTGTTGTGCAACCACCGCTTCTATCTAGTTCCAAAACATTTTCATCGCTTAAAATAAAACCCCGTCCCCATTGGCAGTCACTCCCCTTCCCCCCTCCCCCAGCCCCCAGCAACCACTTATCTGCTTTCGGTGTCTATGGATTTGCTTGTTCTGGACATTTCATATACATGGAATTATTCACTGTGGGGCTTTTGAGGTCTGTCTTTTTTCACTCGCTCAGCCTGATGTTTTCAAGGTTCATCCACATTGTGGCATGAATCAGGGCTTCATTTCTTTTTCTGGCTGAGTAATATTCCACTGCATGGACGCATCATGTTTTGTTTATCCACTCAACTGTGAATGGATGGATTTTACTTCTTAACACACTTTTAAGGCTTGGCTTTGGAAGAAATTATTTTTGTCAATGTCGTGTCCTTTTCTTCTTGGAAATGTGGCCATTTGTAGCAGAGCAGTTCACCCAGGCTGCCTGTGCTTTGGCTGACGGCATGGAGGAAAGGTGTGCTGGGACAGAGGCATCTCAGCACTTCCGTTCTGGCTTGACCTGTGCTTCCTGTGATCGTCTGTGTTCTTCCCAGTGATGGTTTCTCTCCGGGAGGCAGTGGGGTGCCGTGGGCATCCAGGACTTGGGACATCTGGCTTCCTTTACTTTCCAGCCATGGGACACTGGGCCAAGCCCTTTAGTTCTCTTAAAGCCTAAAACCTTTGTGCTCTGACACCAGCCCCCAATATCCAGAGGAACTTTGTTTGTGCCCTTTTGCAGATGGGGAAACTGAGGCATGGAGAGGGCATGTGACTTGCCCAGGGCCTCACAGGTACAAGAAACACAGGCATGGCAGCCCTAGCCCCAACTTGGGTGGGCTCCTCTCCTGGTTGAGGGGATCCGCATCAGCAGCCCCTCCCCCATCCCTCCTAGTCTCCTTTCTTCGGCCACAAGCCCTCAGAGAAGCCACTGCCTCCTTCCCTGATCTCTCTTGTCATCACCTGGGGTCACCCATCCCATTGTTTCCTCCTTTGTGGCTTTGTCTCAGGTGGGATCTTGTCACCAAGTCAGTGTTTCTTATGGGGGGGTATTCTGCACCCCAGGGGATATTTGGCCATGCCCGGGGACACATTTGGTGATCACAGCTGGGGGTGGAGGGTCCTATTGTCATTGACTGGGTGGAGACCAGGGGTGCTGCTCAGCACCCTACAGTGCATAGGATGCCCCCCTACAACACAGAGGGTGACAGAGCCCCTAATGTGGGTAGTTCTGGGGGTGAGGACCCTGCCTTGATGTGAGAGAGACTCTGTTTCTACGTGTCTGTCATCAATCAGTTATCTATCACCTGTCAACTGTCACTCAATCATCTACCAATCAGTCCTCAATTATCTACCATCCATCTAATTATCCGGCATCTGTCAGTCATCTGTCTATCATCTATATCTATCTAATATCTGTCATCTATCAATTATCTATCTATCTATCTATCTATCTATCTATCTATCTATCTATCTAAGAATGATCCAGCCTTAAATGTCAGCAGTGCTGAGAAACCCAACCAGAGAAGGCTCAGATGTCTGTAACAGAAGGGACAGGGGTCCTTTGTGAGCCCAGTCCTTCTCACCTCCCACCACCTGTGATCCTCTTACAGCCCTGTGAGGTGGGATCCTCTAGCCCCAGGTGAGGAAACTGGGGCCCAGGAAGGCTAGGGACCTTGTGTGAGAAGTGGAGCCCAGGCTTCATTCTGAGGGCAGTAGGGAGCCATGAGAGGTGTTAGAGCAAGGGAGGGAGTGGCCTCTAGGGCCAGGATGTGGGCCTGACTGAGGCAGGGAGCCTGTGGGAGAGCTGATGGATTCACAGAGGGAGGGGCGATCCAAGTGGGGTTCAGGATAGCTCTGGGGAAGGGAGAGAAGAACAAGGGGTTCTCGGTAAAGCCTGCTGCAGGCTGTGATTGCAGAAGGGAGAGGACCAGGGACCGGCTTCATTGGGCTCCTCCAGGTGAAAATGGGGGTAAGGATGGCCATCTTCTACAGGCCAGCCATGGCCTCCCCAACTTGTCACTGAATAAACATTCATCAGCTCTCTTTCTAGGGCAGATGCAGTTCAGTGGGGACATGGAGACTTCAGGTGAGGACCTGGCCTGGGAGGCCCAGTCTGAGAGAGACAGCTGGATACCCACCTCCCCTAGTCCTGTGGGGTCAGGGCTGGCTGGAGGGAAGGACCCAATCCTGGGGGCACCCCTAGGGGGATCAGGGGCTCTGCCTGGGACTGGGGATCATGGCCAGGCTGTTGGGGAAAGGACAGGTAGGTCCAGGCACACACAGGGGGATGGGCATTCCAAGCAGAAGGCACACAGCACAGGTGAAGGTCCGGAGGTGAGAATTTGACAAATTTGGGAAAATGAAGCCATTCAGTGTGTCAGAGGAAAGTCTTAGGGAGGTGTGGCTGGATTATAAAAGATCGTAAAGTGAGTTGGAGACGGTGTGATGGGCAGTGTTGGTCAGAGGACGGCAGCCTTGGATGGGAGCCTCATCTCAGTGGGAACAATGCGTCCCTGGCTCAGGGCGAGCTGAAAAGTTGCATCTAAATTTTGATCCTAAGCAGCTTCCAAGCCTGCAGCTATTTCTTGTCACCTGATTTTGGGTCTGCTTCCCTGGACACCGAACCCTTTGTAGCTGGCTCCAGCAGCCCAGCTGGTTTCCCACTGCCCAGCACAGTTCAGCCCTCCAGCCTCCGACCTCCCTGGGTCAGAGCCGTGGGCTTCTGAAGCCACTCAGACTTTGGGCTGCATGAGGCTGGGGTCCCTGGGAAGTCTCAGCTCCACCCAGGCCACACCTGAGGTGCTCTGAGTCTGGGGAGAGAGCAGGACATGGACACCCCAGCTAGTGGGGCCAGGGCTGGGCCAGCGGGAGGGATGGATTAGGGGGAGGTGGGTGCAGCCGGCTCCACAGTGGGATCTGACACGTGGTATTAAGCTAGGGGGACAGCAGGGAGTCCCCTTGGAAGGGAACAGCATGTGCAAAGGCCCAGAGAGCAGAGGCAGCCCGGGCCAGCCAGGAGGTGGAGCTGGCCAGGGACCAGCTCACACAGGGCCAGGAAGCCGTGCCTGGGGTCTGGGAGCCTAGAAGGCAAGGGGGTTCCCTGACAGGGTTTAAGCTGGAGAGTGGCCAGGTACCCCCCACCCCCAATCTGGGGAAGGTCCAAAGAGGGGATGGCCGAGCTGGAGGGGTCTTGGTGCTTTAGCCTGGTCAGCTCCTGGGCCCCTGAGGAGCTGCAAGCAAGCATCTTCTGGTTTCTCACTTCCGTGGCCCTCCATCCATGACTGGTCCAGATGTGGAGTATTTTATATCGTGGTGGATGCTAGCAGCAGCGCCCCCTCTGCCCCGCCCCCTCCCCGCAATCCATCTCTGCACCCCCCCCGACTCATTCCTTTATTTATTGACTCAGTCATTCCTTCCTTGTCCCTGGGGAGCCTGGCACTCAGCTTGCTTTGGTCCCCCTGGACCCTGGGCTCACTGTTGCCAGGATACCTGTGTCCACTTCCATGAACAAATCCTCCTTGAGTCTGAATTCTACTGGCCACTCTCTCTGGGTTTCACACATTGTTATTTCCACTGCCAACCTGTATGGGGTGGCCCACGGGTCTGCAAACTATAGTCCCGGGGGCCAAATCCTGCCTGCCACCTGTGGTTGTAAAACCTGTGAGCTGAGAATTTTGGTTTTCTTTTCTTTTTAAAATTGTGGTAAAATATACATAACATGAAATATACCGTTCAGCCATTTTTAAGTGTACAGTTCAGTGGCATTAAGTCTGTTCACATTGTTGTGCAACCGTCACCACCGTCTGCCTTCAGAAGTTTGTCATCTTCCCAGACTGAACTCTGTCCCCATTAAACACTCACTCCCTCTCCCCCTCCCTCAGCCCCTGGCACCCACCATTCTGCTTCCTGTCTCTATGACTCTGACTCCTCTAGGGACCTCATATAAGTGAGATCATACAGTATTTGTCCTTTTGTGTCTGGTTTATTTCACATAACATAATGTCCTCAAGGTTCATCCATGTTGTAGCCTGTGTCAGAATTTCCTTCCTTTTTGTGGCTGAATAATATTGCATTGTATGGATAGACCATATTTTGCTTATCCATTCATCCATCAACGGACATTTGGGTTGTTTCCACCCTTGGCTATCGTGTGTTTTCTTTTCATAACAGCTTTACTAAGATATAGTTCACATACCATACAATTTCACCCACTTAAAGTACCATTTGATGATTTTTGGTATATTCACAGAGCTGTGCATCCGTCCCCACAATTGATTTTAGAACATTTTCATTACCCAAAAAGAAACTTGCACCCCTTCCTTGTCACCCCTGATAAGAATGGTGTTTACATTTTTTAATAGTTGAAAAAAATACTAAAAGAAGAATAATATTTTGTAAGATGTGAAAGTTCTATGAAACTTACATTTCGGTGTCCATAAATAAAGTTTTATTGGCACCCAGCCCTGCCCATTGGTGGACTTTTTGTCTGTGGCTGCGCTCAAGTGACACTGGCAGAGTTGAGTGGTTTTGGCAAAGCCTGTGTGGCCCACAAAGCCGAGCACCTGTACCATGTGCACCTTTGCAGGAAAAGTTTGCTGACCCTGCAATTGCTCCTCACCTCGCCATCCCCGCAGCAATCCAGCTGAACCGCCTCCATCTTGCCCTGAGGCACCAATGCCAGCCTCTTGCTTCCTCCCCCGATGAGTCCCCTGCCTGGTGGGGTCAGCAGACACCACTGAGGATGGCGTGTTCGGATCTCAGCTCGAATGTCCCCCTCATAGCTGCCTCAGTTCAGGAGTTCTCAGACGCAGCACTACTGACTTCTGGGGCTGGATCATTCTCTGCGGTGGGGCTGTCCTGTGCATTGGAGGATGTTGAGTAATATCTCTGGTCTCCACCCACCAGATGCCAGTGGTGCCCCCCTCTACTTGGTTGGTGACGACTCAAAATGTCTCCACATAGCCAAATGTCTCTAGGGAGCAAAAATTGCCCCTGGAGGAGAATCACTGCTCTTAAACCACTTCATTTGCATAAAAGCAAGTGCAGTATTTAATTTCAAGATTTTAAAATATTTGACTTTATGAATTAATACTAATATTTTAATATTCAATGTTATGAATATATGCAGGATATATTTAGCTGTTTCCCTACTGATAGATGTCCCCACTGCTTCCAGTTTTTCAACCTTATTAGGAATAATACAGTTCACATCCTGTGCATAACACTGAATCAGATTTTAAATCACAAAGTGACCTAATGAAACTCATCCAGATACATGAGAAACACAGTATTCATCTGCAATAGCTTCTCAGCCTGATCTTTTTTTGCTGTGGGTCTCTGTCCTGTGCGCTGTGGGGTGTTGAGCAGTATCCCTGGTCTCCACCCACCAGATGCCAGGAGCCTCCCCCATCAATATAACCAAAAATATCTCCTGACATTGTCCCATGCCCCCTGAACGTTAAAATCACCGTCCCCTTCTACCTGACTCCACCTGCCCTGGTTTGGTGGGAGGTAGAAGGGGAGTGGAAGGCCCTCCTCCTCACACAGACAGACCAAGGGTTGGACTTTTCACACCTAGAACCTCTCCCACTCCTGTAAGGTGTGAATTTCTCACCCCTTTAGCAGATGGGTAAACTGAGGCCCAATGAGGGAAGCCAGTGATCTGTCCTTCTGCTCCCTGCCCCCCCACACCCTGGCTTTCTCTGGGCAGCAGAAATTACAGCCTTCTGAGCCAAAAATAGTACCTCTCTCTCTCTCTCCAAGGCAGCTGCTGAACACACTGGCCTGCGGTTCAGCCGCCAAAGCTACAGGGATCAAATAAGAGATTCAGATCCTCTCCCCAGGAGATCATAAACTTCAAAGAAGGCAAAGAGGTCTTGTCCCTGATGATGGGGGCCTGACTGTGCTTGCCTGCTGCCCTGCAGAACCACCACAAGTGTCTGATGTGGAGAGTCAAAATGAGCCCCTGATGGAGTGGGGCCAGGGAACCCCCCCCATTCTGTCCTGATGGGTGAGCTCAGAAGGAGGTTCCTACAGATTTTTTGGTGAGAACCTGGGACCCTGGAATGACACTGGGTACAGCTTGTTTACAGGCATGAATTAGAGGTCACCTTCTCCAGGAAGCCTCCAGGAATGCATTCAGTTGATCCTCACGTGGTCCCCTTTATGAAGCTCCTCAGGATCAGAGAAGGGTCTCAGCCATCCCTGGGCCCCAACGGCTCCTTACCACATGGCCAGATAAGGTGTCAGGGTGAGGGAGCCCCAAGATGGGCACAGAAGCTCAGGCTGGTAACGCTTTGCGGTTTCTTTGCATTTTCAGAAAAAGAAGGCAACTGAATCTCATCATTTCCAACTCTGCCTGAACATTCAAGTGCACCCAGGGGAGTTGTAAGACCTATGATTTCACCACCTGAACCCAGTGAGCACAGTTAATGTCATCAGCAGTGGAACAAGCCAACGTCTGGTGCCCCTGATACGAGGCCCCAAGGAGGACCAGTAGGGCTCCTGCAGATCCTGCCCTGAGACGCACAGCTGAACCTGGTTGCCAGGAACCACCCAGCAAGCCAGCCTCGTGCTACCAAACAGCCTGCCTGGATGCTTCAAAACTGTCAGTGCCATGAAGGACATGGAAAGACCGAAACCGCTCCTGATAAGGGAGGTAAGAGAGACATGAGAACAAAAGACGGCAGGTGAGTCTGGTCTGGATCCCAAATAAGCAAAGAACAAGTCGCCATAAAGGATACTGTCTTAGTCCATTTGTACAGCCGTAATGCAACACCACAGACTCAGTGGCTTATAAACACAAATTTATTTCTCACAGTTCTGGAGGCTAGAAGTACACGATAAAGGTATTAGCTGATTTGGCGACAGGTGAGGGCTTCCTGGTTCATGGGTGCTGCCTTTTCGCTGTGTCCTCACGTGGCAGAAAGGGCGAGGGAGCCCTCAGGGGTCTCTTTTAAGAGGGCACTAATCCCATTCATGGGAGCTCCACCCTCATGACCTAATCACCTACCAAAAACCCCATCTCCTGACACCATCACATTAAGGGTTAGAATTTCAACAAATAAATTTTGAGGGGACACAAACATTCAGATCATTTGCAGATTAGATCATGGGATTTCTCAGTGAAAAATTTGGAGAGTGTGACATTTGTTCTGGGCTTGTGTGAGAATCTCCTGGTTCTTAGGAGATGCAGGCAAAAGAATTTAGGAATTGTAGAGCATGAAATCAGCAGCGTATTTTCAAATAGTTCAAAAATAATGTATTATATTGCCATGAACTGAATGTTTGTGTCCCCCTCCTCAAATTAATGTCTTGAAGTCCTAACCCCCATACCTCAGAATGTGACTGTGTTTGGTGGTAGGGCCTTTACAAGGTGATTAAGTAAAAATGAGGCCATACAGTGGGCCCTGACCCAGTCTGACAGCTGTTCTTATAAGAAGAGGGACACAAAGAGACATAGGATGGGCGTGCATATGGAGAAAAGACCCTGTAAAGAAGCAACAAGAAGGTGGCCGTCTGCAAGCCAAGGAGAGAGGCCTCAGGAGAAACCAACCTGCTGACACCTTGATCTTGGACTTCCAGCCTCCAGAACTGGGAGAAAAAAAAAAGTCTAAGACACCCAGTCTTAGATAAACAACCTCAAGTTCCTACTGTACAACACAGGGAACTATATTCAATATCTTGTAATAGCCTGTAATGAAAAAGAATACAAGGGGGAGGGGCATAGCTCAGTGGTAGAGCACATGCTTAGGTCCTGGGTTGAAACCCCAGTACCTCCACTAACAAAAAGAAAAGAAAAAAGAAAGACCTAAGAAGAATATATATATATATATATATATATATATATATATATATATATATATATCTGAATCACTATGCTATACACCAGAAATTGACACAACATTGTAAACCAACAATACTTCAGTTAAAAAATTATATATATATATATATAGTAAAAAAAAAAAGACATCCGGTCTTAAACTGGCTGTTGTAACAGCCCAGACAGACTAATACAATATTTGTAAATATATACATTTTTATGTATATATGTCATATATACTATACATACAAATTTTATATCATGTGTATCAGTTGCATATATATAATATACACATATGTTGTACATATATAATATGCACATATATTATATACGTATACATTTTATATAGAGAGAAGGAAAGAGAGTGAGAGAAGGGGAACACGGTAAATCGTTAGCGGTTTGTGAATCTGGGTGCAGGGTGTGTGTTATTTTAGTGATTTTTCTATAGGTTTCATATTTTTCAAAATAAAATGGTGCAAAAGCACAAAACAGAGCCTTGGTTCCCAGCCTCACCAAGCACAATTAAGTCAGCTCTTTGGGTGTGAGTCGGGCACCAGGATTTTTGAAAGTGGCACGAGGCTTCAGAATGGGGGTTGGAAGTGACGTGGGAGCATCCTCAGTTACAGCAGGGGGCAGGGCAGGGGTCCTTCTCCAAGGGCCCCTGGGGGCGGGGATGCCAGGGGAGGGCATAAGGTGCAGGCGTGGGCAGAGGTCCAAGCTGTCCCTTCTCCGCCCCTCCTCCACCTCCCTAACTTTGGCAAGCTCATGTCCTGGTCTCTCTGCCTGGACCTCCTGAGAGCAGTGGTCACTCCATTTTGCAAAATTGGAAGGTGACAAACCTGGTGGCCACACACTGAGGTGCTTCGCATGCCCGAGGGTGGAGAAACCCCGTCCCCGTGAGCCGTCACCCCCCACTCCACTCCCCCACACCTGGGCATCCTCCAGTCTGCTTCCTGTCTCTATAGATTTGCCCCTTTGGGACATTTCATCGAAACAGGATCACACACTCTGTGGCCTTTCGTGTCTGGCTTTTTTCATCCAGCAGAACATTGTCCAGGTTTATCTGCGATGCAGCATATATCAGTGCTTCATTCCTTTTTCTGGCTGGCCAAGTACGTTCTTTTTTTAAAATCAGGGCTTTGCTTATAGAAACACAAAGTGCTCTATTTGGCAAACATCAAACAATGTTTGGTTTTGTTTTGTTTTGTTTTTATCCCTTCCACAAATAGCTCAAAATGGACTCAGGCTGCCAAACATCACACACTCCCCCATGCTTAACCACAAGCCCATGGGTCTCCCGTTGAAGGGTCCCAGGCTCAGGCATCCTTGGACGGCTCCCACAGGAATAACACTTTAATTAAAAAGTCTTCCAATGACAGACTCGAAATGTAAACTCTCAGGCAGCGAAGGCCCGGGCCGTGCCCGACATTCCAGGCCAGGCTCCTTGGAGCCCCGGCAGCCGCAGAAGTCCCCACGCTGAGCCAGGAATAGTTCTGCCTTTTATTTGGAAAGAGAATTACAGGGCATGCAGCCCGGCCCCAAGCTTGCTACTTCGAAGCCGTATTTTTGAACACGACCGTAACCACACACTTGCCTACCGATCGTCTGTGCCAGGCTTGGTGCTGCCAGCTGCCTAGACACTTGGCTCCTGGCTCTAAACACAGATTCTTTTTGTTCCCGTTTTAAGGTCTCTCTGACTATTTCTGTGCAAAAACAGATTTAAAATCTCACTGGCTTGGGCGCCCCTGGCAGCCCCCAAGGCCTCCCTGTTCTTTCTGTTCCCCCAAGGGTATCTTGGGTCTGCCTTGTCCGCAGGCGTTTTCCGACCTGGAGGAGCTGTCCCTGGTTCCCCCAAGTCCCCCCAGCCCTAAGTCTGGGGAGTGCAGGGCTCTAAAATTGACAGGCCCACTGGCCAGGATGAGAGGGGTGATTCCTGGAAGGGGACCTGGGTGCTGCTAC
Source organism: Camelus ferus (assembly GCF_009834535.1). Lineage (NCBI taxonomy): Eukaryota > Metazoa > Chordata > Mammalia > Artiodactyla > Camelidae > Camelus > Camelus ferus. Next base: position 17,550,015 of record NC_045717.1, read on the forward strand.
CAGGAAAAGCAGGACGCATGATGGGAAAGAAAATGTTCATGTAGTCACAGTGGTCAAGCCAGGATTTGAGCTTGGGTCCCAGTTAGGCGAGAGTCACAGGTTGAAAAATGTTGAGCCCTTGCTGGTGGGAGTGGAAAATGGTGTGGTTCCTGAAGTCTGGCAGTTCCTCAAAAAGTTAAACATAGAATTATCCTCCAGTCCAGTAATTCTACTCCCAGGAATATACCCTAAAGAATTGAAAACAGGTGTTCAAATAAAAACTTGTACGTGCACGGTCATAGCAGCACTAGTCACAATAGCAAAGAGGTGGAAACCACCCAAATGTCCATCAAAGGATGAAGCGGTAACCAAAACGTGGCGTATGCAGGCAGCAGAATATTACTCACTCATAAAAGGGAACGAAACCCTGACACCCGCTACAATATGGATGAACCTCAAAAACATCATGCTGAGTGAAAGAAGCCAGACCCAAAATATGATGTATTGTACAACCCCATCTATATGAAATGTTCCGAATAGGCAAATTGATAGGAACAGAAAGATTAGTGGTTGCCAGGGGCTGAGGGGAAGGGGGAGACGGGGAGTGACTGCTCATGGGTACGGGTCTCTTGGAATGATGAAATGTCTGGAACTGGATGACGAACTAGAGATGATTACTGTACAATCCTGTGAAGGTACTGAGTGCCACTAGATTGTTTACTTTAAAATGGTAAATTTTATGTTATGTGAATTTCACCACAATTAAAAAAAAAAAAGCATCTCAGCTCTGCCCCTGGGTTCAAGGAAAGGAAGTGTCCAGAAGCAGGTGGGGGAGATAACGGTGTATCAGCAGCACCTGTGAGAAAAACTTCAGGGTTCCGTTGGGTTGATATGACTCAGCCCGGGTAGGGGGGCGGGGCCTGGGATGCGGTGAATCTCATGGGGTCTCAATAGAGGGAGGTGGGTTCCCTGGCCAGACCACAGCCGAGGAGTTGGGTTCAAATCTGAGGAGGAGAGGCAAGGATGAAGTGGGGATTTGAGGGGGGGTCTCAGCAGGGCTGAGAACATTTGAAAACCCATCCTTTTGAGGAGAAATAGTGCAGCGTGAGTGCTAGAGCTGGACTGATTGCATTCAAATCCCAGTTCTGTCCCTTACCAGCTGTGTGACCATGGGCAAGCCACTTCACCTCTCTGACCCTCAGTTTCCTTGTCTGTAAAATGGGGCCAGCAATAGTACCTGTTTCAGAGCACAGTTGTGAGGCTTCAGTGCCTCGGGGTAAATGCACCTGAGGCAGAGGGAAGTGAACATGGAAAGCTGTGGGGACGTGAAGCAGTGTGACAGGATGGTGAGTGGTGAACAGATCTGGAGAGAGCCTGGGTTTCCACCTCAGAGACACCCAGCACACAGTAGGAGATCAGATGGCTTCGGATGCCTGCCCTCGCCTGAAGGAAGCTAGCCATTTCCATCCCCTTTGCTTCAGCGTGGCCCCCAGGAACGAAAGATATGTTCTAGTCTAGAGAAGTTCACCAAACGGGCGACCAGCACATGAAAAGATGCTCAGCATCACCAATCATCAGGGAAATGCAAATCAAAACCACGAAGAGATACCGCCTCACACCCATGAGGGCGGCTCCTGTCAACAACACAGAAAATAACAAGTGTTATCGAGGATGTAGAGAAATTAGAACCCTGGGGCACCGTTGACGGGAAAGGCAAAAGGTACAGCTGCCAGAGAAAAGACTGGAAGAATTCCTCAAAAAATTAAAAATAAGACCGCCCTAGGATCTAGCAACCTCACTTCTTGGTTGATTCCCCCCAAAAATTGAAAGCAAGGTTGCAAAGAGACGCAAGAGATGTTTGTATGCTTATGTTCACAGCTGCGTTATTCACAATAGCTAAGGGGAGGGAGCAACTCAAGTGTCTAGATGTGGATGAAGGAATAAAAAAAATGTGGTCCATCCATACAATGGGATTTGATTCAGCCATAAAAAGGAAGGAACTTCTGTCACCTGCCATGTGGATGAACCTTGAAGACACCATGTGGAGAGATATAAGCCTGTTAGAAAAGGACAAATATTGCATAATTTCACTTACATGAAGTCCCGAGAGCACATTCATAGAGACAGAAGGGAGAACGGTGGTTGCCAGGGGCTGGGGGCTGGGGGCTGGGGAGTCAGTGTTGAATGAGGACAGAGTTTCAGTTTTACAAGATGAAGAGTTTGGGAGATGGATGTTGGGGATGGTTGCACAACAGGGTGAACGTCCTCCGTGCCACTGCATTTAAAGATGGTTAAGATCGTGAATTTTATGTTATGTGTAGTTTACCACACATTTTACCACAATTTAGAGAAAACCCACACATTCTGAGCTGTGTCTGCAAGTGAATAGATAATGTATGTATACCCCGGGGTGGGGCTTGCTGGGTGAATATCTCTCTGGGTGCCTGTGTCCTTCAGGGCAAACTAGGGATGTGAGGCCACCCTCCGGCATCGTTAGGAAGGTCAAGATGCTGTGTGAGGAAGCCAGATGGGGATGGGAAGGGATCCCACCCGTCCACAGGTCCCGCTTGGGAAATCAAACCCTGCAGTTTCCGTTTTGGTGGAGGGAGCACCACGCCCACGCTTTATTCACAGAAAGATGTGGAGGATTTTGAGAGACCATAAAACGAAAACCTGCTGGCATTTATCCAGTGCCTGCCACGTGCCCGGCGTGTTCTCTTGTGAGGCCGGCACTGCATCCGCTCATTTTACAGAAGAGGAAAACTGAGGCTCAGAGAGGTGAAGTGATTCGTTCAAGATCACATAGCAGGATGTGGCCCAGGTGGGACTAGAAACTCTAATTTGCCTGACCCCAAGCCGTGGAGGCCCCGAAAAACAGGACGCATCTTTGGGGTGGGGAGGCTTCTTGTGATGGTTCAGAAACACGGGCAGCATTGGTCTCCTGGTTCCGACACACGCACCACTGTTGGGCGAAGGGAATTGGGAACTCCCTTCTAGCTGTGCAACTCTTCTGTAAGTGCAGAATGTGGTGGGGAAGGAGGAGAAACTGTTATTTTAAAGTTTGCTGCCCAAATGCTATTGGGTCTACAAATAATAAATGCTGGAGAGGGTGTGGAGAAAAAGGAACCCTCCTACACTGTTGGTGGGGATGTAAATTGGTTCAGATGCTGTGGAAAACAGTATGGAGGTTCCTTCAAAAACTAAAAATAGGGTTACCCTATGATCCAGCAATCTCACTCCTGGACATATATCCAGAGGAGAAGCTAATTCAAAAAGATACATGCACCCCAATGTTCACAGCAGCATGATTTACAACAGCCAAGACATGGAAGCAACCTAAATGTCCATCAACAGATGACTGGATAAAGAAGATGTGGTGTGTGTATCCATCTATCTATCTATCTATCTATCTATCTATCTATCTATCTATCTATCTATAGATATATATATATAGTGGAATATTACTCAGCCATAAAAAAGATTGAAATAATGCCATTTGCAGCAACATGAATAGACCTAGAGATGATCATACTCAGTGAAGTAAGTCAGAGAAAGATAAATATCGTATGATATTGCTTATATGTGGAATGTGAAAAAGTGAAACAAATGAACTTATTTACAAAACAGAAACAGACTCACAAACATAGAAAACAAACTTGTGGTTACCAAAGGGGAAAAGGGGGAGGGATAAATTAGGAGTCTGGGATTAACAGATACACACTACTCTATATAAAACAGATATCCAACAAGGACCTACTGTCTAGCACAGGGAACTATACTCAGTACCTTGTAATAACCTATACTGGAAAAGAATATATATATATATATATAAATGTATAACTGAATCACTATGCTTTACGCATGAAACTAACACAACATTATAAATCAACTATACTTCGATTAAAAAGACAATTAAATTAAAAAATAAATGCTGTTGGGGGGAAGGGGTAATCCCAGATGAGATCCTGAAACAGCTAAAGGAGGCCCGGAGAAAATCGTAATAAGGTCTGGAGTTTGGCATACAGCTCTGTCCCAGCGTTAATTGCTCTATTTGGACAATGTCCCATAGACATGAAAGAAAGTGGCGCTGGGAGATGGAGGGAAGGGGAGACGAGAACTCTCTGTACCATCATTGCAACTTTTCTGAAATAATAACCTAGATGATCTAAAATTATCCAAAAGAAAATCTTCCTTTCTGTGAAATCACTGTAGTTGTGGTGTAGATGGGGATGCATCTATCGGGGAGGCTCCTGCTTTGGGCTGGAGAGGACACAGAGCCCTTTGTCACCATCAAGAATCAGTGATTGTGGGTCAGATGACCTTGGTTCGCCGGGCTTGGGCCTGTGGCCACCTTGGGGCCAAGTGGATTGGAGCAAGGAGCAGCCTTGGGGAAAGGGGCTCGGCCCCTTGGGGACATGAGTGACAGGTGCCCAACTCCTTCTTCTTTCTCGCTGTCTCGTCCTGGTGATCGGAATGTCCTGTTGGCTCTTCCTCCAAAACATATCCTGATTCTGTCCCTTCCCTCCACTGCCTGCACCATCCAGGCTCCATCACAACTCCTAGCCACCCCTCCGGCCTCTGCCACCCCTGCCCCCTCCATGTCTCCCTCCATCAGTCTCAGCTACACTGGCCTCCCTGCCTAGGACTTTCCTGCCTCAGGGCCTTTGCGCTAGCTGTTCCTGCTGCCCAGAAGACCCTTCCCCCAGGAAGCTACATGGCTCTTCCCCCACCTCCTTCGAGTCTGTGCTCCTGTGCCACCTGGAACAGTCGCCCCCCCAGTCACCCTGAATAAAACAGTCCCTTCACATCACTTGCTTCCATGCTTCATCACCTGTCTCCCCTGCCAGAACCTTAGTTCCAGGAGTGCAGGGGAGGTTGGTTCCAGCTTTTCTGTGATACAGTGGGCGCGTCCACTGCACTTATTTGAGGCATGCGATTGGAGGAGCTTTGATAGAACTGCACACCCACAATGGAACTGGTATACAGGGCCATCCTTGCAAGTTTCTTAAATCCCTTGGTAAGCTCTCCCTCCCCTCCCAACCTCCACCCTCACCCCAGGCATCCATAGTCTGCTCTATCACTATTGAGCAGTTTGCCCTTGCTAGAATTTCACAGCAGCGGGATCATCCAGGGGGTGCTCTCCTGTCTGGCTTTTTTCACAATCTCGAGCTCCCTCCCTGCTGTCACGTTTATCAGCCATCCATTCCTTCTCGCGGGGGAGGAGGGCTCCGGGGAGGGGATGGACATGTCATCTGGGTTGTTGCCGTGCTCAACGATTATGAATAAAGCTGCTATAAACATTCCTAAGAATGTGTGTTTTCATTTCTCTTAAGTAAATACCTAGATATGGAACAACCGGGTCAAATTGTATGTGTATGTCTCTCTCTCTCTCTTTTTTTTTTTTAAATAGAGGTGAAATTTGCATGACATGAAATTCACCGTTTTCAACTGAACAGTTCAGTGCATCCACCATGCTGTGCAACCATCACCTCAGTCTAGTTCTAGAACATTTCCAGCACCCCAAGATTATTTAACCTTTTAAAGCCACCAGATTTTTTTCCAAAATGGTTGTACCCTTTTACATTTCCTCTGCCACATTTGAGAGTTCCAGCTGATCCACACCCTCGAGAGATGATGTTTTTTTGTGTGTGTGTTTATATTTTTTTCTTTCTCTTGAATTGTTTTTTAAATTGAAATATAGTCAATTTACAATGTTGTGTTAACTTCAGGGGTAGAGAGATGCTGTTTTTATCTGCCTGTTTCACCCAGAGCTTAAGCAGGCGCTCAGTAAATATTTGTTGAATACATGTGATGACTCCTGGGGGGTGGTGAGCTTCTGAAAGACATGGATGGGAGCTGGGTGAAATCCACCTAGTGTTGAGAAGAGAGCCCTCCTAAAGTTTGGAGACCCTGGGGCATCCGAGTCACAACAGAACTCTGTGTGCTAGGCACCGAACCATCCTCAGCTCAGTGACAGCACGTGTCGCACTTTACAGAGGGGGAAACTGAGGCTCGGAGAGCACCCGGAGGAGGTGGCATTAGCAAGAACCCTCCAGGTATCCCAGAGACCAGTCAGGAAGGCTCAGCCTGAAGACAGGCCAAATAGGAGTATTTGGCTTGGTGACAGGGGCTGGATTCCTATTCCAGTCACTGTGTGAGCCCGGGCAGGGCAGCCACAGCCCTGATCTCCCCTTTCCTCCTCCATGAAGGATTTATTGAGGGTCTTGTGCATGTGGAGGCCATAGCTGTAACCAGGACACTTGGTCCCATCGAGTAAAATTCTAGGAGGTGAGACCAAGGAGGAGGGAGGGGCAGGCTGGGGAACCACCAGGGCTCATTTGTCTCTTTCTATTTATTTTTAATGGAAATACTGGGGATTGAACCCAGGACCTCATACATGCTGAGCACACGCTCTACCACCGAGCTATACCCTCCCTCTCCTTTTATTTTTTTGACTAGCAAATATCCAGTATCCCCAGTTTTCTTTATACACATAGTACCTAATTACCTAAATAAATAAATAAATGAGTAAATATACATTTATTTAAAAATACATATGTAAGTAAATATAATTATATATTTATGTACTTATGTATCAATATATTATATACTTATATACATTTTATATGATTTAATATATTACATGCAAATACATGCAGCCAATCCTCACTATTTGCAGATTTTGTACTGGCAAATTCTCCCACTTGCTGAAATATATTTACGACACCCAGATCGACTCGCAGATGCCCAGAGCGGGAAGCATTGGAGTTGCCAAGTGTGGGGTCCCCTCTGAGGTGGGACAGGCGATGCTCTGTCTTCCTGTTGCAGCTCTCAGACTGTAAATAAGCTCGTTTTCACAGTCTTTTTAGTGCCACATTTCCCCCACTTTTGTGCTTTCTGTTGGTGATCTTGCTGTCTGCAGTTTCTAAGAGCAAGAAGGCTGGCATGCTCTGCTGGGAAAAAAATATGTTACATCACTCAGGCGTGAGTTCTGTTGGCCGTGAGTTGAACAGAGCAATTCAACAATGTATATGAAACAAGGTGTCGTTAAACAGAAACACACAGAAAACAAGGCTGTGTATATTGACTCATTGATGAAAATGTTGTGACCAGAGGCTCACAGGAACCTAACCCTGTATCTCCTTTAGGGGTAATGATTCACTACTTCAGTGTTTTTGGTGAAACACAAGAATTGACTACACACACGCACATTATATGCCAATTATGTAAATATACAATGATATGCAAATATGTATATTATATATACTTACATTGTGTGTTTATATACAAACTTTGAACATATTATGTATACTTTATTTTTTTCAGAGAAATTTAAATTGAAGTATGTCAGTTTACAATGTTGTGTCAATTTCTGGGGAACAGCATAATGTTTCAGTCATACATATACATATGTATATTCATTTTCATATTCTTTTTCATGATAGGTTACTACAAGATACGAATATAGTTCCCTGTGCTGTACAGAAGAAACTTGTTGTATATCTATTTTATATATAGTAGTTAGTATCTGTAAATCTTGAACTCCCAATTTATCCCTTCCCATCCCCTTTCCCTCCGGGTAATTGTAGGTTTTTTTCTATGTCTGTGAGTCTTTTTCTCTTTTGTAAATAAGTTCATTTGTGTCCTTTTTTTTTTTTGAATTCCACACATGAGTGATATCATATGGTATTTTTCTTTCTCTTTCTGGCTTACTTCACTTAGAATGGCAGTCTCCAGGCCCATCCATTGTTGCTGCAAATGGCATTATTTTATTCTTTTTTATGGCTGACTAGTATCCCATTGTATAAATATACCACAACTTCCTTATCCAGTCATCTGTTGATGGACATTTAGGCTGTTTCCATGTCTTGGCTATTGTAAATAGTGCTGCAATGAACATTGGGATACATGTATCTTTCCAAATTAGAGTTCCCTCCTGATATATGCCCGGGAGTGGGATTGCTGGATCATACACATATACTTTAAATTGAAGTGTAGTTGATTACAATGTTGTGTTAGTTTCAGGTGTACAGCAAAGTGATTCAGTTATATAAATATATAATTCTTTTTCAGATTCTTTTCCATTATAGGTTATATATATATATACACACACACATACACAATTAGTTTGTTTGAATCCTCTTCCAAGCCAATGTGCATTGGGTTGAAATGTCTCTTACATCTCTTTAACTTATAGCTTCTCCTCTTTTCTTATTTTTTTGATTGAAGTATAGTCAGTTTACAATGTGTTAGTTTCTGGTGTACAGCACAGTGATTCAGTTATATGTATATATATTCCTTTTCATATTCTTTTCCATTATAGGCTATTACAAGGTATTGAATATAGCTCCCTGTGCAATACAGTAGGTCCTTGTTATTTCTCCCTCCTTTTCTTTTCCTGTTCTTTGCATTTTATTTGTTGAGGAACTGGGGTTGTGTGTCCTGCAGTTTCCCAAAGTCTGGATTTTGCCCTTGGTATCCGTATGTGTTTCTCACTTTGCTCCAACTCAGGGTTGATTTTTCAGCACATTGCCATATTGGTTGACCCCTCGAGACACGCAATGGGTCACTGGGCTCCGTGCCATCAGAGGGACCCCGCACTGTCACGTCCTATCCTTGCAGCCTCCGATGACCTCCACCTGGAGCCATGACTTCTCTGGGGGCTGTGCCTGGGGCTGGATAGCTGTCCCTCTAAAGCCAAGCTTCCAAGCTTCCCTCTGGGACTGGGGTAAGGACAGTGGGGCGGAATCCTGCCTGTCTTTATTTAGAACGAGTGTACTTAGTTCATCCAGGATATTTTTGCACTCATTTTAATTTTCATTACATATTATGTCTCTTAAAGAGGGAGATTTTTAGAGCAGCCTGGGCCCCCAGCGTCCCCGCTCTGGGTCCCCTGAGTCTGTTGCTCATGTGCACTGGAGACTAATAGTTATGTCTCCTCCCCCTGCAGGGTTGGGGTGAGGCTGAAAGGAACCCACAGGCAGGAGAGTGTTTTGGGCCCCCTCCCCCCAGGACGAGGTGGCTCTGGAAGGGAAGTGGTTCAAGAAGGGAAGTTGAGAAAGAAGAGGGTCAGCGGGTCACTGGGGCAGTGGGGGTGGGGGCCAGAGGACCTGGGCGCTCCTGCCGTCTTTGGCTTTATTGCTGTGCCTGTAGTGTGAGATGGTAGCCCCGTTCTTCTGCCTCGCTCTCTGTCTGCAGACTTCAGGCTTCCGAAAACTGACATCCCCTGCTTCTCTGAGTCTACTGAACACCTACTATGTGTCAAGCTCAGTCTCCCACCCTGGGGGTGTAGCAATGAACAGGACAGATTTGGTTCAGTCTCATGGAGCAGATCTTTCGAGGGGAGCAAGTGTGATGATTTGATTACAAGTCATGATAGAGATGGGGAATTGCATAACCAGAGTGGTGAGAGGGGGGGATCTAGTGGCTACTTTAGTTGCTAGGGGTGCCCAAGGGGCCCTCTCTGAGGAGATGATGTTTGAGCTGAGGCCTGTAGGAGGTAAGGGAAGGCACTGTGTGAGGATCTGAGGGAAGGGTGATTTGGACAGAGGGAACAGCACATGCAAAGGTCCTGGGGTAGGGAACAAGCTGGGCTTTTTGAAGAGCCAAGGGGCTGCAGAGTATGTGGTCCAGGCAGAGAGAGCAGGGTGGGAAGATGGTGGGAGGAGACAAGGGCAGGTAGGTGGCTAGAGGTTTACCAGAAACTCTGGGGACTCAAGAGATCAGTTCAGGGGAAACCATGTGAAACTGGCTTCCAGATGTCATTTCTCATAGGGTCTGCCTTTCTGGGGACCATCAGCTGTCTTGTGCCTCTGAACCCCCGCCCCTCGTGCCCCTCTGGCACACCCCTCATCTTATGTGTATTGGGAAACAGAATTGCCTCCACTGGCTTTGGAACCAGGTATAAATGCTCAGGGCTCAGGGTGAGGGAGGCTGTGAGTGCTATGTGCCAGGTGGCTCCGGGTCTCAGGTATATGTTGGTGGGGGAAGGTGAGGTGCAGGAACCGTGGGAGAGCCCTAGGAGCCCCTGACCTGGCCCAGGATGTGCATAGGTATCTTGGAGTTCTTCTCAGAGGCACATCCAAACTGAGGCCTGTTCCCCAGCAGCGTATATGGGGCAGGGTCTTGCTAAACTCTGTATCTCGGCCCCCTGCCTGGAGGTGTGTTTGGCCTTTTTTTTCTATCTGAAGTCAGGAGTAGGGGGCAGGGCAGGCCCTGGGGGGTCCCCAGGGTCCCGCTGCTCAAACTTTGCTTCTTGGAGGAGGAGGTGGGGGCTGGACCTAACCTGACCCTTCGCCAAGCAGAGAATTTCTTTGAGGTTTCAGGCTGTATTTTGAAAAGTCACCTGAAGTGTTCACCCAATTCCTTGACATTTTCTTGTTAACTTTGCTGTTAAACCACATGCAATTTTCTACTGAATGTGTGCACCCACTTCCCCCAGACTCAATTCTTTCATCATTTAACAAATAGTCACTGAGTCCATGCTAGGCACCAGGGACGGTCAAAGTCCCTTCCCTTCTGAGACTCTCAGGCCAGCGGGCTAAGAGTGATATCCCAGGAAATAGATACAATATAGAATTCCAGGTACTGAGGTGCTCAGAAGAATGAAGTACGGTGACAGGGAGAGAGGGTGCATCCATGCATGTGGGAGGGAGGAATCAGGATGGCCTCTCCCAGTAGGTGAGAGAGGCCAGAGGGAATGATGTGCCAGCAATGTGAACAGCCAGTGCAAAGGCCCTGCACCATCCCATGTGGTTGGCGATTTTAACCCCATTGCTCAGGTGATGAAACTGAGGCTCGGCTATCCTAGAGGACGCCCCCCCCCCCCACCAGGGGGTCACTGGTTCTGACTCTAGACTCTTCTTTCTAGGAGGAGGACCTGGACCAGGCCTCCCTCCCGACATGTCCCAGTTTCCTCCTTTGAAGTCCTGCCTCTATAGAGGGAAACCAGACAGGAGTGCATGTAGGGGTTGGGGGCAAGAAGGAGGGCAAGGCCAGGCCAAGAGCCAGGGGAAGCCAGGCACTGGTGAGCAGACGGACAGACAGGCAGGTGGCAGCCCGCAGAGGAAGTGGCTTAGCAGGTAGACAGGTAGCAAACGCGTGGTAATCCCAGGCTGGCCCTGCATCGTGGGCGGGTAGGGGGCCTCATGCCTGATGCCACATCTGAGAGGTAGCCCCTGGCACCTGTCTCATCGGAAGAGGAGGAGGAGGAACAGCTGGGGCGATTGGGGTTCTCGGTGGAGGCTCACCTGGTCCCAGCTTGGGTGACGGGGTGCTCATCACCTCCCTCCTTTAGTGCCCCTCAAAACACCTGTCATCAGCAAGTTCGGAGCTGCCTCCTTCATCTTCCAGCTCTAAGGAGGAAAAGGCCTTTGGTTTTGGTTTGTTTTTTCAATTTTTATTTATTTTTAGTTGAAGTACAGTCGGTTTCCAATGCTGTGTTCATTTCATCCTTTGTTTTTAAATTTTGCTAAATGCACCTACCACATAACGCACTTATTTAAAGTAGCCAATTCAGTGATTTCTAGTATATTCAGAGTTGTGCAACAGTGCCCACGATCCACTATAGAACATTTTCCTCAATCACCTCTGGACCCTTTAGCTATCACCTTCTTATTTCGCCGTCCCTCACCTCCTCCCCCTCCCCACGGCCTACGCCACCACTAATTGACTTTCCGGCCCGTGGGTTTTGGTTTCTTGATGGTGTTGCCAGTGCAGCTCCCTTGAGCCCATCTTGAGTGGTCTCACTTTAAATTCACAGCCCCCCTCCCCCGGTGTGAGTACTGCCACTGTGCCCATTTCATAGATGAGAAGACGGAGGCCCAGAGAGTGCAAGCTGTGTGTCCTGTCACACAGCCGGGCTGGGATTTGAACCTCACTCTTACTCTTCTCCTCCCCTGTCCCAGGCTTAAGCTCTGCGAAGTCCACTGCCCTCCCCATTTTCTGCGACTAACACTCACTCACGCCCCCCAAACCCCCTTCCTCCAGGAAGCCTTCCAGAAGGCCCCAGCACAGCTGTCCTCCCCCTCTCCCCTGCCCTGACCCCTTGGCTGGGGGACCAGGAGGCATCTGGCTGAAAAATCTTAAAAATAAGTCCGTAAACAAGTTACTGGGTGCATTAAAGGCTCTAATCAGCCGGGATCATGATGGGGGGCCTGATAACCTGGCTGTTTTGTGCTAGCTGCCCTGTGATGACATGGGCCAACTCTTCTGAGAAGCGCGCGCCTGGAGAGGCCCTGAAACCACCCTCGCCCCGCCGCTGATAGCAGATAACAGCCCCTGAGCTGTGGTTTTCACAGCGATCAGACTTGTGGTGCCAGGTCGACCGAGCTGAGCGACATCAAAACGTTTTATCTGGGCCCGGCAGTGGTCAGGAGCAGAGGGCAGCGCGTGGGGCGCTCAGGGATGTAAAGGGGAGGCAGGGGCCCCCAGCACCTGATGAACGCAGTGGGGAGGTATTAGGCACGGTGGGGCTTTTTCCATTCATTTCACACTGGAGAAGCTGAGGTCTGGTTGGTCCCTGTGCCCTAGTCCTTGGGTCTGGCTTGGCTGAGTGAGTGTCCAGATGGGTCTCAGACACCCTTTGCTTTATAGATGGAGTTCAGGAGTAGTGGATTGAGCTGCCGTTAGGCCTGGGGCTTTCCAGGGGAAATATGTGGATCATCTTGGGGGTTGGCAGGAAGTGCTAGCCGCTCAGAGCCCTCTGTCAAGGACAGTGGCCTCTTTGCTGTCACCCGATCAAGTCTCTGCAAAGGGGCAGGGTGTGGGGGGCAGTTCAGTCTTCCTGGGTTCAGCTTTGAGGCTGGCAGTTGTTGGCCAAGGACTCGGGTCCTGGAGAGGCTGACTCAGCTGGGCCCTGCTGAAGACAGAGCCTTGGCTCCAGAGTGCACCCATGCTGTTCCAGACAGTTTCACACTGTTCCAGCTTCCTCAAGAAGGCACACACAGGCTCGAATTCCCTGCACCCTGGGCCTCCAGGGGCAGATATGGAGGACCTGAAGCTCCAAAGGCAGGGCTAGGTCTGCAATGTGTTCATCCACTTTCATCACCTATTTTCGGAACAGCTGTAGCAGGCCTGGCCCTGTTCTAGGCGTGTCCACAGGAGTGTTTGGAATAAAATCCAAACCCCTCACTGAGTTCCACAAGGTTTTACAGTCTGGCTCCAGCCACCCTCTGACCCCATCTTCTCCCATTTCCAACAAACCAGCCTCCCTCCTGTGCCACGATCACATCGGACACCACGACCTTTGTACTGGCTGTTCCTACTGCCGAGAATGCTGTTCCCTTGGCTCACTCCCTGCCCTCCTGCAGGTCTGAGCTCAAACAAGGAGGCCTTTCTTGCCCTTTCAGGCTGAAATAACCTTCCTAATCCCTCCCACCTCCTTATCCCAATTGATATTTCTGATGTTATGAATGTTATGTCACACGTTTGTAAGTTTATTGTCTCTTTCTCCATTGGCAGGAATCTGCCCTGTCCCGCTCACTGCAGTAGCCCCAGCCGGGCACGCTGCAGCTGCATAGTGAATAGCTGTAAACAGATGTTTAGAGTCAAGGAGGGATGTGTGTGTGTGTGTGTGTGTGTTTGTGGTGCTGATTTGGGTTGGAGGAGGGCAGTGGGGAACCTCTCTGAGCTGATATTGGAAATGAAGCTTGAAGAGTTTGCTCCTGGGGGAGTCAGCCCAGGCGTGGCCCAGGCCAGGGACAGAGCTGTTGGAAACTGTAAGGCCAAGGGGTCACCAGAGTCCCCAGGCTTTGCTCAGGTCCCATGTTCTGAGCTTATTCTTTTTCTGTTCCCTGTCATCATATCTGGGGGTTGATGTGTGTTCATGTCCAGCTGATTCCTTTTTTAAAATTTATTTTACTTTGTTTTATTTTTTTTTAATGGCGGTACTGGGGATTGAACCCAGGACCTCCTGCATGCTAAGTACACGCTCTACCTCGGAGCTATATCCTCCCACAGCAGCTGATTCTTTAAATAAACTTTATTTTGGAATAATTTTGGGTTTCCCGACAAGTCACACAGGCGGTACAGGGAGCCCCATAGCCCTCCCCCAAACTCCCCCACCAATGTTTGACATTTTCACAGTACCTTCGCCAAACTGGAGGAACCAATGCTGGTGTGTTTACATTACTTTTAACTAAACCCCAGACTTTATTCACACGTCACCAGCCTTTCCACTGGTGTCCTTTTTCTGTTCCAGGATCCCACATTGGATTTAGTCACTGGGCTGTTTTAAAAAATAGTTTATGTATTGGAAACCCAGCTCTGAAGCTGGGAAAGGCTTGAATGGGGTCTGCGTGGTGTCTGTGGACCTCTGTGAGGCTGCCCCTGAGCAGGAGGTCCCCAAGGGCAAGGGCAGACAAGGGACACCAGGGGAAACTGAGACTCTGCTGACCCTGGGAGCTGTCAGGGGCAAGGTCCCAACAGGGACCTTGGGTAGTGAGTGCCCCATCATGGGGGCATGTAAGGAGATTCTGTTTAGGTTCCTGGAGGAGATCTTATGGGGGCCTCTGACTTGCACAGGAAGGTCAGGTGGTATGACCCCGGCCTGAAACTTACCGTTCAAGTCTCTGATTCCCATTTGGGGAGAATTCCCAGGAGTGCGTCTGCCTGGTTCTCCTTGGGATCCGCCCACGTTCCTCTCTGCCCTCGAGTCTGAAGAACTGATTTTTCATGGTGGTCAAGCAGGTCCTCCTCTCTGAGTCTCAGTTTCCTTGTCTGTTCAACAAGGGCCCCACTTCTCAAGCACCAGGATGGATATCTTCAAAAAGGTAAAAACAAACAAGAGTTGGTGAGGATGTGAGGAAGTTGGAACCCCCCTACACCGCGGGTAATAATGTAAACTGCTTCAGTGGCTTGGAGAAAATTTGGTGGTTCCTCAGAAAGGTAAACATCGGGTTACCATATGACCCAGCAATTCCACTCCTAGGTACAGACCCAAGAGAAGTGAAAACACAGGTCCGCGCAAAAACTTGCACACACACATGCACAGCCGCACTAGTTACGATCGCCAAAAAGTAGAAACAACCAAATGCCCATTGACAGGTGAGTGGATAGACAGATGTAGTCCATCCATATGACAGAGTATTACTCAGCCATAAAAAAGGGTGAGGCTCTGACACGTGCTACAATGTGGGTGAACTTCGAAAACATGATGCTGAGTGAAAGAAGCCAGACACGAAAGGCCACATCGTGTGTGATCCCGTGTATGTGAAATGTCCAGAACAGGCAAATCCATAGAGACAGAAAGCAGATTAGGAGTGGCCCGAGGCTGAGGGTGGGGGTGGGGAGTGACTGCTGATGGAGACGGGGTTCCTCTCGGGAGTGATGAAATGTTCTGAAATTAGATAGGGGTGATGGTTGCACAACATTGTGAATGTGCTAAAAGGCACTGAATTGTACACTGTAAAAGGGTTAAAATGGTGGATTTTATGTTAGATACATTTTATCTCAATTAAAAAAAATCAGAGCTAGCCTCTGTGATCAACCCTAAAGCAAGGGACTAGGTGGGGGGGCGGGCGGTGCAGCACACAGACGTCCCTTCCCCCTCCTTTTGTTCCTGGGACTAGGACAGATTTGCGGCCCCAGACCCTCGGAGCAGTTCAGAGCAGGGTGGGCACCGGCGGCTGGCCTGGTGGGGGCGCCCCAGTGTCCGTCAGCCCTCGCTCCCGCCACGCCCAGGTGGCAGCTACTCAGGCTCGGGTGGCAAAGGGGGAAGTGGGGCTTTTCGTGGTTCCAGGGCCCCTGGATTTGCATCGGCCACTTTTACATAAAAATCTTTCCAGGCTGTGCCCAGCGGGCCCTGAAGCCAGCCGTGGGCTTGGGCTGTGCATGGGGGGCAGCCTTGCTGGAGGTTTCCGCAATACCCTGCCCAACCCACCAGTTCCTGTTTTGGGGGAATGTTATCACTGCTGGCTTCTTAGAAAGAGCCCACGGTGGGGAGCCTGCCAGCCGCCAGCCAGCCCTGGCTCCGCCTTTCCCTGGGGCTGGGATTCCTGGGGTCCATCCTGAGGTCGGCAGGGGTGCCAGGCTGCGATATGGGGGAGATGACAGTGGCCATTTACCAAGCGCATCCTGTGTCCCTGATTTTCTGTGAGCTGAGGTTATCTCCTGGGACCCCTAGAAGATGTGTTACCCCCAGATCCATCATTCAGCAGAGAACATGGGGCTTCATTAGAGGTGTGACAGTCAGACTGTAGCCAGGCTGGGGTTTGAGCTGCTGGCCTGGTGCCAAGCCCAGGCTGATAAAGCCCCCCATCCCCACTTGAGATAAGTCAGGGAGATGGCCTCCATCGTTTATTCAGGCAACAAACATTTACCGAGCTCCTCCTGGTGCCAGGGTCTGGGCTAGGAGCCAGAAATTCGATGGGGAGCAAGCCAGCAAAGTCCTACCCTCCCGATGGCCAATGGCCAAGGGACATGAGAGACAGCCAATGAGCAAGCTGATTCCAGAGAGCATGGTGGGGGACAGGGCGGGGTGGCGGGGGGTCCTGGAGCTGCAGTGAGGGGCTGAGGGAGAGAGGCAGGGTGGGGGGCCTTGGTGGTGACCGGCCCCCTGCTCTCCTGCACAAGGTGGATGTCCCCTGACAGGCATCTCTTCCATTGCTCTTTTGTGCTTTGGTTTCACCCCCACGGGCCTGAATTTGCATTATTGGGACATTTCTTCTTTTTAAAACTCCTGCCTTCTGCCGTCTCCACAGTCTCTCTGGGTGCAGGCTGGAGGGTGCCGCCCCCACCCCACAGTCCCCCATCGGCAAAGGATTTCCTCCTTGGCATGGCTTCTCAGAAAAGCCACCTCTGGGGTCCTGGGTTATGAAATGCTCCCCTGATCTGGCCCGACGCCCTCAGGCTGGCATCCCAGGGAAGACTCTGCTGGACTCTCTGCCTGTTGAGCGCCCCCTGCAGTCGGGGATGGAAAGGACCCCTTGTAGAACCTCCCATTTGACAGATGAGGACCCTGAGACCAGTGAGCTCGGACCGGGACTCAAACCCAGGATGCCTGGCTGCCTTTTGGGCGCAATGATCCTCTCTGTCCTCCAAGTGCATGGGGGCATCAGACTGGAAAGAGACCCTGGGAGAGTCAGGCAAGGCTTGCGTGGCACCCCTACCATTAACATGTAGCCAAAAAGCCTAGGCTTGCTGGGCCTCAGTTTCCCCTTCTGGCAAATGGGCTGAGTGCTCCTCACTTGCTCCATCATAAACCTGTTGGTGGCTTTGGTGGCCTTTGCCTGTGTCCACCCCACATTATCAGCCTCCACTTTAACCTCTTGGTGGCGTTGTGTTGGTCTCAGGGTAACGTCCATGCTCTTGGCCGTGGCTTCCGAGGCTCTACATGGCCAGTCTCTGCCCTTTCCCAGACCCAGGCCTCTGCCAGATGCTTAAATACATCAGGTTCTCCCAGGACCCCAGAACTTGCTCCTCCTGCATCCATTCATGCCTCTGAACCTCGTCTACTTACCTGTCAGCCTCAGCCCGATGTCCAGCTGCCTTCTTTCCATATAGATAGAAAAGTACATAAATCTTAGGTCTACATACAGCTTGGTAACTTGTCACAAAGTGAACACACCTATGTAACCAACACCCAGGTCTAGAAACCAAACAATCCCAGTCTTACTGCCTCCTGTCAAACTCCCTGGTATGCTCAAACGGTTTGAACTGATGATTAATGGTTACAGAGGGGCCTTCTGTCTGTGATGTAGCTGCCCAACAAGCTGCTGGGCCTATGGATTGCATCAATAGAGGTATAGACTCCAGAACGAGGAAGGTGATTTCTCTCCCCATTCTGGGTTGGTCAGAGCAGGCAAGCAGCTGCCCCTGACACTTTGAAATGGGGCAGACAGACAGTGAGCTCAGTGAAGACCACCATGGTGTGCGTGAGTGTGTGTGTGTGTGTGTGTGTGTGTGTGTGTACTTCAGAGTGGTGCCCTGGGAGAAGGCACCGAAGACTTTAAAGCATTTAGCCTAGAGAAAGACAGACCCAGCTCCCTGTCACTTGCTCCAGGTGGCTCTGTGGCAGACAGGGCAGGGTGGCAGTTCACTCTGAGGGAGGCGCCGGTTTCCAGGCTACTTTGATGGTAGTGAGCATCCCATCAGGAGAGGCAGCAAGCTGAGCAGAAGCTCCGGACTGCAGGCTGGCCAAGATGGGGGTAATCCAACCCCTTACCTCACACCAGGCCTTGCAGAGAGGAGGGTGAGGGGGAAGACTGCAGGGGCATGTGACCATGCTGAGACCTTTCTTGGTGGGGAGATGGAAGCCCAGAACCTGAAGGTGATCTGCTCAAGCTCATTTGGCCAAAACTGGCTTTCCAGGCACAGGCTGGCTTGGAGCTCTGGCTGTGGGTGGAGCTCAGGTTGGGTTATATCTGGCATGGCCGTTCCCTCTCGCCGGCTGCAGCTGCCCGGGGTGGGGGCCACTGGGCACGCTCCACCACACGCGCTGGCAAGCGGCCGCAGGTGCTGGGCTGGCCACTTTACATAGCCACGCTTGGTCTCCCCCGCCTGGCTTGCTGTCCTGCCCCCTCGCCTCTCACCAGGAAAGGGCCGGGGGTCTGAGAGCAGGAGCCAACTCCGAGCCCCAGTGAGCTCTTGAGTATTTTTATTTCACTTCTGCGTTTCACTTTTACTGGTCTTAGGTGAAATGTGCATGTTAGGCCCTGAGTGGTAGCTATTGGGCCCGGGCTGGTTCTGTTCTGTGTCAACCAGGGGTGGCGGTAGGGGAGCACAGGGTCCCCGGTTTAAATCCCACCTGTGCCACTAGCTGGCTGTGTGGCCTCTGGAGCTGCACACGGCCCTCTGTGCCTCCTGAAAGGTGCATGGGGTGTGGGAGGAGACCTCAGGCCTAGGTTCTGATACCACCCTGCCTCTTGCCTGCTGTGTAGCCTCAGGCAAGTCCCTTCCCCTCTCTGGGCCTCAATTCTCTCCTCTGTAAAATGGGAGTAACTACAGCCACATCCTTGTAACATTGTCTCTCTGATCCAGCGCTGGTGTGGGGTCTGGCTGGGTGTTTGCCCTGGGGAGCTGAGGTGTTCCAGAGAGGCTGGACCAGTGGTATGTCCTTGAACTCGATTTTTGTTTTTTGGTTTTTTTTAAATGGAAGTAGTGGGTATTGAATCCAGGGCCTCATGCATGCTAAGCCTGTGCTCTACCACCGAGCTACACCTTCCCCACTGTCCTTGAACTTGAGACACTTGAGCTTGTATAAGGATCTCATCATGAGGCTAGTTTAAAAATGCAGATTCCTGGACACTTCTCAGGGTGGGGAGGGGGTGGGTTGGCCCTCAGGTGTCATTTGGTGCCACATTAGGCCAAGAAACTTCAGGAAAGGCTCTGGGACCTGTGGGTGTGTTTGGAGTCGAGTCTGCTTCCTGGGACAGGACTGGGGGTGGTGTGGGGAGGGGAAAACCAGGGCCCAGAGAGGCAGCCATCTACCCTGGGTCGTTCAGCAAGCCAGTGGCTGCACTGGGACTGAACAGAGCGTCCGGCTCTGAGCTCCCAGGTGCTCATGTCCCAGGAGCTGCGGGGCTGCTGAAAACATGAAGTTCCAAGCCTTCCCCGGAAAAACCTCAGAGCCCGGTCGGGATTTATATAGTGGCTCCCAAAATATCTGGCCGTGGATAGGCTGAGGCAGCTGAGGGCGCGGCTGGCCAATGCCGTGGCTTCCTGTCCTGCCAAGATGCTTCCTGCCGATAGCCAGGCCCAGTGGCCTTATCTGTGACCCCAGGGCTGCTGGGAGCACAGCCAACCCCCACCCTCCTGCCACCAGGGGACAGGCTGTTCTGGCCTGGGGAAGGGGCTGCAGGGACCCAGGAGGGGTTCAGTGCAGGCAGCTCACTGAGGTGGTAGGTCGCTGGATCAACTCACGAGTTTTGAGAAGGAGCACTGTACCCAGAGTCCAACTGCCCCAGAGTTGAGTTGTGGCTCTGGGGCTAAACGGTTGTGTGACCCCAAGGAGTGGGCCCCTCTTGAAATCACCTTCATCCATTAAGTGGGCATAGCAGTGTCTCCATTTTCATTTACCCCCCCACTCTTCTCCCCACCCCCAGCCTAGCCCTCAAAGAGCCCAAGTCTGGCGGAGACAGAGCTGGACACAGATCCCCCGAGCCCTGCAGCATCAGGGCTTGGCTAGAAGGAAGGCAGAGGCTGGAGGACTCCAGGTGTTTGTCTAGGGCAGCTTCCTGGAGGAGGGATGTTACAGCTGGGGTTTAGTGGATATGTAGGAGCTTATTAGGCAGAAGGCATGGAAGGGATGACCAGGCTGAGGGAACAGTGTATGCGAATGCTTGGAGTCCAAGCGACACTATTCCCATTTCACAGAGAAGGAAGCTGAGATTCCAAGAGGAGGTGATTCCATGGTTCTGAAACCTGGTCCTTTCTCCTGTACCAGCCAACCAAGACCTGAGCTTCTGGGAGGGAATATGTTCCCTCTTAGCTGTGACCCTGTGTCCTGGGAGATATTTTTTTTTTAATTTCAAAGTAGATTTTATTGCAGCCCAAATAGTAGAATTAACTATACATAATAAACTATGTATATATGTATGTATATGCACATACATTTTAAGTTATAGGAAATAACAAAGGGAACAAGATTTTCTAGGAAATAAAATTTATTTTGGCAGATGGTGTTAAAGTCATAACTCAACATCCTTAATTTTATATAAGTATGACACATTTTCTTGTCTTCCTGTGTCCTAAGTCACCAGACCTACTGCTTTATCAAACTGATACACTGAAGTTAAACATTACTCACTTCACTTACACTGAGTCTGAAAAGGGGTTTTCACCTCTGTCTCTCACCATCGGCACTGTGGTGGCGGGAGCCGTCCTCCAGGCCCTGGTGGCTGAGGCTGAGGTGTCTGATGGGGGCTGCAGGGAGGGACTGGGGTCAAGGTTCCAGCTGGGGTCTGAGGCAGGGTTGCCTGCCCTGCCTCTGTCTTACCCTCTGGCTTCAGGGAGGTTGTCCACACCCTCCCTGCCCTTGGAGGGGCCAAGATGCTTCAGGACATCAGTGCTCCAGGACCGTTCCCCCGAGAAGAGCCAGCCCCTGCCTGCTTGCCTCGTTCCTTCCTTGCCGGTTCAGGTTTGGGGCTTTTGTGCACAACACAGGGAGGGCCAGTGGGGTGAGAGATGAGGGAACTGTGGTTTTGGGTCTCCTCTTTCATGTTTTTCAAGAGGCTTGAGCAAAACATGGAACTCTGTTCAGTAAATCAGTGCTGCCTCCGTGGGGCCACTTGGTTCTGCTGGTTGGAGGACACAAAAACGTGTGGCAGAGGGACTCAGACAAACACAGACACACGAATATGTACATGAATATTCACAGCAGCATTTTCACAGTAGCCAAAAAGTGGAAACAAACCAAATGCCCACTGATGGGTGAAAGATAAACAAAATGTGGTCCATCGTACAAGGAAATATTAGCCACGGAAAGGAATGAAGCCCTAACACACGTTACAACCTGGATGAACCTCAAAATCGTCCCACTGAGTGAAAGAAGCCAGGCACCAAAAGTTTATGATTCTATGTATATGAAATGTCCAGAACAGGCAAATCCATCGAGACAGGAAGA
Organism: Camelus ferus; assembly: GCF_009834535.1. Lineage (NCBI taxonomy): Eukaryota > Metazoa > Chordata > Mammalia > Artiodactyla > Camelidae > Camelus > Camelus ferus. The sequence goes on from NC_045717.1 coordinate 17,571,556, forward strand.
GGACTAGTGGTTGCCAGGGCTGGGGGAGGGGAGTTGGGGAGCGACCGCCAGTGGAAACAGTTTCCTTTCGGGGTGATGGAAACGATCTACAATTAGATACTGCTGGTGGTTGCACAACTTTGTAAATTCACAAAACACCCCTGAGTCGTCCACTTTAAGACGGTTCATTGTATGCCATGCGAATTTCACCTCAATTAGGAAAAAAAGATTTTTAAACTGCATGGCAGTGTCTTGGAGGGGGTTTCTGGGTGGTTGAGAAATTTCAGTGCTGAACCCTTGTGCTCTCTGTCTTCTGATTTTCTTGGCTGAGGGTGGGACTGGCTCCCCCGCTGTGCAGACGCTGCTCCGTAGGAAGGCCTGCTGCTGGAGCCAGGGCGGCGGCGGCCCCTCCTCTGCTGTACTGAGGTCCCTGCCGATGCCGACGCCTGAGGGCTTTAGCTCTGCCCGCCTGCAGGACCCTGAGCTGCACACGCCCTGCCTCAGGTCCCCTCACAGAATCCTCCCTGAGAGGCAAGGGTCATTGCGAACCCATTTCCCAGATGATGGATTGAGGGTTCAGATGCCTTTGGTGACCTAGCTGGCAAGCGGCTGAGTACCAGTCATGCTCAGGTCCGGCTGGCTTCCGCGCCGTGCCTCTCAGATTCTCACTGTCAGATCTAAAACCCGTGGTCCGTCCCTCTCCAAGCAGTGGCATGGTGGGGGCTGCAATGTGACCACATGCCTCCAGACACGCCCACTCACGTGGCTGGGCTCCTGCTGCCCTGGGCTTCTGGGAAGTCGTGCCAGGTGCAACCTGTTTCTCTTGGAAGCGAGCAGAGCCAGGAGTGGGATGGGAAATGCTCTCCCATGCAGGCGGGGTGGGGGACGGGCTATGCGGGAACTGCAGAGGGGCTGGGAACGTTCTGGGCTTTGCAGAGACAGGGGCAGCCTGTAGTTTCAGGAGCTGGGATGTACCAGTCCCTGCTGGGTGACACTAGGCATATCATTTCTGCTCTCCAGCCTCAGTTTTCTTCTATGAAATGGGCTTTACAATAGCCACTGCCTCTCAGAACAGATCCAAGGAATGGATGAGACCATTGAAGGGGTTCAGCGAGGGGAAGCCCTGCTCTTCAGGTGGAAGTTGGGACAGGAAGGACAGTTTGGGTCCTGGATGGGATGACTGAGAAACACTCTGGGTTTAAAGGCAAACAGTGAACAGTTTGGCAGTTCCTCAAAAAAAATTGAAAATAGATTGCGACAGATGAATGGATAAACAAAATGTGGTATATGTGAAGGGTGGAATACCATTCAGCCTTTAAAAGGAAAAGAATTCCAACACCTGCTACCAGCATAGATGAGCCTGGAGGATGCTGTACTGAGTGAGAGAAGCTGGTCACAAAAGGACAAATACTGCATGATCCCACTTATGTGAGGTCCCTAAAGCAGTCAGATTGGTAGAGACAGGAAGTTGAATGGGGGTTGCCAGGGACTGGGGGAAGGACGGGAAATGGAGAGGCAGTGTTTAATGGGGACAGAGTTTCAGTTTTGCAAGGTGAAAAAGTCCTGGCGATGGACGGTGGGGCTGGCTGCGCGACAATGTGAATGTACTCAATGCCACAGAATGGTATACTTAAAAATGGCTAAAATGGGAAATTTGAAGTTATTTGTATTTTGCCACAGTTTTTAAAAAAGCAGCAAACAGCCTGATGAGCCCTCCTGTTGGAGCTGCTCTGGGCTGACTATTCTGGAGGAGGGTTACCAGGTTTGGCCTTCTGACTAGAGGACTCCTCACCCAGCTGCCTGACAAACTCCAGCTCATCCTACAAAACCCAGCTCAAATATCTCCTCCTCCAGGCAGCCCTCCCTGATCTCCCAAGTAGATCCTAGCTCTGCTATTGGGCCTCCCAGCCCCTCCTCTGGCTCAGCCCTGGCCTCTCCGAGATCTGGAGATCTGGGTCTGGCTCAGTCAAGGGGTGAGGCTGAGCTGATGAGAAGTTGAGGAGTGGGAGCCCTGCTTGGAGGGTGGGAGAGTGGGGACAGCAGCAGGGAAGGGGGGATTAGGAGACCAAGACCCTTTGCTCAGTAAGCATTATGGATTGGCCCTTCTCACACCTGCCATGTGCCCTGAGGAGCCCCTAGTGTGGGAGACAGAGCAGGACACACAGCATGTGATCAGGACGGGGGAAGGGGCGGAGAGGGAGGGGGGACCTTTGTTTCTGGCTCAGTGACACTGGAACCTGGCCTGGCACTGCGAGGGGAGCTGGGGGCCCTGGGGGAGAGGGAGGGGCAGAAAGGGCCATCCCTCAAAGGCTGCACTTAGAGAGGGTACACGTGTGTCTGCAGGTTACAGGCGTGGGTTGCATGTATTTTTCTGTGTTGGGTGTGTCTGTTGTCAGCGCGTCTCTCTGCGTGTCAGTTGGGTGTGTAGTTGTGCTATAAGTGTGCACTGAGTGTTGTGTGTACGTGGTCTGTGTCTCTGCATGTGTGATACATGCATGTGTGAGACACCCATGGGTGTGCACGTGTGGATGTGGCATTTTTGAGGAACTGAATCTCCTGGTCGGATGTTTGCTTCCCAGAGGTTGTGGGAGGCCCCTACATGCCATCCTCAGCCCTACGACCTCCCCACCCCAAGGACCCAGGGACCCAAGGTTTCTCGGCTCCCCAGCCACCAGGGGAAGCTATGAAAACCTAAACCTTCCGTAGCTCCCCATCCCCTTCTCCGGGGGGACCTGGTCTTTGTTCTCCCTGCCATGCCCAGGTGGCTGCGTCCTGCTCGTCCTAGACCCCAGCCTCTACAGTGAGTTCTCTCAGGCGTCTCCCCGCCCCATGCCCTCATGCAGCCCCCCTGTGCCACGAGCGTGGAGTTATCTGTCACCCCCACCTCATGCCCCCCACGGGAGGAATTTTGTTTGTCTGGTTCAGTTGCCTCCCTGCACTGAGAACAGGGCTTGGCACACAGCAGGTGCTCAATAAATACCCAAATGAATGAATGAACAAGGGTGGGAGGAAGGGCTAGCGAGGGCAGAGGAGCCAGACGGGGCAGGGATGTGCCTCTGGGTCAGGGGAGGGATGCTGAGAAGTCACCCAAACGCCTACACTGGGAAGTGCGTGGATTTAGAAGTGCCACTTTGGTGTGACAAGAGGCACATGCCATGGGCGGTGGGACCTGTTGGGAGCCGGAACCGTCCAGTGGAGACACAGTGGCCTAGGCTTGGTGGGGGCAGGAGAGGAGGTGAGAATCAGGGCAGGTGAGATTCAGGAGGTGACGGAGCAGAGCATCACTGATGAGGAGGGTGAGCCTCGATGGCCTGTCTGTGCCACGGAGGAGCTGGGCTGGTGCTTACCCATGTAGGACAGGGTGAGGAGGTGAAGTAGGGTGTTGGGTCCTTCTGGGGGCCCCTCGACTCTGTGGTCATTTCCTGGGAGACAGGAGGACCTGGAGACAGCATCTTCGTTTCAAGATCAAGCTGAGAAAGACGTTCCAGCTGAGGGGATGGAGATGGAACAGTGAGAGGAAAACAAAGGGAGATGGTGGCGCAGAAGCCAGGGGCAGAGGGGGCTGCTCCCAAAGAGGGTGTGGTCAGCCCCCCACTGGTACCCCTGGCAGGGAGCTTGGCGGCAGGCTGTGGAGTCTGCACTGCGGTGGGTCTGAACCTGCACAAACCACAGCCCCGCTAGCAGGACTGGAGTGAAAAACCTGGGAACGCTCGGCGCTGCTGAGGCTGTGGAGCAAGTGGAACTCTCTCTCGCTGCTGTGGGAGGTTAAATGGTACAGGCACCCTGGAAGACTGTTTGGCTGTGTCTGCTGAAGCAAACATAGGTCTCCCCCATCCCCTGTAACCCAGACCTCCCACCCCTGGGTATTGACCCACAAGAGATGCAAGCATGCCATGGACCCAAGACCTGGACATGCATGCTTGGAGTGGCTCTGGACACAACCCAAACACCCATCAAAAGAACTGGGAAAACAAATGGCAGTACAGTTGCACTGTGGAATAGTATACAGCAAGGAAAAGGGATGGAGGATGTGGGTGAATCTTGCAGGTACAAGGATGAACAGAAGTGGTCAGGTCCAAAACAGCACACACTGTGAGTCTGTGTATCTGAAGTTCAAGAACAAGCCAAGGGAACCCATGATGTGAGCCTATCAGATCATGGTTGCCTCTGGGAGGCGACCTGTGGGAGCCTGCCTGGGGGAGGGAGGGGTGTTATGTGTCAATTGGAGCTTAAATAAAGATGTACACATCTGTTTTTTTCTTTAAAAGGAAGTGATTTCTTTTTTTAAAATTAAATTCTTTTGGTGGGGGTGGGATTAGATTTACTTATTTATTTAATGAATGGAGGTCCTGGGGACTCCAGGACACTGAGAACTGAGCCCAGGACTTTGTGCATGCTAAGCACGTGAGCTACAGCCTCCCCCCAAGATGTATCAGTCTTAGAGTAACCTGTAATTCTAGCACAGGGAGCTGTATTCAATATCTTGTGGCAACCTATAACGGAAAAGTATGTGAAAACAAATCTATGCATGTATACGAGTGACTGACACATTATGCTGTACACCAGAAATTGACACAACATTGTAAACCAACTAAGCTTCAATTTAAAAAAAACGCATGAAGCTATACACATCAGATCTGAATATTTGGCCCATTTTGCAACATGTGTGTTATATCGCAATCCAAAGGTGAATCTACACAGTCACTAAAACCAATTTGGGCAGTACTTTAAACACATGAACTATCAGTAGCATTAAAAACATGTTGCGGGGGGTGGGCAGGGGGAGGGAATAGCTCAGTGGTAGAGCGCAGGCTCAGTATGCATGCGGTCCTGGGTTCAATCCCCAGGACCTCCATTAAAAAACAAACACACAGACCCCGGGGATGGGGATGTGAAGCAGAGTGTAGATGCTCTGAGACTTGGCAGGGTAGGGAGGCTAGGGGGTGATCACTGAAAAGAACTTATCAGAAGTTTCCAGGCATGGTATTCCCAGTTTGGCCAGGAGCCATGACCTTTTAGCCTTATAAAACCAGTGAAATTCGTCAAGGTATTAAACATGGAATTCCCGTAAGATCCAGAGATTCCACTCCGAGGTATATACCCCGAAGAACTGAAGGCAGGGATTCAAATAGATACATTCACACCCATGTTCATAATAGCTCTGTGCACATGAGCTGACACTGGAACAACTCGTGTCCATCGATGGATGAATGGATAAACAAAATCTGGTAAGCCCACACAGTGGAATATTATTCAGCTACAAAAAGGAACGAAGGCCTGACACAATACAACGTGGATGAACCTTGAAAACATCACGCTGAGTGAAAGAAGTCAGACCCAACAGACCACACACATAGTGTGTGATTCTGTTTATGTGAAATGTCCAGAACAGGCAAATCCACAGAGACAGAAGGCAGGTTAGAGGCTGCCAAGGACTGAGGGAGGGGGCGGGGAGTGGCTGCTCGTGGAGATGGGTTTCCTTGTGAGATGATGGAAAAGTTCTGGATTAGATAAAGATGGAGGTTGTGCAATATGGTGAAAACGCGGACTGCCGTGGAGTTGCCCACTTTACAGCGGTTAACTAGATGTTGTGTGAATCTCACCTCCACTGAAACAACAGTGGATTGGCAACAGCAGTCAATTTAGAGGCTTGTGCCTTCTAAATGGATTTTAGCCCCTCATGAGGGCAACTGAGTAGTTCCTACTTGGTTGACAACGACCTAGAACTTCCTTTCTTCGAACAAAATGACATGTCAAAGCCCCATGTGGACACAGAAACAGGCCGAGAGAGGGTAAGGAGCCTGCTCAAGGTCACACAGCATGGGGAGCCAGGCTGTGCGGCTTAGTTTTGGGCCGGGACTCCCAGGTGAGCTTGGGCGGGGGGCAGACTCAGTTCCCCCTCTGTTGAATAGCTGGAAGTGGGTGAGGGGTGCCTGCCTGCTCTGCCCCAGTCAGCCCCCACCCCCACCCCAGAGGGCAGCTAGAAGGATCCAGTGGGTAGCCCTGGGTATAGGGCACCCGTCCAGGTCTGGTGGCCTGAGGACTGCTCCAGCCTCTTTGGGCCTCAGTTTCCCCATGTGTACAGAGGGGCTGCAGGCTTCAGGCAGGGACTGGGCCACCTGCGGTGAGCTGAGTTTCCCTGGATTTGGAAGGGTCAGCCTGACCCCTGGCTGGCCCTGACATGCTCCTTCTAGCCAGGACAGGCTGCCCAGTGGGGGTCACAGGCACCACCCTGAGATCAGGGCTTCCAATACTCCTGATGACCCTCCAGGATAACAGGGGTCTGGGGCACCCCTGTGCTCAGAGGCCCCCAACCCCAGGCCTCTCCTGCCCACCTTTCTCTGTGGCCTTGGTCCCCAAGCGTTTATTTCTGGCTGGTGGGCGCCCCCTGGTGGCCATAACTCACAGAGCCTTTTGCGCACCTCCACAGGTCCCAGTCCCAGCCCTGCACTGCTCTGGACTCTGGGGACCCTTCCCTTGGCAGGGGGTGGGGGTGCTTCTAGGCAGATAAGGGACACAAGAAAATGTGGAACAAAGAACAATCATATGTAGGGACAAGCTGGCCTGGCTGGGAAGGGTTGAGATTTGAGTTGAGCTGTGAGTGTCAGGAAGGAGGTAGCCAAGAGATGGCTGCAGGAGGCAGAGGGACCTGCAAGTGCAAAGGCTCCGAGGTGAGAACAAGCCTGGGGTGAGGTGGGGCGGCGGGAGCAGAGGGAAGGAGGGCAAGAGTGGAGGCCAGAGAAGGGCCAGACCCACAGGCGAGGAGGGAGGGTTTTGCTCTGAAGGCACTGGGGAGCCATGGCAGGATTTTGAGCGGGGTGGGACATGATCTGAATTACAGTCTTTATTAAGAGTGATCTTGAGCTGTCACAAAATCACTGGTGATAGTTTAGCAACTAACCACATAGGTCTTTTTTTTTTCAACTTTTGTCACTTTATTGTTAACCAATGAATGTTACCCAAAATTATAGATGTAACTATAACTTAATTGTACAACACAAAATTATGCTGATGGTAAAAGCCTGTTGGAATTTACCAAATGTTCGTTAATAAATTTTTACATTGCTATATGATCATGTGCTTTCAACTGCTAATAATAAAAGTTATAATTAGTTTAATGAAAACTTATATTGCAATAGTTGTTCCTGTTTAGAAAAACTTACACAACTTTAAAAATGAATTGAATCCATTTTAATCCTCATCTACAAGTAGTAGATGTAAAATTAGTAAAATTAGCAAATATAACTGCTAATTTTTCAACACTGATACCAAACAGAAAGAATAAAACTTGATAGATGCACTCGAGGCCCATGACCCCTGGCTCAGCCGGAGCACACTGTCTAGAATTTGGAGTTAGTCTTTCCCTTACATGATTTTATATTTTATTACATATTATGTGGCCATAAACATCAAAGTGTTGTTTTAAGTGATTTTAAACTTTGTATAAATAAGGGGGAAAACATCCTCCCGCAGTATGCTTGTTTCATTAACAAAGTTTATCTGTGTTTATGAGTATTTTTTGTTTATTTTTAAGCCTTGAAAACATGTTTATAACATGCGCACAGAAAGTGTTTACAATGCATATTTTCTGTGAACTGTCACAATGTAGAACTTTCCCATCATTCCAGAAGGTTCCCTCCTGTCAGGAGCCTGCTGGCCCTGGAGGCAATCGCTTTTGCTCATGCCTGTGATCCGTTCTGTGCTGGTTTGGGGTGGGTCTTTGTGCTTTTTTATTATTTTATGCATAATATTCCCTTGTGCAGACGCCCACCACTTGTGTTTCCGGTCTGGGGTTATCATGTGCAAGGCTGCTGTGAACATTTGAGTCCGTGTCTTTTTATGACACAAGTGCTCAGCTCTCTTGGGTGGATGTGTAGGTGTGGAATTGCAGGGTCACAGGCGGGGTAAGTGATCAGCTTTGTCTGAGCCCACTGGGTGTAGCTGAGAGATGTGGCCGTGTCAGCACACCCAGCCCAAGGCTGATCACTGAGTGAGCATGAGATTCACCTGGATAAACGTGCAACTGTTCTGCCCTTATAACCGAGCAAGACTCTATGGGGTCTTCCCGGGACAGATCCCTCCCCATGTCCTCTGCGGCAGCTCCTCTCTGAAGTACTCGGAAAATAGTACCTCATACACCTTTCCTGAGTTTTTCAGATGCTAAAAATCACCACTAAATGGAAGAAATTAACTGCTTGATGATCACGAGTACATGGCCCCCAGACCTTCTGGCGCCTAAGGATTGAGCACCATCAGCCAATCGGAATTGTGCACAGCTGGTCACGTGCCCGGGGACGCCCCGCCCTCAGCAGGTCTTTAAAAATGCTCAGCTGAGACCCTTTGGGGAGTTTGGCGGTTTTGGGGGCATGAGCCACTTGTTCTCCTGGCTCAGTCCAGCAATAAACCTTTCTCTGCTCCAAACTCCAATGTTTTGGTATTGTTCGGCCTCACTGTGCATCAGGCACATGAACTTGCCTTTGGTAACAATTTTGGCGAAGCCAGTCCCAGAGTCTGTGTCAGGGGCAGGTCGACCCTGCCCGAGGGCAGCCCCTTCCCTGGGTCCCCTGCAGCTGCCGAGCTCACTTTGCTCTGGGGAACCAGGGAGAACTCCCCCTGACAGGCATTGGCCGCCCCAGGGCACAAGCCTGTTTGGGGCCAAGAAACATCACCGGAGCTGCGTCCACACTTGGTATCGATTGGAGGGTGAGTCACCCCAGCCCCTGCAGGCTGGGAATTCTCCGCAATCCATCTGGGCTCATTCCCACTGGGAAGTGAGCTGCTCTGTGCTCATGGCGAGCCCCTCCGGACCTGTTCTCTTTCAAGAGCTGGGCCCGTCTGTTCGGAGGCCTCTGTCTGGGAGTGGATGTGGAATTTTCAGACAACAGCTCCTCTGACTTTCCGTCTGTGTGACCGTAGTTTGTTTATTGTCTGTGTTTCTGTGCGTATCGTTTCAGGGTGAGCCACTCCAGCTTGTGTGCTGTGGGGAAGTTCTACCCGCTCCACCTGGGCTCGTTCCCTTCTGGGATGTGAGCCATTCTGCGCTCACTGGGAGCCAGGCTGTTCTGGAAGCCTCCATCTGGGGGTTGAAGTGGAATTTTTTGGGCTACACTTTGTGGGGCTATGTTTGGTGTGTGTGTGTGTATCAGTACTTGCACTGGCCGGATGAGACGCCTTTGGTGAGTAAGGGGCTCGCATGCAATGACCCCAGGGTGTCCTTCCCTCCTGCGTTGGCCCTGCCTGGGGCGGAGCACTGGTCGGGATTTCCCCTTTCCAGCGCTAGTCTTTTATTCAGCTTCATCTCTGGGGAAGGGCCTGGGGTTCTCCCCGCTTGGAGTGATGGGGCACTGGTTGGGAATCCTCCTTTTGGGAACTGTGACCCTGACAGACCATTTTGGATTGCTGTTTGCTTAATATTTGATAACATCAGCTGTGAGTAATTAAAAGCTCTGTTCCATCTTTTTTGTTGTTGTTTTGGGGTTTGGGTTTTTTTTTCTTTTTTTTCGGTTGGGGAGGTAATTAGATTTCTTATTTTTTTAATGGAGGTACTGGGGATCAAACCCAGGACCTTGTTCATGCTAAGCACACACTCTACCACTGAGCTATACCCTCCCCCGTTTCTATCTTATAGCCCCCCTAGGGTATATTTTGCAAAACTGGGAGATCTTCAGCTATGCTCCCATAAATGAAAGAAAATGATTTTTATTATTTTGGTGGGGGAAGGTAATTAGGTACTTATTTATTCTTAGAGGAGGTACTGGGGATTGAAACCAGGACCTCAAGCATGTTAAGAATGAGCTCTACCACTGAGCCACACCCTCCCCCCAAAATTGATTTTTTATTGTAGTACTGTGTGGGCTCAGTGCTCCCTGAGATCTGGAGAACAATGGCCCCTAATGGCTCTGCTGTTTTATCAAAGTGGGGCTTTTACCTTGGAAGCGGGTGGGGGGGGTGTATGGGGGGTGAGGAGGGGCACAATGTGTCTCTGGGTACCTGAGTCCAAATCCTGTTCTCTCTGTCTTGCTGATTGTGCTGAAAGTGAGGCATATGAATGTGAGTGGATTTCATATATATGTATATAAAACTGTTATTTCTTTAAACCGAAGTGGCTATTTGGGAACCGTTAAAAATAATCCCCGAAAATTGCCAAGTTGGATGGATTTTGTAAAAGCGGTTGGAGTGAAGGAATCTGCATTTCTATTCCTGTGCCTTTGAGATGAACAGGATCTACCTGGGCTCTCAAGAGGGAAAAAAAGTTTTTAGACTCGAGTGGAAAAACTGTGAGACCTCTGGTTCTGTCTTTATGTTTAAAAAAAAACTTGTAAGTGAGCTCTGTTTAATTGATGTAAGTTTAAGTGCTTACAAATTAAGCACTCATGAGTATAAAAGCAGCTAGGCAGAACAGATCTCGGGGTCACGCCATCTGGGAAGTAAACGTTCAGTACTGAACTGGTATCAAAGCTAGCTTAAGCTTGCTGGTATAATCAACATAGACATACCTCTTATTATACCTGTGTTTACTGAAGGTTAATGAGTTCATGAGTTTGTCAGCAGAAAGAAAAAAATTACTCGGTCTGATGAAATTCTTATAAGTGAATTAAATGTAAACGAGGTAAGAGCTTTTGGGGGAACTCTAGAAATAGTTGTGTTTTAGGAATGTCTACTTAAAGATGCTCTCTCCAGAGATTTGGTAATTTGAAATTTTAGAGTTGTGCTGGATTGGGTTAAATGATGGAAGTTTATTGAATAAAATAGCTAGGCCATTTCCGAACAAAGTAAGATACTGAAACATTCACTAGAAATAAAGATTGCTAAGAATTGAGGATTCTATTTTAACTATGTAATTGAAGCTACTAAAAATAATAGGAGAAACATGACAGTAGGAAAGCAGGATATATGTCTTGAGGAGAGAAAGATATGAGGAATGGAACTGCATTTTGTTAAGGGAAAAGTGATTTGGTCCTAGAGCTGGTTTTCCAGATGGGAAAATAAGGGACAAACTAATACAGATGAAGACAGTTGTGGGAAGTTTGTAGAAAGGGAGCCCTGAAAAAGGAGTTCTGGGTGGGAGAGGATATAGCTCAGTGGTAGAGCATGTGCTTAGCAGGCGTGAGGTCCTGGGTTCAATCCCCCAGTGCGTCCATTAAAAATTAAAAAAAAAAAAATTACCCCCCCAGGTAGTTCTGTGCATGATCAGGCTGAGATTAAGTTGAACTTAATTAGGTAAATGAATTTTGTTATTAAAAATAGGCTGGTGCAGGACTGGATTTGGTTCCACCCTATTACGAGAACAAGTTTACAGCGGGGCGGGGAGGGCACAGCTCAGCGGTAGAGCGCGTGCTTAGAGTGCAGGAGGAGGGGGTGCGGTGTCTGCTGCGGGAAGACAAGCTGCCTCTCCCCTCGTGCCTAATAGGATGCGCTCTCTGGTTCAGGCAGCGTTCCTCGAACTCCAGGGTGCACGGGAATCACGCACAGAATCTGTTAGCTGGTATCCTGGGCCCCATCCCCCGACTCTGCTTGGCAGGCTGGTGGGGGCCTGTGAATTCGAGGGGATGTTGATGTTGCTGGTATGAGGACCACACGAGGAGGCCCACTGGGTGGGGGGCGGATGGGGACACGCAGTTGGTGAGCAGCAGGGTTGGGGGTCACAACAGTCACCTCAGCTAAGAGGGATGAATTTCGTGTGCTGCCCCGAGGAGGGCCAGCCCTGGTGTCCAGTGCAGTGGCTCTGCCGTCCCACTGCTTGCTCCCGTCTTCCCGTGGGGAGCTGGTGCCACCACACGGGGCCACACGCAGGTGGTATGAGCCTGCACCTCCCCCGGTCACCCAGCAGGAGTCGGCATCACGCCGCATCTGACAGAAGGCAGGCAGCAGGTTTAACTGATGGAATTTAATGTAGTTGTGACACAAACACAGACAGGGTTGAGAAGAGTGGCATCCAAGCATGGATGTGGGTGACCTTTGCTGGACCCCATCTCCCCTGATGGGACGAACACTGATGTGGCCAAGTGACAGCATCATGTGGCACGGGCTGGCCCTGGCGAGGTGCCGCTGTTGGAGCCTGTGGGTCCAGGCCAGGAGCTGCCAAGGAGCAGCCAGAAGCTGCAGCCTCCAATGAAAGTGCGGGGTTCCGGCCAGACGTGGAGGGCGACCCCGCATCAGGCTCGCCGGGGAGGAGGGCGAGGAAGGGGACGTCTGGTCCTCGCTAAGTGCTGCCTGAGCGCTTCAGGGTGAGGGGCGGGAGGCTTGGAAAGTGAGGGTCACGTAAACGGCGAGGGACCGAGACAAAGTCCAGAACACTCGGAAACCCACAACGTTCAACAGAACGGCGGCCCTGCTAGCCCGGCCAGAGGCCGAGCGTGTCCCAGTCTTTTTGTGACTGGGAGCGAAACAGCACAGAAGGCTGTATTTGACCTCTGGAGAGAAAGATGGCATTCCCTTCCCCCCAAACTGCGGGGGCAGAGAGACGAGGCTTCTCAAAGATGAGCCTCTTCTGGGAAAGGGGACGTGGGAGATGAGAGTGGCGACAGCGGAGCAGGTGCACCTGGAGGAGGAGGAGGGGCCCCGGGCGGACCGGGAGCATGGCTGGTGTCCAGGGGAGCCCCTCCTTCCGGCAGGCTTGGCAGGCGCTTCCTCCTGGTGCTTCTGCCAGGAGCCCCAGGGCCAGGAGCGTCAGCCACTGCGGCCCCTCACTGGGTCCGGAGCTGGTAATCTAGGAGGAGAGAGGGAGGGAGGCGTCCAATGTCTGCTCTGCACCCCAGAGGGGGGCCGCACACCTGCCCCCACCCCGACCCTGGGGCAACAGCACCACCACCAGGGGCCTTTTCAGCTCCATCTGCCCCCCACCCGCCCCCAGGGGGGCCGCACACACCTCCGTTCTGAGTGATGTAGCGGACCCACGGCAGGGCCTGGTAGCCGCTCTTCTCAATGATCTTCAGGTAGCGCACCTGGGGCACAGGTATCAGGGCCCTGAGCGCACACACGCCCCATTCCCCTCCCCACCTCCTGAACCCTTAGTCACTCCTCCCAGGACCAGGCTGTGACCAGGAGGGTGAGGGAGGGGACGAAAGGCCTTGATCTGTCTGCACCACACTGAGGCCGAAAGAGGGCAGAGGTGCTTCTAGAAGAGGGGGGAAGAGCCAGATGTGTGCTCGCAAGCACAGCCCTCCAGCAGGTTCCTGGAGAAGGCGCCAGTCTAGGGTTCTCTTCCCCACACAGGTTTTCCACTGAGGTGCCCAGGAGAATGGGCCCCGTGGTGGCAAGTGTGTGGACACTGGAGGCTCAGTGCATCTCTGGACTTGGAGCTGAAGCACAGGTGAGGTCTGAGGAGACGGCCGTGGGCCTGTCTCCATCAGGGCTGGGCGTCCACCGCGGCACCCTGGGACAAGCCAACAGCACCATTTTCTTAGCTGGGTGCACTGATGTCTGTCACCTGCAACCCTCTGGGCCTGTCACGTCTACCGTGGGACCCCAGCTGCCCTGGCCGCACGCACCTGGATGCCAGAGGTAGTGAAGTAGGGGATCTCGAACTTGACGCTGATGGGGGGCTTGCCCTCCTTGTCCTCCGCCTCCACGCTGGGCAGGCCGAAGTGGGCCCGCATCAGGTACTCTTTGCCGCCCTGCGGTGGGGCAGATGAGGGTGGAGACAGTCAGGCCGAGGCCCCGGCCCAGCTTGGCCCACAGCTACCCCTGGAGAAGGCCAGGCTGCTCGCTCGGCCGCCGAGCCCATTCCTGCAGTGGCCTGCGGTCACCCAGCACCTCGGTTCCTCCAACACATTCACACTTGTCCTCCAGGCCTCACAGTCAGCCCCCAACAGCCCCGCCGGGCAGATCGCAGGCCGTGCCTGGGAAAATTGTTGAATTGGAAGGATGAAGAGAAAGTTTCATGAGTTCCCAGGGACAGAAGACTAGTTGCTTCAAGGAAAATAAGACCAATGGGCCTTGGGCAGGAGGAAGAGGGAGGGAGAGCGAGCATGGACAGAGCAGGTGCGGCCGACGGGGGACAGGGCCCCGCCTGCCCCAGCCGGAGTCCAAGTGAGCACCCCCACGCCCTGTGTCAGGAGCGCATGTGAAAGCAAAAGGGAAACGTCAAAATGAAGACGGCAACAGGGAGAGGTGACAAAGAGACCAACTGATGAGATGGCCCCGAGGTCTTGCTCCCAAAGAGGGTGGCCCTGGCCCTGGCCCTGGAAGCTGAGCAATGATTCCAGAGATGGGGCTCAGAGCAGGGCCAGGAACGCGCGGGTCCTCAACTTGGCCATGAGGAGTCAGGAGTCTGGGCCTGGTCGTCCAAGTGCCCGGTGAGCCTCGCCCAGAACTGCAGAGAGCAGTGGGGAGCAGGGCTCTCATCACATCTGGGACAACGAGGTTTTCTGATCCCCAGGCCTCTGCTTACAAGAGTGGCTGCCAACCAGGGCTGCTCCCGCCCCAGAGCAGGGGCCATCCCTGCATGCCTTGGCCCCTGGGCGGCTCCCTGGGGCAGCGCCTCGGCCCCCCCCCACCATGGAGGCCTGGTCAGTCTCTGCTCATCAGTGCAGGAGTGTGGACTCTGCCGGACTCTGGACCCTGGCGCTCAGTGAAGGTTCTGGGACAGCGAAGGGGGAATAATGTGGTGTCAGCAACACACAAAGCAGGCAGCCAAAGAATAAAAGCAGCTCCATCAGCCTGTGTGGGAAAACAAACACCAGACCAGAAACCTGAGCTTTATAAAAACCAAGCGGAAAATAAGACCAAAAGAACACGCAGAGAGGCAGCCTCCCCAGGTGGGGGGAGCCTGCAAGCCCCCTTGCGTCAGTCATGTCCGAGTAAGGGGGTTTACTCCTCCTGTTAATGAAGAAGACTTACAGGTTGGCCCACAGACCAAAACCCAACTCGACGCTGTGAAAGCAGAGTGAGAAAGGTCAAACCAGCAGGAAGAATGGGCGAAGGCGTGCCGGGCGAAGTCAAACAAAACAGGGTAGGGCTGCTGCCACAGGAGAGAATTCAGGGCAAAGAATTATAGGCGCAAAGGATGACAGGCCACAGTCCTATGATCCCCAGTGAAGATACAATAGTTACGAGTATCTATACACCGAATAACACGGCAGCAACTTGTGTTAAGCAGATGCTACAAGAGATGCAACAGGAACCAGGGGAAGGCAGAGCTGCCCCAGCGCTCCGTCTGCCGGACGTCAAGTGCGCACGTGTCGAGGTCCCTACCCCGATAACAGAGGCCTTATTGTCTTCTCAAGTGCATACGGGACACTCGCAAACTTTGACCTTATGTTAGCACACAATGAACATGTCAATAGAGTCTAAAAGTAGAAACAGCATGAGTAACACTCTCCGGCCTCAATGCACCAAACCTATAGTGAAGAGAAAACGGAAAACAAAAGGCCCTTAGACCAGGAAATTCAAAACAAAACAAAACAAAAAAATACTCCCATTCGATTACAGAACTTCTAGATGGTATCAAATATTCCCTGCCAGATGCACGGGTTATTCAGCTTAGGCAGGGTTCAGAGGAACATTTGTGGCTTAAACATAGTGATGCGAATTTAAAATACACAATAAATTAAAAGAACTTGAAAATTAGAACAAAGAAAGGATCAAGAAATTAAAATTGAAAACTTACAAAACTGAAAACTATTGCAACAAATAAACTTGAAAGTGAATCTGGGGGAAAAAAAGACAAACCACTAGGTAAACTCATCAAGGGAAAAAAAAGGCACAAATACAAAAAATAAGGCATAGGGGTAGCAGGGTGGGTGTACCTCAAGTGGTGAAGTGCTTGCTTACCATCCACAGGGTTCTGGGTTCAATCCCCAGTGCCTCCTCTAAAAGTAAATAAGTAAACCTAATTACCTCTCCCTACAAGAAATTTTTAAAAATAAAATAAAAAAAAAAACAAAACAAAACAAGGGAGAAGTAACTTTCATAAGAGAAGGGGTTTATAACTATGTGTAGATAAATTTGAAAACCTGGTTAGAATGGATAATTTGGAGGAAAATACAATTCACCCAAACTGACTTGAACTGAAGCAGATACTCTAAACAGCCTAATTTTCATAGAAGAGAGAGAGAAAGCACGGAGGTCCAGAGAGTCACACAGCCGAGTTCCATCAATCCTCTCAAGACTAGACCGTCTCAAGGCTATCTGAACGCTCTGCAGAATGGAAAAGGGAGACAAATTATGACATGGTACAACATTAAACAAATAAACCAGAAAAAACACATTTCTTCTGTGTAGCACAGGGAACTATATTCAGTATCTTGTAATAACCTTTAATGAAAAGGAGCATGAAAATGAATACATGTTTGTATATGCCTGAAGGGGACAGTATGCTGTGCACCAGAAACTAACACATTGTAACTGACTGTACTTCAATTAAAAAAAAATCTAATTACCTCCCTCCCCCAAAATTAAAAAACACCACAAATTAAAAAAATAAATGTTAATAAAAAATAGTAAACCAAAAAAAAATTGGCGCAACACTGATACCCAGTAGAGGACACACCAAGAACCCGCACCGAACTCAGTCATGACTGTCAGTATAAAACTCCTACGTGCAGCGTTAACCAGCAGGATCAGCGGCACATTAAAAACAAACTACCACGGTCATGTGGCGCGTACCGGAATGCATGGGTGGTTCAGGATCCATCCTGTTAATATATACGAACGGACAAAGACACTGAAAAGGTGCTTGGCTAAACTCGCTGCCCATCTGTGCTAAAAGCAAAGTTAAGCAGCCCTGGGTCGAGTCGCAGCCTGAAGCAGCAACACTCAGAGGGGAAACACTGGCAGCTCCAGTAGGAGGCAAAGCCAGGAGGCTGCGCCCTCCACCGCCACTGACAGCCCTGGAGGCGGCACGCGGCGCAGTGGGATGCCAGAAGCCACCAGATGCCCAAGAGCAGGAGAGGGAATGGGGAAACTGCACCTGACTGCAAATGATACGAAACAATATCTAAAGCCCGTAAGATTCAAAAGAAAAACTACCTCGAACAAAAAAATACAGTAAGGGACCAGGATATGTAAACTTACCACGTGAATGTTAGGAACTTGCTGGAAGATACAGAAGACCCCATTTACCAAAACATCGACTTAAAAATCACCTAAATGAGAAATGCACAAAACCAGCAGAGATCCCCAGGGTGTCCTGGGGACAAGGAGTGTTCTGTGGCTTTTATCTGGCTCCACACACACAGATGTGGCCCCTGAGGAAACTCATAGAGTTGTTGCCATATCATTTGTGTATTTTTCTGCAGGTTACACTTCAATAAAAGCCCTTCTTAAAACTATGGGAAAGCCCAGTGAGGTGTATCAGGTAAACATCACAACATTTCCAAAAGGCACAAAGGTGGGAGTGGGACAAGGCTACTGGATGGGACAACTCGGCCGCATAAAGGTGTTTTTTCTTCCCAATTAACTTACAAATTTAGTACAAACAAACTGATTCTAAAATTCATAAGGAAAAGGTAACAAGCTAGAGTTACCATGAAACAGACAAGCAAGGGGGGTGTGGAGAGTTAGGGTGGGGTAGGGTCGGCCCCACCAGATGTTAAAACATAGAATAAAGCCCCGCGTTAAGAGATGGCCTTGCTGTATGGAGAGGCGGCCAAGAGGACTTTTAAAAAGAGACCTAATGACTCACGAAAATGTGATCTCTGAAAAACATGGCATTTCAAACCACTGGGGAAAAGGTAGGACTTTTTAGTAAATGGTGTTAGGAAAATGGATACCCATTTGGAAAAAGATAAAATTGGATCTGTACATCACCCGTTTACCAGACTGTGCTCCAAAAGGACCTAAGATCTAAGGTGAAAAGCACCACATACGTGTTCTAGAAGCAAACTCGGGTGAATTGCTTTATAACCGGAATGGGGAAGCCTTCCAAAGCATGACTTAAAATCTGGACATAATAAAAGGAAAAGTTTGAGAAGTGTGACCACGTTGAACAACGATAACATGAAGAAACAATCAGAAATGGGTGCACAGCAAAAAACATCAGAAGCAAAGTCAAAAGATAAACACCAAACTGAGGAAAACTATTTGCTATGGTATCAAAGAAAACGCATTAATCTTTAGTCTTGCCCGCGCATAAAGAGCACTTGGAAACTAAGAAGAAAACTAAACCTGATGGAAAAGTGAGCAAGAGACTGACTCCAGTTTCCCGAAAAAGAAATGCAAACAGCCCTCTCAGACATAAAAAAGCGCTCCATCTCGTTTATGATGAGAACACGGCGATGCTCACACCTGCCTCCCAGGCTCCGGGCGCCCCTCCCACAAACCCACACTCCAGCTCAAAATCCAGGGGCCCTGCCAGCCTGTGGAGCTGGCTCGGGGCAGGAAGTGTTCTGGGTTCCTGGGGCAGGTGCTGGATTCCCGAAACCCGGGCTGCTCTGGCCCCACGACAGTCAGTTCCCTCGCGGGATGTGGAGTTCTGAACAAGAGGAAGGAGCAGCGGGTCCCTGAGCCGACCTCTGCCTAACTCCCCCAGGCCTGGGCAGCCCCTCAGCCCCCCCTTCTGAACCTCCCCAAGCCCCAGGCGGGGGGATCCCCGCCCTGTGCCCTGTTCAGAGCTTGGTGAGGGGGTCCTGCTGCAGTCAGGCTGCCCCACGGTGACAGGCACAGGGAGCAGGTGAGTGTGGGTGGAAGTCCAGAAGGGGTGCCCCATCCCCCAGAAGCGTGCTCACCGGGAAGGACTTGATGGACCACACGATCTCACTGTTCTCAGGGACCCACTTGACGCTCCCCACTGTCGTCTTGAACTTGGGCGAGTCGGCGTCGTTGGGCACGGGGATGTGGATCTCCACATTGTTGGCCGTCGACCGCCGTTTGAACTGACTCTTGGCCTGGAGACGAGGCCAACGTGGCCAAGGTTGTGGAGGGCGAAGGTGAGACAGCCCAACTCCCACTAGCCTGCTCCCACAAGGGCTGCACGCTGCTTGCCAAGCCTGTGGGACCCCCTCGATCCTCACTGAGGTGTCCCCCACGTCCTCTCCCACCTCTTGAGACTTTCCTGATGCCCAACTGGAAGTTCAGTCTCCACTCTCCTGACTCCTCAGCCTTTGGGACTCCCCATCCCTGCCTCTAGCCCGGCCCTGACCTCCTGGGACAATGTCGGTGTTACCAAGACTGGCCCGCTGCTCATCGTGAGGCAGCACAGATGACAGCCACAGGCTTCACCCCCAGGTTAGGACCCTGGACAGGCCAGGGGCCCCGGAGGGCCCTCACAAGGCAGGGCCACCCACATGCCCCTCTTACTGCCCCGCGGCGGCCATGCTGCCGGCAGGACGCACACGCACCTTGATCATGTACTCGATGCGGCTGTGGGAATGCTTTTCAATCACGGACTCGATCCAGATCAAGGGCTTGACCTGCCAGGGAGAGTGAAGAAGGCGCTCACACACAGTCGCTTTGCAAAGCCCCACTTCACAGAGGGGAACCAGAGGCCTAGGGCAAGGGGCCACTTGGCCAGGCATGAGCCCAGCCCAGTACGGCCCGGTGCTCTTGGAGGAGCCCGCAGCCAGTGCAGCCAGTGCAGGGATGGGTCAGAGCACAGAGAAAAGGAAGCAACCATCACCGAGGTCGTTCTGGGGGCACTGCCTGGCAAGGGGGCAGTGGTGCCAAGGGGGTCTGCCCCTCAGCAAGTTCAGGGCCTGGCACTGTCTCCCTGGGGAGCTGCACCCATCGCCCGGCAGACGTGAGACCCACCAGGGCAGGGGACGGCCGCCCCAGGGAGGAGCAGGGACGGCGCACTCACGTGGGTGTTGAGGCGGTAGGACATGAGCTCGAACTCGCCGTCGGGCGGGATGAAGGAGATGGTGCGGTCATTCTCAAAGCGCGAGAGCCGCACACACTGGTGGAACTTCACGTCCTCCAGCTCCACGGACTTGCTTTTGCCACCTGAGGGGAGATGGGGGTGAGGGCGGGCCAGACCCTAGGCTCTCCAGGCCACTCTCAGCAATGCTCCCACTGCCTGGGGCCCGCCCCTGACAGAGCAGAGCTGTTCCCCAAATCTGTGAGAGCATCTTGGGCCGTGAACACCAAGGGGGCCGGCTTCTGAGACAACCCCCACCCCACCTCTCCTCAGCCCCCGGAGGCCCCACCATGTCCCAACACTGGGCTGAGGGCAGGGCTGGTAGGACTGATTCCTGCCAACTGCCGGGGTTGCTGCCTGGAACACGTTTGCCGAATGACTAACAGACCCTACTAGGGGTGCACAGTGATGACTCAGGGCTCCCCGAGGGCCCTGGCCTGTCACTCCTTGGATCCTGGGGTCCTGTCTTGGTTTCCCAGCCCAGAGAGGCGGTGCGGAGCGGACCCAGCTAGGAGGGGAGCTGCCCTGTTGGGCTAACGTCTGAGAGGCCCTCATACTGCTGCTGCAGACCTAACCATGACAACGTGGCCGCCACTCCAGCTGCTGATGGGCCTGTGGTTGGCAGGGAGGCTGGTGGTCCAGTTTGCAAACACGAAGCCCCAGCAACCCTGGGCTCCTGAGGCCGCTCTGGCCCTGCCCCACCTGGGAAGGGCTACATCCAGGCCAGGCAGTGCGAGCTTGAACTACTATGTATGGCTTTCAAACAGCCCAGACCCAGCGCCAGAGGTGAGAGCAGAAACTGGGTCCTGGAGTCCCTTCCCGTAGGGCAGGGCTCAGGACCTGCTGCGTGACCCTCCACGCGCCTGGCACCTAAGGTGCTCACCCGGACCCTCTGGCCCGAGGGGTGGTGAGGGGACTTGACTAGAGGGTTTCCACTCTCCTGTGTCTTCTAGATCCCAGGTGTTAATTTATTAGTTTTCACAGCTGTCTTGTAAACAACGGGAAAATGGTTCTAAACCCGGCGCTTGAGATGGGCTTGTCCACTGTGCAGGTGGACACTTCCTCCACTGCCCCAGGGGCCACTCTGTCCTTGGGTGCCCTCTGCCTGGGGTGAGGATGGGGGGTACTCACGGCCTGTGTTGTCGAAGAGGACCTTGTCGTTGAGGCCCAGGCGCAGCTCGGGCATGCCCGACAGGAAGACCCGCATCTTGATGGAGCCCACGATCTCGCTGCGCAGGACATTCCCGTTGGCACTGACCTAGGCGTGGCGGGACAGGAGTGAGGGGAAGCCCCACACATGGCTGCTGTCCCCTACCATGCTGCATGGCCTTCATGCCGCCTCTATTCTTGAAGCCCTTCTCAGTGTTCCCTGAGCTGGGGGTGCTGTGCCAGGCCCCGCCCTCTAGGCCTCAGGCCATACTGGGCTCCTCCCCCGTGGATGGGCCTGGGATGTGGTACCTGGAAACCTGTCTGAAGGCTCTTTCATACACTTACTCCCTCTTAGGAGTTCCCAGAATGCCCAGGCAGACCTGACGGCTCCAGGCGGTGTGCTAATGGCCTGGGTGACTCCACCAGTGTCTGCCCATCCGCGGGGCCCCCTGGGGCTCTCTGGGAACAGGCCAGACTCACTTTCCTGGAAATCTGTTTCTTCCTGTGGGGTCACTGGGCCCTCGTTTCCCTAGGGCTTGTTGCAGATGGAGCTTCCTGGGCGCTGCTCCCTCCCTGCTCCCAGGACTGCCCTGAAGTCTGACAACCATGGATCCAAAGTAACAGTACACTTGAGCAAACAGTCACAGCTCCCACAGGCACTGAGCAGCTCCTCTGTGCCAGGGGCTGCCTTCCACACTCCTCAGTGGGGCGGGGCTGCCATTTGGGCGACCTTGTAACTCGTGTGCAACTCACGGGTCCTCTGTGCTCCCCCTAACTGCTCTTAGATCCTCTTCTCTGGGGGGCTGTCTCCCCTTGGGGCCTTGGGACTGCACAGCCCTCTCTAGCTGAATGATGGGAAAGATGGCTCAGGAAGTGGACACAAAAGTCACGCAGCCCAGAGGCTACTCTTGGCCCTGTGGGCAGCAACCAGGATGGGGCTGGCCCTAGCTGAGGCATGACTGGTGGCCCAGAGCTGTTGCCCTCCCCAGGGCGGGTGTGGAAGAGATGTTTGCCGGGGGACTGGCTGCCTAAGTACACCACTCCAGCCAGATTTCCGGAATCTGGAGGCCAATGTTGACTCTGGAGATCACCAGCTCTGCAATCAGACTGAGGAAGGTGGTGTTCTAACACGCCTGGGACGGCCACACCTGCCTCGTGGTGCCCTCTGTATGGAAGACCAAGGCTCCTTGGGCAGAGCCACGTCCAGGGACACAGTGTGGCTGCGATGCCCCTGAACTCCACTGCTTTCCTGTGCAGCTGTTTGTTTATTTATTTATTTATAGTCTTCTTTTGGGGGGCGGAGTTAATTAGTTTTATTTATTTTATTATTACTATTATTTATTTAATGGAGGCACTGGGGATTGCACCCAGGACCTCACGCGTGCTAGGTGTGCACCTACCACTGAGCTACACCTGCCCTGCTCCGTGCAGCTGTTTACAAGCTGCACCACGGGATTTGCTTCTCCACCCCGGACACCCTATATGGTCCAAGTTCTGGGCTCAGTAAACAGAAGAAAGTCTTTAGGCAGGAGGGGAGCAGTGAGTGAGGCCATGGTCTTGCCTCATGGCTTAGAAAGTAAAACACCAAATACATTTACATTCAGTCCATGGGGAGACTTTTGGGAAAGCGCTGTCATCCAGCAACTGCCTGTCTGGGAACCCAGCCCTTCAGAAATCCCACCCAGGCAAGGCAGACGCCCAAACACACGTCTGAGGAGGAGCCGTCACGCCCATTTCTGCGCTGGCTAGAACAGTCAGAAACGGGCATGCCCGAGGGGCCCACATGACAGGACTGGCCCAGGCACCCCGGTCTGCCCGAGCAATGGAGGTGAGGCACTCTCCCAGGCAGAGACAGGCGGGCTGCAGGGGAGATGGAACCGGCGCCCACCACCCTTTCCCTGCCACCGACTACAGCTGTACCTGGGCAGGATGTGTGGGCAGCCACTGGAAAACTGAAAAGGAGGATCCTGGAAGAGCCGGCGGGACTGAGGCATCCCCCACCGCCCCCGCCTGCCACCCCACGTGAAAGTGCAGCAGAAGAACCTGGAAGTGCAAGTGAGCAGTGGGGTGTAGACAGGGTTTGCAGAAGCCTCGAGCCCCGGCTCCAGGGCCAGAAGGGGAACTCCTGCCGCTCAGAGGAGTCTGGAAATCCCCCATTTCCCCTCTTTTCTCACGTCCAGGGCCCCTGGCAATTCAGCTGCTATTCCTGGCAGGTGGGGCAGATCGAGGATTCAGCCCAAGTGCAGACAAGCACGAGCGGGGATCTAGACCCAGGCAGCCTGAAAGCCCCAAAGGAAACAGAGTGAGGAGTTCAGGAAAGCAACCCTGTGAAGCTGTTTACGTCTCCAGATCTCTCTAGAACCAGGCATGCAAGGACATGAGCCTAACTAGCATGCCCAAGACTCTGAGAACCAAAGCATCCAGTCCCAGCCAGATTTCTGGGCACTGCATATTTGGGGAAGACTCAAATAGCAAAAGGCACCAAAGGCTCCGAAAACTGAACTGATACTCATGGCCCACGGACTTGGGGTTGGAACTTGTGGCCTGAACCTCACCAGGTCAACTGTCAGCTAAAACAAAACAAAACAAAACAAAACAAAACAAAACAAAACAAATCAGCATTTTCTATATAGTAATTTAAATAAGACCTAGAATCTTATAATATTCAAAACCCCCAGGATATAATCTACAATTGCTCAGCATACAAAGAGCCATGAAAGTTTCAGCTCACGTGGAAGATACAATCAACAGACATCGACGCTGACATGGATGTTGGGATTATCTGGCAAAGACTTCACACAGCTATGGTAAGACCTGCAAACACTCTTGCAACAAATGTTAAACTAGAAAGTCCCCATAAAGATACAGACTACAGAGAGACGCAGCAAATGGAAATTTTAGACCTAAAAAAAAAGAAGTAACAAAAACCTCGCTGGATGGGCTCAATAGCAGAATGGAGATAATACAGAAAAGGGTCTGTGAACTTGAAAGCAGATCAATAGGAATTATCTAATCTAAACAACAGAGATAAAAAAAAGACGGAATAGAGTGAAGAGAGCCTCAGGGACCCTTGGGACAATAACAAAAGGTCTAACATTCATGCCACTGGAGTCCAGAAAGAAGAGAGAAAAAGTGAGATGGTGAAAACATATTTGAAGAAATCATGGAATGAAAACAACCCAAGTTTGGTAAAATATTTAAGCCTACAGATCCAAGAAGTGAACAAACCCCATACAGTAGTAACCCAACACATCCATGCCTAGGCACATCATAGCTATCTGCTGAGGACTGAAAACAAGGGTGAAATCTGGGAAGTAGCCAGAGAAAAACACCACGTTACCCACAAGGAAATACGGATTCGAGTGACCTTGGATTTCTCATCAGAAACCATAGCGCCCGGAAGGAAGCGGCACAGCATTTGTAAGGTGCCAACAGAGAACTGTCAACCCATAACTTGACATCCAGTGACAATATCATGTAGGAATGAAGGTGAAAAAGAGACATTCTCAGATGAAGGAAAACCAAGCAAATTTGTAGCCAGTAAGCCTGTTCTGAAAGAATTGCTAAAAGAAGTTTTTCAGATGGAAGCAAAATAGCACCAGAAGGAAACCTGGAAAACTGGGAATGAAGGGAGAGCAACAGAGGTGGTAAATATCTGGGTAAATGTGGTGGAGAGGCTTCTTCTTCTCCTTTCGAGTTCTTTAAAGTATGTTTGACAATTGAAAGCAAAAATTTTAACACTGATAGGGTTTTCAATTTATGTAGATGAATATATAGGACAACTCTATAAAGCAGTAATAAAGTTTCTAAATTCCAATTAAAGTTGTAAAATATTGACTCTAAGTAATAATGAAAAGGTAAGTATGTATTTTATAGCAATCACTAGAAAAACTATACAAAGGAAAAAAACTATACCATGAAGAAACAAAATGGGACACTGAAAATGTTCAACTAGATCACAGAAACATAGGAAAAGGAAAGGAATGAAAAACAGAGGGAACAAACAGGAAACAAATAATAAAATGGTAAACTTTAATCCAAGCAACTTAACTACAATATAAATGCTCTAAACATCAATTAAAAGACAGTGACAATCAGAATGGATTTTAAAAATGACCCAATTATATGTTTTCTACTATATGACATGGGAAAGTTAAAAGTAAAAGGATTTTTTTAAAAAAGAAGAATATAATGAGAAAAGGGTCAGTTCACCAACAAAACAGAAGAATCCTAAATCCACTTGCACATAACAGCAGAACTTTAAAGTGCATGAAGCCAAGACGTAGACAAATTCAGTTACAGCTGGAGATTTTAATGCTCCTTTGTCAGTAACAGGTAGAACCAGTAGACAGAAAATTAGCAAGAATTGTTAGAAGAACTGAACAATGCCATTAACCAACTGAATTTAATTGGTATTTATAGAACACTGTCCAACAAGAGCAGAATATACACTTTTTGCAAGTGCACATGGAACATTCACCATGATACATCATATTCTGGATCATTAAAACAAACCTTAATAAACCTTAAAGAACTGACTATACAACCTGTATTCTCACACAGTAGTAGAATTAAGCTAAAAATCAATGACAATAAAATAACAGAAAAATCTGCAAACATTTAGAAATTAAACAACACACTTTTATTAAATAATCCATGGGTCAAAAAGGAAGACTCAAGGGAAATTTGAAGATATTTTGGAAAAAAAAAAGAAAATCCAACAAGTCAGTGTAGGATACAGCTAAAGCAGTGCATAGAGAGAAATTCATAGCATTAAATGTTTATATTAGAAGACAAGAAAGGTTTCAAATTAGTATCTGCAGTTTCCACTTTAAGAAATTAGAAAAAGAAGAGCCACATAAACTGAAACCACAAGGAAGAAAATACTCGAGATGAGAGCAGGAATCAGTGAAACTGAAGAAAGAGAAACGACAGAAAAAAAATCAATGAAGTCAAAAGCTGATTCTTTGTGAAGATCGATAAAACAGATCAACCTCTCACAAGACTAACAGAGACAAGAAAGACAACGTCAATTACCAAAATCAGAAATGAAAGAGGGGTTATCAGTGCGGACCTTGCGCATATTAAAAAGATAGCAAGGGAATACTATAAACAGTACTATGCACATAAACTCAGTGACTCGGACGAAATAGACCAATTTCTTAAAAACAGTAAACGACCAAAACTCACTCGAGATGAAACAGAAAACCCAAATAACCCTATAACCATTAAAGGATTGAAATCTGTAGTGAAAAATGTTCTGAAAAAGAAATCTCTAGGCTCAAATGTGAATTCTACCAAATAAAATACAAACTAAACAATTTACAATAGCTTAAAAAAATGAAATACTGAGGTACAAATCTAACAAAAATGTACAAGGTAAAAACTATAAAATGCTGATGAAAGAATCAAAGGTGACCTAAATATACAGCGAGCATACGGCACTCACGGATTGTGAGACTTAACAGACCAAAGACACAGAATCCCCTAAACTGATTAACAGAGTGATTTAACACAAAATCAATCAAAATCCCACACAGCTGATTCTAAAATTCTGTATAAAGGAACTAAATAGCCAAAACAATTTTGAAAACAAAGAATGTTGGGGGAATCACACTGTCTGATTTTCAGACTTAACTGTAAAGTTACAGTTATCAAGACACTGTGATATTGGTGAAGGAACAGATATACAGATCAATGGAAAAGAAGAGAGTCCAGAAATAGATTTGCACAATATGGCCAATTGACTTTTGACAAAAATGCAAAAGCAATTCAATGGAGAAAGGATAATCTTCTCAAAAATGATGTTAGAACAAATGAAAAAAATTGTTTGATGTGCAAAAATCTGATATAAGCCTCATAGCTCACATAAAATTTAAACTCGGGGGGTGAGGTACAGCTCAGTGGTAGAGTGCATGCTTAACTTGCACAAGGTCCTGGGTTCAATCCCCAGTACTTCCATTAAAATAAAAGAAAATTTAAACTCAAAATTAATCATAGATCTAAATGTAAAACCACAAAACTGTCAGAAGAAAATTTAGGAGAAAATCTATGTGATCTTAGGTTTGGCAGGGAGTTCTCAGACATGGCACCAAAAGCATAATCAACTTTAAAAATTGCTATTTGGACCTTCTGAAAATTAAAAACTTTTGCTCTGTGAAAGACAATGTAAAGAGACTGAAAAGACAAGTGACAAACTAGGAAAAAATATTTGCCAATCACATATCTGACAAAAGCCTTTATCCAGAATATATAAAGAACTTCCAAAATTCAACAATCAGAAAACAAACTCAACTTAAAAATGATCAAAAGACGTGAAAAGACACTTCTCCAAAGAGGGTATGTGGATAACAAAGAAGCACATAAAAAGATGCTCAACATCATTAATCATTAGGGAAGTGCAAATTAAAGCCATAATAAGATACCTATTAGGATGGCAAAAATACAAATGTTGATCAATGATGTGGAGCAACCAGAACTCTCACCCACTGCTGGAGAAAATGCAAAAATGTTACAGCCACCCTAGAGAAGAGTTTGGCAGTTTCTTGTAAAGTGAAACATACACTTACCTGACCAGCAACCCCACTGGGTATCTGCCCTAGAGAAATGAAAACTTCTGTCCACACACAAACCTACACACAAAATGTTTACAGTAGCTCTGTTCACAACAGCCAGACACTGGAAACAACCCAAATGTCCTCTGATGGGTGAATGGATAAACAAACTGTGGTTTGGAAGATAAAATAAACAAATATAGGAAGAAATAAACTTTTGATAAACAGAGCAACTTAGATGAATCCCAAAGGCACTATTACACTGAATGAAAGAAGCCAGACTCACACCATCACACACTGTATGATTCCATTCATACGACAGTCTCAGAAAGACAAGACCATAGTGATGGAGACCAGATCAGCAGTGGCCAGCGGCTGGGAACAGGCAGCAGGGTGTGACTACAAAGGGGCAGCTGGTGGGAGGTTTTTGAGGTAATGGAGATGTTGTGTGTCTTGGTTATGATAACGGCTACACAAATCTGTGCATATGCTAAATAAAACTCATGGAAAATATGGTCAATTTTCCCTCATAGTAACAACAACAACAACAAAAAACCCCCACAAACATACAAAAACAGTAAATATCAAAACCCTCAAGCCCAAAAAAACAAGTTGCAGGAGAACATCTTATGCTCTCAGTTTTACAGAAAAACAACGTATGTTTGTGTATTTAGCATGAGGTCCAAGGATGACAAGGTTTCTGATTACAGAGCCCTTCACTTTCTAACTTTACACACTGTTTTTTTTTTTAAACAATATGCATGTATTAATTCTAAATAAGAACAAAAACTAATGAAGATAAAACAAGCTCGAGTTGCAGGGAGCGACCCTGACTAAACCCCGCTGATCTGCCTGCGATCACACAGAAAGTGACTTTCTCAGGGATTTGCTAGTTGTAAAGTCAAGCTGCTTTTATTTCCAATCATGGGAAAGACAACATTTTTCAAAAAAAGGGAAAGTAAGAAAAGGAAGCCTACCAGGAGGTTGACGGACTCGATGACATCCAAGAACACCTCGTTCTTCCGGTACTTGATGCCCTCGGAGCGCCAGGACACTGCGTTGGTGACGGTGGCTGGGGGCCGGGGGGCCCCTGTCTCCAGCTTGTGGCCTTCCTGAGTGATGTACCTGTGGGCACAGGCTCAGAGTTAAGAAGCTCAGAGGGTTTTGGGTGGGTATAGCTCAGTGGCAGAGTGCATGCTTAGTGTGCATGAAGTCCCGGGTTCAATCCCCAGGACCTGTGTTTAAAAAAAAAAAAAAAAAGTTCAGGCACTGACATTGTTGAAAACAGCCCCTCCCTGTAAGCAGGGTCCAGAAAGAGGGTCTGGTTTCAGCTGGGGCTGTAAATTTAACATGAGAATATCTTAAGATTTCCAAAAACCCCAATAAACTCTTCAGTTACGATGAGTGCAGGGTTCACTTTTAGGGGGCCAAGGAGACAGGTGTGAACAAGAAGTGGGAACAAACCACTCCCCTGCCGGGTGTGCAGAGGGCACGGACCGCCTGCGAGAGCAACCTAGTGACCCGGTCCCACTTGGGGAACAAGTGTGAGATGTGGGCAAGTCACGTGGCTTCTCTGAGTGTCCCTTTGCTTCCCTGTCAAATGGGGAAACAGCACCTCTGATGGTGAATGGAGTGAAAAAAAGGGTGCTCGCCCAGGGCCTGGCTCACAGGAAACGCTTAATCCACAGTGGCCGTGATTTTAAGGACAGGACCCCACTGAAGGGAGATTGTCCACCACAGCCTCATTTGTGGTGGTAAAAACAAAGGCAGGTGACTCCCTAACAACAAGGCACCTGGTGCACCTCTGTGGATGGAGAATGACTTTGCAACAGGAAAAACACTCCTGCTATGCAAGGATGCTGAATGGAAAAAGAACCTGCAAGTGCCCGAATGACTTAGTAAACTCCTGGTGCGGCTGCAGAGAGGGCGGGAGGGGGTGGCCAACAACGTGAATATACATTTGCTTCCTCCGCCTCCAAGGCCACCGACATCACGCTGTGACGTCACCCAGGCCTGGCCCCGCGCCCCACTCACTCCTGCAGGATCTTGCTGTCGGTGGTCTGGGGGTAGCCGAAGTCCATGAGCTCATCCAGCAGCTCGTAGATGATGACGAAGTTGTCTCGGATGCTCTCCTCCTCCAGCTCCTTGAAGTACTCTGAAAACACCTGCAGCGTTGGCGTGGGAGGCAGGTGGTTGAGAGGAGGATGAGGGAGGGAGGACCGCTCGCCCCAGTGCATTTGCCCTTCATGACCCGAGGCCTTTGCCAACAGCCCCTTTGTCCACAAGCTGCATCTGTCCGTTTTCCAGAAGTGCTAAGGGGACGAGGGCAGGAGGACAGCAGTGGCTGCCTGTGAGGCGGGAACCCGGCCGGGGTGGCGCAGGCCTCCTCTGAGGCCTGGTCAGAAGCCCCGAGTTCCCACTCTTGCGGGCCCACCCTCCTCCCCTCCCTGACACACACCCCCAGGCCTGGACCCCCTTCCGAGCTTCTCCTTAATCCTGTCACTATCACCCTTGGCCTCTGAGTTGGGAGTGACTCGGGTGAGGGACAAGAGCCACTGGGGACAGGACAAGTGGCTCTTACGGCCTCCCTGAACTCCAGTCTGTACAGTTGTGCTTGCAGACAAATCTTCCCCATTTCAACAGAAAATTAAGAGGACCAAAGCAGGGACACCCAAGGGGACAAGGAGAAGGGGGCTTGGGAAGAGCTCTCATTAGCCCAGACACCAAGGTGGAAAGCAAATGGCAAACTACCAGGGAGAACCTTCCTCCCTCCCACCTCCCGTCCCCACGCTCCAGGACTGCGAGCGCTGGGCTGCTCCCCTGAGATCCCAGGCAGCGCAGCCCTGCCTCCACCTCGGGAATGAAGGCTGCTCCCCAGCCTGCAGCTGGGCCTCCCAAGGGGATGCGCTGCTCCCCCGCCCCCTCGTCCTCACAGCTCACACCAGCCAGTTCCCCAGCGTTTGGCATAGGTGGCTCCTAAGCTAGCTGCAAAGGGCACTGTGTGAAGGATGAAAGCTTTCCTGGGCCCACCCCAGGCCTCCTGGGTCTGACCATCTGCTTTCTTTGACTCCGGCCCCTACTTCCGCCAAGCCCCTCCGTGTCTCTCCCAGAAGCCCGCAGCAACCTCCTCACTGCCTCTCAGCTGCTTTCAAGTTCTTTCTCTCCTCAGCAGCTGGAGATGATCTTAACTCAAATCAGGTCTTGTCAGTCTCCTGCTTCTCCACCATCTCACATCAGACTTGTAACGACATCAACTCCTCACTAGGCCCTGTGCACTCCCCATGCCGCGGTCCAGCCCTGCCACTTTGGTGACCTCAGCCCCACACTCTGTCCTGGGAACACTGGGCACCACATGCCCTCCCACCCCAGGGCCTTTGCATGTGCCACTCTCTGCCTCCCCATCTCACTGTCAGCCTGGGCCTGTGCCATTAGGGCTCCAGGGGAGATCCTAAGCAGAACTTGGCTCCGCCCTCCTCCTGGTTATCCCACCTCCCTAATCCCTGACTCAGCAGGTCACCCTCCACCCTTCCACAGCCAGCTGGGGGGGCATACCTGTCCCTCCTGGAATCGGGAACACCCCTGGCCTGAGCCCCACCTCCTGTTCACCTTCCTCACCAGGCAGAGGGGCAACTAAGGGCACCTCATGGAGCAGGTGGAGCTCCCCTGCCCCACATCCTGCAGTTCTAGGTCCAGAGCTCCCAAAGGATGCTGCAGCCCTTAGGTGGCCAGTACAGGGAGGCACGTGGCAGAGCCAGGGTGACTGATACCCATGTGACCCCTGTGGCTCAACTCACCTGCACCACCTTGTAGAGGAAGGAGAAGACCAGCGACACGCACGCGTTCTTCTTGGAGGTGGCGACCACTGCACGGTGGCCACGGTTAAGGAGGATTCAGAGGCTTGTCGACCACATGTTTTAGAGAGACCCCTGCCCCCACCCTGGGCTCGGAGCCACCCCTAGTCATTGACTTGGCCCTCAGTGGGGTCTGAGCTCTTGGTCTGAGCCTGCCTGGGAAACAGCAGTTACAGCCAGATGAGGTCTGGGCCCCCAGGGTGGCTCAGCTGACAGAGGGGCAGCAGGGGGCACAGGGAGCCCACCCTGGCTGCTGGGAAGGGGGGCTGCCCTGAGGAGGCAATGGCTGAGCTGAGGGCTGAAGCCCGGGGTGTGGTGGAGGGCACTGCAGGTGGGGTGAACGGCCCGAGGCGGGAGGCGGTAGCGGGGCTTATCCCGGGAATGGAAAACAGGAGCTCAGTCGGCCCCTCTCCAGAGCCCGCTGCTTCCATGACCCTCCTGAGGTCCAGGGCGCCCCAGCCGGGCTCCAAGGGAAGCAGTTAGGGCCAGTTCTGGCTCTAGCCTTCACCTCTGAGGCAGCCCTTTTTAACAAAGACTCTATTTTCTCATCTGTTTGACGGGGCCTGAGAGTGGATTCACCGAGGTGACACACGTAAAGCACCGGCACAAATTCTTCTTCTGATGGGGGCGTGCCCCTACCTCCCAGGGTCACTGTGTACCGGGCACCTCCTGTTCCTCCTCCCCTAAGGGGCCTCAGGCCCCCTGGGGATGCCAGCTCCTCCACCGCAGGCCCGTGCACCGCGCCCTGGACGGCCCTGTTCACAGCAAGCCTGCGCCACCGCAGGGCCAGATGAGGAGCTCCAGGAGGGAGAAGGGGGCCGCCTCTACCTCACTTCCTGCCTCATCCCGGTCCCGTGCAGGACCCAGGAAGGAGTGCTGGCTTCTCACTTGCAGTCTGGGCAACGTGCCCTTCAGCTGCTTTCTAAAGAGGGGGAGCAGGCACCTCTGACCCTCATGGCTAGGTCTTGCTGGAAACTGCTACCCAACGATGAACTAAGGCCGGAGGTGAGAGGATGTCCACCCAGGCAGGGTGTGCTGGGCAGTGGCACCCAGAGGGGCGAGCCCTCGCTGTCTCCTCCCTGGCTGCCCCAGAGAGAAACACTGGGGCCCAACTGGAAACTGGTCTGACGGCTCCTGCTGATCTCACTCAGCCGCCCCTCCCTCCTTTCCACTCCTGGACAACCACTGCCCAGACCCAGGGCAGCTTCCAAGACACTCAACTCCTGGGAGACAGGCCGCCCGAGATCCTCTGCGGGTGCCCCTGAGGTATTCCAGACAGAGGTGAATAAACAGAGGCGTGCTGCAGGGAGCCAGGCCTCAAGGCGCTGGATGGGGGTCCCAGGCCAACACCTCCCTGGCTGTAACACACACACAAATCACTAGAGAAGGCCTCGCTGAAATGTAGATTCTGACCTGGTAGGGCTGTGTGGAGCCTGGGGTTCTGCATTTCCAAAAGGCTATCTGGGATGCTCTGGCCTGTGGACCATACCTGCCCTAGCAAAGTCTTGTGTGTCTCCACAAACATGGGAAAGGGGACAGAACCCATGTCTACTGGGTGCAGTGCAGTTCAACTGACCCCAACAGTCCTGCAGGGAGGGGTCACTGCTCTCATGGACCCCGGGAAGGTGAGGACCTGCCTCCAGTCACACAGTAGTGGGAGCTTGAGTCTGAACAGGGCTGTGTGCTGCAAAGCCGGGCCCTTCCTGCAGCAGTGCAGATGCCAGAATGTGCCTAGAGGGCTGACCAAAGGCAGAGGGTGGCCTGTCAGACCTCACCAATGGAAACTGGCCCAGCCAGATCTCCACATGGGCCTGAGTGGAGGGGGCCCTGTGATCTGGATAGGGTTCTCTCTATCCCACCACCCATCATGGTCCAGGCCACCCCCCCACCCCCGCAACCTGGATGCTGACCCCAGCCTCCTCGCCCCTCCGCAGGTCCACTCCTGTTCCCTGAAGTCTGGCCTCCACTCAGCTGGTGACCTTTAGAGAATGCAAATCTGAATGTGTCATTCCTCTCCCTGAAATCCTCCAAAGGCTTCCTGTCCCATTTAAGGTGATGTCCTATGAGGCCCCACAGTATACACCCTGCTGGCCATCTGGGCCTTGCTCCCACCAGGCGCCCCTCTCCAGGGCTCCAGCCACCCCTGCCGCAGCTTCAGGATGAGACTTTGCCTGGGCCTAGCCTTCCTCATGCCAGTCCACTCTTGTGCCTAGTGGACACCTGGCCTTCCTGCAGGTCTCCTCCAGATGTCACCTCCTCAAGGAAGCCTCCCTGGCTTGCTGGACCAGATAAAGACCCCTGTCACACTTGTCATCCTCAGGCAGCAGGGCCAGGAAAACAGGACTGTGCCTGATGGCCCCTGCTGGGCCAGGCCAGGGCAGGGGCTAGCAGCTCAGTTGCACGTGTGTGTGTGCACGCACGCACACATACATGGCTCCCCAGGAGTGCCCCCACAAAGGGATACGATACAGGTTGTTGTGCTTGATCCACATGAAGCGGACGCCCCCGTGGGCCAGGATGGGCGACAGCATCCCCTCCTCCTCCTTCTCCATCAGAATGGGCATGAAGTGCTCCACCTCCGACATGTCCACATCGCCGCGGTAATTCCGGCAGATGAGCACCTGGGTGGATGCGGAAGAGAGGGAAGACCCTTTGATCTTGAGTTCCACAAGCTGGGTGCCTGGGGGTGGGGGTGAGACGCACCAGCCTCCTTTCCTCTGGGGACCCCAATCACACTTGTCCATCAAAGGACCATCTGATGTCTACCCTCAGGGAATCCCTCCAGGAAAGCATTTCCCAAAGCGAACTTCCACAGGGGCCAGCAGGACTCTGAAGGGGGAGTGGGGGGGGGGGCGGGACTATGAAGCAAGAGTCTAGGACTGAATCACTCAGGAGATGACAGATTAAACAGCATCCCACAGGCTCTCACTGCAGACCTTCTCGGAGCCTTTCCTGTGCTAAGGCCCCCTGTTCTGTCTGGGTCAAGAGAGGGACACTGCTGAGTGTTCACATCTACGAGAATCCGCCTGTGGCCTGGAGAGAAACCGTCCTCCTCCTCTCTATCATGGCCTGTGGCGCTGGAGGAGCGGCACCACTGCCAATGGAAACGTCAAAAGGGACAACCACTTTGGTAAAGTCTGGCAAGGCCTCAGACAGTGACACCCAGATTATGACCCAGCCAGTCCTCTCTCAGGTATTATTTACCCGAGAGAAGGAAAACCGTATACCCACATGAAGACTTGTACCCAGATGTTCACAGCAGCTTTATTTTAAATAGACTCGGGCTGGTGAGAATGCCAGTGTCCTTCAACAGGTAGATGGAGATGTCTCCATCCACACTGTGGAACACACCTCGGCTATGAGAAGGAACAACCCCTGACACTGGCGACAGCACGTGGAATCTTGGGATTACTGAGCCGAGTGAAAGAAACCAGACACAATCTGCATGATTCCACTTAAATAACATCCTGGGAAATGGTAACGGAAAACACACCAGTGCCTGCCTGGGGATGGGCTGGACACAGATGGGTGTGAGGAAGCTACAGGGGGTGACAGAATGTGTGCTTCCCCTTTCCTGGGGATCCACAATGACTGAACTCATCAAACTAAATGCTTTAAATGAGCACAAGTCTGTTACACGTAAGTTATGCCTTCCGGAAGGAATACAAAGGGAGGTGTGAAGCTTGGCTGTTCTGAGTCAGGCTCAGTTTAGAGATGCTGCCTACAGCTGCTGCTGCTCTTCTGTGTCCGTGAGGCTGCAGGACTCAGTGACGTGCTAAGAATGACACCACTGAGCTGAACAGCCTGGGAACCGCCTGCCTCAGAACCTGTAGGATCATAAAGTACACTATCTTATTGTTTCAAGCCAGAGAGAGAAAGCGATCGAACAAGCAAGAGAGAGCCCTCCTTTCCTAGTTTCTTGTTTGTGGCCTACAAGCAAGGAACCCTGCACCCTTGTTGCTGTTCAGAAGGCCTCTTAGAGACCCAGCACCCAATGGGTGAGCTTGTGGGTAACTGGACCAGGCCCTGGCCCAGGGACTCCCACATACACTCTCATATATTCTTTGCCAGGAGTATATACTGCCTCATACACTGCCCTCACCATGGGCTGATATTTTTAAAGAGGTGGACAGTAATGTCCAGAGAGGTGGTGCCACCTGCCTGAGGTCACACAGCGAACAAAGGGGAGCCAGGATTCTAACCCTACTTGTCACTCCCTGGAGGGCCACTTCTGCTCGATAAACATTGCTTTGCTTTCCTGGGCTTCCCAAGCCCACCTTCTACCTCAGGTATCCAATTTGGGGGGCTGCTGCTGGCATGGAGCCCCCAATCCCCCAGCGTGTTCAGAAAGAGCAGGGAGCAATTTGTTTCACTCACCTTCATCACCAGGGCTGCACAGAAGCCCGCCCGCTCATTCAACAAGCACACACTGTGTGCCCCTCTACCGTACACCATGCTGGGCCTGGGGATATAGCAGTGTCCAAGACAGGGTCCCTGTACTGAGATGCTTGCTTGGGGGGAAATGAGAGACCCTGCAAGGGTGTAAATTTCAAACTGAGGCCTGAGGGGACAGGTGGGACAGAGACAAAGGGACTAGTGTGGCTGAAGCCATGGGGTAGGGGGTGCAGGCCATAGGGAGACCTGGGAGAATTGGTTAGGTAGACCGAGGGCAGCCTCAGAGCTGGGGCTGCAGGCTGGACAGACTGGAGAGAGGCAGGCAACACTGATGTGACAATCCCCCACCCCTGCTGTTGACCTTAACCCCACAACTTCTTCCTCACC